>NC_084940.1:20418395-21633707 GCF_958298935.1 Phragmites australis | reverse complement strand
GGAGGAGATCAGGGGAACTGAGATATAGGAATTCATCATTCTGTTTCTCAGCTGGAAACCACATCCCCTAACACTTTTATTCTCCTTAAACCTTTTCATTGGGTAAAAGTACTGGAACAGATACAAACTTAGTGCAATACCGAGGAAGGCTTCACAAAGATTAACAAAAACACTAAGCATGGTGATGGAGTATGGATTCAAATGGTGAAGTTTAATTTGGTACCAATTGAGTGCATTCAGGAAGAACTTAGATGGAGGAATGTTGAATCCGCAATGGAAAAACGATTCAAAAACCACAAATTCATGATCAATTTTGCAGATTTGGAACTCCTCACCAGATAAAGGCCTATATTCAACCAGATCGTGATGTGGCACTATTCCTTTATCCTCGAGCTCCTTCGGCCTCAATTCTTGCATCAAGGAGGTTGTCCATGTCTTAGTTAGGAGTCTCATCTCATTCAATTGCTAGGGCGAGGCATCAATGGACTTTGTGTCGAACTGATCCTCTAGTGAGGAGGGAGTTGAGGTCTTCGAAGGTGAACCGGAATCCATGGTTTTCCAGTGGCAATGAGTGTATGGGCTGAGAAAGATGGAGGGTTGTGCGAGAAGGCTAGCAATGAGAGCGAGGAATGAATGCAATAGTTCCAATTAGTATGGGTAAATAGCCCAACACTTACTATCCTTTTCGCAACCACCCTCGTCTCTATGGCACCTCGCTCGGCATGAAAGGTGGAGTGATGGAACTGTGTGAATCTCTCCATGCCTGTCCAAATTCTACAAGCATTAAATGCTCCTTTACCCATCGGTTCAAATTTTTTATGTTTTTTAACTCTACTCAGAATCGAGTGTCGACTAGTTGAGTTTTTAGTCCTTTCTTAAGTCTCAATTGCGGTTAATAGTAGGGTGTTCCACGCAATTGTGTTTCCACTCGATACTTGGGATGGGATCCATTTTTACTCGATTCTCTTGACCAAGAGTCTAATCCACCTTAGTTGACTAGGCCTAGACATGGCAGTAACCCTTCCTCCCGAGTAGAGTTAGGGGGTTACTATCGAATATCGAACTATGGGGTATATGAGGATATGGAGTATACCATACACGGACAGGGTATATCGTGCATATGTTTGGCAGCTCCAGATATTATGGAACTGAATCTACAGTTTCTAATACTACCGGAGATCTAGGAGGCCTATATTAGGAAGGTCTCGATTGGTTACCCAACTCAAGAACGACTGGTATCCTGGCCGAATTTATCTGCTCTTTCTTGATGTACAAGAAGAAGGTCACCCTATCGATTGCGGATGGATAAGAGGTGGTGCATGACCTCTATATAAGGAGGAGAGTACGGCTAGATGAGGGAGAGACTTTTCCAGAGACCCTTTTGGGAAGACTTTTTCACGCAACCAGATGCAAGCATCAAGACCCTAGCATAGGAGATACTTGGCAACTTCACCTCTAGCCTAGATCTGATCTACTCCTTGTAATAGGTTTAGCCACATTACTCGTACTCAGGATAATACATACTCATAATCATCCATATATGACATAGGGTATTACTCCAACCGAAGGTCCAAACCTGTCTACATCGTGTGCCTCATTGCTCGACCATTCTCTAATTCATGAAGATAACCATGTCATTTATGAATACATTGTCAGGAACAAACCCTTGACACAAGTATGTGCATCTATATGGTTTCAAACAAAAAATGATCAATTACAAAGTTGTAGACCTTGTCGAAAGCTATAATTTTCATATAAAGTTCATCTCCATCCGACTTCGTACGAAAATGTTATGAATTTTTTAAGATGAGTTGTCATCGACCACAACTGAAACTTTGTTAAGATTATTTGGGCATTTAAATGACCTCAAATTAAAAAGTTTTCAACTACAAAGTTGTAGATCTTGTCAAGGGCTACATTTTTCATGTAAACTTTTTCGCCATCCGTCTTCATATGGAAAAGTTTTGAATTTTGTAAGACAAGCTATCATCCATTATCATTGCTAGATTATCACACGAACCGACATTGATACCCATTATCATTACCGGTTCATGTTATGTACCGGCAGTGATACTTGATGAACTATCACTATAGGTTCGTGGCTAGAACCAGCAGTGATAGTTCAGATATCACTGCTAGCTAGAGTCCTCACCTAACAGTGAAGCATCACTATCGGCTCAAGACATCGGCCGGTATTTCATTATTGCCGCCTCATAAGCCATATTAGCTAATTCTTGCCACGCGATTTTTGAACCGGCAGTGATTTCCCATCACTACGGGCTCATAAGAATCCGACAGTGGTAGGTCGACATATAAGGTCTATTCCGTAGTAGTGAAACTTTATCTGCTTTTTAGAAAGATAATATTTTTATCCACGCAACTATGGAGCACATATTTGCTCTTCATATTTGAGGATTGCATCTCCGTCAACCGAGTCAATAATCTTTGGCATTTGCATTTGTGGATAGCTATTACATTCATGTTTGATGTATCTGTATCAAATAATTTTTTGAAGAAGGATTCATTTAGTTCAACTAGTGATCATAAATGGAAACATTAGAAGCCAACTAAATTGATACAATTCCCGCATATATCTGCATCAGATAAATGTTATGGAATTGCTACATCAAATCATGCAAAATTTCTACATTCCAAACGTGCCTTTAGAGATGGATCAACTTGATACAATTGCATGCAATGTATATTTGATAAATTGTACATGTGTTCCTGGATCATATGTATATCTAAAGCTAGATATTAATTGTTTCCTCCATTCAAGGATATAAGGTGTATTTTGTTTAAAAAATAAAATTTCATAAGTTTTGACAATAATTAGTTAAATTATATGCATATTTAGTATACAAAATTTATTTGAATAGATTAGTATTTCAAAATACTTTTAATATGATGTTGATTTTGTAGTAATTGACAATATATTATAAGAAAAATTAATGGTCAAAATTTACTTTTGATGACTTTTTCAAAACAAGATATGTCTTATATTCTTGAATCGATGGAGTATATAGCAGTAGGTTATTCAGTTGTTACTTATTGGAATGTGCAGCTGCCATTTTGCCGGAAATAGAGGGGAGGCCGGAGAGGGACGGAGGGAGGGAGGTCAGGCAGGCCATGCATACATGAACCAAACTGCAATCACCACCTTTCTTCTTCCTCCCTCCATCCTCCCCTCTGCCCTCCACAATCTCCCGAGGTTGTCGTCTCTGAGGTAAACAACTCAATTCTCTCATCATGTGCATTTGGTTTCTTGATCCTTCCATGTGCATGCGTTTTTTAGATTAATCTCTCTGCTGTTCTTGGCCAATAGATTTCGCAATTCAACAATCTTTTTGCATTGAGTTCTCGCTTCATTTCTTTTCTTCGTGGCTCCATCTTGATCTCGCCATTGATAAATCGATCGATCGTTTAGGCTGGTGGTGTAGCGGCACACAACTCATCGTAGCTGCTGATAATAATAATGGGAGGACATCATCCATTGGCCATATCCTCCGTCACCGTGATGGCCACCACGCCCAGCAGCAGCGCCACCATGACGGAGGGTGGCGTACCATCCCTGGAGCCATGGCTGTGGCACCACGCGATGAGCGCATCATCGAAGCTGCTTCAGAGCTCGCTGAGCTGCAAGTCGCTGGGCCGCCGTAGCAAAAAGGTGATGTCGGTGGCAATCGAGGACGTGTGCGGCATGGAGGTGATGCGGTAGGTGGATGCGTTTTGATAGGCGCTGGAGCTGGAGCAGCTGGAGCCGGAGGAGCTCCTCCCGGCCCACCACGTCGACTACCACATGATGCACCGCTTCCTCTGTGCCTGCAAGTTCGACATCAACAGGTCCAAGCAGATGTGGTCCGACATGCTCCACTGGTGCAAGGAATTCGGTGCCGATACTATCATCGATATCCATGCATCTTGTTCGGTGAAGTTCTTGGGAAATTCCCGCGTTCCAAACAGCTAGCGCCTCATTGCAATGAGTTGAAATAATCGTTGCAGGATTTCAAGTTCGAAGAGATGGACCAAGTGCTGGAGCATTACCCGCAAGGGCACCACACTGTGGACAAGGACAACTTGCCAGTGTACATGGAGAACTTGAGGCAGATCGACACAACCATGCTCATATAGATCACCAGCATGGACCGCTATGTCAAGTACCACGTTAGGGAGTTTGAGCGCACCTTTGCCGTCCAGTTCCTCGCGTGTTCCATCTCTGCCAAGAGCCACATCGACAAGAGCACCACCATTCTCGACGTCTCAAGAGTAGTACGTCTTCGTTTCCCGTCTTTGCAGCCTTGATCGCACCATTGCTGACTGCTTCTTGTCATGGTGTCTATCTCTCCTTAGTTTCATCACATGACATGTATATACTGTGTGCAGGGGTACAAGAACTTCAACAAGGCTCCAAGGGATCTCATCAGCTACCTCCATAAGATCGATGGAGATAACTGCCCTAAGGTATTTTTACCCCTACTAATCATACTTTTTTTGAAGCGATTACGACATTCTACTGCTGCTGCTACTTATGTATAATTGCTGGTAATTTTGAATCAATGCGTAGACGCTGTGCTGGATGTTTATTATTAATGCGGGTCAGAGGTTCAAGCTCCTGTGGAACACTGTCAAGTCCTTCCTTGACCCCAAGACCACAGCCAAGATCCATGTAACTTATCATTTCTGATCTAATGTTTGCACTTCATTAGAGATGTAGTTACATGTAATGGCATTATGCACCCTGCTCCTTTGATGTAGGTCCTTGGCAACAAGTACAAGAGAAAGTTGCTAGAAGTAATTGATGCTAGGTTTGCACAAGACACTGCCTGCTCAAGTTTTTGCAGATTTCATGCTACACCACCATGCAAATATGCTACTTTTTCAGAAATGTTGAAGTGCAGAAAGTAGCAACGATGAACATCATGGTATAGGCTCACTTACAGTGCTTAATTCTCTTGTCAGAATCCAACAACGAGCTGCCTGAGTTCCTCGGTGGCACTTGCAACTGCAAGGTGGTTGCGTGCATTTTGACAAAGGACCTTGGAAGGACCCTAAAATCCTAAAGGTTTTTAGACACTTCGCTTAAGATACACGTGCACTGCCTTATCTAATAATTTTAGCTTCACATAAATGTACTACCTGAAGCTGATCTACCTTAGAAAAATAGCAATCTGAACATTTCTTGTTTGGTGTGATGTTGATTTAGTTGTTCAGATGGTCCAATGCGGCATAGAGAGATGCGGGATGGATAGTTGGGACCCTCATGAGGCCGACGAGAAGATTGTCACTGAGGACGATATAGTATCCCTTCCCAAGGTGTTATTGGTGTTCTCATTTTCAAGATTCCTTATTGTACACCATTGACAATCTTTCTTTGTATTTTGCATTTCTGAACAATGCTTCAATACTTGAATGGAATGATTTGTAGCGTGCGTGGATCCCTCTTTCACATGCGCTTTCATATGCAGAAGCAAGAATCCTTGCAGCGCGATTCTGTTGATTCACCAAAGATCCCACACGAAAAGATTGAGCATCCACAAATGTCCCCTCTCCATGAGAGGAAAATTTCAGAGATGAAGGTATCTGATTGCTACATAGTTCACCCTACACATGTTCTGGATAATCAAGAAACAAAGCATTTGTTGGATTTGCTACAATATCAAGCAGCTTAGACTCTTCCAGAATACTAGTATCCTGTACATTTACATGGAATTTGCAAGATCCTCCTGGCAAAGATGGTAACTATGTTACGACGATTTCTTTGACAAGAACATGGAGTTCAATTGGAACGACGAGGTCAGCGCGGAGAATCTTGCATTCGTGCGAGGTCAGACTCGCATCTTCCACCACCCAGCCCCCCAATAAAAACACCTCACAGAAAGAAAAATAAAAAATAGTGATGAACAAAGCGAAGCATGTCATGCCCAGCACAGATATGTATGCCTCGTTACTGGACGCCTACAAGCAGGGCGACACCGGTGATGGCAGGTGGTGTCGGGGTTCATGGCGTTGGTGATGGGCATGGTGGTCATGTTCCACGTGGGCAAGATCACTCTGAAGCGGGCCATAGAAGCGGCCATGGGCATCTCTACCATGGAGGCGATGGCCAAGAACCGGAGGCTGCAGCAGCAGCAGCTAGATGGGCCGGACACGGTGACAAAGTTGGCCGTGCAGTACCAGGCGCTGGAGAAGCGGCTGAGCGACCTGGAGGAGAAGGTGACGGCGCTGGTGGCAAAATCCCCGGAGATGCCAGTGGAGGAGGAGTTGCTCAAGGCCACCATCAGTCGCATCGAGACCCTCGAAACCAAGCTCGAATCCACCAAAAATGTACTATCACGTGACGCATCAGCTCTGCATTGCATACACATGAAGACTGCCTAATAGTTTCTAGCAGTAGTAATCACTGGCAACACATTCTCTGATCTCGAAATTAGCACAAAGACAAAGAATGTTAAGCATGAGCACCAACCCAAACATGCCTGTCAAACAACGTTTGATGCTTGCAGCTGTTGGGGACATCTGTTGGGCAGCAGGAGGTGCTGGCTTACATCGAGAAGAAGAAAAAGAAGAGCAAGATGGTAAGTGATCATACTTGTGCCTCGGTGTTTTCAGTCAGTACCATGCCAACATTCCGCACCAGCATCAGGAATTCAGGATAGCCTACAGTGTTGGTTTGTTGGCATTCGAGCTTTGTGCATTGCTTCACTCGTCTCGTCTGATTTCATTAAAGTTTTGCCTCCAACAGCAGAACCCGTTCCGTTGGTGAAGCACAAGCGAAAGATGGTCCATGGCCCCTGGAGCAGTGAAATCCCTGAATTTCTTGTGTCTGTGCCTGTGTCCTGTCTACCCTGTTCCTTTGTCCCCCTGCTACTAAAACCGAAAAAAAAGTACACAACGGGAAAAATAATACAAAAGGTGAAACAAAAATGTCTACTGCTGCTAAACTATCAAATTGATGTCCAACCATGAGTGTACCCCACTGCTGTGCAGCTGCATTCCTATGAAACATATGTATGTATCAAGTGTAAATCGCTCTCTGAAGCTCTGCTTATTCTGCCTGCGCTGATATGATTCTACAAGCGAACGATCGTCATATGCTCGTACATCACATCCATCAACTCTTCCAGCACGAGCTCACAAGGTATAGCTCTCAGTTAAAAAAGAGGATTACCTTACAGTTACAAAATCTCAATCTGACAAGGGCCCAGCTAGCTTAGACTTGGCACGAGCAAGGCAATCCGTATGAGTCAGGTGATCAGGTCAATCAATCATCGAGATGACCAAATCATTGCTGGAAGACAAACGCGTTCTTCGACTGCTAACCATTCACCCCTATCCATCAGCTAACTAACCAACCAACCCATTATTGCTGTCACGAAACAACCGGAATGTGCAACAGAACTAACTAAATAATAGGTCCATATTCGAGGAAGCAGCCAAGAGAGCAGAATTCAGGGTGGAAAAAACACATTTTATTTATCAAAATCTTGTGTCGATTTACATGTTAGGAAAACGGACGGATCCCCGGTTACATCTCAGATGCCATATTTGGCATCTCATCTCAGCAAGCAGAAATTGAACAGCAGTCAAAGAAGAAACGGACGGAGAGGTCAGTTCAATAATAATAGCACAGGCTGCTACTACTACACTGATCGATCAAAACCCAGCCGGCAGAGGCCGGAAAAGCGAGCGGGACAACGACCAAAAGGGGCTTTGTCATAGAAGAAAAAGATGACCTCGTCAAAATATTGACAGCAGAAAATCGAATCAGGAAGGACACCTTCAGAATCAACAAATGGAGCGGCGCCCCGAGGGGAACGTGATCGGCAACGATGCCATCTTCGTTGGAGGTAAGATTGGTGCGCCAAGTTCGACATATTCGAATCAAGTTCCTGGTTTCCTGCGTTCTCCCAAGGACAAAGGTGTGAACAGTGAACCTCGGATTCCCCCTCCGCCATGGGAACGGGATGTGGCGGTGAATGGCAGAGGAAGCTTGCCGATTTCATGGGGAATGGCTCGTGTTATTGATCGCAAGGAGCGTGAAATCCGTGAGTAGCAAGCCTCTGAAATCTAGCAGGTGTTGTCCCGTGAATATCCAAGGGAGGTGATGGAACAGGATTTATGTGACCTAGACGAGGCGTCTGCTCAATTGGAATTAGCACTGGCCCGAATTCCAGAAGGGAAGGTTGTGCTGAAGGAGCAGGATCGAATAAATACTCGTGCAAATTTCCCGGTTTCTCTGGAGAGTTTGAAGCGGATGAAAGGCGGTTCAAGGTCCAACAATGGGGGGAGGCTGTTGAACAGGAATGGGCCTTCTCTTGGGCCGCAGGTTGGACTCTCTCATGGGGACATCTTCAACCAGTCATGGGGTCCCCCCGCATCCATCGATGGGTGTGGATCACAAAACTCAGTGAGCCAAATGATGATGGGGAATTAGGTTTCCCTGTTACTCGTGCTGAGATTAAGAAATTTGGAGCTGGTGCCCGTTGGGTGCGGTGGCAGCGTCCACCACAAGATCTAGCTCACTCTTTTACGCTGGTGTGCAAGATGGGGCGTGATGGGGATGGCCACCCAAATCGCACGTGGAAGCGTGCTGCGGAAGACGATTGGATGGAGGAAGATGACCTCTTATCTGAGGAGCGGCCAGAGCGTGACCTCCGCAGCCAACTCCAAAAGGGCATGGGAACCAGAAGGGAAGCTAGAGGCAACAACAACAAAGAGAAGGTGGGGGTGCCTCAGGTGGTCTTAAAGGATTTCGTTGAGATAGTTAGGGATCTGGAGGAGATCGCCACTAGGGAGGTGTGCCTGCAAAGTTTGGTGGTAGAGGTGGTGATCAACCTCACGGAAAGCAATGATTCCCTCGGAGAAGAGAAGATGAAAAGGAGCAAACTTCCTTTCGAAGAGATGACCATATAAATGTAAAAAACTGAAATCTGGAATCCCGATCGATCCTAGTCAGACTAAGTGCTTTAGATGTACTAAGCTGGGCATCATCAATTGGATTGTCAAAATGAATCGATTTGCTATAAATGCAAACAAGAAGGTCACATGGCAGCTGCATGTGGTGCTCAAACTTCCAAGGTTGGGAAATTACAGATGTTTGGTTTTTCCATCCCGAGTCAAGGTTTCTATAGTATTGATATTCCTGGATTGAATCTTAATCATGAAAAAGATGCTGGGATTGTTAAAGTTTTAGAGGGATCTGCTTCTGAAAAGAAGATTGAAGAGGAAATGGAAAACTTAATTGACGCCAAATGGGATTGGTAGGTTAAAAAAATTGCAGAAGATGAGTTTCTGGTGATATTCCCAACCAAGGGATCTCTTGAAACCTTCTCCAAGCTCACTGGGTTGGATCTGAGTCTACACGGGCTTAAAGTTAAAATTATAAATCTGATGTCGACCCGGAAGCAGGGTTAAAGTTACCGACCGGAGCTCGGTTACCGAGCTCCGGCGGTAACCAAAAATTCGTGATAATCGCGGTTACCGGTCAAAAATTTAAAAAAAATCGGAGAAAATTCATTTGGAAAAATTTGAAATTTGAAAAAAAAAATCGCGATTTTAGCCGATCGGTAACCGGTCGGTTTGGACCGGTTACCGAGCGGTTTTTGTGATTTATCGAGCGGTTTTCTCGAATTTTCCGTATTGTCGGTAACCGCTCAGTTTTCTCGGTAACCGCTCGGTTTTCTTGGTAACCGCTTGGTTTTCTTGATTTATCGAGCGGTTTTCTCGATTTTCAGTGAAGTTCAACAAAAAACCCAAAAATTATCTCAATCTTCTAAAATCAATAACTAATTCATCTGAGTTTCAAATCAAGTGAAACAAATTTTGTTGGTTTCCTTGTGACATGATCTACATGATAAAGTATTTATACTCATAAAAAAGTTTAAAATTTTCTGTGAGAAATTGTATTTGTTAAACCAAGTTAAATGCATAGTTTACTCTTTGCTAATCCAAAAATCATGAAACTAATTTTGTTAGTCTTCTTACATGATCCTATGTCTTTTAAAAATACATGAACTCATGAATTAGTTATTGTAACATGCGTGATTGTGTAAATGTGTTGCGACTAGATTAATTCATAACTGACCCATCACACCTCAAAAATTAGTGAAACCACTTTCATTAGCTTATTTATACTATGATTTACGTAGGAAAAATAATAGTAGACATGAAAAAGTTAATTACAGTGCTGTTTCTTAACATATTCACTTTATGCTTGTGAACTTTGTAAAAATCATAGAGAAATTAATAAAACTCTAAATAAAGTGAAATCAATTTTAAAGATTCTCTTAAAATATGTTTTACACAAGAAAAATATGTGTTTGCATGTTACACTTTTCCTTAACATGAGTTAATAACTGAGCCGCACGCTTCAATTTTTTTCATTATTTTCAAACTTCCTCCCTATAGAATATGATGTAAACGACATTATTTTTGAAAAAAAATTTCACAGAAGGTCTTAGAATTGTGTCTAGTTTTTTTTGAGATTTTTTTGGAATTTTTTTATTCTTTTATTTTTTCAATTTTTTTGAATTCAAATTTGGTTACCGTTCGGTTTCTGAAACCAGACCAGACCGAGAAGGTCGGTAACCGCGATTTTTGGGCGGTTACCGTCGCATTTGTGAACCGTGCCTGGAGGCCTCTCCTATTCTTCAAACAGCCTGGATTAAAATCTTTGGGGTTCCATCTTTTTCCAAGGAGGTTAAGATGATTACAGAAATAGCATCTCTGGCAGGGGAGCCTCTAATTGTTGATGAACTAAGCCTTGTTAGATCTAGCCCTGTTAGAGTTCAAATGAATTGTAGAGATCCTTCCAATGTGAGGGGCTTTGTGGAGATCTTTTCTAACTGAATTGGGTATGGAGTTAGGTTTGTTGCCGAAGGGTACGAAGCAAAAGATCATCTCCCCCCCTTCCCCACCTAAGAAACCTGAGAATGATGATAACCAGGGAGATGATGATGATATGGATGATTATTCTGAGCCTTTGGACGATGCTGGTGTGATGTCTCCAAAAGGCAAAGTTTCTGAGGTTCCTAAAAGACCCATGGTAATAAAAATAAGAAATATGAGTCTCAAGCTTCTTCTGCATCCTCCGATAACATTTCTGACATGGTGGTAGAAGCTTTTGCTGGGCTGAAAGAAGATATCAAGACAGATTATCTTAGATCCTTAAAACCTCTTGAGGTTGAGGCTGATAAGGTGCTCTCTACTTCAGCAGGGGAAATGTTGATTGTATGTGTCAAGGAGACCATGCTTTTCGTCACCCCAAGGATACTACCGGTTTTAATGAAGAACTTGTTTCTGGTGTGGGAAGTGCAAGTGGGGTCTAAAAAGGGTATTGGTTCTTCACTGGAGGTTCACTCCCTGCCTTTGATGGTGGATCCTGTGAAACACATATTTTCAAAAGAGCTCCAAGTGGTTGAGGAAAACCAACAAAAGAAGACACTAGCTCAGATGGTAACCATATGAAATGCTTGAAGGTATCTGAGCAGACCAAAGATATCCCTGAAGGACAAATTTTGGTTCACAACTTGGAGGGCTCTTATCTATTGCCTGCAGGGAAGTGGCCAAAGCTATGTCTGCCAAGACAGACCTATGAAGGAGCTTTAAGGAGTTGTGACCATCTTACTCTTGTTGACAGTGATATCCCCATTGACTCTATTTTGGATGACAAGTCTGTTCAGGGAACTGAAGATCAGTTGGTGGATAGTGACTCTGATCATGGGTGGATACAGCATAGTACAAAAAAGAAGAGACAAGTGGTCAGGAAAAAGAAGGGATTTGTGACTGACACATGCAAGAGCTCAAGAGTTAACAACCAAGGAGGTATAACCATGGAAGAAAAAGCTGCTCGTCGTGTTCAAGTTCATGATTTGGAAATTCAAGGTAATGCTTCTTCATCTAACTCCTTTACTATTCTAAATGATAAATCTGATGAGTACTTAGAAAATGAGATTAGAGAACTAGATCTTAAGCTTCTTCCTACACAACCTGGTGGAATTTCTCAAATTAGTGCTATGAAGGCTAAGGATATAGCACGGGCTGCTATTGCAGAAGCTAGCTATAAGGTTTTTTTAAGAAAAATAAACCAATTTAGTTCATGTTAATGATGAGTTGTTGAGTTACATATGGAGCCAATTGACAGTGTCAAAGGGGGGGTGATTACCTGTTCTGATTCTCAGGCCAGGAAGGACCCTAGTTTTTTGAGGAATCAGAAGGGGCAGCCCAAAAAAAAAAGAAATGAAGTTCCAAAAAGAAGAAATGAATTTTATGTTCTGGAATGTTAGGGTTTTGGGAAACAACCTAGAAGAAGACAAATTAGGGAATACATTAGGGAGAAAAATTTAGATGCTGTTGGTCTCCAAGAAACTATTAAATCTGATTTTTCCAACAAGGAGATGGTTGAGTTATCTGTTAATTTCCTGTTTTTGTGGCATTGGCTCCCTACCATTGGACATTCGGGTGGTATTTTGATGAGGGTGAAAAATGAAATTTTAGAATCGGAAGATTTTGAAGTTGGGGAGTTCTATGTGAGCATGGTGTTAGGACCTAGACTAATCAACTTTAGAGGGGACTTACTTACTGTTTATGGCCCAGCTAATCATGAGAATTCTTCTGATTCCATTACTGAGCTTTCCAGGAAATGCCTCTTCTCTAATCTCCCTATGGTCTTATGAGGGGACTTTAATCTGATTAGGTTTTCAGATGACAAAAATACTCTCCATGTGGATCATAATCTGATGCACAAATTTATATGTTTATTTCTTTACACCAACTGCTGGAAATTAGAAGGAGTGGTAAGCCGATATCTCCTGTGATGGTCAATTTGGATAGGATTCTGGGCTCCACCAACTAGGAACAACAATTCCCTTTATGTTTTGCATGGAGCAAAACTAGAATTGGTTCAGATCATTGTCCTATTTTTCTAGATTCTAGGGAAACCTCTCAAAAGAGATAGAAATACTTTTACTTTGAACAACAAAGGCTGTTGCAGGAGGGTTTCAAGAATCTAATCATTAAAAAATGGTATGATATAAAGAAGAACATGGGAAGAGACATATATTATATGGATACTTGGCATGGTTGCCTAAGTCTTCTAAGACAATTTCTTAGAGGCTGGAATGCTAATCTGATGAGCTCTGGAAAGCAAGAAAAAAAATCTATCATGGCTAAGTTGGAACTGCTGGATCACTTTGAGGAGGACACGGGTCTATCTGAGGATGAGTGGAGAGAAAGATATGCTTTGGAAGAAGAAATGGTACTAATTTTCTCCAAGGAGGAGATATTCTAGAAGCAACAAAGTGATCAAAATTGGTTACTGAAAGGGGATGCAAATAGTGAATTATTCCATTCTTTGGCTAATGGGAGCAGAAGAAAATGCTCCATTATTTCTTTGGAAACTGATCAAGGTGATTTAGAGACCCATATTACAAATTTTTATACGGGTCTTTTCGGATCTTACCCTGATAAAGGAGTTAGATTGTTAGAGAATTTTTGGGTTTCTCAGAGACAACTCTCTGATTTGGACAAGGCTAGTCTACTTTCACTTTTACTATCAAGGAAATAGAACTTACCATTGCTGAGACGAAGTCCAATTCAGCCCCTGACCCTAATGGATTTTCTGTGACTTTTTTTAAAAACTTTGGGGGTTGATCAAGGATGATATTATGCTGATGATTCAGGACTTCTATAACCAGAAGTTTGATTTGAGAAGACTCAATTATGGTGTGATTACCTTGGTCTCAAAGCTTAAGGAAGCTAACAATATTAGGCAATACAAGCCTCGCTGTCTTTTGAATGTGGATTTCAAATTTTTTGGGAAACAACTAGCAAGTAGATTAGACTCAGTTGTTAATAAGGGGATCAGCAATAATCAAACTGCTTTTTAAAAGGGTAGGAATATGCTTGAAGGGGTGTTGATACTTCATGAAACTATGCATGAATTAAGAATGACTAATAGGAGAGGTGTCTTCCTCAAAATAGACTTTGAGAAGGCCTATAATAATGCTAGATGGGATTTTTTTCAGGATGTGATGTGGCAGAATGGTTTCCCTGAAAACTGGATTCATTGGACAATGCAAACTATCCAAGGAGGAAAAGTTTGCATTAATATAAATGGTAAAAGAAGTCCTTATTTTAGAGCATTTTAGGGATTGAGACAAGGAAATCCTCTCTCCCCCTCTATGTTCAACATTGTGGTTGATACCTTTGCAGACTTGTTGGAAAAGGCTAGGCAGAAAGGTTTGGTCAAGAGGGTAATGACTCATTTGCTCTCTAAAGGCTTAACAAATATCCAATATGTGGATGACACTTTGGTGATGACTGAAGGAGATAACAATTCAGTTTTGCACCTAAAGCTCATTCTTTATTGCTTTGAGTGGCTATTTGGTCTCAAGATAAATTATCATAAAAGTGAGACTTTTTTGTTTGGCATGGATGAGTCGGACCAACATAGAATTGCTAACATGCCAAATTGTCAACTTGGCAGCCTTCCTTTGAAATACCTTGGGATCCCAATTTCTGATCATGTTCTAGGTATGGGAGCCTTTGATGGTGTTATAGATAAACTGATTAAAAGATTAAACCCATGGAAGGGTAAGCACATGTCTTCTGGGGGAGACATATCTTAACAAACTCATCTTTAAGTAGCCTTCCTACCTATATTATGGGTTTTTACATTCTTCATGCAAGGGTGCATAAGAAAATGGACAATACTACAACCAGATTTCTTTGGAGATGGGCTTCAGATAAATTTAAATATCATATGGTGAGGTGGTTTGTTGTGTGTAGGCCTAAGGAGTATGGGGGCTTGGCATAGTTAACACTAAGCTCTTCAATTTTTGTTTAATGACTGTTGGAGCAAGAGTTCGTCTTGCCCCAGCAAGTACAGTGAGAGTTTCTTCTAAGGAGGAGACTCAAGCTTAGAGACGAAGTTTGAGAGGAAGGAACACTACAAATATATTGATAGTAGAAAAATTGATCAATCTATGGGGGAGTATCACATCGTGGTTTAGGGCTTGGGCATCGCTGTGTCCTGTCTTTTGCCTTGAGCGTTCTCCTTGTGACCTCCCGCTCACCCAGAAGACCACAACCCCCTATTTATACAGTGGTACATAGCTTAGTGTACACGTTATCACGATGTACAAATATCTAGGACCTGACCGAATTACTGGGCCTTATTCCGGATAATTACTTTTACCCTGCATAGAAGATAAATATCTACCATAGTAACTATTGTGGTGCCTGTACCCTGAGGGGTGAGCCGGTCACCAATTGCGGCCTGGCGCCGTGCTGTCACGGGTGTCAGGATAACTTCCATTGTACTGGAGTGTCAAGACGGCATCCACTAACCTACGTATTTAATGTCGGTCACATCCTTGCAGGCAAAGGATGACCGGTGCTCCTCTTCTAGCTGATCTTTCTTGAGGCTTGATGACTTACCCTGTAGCCTTTGGGAAGCCTGCCCGAGCCCTGGAGATGGGGGCTCCAGGGGAAGCATGGCTCCAAGAGATGGAGGCTTCAGGAGGTGTGGTTTCGAGACATGGAGGCTTCGGGAGGCATGGCTTCGAGAGATGGTGGCTTCGGGAGGCATGGCTCCCTGGGCATGGGCTAGCTGAGCCATCGGGCCATTGGGGGTCCTTAACAACAACCCCCAATACTAACCCCTCGTGTGGGCGGCCAACGAAGCGGTCGGGCCTGTGGTTATTTTGGAGCAGGGCCTCTGGTGGTCCCTGGCTTTGCCGTTGATGGCTCATGGTCCCTAGTATCGCTTGGCTTCTCTTGGAGGATTAGATCCACATGATCTGGATTATCCATTTGATGACATTGGTGATAAGGGGGTATTGAATGCACCCTGTGAAGAAAGACATGATTACGTCTTGTCAAGCGGACGTGGGACGCATGGCGTCTTGTGGTTGGGGGTTCGCTGGGGGCAGTTCCGCTCCCCCATGATCATGGCCTGGCAGGCGAACGGACAGGGCATGCACCTGCTTTTATATGGGAGGTAATCTCTCCCTTACCTCTATAAGGAGAGGGATTACCCTGAGTGGCCTTTTCACCTAGACTTGCTCTCGTCTACCCTTTGCCTTCAGTTGTTCTTTCTTTGTGTGTGCGTTTATCGGTTGCGGCGCCGTTCGGCATCCTCCTGTGATCTGTATGGCTAGCTTGACTATCCTGGGTGGAGCTGGAACTCAGGCGGTGAGCGAAGCCGCTGGTGCGGTTGTGGTGGGGGGGCCTCAGGTGGTGCCGGTTCCTCCATTGCCTATGGGGCCACCGCTAGGGGTGGAGCTCTACTGCGCTAGCAAAAGTCATCCATAGGGACGTAGCTCGGTGATGAGGAGCTTGACTGGATGGTTAAGGAAGGGAAGATTCCCTCTAGGGCCGTAGCTCAGTCCCCGCTGGATGAGGAGGTTCTGGAGCCTCTAGTCCATGAGGTCATGGTGTTCAAGGATTTGTTTGAAGTGGGCCTGGGATTTCCATTGGTACCGCTGCTCGAGGAGGTGCTCCGCCACTACTATGTGGAGCTTCCATAGCTCCATGGCAACGCCATCGCCTGCCTAGCCACATTCTAGTGGGCTATGCAGGCAGAGGGGTGTGAAGGGAGGGTAGATTTCTTTGCGGCCCTCCACTTTGACAACTACCAGCTGAAGATGATCAAGGATGATGGGACGAAGAGGCCCCTCAGCTTTAGTAGTGTTAACTTCCAAATACGACTGCACTACCGACTGGTTGCATTGATGGTTTTACTATGACGCAGGCTTCTGGGAAACGAGCGCGTGACACTCCTGCGTTCTGCGTGAGGCCACTCCGAGCCTAGTGGCCTTCTATCTCTGAAGGTTTGCATACCGGCTCAACGGCTGAGTCATTTGAGTTGCTGTTGGTCCACAGGAAGCGTCAGAGGTGGTTCAAAAGCGCGGGCGATCTGTTTGGAGGTGAGGGTCAACTCAGTGGTGGCGACCGAGGGAAGGACCTAGCATCTCTCAATATTTCCAGCCACAGCCAGAGCTGGAGAGGAGATGTGGCCTCCATGGAATACGATTTTGGTTTTGGTGGTTCTGACATCGAGGACGTTAGGAGCCCTTCTATGAGAGGTTTTGAGGGAATTGGTGTGGCGTTGTTGTTTCGTTACCTATATCCTATTTTGGTCGTGCACCAGGATCTTGATTTGTGTTTCTTGGTATCTTCCAGTGACTATCAAGGTGGATGTGCCTTCGAATCCTCCCCCAGAGGCTTCAGAGCTTTGGCAGGGGTCGGGGACTCCTCTGGATGTGCTCTTGAAGGCCGCCTTGGGGGATGCGGCCTTCCGTGAAACCTCGAGCCGGCTGGTGAATTACCCTGGTGGCTGGTGCTGGGGGCACTGTGCCCTCTGCTAGAGCTCCCTTCGCAGACGCCGAGGGGGGCCCTGGCCTCTGGGTCTTGACTTTGGATAACTTTGCACTACGCCCGGAGGCATCAAGGGCCTTCGTTGCATCCTCTTCCCTTCTCCAGAGTAGAGAGGTTGACCGATCATTGGCACAGCATCCTTTGGAGGAAGTGGAGACACGTCTGGTAGCGGCGGCCCTGCAAGTCAGTAGTTTGAGTCATGATTTATCGAGTTCGGTGTTGGGTTCTGAGTGGCTCATCTGGTTCTTTTTCTTCTTCTGCTGTGCCTTGTAGCAATTGATTTTGACGAGGGCACTGGGAGATGGGGGCGCCAGGCCTTGGCCACGGCTCGTGACGAGGTTGAAGGCCTTTGTCAGGCCTTGGAGGAGGCCCAAAAGTAGGTGGAGTCTTCAGAGGGTCGCCTTCAGGGGCAGACGGTGCTCCGTGAGCGTGAGGAGGGTCTCTGGCGGGAGGAGGCTTTGAAGCAGGAGCGCGTGGAGGCTGAGGCATAGAAGGCTGCTGAAGATGTCCGAGAGGCGAGGGAGTTCACTGATGCGGCCAACGCAGCCCGTGTGTCAGCCAAAGGTGATGTTGAGACCCTTCGGGCTGTAGTGGGTGAGGTGCAATGAGAGCTGAAGGAGGCTCGGGCATCAGAGGTGGCACTGTGCTCGAAGTGCCAGCAGTTAGCTGCTCTTGCGTCGTACGTTGCCCGGATTACCTCTGATGATATGAGTGGCCTTGGGGCCAGGTGTCTGCCACTACCCTCAGACTCGAAGGAATCCACTATGCCACTTTCTGGCTTCGGTCTGCTACGAAGGTCATGGTTAGGGCCGCAGAGACCTACGTGAGGTCCACCGCACGCGTGGTTACGACGCTCCAACTGACCCTGCTACACCAAGCAGGGGTTGGTCCTTTTGAGGTACTGGAGTAGCAGGTGCCGGACTCCGTGATCAAGGGTTTTCGACCAGAGGCACCTTCGGTGGAGATTCGCATGGCACTGGAGAACTTCCACCATAACTTATGGGAGAGGCATGGTCAGAGCATGCTGCTGCGCTATATGGTGGGTCAGGTGACTCTAGGCGCCCTAGGGGGTCTTCACCTGGGTTCTTTGTCAGGAGGTCTGGTCCTTCATCTGGAGCCTGCAGGCGCACCACGGCCCTCTGAAGGCCTTTCACTTCGCGGCATTGCTCCACAGGAGTGGTCTTCGCGTGTGGATGCCCCGGAGGTGTAGCTCTGTTGTAGGATGTTGTTTTTTGCTTTCTTTTCTTTTCAAAGAGGGTAGTCTTAGTATGTTGACTACCCCTTCTGCCTCATGTACTTGTTCTTTTCATTATCTAATAGAACCATGTCTGTCTTCTTGTGGTTCGCTTGTGTTGTTATGGAATGCTCATTCCTTTGAGGCTAACTAGAGTCCGATCTGTGTATATAGGTCCGGAGAGGGCCTTGCTCGTATCTGGAATGGTGCCTCCAAGGAGGGATCGAGTGCGTTAGGAGCGTCTGGGGCTACTCTTTGCATCCGATAGCAAATTCTTTAGGGGTGTGTGGATCCAAAGGTGCCCGCCGATCTCTTGGTCAAGATCGAGCTGGAGAGCCCCCTTGCGTTTGCTCTGGATGTCTATTTTGTTGCGAAGGACGACTGGTGTGCAGCCCGCACAGCCCAGGAGGTTGCTAGCTCATGCTTCTTTTGACGCCTTGTCCTCCCCTGGGATTCTGACGGAAGGGTGCCTTCAGAAATCCTTGAGCTTATTCTGGCCGAGGTGAAGGTGGAGGAGGTACAGGCTGTGGAGTCCCAGTTGGAGGAGCACGGGGAAGAACTGGATTTCTAGGCCTTCGACTCGTATCCCTTCCCAGCGGATCGTTTGTCCTCCTGAGGCCGAGGGGACTTCATTTTAGGTAGCAGCTCTGTCAATGACACAGGAACCAGGGGTCCCCGAGTCCCGAGGCCAGATCAGTAGTTTGCCACGTGGCGCCCTCCCACGGGGATCATCTCCGTGAGGTACGAGAAGACTAAGTCCCTGGAGAGGGTGCTCGGGGCCATGAACAGTGGTCCCCAAGTACCCGAGTTCCCCGATGACCCTAGAAGACCGAGTGCCGGGAAGAGAGTACTCGGGGCTGCGAATAGTGGCCCCCGAGCACTCAAGTCCCCTGACGACCAAAAAAGCCAAGTACCGGGAAGGGGGTGCTCGGGGCTGTGAGCAGTGGCCCCCGAGCACCCGAGTACCCCGAGGACCCAAGGAAGTTAGTTCCGGGAGAGAGTGCTCGGGGTTGCGAACAGTGGCCCCAAAGCACTCAGTTCCCCGAGGACCCGAACAGCCAATTCCGGGAGAGAGTGCTCGGGGCCGTGAACAGGGGCCCCCGAGCATTCGGTTCCTCGAGGACCAAGAAAGGGCATATCCGGGAGAGAGTGCTCGGGGCTGTGAACAGTGACCCCCGAGCACTCGGTTCCCCGACGGCCTAAGAAGTCCTTCGCCGGTGGCCCCCACAGAGGTCCAGCGGTGAGGTGCCAACCAGTGAAAGGCCCGATACCGCATTTAAGAGGGCGTGTGGCCTATCACTTCCAACTACTCCTGCCACGCTCGGTGTCAGTCCCTGCCACGGCGTGCCAGAGAGGCGTGGGGACAATTAATGCACGGGTCCCATCCCGCGTCATCCGGCGCACCTCGAGATAACATCGCGAGGCCCAAGGCGCCCCGCCTGCCGCCCTGCTATGTCAGACCCGCTCTGACCGAATGGGCATGCCGGGCTGTTCGGTGGCTGCCCGATGCCCCCCCCACGCGGCACCCGTTGCAGAGCGACATGATGACGAACAGACCGAACGGGGGCGCATTTTCAACCCTACCCATCATTTCGCACAACAGCCCATGATGGTTGCTTTCCATTTGTGGTGCCTTGGAACTCGTGCCCTCCCTTTCTGGGCACGCTACCATCGGTGAGTATTTAAGGAGGGACCAGTGGACACGGATGAATCATCAGGACAAGTTGGAGTACAGAAGCTGAGATCACTGAAGAACAAGGAGCCGGAAGCTCTAGGATAGACAAATATTCTTGTAACTAGCAACATCTCTGAGAGACATTCTCAGAGCATTTATAGCATACACACAGGAGTAGGGTATTACGCTCAGTGCGGCCTGAACCTACCGAAAAACCTCCTGAGCATTTACTGCATTCTGCATTCGATTCTTCCATCCCACCTGCATCGCATTCACGCCCATTTATTTCACTCGCAAAACAGATTCGGAATCATCCCCCCGGTCGAATCTCAAAGGGAGTCCCTCCGGATCCCTGCTTGAGGAGTTCACCCTCCGACAAGCTCCCTCTGGGGAGGGGATTCGCGTCGACCCCCTGTGCGCAGTTACCGGGGTCAATTCTCTAGGTCCCGCGGTATTTCTAGGAGGTGTGGTGGTCAAGCACCCTCCTCCTCCTATAGTACTTCAGGGAGGCGTAACAGGCTAGCAAGTTTGCTAGGCATAGATTCGATTTACAGTGGTTAGCTGAATGCAAACTTTTTGTATGTCATGTATGAATAAACTTGCATTTGTGTTAGCTTTGTTTTTTTGGTGTTTATAATTTATCGTATCGATGCTTCGTTATCGCATCAATGCTTCGCCTACGCCCTCTATCCCAGCCCCTTCGCATGCTACGGCTATTAACGGCCGCATGGTGTGACATCCGAGGGGTACTATGTTGTATTGGGTGTGAGTAGGGAAGAACATATCGTTTAATAACATTTTGTTGTGTGACACCTTGTATTACGGAGGCTAGACCTTCAAGATAATGGAGGGGTCAGATGATTTTGGCACGGAGACTTCTAGTCTTCAAGGTGCGAGAGGATCCTTACTTTGTATGAATCCTTTTTGGCACAGAGGCTAGGCCTTCAAGATGCCGGGGAGGTTATCCCTCCACCACGTAGGTCAGCGAGGCTTAAAGATGACGGAGGGTCTTTTGCCTGTTCGGCACAGAGGCACTTCCTTCAAGATGTTGGAGCGGTCTTTGCCTCTCTGACATGTAGGTTAGCTAGACCTTAAAGATGGCGGAGGGATATATGCCTATCTAGCACAGAAGCTAAGCCTTCAAGATGCTGGAGCGGTCTTTGCCTCTCCGCCACGTGAGTCAGCCAGGCCTTAAAGATGGCGGAGGGATATACTTCTCTAGCACGGAGGCACTACCTTCAAGATGCTGGAGGTTTTTGCCTCTCCGGCACGAAGGCAATGCCTTCAAGATGCTGGAGGGTCTTCATAGGTTTTGTGTGATGTTGTTTGGTGGGGTAAGGGATCTTTTTTGGAAGGTAACACCTCTAGGTTTGGTGGCTATTTGTGGGTGTGTAAACCTATGGTTTTTTATTGTTTTGGATTTTTGGAGAGGACTGATGCTAGGGTTGTCAATACATAGTATTTGCGGAGGGTCTCTGCATTCCAATTGTGTTCAAGGGGGTCTCTTCTATATCGGCCATGCGGTAGGAGCCGGACCTGTTAGACCTAAGGATCAAGTATGGGCCCTTCCATTTGTTGCACAATTTTCCTAAAGCTAGGGCACGTCGAAGTACTAGGTCGCCGGGCTTGAAGCTCCATGGGCAACCTTAGGATCGTACCAGGCCTTGGTTTTCTTGATGTAGTGATCGAGATTCTGGACAGCATGGAGCCGCGTTCCTTCGGTAAGATCGAGGGAGCTCTCTTTCTCTGGTAGTTTGTGGAAGTTGCACCCTGAGTGGGCATCCCTTGATCTCGGTGGGGGTCATGGCCTTGTTGCCATATAGGAGGTGAAAGGGGATGAACCCGGTGGCTTGTGTGACAGTGGTGCGGAGGGACCATAAACCTTAGGAAGCTCTTCGACCCATAGGCCTCGAGTTAGGCCGACGAGTCGACGATTTAAGCCAGAGAGGATCTTGCCCGGTTTGGCCTCGGTGCCTCTTTGGAAGATGAGATATCATAGCATCTTTCCAGCCTTAACACCGAATACGCACTTCTCTGGGTTCAGCCGCACACCTGCAGCCCGAAGGCTATCAAATGTTTCTTGTAGGTTGGCAACGTGTTTGCTTCGAGTTGGCTTTTTACCACGATATCGTCTATGTAGGCTACGACATTGCAGCCTAGTTGTTGCTGTAGTACCTTGTGCACTGGGCGAGAGAAGGTGCCCCCAGCATTCCGAAGACCAAAGGGCATCCGGACATAGCAGTATACCCCGAAGGGGGTAATGAAGCTAGTCTTGCTCTCATCCTCCAGCGCCATCCACACCTAGTGGTACCCAAAGTAGGTGTCCAGGAAACATAGCAACTCACAGCCGGTAGTGGAATCCACTAGCTAGTTAATGCGAGGAAGGGGGTATGAATCCCGAGGGCATACTTTGTTCAGTGATGTGAAATCAATGCACATACGCCACTTTCCACTGTGTTTCTTGACCAGGACGGTGTTGGAGAGCCAATCGAAGTGGATGACCTCTCGAATAACACCGACCCTTAGTAGTTTCTGGACCTCCACTTTTGAGGCTTCTGCCCGCTCTGGTTATAGCTTGCGAAGCCCCTGGCATACGGGCCTAGCCTTCGGGTTGACTTGAAGAGAGTGTTCGATAATGGAGTGGTTGACTCCTGAGAGATCCTGTGGGGACCATGCGAATGTGTCGAGGTTACCCTGTAGAATAGTCAAAAGTTGGGCTTCCTGTCCGGAGGTGAGGTCCGCCCCTATTTGGAAGGACCGGTCGGGTTGGTCTGGATGTACGGGGACACACTTTATATCCCCCTCCCGTTGTGGCCTTGGAGGGCAGCGGTGCCCGGGATGCACCGACGGGGGGTCCTCGGAGCTCTCCTAGATCACGACGTGGATGTGGCGGCCGGAGAGCAAAGCAAGGTGCCCATACTCGATGCCCCTAGCCAGGTCTTGGTCGCCATGAATGATTATCAGCCCCTAGGGTCCGGGCATCTTCAAGCAGAGGTAATTGTGATGGGGTACAACTCTGAATCTGTTCATAGTTCCTCGTCCCACAATGGTGTTGTAGGCGTAAGGTACATCCACAACGTCGAAGGTGATTACTTCGGTCTATGCTGCGGGGCCCTCGCCAAAGATGATCAGGAGTTCTATCTGGCCTATGGCGTCAAGGGGGCCCCATTGAATCCTTGGAGTGGTCTGTGGCCTGGTGAAAGCTGGCTTCATGGGATTCAGAGCTGGTTGAACGCATGTATCAAGAGGAGGTCCACCGAGCTGCCTTTGTCGATCAGTACTCTTCAGTCCTCGACTTCGGCAATGTTGGCTAAGATGACCAGGGCATCGAAGTGGGGAAATTTCACCCCTTTGGAATCATTGATGGTGAATGTCATGGCGGCATCGGCCCATTCGGGGGCCTACCGATGGATGCTAGTTGCTTCATTGTGGTGCACCCCGTGTGCATAGTCTCGCTGCTAAAGATGGCCAACTGGGCCGGGCCTAACGGGCCAGCCCGCGGCACGGAAAAATTGGCCCGGCCCAGGCACGGCACGGCACGAAAGTAAATGGGCCGTGCCGGCACGGCACGGTTAGGCGGGCCGTGCCTGGGCCGGAGCCGCGGCACGCCGGGCCGGCACGGCACGGCCCATTTAAGTTTTTCTATTTTTTAAGGTTTTATATAATTTATTTATCCCTAATACATAAAGAGATCCTTAACAGGGTGGTAGAGTCATTGCTTCCCATGTACGAGGTCTTGAGTTCGATCCCTGCATTCGGCGGTTTTTTTATGTTTTTCGGGATTTTCACGTGTTAACGGGCCGCCAGGCCAGAAAAATACTAATGGGCCTATCGTGCCACGAGCCGGCACGGCACGGCCCGATCTTAAATGGGCCGTGCCTGGGCTGCAACCACGGCACGTGGGCCGGCACAGCACGGCCCGTTTAGCTAACGGGCTGTAACGGGCCGTGCCCAAAACGGGCCGTGCCTGACTGGGCCCGTGCCGTGCTGGGCCGGGCCGCCCATTTGGACATCTTTACTCGCTGCTGCCGTTTGGAAGTGCAGCTGGAGCTCCCTCCACCGGTTATAGCAAGGATGATCTGTCTGGCCCAAGTCCCTTCATCGTTGTACCGCTCTGTAGATGATTGGGCGGAGAAGGTAGGGCCAGCTGCGGAGGGTTCTGCAAGGCCAAATTATCGTCCCGCCGACTAGCCGATGGCCTGTGATTCTGAGATCGTTCCTTGGTGCCCCCTCAGTCAAGATGAAGGCTGCCTGCCTCCTGAGGTACTCTTCTTGGAAGGTGGTGGGTTCCGACAGTTGTCGGTGTTATGTCCTCGTCTTGTGCCGTGTAGAGTGCACCAGGATTCCTCCTCAGACCACCAGTTCGGAGCGCGGCTTCGCTCTGGGAGGCCTCTGGGGTGTCCCTGGCCATGTCCCCTGGGGTGGTTTTAGTTTGGAGCCCCACGGCTTGGGATGATGTTGTTGATGTTTCGGCGTTGTCACTGTCGCCCCCTTTGGGACCTGGAGGTATGAGCCTCCTCGAAGCCCCTCTTCGCTGGGAGGAAGGGGGCGTGTGATGATCCCGCCTGTGAGTGTGACATCTCGGGGTTGACACGGGAAGTCTTGGTGGCTCGTGAGCGCCTTCGGTGGACTTTTTCCTCCTCTGCCCGCGCATATTCTTTGAATTTGCTTCTGAGGACTTCCATCGTGTGTATGGGACACCGGTTCAGCCGATTGTATAGGGAGCCTTCGGCCAGGCCCTGGGTTGTGGCATCGATGATCAAAGAGTCCGATATGCCCCTAATCTGGACCTTGGTCTGGGAGAACCTTTGGATGTAATCCCGGAGGGTTTCGTCCGGCTCTTGCTTGATAGTGAACAGGCTTCCGGAGGTTACTAGCTCGACGAAGGTGCCTTGGAAATTGCTGCAGAAGAGGTCTCGGAATTGGGACCAGGTGTGAATGGCGCCAGGGTCCAATACCCAGAACCAGTGTATGGCCACCCCTTCTAAGGCAAGAGGGAAGCATTTAGCCATGGTGGCCAGTCCTCCCCCATTGGCCTCTATGGTGAGGGCGTAGGAATGGATGAACTTAGGTAGCTTTGGGGTCCGAAAGCTCTTCGGGAAGGGCGTAGCCTTCAGGTCAGCCTACAGGGGAGAGTTGTAGTTTTGCAGGGGATCCACGCGACGCCAGCCCCAAGGCTCCGGAGGTAGAACGGGTAGGGTCCTGGTGTCAAAGAGTTCATCGGTCCATAGGGCTTGGGTCAAAATAGCACCCGTTGTCACGGGGGTGGTGGTGGTCATTCGGGTAGCTTGCTGTTCGACCCAGAGGGCCATTTGCAATTCCTCCATATGGGTCAGGAGCGCTACCAAGCGTGATTGATGCTCAGTTGGAATCTTCCTTTCTATTACTAAACCATTTTCTCTCCCAAAAATACCCAAAGTAAAAATTAAACATATAAAACCATAATGCCATGATGATTATGCATGCTTAATTACATAATTAATATTTTGGAATGTGACAGCTGATGCCTACAAGACCAAGCTAGAGTTGTTGGTCAAATCATGTTGTATTTTCTTGAGTTCACTTAGCAAACCCCATCGTGCTTGACTTGGGGATTCGTTTGTTCTGGAGGAGTAAGCCAATGTTATACCTAACCCATATGAGTGTTTGTGTTGTTTAGGGTTTACCATAAAGGAAATGTCCTATAGCATTATGACAGAATACTAAGTCAACCTGTCACCATTGAGTATTGGTGACTGAGCACAGCGAATTTTGCTCATCAAGTGGTTTCCAAAGTTTAGGGTTGCTAGAACCTTTCCTGACTAAGTAGTCGGAGGTGTCGCTATATCTTGTTGTGGCATTTCTTTAAGTGATCCTTAACATATGGTCCGATCTAGGACTTTATTCCTTGTTGGTTGTCATGGAGCAAGTGAAGTTGAAGAGGTATTTGGCCAATTTTTGTCTTGAGGGTTTCCAGTGGTGAAGCAAGTTCCTGTTGGCTACTCCAATTCTTTTGCTAGGATGGAGATTAGCCAGGAGATGTTTAGGTAGGTTTGCGAATAGGCATTCGAACTACAAGAGATAAGATATGTAAGCATTCTGGCTTAAACATGGGTCTTATCTAAGTCTCAAAACATCATCAACTAGGGTACAAGCCTAGCAAAAAGGTTAGAAACACCTCCCAAAACAACACTCAGATCTTGCTCTGAGCACATCTTCATGGCCGGCGAAAAGATTCCTTTACTCCTTAGGGAAACTCCCTACACCGTTCTATGGTTTAGGCTGAAAACACTGTCACTTTGCCTTCTAGGGTAAGGCACATATGGATCCACTTCTCCGACATCCCGGGAATAAATAATTATGGTACACGGCATGGGGACCAATCCATTCGGTACCCAAAATTTTGCTATTTTTTATTTTTGAAATATAAAAATAAAAAATAATCATCAGGCTAGCGTGCAGCACGGCTGGAGGGAGCACTTATGGCAAAGTCGGGCCGCCAACATGAAGGAAGCCAAGTTGCACTCGACTGATTCGGCTAATAAAAGGAAGAACAGTACCCAAAAACAGAAAATAGATAGAGAGAAAAAATAGACAAAAAGTTAGGTTTCATGACAACTTTTAGGGATGCTTTGAGATACATCTTGTGAATCTATACATGCTATAAAGATCAAATTTGGTACGTTTTTCTCCGTGTTCATTAGGTTCATTGTTTCGCATTGATTTTCAATGGATTGTTTGTTGGTTTGATCCATACAAAATCACCCTAAAACATCAAGTTAATCCTCTGAAAATTTTGCTTGCTTAAATTTTCATAATCATTGCATAATCGCAAATCTAGTGTTTGATCTGCTTTTAGTCTGATTGCGAATTTCATAACTCTAGATCCAAAGATCTGTTTGACTTGATTGTTATTAGAATAGTTTCGTATAGTTGTCTAGTTTCTACATTAAAAAATATAGAGAATCTAACGGTTGGATCTTTCTGTACATCATTTTTTAGTGACGTGATAGCAGTCTGTCTCGAACTGATTTTGAAATTAAATTTAATATTTAATTAGAATGATTTAAAATTTCAATTTAGCTTCTGCAATCATTCACCCATCTTATTGGTATTTTGGGCTCAATCGGTCCTCCTGTACTTTTTTCTCTTAGTCTTTCTAGGGTTCGTACGACATGTGTATGTGGTTAAGCCTCCAAAAAGCATCACCGAAAACATCATTAATATTTAAGCCCGAACTCGTCCTAATCTGCCGTAACTGCCCTTTACACATCGATTACGTTACACTGGCTTTACAACATTGGTTAGGCTGCAACTCAAATGTCTTATAGACAACTCTTTGACAAAATATCAGACTGCACAGACTGACTGAGATTTTGACAGACCGCTTCAAATCAAAACTTCAAATGGTTGGCAATTGCTCATCATCAAAATATGGGCACGCAATCGGACTCTTCCACATTGTGTCACGCTGATCAATATTGACCATTGACCAATAAGTTTCAAGTGCCTTGTTTCTATCTTGGCCAAGTTAACCAAGTTACGAAGACATTTGCAAACATCAGGACGTCCGGTTGGAGACAAAATTTCAGTATTTCCTTCTTTGATCAGTTCTTTCTTTATGTTCATAGTTGATTTGGGAAGCTAATAGAGAGAACAATTTTGAACTTTCCTGCATGCTGCATTTCCTCTTGATGACTAGGCTCTATCAGTATTACAGAAACCATCACGGAATCACAACATTGTTCAGCACTTTACGCAAGAAACAAAGTTCTGCGCAGTACACTCTAAAAAGAAAAAGGCTGCACTTAAAGAGTAATACGATGCCTATCTTCATGATTTTGTTGATTGGCTGCAGTGTCAAGAGATTTCTTTTTGTGATTACAAGGATGAGACACACCACCACAAAGGCATATACACTCACACCTGCGAGTGTGCTTCCTATCACACGTCTATAAACAAACATGGGTCAGATTCTAGCCTCTATACCATGAACTGGCTTTCCCACTAAACTGCAACACTACCATATGAGTGTTGTTTGTATCAGGAACTGGGCAGAGAGAAAAGTAATGGTTACATTGAATCACCACTGAAAGCGCTCATGTGTGTATAACTTGTGGGCACCAAGATATAAACCCTAGTGGGTGAACTTGTATCCTCATGTCTCCACCACTGCATCATGAGATGATTCCTGACAGTGTCAAGTGATTGAGAGAGAGAGAGAGCTGGGAACAAGCCCTCCTAGCAATAAAGAGAGGACTTCCCTACATGTTTACTCTTTGTTGATAATCCCTTGCCCATAGAGGGGGGTTTCCTAATAATAGGCAACTAATAGATAAAAAAAATCTCTTTAGAGGAAATAAATCCCGAAGTTATCCCTAATTTCTTTATCTAATTTATTAGTTAATGGGCAAGCAAACTAAATGAATCCACATCATTTATACTAGGGAAATTTTATAGTGATCTCAAAGTAACTTGTGCCATCTATTTTTTAATCAGATGGTCCAGATCGGTTAGAATACTACCCATTGTCTAGAGATAGTATGGGTAGTATATGAAAGGAGTATAATAGTATAAGGATATTTTTGGAGAAAAAAAGAAATGGTATGGAAGTAATAGCGTGAAAGGTCATGGGTTCAATGTATAATACTAAGGGTCATATGCCTCCTGTCGGTCGAGGGTTTCTTCACCCACTGCATCATGAACTCGACGCCTGAGGCAGTGTAGGCTAGCGTGTCGATGCTGACGCTGCCCATTGCGTTCGACCAGCCGACCAATAGCCGGCTTGTCATCGAGGTATGTAAGACTGGGCTCGGCCTCAAGGAGAAGGCTCGGGCTGACAACGTCATCGGGAGAGAAGAGATCACCGCGGCCGTGGAGAGGCTGATGCGCCGTGACGTGGCAGAGGCCGAGGATATGAGGAGGAGAGCCACACTGCTGAAGGATGTGGCTTGCGCTATGTTTGAAGAGGGTGGATCGATCCTCGTGGAAAAATATCAGTCTTTCATCAACTTCATTTCACAGTGAGGTCTCTGAATGCTAACACTTCGGCAGTAGAAAGAAGCAATCGGTTGGTGCAATAGAAGTGTTGTGATTGATTCCCAGAGAGTCAGTGTGATCTTTGAATTTTAACAGAATCTTCTCAGGCAAGAATAAAAACGTTGCTTCATCCAGTTAGTAGCAGCTATTTTCAATTGTTCAAATCAACCTTTTGAGTCAAGCAGATTTGAAATCCTTCAAAGTAGCATTGCAAAATTCACAAGCATTTTCTGAAATCAATTAAAAAAATGGGAAACTTTCATCAATCACTAAAGTGTGAAATATCAGAGTATCAAAAATTGTATAATAACAGACACAGTGGAATACTCCTAAGAACAGAGTACCAAAAATGGGGGAAAAATGCTTTCAAACTTTCTTGATTTCAAGTAGTCAACGCAGACTAGTCATCTTCAAATCATAGCAGTAGCAACACATTAGAAGTCCTACACAAGACCCGGAACAACTGCTGGTGTGTGCAAAGCAACAACCCCAAACTAAGTAGTCACGTGCGTGCATGCGGAGCAAAAGGGTCCACAGCTGGCGGGCTGGTGTGCCGGTGGTGCCCATCATGGTGGCAAGGGGGCGGCGTGCGGAGGGGCGGCAGGAACTGGAGCGGCGTAGATGAGGATGCCATGTCTCTGATGAGAAGGCAATTCTTCTTGGGGACGCCAAGATGGTGCTGCCAGGAGTTGGTGCAGCGGCCGCGAGGGGACAACGGTGGTGAGGAGGCCCCAGAGGAGATCATCGTGCACGTTTGGGGGACATTTTGGTCCGCTTGTTTTCGATCGATACTGAGTTGGGCAAATTACTGTTGTAACCCTGAATTGTATGGTGGGTAATTTTAACAAAATCGTGATAATTACTAAAATATCTAATTACATGGATCCTCATATTAAATTTATACTATCTCTCACCTCTAGATAGTATCGATCATCATAAAAACACTCTTATACTATCATGGTACTGTTTACACGCTACCATGGTGTGTGAACATTATAGCAATGGCCTATAGTACTCGAACTATGGTGTGTGAGCATTATAACACTACCACCACGTAATAAACTAGCAAAGGAGACACCACATTAGTGACGGCTGCTCACTAATGTCATATTAGTGATGGGTCCAATAAGGACATGCCACTAATATCCCTTCTGATCAGGACCAGATATAGATCCGTCACTAATGATCACTCATTAGTGACGGGTCGTAATATGACCCATCACTGAACATAATAGTGATGAGTCAAGTTGTGAGCCCATCACTAATGACTCGATCATCAGTGACAAGTCGTCCTAGGCCAGTCATTAGTGATGGGTCATAACTTGACCCATTACTAATGATAAGGTCATCAGTGATGGGTCGTCCTATGCCAATAGTTAGTGACATGTCAACTTGTAATCCGTCACTAATAACCAACTCTAGTCACTAATGACGGAATTTGCAAATATTTTTATTTTTATTTTATTTTTCTCTTATTTTCTCACCTCAGTAGTTCTAGAATAGGAACCATTGTACATTTCTGCTCAAGTTTGATGTATGGTGTGGCGGCTATGGATACAAACGCACATTCCGAAAATGGTGCAAAAACTTCTGGGAGCGAGAACTCAATCTTCCAAGCTGTTTTTGGCCTTGAAAAATTCTTCAAGCCCGAAGAAGTGGGGGAGAAGCGGATGTATTTTTTATAAGATGTCAGTAGAGTAAAGAAATGTCAAAATCGTAGTCCATATGCAAAAGTTATACCTGTTTTACCGAATGCACTCTGAGTCACCTATAAAATTATAACTTTCGATGAAATTTAGTAAAATTAGTTATTAGTGACGGATCATGGTTACGAAGCTGACATGTGGTGGTGGCTTGCAGTCCAATGAGCCTTCATGTTGTGTCACACCCGGTTTTAACGGCCAAAACCAGATGCAGCTTATGTGTGCCCTGAATGTTGAACACACATACGGACGTCACATGTGAAGTAACAAAAGCAATACTTTTATTAAATAAACATTAAACGCTTACAGCAATTGACATATATTATCTTCTATGAAGATATCTGTAGCGAAACAGAAGCACTGGTGCCCAACAACACCACATGCAACCAACCGAGAGACACGCGCCTAGAACGTCACAACATCATCTTGATAGTCTTCAACATCTTCACTCACTGAGTAGCAGCACACATGTCGCATGGTATAGGAAAAATAGTAAGTGTGAGCACATGATGCGCTCAGCAAGTGTGGGAAAAATAATGATATACAGGCTTATATCAAGAATAGGCTAACACGTGGTATATTTGCGTAAATGCGAGTAATGAAAAGATATTTGGATTCAAAAGTATTAAACAATTATTAAGTGAATGTAACTCATACAGTCTAACACGTAGCATACAAGGCTCCCCACCTTGCATACCATAACTGTCTAGTACTCCGTGTTCTATAACCAAAACCACAACCATCTAGTACTCCCTGTACCAGAACCATAACCACAACCAAACTCATAACCACAACCCACTAATCATGTGAGGATCCAAGTCTCTCATAACCTTGAGCACGGCTGATATATCAGATTTTACACTCTACAGAGGTTGTCCAGCTTTCCCCATAAGTCGTGATTTCCATGTTACCGTGTTAGCTAGATATTTAACACACGCTAGTGGTGTGTCACCCGGAAAGTCACTTTAAAGCCGTTACAAAGTTTCATCCAGTATGTGCATGCCCGCTAGGTTTCACAGCCCTCAAAGTGGCATTCACACCACCCAGAAGCCCCCTTTTGTGCCTTGGAGCTCCGGAAAGTTTTCACCCTTCCCTTCCACTACACATCTCATGCCACTAACCAAATGGTTCTGACCTTTGTCGTCCCCACACAACCACTCTTCCGTTTGGCACGCACAAAAACTGGAATCCACTAATTAATAGGCCAGAACTGTCCCATACCAGTTCTCGTAATTGGTATGATATTTCTTGGGTTGTCACTCCATGAACCAATTGTTACTTAGATTACTTGAGCAAACACTAAACCAACATCATAACTTCATCATCATCGACCCATCTTTGCTCAAGGCCTAAGGTTCCATGTGTTAGACCATTAACAATTTAACCACCATTGTGACATATGTTCATTAGCCACGCTTATGACACTTCCCAGTATCCCAGAGCATGGCTAAGCAATCTACCCAACAAAAATATCTAACCATAAACCATCTAGGTTCCAAGGGATGATAAGGAAAAATCTAAGAAAAACCCTAACATAGGTGACTACCCATCATATTGACAGACACTGTATGCAATTTTGTAAAATAAAATATTTAAAAAGATAGGTTCAAGATGATCAAGGACACTTGCTTTTTGCCCAATGCTACTTAGCATTGTCGAAATCTTGGTCTTGAAGTCCCTCGAACTGCTCTGAAATGTTATTGACTAATCGCAAGAACTATCGACAAACAACACAAAGCAAACACTAAGAACAACATACCAAATTTCATCAAAACACTTTAAAAACACTAAGGTTGGATAGGGATGATTTTAGGAACATTTAGACGCAAGAATCGTCTAAATCGGAGTTAAGATGAAAAGAGAATGGGCTTTCGGAAGATGGATTAGGCTGAAAAGGAAAAACTAGTTTACTGGAGTTATCTTCCTATGGGAAATGTTTTATTGCACAATCATTGTGTCAAGCTTGACAATATTATTGCGCAAGATTCAAGAAGTGTAGGGCAGACTAGACATCGTTGACTAGGTTAAGGAGAATGATGGGGCGCTGACTTGGCATGCTATGCAAGTAATCTTGGATTAAACAAGGGATACATTGAGATCTAGTATCGACCACCTATGATGGATCAAAAAGGCCGAAGGTTGCGTTTCTAGGTTAAGGATACTACTGGTGACTCTATATAACGGTGGTGGTTTTGGTTTCGTCGGAGATGGCGATCGGGCGCGTGGCCACAAACATCGATGTCGGGCTTCAGTGGTGTTTCAGTGAAACGAGGGAAGCATGGCATAGAACACGGAAAGACTAACTCAGCGGTATGGTTGGTTTTGGAAGGGGTCATCCGAGGTAGCGGCAAAATAGCGATGACTACTTCTAGGTTTGGTGGTGACCGCGAACAGATGTAGGAATGAAGACGCTCGGGTTCTAGGAGATTGGCTATGAAATTTGAGAAACCAATTGAATAAAGATGTTCATATATCCCGGGAACACAATGCTACGGCATAGTTTTGGGTAGATCATCCACTGAGAGGAAAAACGATCAACGGAGTGAGACGGGTGATGGTTGCGACATGCTGTGCTTGGCAATGGCGTCCTGGTCGTGCGCTGCACAAACGGGGATGGGCTCCTAGGGTCACGTACAAGACTCCATGGGACACGCTGTGATGCAGTTGGTGCATCCATATGGCTTTCGGATTGACGGGGAACGTGAATGCAAATCCGGTGCACACGCAGAACGTGTCTAGAAACCGAACAGTGGGTATGTCGACCTTGATTGCAGTGGTTTGGCTGCTCTACTGGCCGACTTGTTTGGTGAGGGCATGGGGAACATCATGGGACATGTGCTGGTGAAAGGGCATGGCAAACGGTGCACTAGTTGGCTGGGAACATCGATGCCAATTGGCTATAGTGCAGCTTTCCGCGACGGCGACGATCGTGACGGCGTAGATGGGGCTTTGGCTGAGGCTAGGGCTTGGCTAGGGACTTGGTATGATGCTAAAACAGTAGTAAGAGAGGAGAAGAAGGGGTCCTCACCTTTCTTTGATGGTCGAGGAAGGAGGATTCGCGGAGAAGACGACGTAGCGCATCACAGGCGACGGCAACGGCTCCAGCGAACAGTGGCACTCCGGCGACGCACGGACAGGGCAGCAGAGACTTCTAGGGTTTGGAGGTGTGGAATAGGTGTAGGAGAGGGCTTGTAACTCATATTTATAGGGCTAGGGGCAGCTGGTTAAGGTGGAGTCCAAACCGAACAAGAATCGGATTCGAGTTCGAGTCAGTTACGATTTCCTTTTTCGCAGCTCTCTATTCCGAGGATGATATCTCCATCGTCCGGACTCCAAATTGGACTTTTCTTGATTCTACATTATAGTACTCGAAAAGATTTACAACTTTGGTAGTCATTGTAACTTCTGAAAACGACATATTGATTTCCAAAACTGTGCCACAAGATAAACTGTTTGAACTCGGACTCATCTGCGCAGCATTGATTTCGGGGGTCATAACTCCTAACTCCATTATCCAAAAGGTGACTTACATAGGTTCAAATCGGAACTCTCGACGATACCTACAACTTTGGTATTATCAAGATTTGCATTTGAGGCCGTTTTGAACTCCGAAACTTCATGAGAATATGAGGCTATCCAGGACTCCGCGAAAATTTACAGATTTTGTTGATCTTTTGTTGGACCATCTAGAAGACTTGGCTAAGGGTTTGGACTTGAGTAAGATTGAGCCCAAATACACTTTAGGTATATCTAGGGTTTAGAAATTTTTTTTTTTTGAGAAATTTGAATAGGGTTTGAATTTGAATTGAGCTTTGAATAAATTTAAGAGAAACAAAAAATGAGGTTTAACAAGAATAGGAGTAGATAAGGAATTTGATTTGGATTTGGATTGAATTTGAGAAAGAGGAGAGATTGGCTTTATACAACGATTTGAATAAGATTTGAATTGACTAGAGAAGGGTTAGGTATAATCAAGGATTGAATAGATAATGAATTCAAAGATTTTGAATTCCAACTATTAAAATTCTTAACTTATTCACTACTGAGTTTTGTAAATTCTATTTCAAAATCTTTTTCACTCAAAACACCAAAGAGAAAAAAAAGAAAAAGAACTCTAATACATTTACTTGGCTCCTAGCAAAACTTAACATGCAATGTACACAAAATAATAACCTATATTGATTGATTGATTAAGAAAATAGGTTTTAAACCTATTCTACTGGTGAAACTATTCAATAATCTTAGAAAATTTTAAAAAATTGTAAATTCTGAAAATCAGAGTGTTACACGTTGATAAGAGGTTGTTCAGTTTGGAGCCTGACATATGGTACGATGCATCTTGTACTGGCAAAAAATAAGAAAAGATCAATTACATTTATGTGACAAAGATGGCAGTTCAGCACCACGTTGGAGGCGTTGCACACCATCGTAGGTTGTGGCAATGCCACAGAAAATGACGCAGCAGCCTCAGAAAGTGTCTCTACGGTCACGACGACGCTGCGGCGGCGTTGGAAGTACCGTGCTTACCGCGGCAGCTACAACTCATGGTAGATGGCAGTGCTGCGGCAAACTTCGGTGAGAACGACGTTGCTGCAGCAGTGCGGTAACGTTGCAGCTTGCTATGGCACTATCACGGAAAGTCATAGCATCGCCGTGGCAAACTCCAGCAGTGCCGCAGTTGGCAGGGTCAGAAGGACGATTAAGGTATACGGGTAAAAAATAGGAGCATATGAAAGACTTTCTCCAAATTAATCTGAACAAATGCTTTTCTGGTTTGTTTGTTGACAGGGTCATAGGCTGATAGGCATGTCGTGACTCATAGGGTACTGCTCCCTCGTTTCCATCCCCATGTAGCTAGTTGGGGCAACATTTGTCATGTCACACCATTAGAACATTTGCCATGCCTCTGTAAGATTAAAATTTGGATTGAATGATATAGAAAACTTAAGAACCAAGCACCAGATTAGAGACAGAGCTCCCACCAGAACAACCGGGACCATGGTCCAGGTCGCGCCCCGTGTTCTGCTCTTGATTCTTCTATAGTTCTTATAGACTATCGGACTTTGATGGACCTATGCCTGAACGTGGCTTAGGTCTTGGACCAGACCTGGCTCCTCCCCTGCACAAGATACAAGTAGTTTAGTAGGAACTTGAAATATGGAAGTTAGAATTGGGTAGAATTTGGACCGAATACATAGGAGACATTTTGGATGATCGAGACAAAGCTAATTCTATTATGTTTACTCCCTCTATTAACTAACATGAGTTTGTATTGCAAGTCTTCTTAGGTCGTGATTTGGGCTTGGCTTATTCCGGTTGCCAGTGAATTGTACACTCTTCAACAATTTCAATAGTCCAAATTTGACCCTAAACTACTAAACTATTCAATTACACATCTCATATTTCAATGCAGGTACAATTCACCTTTCATTGGTGAATTTTCAAGATAGTTTTGCCATGTGGCCGCTGACATCGCTTAATTCTGCCAGAGTGGAAAGATGTAACATCCTATTTTACAACTAAGGATATCTATTTGAAAATAGGAAATTTTGGCAGCATTTCCTCTATAGGAGCGGTATAACTGACAAAAAAAATCACAGGCAGACAATATGTGGTATAACCAACATATATAGTAATCTTTACGACACTACCAGCGTCTTACCACAACATATACAAAACAAACGACAGACCACCAAAAACACAACTTCTAAACACCGGTTGGGTTATCGACATCGTGATGTGGTAGTGTGTGCAACTACCAAGATCCATCCCAAAAATGCATGCCAGCATTCTAAACATACCTGTAAAAGATTTAACAGGGGGTGAGACGAGCTCACCAAGTAACAGCTATGAATATAAACACATCGCACTCAGTTCAAAAGTATTTGGGAATAAAACATTCTTCTCACAACGTAGAAAAAAACACATGGTTTTAAAGAGAATAGCCTTTCAGAATATTTATCGAGAAAATAACAACAAACTCCAACCCGGTTTTCCACAAAGAAAATGGTATTTAACTCCCAGAATTCTGTATTCTTTAGATATCATAAAAATGTATGAATGCCATGATGCAACTCCATTTGAGAGCTGAACGGTGCCAACATCTCATACAACTCCATGTACCGGTACGAATCACACACGATGGCAGTGATCGGCCTTTATCACCATATGAAGTGCATAAATGCATATGTATGCATGTGAATTAACGTCAATTCTTAATTTCCTTTTGAATGACTTATGATAAAAACCACAACTGCTTCATGAAGACAAAGATACAATCCAAATCAATAAGAAAAGCATGGATTTAAATAATCAAATGCAACATCATCCATAATTTGAATGAATTAAAAAAACCATATACTTCAATTTTATTTGCAAAAGAAGTAAGACATGAATATAAACATAGCACAGAATCACACCCCCACGTTACTTGCCTTTTACCAAAAGCGACGAAGAGATTTCGATCAAGAACATCCAAAAATAGTACCACCTGTACAGGTATATTATTAGCACTAAAACATATTTAAAACACATAAAATATGAAGCGTCAATCCTACGCCTGAAAACGTCGCATATACGATTATATTTCAGAAAACCGAATAGAAAACTGTATCACATGAAATGATATACTAAGTTCTCACTAATTAGACTTTGCTCCGTTGAAAGAAACGTATGTTTTGACTCGGATGTCGTATCTTCGAATCAATAACGATTATCGAAATGAATCAGACTATTGATCACATGAAATGATACGATAAGAATTGATTGATTTGATTTAATCCAACCACAAACGTCTAGAAATTACCGAGGAATCACCTTTGAATGATTGACGACGAATCCGATAAAATTAGGAAATTTCCAACTTTTCCCTTTTTCTTCTTTTTTTCCCTCTTTCTTCCCTTTTCTCCTTTTTCTCTTTTTCTTTTTCTTCTCTTTTCTTTTCTCCTTTTCTTTTCTCTTTCCTGGCTTCTCTCCCGGCCGGCTGCTTGCTTCTTCTTTTTTCCCGGTCTAAACACACACAGAGAAACCACGGCGGCTGGCAACGACGCGGCGATGGGGAACTCGGCCGGCGCACGGCGCGGCGCAACGGCGAGCTCCGCTGCTGCAGTGACGAGCCGGCGCAGGTGAGCGGCGGTGGTGCCGGCGGCATGCGGCAGCAGCAAGGGCGCACGGCGGCGAGCGTGGCGTAGCGGTACGGCGACGCGCACGCGGGCGGCAGCACGGCTCAGGCCGGCGGAGACAGCACGGCACGGTGACGGAGAGAGAGAAAGAAAACGCTAGCGCAAGAAGTCTGGATGGATCGGGTTGAGGGCAGATCCATCCGATACTATTTTTTTTTTATTTTTTTAAACAACTAATGGTCTAAATTTATTGAACTTGCTACGGATCACAAAGTGCTCGGAACGGATATATGAATAGTAAAATGGGTTCGTCTCGACGAGATGAATGCAACCACAGTCTCCAATTGTCCATACGAGTAACGGATCAAAAAGTCAATTTTTGATCAAAACTCCTTTTTTTTCTCTCTCAAAAAAATTCGGTATTACAAAAGAAAGCCTTGAACATCACCTCTATTTGCCGGTCAAAACTTCATCCCAATCTTCCTCTTTCTATCCTATAAATAGCTCTGCTCGTGACCTTTACCCCGTCCATGTCTGAAATAGAAAAAAAAAGGCTATCCTTACTTGAACTTTAAAGCTCTTTAAACTTCAGCTTCTTGGAGCTCCCACATGCAACAGCACTTGATCGTCGCACAGGTGACAAATTTTTGGACAGCCTGCATTCACAGCAAATTTCATAGACCAAACAACCATTCGTGGTTATCAGAAAAACTTTGTTTTCTAGTGGACTCTCCTAGTAAAAGAATAAGTGCTTACCTGATGAACTTCTTTAATATAAACAAGACATGTGCTGTTGTTGCATATAAATTTACCATAATGTTTATCTTGATTTCATAGTAACCAATTATAGAAATTGTATCACTGTCTTAACTTCCCATTTTTGATATTACAATTGTGGGTGCATATGCTGGATATTTCATTAGTACCGTAACATACCATTTGTACCATGGCAATGGTGATTGCACATGCTTCTAATCACTTGAACCAGAAAGCTGAACCAAGAAAAGAACTGTCTTGTTTTGCAATTGGTTCCTGTAGTTTTGTCCAATTGCACACCAAGAAAACTATGCATACTACTAACTCTGCCTTCCCAGGGCCGTAACTAAGAATTTTGAGGCCCCGGTGCTAATTGCAAAATGAAGCCCTACACTTGAGAAATGCCGATGACCAAAATATATTTCTATTTCATTATATAATTGTGACGTATGTTTTTCTTCCAATATTAAGAGTTACATTAGACATTCATGCTAAAAGAGTAAAGGTAGTCTGCAACGCCTCTCTACTTCAAAAATAGAACCAAAATAAAGATTCAGACATCGGCACATGGAAGTTCATGTTTAGCAAGAAATGAAAATACATGCTTTTGCTCGAACCTTATCTAATGTCGAGTTGCAGACCCAGAGACAATCGGAATTCAATCTTGAGCAGAGAGAGAAAGACGAAGGAAGAGACGTGGGAAACTAGAGAGAGTAAGAGGTGACACAGAGAAAGTGCTTTGCTGCCTGGGAAAGGAAACGAAACGAATGATGGTTGTTAACTGCTGTACTGTTTCCTGTCACCTAATATAGTAATTAGCTGCTGCTTAGTATGTACTTAAGCAAAATTTGGGGGCCCTATTTTCTGGGATCCTGTTCGGTCCCATGAACCTGCTAATATACGGCCGTGTGCCTTCCCTGGGTACACTCTATGGTGCTGTTCATTCAAGGGGACAATACTCATGGCAAAACAACAGAAACCATTCTTAGGCAAACTATTCTTAGAAACGGCTTAAATTGGCAAACACGATTTCCCATGCTCCCAATGTGCTAACCACAGAGCCATCCAAAACAATGGTTTCAATCTAGCTGAACTCCCTCCTCTCTCATCAAAAAAAAAAGGAGAAAAATCACCCTGATTTTCCTGCCTGTTAGAGACTATCCAAAAAAAAGTAAACATGAGTGGCCATGGCTAGGTGGCACCCTGATGCTGTTCAAAAAGTTTGTGGCTTCCCTTGGGCTCCAACCACATTCTTCCCCTACTCCATTCTTGTAGCATGCTTCCTCATGCTTTGCTTTGCCATTTGCCGCATTCCTCCTTCCAGAATTTTAGCTTCATTCCCTCTGTTTTCTTGTCGAATTTGGGAAAACCACCGCCAATTCCCCCCTCCTTTTCATGTATTGTTCTTTACAGCGTATTCGCAATGGAATCGCCCAGGTAGGGTAAGGTTCCCATTTGCATGGGGAAGAGGGAGGAGCGATTCCGCGCTGCCGAATCTCTCTTTCCCATATCCATCAATTTCTTTCTTGTTCCTGCTGCAAATCTGTCTGAAAAGAAGAGAGGAAGAAACACCATACCTTGATTCCTGAAGAAGAAGAAAAGGTGGCAAGAAAAAGTATTGAGTGCTTATCATTTGAATCAGCTCTTTATTTGGTCAGGAAAGAAATAGCGAAGCGGAGGGTTGCATAATTTGATGCATGGGGAAGACACCAAAGAAGAAGAAACTAAGTGAAGCGGGTTCGCGGAATAGCCTAAGCAGCTCAATGAACAACAGGAGCAGCTCAAGGAACGGCCGATGCAGCGGCGAACAGAGTCCCGAGTCAGCGGTGGACAAGGATGATGCTGTTTTCATAGGGCTGGCTGTTGAATTGAAGGAGGAGGGTACGAGGTTGTTCCAGAGGAGGGACTACGAGAGGGCAGCCTTCAAATTTGACAAGGCGATACAGCTCTTGCCAAAGGGGCATGATGATATTGCCTTCGTCCATTGTAACATTGCAGCATGTTACATGCACATGAATCCTGAGGAGTATCATCGTGCAATCGACGAGTGCAATTCAGCATTGGAAGCATCACCAAAGTATACAAAGGCATTGTTGAAAAGGGCACGGTGTTTTGAAGCATTGGATAAGCTAGATCTAGCTTGTAGGGATGTGCAAAAGGTTCTGAGCTTAGAACCAAACAATGTGACTGCATTGGAACTCTCCGAGAGTATTAGGGAGGTAATGGAAGAGACGGACAAACAGGTTGTGTCACCGGAGGAACCTGCGGCGAATTTTGCGAAAGAGAAGATACAGAGGAGGGTGTCCCGAAAATTTAGAAATTCCATAGTCGAGGAAGAGGTGTGGGAGATGATTCACGATAAAGAGGATCATGAGAATGACCAGGATGACGGGAAAGAGAACTGCAGTAAAGAGAACCATACGAGGAATGATTTAAGCAAGGAGGAAAACGACACCGGGGAGATGCAGGTGAAGCACAATCAGGACAAGCATGAAAAGCACACGGAAGAGATCAAAATCAAGAAGGGTCAGTACAAGCGAGGTGCGAGAGACGACGAAGAGCAGCAACGGCAGCACACTTCATGGGATATGGAAGAAATGAATCTGAAACAAAGGCAGGAACAAGGCAAGAGCGAAAAGCATCTCAAGGAGATACTGGTAAAAGGTATTCAGCTTGAGCTGGGAAGATATACAAAACAGAATCAAGTCATCAGTCATAGCAAGCAAGAGAAGCATACCGAGGAAAAGTATGAAAGGTACACCAATGTGAACCAGGAAAGACACTCTTTAGAGAGGCATATAGGCCGTTGCAACGACATGCTAGAAAATCGAACTACCATCAAAACAACAAATCATGGTAGAGACAAGCATGAAAAACATACCAGGGAGAATCATGAAGATGTTAGCGAAGGGACAACGAAGAATGTTAAGTTTATTCTTGGAGATGACATAAGGATTGTTTTAATTCCAGAAAATTGTAGTCTATTGCAACTAATGGACATAGCTCGGTATAAGTACAATCCCTACCTGAAGTCGTTCCTTCTGAAATTTATGGACAAAGAGGGTGATTTGGTGACAATTACATCAACAGAAGATTTAAGGTGGGTTGAGGAACTAAATCCACATGTACCAGTTCGCTTGTATATAAAAGAGGTTAGTCCTGATCGTGAGATCATTAGGGATGTGGTCATGCCTACCTCCTCTTTTGCTGTGCAAGAACGAAATCATTACAGCATCTCTGAGTGTGGAAGCTCAAGGAAGGGAGATGAAAAGAACTCTTGTGTTGATGACTGGATGATGCAGTTTGCCCGCCTATTCAAGAACCACGCCGGTTTTGATTCTGACGCATGCGTGGATCTCCGTGACCTTGGTATCCGACTTTACTATGAGGCAATGGAAGACACCATCACAAGTGAAGAAGCACAGGAAATATTTCAAGCTGCAGAGGCGAAATTTCAGGAAATGGCAGCCTTAGCATTGTTCAATTGGGGCAACGTCCACATGACTCGTGCAAGGAAGCGATTATTTTTATCTGAGGATGCTTCGAAAGAATCAATACTTTCCCAGCTCAAGGATGCATATGAATGGGCATGCACTGAATATGTCAAAGCTGGGAAGAAGTTTGAAGATTCTGTGGATGTAAAGCCAGACTTTTATGAAGGTCTTATTGCACTTGGACAGCAACAGTTTGAGCAAGCAAAGCTTTCTTGGCGTTATGCTGATACATGTAAAGTAGACATGGGAACTGAAGTATTAGAACTTTTCAATCATGCTGAGGACAATATGGAAAAGGGAATGGAGATGTGGGAAGGAATAGAATATTTGCGAGTAAAAGGGCTATCAAAATCCAGAAAGGAGAAGATAGTACTGGATAAATTGGGTTTGAATGAGCAGGGAAAAGATTTATCAACAGATGAAGCCTTTGAACAAGCATCAAATATGCGCTCACAGCTAAATATTTCATGGGGTACCATTCTTTATGAACGCTCGGTAGTAGAATTCAAGTTAGGACTTTCTAGCTGGGAGGAAAGTCTACAAGAAGCCATTGAAAAATTTAAGACTGGCGGAGCTTCTCTAGCAGATATTAGTGTGATGGTGAAGAACCATTGTGTGAACGAGAACACCCAAGAAGGTATGACTTACCTATTTCTACCTTTTCCTGGGCAATTATTTTGTAGCTGAGTTACATCATCTATTTTCAAACATGTATATGTATGCTAGTTATGCAAATATTTACGAATCTTATAGAACATAGTACAGGAAATGCTCATGTCAGCGTTACTTCTTTTGATGTTCTATTTTCACAACCTATATCATTTCACAAATGTTCGTAGACCCGCGTCTTCGAAATTTTTTTTCTTTTGAATCACTAGCGCTAATTGAAAAGTTGGATCATTGAACAGTTGTATAAGTACAGATGAAATGACTACCTGTTATCCCAAGCATATATGTTCACTATTATCCCATATATAAACAGTAATATTTTAATTGGGGAAAGTATATATATCTGATTTATCCTTGTCAGAGTATAGCTTGCTACTAGCAAAGAAAATCAAATTCATTACTGGCTGTGAGCTAGCCTATGATAAAACACTGTGCTACAGTTGTGATGTTCTATTCTGGAACTAACATCAGTATAACATGAGAACTATTCATGATTCAAAAAACTCAGTATCCATGTATAATTCAACTAATGCTATATTATAACTTACAACTAGTCAAAAATGCAATCAGTTTCACTCCCAATGTCCAACTATATCTTTACCAATCATTTGTGCCACAAAAGTTAAGATGCTACAGTGCTAGATCCTCTTAATTAGCTGGTTTACAGGGGTATTTGTATTCTAAGATTTTTTTTCTCTGTAATGCAGGATTAAGCTTCAATATCGATGAGATAGTTCAAGCATGGAATGAAATGTACGATGCTAAAAAGTTGAAAAATGGTAGTTCTTCATTCCGTCTTGAACCTTTATTTCGAAGGAGATCTTCAAAGCTGCATAATATACTAGAGCACATACACTATACGTGAGCTTGTATCAAACATTGGACTTGGATGATGTACGCATGGATAGGAATGTTGATACTTATTTTCTCGTGCAACAGGTAATTTTATTCTATATTGACAAGTACTTTTGCTCTTATTCCTAAATAATCGTAGGGATATTCTTTTGTACACACCTGCTTGCTTGACATCCCAACGCCAATATTTATGTGTGTGCCATTGAGAAGACGCCTGGTGCAACCCAGTGCAATTTCGATCTGCTAGGCTGGTCACTTGGACATTTTATTGCTGACTGAGAGATTGACCATGAAAGGATCCTACGGAAAAAGGCTAAAATGCCCTTGCATTATTTCTCATTTTCACCATATGGAGCTGGCTTTTCTCTGTCTTCCCAAAATTCCACGCTCCACTCCATCTCCGATATCACTGCCACCTTCTGCTCGTTTCTTGCATGAACCGCTGCCCTTGTACTCTCCAAATCCTTGCATGTCGAAGATTGCACCACGCAGAAATGGTAAAATCCAAAAATATACAGCAAACGTCAACGTATTTGTCAAAATAGGTAATATATCAACGTATTTGTAAATCTAGCACCTGTATTCGGCACCTCAAACGCTGAAAAATCGATTCCAATATCTGAGGTACCCAAAAATGATGGGCCCGGCCTATATTTGGCACCTGAATACAGGCCAACGTGCAATTTACTCGCTCACATCGTGTCTTGTCTTGTGTAATTTATTTTTATGTAATTTTGTCAACATTTTATTATTCATTTAATATATTTATGTAGGTAATTTTTTAGTGAAGTAATATTGTGAGGATACAAATTCTAATTTATCGAACAATAATATTTATGAAGTACGATTATCATATAACCCGGTATAGAGGTTACATACGCTGATAAATATTACATAGGATATGTGATTTTTCATTGTTGCGCGAATGGGCCATAACCATAAAGAGATGACGACAACAAAGTTGACATGTACGTTACGCCTAAAGACTAACTTAATAGCATGCCGCTACTAAACCAAACATGCCTTAAGGAATTAAAATAGATCGGATTACAGTATATGCCCTCTATTGAGTGTATATAGGATATTTACCTTTTCGCAGGGCATCAGGGCCCTCCGCTTTAGCAAGACGGGCCCTCTCCCGTTTCCTTTCCCTCTCTGCTTTGAGTGCCTCAGCCACGGCACGCTCCTTCACTGCCTTCCTCATACGCTCCTCCTCCTAACGCTTGAGTTGTAGTTTCTCCTGTTGTTGCTCATACTCCTAGCGTTCGTACGCTTCCCTTCTCCACCGCATGCTTATATCGATCCACTGCTTCTGGTGCTCATTTTGCTCCATCTCCAGCCATTCCATTAAGTTACAGATAGGTGGAGGAGACTGGAAAAATGGAACAAGAGGGAAGATTAGTAAGATAGTGCATGAAATCATACAAAAAGTGTCACATTAGTGATATACGTTGCTATACCAGTGGATACATGTATGATCCATGTCGAGGCTTGTCGTACAGGTAGTTGAGACACATAAAAAAGCGTAGGCCATATGTAGGAGATGTCTTGAGACTAGCGAAGCCTACAAGGGTCACTACAGAAGAACATCGGCGGTTTGACCCCTAGGGGATAAAAATCCCCCAATATTTCTTGAGTGGGCTTGGTGGAGCTGAGTAAGATATTACAATTGAGAGAGCTGAGGAAGGAGTGGTCTATCCATGGATGTGGGTTGGGTTATTTATGGTGGCTGGGGGCTGGTGCATGGATTTAGTGCATGGGCTTGGCTGGGGGCTGAAGCATAGGATTTTCTATAAAAGCTGGAAAAGTTATAGCATTTATGCTTGATAAAGATTCCCTATGAAATCTGTTACTTGGTGTGGTCATTTCATTCTGCTAAAGTTCAACAATGAGTTATTGTTGTCTTTACATGGATGCATAGAATCCTATGAAAGCATTCTCTGTGAAAGCTATTGATTTTGAGTGGGTATAAAAGTAACATCTATCCCTTTGATCTTAATCCAAAGTCAAAGCCTGCTTTAAGCATTCATCCTAAAGCAATCACAACCCGAGATTAAACAGTTCATACAATCACATTGTTGATGCTAGAACTGCAATTAATGTTAGTCCCCAAGGTGTTGGTGATACAACCCTAGTCTATTCCAGTCCCCAAGGTGCTTGTGCTACAACATTAGTCATAAGAGGACACTAGCATAAGCATTAGCATGTCTAAAACCTGAATTCACAAATACTTTCCATATGTTAGAAAGAATTGTGTTTGGATAGTACATTAATATAATAAACTTACCATCACATTGATTAGATATAAAGTTCACAAATAGTTCGTAACATAGTACGTTCATATAAGACACTAACCATATACCCATCGAACTAAACAAAATAAATAGTCCTGCTTGGCATTTGTATAGTTCATAGTGCATAGATGTTGAGTACCTAAATCATTTCAACATGGCGGAGGAAAGTGGCGATGCAAATTAGCAGAAGAATGCTAGCTGTGTCAGTCAATGCTATCAGGGTAAGGTAGTTATTGTCTCTGAGGTGTTAATGGGAAGTTGTAAGGATGGGTACCAGCAAGTCCACCATTATTTTCAGGGTCATCAATGTCCTCCAGAGATAGAGGCCTTGAAGGGAGGGGTCGTTGTGGTATGAAATCATCGTCGTCGTCGTCATCTTGAGCTATCATGGTGGTAGCACATTCTATTTTCTTGTCAGTTGTACGCCATCTCCATGTGGTGCTCAAACATCCTCTTGCAGTGATCATCAAACCTTCTCATGTATTGATGTTGGAACGTCAAGGCATTGAGGGCATGAAATCATCATCCTCAGCTTCCTCATCATTTTCTAGATGAGTAGTAGATGGTGCCCAGGTACCCCTTAGGTTTGCTGATCGTCGTCGTCTTCTACGCCAACCAGGCATGACACCCTCGCCGAAGAGCATATACATCACAAAGAATTTTGTGATGTCTTTGTTGATCAACTATGCATCTTTTGGGAACATCTAATGTAAAAGAGGAACACTTGAATCAATGGAGAAAAGATAAGTTGGGTCATCACATAGGAAATGACGAACCTAAATATAGGATGCATACTGGTCGAGCAACATCACTATTGTTCTTTGCCTCCTAGAAGAACCTAGAATAGAAGGATGGTCGGTCAGTTCGCACACCCTGAGTTATGTTTGACGTTGCTCGTGCAAGAGGGCCCTAAGGTCCTCAGTGGTTACATGTTAGAGTGAAGTGGTTAACGCATAACAGAAGGGTCTTGCATGCAATTTGGCCACGACTTTGATTAGGTTGTTCTCCTTGAAGGAATCATCCCACCCTTCACACAAAACCTGCAAGGAGGCATTAAGTGCTATATGGATCATTTTAGGTGTCCATGGAAAACCTGTACTCGAAGGTCCCACCATAGATTTATTGATCCTTCACTGCAACGTTATGATGCTGCACCAAAGCACGAATCCCTGATTATTTAAGAAACATTAAACAAGTATTAAATATCACAATTAATATGTAACAAAACTTAATAAATAATTAACAAAAAAAAGTTATGTGCCATAATTATTTGACAAACATTATATAAATTAAAAATAATTAAATTAACAATACGTTTGACAATGACAATAAAGTCAATAATACATGTGTCATTAACAGGTACAAGTGCACCAAAAAACTGCATTGGTAACTCAATGACGACGATGACGCACGCAATCTCCAGGAGTGTACACGTCTGATTGGTGCGTGGCCCTCATCCTAGTGGCCTGCGCTAGCCCCTGCCACGTGTTCCCTTGCTCGTCATCATCATCGTCCTGCCCTGGGGGACCCACACAAAACGTGTATCCCGCCTCGCTAACTCTACCCTGCATGTACCATGAAGGAAGATCCTCATGCGGTAGTGTGGACGCCCCTAGAATGTGCTCTAACAAAGTCCGGTGTGCCAAAGGCTCGCCCTGCTGGTATCACTGTGAACCCCCAAGTGCATCAGGATATTAGGGGTACTGTGCACTGAGGAGCTCAGTGAAGTTAGCGGCCTGCATTGCAACTGTCGAGTCAAAATCATACGTGCTCCTCTAGTCAGGTGTCTGCTGTGTGGAGTGAATGACATCCTTGTGACAAGTCGATATTGTAGGTGAGGGTGTCAGTGTAGTCTGAGAGGATGTGTCCACTACGGGGCCTATGAACCCAGTGTACACTACTCGGGCATAGGAGCCTGCATGCACTCCTGGCGATGCTCCGAAGCCGAAGGTGCCTCTTGCGACTGTGCTTGAATATGTCCCTCATAGGCAATCAACGAGCGCCTGCTGTGGGAGGCATGGGACGGGTCCATGGATGATAGGTCATACCCCCTCCAACGCGGGGCACAACCACCTAGAGCACGTATAGAGGACAGGAAGCGGGACCCTCTCGTCCTCATGTAGTCCCAGAGAGGGTTCCAATACCTCCACGTTGATGACCCGCTTGCTTCCCCACAAGCTTGCTCTGCCTATGTATGATCTTGTACGCATCTTCGGTCTGTCTAAGATGAGGGTCATGTCAGTAATACAGAGGTTTAACCAGTAAAAATCGTTATAAATACCGCATCACTTACCACAACATGAATAAGATCGGCATGATTGTCGGAGAGGGGTCTGGGGGTCCGGTTCTACAAGTCCACTGAGTAAGGTGGCACACGTGCGCGGACGGTATCACGAAAGGTACTCCCAGTATGTGGCATCATCGTAAGTCTAGCAAGAACGACGACATCCACCGCGGCTAACTCTGTCGACCTCTGTAGGTGCTCGGCATTCACGGATGCAGAGTCCCACATTCCTCTAGCCCCCTGTGCACTCCTCCTATACATGACAAATAGTTATAATTTATTAACATTGATCACCTAAGATACTAATACTACCTACAATAACACACTTACTCATGCGCCCGACCGACATCTTGTAGGAGAGGTACTAGCACCACCTTTCTGTACCTGAATTGTCTCTGCACATGCTCAGGAGAATATACTTCCATATTGTTCATGCATAATAAAAAGCATCTTGTCATCCATAAGAGTGAGTCACACCAACAATATGATGCGATGAGCCCTCCAATGACAATTTCGGCCACTCGTGCCATATGCATGTATCCCACTCCATGAGAATGGCGCTAAGGATGTCCAAATCACTAATCACCTAGAAGTAGCTACCATGGTCTTGTTGCTGACTCTATCTCAACCTAACATTCATCCATCGATACCCTATCATAGGTCTCATGTCATTTATAATGCCATCTGAGATAGGGACTAGATAGTAGCTTTTGAGAACCCAAGGCCAACAAATGGAGAGGTACTCCCAACTCCATATTGCACACCGAACCTACAAGATGCAGAGGGTCAATGAAGCTTGAATATCACTATAATATTTGAAGTGAATTGCATAACAAATAATTACCTACCCTCAATGTAACCCTTTCACTAATTATTTGTTGGTCATGAAACTACTAATGGGGCGCCCAGATTGGTAGCCCGGTCAGCATGGCCACGTCCCTCAATGTTATGACCATCTCGCCAAAAGGAAAGTGGAACATGTACTTCTCAGGATGCCACCGGTCGATAAGACCTGTGAGCAGTGGCTCCTCAATTTGCCGAAGAGGCGTCCTACCACCACCCATCATGGGAGCTTCCGTCATCATGAGAGTGAAAGGTAGTAGTCTTGCCCGTGCGAGTGACTCTTGGAATTGATGGTCTAACGCCATAATTGTGTGGACACTCCGGGCTCGCAACGGAAGCAACTGCAAAAGGTATCCAATACATGTACTGAGTTAGTAGCAAATTATCATGGCAATTAAAAAGCACATATAATTGTGGTACCTGCTGCTCTGTGAAAATCATCTATCCCCTATGGTCCTTATCGTACCGCTACTGAAGAAGCTCAGGAAGATTACCATGACCCATGACAATGATTTCAAGCTACATGGTTCAATAAATAGATGAATAACAAATTAGAATATATTACATGCTTCATAGTTTAGTAAGTATATGAATAACAAATTAGAATATATTACAAGCTTCATGGTTCAATAAATAGGTGAATAACAAGCTTCATGGTTCAATCAAAAAATAGTATTTGTGATGCCAATACCAAACAATATATTACAAAATATGTAGTACGACTAATAGGTGAATAAAAATTTAGAATACAAACCATGGTTCCGAATAACTTCAAACAACAAACTAAAATGCAACAACTCTAATACACTACAGTTTGATAGTGACCTTATAGTTTACTGCTAGGTCGGGCACGTCCTCCTATCATGGCCAGGTTATTTGCAAAGTTTGCACTTGTATAGGCCATCAATAGCATCTACTTCATCCATGTCACCCTGCAGTCTTGTGGCTCTAGGCCTTCCAGAATCTGTGTGTCATGCTCGAGGGGTACCTAGGCCCCTTGATCACTTTGTGATTGCTTCTGATGTTCAAGGACTGCATCTTTGGGAGCCATGTGCTCCTCAATGCATCGATTATGATGTATGGTGCTATGTACTGTGATCCGTCATTGCCGCCTATGTCCCTGCAAGCGGCTAAGACATGCGAGCACAGGATATGGTGCAGTTTTGACTTATTGCATATGCATTTCACCTCGCGAGGCCTAAGTTGATATTGTTGCACAGTGTTCCCTGCACTATACCCTAAAGCATACCTATGGCCGCACATGACCTCGAATCCATTGTTGTCCAGGTCATAGATCCTCATCCGATGAAAGTGCCTTGTTCCTCCTTTTGGATATGATTTCCTCCACCTTAGGTGTGAACCGCGTGCTGCAATTCATAGCAGCATTACTATAGTCTTGAAAGTAGTCCACCGTTCTATAGGATGTGAGCTCAATGATGGCACACAATAATAGGCCATGTACTCGTTGAACGCATCCACTATGTTTGTTATCATAATGTGTACCTAACATGGGATACAATAATTTTAGAAGGCCTATTTGCATAAGAAAGGGTACAATATGATCATTTAAATTTTATGTGCTAACCGAGCACCGTGAGTGTCATGGATTAGGGCCCAATGCTCCGCTGGCTTCATTGTTATCCATTAGTTAAATGTAGCACATGAATGGCTAACGATAGTTTGTCCCCCAACCATTTGCGTTTGCAGATCATCCTTCTGTTCTTGTTGATCTACCATCATCTTGTGAGTGGTCTCATTTAACTCTGTCCATATCTCGCTTAACCTCGTCTGCTGGTTCTATAGACACAACCGTTTGAATCTCTTTACAAGAGACTTGCTGCGGTACCTTGTTTACAGGTTCGCTCTCAAGTATCGCATGCACCATCTTCTCTCCACATTAGACCATGTAATGGAGTTGTTTGTGCTATCATACAGCTCGTACAATGCATGCAGAAGGCCCTTGTTGCGGTCTGAGATGATGCAAACTTGTTCCCTGTTTCCCACAACACATGTCCTCACCAAAGTGAGGAACCACAAACAGATATCATTGTTCTCACTTTCAACCATTGTAAAGGCGAGATGAATGATCTGATTATTTGCATCTGCCACTATTGCTATCATAAGGGTACCATGGTACTTGCCACTCAGAAATGTGGCATCCACACTATTGGAGGGTGAACTCCTCAAGCAGGGATCCGAAGGGACCCCCTTTGAGATTCGGTCGGGAGGATGATTCTGAATCCGTTTTGTGGGTGAAATGAATGGGAGTAAATGCGATGCAGGTGGAGTGAAATGATCGGATGCAGAAAGTAGTAAATGCTCTGGGGATTTTTAGACAGGTTCGGGCCGCACTGAGCGTAACACCCTACTCCGGTGTGTATGCTATAAATGCTCTGAGAATGTCTCTCTGAGTGTTTACTGGGTTACAAGAATATGTCTAGTCTAGAGCTTCGTGCTCCTTGTTCCTCGGCCAATCTAAGCTTCTATGCTCGTCGCCGGTTGCTGAGGATTAAATCTGGTCTGAACTCCTACCCCTCTTCTCCGGGGAGCCCGCCCCGCCTTTATAGTCGCTGGGACGATAGCGTGCCCAGAAACAGGAGGGTGCGAGTTCCAAGGCACCATAAATGGAAAGCAACCATCATAGGCTGCTGCGCGAGGTGACAGGGAGAGTTGAAAACGCGCCCCGTCCGGTCTTGTAGGTCATCCTGCCGTTCTTCAACGGGTGCCGCGGGGAGGGCCCACCGGGCAGCCACCGAGCAGCCCGGCGTGCTCGCCCGGTCAGAGCAGACTTGACACAGCAGGGCGGCAGGCGGGGTGCCTTAGGCTTCACGACGCTATCCCGAGGCACGCCGGATGATGCGGTATGGGACCCATGCATTAAATGTCCCCACGTCTCCCTGCCAGGCCATGGCAGGAACTGACAGCAAGCATGGGGGGAGCAGTTGGAAGTGACAGGCCACGCGCCCTCTTAAATGCGGCATCGGGCCTCTCACCAGTTGACACCTCATCGCTGGACCTTTGTGGACTTCTTAGGCCCTAGGGGAACCAAGTGCTCGGGGGCTACTGTTCACAGTCCCGAGCACTCTCTCCCAGGTATGCCCTTTCTTGGTCCTCGAGGAACCGAGTGCTCAGGGGCCACTGTTCACGGCCCCGAGCACACTCTCCCAGAACTGGCTGTTTGGGTCCTCAGGGAACCGAGTGCTCGGGGGCCACTGTTCATGACCCCGAGCACTCTTTCCCAGAACTAACTTCCCCTGGTGTCCTCGGGGGACTCGGGTGCTCGGGGGCCACTGTTCACAGCCCCGAGCACCCCCTCCCCGGTACTTGACTTTTCATGTCGTCGGGGGACTTGAGTGCCCGGGGGCCACTAATTGCGGCCCCGAGCACTCTCTTCCCGGAACTTGATCTTCTCAGGTCATCGGGGAACTCGGGTGCTCGGGGAGCACTGTTCATGGCCCCGAGCACCCTCTCCTGGGACTTGGTCTTCTTGTACCTCGGGGCGGTAACCCCCGTGGGAGGGCGCTACGTGGCACTCTGCTGATCTGGCCTCGGGACTCGGGGACCCCTGGTTCCTGTGTCACCGACACACACATACAACTGCTCTACAATGTCTGGAAGCTTTGATGCATTGTCCTAAGGACTAGAGTAACCTAATAAGGTATATCGGTTAGTGGTGCTGTATGACCCATCCTCTAGCTTGAACGGCTCATCCACCATGGCGCACTGAGTCCCTAGAATTGTCATGACAATCATCTTCAACACCTTCTACTTCGTTTGTCACACAGTGTGGTAATTGATCAGCATACCCATCTTAGTTTGTATCTCCTCCATAATGGATTTTGGCGACAAACAAATGACCGTGCCAACAAGAGTGATAACGAGTTGGGCTATGAACCTCACATCAACGGTATGGCTCACATTCCTAATAGCCTCTTCGCTACATGTATGTAGGGTGTGTCTACTGATCACAAAATAGTTCTCATATTTTGGCATATGTGCTCCTACGAAGTAAGGACAATTCGGGTGCTTGATATACCTGACCTCATATTCCGTAGGGTTAGATCGGGCGCACTTGTGGTCCCTTCTTATCATTACAACATAGCTGCTAATAAAGTGGATGACCTCCCCCCTGTTATGAAACTGTAGCCCAATCTGAATGTCGCTATTCTGGTATCCCTAGTTAGATAAGGTGTTATACTCAGCGATGGCATAATACAACAGCCTAGCATCATGAAAGTACTGGATCACAGACACCTAGTCATAGTTGTCAACAACTTCTTCATCCTCGCTACCACTGGCTTCATCATCCAAGCAACCTGCATCTACCTTAGAAGGGTCCACTCTAGCTCCTTCTCTACCGAAACTGCCATCCCGGACGTGTCCTCTATCATCTTCATGCATCACCTGCTGGCCTGCTTTTTCCATGGTAGTCACTGCATCACCTTGCACCAATCGTGGTAGTACTATGTTTATGTACACCCTCATATCAAAGTTCTCCTCTAATGCCTTGCGTGGGTACAAAGCCCATGCATTGTTCCTTCTCATCTCGAACAACGTATGGATAACGACCGAACTATTTGGAATAAGCTATGGCCGCACACCATCCAGGACAACAATATGGGATTGCTAGTTCACACAGAAAAGGCCATCCAGGTCATTAGGTACCTCAACCGAACTCTCTATGTGCTGGCAGTTCTGAATTGTTACGAGCCTCCCATGCAAAACTGTGGAACGTTCTCCATAATAAATATGGAAAGTCATACCATATCTGCTAAATAAAGGTATGTCTAATAAAATAACTAATTAGATGTATGTACGATATACAACTAATTACGCCCGTCGATAAATAATAAATTAACAATGCAAATTAAATAGTGCTATACTTAACTATGCTAAATATTTAAGTAATTAACAATGCTAATTAAATCATCAATATTGAATTCAAATGAAATAATTAATATTGTATATTGAATTAAAATATTAATTAAACTAACATGAAGGTTATATTGACCAAATATTCAATCTCATTATAAATTGACTTCAAAACTATTTTAGAAGTCAGAAGCATCAGCATGCCACTCTCAACCTGGGTGATCATCTCCTTTTATGGTGAATACTACTATGCCTATAGTTCTTAGCAAAATTTAAGTGCTCACATTTGACAATGCACTATTAACTTATTCATAGATTTTTTTTATGCTGAGTGAGCTGAAGAAAGAAAAGGACTAGTCTACAGTGAGTAGAAGATACAAAAATATTGCTCTATTTGACTTCATAGCTGCCTCTTTTCTTTAACTAACGGCATAAGTTCTTGTGCACAACACTATTTTAATTAATTGAATTAAAATACTAATTAAATAATCTAAGTAGTTACACCTATAGAGAGCATACATACACTAGGCCACCACTAGCACAAAGTGCCTCCAATAGGCCATCATGTTATTAAACTAATTAAATAATCTAATTATACTGAATAATCAAATTCACATTAATTACTATTATATAATCTACTTACCCTGACTAAGCAAATAATTACTATTATACAAATTCACGCTAATTACTATTATATAATTCGCGATAATTACTATTACACTGACTAAGCAAATAATCAAATTCATATAATCAAACTAAGCAAATAATTAAACAAATGTAATTGAATGGATTAAACAATCTACTTACTATAATTACTATTATTGCCACAACTATTAATTAAATTTATAATTTAAGTAATTACTATAACTCACGCTACTGCTCCTCCCCGTCTCGGGCTGATTCTCCTCTCCTCATGTTGCTGCTACTCCTCACCTCGCACTGCTTCTCCTCTTCACATGCTGTGTTGCTGCTTCTCTTCTCCTCTCCTCTCCTCCCTTGCTCGTGCTGCTCCTCTCCCCTCTGCTCGTGATGCAACTCACGCTACTGGTCTCATCTTATAGCGAATACGGCAGCACGAAGCCTAACTAATTAACGTAGGGACAGCAGCGTGTGGGTTCAAGGACAACAGCGCGTGGATTAAAAACGACAAAAATGAAACAACGTGACACAATGCGACTAGGTATACAGGAAGCAGTGACATGACGTGAAGTGTGAAGGGCCGGTCTGTAGTCGGCACCTGAGGTGCCAAATATGGTGAATAGTGTCATATTCGGCACCTCAGGTGCTTAATACAGAAGATTTCGGTGCCTTACATACCAGAATCGATTTTTCGGTGTTTGAGGTACCGAATATAGGTGCTAGGTTTATAAATACGCCAATATGTTGTCAATTTTGATAAATACAGTAGCGTTTGTTGCCTATTTTTGGATTTTTGCCAGCAGAAATCACTCTTCTCAATGGCACACAAATATATTGGCTTTAGGGTGGCAAGTAAGCAAATTGGTGAAGTCTCAGAGGCGTACAAAAACATTTCCATATTTATTATACTACAGATATAAGTTTGAGAACGTTTATTCTATTGGAATCTGTTGGAGGAGATTTTGTCTTACCCCAACAAGTACGGCGAGAGTTTCTTCTAAGGAGGAGACTCAAGCTTGGAGATAAAGTTTGAGACGAAGGAACACCATGAATATATTGATGATAGGAAAATGTATTACTCTGGGAGGAGTATCACAACGTTCGCTGTGATGCATGTTCTTTTTCGCTGTGACCTTGGGTTTTTTCTCCCTCTTTCTAGAGGACCATGGCCTCCTATTTATGGGCCATGCGTAGCTTGGCGTACAAGTTATCATAATGTACAAATATCCGGGATCCAGCTAAATTACTGAGCCTTATCATGCATAACTACCTTCTATCCTATCAGGAGATAAATATCCACCGTGGTAATTATCGTGGTGCTTGCCCCCTAAAGAGGGCGAGCTAGTCGCCAATTGTGCCCCGGTGCCGCAATGTTAGGGGTGTCAGGATAGGTACCATCATGCCGGGGTGTCAGAGCAGCGTCCACTAGCCTAGGTATTTAATGCCGATCACCTTCTCACAGGAAAAGTACGATTGGTTCTTCATGTTTAGTAGATTTTTTCTGATGCCTGATGACTCACTCAATAACTTCTGAGATGCCAGCCCAGGCAGCGGGAGGCCGAGCCTTTGGGAGGCTGAGCTTCGGAAGGCCGGGACTTCGAAAGGGGGAGGCTTCGAGAGGCTGAAGCTTCGGAGACTGAGCCTTCGGGAGACTAAGCTCTAGAAGGACGGGACTTCGGAAGGCTGAGGCTTTGAGAGGCCGAGCCTTTGGGAGGCTGAGCTGATTAAGCCAATGGGCCATTGGGGGTCATTAATAACGACCCCTAAGAGTAGCCCCTCGCGAGGGTGGCTAGCGGAGCGGTCAGGCCCGTGGTTCTTTTGAAGCAGGGCCCTCGGTGGTCCCTGGCTTGTTGTTGATGGCTCGTGGTTCGAGAATCACTTGGCTTATTCCGGACGGTTTGACCCGGGTGACGGAACGGCATGTTGGATGACGTTGGCGATAGGGGGCATTGAATGTGCCCTAGGGAGAGGTGTATTCCTGCCCTATCTAGTGAGTCATGGGATGTGTGTCATCTTGTCGTTGGGGGGGGGGGGCAAGGGAGTCGGTTTCGCTCCCCATGATTTCGGCCTAGCAGGCGAAAGGACAGTGCATGAGCCCATTGCCTGGAGGGGCAAGTTGCTCCCTATTTGTAGCAGGAGGGGGATTGCCCAGAGCAACCCTTTCTCCAACTCCTCGTTCTCATCTACCTTTGTCTTCGACAACCTTTTGCCTTGCGCGAGTTGTTCTTTGATCCCTACTCTTCTTTCTCTCGTAATCCAGTGCCTTTGGCCACCCTCTTGCGGTTCATATGGCTGACTTGAGTACCCCGAGTGAAGTCGAAACTCGGGCAGCGGGGGAGATGGCCGGAGTAGCTGCGGCTTCCCCGTTGCTAATGGGGCCACCGTCGAGAGTGGAGCTCTGGCGTGCCAGCAAAAGCCACTCCCAGCAAACCACTGCGCTGGGAGAGTCTGTCATTGGTGACGAGGAGCTCGACCAGATGGTTAGGGAGGGGAAGATTCCCTCCCAAGCTATCGCTCAGCCTTCGCTGGGTGAGGAGGTCTCGAAGCCTATGGCCCATGAGGTCGTGGTGTTTGAAGCCTTCTTCGAGGTGGGCCTAGATTTTCCCTCAGTGCCATTACTTGAAGAGGTGCTCCGCCACTTCTACGTGGAGCTTCCGCAGCTCCACGCCAATGCCATTGCCCGCCTGGCCACCTTTGAGTGGGCCATACAGGCGGAGGGTTGTGAAGGGAGGGCGGATTTCTTTGCGGCCCTCCACTTTGCCAGCTGCCAGCTGAAGTTGATCAAGGTCAAGGGGATGAAGAGACCCCTTAGTTTCGGGAGTATCAACTTCCAGATACAGCCGCAGTATCGCGATGCCTTCCTAGCGAAGGCCATTAATGGCCAGTGGTATACCGGTTGGTTATAGCGGTGGTTTTACTCCACGAACTGGGATATCGCGTATGTTCCGAAGCCCAAGATGGGGATTATGGATGACCAGTTCGCCTCATAGCTGGCCCTTCTCCGGAGGGTGGTCGAGAAGATGAGCATGCGTGACCTCTTGGAGGAGTTCATCATGTTGCACGAACGACCCCTTCAAACGGGCTGGAACTGCGTTTTCATGCAAGGTGCGGAAGAGTTGGTGAAGGTGTATTCTGGCATGGCGGGATCCTCCAGAGCCTAGGGCTGTTGGAAAACGAGCGCGTGCTGGCCCCCCCCCCCATTCGTGCGCGGACGCTCCAGGCCCAGTGGCCTTCAGAATCTGGAGGATCGCATACTGGTTCGATGGCCGAGTCGTCGAAGGTGCCCCTAGTTCGCAAGAAGCGCCTGAGGCGGGTTGGGAGCGTGAGCGATCAGTCCGGAGGCGAGGGCCAGGGTGGCAGCGATGACCGGGGGAAGGACCGGGCCTCCCCGGATATTGCGGGTCACGGCCAGAGCCAATGAAGAGGCGTGGCCTCCGTGGACTTCGACTTTGGTCTTGTTGACTCGGATGCTGAGGATGCTACAAGTCCTCTTGTAAGAGGTTTGGGGGAACCAGGTGTGATTTGCTTTGTTAGTCATATCCTTTTGGTCGTGCGCTGGGATGTTAATTTGTGTTTCTTTTTTGTAGCGACCTTCGAGGTGGATGCATCCTTGACTCCACCCCTCGATGCCCATGGCCCAGCGGAGATCGGGGAATCCTCTGGAGGGGTCTTTGAGGGCCATTTTGGGGGACATGGCTTCGTTCCTGTGGGGCCCTGAGTCAGCTAGTGGCCCACCCGGTGCCTGAGGTGCCATGCCCTCCGCTGAGAGTCCCTTCAGAGCAGTTGAGGGGGGCCCTAGCCTCAGGATCCTGACCCCGGATGACTTCATGTTGTGCCTAGAGGCATCAAGGGCTTTCTCCGCGGCCTCCTCTGTACTCCGTAGTGGAGAGGTCGAGCGATTGTTGGCCCAGGGTCCCTTGGACGAGCTGGATGTGCGGTTGGTGGCGGCGGCCCTTCAGGTCGGTAGTATTAGTTATGATCGCCGGGTCCGGTGTTAGGTGCTGAGTAGCTCATCTTGTATTTTTCCATTTTTGTGGTGCCTTGTAGCAAGTAATTTTGACGAGGGCGCTGGGAGGTGGCGGACGCCAGGCTTCGGAAGTGGCCCGAAAATGGGCGGAGTCCGCGGAGGGCCCGTCTTCATGAGGAGATGGTGCTTCATGAGCGTGCGGAGGCTGAGGTGCGGAAGGCTGTCGAAGACCTTCGGGAGGTGAAGGAGGTTGCCGATGTGGACAACGCAGCTCGCGTGTCCGCCGAGAGTAACGTTGACACCCTTCGGGTGGTGACGGTAAATATGCAGTGAGAGCTAGAGGAGGTTCGGGCTTCGGAGGGGGCATTGTGTTCGGAGTACCAGTAGTTAACGGTGCTAGCGTCGGAGGTTGCCCGGATTACTTCTGATGCCTTGAGTGGCCTAGGGGCTTGGTGTCCACCACTACCCTCCGAGTCGGAGGCATCGGTCATGTCGCTCTTCTGGCTTTAGTCTGCTGCGAAGGTTATGGTTAGGGCCGCGGAGGTCTATGCGAGGTCCAGCGCTCGTGTGGCTGTCGTGCTTCAGCTAATCCTGCTGCACTAGGTGGGGGTTGGTCCCTTCGAAGCACTGGAGCGGAAGGTGCTGGACTCCGTGGTCGAGGCCTTCCAGCCAGAGGCACCACCGGTGGAGATTTGCGCAGCCTTGCAGAGCTTCCGTAACGGCGTATGGGTGAAGCATGGCCGGAGTGTGATGTTGCGCTTCATGGTTGGTCAGGGGAGTCCAGGTGCCTCAGGGGGCCTTCGCCCGAGTTCTTCGTTGGGAGGTTCGGTGCTTCACCCAGAGTCTACGGGTGCTTCGCGGCCCTCTGGGGAGCTTTGTCTGGTGTTGTTGCCCTGTCGGAGCCAAGCGTGGATGCCCCGGAGGTGTAGCTCTACCACTGCTATCTTTGTTTTCTTTTCTTTCCCGGGGAGGGGGGTTGAGTTCTAGTATGTTGACCGCCTCCTTCTGATTTATGTATATAATCTTTTCTTTATTTGATGGAAACCTCGCCTGTCTTCCTGTGTTTACCTGTGTTGTTTCTGGGAAGTTTGTGCCTTTGAGTTTTAACCAGAGTCTGCTCTGCGTGTACAGGTACGGCGACCCGAGGCCGGAGGAGGCCTCGTCCGTACCTTGGATACTGCCTCTGGGGAGGGATTGAGTGTGCTTGGTACCTCGGGGGATACTCCGTTCGTTCATCGACGGAGTCGTTTTGTTATGCCCCGCGATTCTGATGGGCGTGTTGAGCCGCAGGTAGCCCCTGACGTTTTGGTTAAGGTCGAGCTGGAGGATCCCTCAGTGTCCACTCCGGATGTATGTTTTACTACAAGAGATGACTGGTGTGTGTTCTAAACAGCCCGGGAGGTTGCCGGCTCACGCTTCTTATGATGCTTCGTCTTTCCCCGAGGTTCTGACGGAAGGGTGCCCTTGAAAATCCTCGAGTCTATCTTGGGTGAGGTGAAGGTGGAGGAGGCACAGGCCATGGAGGCCTCGGTGGCAGGGCAGGAAGAGGAAGAGCTGGACTTTTTGGCCTTCAACTCGTATCCCTTCCCGGCTAATCCTTCGTCTTCCCGGGGTCGAGTCTCTGTTTCGGGCAGTAGACCTTCTTGCAAAGGGGGCTCGCGTCGGCCTCCCATGCGCAGTTGTCGTGGACAACTCTCCAGGTCCCATGGTCTGTCTGGGAGGCATGGTGGTCGGGCATCCTCGTCTTCCCTTAGTGGTATAGGGGGGCATAGTAGGCTAGCCAATTTGCTGGGTATAGATTTGATGTATAGCGGTTAACTGTATAAAAAGACCTTTTGTATGTCATGTGTGTAAAACTTGCGTTGTGTTAGCTTGTTGTTTTTGGATCTTTTCCCCTCCCTTTTTTATGATTGATCGCGCTGACATTTCGCCTGTGCCCCTTGTCCCAGCCCCTTTGCATCCTGTGGTTGCTCTATGGCCATGGGGTGTGAGACTTCGAGGGGCATCAGAAGGGTCGGGTGATAGACTTTCAGTTTTGTTGGGTTTTTATCCCTTTGCCATGTTTAGGGCGGCCTGGCCTTAGAAATGACAAGGGGTGTTATGCCTGTCCGGTAGGAAGGCACTACCCTCAAGATGCCAGAGCGGTCTTTGCCTATCCGCCATTTTAGGTTTGCTAGGCCCAAATGATGACAGACGGAATGCCTGTCCAGCACGGACACTTTTGTCTTCAAGATGCTGCAGCGGTCTTTGCCTATCCACCACGTAGGTTAGCTAGACCTTAAAGATGGCGGACGGAATGCTTGTCGAGCACGGAGGCTTATGCCTTCAAGATGCTAGAGCGGTCTTTGACTATCCGCCATGTAGGTTAGCGAGACCTTAAAGATGACGGATGGAATGGCTGTTCAGTACGAAGGCTTATGCCTTCAAGATGTTGGAGCGGTCTTTTCCTATCCGCCATGTAGGCTGGCGAGACCATAAAGATGGAGGACGGAATGCCCGTCTAGCACGGAGGCTTATGCCTTCATGATGCTAGGGTTTTTTTTGGGTATCTTTGGAGAGGACTGAGCCTAGGGTTCTTTATACGTAATACTTGTAGAGGGTCTATGCGTTTGAACTGTGTTCGAGGGGGGTCCCCTCTGTATTGGCCAATCGGTATGATCTCGGTCTGTTAGACATGAGGACCAGGTATGGTCCTTCCCATTTGTTGCGTAGCTTTCTTGGGCCTAGGGCATGTCGAAGCACTAGTTTGCCGCGTTTGAAGTTTCGTGGTGCAACCCTTGGATTGTAGAGGCCTTAGTTTTCTTAATATAGTGATCTAGGTTTTGAATGGCGTGGAGCCGCGTGCCTTTGGTAAGATCGAGGGAGAGCTCCCTTTCTCTATTAGTGTGCAGGAGTTGTACCCTGAGTGAGTAGGCCTTGACCTCGGTCGGGGTCATGGCTTCGTCTCCGTATAGGAGGTGGAAGGGTGTGAACCCGGTGGCCCGCGTGACAGTGGTGCGGGGGGACCATAAAACCTTGGGTAATTCGTCGACCCATAGGCCTCAAGCTAAGTCGACGAGGTGGTGATTTAGACCGGAGAGCATGTTGTCGTTGGCCCTTTCGATGGCTCCATTGGACTGAGGGTGTGGAACTACTGTGAAGCATAATTCGATGCCGAGGTAATCGCAGAACTGTCTAAAAGGCTTAGAGTCGAATTGTGTGTCGTTGTCCACCAAGAGCTATCGTGGGACGTCGAAGTGGCAGATTATGTTCTTCCAGAAGAATTTTTTAACATTTTTGATGTGATCGCAATGAGGGGTTCGGCCTTGACCCATTTGGAGAAATATTCCAATGCGACCACTGCGTACTGGAGGTTTCCTTTAGCGCGAGGAAATGGACCGATGAGGTCCATACCCCAACGAGCCAGGGGCCAGACAGGGGCGATTGGTTGCAAAGGGTCCTTGGATGATTTGTGCTAGCAATTTATGGCAAACTTTCAGGGCACCTTCGTGCGCCCCGGCCTGGAGTGCGACCTCTATGCTGTCAAGCAGCGGGAGGGAGAGACGCTGAAGTATTTCATATAGCGCTTCAGCCAGGTCCGCAATACCATCCCGCGGATCACGCCCCCACGCTATCATCATCGCCTTCTGGCGGGGCGTCCGTGACGAGCGGATGCTTGAGAAGCTAGGCACGCATGAGGTCGAGACCACCCCAGAACTTTTTGCGCTGGTCGACAAGTGCACCAAGGCAGCGGAAGCACGGGCGTGGCACGGTCCATGCCCCGAGCAACCCGCAGTCGACAAAACAGGTCCTTCCCGCTCCAATAAGTGGAAAAAAATAGAAAAAGTATGACACTACCCCTGTCCTGCCAGCGGAAGGCGCCACTCGCAGGCCAGCACGCCGAGCGGCCGTCGAGAAAAAGCTCGCTCCTGTGAAGCCTGAGGTAGGGAAGTGGTGCGAAATCCACCAAACTGACTGGCACGACCTCACCGAGTGCTGGTCGGTGAAGGGTCTCACGGAGTGGCGCCAGAAAGAGCGCAAGGAGCGCCGCAAGGGTGACGATGACAAAGGCGCCCCCAGAAACGAAGAGCTCGGGTTTGCATGGCAGCCGTCGGATATGCCCGGGATCCCTAGGGAGGTCATCGAGCACCACCTTACCGTGTGCCCAGACGCACATCCCATGAGGCAGAAGGTTCGCCGACAGGCACCATAGCGCCAGGAGTTCATTCGAGAACAAGTCAACAAGTTCCTTGATGCCAGCTTCATCCGAGAAGTCCTCCACCCAGGGTGGCTGGCAAACCGCGTCGTCGTCCTGAAGGCAAACGACAAGCTGAGGATGTGCATCGACTGCACCAACCTTAATAAGGCATGCCTAAAAGATCCTTTCCCTCTACCTCGCATAGACCAGATCGTCGACTCCATTACAAGGTGCAATCTTTTAAGCTTTCTTGATGGAAATTTGGGCTATCACCAAATCTGTATGGCCAAGATAGATGAAGAAAAAACATCTTTTATTTCCCCAGTGGGGACTTATTGCTATGTGTCTATGCCTTTTGGCTTGCGCAACGGTGGATCTTCATTCTAGCAGGCCGTCCGTATTACCCTTAACATGCAGGTTGGTCGCAACGTCGAAGCTTATGTTGACGACATCGTGGTCAAGTCCCAAGAATGGGCCACCCTGCTGGAAGACTTGGCCGAGACGTTCAACAGTCTCCACAGCACTTGCCTAAAGCTCAACCCCAAGAAGTGCGTATTCAGGGTACCCGCGGGCAAACTCCTCGGCTTCCTGGTCTCCAGTCATGGAATCGAGGCCATTCCTGAGAAATCCGGGCCATCGAGCAGATGTGTCCCCCAGCTCGGCTCAAAGAAGTACAGCGTCTCACTGGTTGCATGGCAGCCTTGGGGCGCTTCATCTCCAAGCTCGGAGAAAGGGGGCTCCCACTCTTCAAATTGCTAAAGAAGACCGGTCATTTCGACTGGCCACTGGAGGCCGAGCAGGCCTTCCAAGACTTGAAGAAATACCTCATCTCACCGCCCGTGCTGGTGGCCCTGGGCGAGGGCGAACCTCTATTGCTCTACGTATCAGCCACTCCTCAGGTCATGAGCATGGTGCTGGTGGTGAAGCGTGATGAGTGCTCGGGGCAAGGTGCTGGGTCCGAGCTCTCGGCTACCCCCGAGCAGCCTCCAGGACGCGGGACCAATCTCGACCAGGGGCTTGAGTTCAGGACCTCGGCAAGCTCCAAACTCTGCCTTGAGCTCGGGGGTTGTGGCAAGGCCTTGGGCGAGGCCGCGGTCGGGGGCCGCCGGGTACAGTAACCGGTGTACTTCATCAGTGAAGTCCTCCGGGATGCCAAGAGGAGATACCCTAAACCACAGAAGATGCTCTATGCAGTGCTTATCGCCTCCTGGAAGCTGCGACACTACTTCCAGGCGCACAAAGTCTCTGTGGTGACCACCTACCCACTAGGACCGATACTGCGGAACCGAGAGGGTACCGGGCGTATCGTCAAGTGGGCGATCGAGCTCGCAGAATTCGATATGAACTTCATCAGCCGCCACGCGATCAAAAGGCAGGCTCTGTCCGACTTCGTGGCGGAGTGGACACCGGTCCCCGAGATCGACAACGAAGAATTGTCTGCATACCCCGAGCAAGACGGACCTGAGTACTCGGTGATGCACTTTGACGGCTCCCTCATGCTGAAAGGCGCGGGGGCTGGAGTGGTGCTCACCTCCTCGACAGGAGAAGTACTCCAATATGTAAGCAGCTGCATTTCTGAGCAACAAACAATATGGCGGAATACGAAGGCCTCATCGCTGGACTCCGAGTAGCGGTGGGTCTCGGGATCCGGTGGCTGCTTGTCAAAGGTGACTCCCAACTGGTGGTCAACCAAGTATCAAAAGAATACCAGTGCTCGGACCCACATATGGCAGTGTACGTGGCAGAAGTCAGGAGGCTGGAGCGCCACTTCGATGGCCTGGAGCTGCGGCACATACCTCACTGCGACAACACCATGGCTGATGACCTCTCCCGCCTGGCTTCCGCCCGAGCGCAGATCCCAGCCGGAACATTTGAAGAATGGTTCACACGGCCATCCGTCCTGTCTGTCGACCGGGATGAAGGGGAACCCTCGAGCTCAGTCGAGGGGACCCAGGTTGAGTGGGAGGTCCCGTCAAGGTGCCGCCACCCGGCGAGTGCGCTGCACTTGCCGGTAGTCCTCAGGAACCCTCGTGGATCAACGAGATCCGAGGGTACCTGAAAGATGGGGATCTCTACTGAAGTGGCACAGATGGTGTCCTCGTGAAATGCATCAACCAGGAAGAAGGTAGTGAGCTACTCACTGAAAACCATGAGGGCGAGTGCGGTGGCCATGCATCATTCCGCACGCTGGTCGGGAAGGCCTTTCGGTGAGGTTTCTACTAGCCAACAGCCCTCCTGGATGCTTCCGAGCTGGTTCAGCGCTGCAGGGCATGCCAGTTCCATGCAAAGCAGATTCACCAGCCAGCTCAGGCTCTTCATACCATCCCCCTGTTTTGGCCCTTCGTAGTCTAGGGGCTGGACATCTTGGGTCCATTCCCCCGAGCAGTCGGGGACTATGAGTACCTGTACGTCGCCATCGACAAGTTCACCAAGTGGCCGGAGGAGGTCTTCAGCAAGCTGATAATGAAATACATCCCAATCTCCTCCCACTTCCAGGAAGGAATGGGCAAAGGCTGGAGTGTACCAGCGGGCCTGAGATGCTCAGCCTTGACCCTTCGGCAAACATCACACTCGGAGACATACCGAGCTATCTCCCGCATCATGCGAGGCCACCAAAAGCGAGGCTTTAGATCTTGATACATCTTCGTGCTACCCGGGTGAATGGATAGCAACAAATTGTGGGCCCATCAAGAATCTTCTTCCTCAAGGCCTCAACCTTCGGAACCACGAGACGGTTCCCAAACCACATAATTCCTTGATCATCTTCTGAAAAGCATAAGGCCTGGCCGATCTTCATCTTGTCTCGGATCTGAGCCATGCCCTTGTCATCCTTCTGAGCTGCCTTGATATCATCTAGGAGAGTGGACTTGATTTCCAAATTGGCAAGAAAACCATCCGCAACCATCTCAAGCCCAAGCTGACGGAACTCATCACAAAGTATGGAATTGTCAGGCTCGACTCTAAGACAATGGCAATGAGCTTTTCGGCTCAAGGCATCGACGACCACATTCACCTTGCCAGGGTGATAATGCACTTCCAGCTCATAGTCCTTAATCAGCTCGAGCCATCTTCACTGCCTCATATTCAAATCTGCCTGAGTGAAGATGTACTTCAAACTCTTGTGATCTGTATAGATATGGCACAAGTTTCCCAGCAAATAATGACACCAAATCTTCAGAGCGTGCATGACAGCAGCAAGCTCTAAGTCATGTGTCGGATAATTCTCCTCATGGCACTTCAATTCACGTGAGGCATCAGCTACGACTCGGCCTTCTTGCATAAGAACGCAGCTGAGGCCCATGCGAGAAGCATCACAATAGACGTCAAAACCCTTGTCCACATCAGACTGAGCAAGGACTGGAGCGGTCGTGAGCAATTTCTTCAAAGTCTGGAAAGCTGTCTCACAGTCACTCGACCACTCGAAAGCATTGCCTTACTTCAACAACTTGGTCATCGGCTTGGCAATCTTGGAAAAATTCTCGATGAACCGGCAGTAGTAGCCCGCGAGTCCGAGAAAACTCCGGATATCAGTGACATTCTTGGGCTGAAGCCAATTGAGCACATCCTGCACCTTGCTTGCGTCAACAGCAACACCATTCTATGACAGAACATGCCCCAGAAATGCCACCTCCTTGAGCCAGAACTCACACTTGCTGAACTTGGCATAGATTTGATGACCTCTGAGCCGGCTAAGAACAATACGGAGGTGCTCTACATGCTCTGCATCAGTCTTGGAGTATATGAGACTATCGTCGATGAAAACCACGACAAACTTATCTAATTCCTCCTTGAACACCGTGTTCATCAAATACATGAAGAATGCCGGCGCATTCGTCAATCCGAAGGACATGACGGTGAATTCATATAGACCATAACGGGTCGAGAAAGCTGTCTTTGGAATATCCTCCGGCCGGACTTTGATCTAATGATAGCCCAGTCTCAAATCAATCTTCGAGAAGACTCGGGCTCCGGTCAGCTGATCAAACAAGATATCAATCCTAGGGAGCGCGGACACGTGTCCTTGAAAGTGACCTCATTCAACGGACGATAATCCACACACATCCGAAAAGTGTCATCCTTCTTCTTCACAAAGAGTGCCGATCATCCCCAAGGTGAGGAACTTAGACGTATGAAACCCTTCGCAAGTAGCTCTTGCAATTGCTTCTTCAATTCTGCCAATTCATTTGGTGGCATCCTAGGATTTCTTTGAGATTGGAGCTGCACCGGGCACGAGATCAATAGAAAACTCGACTGCTCGGTCGGGCGGCATTCCCAGCAATTCATCTGGGAAGACATCCGAGAACTCCCACACCACAGGAATACTCATCATATCTCTGGTAGGGATAGCCTTCGAAGCAAAGAGACAAGACTTGACACCCTCCAGCTTCAATTGAATCCAGGTGCCGGATGGACCATTTAGAGTAACTGTCCGCTGGGCACAATCTAACACATCCTTTTTTTTGGAGAGCAAGTTCATCCCCAATATGATATCAATTCCATTCGAGTTCATCACTAGCAGATTTGCCCCAAAAGACATCTCGTTGATGATCACTGAGGTGTTGGACACACATTGCTTAACAAGGACCTTGGCTCTTAGTGCATCTATGAGGTAAGGCGTGGGGGTGGTGCTAACTGTCAACCCATGACGCCAAACATAACTTGCTGCTATGAAGCAATGAGAAGCTCTAGAATAAAAAGGACAACTGCCGGTGCAATGACAGAGTTAGAAAGCATATGCAACGTACCCATCAGGACGGTGTCACCCTCCTAAACGTCCTCAGTGGTGGTGTGGCGTGCTCGACCACGCTTGGGGACGTGGGTCTCCTGAGAGGACTGAGGCGCTGACTGAGCCGGTGGTGGCCGTGGAGCAGTCACCGCGGCTCCTGGCCTCGGATACAGGAAATCCCGCGCATAGTGGCCGACACGGCCGCAGTTATAACAAGGGCCGCCGGGGCCACCTGTCACGTTGCTCTGTGAACCGACCGGTCGTGGAGGCTATCCTTGTGGAGCGGAGAAGGCTGGACGCTGAACGAGCCACATTGAACATGGAGCACCCGATGCCAGCACGCGAGATGATGGAGGTAGACTCTCCGTGCAGGTGCGCTGTGAGCTCCCGCCCACAGAAGGCGAGGAACCCCTCTTGCGCTTCTTCTCCTCCTGGTGGTTCTTAAGCTTGAACTCCACCATGAGGGACGTGCTCACCAACTTGTTAAAGTCGGTGAACTCATGCGCCGACAACCGGTCTTGCATCTTCGAATTGAGACCGTTAACAAAGCGGTATTGCTTCCGCTCGTCAGTGCTCACTTCATCTTGAGCATATTGTGCAAGGTGATTGAACACCTGCACGTACTCCATCACGGTTCGGCCTCCTTGCTTGAGGTCCTCGAATTCCCACCTCTTGATCTCCAAGAGGCCGCTCGGGATGTGGAAAGAGCGGAAGGCCTCACAGAACTCCGCCCAAGACACTCGATGGTTAGCGGGGTGCATGGCCAAGAAGTTGGACCACCACACGCCCGTCGGGCCCTAAAGTTGGTGGGCGGTGTAGAGCGCCTTCTCGTGATCCTCACATCTAAGGAGAGCAAGCTTCTGCTCGATCTTCCGGAGCCAGTGATCGGCATCTAGAGGATCCTTAGCCCGCGAGAAAACCGGCGGCTAAGTCCTCAGGAAATGTGAGAAATCATCTCGGCGTCTGGCTCCACCCCCTCCATGAGGAGCCGTGTTGCGCACGAGAGCCTCAAGAAATGCCTGATTCGTCTGGCGGTTCTACTCAATCATCATGAGCACTTCCGCCATAGTCGGTGGTGGAGGAGGGTTGTTCTCATTCGACCCCTCCGGATCATTCATATCATGATGAGTCCTAACCATTCTGTAATGACATAAGAAAAGGGAAACGTCAAATTCCAACTTAGCACAACGCATTCACCGGATATATTGTTAGAATCCCGTAATACATGTATATAGATCATGCATGCATGAATGCAACATGAAATGACGGTATGCTCGATCCTAGCTACCGTTTCATTCTCGTGCACTTCTCTCCGCAACAAACATTGAAACTCACAAGAAGTTATACTTAGGGGCATAATATTGCATTTTCATACATAATGATCATGAAGAGACATAAACAAAACTTAGTGAGTTGTTTAGGTGAAGTTGACCACTTACTAAACAACATTCTAAATTATGTTTAGGCTACTTAATTAAACCAAACTCTGATACCACACTGTGAGGACCCGTCCAAACAGTATTCGAACTAATCATCAGGCGGATCATTAACATAATCACAACCTCGACGATTAATCAAAATACCGCTCCAGCAGTCCCGGCACGTGTTTTGTGCCCAAGGATCGGAACACATGCCTTCTAACATATACATCACAACATAGCTTAATAAAGAGAAAGTAATAAACATTTATATTACAAGTATTAAGCATGCAACTGATTTCAACAGTTTACAACAAAAGCGAGCTAGGAGGGGACAAAACCCCTCAACTCCTAACCAACAAAAGATGTACGTAGCGGAAGAAAATAAACTATACAACAAAAGGATATGGAGCCACATGCCCTTAGGCTCCATACCAAGAGCACCGAGTTCGGAGTAGAATGTGCTACTCCTGCTTGCCACCCTGATCGGCAGGCACAAAGTAGCCAAACAACGCCTCTTCCTCACCAACCTGTGAACCTGCAACAACTTAAGGGCAGCACCCTGAGTACGAAGGTACTCACAAGTCTTACACCGTATGGGTATATATATTCCTGACTTCAAGGATCATGCATTAAGCTGGTAGCAAGAATTAACATGGTTAAGTTTAATTAAGCAGTAAGCAACCCAGACTTAGGTGTGAGCAACTAGCTTAACCAACATATATGAAACAACCCTGCACCACCAACTGAACATATATAAACATAACCAACAAGTGTATCAAAGTATAACTGGTGCCAACTCGATCACCATGCCCAAACTACCACACTGTATCCGAACCACATCCACATACCCGAACCATAACCACACCAAACCATCTCATATCCGAACCAACACCACTATCACTCCAACATAACTCCAACATAACCAATCCACAAACACGTAGCCGAACCATCGTCCACAACCGAGACTCTACGACTGGTGCAGATAAGCGATAGACATGCTTATAACCGAGAGCGCGGCAGTTCAAACTATTTTTACACCCTGCAGGGGGATACTCCTGGACCCACACGACACGAGGACCATTCGGCTTGTGCCACCGGCCAAAGTGCACACAAGGGGGTACTCATGACAACCTTTCCCAACTAGCCCCAATCGTGTGGGGCATGCAACGCTCGGCGCGGTGGTACTAGAACTACTCCTTGAGCAAACTAGTACTGCTTACAAGCCCGCCCGCTCACACCGTCGTTGTTCATGCCCACAAAGCCACAGCTGCGAAGGTATTCGGCTTGCCTACCATTATATCAGCATGTGGTGAGTAAGGTAAGTGCTAAAGCCGACTACACCGACGATCGGTGCTTAACCGGTGCAAACGGTCTATGGTGCCCGGTTTTCCTCTACCGTCCTACCCAGGGGAACTCCACATCCGGGCAGGCTAAACACCCTTCCTAGCACCGCTCACACCTCGCCTCATACTCACCACTCACCAACCATACCATCACCATCAACATGTAATTGTAAACAGTAGTAGATCCTATTCTCGCGAACAATGAAGAACACTGTCGTTCGACTTCTACCGAAATACCTAAGCATTGCTAAGCATAGCGAAGACCTTTAGACATCAACATCACCTCTAGGCTTCAAGGAACATACATGAACTCGTGACCAAGGTAGAAGAATGCAACGGCATAGGTTCTACCCAAAGGTACCCGACACATGCATACATACATAAGCATAGATAACACTTTATACTTTCAAGTTAACACGGTGCAATATGATAGATGCTTACCTTGCTGCCATGGATCAGAAAGATACGGTGCGATGGGATCGCCTTCGGCCTCCGGGATCGACGGATCGACGTTCTCTAAAAAGGATCAACGCGTGCAATGCAATGAGTATGAATAAAGTGCAAATATATGCCAAAATATGCATATAATGGATGAAAACATTTTTCCTAGATAGAACATGTCATAAGGAAACTAGCAAAATTGGATACATCAATTTTGGACTTATGAAGAATTAACGGTGAATTAATGAATCTTTAACCTAATTAATTAATCTCAGAAATTGAATTCATTATTTCATGGATGGGGATATTTTCAATAGGTAGAGTAGGTTATTATGAAACCAAAAAAATTTGTTTCATAATTTTTGGAGCTACAGAGAATTTATTATGAATTTTACAAGTTTCAGCAAGCAGTAACTGTGTTGTCTGGGTATACAGCAGTCAGACCGCAGGTATACTGGCGGTCAGACCACCGAAAATGCGGTCAGACTGTCCCCATGCAGAGGGTTTTGGCCTCTGGTGGTCTGACTGACCTTGGGGTGGCGGTCAGACCGCTGGGAGTCACCGGGGGCACTTTGGGAACTCACAACGACATTTGGAGTGGGGACTTGGACCTAGGGCATCACATTGACTTCCTCTACCACGTAGGACAACATGTATACACCGAAATCGACCAAAACTTGGCTATTTCTTCTAACTCATCAAGAACTCATGAACTTCAAACCCCTAGCTCAAAATTCGAAATCCAACCATTCAAAAGGTGGATTCCTGCCACAGGAGTTTAGGGGACTCACCCAAAGGCCTTTACTAAGGTTGTGGACCGCTGGTTGAAGGAGGAAATGGAGGGAAAAGCTCGGGAGGTGAAGAAATCCCGTGTTCTTCACATTTCAACCCTAAACACAAAAAGACACCAAATTCGGCTCAAATCCTCCGGGAAAACAAAAATGAATTGGAGGGATGGATAGCTCATGAGCTTGTGATCGCGTGAGTACCACATGCATACCTTAATTCCTCTTCTTGAGCTCGGATTTGAGGGAGGAAGAGAGAGTTTGAGAGAGAGGGGGTGAGAGGGGGCTGCTCCCTTGCTTTGGCTGGTTGGGAGAGGAGAGAGGAGCATGTGGGGGAGTGAGGGAGCAGGTGGGGCTGCTGCCCAAGTGGAGGGAGAGATGGTTGGGCCGGCCGGTGGGCCCACGTACAAAAGAGAGAAGTCCATTTGACTGCGAATTCAATTCTTTTCTCGCCCGAATTTCTTTCTCTCATCCAATTGATTTCAAACGAAGTGCTCTTGTGCGCCAAAATAATTTACCTCAAAATTAATTATGATGCTAATGATGCATGATTAAGCATAATCACGCGATTATGGAATTTGGGACGTGACAGTGGAGGTCCGTCTCAGCGGATCGCACGGTTTCCTCCCTCTTGCCGACCGCCTCCTCCTGTGAGGCAACCTCCTGCTCGCGCAAGACAAGCCGCTCCTCACGGGTGGCCAGCTCACCATTACGCTCCTTCGACGCTTGGTTGCATAGCACCGTGAGGTCCCCCAGGCATTCAGCCTCCTTCTGCACGGCGACGGCCTCCTTGCGCACCTCCTCCAAGGCCTCCCGCTCGATGGACAGCTCCTGCAGGGACCTCTCATAGGCTGTGCGGGCCGTGGCCACGTGGGTCTCCAGGATTTTGCGGGCCTCCTCTAGCCGGCCCCTTTCGTCAATGAGGACGGCGTGCTCCTCTTCGAGCTCGGCCCTCTCCGCCGCAATGGCTGCCCCGAGCCGCAAGATAACCTCCCGAGCGCTCCCCAGCACCTCGGGGAGGGGTTTCAGGGCCTGTCCAGCGGATGGCCGAGAGCTGGGTCCCCTCCATGCCCTTTCAGCAGAGGCACTCGGGGACCCCGACGGTAGCCACGCCAGCGCCACCCTTGTTGAGACGGCCTCCCCTAATGCCAGTTGCTCCTCCCCAGTCAGAGGGCTCGGGACAGAGCCAGCCTGGGCTCTCGACTCAGGTACAGGGGAAGGCCTCGGTTGCTCAAGAGACGTCCAGCCTCTTGGAGAGTCCTTGGGTAGCCTGGAACAAAAACAGATCAATCCCCAGCCAAGAGACGAGCAAAACAATCTCGAAGAAAAAAGGGGGCTTGCGTGATTTTTGGCCCGCAGTTCCACCATCGAGACTGCGGGATCTGGAATTCCGGGGCCTTCGGCATGGGCTCCGGCCTTCTCCTCTTCGGGGGTAGGCTCTGGCCCCCATGCTGTTGTGAACTGGTCCCACTATCCGCCCCGGAACCTGCTCCCGAGGGTTCGAAAGTGCGGCCTCCGGCCGTCCCGCCGCCAGCCATCGGCCGAGGTTCTCGGCGCGGGGATGGCGGAGGTGATGGCGATGAAGAGGATGAGGACAGTAGGGGGATGGGTGACCGGGGATGCTTCCCCTTGTCGCCCCGGCTGGGCGGTCTACCATCGTCTGCGGTAGTGCCCCGCCCTCCGTTGTCATCTGCCCCGGGAATGTGCAGTGTCCCGGGGTCTCGGCGCTCCGTGCGGTCTGTCGGCCCCTGGGCGTCAAAGGCCGGCATCGACTCCTGCAGAGCTATTCGGCCCGGGTCTAAACAAAGTGCCAGGTCTTCGCATGGTAGGACCACCTGGGCGAGGTCTTCGACGCCGGTTACCACCTTGAGCCCGGCCTATACACGTCCTCGTCACATCACAAGGCGTAGTGTACATTCAGGCGGGACAGGCGCGTTCCGTCATGGGGGCCAGCCGGTGGCGCAGGAAGTCAGTGACCACCATTAGCGAGGTAAGCCCCGCCCGGCGCAGGTCTTTGATGCGGTTCAGCACTAGGCGCAAGCGGGCATCCTCCACGGGGGCGGACTCCCAGATCCATTTGTTGGGCTCCGTCGGCGATCGGGGTAGCGAAAGGCGGTCATAGGGGCTGACGTTGACGTAGACCCAGTCCCAGTGCCAGTCATCCCACTTGCCGCGTAGCACCTGCTGGATGTAGGCGTCGCCGAGTCCCTCCCACAGGCGAAAATTGCAGCAGCCCACGACCTCCACGTCGTTCGACCCCTTCTTCTTCCTGATCGCTTAGAGGATGAAGAACTGCCAGAACAGCGCCACAGACAGTGGCACCCCTACGAACATCTCGTAGAGGTGGGTGAAGACTGCCAGGATCACCATCGAATTCGGGATCAGGTGGGCCAACTGGACGCCGTAAGTGTCCAGCACTTGCACAAAGGAGGCAAAGATGATGATCTGCCCGGGCCCACGTGGGGTGGGTGGATGGGTGGCCAGCGTCACCACCGATGCTCCCCACTGGCCAGTGGGGACCATAAGCTTCCGCACCTTCTCCGCGCCCTCCTCTTTCAAGAGGCGGGATTTTGGCAGAATGCCACCGACGTTCAACGCTTCCCGACGGCCGCCTCCTTCCCTTGGCATTTTTAGGGGTGGGAAGTGCGCTGGAGGAGACTGGAGTCAAAGTGCACTGAAGGCTGAAGAGAAGGCTCCCAGTGCTCAAGAACGGCAAAGGCAAGAATGGCGAGTAAGGAAGGCAACGGTCCGTTGCCTGTCCCCTTTTTCCTCGGTGCATTAAGCGAGGCACGTCTTCCTCGATCCGTGCGGAAGCCTGGGCGTCTCCCACCTCATCATTGCCTTCCTCAAAAGTTGAAAGGGCATGCACCCTTTCAGCTCCTCATTGGGCTATACCAAGAGCTTGGGCCTAAAAATTGCAAGGCCCGCAAAGATTTCGGCACCGGGCGATAGAAATCCACGAGGCACTAATGCTGTGATTAGCCTCAAAGAAATAGGGCCCCACCCTCAGTCTCTAGACAATCGCCTGCCGATGGGCCCTGGGGCTGCTGTCGCTGATATGGAATCCGGGGGTTCCTAAGTCCCGAGGCCAGGACAGCGCAGTGCCACATGGCGCCTTCCCACGGGGACCACCTCCCCGAGGGCCCGAGAGAAGCAAGGCCCAGGAGTGGGTGCTCGGGGACGAGAACAGTTGGTCCCCGAGTACCCCGAAAGCTCTGAGGACCCGAGGGAAGCAAGGCCCAGGAGTGGGTGCTCAGGGACGAGAACAGCTGGTCCCCGAGTACCCCGAAAGGTCTGAGGACCCGAGGGATGCCAGGTCCGGGAGTGGGTGCTCAGGGCCAAGAACAGCTGGTCCCCGAGTATCCAGAAAGCCCCGAGGACCCGAGGGAAGCCAGGTCCGGGAGTGGGTGCTTGGGGCTAAGAACAGCTGGTCCTCGAGTATCCGGAGAGCCCCGAGGACCCGAGGAAAATCAAGGTCCAGGAGTGGGTACTCGGGGCCAAGAACAGTTGGTCCCCGAGTATCCAGAGAGCCCCGAGGACCCGAGGAAAGCAAGGTCCAGGGGTGGGCGCTCGGGGCCAAGAATAGTTGGTCCCCGAGCACCCAGAGAGCCCCGAGCACCCGTCAAGCCCCATGCCGATGGACCCCACAGGGACTCCACGATGAGGTGTCAGTCGGTGGGAAGCCCGATGCCGCATTTAATGGGGAGCATGCACGGTCACATCCAGCCACTTTCCCCCACACCTACCGTACTGAATACGCCAGTCCCTACCGCTACCTGGTAGGAAGGCATGGGCACAATTAATGCGGTGGGTTCCATCGCTTGTCCCCTTGCGGTGCCCATGAAGGAAGGCGGTTTGAAGATATCGTTGATGGGCACGAGGCTTATCACCTTGTCACATCAGGCCGCAGCAGACTCCTGGCCGAATCTCGAAGGGGATCCCTCAGGATCCCTGCTCGCGGTGTTCATCCACCGACAGCACCTAGTCACAGCTCTTGAGCCACCAAGTCACAAGGACAAGGCCTCCACCCGGATGAGCCACCAAGCCACAAAGGCAAGGCCTCACCATTAGCCTCTCTTCTGATTCCTTGGGGCCATGATCACTTCAGATCTTAAGCCACCAAGGCAAGTGTCTCCGCGTCCCTGTACACGCTTCTCGTCGCTGCTCCACACTAAGTTGAATGGTCAACTTGCTTGAGCCACGAGGGCCCAAGATGCCAGTGAGTCACCAAGGCTCCAAGGCGTCGGTGTACCACTTGGTACAAGGTTGGATCACTTCTTGATCCACCCTCTAGGCAACAATCACCTAGCAAAAAGGCTTTCACTCGGATGAGCCACCAAGTCACAAAGACAAGGCCTCCACCCGGATGAGCCACCAAGTCACAAAGATATGGCCTCCACCCGGATGAGCCACCAAGCCACCAAGGTAAGGTCTCACCACTAGCCTCTCTTTCGGTTCCTTGCCACCGTGATCACTTTGAAGTTTAAGCCACTAAGGAAAGGGTCTCTGAGTCCCCGTACACACTTGTCGTTGCCTCTCCACACCAAGTCAAAGGGTCAACAAGCTTGAGCCACCAAGACCCAAGATGCTGGCGAGTCACCAAGACTCCAAGGTGCTGGCGTATTACTCAGTACAAGGTTCGATCACTCCTTGATCCACTCTCTAGGCAACAATCACCTAGCAACACTCTCTCTAAGCCTATAAGCACTAATCACTCACTAATCTTGTGCATAATCGCCTTGGATAATCACTTTAAGCATTTTGGTGGCTTGGATGTCTTCTCAAGTGTGTATATGCTTTCTCTAGACTCCAGCAGCATGCCGCATTATCAAATTACTGAGTGGAGGAGTTTATATAGCCTCAAACCAATGCACTAGCCGTTAACCCAACGGCTCAGAAAAGTTGTTAGCACCGGATGATTCAGTGAGAATAATAGTACCAACACCAGATCATCCTGTGAGTACACCCTCACAAACTATCCATTGAAACCCCACTCAAGCCTTCGTGAACACCAGACACTCTGGTGTATACTTTCATCTCCATCACCGAACTATCCAGTGAGTTATCCTGAGCCATCCGAATCTTTCCTTCTTCTTTGTGTAAATTGCTCTGGTTTTAGCATCCGGTGAGGCTTAGTGTCACGGCCCAGAGTTTAGAACATGTAATTAAGCGCTAATGAGCATCATTAGCATCTTTTGTTTTTGTTTTCAGCAGTATAGATATGCAATGAGGATTAAAACGAATGTGGTTAAACCAGGTTTAACTGATGCGTTGTAAAGCATCTCCCAAAACTTCTATGGAACATAGGGCTGGTGACAATTTTAGAAATTAGTAGATGCTAGGAGAAGAATATAAATGAATTTTCCCAAATTTTTGGGAAATATTTAGAAGGCATAAAAATCATCACAAGATGGAAAAGATAGCATCTTTGAACAATTTTTATTCAAAATTGGCTCAAGCATTCTGGGTCAAAAAAGTTCAAATGGGTTCCTTATGAATTTTAGTTTCAAACAAATTTGTTTTACCAATTTTGGGCAATGGGAAGGCTTCCATTTTGTTAAGGTCTGTGGAGTGGGATATTTGCATTGCCGGCACTGTTCACGGCCCCACCTGTCATCCCTTTCGCACACACAGCTCTCTGCTCCCCCTTCTCCCGCTCTCACAGAGCAAGCGGTGCCGTCATACTTGACTTTGGTGGCCACCTCCACGTTGCCGGCCAAAAGATCAGCGCCAGGCCTTATCCCCCTCCCCTTGCCCTCTGCTTTCCCTCTCTCTTTCCCCTCTCGTGCGGCACTAGCGAGCATAGAGAGCAGCACAGCGCTAAGCAAAGCAGAGCCGTGGCTACCGGCCAAAAACGCGCGCCACCGGCGTGTCCCAGCGAGCCCGAGCAGGGTGGAGCACCGAGGGAGCCCTGTAGGGTGTATAATCAGTTCGAACTGCCGCGCTCTCGGTCATGAGCATTGCTATCGCTTATCTCCACCGAGCGACCATGTTCTGGTCGTAGAGTTTCGATGTGGGTTGTGGCATGGTTGGTTTGGGTGGTTTGGTCGGTATGTGGTCGGTGGTTTGGTGGTAATGGTTTACTCTTATACATTTGTTGTTTATATATCTGTTCTAATCAGTTGGTTGGCAGGGTTTGAGTGGGTGGTTGGTTAAGTCAGTTGCTTACACCTAGAGTCTAGGTTGCTTACCGCTTAATGAACTTAAACATGTCTTAATCCTTGCTACAGCTTTAAATGCATGATCCTTGGAGTCGAGAATATATATACTCATACTATGTAAGACTTGCTAGTACCTTCGTACTAAGGGTACTGCCCTTAAGTTTCAGGTTCACAGGTTGGCGAGGAAGAGGCAGTGTTCGGCTACTTTGTGCCTGCCGATCAGGGTGGCGGGCCGGAGTAGCACCTTCTACTCCGAACTCCGGCGCTTTTGGTATGGAGCCTAAGGGCATACGGCTCCATACTCTTTTATTGTATAGGTTTATCTTCCGCTGCATAGTTGTTGTTGTTCCTCTTTTGTTGTAAATTGTGGAAGCAGTTGCATGTTTAAGTATTGTAATACAGCTTAATTAGTTGCTCTCTATTAAACTGTGTTGTGATATTTCAGTTGGAAGACATATGTTCCGATCTTGGGCACAAAACACGTGCCGGGACTACCGGAATGGTATTCTGGTTAATCGTCGAGGTTGTGATTATGAATAATGATCATCTTGATGATTAATTAGAATACTATTTGGACAGTTCCTCACAGCTTGGTATCAGAGCTCGGTTTAATTTAGTAGCCTAAACCTAATTAGTACGTTGTTTAGCAAGTCGACAACTCCACCTAAACAACCCACAATTTATGTTTGTGCCTCTTCATGTTTAATATGTATTAAACTGCTATCATTTATGCCCCTAAGTTAAAATGCGTATTATGAGTGGCGTTTATATGTCTTATACCACATTATTTCACTTTCGACCCTACATTGATTCATGTTGAGCATTGCATCTTCGGCTTTGCATCGTCGGAAGGTAAGGTACGACGCTCGATGGCGGTTAATCACCGAGGGCTCAGCCGGATGCGAGGCAGGGGCCCGGCGTGTTCTGTACGGTGATCCGTACGGGAAGTGAATACGCTAACGATAACGTATGAACATCCACCATGCGATGGGAGACATGGTCGTCTACTCGTGTGGCGATTACACGAGATGTCCCGTAGGGTCTACGGGAAGTGAATACGTCGTTGTCGACGTATGGATTGTCTCTTGTACGCCATGTGGTACAAGGGCCGTTTGCGCTCTTACCCTTTCTAGCGCGAAGGGTACGTTCTGGATGTTATATACTGCCTGTGATTTTGATGCTTGCAGGTGCGGTTCTTATTTTGAGAAAGAAGCGGTAGCTAGGTTCGAGCATGCATCATTTCATGGCATTCATGCATGCATTCATACTTGTTCATGTATTACGGAATTCTAACTGTATATCCGGCGAATGCATTGTGCTAAGTCGGAATTTGATGTTTCCCCCTTTTGTTTTACATTTCAGAATGGTTGTCACTCGGCGTGGTGGGGAGGTTCCGAAGGGTTCCAGTCAGAACAACCCTCCTCCACCACCAACCATGGCGGATGTGCTCATGCAAATTGAGCAAAACCGCCAAAGCGAATCACGCTCTCCTCCAGACGAACCAAGCGTTCCTGGAGGCTCTCGTGCGCAACGCTGCTCCTCATGGAGGAGGTGGGGCCGTGCGCTGAGACAACTTCTCAGACTTTTTGCGGACTCAGCCGCAGGTCTTCTCGCGAGTTGAGGATCCTCTGGATGCTGATCACTGGCTCCGGACGATCAAGCAGAAGCTCGCCCTTCTTCGCTGTGAGGATCACGAGAAGGCGCTCTTAGCCGCCCATCAGCTTCAGGGCCCAGCGGGTGCGTGGTGGTCCGGCTTTCTGGCCATGCACCCCGTCGATCACCGTGTGTCATGGGTGGAGTTTCGTGAGGCCTTCCGCTCGTTTCACATACTGAGTGGCCTCATGGAGGCTAAGAGGCGGGAGTTTGAGGACCTCAAGCAAGGAGGTCGGGCGTGATGGAGTACATGCAGGTGTTCAACCACCTTGCACAATACGCTACCGAGGAGGTCAGCACGGATGCGCGCAAGCAGCGCCGCTTCGTGAATGGCCTGAACTCGAAGATGCAGGACCGGTTGTCCGCGCATATGTTCGCCGACTTCAACGAGTTGGTGAGCACGTCGATCACGGTGGAGCTCAAGTATAAGAGCCACCAAGAGGAGAAGAGGAAGATCGGGCAGGCCTTGTGCTTTACTGAGGATGATCAGGGCGTTATCTGGTATGGGAACTGTCTAGTGGTTCCGAGGGTCGAGGCGCTGAGGAAGAAGATCCTTGATGAGGCTCACGATTCATTACTGTCCATTCACCCAGGCAGTACGAAGATGTATCAGGATTTGAAACCCCGTTTCTGGTGGACTCGCATGAAGCGGGAGATTGCTAGGTATGTGTCTGAGTGCGACGTCAGCCGAAGGGTGAAGGCTGAACACATCAAGCCTGCCGGCACACTCCAGCCTTTGCCCATTCCATCTTGGAAGTGGGAAGAAGTTGGGATGGATTTCATTACCAGCTTACCGAAGACTTCCAGTGGGTATGACTCTATTTGGGTCATCGTGGACCAGTTGACAAAGTCCGCGCACTTCCTTCCTGTCAGGACCACTTATTCTGCTAAGCAGTATGCGGAGTTGTACCTCACTAGAATTGTTTGTCTCCATGGAGTGCCGAAGAAGATCGTTTCTGATCGGGGTACACAGTTTACTTCTCATTTCTGGAGAAATTTCCAGGAGGCTATGGAGACCGAGTTGTTCCACAGCACGGCGTATCACCCGCAGACGGATTGTCAAACGGAGAGGGTAAATCAGATTCTCGAAGATATGCTCCGTGCTTGTGTGCTCACTTATGGGAAGAAGTGGGACATATGCCTGCCATTCATGGAATTTTCGTATAACAACAGTTTCCAGGCTAGTATTGAGATGGCGCCATTCGAGGCCCTTTATGGTCGGAGGTGCCGTACGCCGCTGAATTGGTCCGAATCCGGTGAGCGGGCTTTTTTGGGTCCGGATTTGGTCCAAGAGGCAGAAGGTCATGTCCAGAATATCCGCAAGAGTATTCTCACAGCCCAGTCGAGGCAGAAGAGCTATGCAGATCGACGTCGCCGAGAGCTCACATTTGAGGTGGGGGATCACGTGTACCTGAAGGTCTCGCCTCTCAAAGGCGTTCGTCGATTCCAAGTCCGAGGCAAGCTGGCGCCTCGGTATGTTGGACCGTTTCAGATTCTAGCTCGGCGTGGAGAGGTTGCATATCAATTGGAGTTGCCGCCGTCCCTCTCCATGGTACATGATGTGTTTCATGTCTCACAACTCAAGAAGTGTCTCCGAGTCCAGACCGATGTCGTTTATGTTGCGCGTGAAGAATTGCAACCGGACTTGACATATTGTGAGAAGCCGATGCGAGTCTTGGATGAAGCCGAGCGCAAGAAACGGCGGAGTTCAATCAAATTCTTGAAGATTCAGTGGAGTAACCACTCCGAGTCCGAAGCGACTTGGGAGCGGGAAGATCAGCTTCGTTCCGAGTATCCTGAGTTCTTTGAGAATTTGTAATACTAATGTAATATAGCGTATTTGGAATCTCTCGCGTGTATGTGTTCATCTCTATGATTGAATAAAAATCTACGTTGGATTCTATCTCTTGCGTCATGATGTCGGCTCACAACTTGCTAAGTCATCACAGCGTGCTCATTGTCCCCTCTCCTGCTCGTACCGAATCTCGGGACGAGATTCTTTTTAAGGGGGGGGGGGGAGGTTTGTCACGGCCCAGAGTTTCTAAACACGTAATTAAGCACTAATGAGCATCATTAGCATCTTTTGTTTTTGTTTTGAGCAGTATAGACATGCAATGAGGATTAAACCGAATGTGGTTAAACCAGGTTTAACTGATGCGTTGTAAAGCATCTCCCAAAACTTCTATGGAACATAGGGCTGGTGATAATTTTAGAAATTAGTAGATACCAAGAGAAGAATATAAATGAATTTTCCCAAATTTTTGGGAAATATTTAGAAGGCATAAAAATCATCACAAGATGGAAAAGATAGCATTTTTGAACAATTTTTATTCAAAATTGGCTCAAGCATTCTGGGTCAAACAAGTTCAAATGGGTTCCTTATGAATTTTAGTTTCAAACAAAATTTGTTTTACCAATTTTGGGCAATGGGACGGCTTCCATTTGATTAAGGTCTGTGGAGTGGGATATTTGCATTGCCGGCACTGTTCACGGCCCCACCTGTCATCCCCTTCGCACACACAGCTCTCTGCTCCCCCTTCTCCCGCTCTCACAAAGCAAGTGGCGCCACCATACTTGACTTTGGTGGCCACCTCCACGTTGCCGGCCAAAAGATCAGCGCCAGGACTTATCCCCCTCCCCTCGCCCTCTGCTTTCCCTCTCTCTTTCCCCTCTCGCGCGGCACCAGCGAGCACAGAGAGCAGCGCAGCGCTGAGCAAAGCAGAGCCGCGGCTGCCGGCCAAAAACGCGCGCCACCGGCATGTCCCGCCGAGCCCGAGCAGGGTGGAGCACCGAGGGAGGACGCCAAGGCCCTCCTTTGCCGTTTCCCCTCCTTCCCTGCCCGTTTCCCGCACGGATTGGAGCCGTCCGCGCTTTCTTCCCCAACGACGGCAACCGAGCTCCGCCGTCCTCCGTCGACCCGCCATGTCCTGGCTTCTCCGGCCCAACCCGCTGCACGGTGAGCTTCCCCACGCTCCTGTACACCTTATGCGCCCGCCGTTTTCCCTCCGTCCTGTCGCCGGCGCGTGTGTCAGCGATGACCGGCTGCCGCCGCGCCACAGCTCTCATCGCCGGCCATGCCACCGTCGAGCTCCACGGCATTTGGCCGTGCCTTTTGGTCCACTCGCCCTCGTAGAAGCTATAGCCGCCCTCGTCCGGGTCTATGGCGCCACGGTTTTGCCGCCGGCAACGCCAACCGTGCCGCCGCCGTGCTAGTTTCGCCCCTCGCCGCCGCTCGCCGTGCTCTGGCCATCGCCGGCATCGACGTGTGACCCCACTGTAACCGCGTGCTCATGCTAGTGCTGTTGCCGCCCTCGGCCGGGCCATTCAGGCCGCCGCTCGCCGTCGGCAGCCACCGCAATGGCCGCCGACCGTCCCCTATTGCGCGCGCGCCGGCCGTGGGCTGGTTTTGACTTCGGTCAAGGGAGCCGGGCCCACAGTCAGTGGCTTGGGCTAGATCGGTACTGGTAGAAAAAGGGTTGGGGCTATTTAATATCCGGTTTAAATGGAAAATACAAATAGATTTAGATATGTATTGACAAATCGGCTGATAGCTTGTATAATGCGTGGAAAAATGTATATAGCTCCAAAAATTGTGAAACCAATTTTGTTGGCTTTGTTATGGCATGCTCTACCCATTAAAAATACCAGTGGGCATGAAATGTGTGCTGTAATTTATTGAATAAATGAAACATGTTTAAGCTTTGATAATTCATAATTAAATCTTGGTAGCTCCAAAATTGATGAATCCAATTTTGTGAATCTTGCTAAATTGTGTCCTGTTCAGTAAAAATATACACCCTCATGTTAAGCATAATTAACTTTCCAGTTTTGTTTAAGCTTTGGTTTATGCTTCAAAGTATTTTGGGAAATGTTTAAATGGTTAACGCTAATTGCAATTAGGAAATATTTGATGTTTTAAGCGTAGGGCATAATGCATGTCACCTTCGCTGTTGCATGGCTTTCATACTCATCATTGCATGCGATTATTCTTATAGAGAACGTCGATTCGATGACAGAGGCGAGCGAGGCTATTCCCGGAGGTTCTAACGGTGGTGATCGTGGTTCGGGTAGCTGTGAGCAGTAGCTAGGGCAGCAAGGCAAGCATCTATCATATTGCACCGTGTCAATTCGAAATCTAATATGTTATCTACGCTTATGTATACTTTGCATGTGTAGGGTACCGAGTTGGGTAGAACCTATGCCGATGCATTATCCTATTTCGGTCACGTGTCATGTGTTATTCCTAGGAGCCTAGTGGTGTCGTCGAGGTCTAATTATAGTTCTCTATGCTTAGTGGTACTTAGGCTTTCCGGTAGAAGTCGACGACAGCGTCCACCGTTGTCGCGAGCCTAGGGCTTATTACCTGTTCACATTTGTGGTTGTGTTGATGATGAGTCGATTTGGTGAGTGGTGAGTTGAGACGAGGTGTGGGCAGTGTTAGGGGTGTCATCTGCTCACGAGGAGTCCTCAGGCAGTTCGGGGAGGGAACCCAGACACCGTAGACCGCTTGCACCGGTTAAGCACCGACCGTCGGTGTAGTCGGCTTTAGCACTTACCTTACTCACCACATGCTGATATAATGGTAGGCGAGCTGATTACCTTCGCAGACGTGGTCATGTGGGCCTCGTCATAGACGGTGTGAGTCCGGTTTGAGTCCGGGCTTTTAGCGGTATTCGTTTGCTCAGGGAGTAGTTCTAATACCGCCGCGTCGAGCTATGGTTGATCCACATGGTTGAGCCTGGTTGGGAAAGGTTGTCACGGGTACCCCCTTGTGTGCATCTTAGCGGGTGGCACAAGCCGTATGGTCCCTGTGTCGTGTGGGTCCAGGAGTATCCCCCTGCAGGGTGTATAATCAGTTTGAACTGTCGCGCTCTCGGTCATGAGCATTGCTATCGCTTATCTCCACCGAGCGACCATGTTCTGGTCGTAGAGTTTCGATGTGGGTTGTGGCATGGTTGGTTTGGGTGGTTTGGTCGGTATGTGGTCAGTGGTTTGGTGGTAATGGTTTACTCTTATACACTTGTTGTTTATATATCTATTCTGATCAGTTGGTTGGCAGGGTTTGAGTGGGTGGTTGGTTAAGTCAGTTGCTTACACCTAGAGTCTAGGTTGCTTACCGCTTAATGAACTTAAACATGTCTTAATCCTTGCTACAGCTTTAAATGCATGATCCTTGGAGTCGAGAATATATATACTCATACTGTGTAAGACTTGCTAGTACCTTCGTACTAAGGGTACTGCCCTTAAGTTTCAGGTTCACAGGTTGGCGAGGAAGAGGCAGTGTTCGGCTACTTTGTGCCTGCCGATCAGGGTGGTGGGCAGGAGTAGCACCTTCTACTCCGAACTCTGGCGCTTTTGGTATGGAGCCTAAGGGCATACGGCTCCATACTCTTTTGTTGTATAGGTTTATCTTCCGCTGCGTAGTTGTTGTTGTTCCTCTTTTGTTGTAAATTGTGGAAGCAGTTGCATGTTTAAGTATTGTAATACAGCTTAATTACTTGCTTTCTATTAAACTATGTTGTGATATTTCAGTTGGAAGGCATGTGTTCCGATCTTGGGCACAAAACACGTGCCGGGACTACCGGAATGGTATTCTGGTTAATCGTCGAGGTTGTGATTATGAATAATGATCCTCTTGATGATTAATTAGAATACTATTTGGACGGTTCCTCACACTTAGCCTTCATTCTTCAACACGGCACCCTTCTCTAGAAGAATTGCTCCGGTGAGCACACTTGTTAATTACCGGACGTTCTGGTGAAGTCTTCAGGCTTCTCTCCCCTTTTTGTCAAATATGCTCTCGTAAGTTCAACACCTAGAGCACCGAACCATCCGGTGAGGCAAATCTTCTTGGGACTTCTCCAATTCTGTCCAACATTATCCTGACTACGGTGTCTTCTTCATGTATTACACCCATGAGACCTGCTAACATATATTCTTGACAAACATGTTGGTCCCATTGACTATGTATTCATTAATCACCAAAATCACAATCATGGTCTAATAGGTTCATTTTCACTAAAATCTCCCTCTTTTGGTGATTGATGACAACACAACCAAAGCAAGTGGCAAATAATAAATGATACCAAATGTAAAGGTCATAAATGAGCATAATATCTTACCACATTTCTTGGATGTTTGTTCTTCCGACTTAGTCCCCTTTTGTTGTGGCTCTCCCTTTCTCCATCTCCACTATCTCCCTTGATCAATTCATGCAAGAGCTTCTTCTTCTCTGCTCCATAATGTTCATCTTGCAACTTGCATCTTGCTTTGGTCATCAAAATTCTCCCCCTTTATCAACAATCTCTCAAAAAGGCTATGTGCACATGCTAAACTTAAAGGGAAAAATATTAGAGCACATGAGAGAGAGCTTCACAAATCATGATCCAATTAATTGTATGGATATCACTACAAATGAATGATATCAACTGTAGGCTATGAAAACACATGGATCATAATTTATGAAACTCACATAATATGGTATAAACTCCCCCTATATGTGTGCATACATATGATAAGAAAGAAACATATGCAAAACTAGATAATATGTCAAGATAGGAATTTTAAGCTATGTTATGTATGGAGGTAGCTTAAATGAATAAAAGATTTTACAATGATACAAATTGAAACATTTATGCATTGCATATCACCGAGAACATGTTGATTGCTCCATGACACTACAAGAGATACAACTTGCAACACATGTTAGTCTCAAAATCATAACCTATAGGATATACTCACCCCAAAAGTGTGCATACAAGTGTTGAGTACTTGTGAGATATATGCACTTGTTATTGATAACAATGGGGATTTATTCTATAGATTGGATCATGGCACATGAAAGATACCAATTGTAAAAACTAGTTCCATAAAATGAACCTACAACTAATAAACCATGTAGGTTGCTCATGGGTTAGAGATAAACACAATCAACATACCATATAAAAATCTATACTAGGCATTGCAATAAATTGAAATAAGCATATGCAATCCTAGACGAGGCAAATAAGTTAGAAGCAAAATGCATGAACATAAGTCTAGCTACCATTTACCTCTTTTACCTTTGGATGGGGATTTGGGTATATGATGACCATGATTTTCATCAAAGCATCCAAACTTGTATCCTTGACTTCTTTACTTGAACCTTCACTTTATCTTGTGAGCCAAGTCTCCAAATCCCCATAGCCACATCAGGCTTCAAGTCTTCATTGGAACCCAAACTGATTAGGGCCTGTTCATGTTGGTGATGACTTCCTGTAACACCGTAATTTTCATTTTTTGCCAATTCATAAAAGTTAGCTAGATTTTATTTTTAGTTAAACTAATTTTCAAAAGGCTAAATCTATTTTCTAAAATAAAATCCAAGTGGACATAGGAAATATTTGAATATGTGCATCCATGCTATTCTTAGGCATGTAGGGTTTTTCTTTGTGTGGTGTAGTCCTTGTTTGAGTTGAATTTGCTTCAAATTCAAACGTCAAATGAATTTAGAAAAATAAGAACAAAAAGAAAAAGGTTAAACCTCCTCTTGGGCCGCCTCCTCCCCCTTTTGGCCCGTCGTCCCATGCCAGCCCGCTCTCCCCGCCCCGCCGCTCTGCTGGGTAGCGCCCTCACGCCGAGCCGGCCTGTCAGCTGCGTGCCGCGCCCACGCTCCCGTAAAGACACTTTGCCCAGTTGACGCTTTCGCTGGAGTCACTGACAGGTGGGACCCGCTCATCAGGATCATCGTCTCCGAAGAGGATTCGCCACTGTGCCGCCATCCGAGTTTGATTCCACCGCGTTTCTTGAGTCATAAGCTTCCCTAAGACCTCCTGAGCCCCTATAAAGCTAGCCTGTCTTTCCCTGGGCAAATCCCATCCAAGAAGTCACTGAGATCGCGCCCAATTCGCTGGATTCGAGCTCGCCGGTGCCGCCAATCATGCCACCTCGGTCGTGCTCGCCGTTCCGCCGCTTCGGTGCTACTAAGCCTCAGCCGAAGCCTCCACTGAATCTTCTCCACCGCTCCTCACCGTCGCTAGCCCTCTTCCCGCGCCGCCTTGCCCAAGGTAAGGCCTCCATCGTGTTCCACGTGCGCATGTGGTTCTATTCCACTACTCGCCATTGAGACCCGATGCTAGCAACGAGGATCACACTCTGCTCCAGTGACTTCGCCGCCGTGAAACCTTCGGCGCTACCACTTCCCTTCTTCTCCGGCCACCCGATCTTCGTGCGTCGTTAGATCTGAAACTAGCGGACCAGATTAGATCACCTATGTCGGAGGGTGAACTCCTGTCGCAGGGATCCTGGGGGACCCCTCTTTAGAGATTCGGCCGGGGGGATGATCCTGAATATGTTCTTCTGAGAAATAAATGGGTATGAATGCGATGGCCGGTGGTGCGGAGTGATCTAGTGCGGAAAGGAGTAAATGCGCTGGTGTTTAGACAGGTTCGGGCCGCACGGGGGCGTAACACCCTACTCCTGTATGGATACTATATATGCCTTGAGAAAGTCCCTCAAGGATGTTGCTGGTTACAAGAATGTTTATCTATCTAAGAGCCTGGGGCTCCTTGTTCTTCGGCCTATGATCTTCTCTTCTCTGCTTATGAGCAATTGTTTCCTCTTTCGAAGCTTGTTTTTTTTTCTCACACTCCTCTCTTCTTCCTACACTTACTTTCTTCTGTGCCGCCGGGTGCTTTAAATACCCGCCGGCAGCAGCGTGCCCCGAACGGGAGGGGGAGCACGAGTTCCGAGACACCATAAATGGAAAGGGCGTCATCATTTCCTCTGGGCGAATTGACCAGGGATGGAAAATGCGTCCCACGCCCGGTCGTCTGTCACCATAAATGCACTGGCAACTGGCGTCGTGGAGAGGGCCCACCGGGCAGCCGCAGAGCGGCCCGGTGTGCCCGTCCTGTCTTGTTTCCCTACCATAGCAGCGCGGCAGACGGAATGCCTCGGCCCTTACGACGTTATCCCGAGACGGGCCGGATGGCACGGGATGGGACCTGTGCATTCAATGACCCCACGCCCTTCTGCCAGAACGTGGAAGGAACTGACACCGAGCGCAGCGGGAGCAGTTGGAGGTGACAGGCCACGCACGCTCTTTAAATGCGGCCTTGGGCCTTTGACTGGCTGACACCTCATCGATGGGCCCCTCGGGGGCCACTGTCAGGGGGCTCCCTGGGTCGTCGGGGAACCGAGTGCTCGGGGGTCACTGTTCACCTCCCTGAGCACTCTCTCCCGAGAATACCCTTTCTTGTCCTCAGGGAACCGAGTGCTCAGGGGTATTGTTCACCTCCCCGAGCGCTCTCTCCCGGGCACACTTGTACGGCTCCTCGGGGGACCGAGTGCTCGGGGGCTACTGCACGTGTGAGGAACCGTCCAAATAGTATTCTAATTAATCATCAGGAGGATCATTATTCATAATCACAACCTCGACGATTAACCAGAATACCATTCCGGTAGTCCCGGCACGTGTTTTGTGCCCAGGATCGGAACACATGCCTTCCAACTCAAATATCACAACACAGTTTAATAGAGAGCAAATAATTAAACTGGATTACCATTATTAAACATGCAACTGCTTCCACAATTTACAACAAAAGAGGAACAACAACAACTACGCAGCGGAAGATAAACCTATACAACAAAAGAATATGGAGCTGTATGCCCTTAGGCTCCATACCACAAGCGCCGGAGTTCGGAGTAGAAGGTGTTACTCCTGCCCGCCACCCTGATCGGCAGGCACAAAGTAGCCGAACACTGCCTCTTCCTCGCCAACCTGCGAACCTGAAAGCAACTTAAGGGCAGCACCCCTTAGTACGAAGGTACTAGCAAGTCTTACACAGTATGATTATATATATTCTCGACTCCAAGGATCATGCATTTAAAGCTGTAGCAAGGATTAAGACATGTTTAAGTTCATTAAGCGGTAAGCAACCTAGACTCTAAGTGTAAGCAACTGACTTAACCAACCACCGACTCAAACCCTGCCAACCAACTGATCAGAACAGATATATGAACAACAAGTGTATAAAAGCAAACCATTCCCACCAAACCACCAACCACATACCGACCAAACCACCCCAATCCAACCATGCCACAACCCACATCGAAACTCTACGACCAAAACATGGTCGCTCGGTGGAGATAAGCGATAGCGATGCTCATGACCGAGAGCGCAGCAGTTCGAACTGATTATACACCCTGCAGGGGGATACTCCTGGACCCACACGACACAGGGACCATACGGCTTGTGCTACCCGCTAAGATGCGCACAAGGGGGTACCCGTGACAACCTTTCCCAACCAGGCCCAACCATGTGGATCAACCATAGCTCGGCGAGGCGGTATTAGAACTACTCCCCGAGCAAACTAATACCGCTAAAAGCCCGGACTCAAACCGGACTCACACCGTCTATGACGAGGCCCACATGACCACGTCTGCGAAGGTAATCAGCTCGCCTACCATTATATCAGCATGTGGTGAGTAAGGTATGTGCTAAAGCCGACTACACCGATGATCGGTGCTTAACCGGTGCAAGCGGTCTACGGTGTCCGGGTTCCCTCCCCGAACTGCCTGAGGACTCCTCGTGAGCAGATGACACCCCTAACACCGCCCACACCTCGTCTCAACTCACCACTCACCAAACCGACTCATCATCAACACAACCATAAGTGTAAACAAGTAATAAGTCCTAGGCTCGCGACAACGGTGGACGCCGTCGTCGACTTCTATCGGAAAGCCTAAGTACCACTAAGCATAGCGAACTAAAATTAGACCTCGATGACACCACTAGGCTCCTAGGAACAACACATGACACGTGACCGAAATGGGATAATGCATCGGCATAGGTTCTACCCAACTCAGTACCCGACACATGCAATGTATACATAAGCGTAGATAACATATTAAATTTTCAAGTAGACACGGTGCAATATGAACGATGCTTGCCTTGCTGCCCTAGATCAGAAAGGTGGGACGCCTCACGATCGCCCACGGCCTCCGGGATCGACGGATCGGCGTTCACTATAGAGAGCAACGCGTGCAATGTAACGAGCATGTATGAAATGCGACCATATAAGAAAAAGGGAGTGAACAGTATCCGGGAGTGCTCGGGTGCTCGGTGAACAGTACCCCCCGTACTCGGTGAACAGTACCCGGGGAGTATCGAGGTGCTCGGGTGAACAGTACTCGGGGGTGCTCGAGTGAACAGTCCCTCCCCCCGAGGTGCTCGGTGAACTGTACCCGGGTGCTCGGGTGAACAGTACCCCCATGCCGGGTGAACAGTACCCGAGTGCTAGGGTGAACAGTACTCGGGCGCTACAGTAATCAGCATCGTGCAGCTTCAGAACAGCCGCCATTACGAAGGGAAAAACTAGGCTAAACTAACCTGGGAGTCTCTCTAAATCAAAAGTAAATATGCCTAGAAGGGTGTATAGGGTCTAGACTTTGCTCAACCGCCTAGCAACATGATTCCTAACTCAAATCCACATAAATCCTCATTTGTTCCCAGACTGAAGAACTTTAAGAACTTTGCCACCCTAGTTCCAGATTCAAGGTCTATCTAACCAAAAATGAGCATACTTGCCATGGGAGCCTAGCAGACTCACCAAGGTCCTTTGCTGAGGTTGGTGACCGCCAGTTGAAGGAGGAAACGACGGAAAGTGGCTCGGAGAAGAGAGGAAAAACTGTTGCTTCCTTGCTTCTCCCAAAGAACACCAAACAAGTTCAGAACCAGCTCGAATTCCTTCGGGGAAACTGAAAACGAATTGGATGGACGAGTAATCCTTGAGCTGGTGGTCACGTGAGTACCACATACGTACCTTGATCTTGCTCCCAGAGGTAGGGATCCAAAGGGGAAAAAGGGAGCCTAAGAGAGAGAGTGAGAGACAGCCAACTCCAACTTGCTTCCTCAAAAAGCTTTATCTAGTGGAGTGGGTGAGTAGTACGTATGGGCAAGCTTTTTAGGGGGAGAGAGAGTGTTGTTGCCCACCTATAGAGAGATATTTTCCACCCAAGTGGGCCCTATTTACCTAGAGGAAAGTCCAGACTTGCTTCTAGCTCTTTTATTTCTCTTAGTTTTTCCTTCTCCCACCTCATTGATTCAAAGTGAGGTGCTCCAGTGACCCAAACTGGAACATGAAGCTGAAATTGCATGTTTTAGGATTAAAACACACAATTACAGATTTCAGGACGTGACAAACCTCCCCCCATAAAAAGAATCTCGTCCCGAGATTCAGTACGAGTCGGGGAGAGAACGATGAGCACACTCATGTGAGAGATTCCAAATATACCATATTGCGACATCTTTCACAAGTCCTCAAAGAACTCAGGATACTCGGAGCGGAGCTTATCTTCCCGCTCCCATGTCGCTTCGGCTTCTGTATGGTTGCTCCATTGGACTTTCAGGAATTTGATAGAATGGCGCCTTGTCTTGCGCTCGGCTTCATCCAAGATACAAATTGGTCGCTCACAATATGTCAAATCCGGTTGCAACTCTTGGGGTGCAACATCAACGACTTCCGTCGGGACTCGGAGACACTTCTTCAATTGTGACACATGGAACACATTGTGTACGGCGGAGAGAGACGGAGGCAAGTCCAATTGGTACGCGACCTCTCCACGCCGAGCAAGAATTTGAAATGGGCCAACATACCGAGGCGCCAATTTGCCTCGGACTTGCCAACTCAGCTGTCACCTCAGCTACTCAGCATGCGTGTCAACCATGTGTTGCATAGTCAGCCGCCACGCAATAATACAAGGATTTTCAATAAAAAAATAAATATGATAATTCCCAAAAGTTGGTAACTTTGCAATTTAGCCCCTGAACTTTTCTGTAATTACAAAAAGAGCCCCATCTTTTTACCCTTAGGTTCCTAAACTTTTCCTACATTACATATAGGTCCCTCTTTTTTTAAAAAGGTCCTTAGACTTTCTGTTAATTACAAATTAGTCCTTTTCTTTTTATAAAATAAACCCTAATCTTGTTTTTAGTGTATCTTTTTTGTCGTAGCTCCGTTTTAAGCAATTTTTGCGCTGTTAGATTCGTTTCTTTGAGCTCTATCTTTCTAGATAGGTTTTGTCTTGTTGTAATTTTGTTTTGTGTTTTGTTCTTAGTGTATTTTGTTTGTGTACTTTGCCAGTAATTGTGCAATTAGTCTATATGGCCCGGATCAATTTGAGGAACGTCAAGACTAGGAGCAAGAGAATTGAGCGGTAGCAAGGAGAAGGCAAGTGTCCTTGATCATCTTGAACCCATGTTTTTAAATGTTTCCTTTTACAAAATTGCATGCATTGTTTGTCAATATGATGGGTAGTCACCTATGTTAGGGTTTTCCCTAGATTTTCCCTTATCATCTGTTGGAACCTAGATGGTTTATAGTTAGGTATTTTTGGTGGGTAGATTGCTTAGCCATGCTTTTGGGATACTGGGAAGTGTCATAATCTTGACTAATGAACTTATGCAACAATGGTGGTTAAATTGTTAATGGTTTAGCAACATCGAACCTTAGGCCTTGAGCAAAATGCTTTTGATGGTTGTCATGGTTATGATGTTGGTTTAGTGTTTGCTCAAGTAACCTAAGCAAGGACCGGTTCGTGGAGCGACAGCGCAAGAAGTAACGTACCAACCACGAGGATGATATGGGTAAGGTGTGACAAACTAGTTAGAGTCTATCCAGTCTGTGATGTGTCAGCACAAAAAGGGGCTTCTAAGTAGGAGTTGGACTAGGGTAAATCCTAGCAGTGAAACCTAGTGGGCAGATGCATACTGGATTAGTTTCTGGTTGGTGGAAAATGTCATTTAGTGATTTTTTGGTGGCACACCACTGGCGTGTGTTAAGTGTCTTGCAAATACGGTAACATAGAATTCATTGACTCATGGGGAAAGCTGGATAATCTCTGCAGAGTGTAAAAACTGTTATAATAGTCATGCCCGCGGTTATGGGAGACTTGGATTCTCACATGATTAGTGTGTTGTGGATGTGGGTTTGGTTATGGTTTTGGTTATAGTCTAGGGAGTACTAGACGGTTATGGTGTGCAAGGTGGGGAGCCTTGTGTGTTGGGTGTTAGAATGTATGAGTTATATTCACTTAATAATTGTTTAATACTTTTTCTAAGTCCAAATATCTTTTCATTACTCGCATTTACGCAAATATACCATGTGTTAGGATATTCTTGTTGTAAGCCTATATATCATTATTCTCTCACAGTTGTTGAGTACTCCATATGCTCACCCTTGCTATCTTACACAATACATATGCTGCTCAGTGGAAGACTTTGAAGATTTTCAAGACTATGACCTGGTGTTCTAGGAGCATGTCTTCCAGACCGTGCCTGTGCAGTGCTTGATTACCGATGCTTTCATCCTGTTGCCATCATTTAGATGCTATCGTTTAGTTATTAAAGTTGTTTAGGTGAAGTCTTTTTGTAAGAAGTAAACGACTGTAAGTTAAAGTATTGCTTTTGTTACTTCACCTTTGACATCCTTATGTGTGTTAAACTTCCTAGACACACATAAGCTACACTTGATTTTATCCGTTAAAATCGGGTGTGACAGTGGTATCAGAGCCATACTAACTATAGGACCGCTAGCCTAGATAGAATGGTCGTGCCATAAGGTTATATTTTAAAAAGCCTATTTTGAAAAATCTGTCCTTGTGCTTTTCTGACCTCTCAGTTTCTCTCTCCACTTAGCTACTCCAATCTATTGTGAAAAATGAACTTCCAATGCTTCCCCTTTCAAAAGTTTTAGTTGTTGAACCATCCCCGCTACTTTGTTGTGAAGGATGCATTTGAAGATCTCACTTGACGCTCCTACCTCATATGAAGATTCTGATGATGTAGCTGAAGACCCTTCGCTACAAGGAAGAATCATCTATCACAACACTGAAGATATGAAGACCTATCTTTGTGCTTCTCCCAGCTTTAGTTTTTGAGTCGTAGAAGGATTTTCCCTGTTCTTCAGAAACGTTCGAGTAGAACGTTCGATGCAATTGTTAAGGATCATAATGATAGTGTGAGAATTGTTATTGTGCTAATTGTGTGTTTTGGATCTTTTGTTTGAGTGTTGATGTGTGCTGTGGAATGCTTTGGCACCTTATCCACAGTCATATTTTTAATATCTATATAATATAATATAGTTGGGTTTCCTTAGTTAAATCATTTCCAGTCTCGCTTATCTACTCATGTCCCTCTTTCCAACCCTAATCAGATGGTTAATACAAGAAGGATATGATTTAGTATGGGTTATAGTTGATCGATTAACTAAAGTCGCCCATTTTATCCAAGTTAAGACTACATATAGTGGAGACAGACTAGCAGAGTTGTATATGTCAAGAATAGTGTGTTTGCACAGAGTGCTAAAGAAGATTGTCTCAAAGAGAGGTACACAGTTTACATCCAAGTTTAGGTAGAAGCTACATGAGTCTATGGATACGAAGCTGAACTTCAGTTCTGCTCACCCTCAAACAGATGGTCAAACTAAGAGAGTCAAACAGATAGTTGAGGATATGTTAAGAGCTTGTGCTCTAAAGTATGGTAAAAGTTGGGATAAAAGTCTGCCGCATTCAGAGTTCTCATACAAGAATAGTTATCAGACAAGTCTTCAATTGTCTCCGTTTAAAGCACTGTATGGAAGAAAGTATAGAACACCGCTGTTCTGGAATGAGACTGGAGAAAGTCAAGTTTTTGGTCCAGAAGTTCTACAAAATGCAGAAAAGCAAGTTCAGATAATTCGAGAGAATCTAAGGATTGCACAATCAAGACAGAATAGTTATGCTGATAACAGGCAAAGAGAATTGGTTTTTGAAATTAGAGATTTTGTCTATCTCAAGGTTTCACCCCTCAGAGGTCTTCGAAGATTCAAGGTCAAGGGAAAGTTGTCACCAAGATTTATTAGACAAAAGATGAGAAGTAGCTTATCAATTGGAGTTACCACCTCAACTATCAGATGTACATGATGTCTTCCATGTTTCTCAATTGAAGAAGTCTCTTCAAGTGCTGGAAGAACTGTTAATGATAGAAGAATTGGATGTTCAAGAGGATCTCTCCTATACAGAGTATCCTGTGATGATTCTTGAAAGATCAAAAAGAGTGACCAGAACCAAAGTAATACCAATGTGCAAAGTGCAATGGAGTCACCACTCAGAAGATGGAGCGACGTGGGAAAGAGAAGAAGATCTGAAGACGGAGCTTCCTCATCTCTTCTCCGATCCGTCCGAATCTCGAGGGGCAGATTCATTCCAAGGGGGTTAGTTTTGTAACACCCCAATTTTCATTTTTTGCCACTTCATAAAAGTTCTATAAATTTTATTTTGAGTTAAACTAATTTTCAAAAGGCTAAATCTATTTTCTAAAAGAAAATCCAAATGGACATAGGAACTATTTGAATATGTGAATCCATGCTGTCCTTAGGCATGTAGGGTTTTTCTTTGTGTGGTGTAGTCGTTGTTTGAGTTGAATTGTCTTCAAATTCAAACATCAAATGAATTTTGAAAAATTAAAACAAAAAGAAAAAGTTAAACCTCCTCTTGGGCCGCCTCCTCCCCCTTTCGGCCCGTCGACCTACGCCAGCCATCTTGCGCCAGCCCGCTCTCCCCGCCCCGCCGCTCTGTTAGGCCGCGCCCTCACGTCGAGTCGGCCCGTCAGCCGCGTGCTACGCCCGTGCTCCTGTGAAGATGCCTATCCGATTGACGCTTTTGCTGGAGTCGCTGACAGGTGGGACCCGATCATTAGGATCATCGTCTCCGAAGAGGATTCACCGCCACACCGCCATCCGAGTCCGATTCTGCCATGTTTCTCAAGTCATAGGCTTCTCCGAGACCTCTTGAGCCCCTATAAAGCTAGCCTGTCTCTCCCTAGACAAATCCCATCCAAGAAGTCGCTGAGATTATGCCCAATTCACTGGATTCGAGCTCACCGCCGCTGCCAATCTCGTCGCCTCGGTCGTGCTCGCCGTTCCGCTGCTCTAGTGCCGCTAAGCCTCGGCCAAAGAATCCTTTCGAAGCACGTGTCATCCCACAATCCCAATCAGCCCTGGCCACCTCACCTGCCCTATTAGCCTACCAACTCAGCTACCACCTTAGCCACCAAGCACACGTGTCAACCATGTGTTGCACGGCCAGCCGCCACGCAATAATCCAAGAATTTTCAATACAAAAATAAATCTAATAATTCCCAAAAATTGGTAACTTTGCAATTTAGCCCCTGAACTTTTCTGTAATTACAAAAAGAGCATGTCTTTTTGCACTCAGGGCCCTGACCTTTTCCAGAATTACATATAGGCACCTCTATTTTTTACAACAAGGTCGCTAGACTTTCTGTTAATTACAAATTAGTCCTTTTCTTTTACAAAATAAACTCGAATCTTGTTTTTAGTGTATTTTTTTCGTCATAGCTCTGTTTTAAGCGATTTTTGAGCCGTTAGATTAGTTTCTCTGAGCTCTTTCTAGATAGGTTTTGTCTTGTTATTCTTTTTTATGTTGTTCTATTTTTAGTGTATTTTGTTTGTGTGCTTTGCCGGTAATTGTGGGATTAGTCAGAAGGCCCTGGATCAATTTGAGGAACGTCAAGACCAGGAGCAATAGTGCACTCAGCAGTAGCAAGGAGAAGGCAAGTGTCCTTGATCGTCTTGAACCTATATTTTTAAATGTTTTGTTGTACAAAATTTCATGCATTGTCTGTCAATATGATGGGTAGTTACCTATGTTAGGGTTTTCCCTAGATTTCCCTTATCATCCCTTGGAACCTAGATGGTTTATGGTTTTGTGTTTTTGGTGGTAGATTGCTTAGCCATGCTTTTGGGATACTGGGAAGTGTCATAATCTTGACTAATGAACTTATGCAATAATGGTGGTTAAATTGTTAATTGTCTAGCAATATGGAACCCTAGGCCTTAAGCAAAGTGGTTTTGATGGTTGTCATGGTTATGATGTTGGTTTAGTGTTTGCTCAAGTAACGTAAGTAAGGACCGGTTCATAGAGCGACAACCCAAGAAGTAACATACCAACCACGAGGCTGATATAGTTAAGGCATGACATACTAGTTAGAGTCTATCTAGTATGTATTGTGTCATCACAAAAGGGGGCTTCTGGGTAGGAGTTGGACTCGCGTAAATCCTAGAGGTGAAACCTAGTGGGTAGATGCATACTAGATTAGTTTCTGGTTAGTGGAAAATGTCATTTAGTCATTTCTTGGTGGCACACCACTAGCGTGTATTAAGTGTCTTGCAAACATGGCAACATAGAATTCACTGACTCATGGGGAAAGCTGGATAACCTCTGAAGAGTGTAAAAACTGTTATAACAGTCGTGCCTGCAGTTATGGGAGACTTGGATCCTCACATGATTAGTGTGTTATGGATGTGGGTTTAGTTATGGTTTTGGTTATAGTACAAGGAGTACTAGACGGTTATGGTGTGCAAGGTGGCGAGCCTTGTATGCTACGAGTTGGACTCTATAGGTTACATTCACTTAATAATTGTTTAATGCTTTTTCTGAGTCCAAATATCTTTTCATTACTCGCATTTACGCAAATATATTATGTGTTAGACTATTCTTGTTGTAAGCTTACATATCATTATTCTCCCACACTTGTTGAGTACTCCATGTTCTCACCCTTGCTATCTCGTACAATACATATGATGCTCAGTGGAAGACTTTGAAGATTTCCAAGACTACGACCTGGAGTTCTAGGAGCGTGTCTTTCGATCGGTGCCTATGGAGTGCTTGGTCGCCGATGCTTTCGTCCCACTGTTATCGTTTAGATGATGTCGTTTAGTTATTAAAGTTGTTTAGGTGAAGTCTTTTTATATGAAGTAAATGATTGTAAGTTAAAGTATTGCTTTTGCTACTTCACCTATGACGTCTTTATGTGTGTTAAACTTCCTGGGCACACATAAGCCGCACTTGGTTTTGTCTGTTAAAACCAGATGTGACACTTCCTTGGGCACCCAAATGGGTTGGTTCCATCTCCAATCTATTCTCCCAACTATGTGCGTAACCACCTTGCCATTGTCCTTCTTCTTGAGCTTGTAGTGGTTGCTCTTGGTCTTGAGCTTGTAGTGGTTGCCCTTGGTCTTGATCTTGTAGTTGGGCTTGGTGTAGAGGTTGGAGGTCTTGTTGGAGAGGTACGTCATCTTCTTCTTCTTCTTGGTCTCCTTCTTCACTTGTTTGCACTGGAAGGACTTATGGCCTTCTTGATGGCATTTGAAGCATGTCACGGTGGATCCCTTCGCAAGCTTTTTTACCATGAAAGCACGGTTATCTTGAGGAGGTTGAAAATGTCCTTTGCCCTTTAAACTCGCCAAGTCCTTCTTAAGCTTCTCCACTTCTTTTTTAAGCTCATCATTCTCTTGTGCAATGAGGTTGATAGATGATTTTACAACATTCTCAACACAAATCTCATTGAAAAAAGGGTGAGCTAGATAAAGCAATTAAATTATCACAAGAAGTAGAAGCATCTACCTTAGGATTGAAATTAAATAGAGAGGTAGATTGCTTCAAAGGGACATTAGTTTGAGATTCAATGCACTCAAATTTAGACTTAAGCTCATCATGCTCCTTGTTTAACAAATTGAATTTGCTCAATAATTGTTCATAATTAAAAACAAAAGTAGCATGAATGTCATTAAGTGCATTAAATTTATTAAGCTCTTTATATTATTTCTTAAGGGCCCTTTGTTGCTCATATATCAAATGAAGGAGTTCATCATAGAAGGGAGAATCCTCATCGGATTCATCATCACTTACATCTTTATCCATACCTTTGGCCATAAGGCACTTGTGAGATGGCTTGTGCGTCAACTTGCATGATGATGACCTAGAGGAAGAGCTCTTCTTGGAGGGGAGGATGGTGAAGCTTTCATCACTTGAGCTTGAATCTTCATCGTTGCTCACCCATCTTCCTAAGCTTGTGAATGCCTTGGCTCTTCCCCTTGTCTCCCTATTGTTTTTGGTCTTCTTCTCCTTTTTGATATGATCAATTGTGTTGACCAAATCTTCAATGGAGATAGGATGATGAACCTTGTCAATAATCCTCTTCATATTCTTCTCTAACTTTGAGAAGAACTTGGTTATCTTAGGATCAATTTCTTCATCATTTGATGTGATTTGATCATCCTCTTCATAGCTCTCTTCATCTTCATCTCCGTCATCTTCACTTGAGCTTGACACTTGCTCTTGTCTCCTCATCCTTACCTTCATGTATTGGCATTGAACTTGCTTGCTTGTCAGACCAAGGTTCTTGGTAGCAAATAAGGAAGAAGCTTCCACCCACATGTTCATTGTCATCTCATGGGCGTTGATCTTGCTGAGCACTTGACTTGAAGTCATCTTCTTAATGTCATTGTTGTCGTAGATGATGGAGACTATCAACTTGTACTTTGGAAGAAGAGCTTGAAGTATTCTTCTCAGCAATTGATCATCTTCAATTGGTATCAAACTTAACCCATTGATCTCATTGACAAGAATATTCAAACGTGAGTACACGTCATTAGCATTTTTATGGGGTAGTTCCTTGATGCCATTGAGCTTAGTAACAAGCATATGATATTTCTTATTGTGCACATCCTTTGTGCCTTCATGTATTTCAATGAGACTATTCCAAATATCATGTGCATTGGTGAGAGAATATACACAATTAAATGCATCAACATATATAGATGATAAAAGGATACTTTTGGCCAATGAATCTAATTGTCTCTCCTTGTTGATGATGTGTTGTCTCATCCCTTCCTTGGTGACTCTCCAAACATCTAACCCTCAGGCTTGTAAATAACAAGTCGTTAGAATTTTTCACCAGGGGATGTTTGTGCCATCGAAAAGTGAAGCACTATGGGAATCCATCCCAACCCCAAACATTACAACTTACTAGGTGGTGAAAGCCTAACCGATCACAATGAGACTAAGGCTTAAATGCCACTTGAATTGGTGAAACCTTGTGAAAGGTGTGAAGCTCTAACACAAATTAAAGAGCTAGATGTGAGCCATATCTCTGATACCAATTGAAGAGATCGGTGATGTCCTAAGAAGGGGGTGAATTAGGACACTTAGAATCTATTCAGCTCCAAAAACTATAGAAGATAAACCAATCAATTTGTATTTAAATGTGCTCTAAGTTTATCTAGTGAGTCTACTCTACCAAACAAAGCACTTGCAACCTATCTAAGAAGGTAAATTGTAAGAATGTAAATGCGGAAATATAAATAAGGTAGAGAAACCAAACTCGGCACAAGGGATTTTTATCTCGTGGTATCGATGGCATGAATGCCACCCTAGTCCACGTTAGAGCTCCACAAAGGATATGCTCCCGGTCGGCACCCGGTCACAGCTCTTGAGCCACCATGTCACAAAGACAAGGCCTCCACCCGGATAAGCCACCAAGCCACCAAGGCAAGGTCTCACCACTAGCTTCTCTTCTGATTCCTTGGGGCCGTGATCACTTCAGAGCTTAAGCCACCAAGGCAAGCATCTCCGTGTCCCTGTACACATTTCTCGTCACTGCTCCACACCAAGTCGAATGGTCAACATGCTTGAGCCACAAGGGCCCAAGATGCCAGTGAATCAGCAAGACTCCAAGGCACCGGCGTACCACTTGGTACAAGGTTGGATCACTTCTTGATCCACACTCTAGGCAGCAATCACCTAGCAATACTCTCTCTAGGCCTATAAGCACTAATCACTCACTAATCTTGTGCTTAATCACCATGGATAATCACTTTAAACACTTTGGTGGCTTGGATATCTTCTCGAGTTAGTATGAGCTTCCTCTAGACTCCAGCAGCATGCCACACTATCAAATGATCGAGTGGAGGGGTACTTATAGCCTCAAACTCGTGCACTAGCCGTTAACCCAACGACTCAGAAAATTTGTTAACACTGAATGATCTGGTGAGAACAATAGTACTAACACTGGATCATCCAGTGAGTACACTCTCACAAACTAGCCGTTGAAACCTCACTCAAGCCTCTGTGAACACTAGATACTCCGGTATATACTTCATCTCCATCACCGAACTATCTGGTGAATTATCCTGAGCCATCCGAGTCTTTCCTTGTTCTCTTTGTAAATTGCTCCGGTGTTAGCATCTGGTGCACATCACTTCATCACCAGACTATACGATGCCTTGAACTTCATTTTGCCTCTTTGCACTGTTCATTGTTCGGTGTTTTGTTCGGTGTAGCCTTGCTTCATCACCGGACCTTCCGGCATGTTCATCTTCGATCTACCATGGCTACAACCTTCTTTGGTGGAAATACTCCAGTGTGTATGTTCCTCAGATCACTGGACTATCCAGTGCATCATTCCATTATGCCTTCTGGTCAGAAACTCTCCAGTGTTGCCATGTTTTGATCACTAAACTATACGGTGAGGCTTAGCCTTCATTATTCAACACAGCACCCTTTTCTGAAAGAATTGCTCTCATGAGCACACTTGCTAATCACCGGACCTTTTGCTGAGGTCTTTAGGCCTCTCTCCCGTTTTGTCAAATATGCTCCAGTGAGTTCAACACCTGGAACACCAAACTATAAGGTGAGGCAAATCTTCCTAGAACTTCTCCAATTCAGTCCAACTTTGTCCCGGCTGCAGTGGCTTCTTCATGTATTGCATCCATAAGACCTACTAACATATATTTTTCACAAACATGTTAGTCTCATTTATTATGTTTTCATTAATTATCAAAATCGTAATAATGGCCTAATAGGGCCGTTTACGCTATAGTAGTGATGCGAAGGATGATGACCAGTACCTGCTTCGCCTCGGCGTAGGGGACCGACACAACCGCATCGCCGTCTAGCCGTCTGGGACTCCCACATGAAGATCGTGCTCCACAAACTTGGGGAGGCATACGAGGTCACGCTTGTTTGAAGCTCCAGTGGCGGCGGGGTGCAAGACCTCTGCTAGAGTGCTAGGGGAGTGGAATTGTAGTTGTATGGGAGTGGGCTGTGTGACAGAATGGGTCGTAAGTGGTAATAGGCCTCAGAATTTTGGGGCCCGTGGGACACCAGCAGGATCAAAATAAAACCTGGACTTGGATTTAGAACTGAACCTGATCCAGGTTAGGGCCCCAACCCATAGCCCTATTGGGTGGTTTCTACACTTGAACCAACCCCCGCCAGGTCTGAAACCCACGGGGCTTGACCCAATCCAGCCCACTGCCATCCTTAAGAGCAATGACCGATGGTGGCGGTGGCTGGTGAGGATGACAATGATGAGTAGCGGCAGCATGTGATGGGCTACATGATGGCCCATGAAGGGCTAACCATTTGCTCCAGCAAGGGCCCAACAGACTTCTTGCCCCCAAGAGTAGGTTGTGGTGTTGTGTAGTGTAGCAGCCTCACCGTCGGCGTCGGCCATCCTCGTTTGCTTGGTTGATGAACTGGAACCCTTGTCACTGCTCGACGCACTATCAAATCCACTAGCTCCGAGGGGCATTTCCACTGCTTGAGAACACGTCAGATATTGTGGCGGTGGCACCGAAGTCTAGAGGGTCATCGAGGCTTGATGCGGTCATGGTGTAATGGACTTGTTCAATGCGACAACCTTTGGTCGTGACTTCTTGCCCGAGCGCGGTTGTGCCGCATGGTCAGTGGCCCAGTGCTCATTGGTGGCCTGGATCCAGAGGTTACGCCATAGTAAATGCTCACCGCCACCACAGAACGGTGGTCATCCAACAATGGAGGGACGCACACCGCCACTGCTATAGCACCTTAGTGACCTTCCTGGAGGCGAGCGAAAGCCTAACTTCCTAGACCATCAAACTGTAAGACCCCAATTAGGGATCTCCTATGTCTGCCGTGTCAGTCCCTAGATCAAGTAGCTAATATGCACAATATAACAGTTGTAGTATCACAATCAAACTTCATATGTAAGTATTAAGATTCAGAGTACAAAAGGTTACAAACCAAACCGTATATTACACATCTAGTTAAACGACTAGCAAAACTCAGCAGAAAGCAAAGACCCAAAGCCACAAGCAGCTAGGGTGCAAATGAGACCTCTAAGACTACTCTTCATTCTCACCTTCACCTCTGGCGAAGTCGGCATCGGCTTCCTCATCTGAATGACAGCAAGAGTGAGTATGGAAGGTACTCAACAAACCCTATACTACTTCAAGGTGTTGGTAGATGCATAAAGGGGTAATTCAAGGATGCGTAAAGAAGTTTATACAAGTATTCAATTGTATCATTCATGATTGACTTTAAAACAGTTTAAATAGTTCAAAACCATGTAACAAGCTATATCTAGGGGTTTTCGGTCTTGTAAGGGGCAACACCTCACTCCGCAATCACTATCATCACCTCCTGTGTACCTCTAGTACCATGCAGCTTCTGGTGGATTGAGCTAGTAACATCATCACACGGACATCTTGTCCACACACTCACTCATCAAGACACACACACCCGGAGTCTAGTTAAAAAGGTTCTGACTTCTCATGTCCATGACCGTGGACACGGCTATTCGAATAGTTTTACACTCTACAAAGGTTGTAGACTGTACCCACGTGATATGCTCAGCCTCCAACAGTTGCAAGCAAAGGAGCGAAAGATACCGAGACACTTCAATCACCTTTTCTGTTGGGCTTTTCTACGAGATACCCTCAGCACCAAAGACCTTGTACTGAATACCGTATTGGCTATGCTAACTCTCGAAATATTCAAACAGAGGGCCAGATGGTCTCTTGACTCCTCGCTTCTCCCCAGCCTCCTAGTATTTTTCCCCAGCTACACATGGTTGCACTGGGGTGGCTTAAGCATGGCGGTGAAATGACTCAATCCTTAAGAGGCCAGTCTAGGCATCTTCATTGGCAATCAATACCACTAGGTATAGAGGACCACTCTACCTGCCCATGCCTAAACAGTTTTCACCTATTTTTATACATCACCCTCCATATCCCACACGACATCAAGGACTTCACAACCATCACGGAATTCACAACTATCAAGGATTCATGTTATATGAGTCATCATTGATAACAACATCTGTGAGGAGATTTATTCAATCATAAGCATGCTAGATATCAAGGCATCGCCCAATATAGATAATGACTGGTAAATCCTAGGGTGATATGTATTTTAGAAGATGATATTTAAGGCATGGCAAGTGTTTGATAGGAGTAACTACCAAAAGTAGATTGTAAAAGCTCAATACAAAGCACATGCGATAATAAGCCACATTTTGGTTTATCATGTGAATTATCTTAAAACATAGGTTCAATATGATCAAGGAGATAGGACTTGCCTTCTCCGAAGTTTTCTTTAAAGTTTTGGTTGTAGTCAGGATCTTCCTCACTCTTGACGCTTCCCATGCAGCACACGTAGAATTCTGGCGGATCTAATATTGTGACTACGATCATTAACAGGCTATACTAGAGAAGAATCAAATAACACAAAATTAAAATACAAATAAGCTAATGGATATCACACAATGATAAATAGGTAGATCTTGAATCTAGATGAATTTCGGTAGAAGAATCACCGAAATAAAAGCCAGAACGAAAAAGTTATAACTCCTGATAGATCTAATCTAAAATTAAATCAAAAAATATGAATTTTCACTATTCATATGTGGAACCAAATTGAACATTAACCCGGTGGGGTCACATGAATAGTAGTCAGTTGGGCTAGAATGGGCTCAGATTGGGCCTAGTCTGGGCTTGGATGGGCTGGGCTGGGCTACACGGTACTGGGCTATATAGTATTGGCCCGCTCAGTAGGGTTGGCCGATTTGCGGGCTGCAAAGTTGGGCCAGCCCACTAGGGCAAGGCCTTTGGTGGCTGGGTTGGCAGGCCGACGATGTGTCGGCCGAGCCATAGTCCAGTCGACCGGGCTGCACAGGCGCAAGAGTATGCCCAACCGCGCGCGTGGGCGTGCATGTGGGCTTGCTGGCCAGTGAACGGCGAATGAGATTAGCTGGCGGTGAGCAATCACGATGGAGCCACGCTGGAGATCTCGCCGGAATCACGCTCCCGGCGAGGACTCACGATAAAAAATATGTGACGGGCATCTACGCACTACAGGGAATTTTTTTAGAAGCTCTTTGAAAGCAGACGGCGCTCGGGGCGATGCCAGACGGTGGCCAAGGAAGATGGCAGCAGCGCAAACAAACTAGACAGCACCACCCCTCAACTATGCATGGTCAACCTGCACGGAAAAGGGGCCTAGAGCTCCCTGGGCTACTCAGCACGAAGGCTGGACCACACACAATGGCATATGCATGCCGACGACGACCATGGCACGGCGGTGGACGACCAAATGCATGGCTGCACGCGACCGCATCAAGAGAGAGCATGCTAACGAAGACCTGCTAGCTAGGAGGGTGAGCGAGGGGATTGGGATGCTCACCAAGCTTGAAAACGGCGAGAAGCAAGATGGCGGCCGACGAAGCGATGGTCAGGTGGTGGCGGAATGGATCGACTTCCATTGCGGGTGGGCTCCCATCGGGCTTCCAATCGATGGAGAGCAGCACAAGTATGAAAGTAAGCTTGTGGTGCTTCTTGGCAGCCTACACGGAAGAATCACTGATGGCGGAGCTACAGTGGTGAGAATGGCAATGGTGGCGGCACGATGGTGATAGAGAAGTGGGGAAACACAGTGAGAGAAATTGGGCCTTTCTATTTATAGAGCGAGAGGGCTCATTGAGGCGGTGCGGAACTTGCATCACATGATCATCAGTGAGTTGAGCAGCTTTGAGGTGGCAATGCAGTGCCCACCTTTATTTTTGTGGCATGGCTGGACTGCACCCGCCACGTGTGTACATGGGGGCGGAAGTTGCACAATTTCAGGCACTTGGGAGGCATGCTGTGAGGGCAAAGAGGATTGAGAACGAGAGTGCAGAGAGATGTCGTGGGGGGAGAGAAAGTCACCGACGCATTCATTGCACCAGCCGTCGCAGTGGCGCAGTGTCACGTTGGAGGAGAGGGAGAAGGCTCTAGCGGACGAGCGCGGGATGGGTGACATATGGACAGCCTTTGGGCTCGTGCGTGGGTGCTAGCGAGTGGGGTGGCCGGCGGGTGAGGAAGCTGGGCCGTTAGCACGGTTGCGGCCCAAGCACAAGAGAAGGGAGCCAAGCCGGTTGGGCTAGCTTGCTGGACCATGCCGAGAGGGAAAAAAGAGAAGCAGCCCGAGGAGAGAAGGGATTAGGCCCGGGTGAAAATGAGAAAAGGAAAAGAAAAGAAGGTTTGGGTTTAGATTCAAACGAGAGATTTGAATTTGGATTTGAGTTTAAATTAGGATCAATTCAAATGGGAATATTTGAATTATGAATTAGAAGTAAGGCTTTGAGATTTGGAAGATGATTTGAACTAACTCAATTTGTGCTAACTAGAATCTAAGAATATATTTGAAATTGAGAGACATTCAATTTCAAATCTCCACGCAAAGAATAATAAAAACCATAAAACAATGCATATGGACCAATTTAATGTTGGGATCATTTTGAAAATAACTCTAGTGCATTTTGGAATACCTAGTCAAGTTAATATATTTGAATATGTACTTTTCCTTGAATTTAGTTGACTTAATTAATCAAAAAAATTAATTTTCAAATAATTAACAAGTTAAAAACTGAGGATGTTACAAACGTACCACATTTAACGGAATCTTGACCTCGAGATTCAGAAAGTTCATCGAAGAGGTGGGGAAACTCTTTCATCAGATCCTCTTCACACTCCCACGTAGCTTCTGCTTCTGTGTGATTACTCCACTGTACTCGGCAAAACATGATTGTTGTTCTTTTGGTCTAACGATTTGCCACATCTATGATCCAGATGGGTCTGTCCTCGTAGTGAAGATCTTGTTGTAGATCCATGTTTCTAGGGGAACATGTTGCTCTAGAACTCTCAAGCATTTCTTTAACTGTGATATGGAACACATTGTATACATCGGACATCTCTGGAGGAAGTGCTAACCTGTAAGCCACTACTCCAATCTTTTTGAGTATCTCATATGGTCCCACATACCTAGTTTCCAATTTTCCGCGAACCTGAATCTCCGGCTACCTCTTATGGTGGACACCTTGAGATAGACGTAGTCACCTATTTAGAAGGTCATGACTCTTCTTCAGTTATCAGCATAACCTTTCTGTCTACTCTAAGCTGCTCATAGATTCTCTCTGATCTTAGAAACTTGATCTTCTGCGTCTTTTATTAACGTAGGTCCGAAGCGCATATGCTCTCCTACTTCTGACCACAGTAGAGGTGCTCTACATCTCCTTCCACATAATGCCTCAAAAGGTGACATCTTCAAACTAACTTGGAAGCTATTGTTGTAAGAGAACTCTGCAAATGATAGACTTTTCTCCCAGTCATTTACATAGGTTATCACACAAGTTCTCAGAAGATCTTCCAAGATCTAGTTTACTCTTTCAGTTTGTCCATCAGTCTGTGGGTGGTAAGCAGAACTGAAGTCCAATTTAATTCCCAATGCAGTGTGCAAACTTTTCTAGAACCTTGATGTGAACTGGGGGCCCCTATCAGAGACGATCCTGCTTGGTATTCCGTGTAGTTTTAGAATATTGTCAATATACCAGTATGCTAACTTGTCTCCGCTATAGGTTGTCTTAATAGGTATGAAGTGAGCCACTTTAGTCAGACGATCCCCTATAACCCATATGGAATCATTACCCTTCTAAGTTCTAGGTAAACCAACTATGAAATCCATACCAATTTCATCCCATTTCCAAGTTAGAATCTGCAATGGTTGCAGTATCCCCGGTAGTCTTTGGTGTTCTACTTGACTCTTTGATAGGTGTTAGGTCGAGCGACAAACCCTTCTATGTCAAATTTCATTCCAGTCGACTAATATTTGGTCCTCAAATCTATGAACATCTTGGTACATCCAGGATGAATGGAGTAGGAAGAGTTGTGGGCTTCATCCATGATTATCTCCCTAAGATCTTCTTGATCCGGTACGCATAGCCGATCCTTGTACCACACAGTTCCTCGGGGATCCATTCTGAACCATACGGCCTTGTCTAATTCAAGGTTCATCTAGACTTCCAAAATCTCCTCATCTTCTGACTGGGCTTCACAAATTTTATCCTCCAGTGTTGGCTATACCATAGAGTGTGAACTTGTCCTTGGGTTATGTGTAGATTCAATTGTTGCATTTCTAATAATAGTTCTAGCCTTAATTCCTACACTTGTAGATTATTGCAGTAAGCTTTCCTGCTCAGGGCGTCAGCCACAACATTAGCCTTGCCTAGGTGATATTGAATACTTAGATTGTAATCCTTTATCAACTCTAACCATCTTCGTTGCCTCAGGTTCAACTCTGACTGAGTGAAGATATACTTCAGACTCTTGTGATCTGTATAGATTTTGCACTTATTTCCAAGAAGATAGTGTCTCCATATCTTAAGTGCATGCACAACTGCTGCAAACTTGAGGTCATGAGTTGGGTAATTTTCTTCATATGGCTTCAGTTGCCTAGATGCATAAGCTACAACCTTGCCTTCTTGCATCAATACACAACCTAAACCTTGGTGTGAGGCATCACAATAGACCATGAAGTCCTTATGGATATCTAGCAACTTTAACACTGGGGCTGTAGTCAGCCTCTTCTTGAGCTCTTGGAAACTCTCTTCACAGGCTTCATCCCATTCAAACTTGGCATCTTTCTGAAGAAGTTTGGTCATTGGCTTAGCTAACTTTTAAAATCCCTCAATAAACTTGCGGTAATAACCTACCAAACTAAGGAAACTTCTGATTTATGAGATATTGATTGGTTGAATCCACTCAACCACTGCTTCAACTTTCAAAGGGCCCATCGATACTCCTTCTGCCGTGAGGACATGCCCAAGAAATGCCACTTCTTGTAGCCAAAACTCACATTTACTGAATTTGGCGTAGAGCTGGTGTGCTCTCAACCTTTTTCATAACCACCCTCAGATGTTGTTCGTGCTCTTTAGCACTCCTTGAGTAGATGAGAATATCATCAATAAACACTATCACAAATCGGTCCAGTTCTTCCATGAACACCTTGTTCATCAGATTCATAAAGTATGTCTGGGCATTTGTCAATCCAAATGACATGACTGTAAACTCATACAATCCATACCTTGTTACAAAGGCAGTCTTCTGGATGTCACTTATCTTGATCTTTAATTGGTAGTATCTAGATCTCAAATCTATCTTAGAGAAGTACTTGGCTCCTCTTAATTGATTGAACAGATCAACATTCCAAGGTGGGGTACTTGTTCTTCATGGTCACCTCATTCAAGGAACGGTAATCAACATACACCCTTTGACTCCCATCTTTTTCTCTACAAATAGAACTAGTGATGCCTAGAGTGAAGAACTAGGTCTGATGAAACCACTTGCTTGCAATTCTATAATCTGCTCCTTCAACAAGTCCAGTTCATTGACTGCCATTCTATATGGTCTCTTGGCAATCGGGACTGTTCCGGGTAACAGATCAATAATGAACTCAATGTCATGGTCTGGTGGCATACCTGGTAATTCTTTTGGGAATACATCAAGGTATTCACATATTACTGGCACATCCGCTATTGAATGGGCAGTTAAGTTGCATATCATTGGGTCAGATTTGAGTCCTTTAGGCTCAAACTCTACTTTGATTCCTTTATTATTGACCGGGTAACTCTTCTACTAGCACAAGCTATATTGCCTTCATGCTTAGTTAACCAATCTATTCTCAGTATGACATCTATTCCATTGGAATTCAGAATAACTAAGTTTTCTAGGAATCCTACCCCACTTAAATGGAGTTTAACCCAGGGGCATCCTAGACGACATAAGACACTTCTCGTAGGGGATTGAATTAGCTTAGGTTTCTTAAGAACCATAGTTGGCAACTTATGAAGTGCAACAAACTTTGAAGAAACAAACAAATTTAGAGCTCCTGAATCAAATAAGACTATTGCAAGGGTTGAGTTGATGGGAAACTCATCGAGTATGACTTTCGGTGCTTCCTGGGCCTCTCGTGCATCAATGTGGTTCATGTGGCCTTGTCCAAAGTTTCGTGGCTGTTCGGCTAACTGATTCCCTCCTCATCCTGCTCCTACTGCTAGAGCTCTAGGGGCTGAACGAGCTGGAGCATTACTCTGGTTGGCACTAGGGCAGTTTCTCATGTAGTGGCCTGTTTGTCTGGGTATTTGCTGGAGTCTAGGCGCTACTCTACTGAGACTATCCTATGTTGGAACTGCGAGGAGCTGATGTTGTTGTGAGGATGTGGATCCCGGAGTTTGATATTGTATAGTCTACTATCGCCGGTATTGGGTTTTCTGGTGCTGGTTGAGTCCTGTCCCTTGTGATCTACTACCCTGTTGTGTTTGGTCAGATAACTTTCTCTTCCTTTCTGCCTCTATAGGTGCACATGCTTCTTCTAGAAGGATGGTCATGTTCATTAGAGTATGGAAGTCAGGATAGATCACAGGTACAAGCTGGACATACAAGTTGTGCTACAGTCCTTTCTTGAAACGTTCCTGCTTCTTCTTGTCTATTGACATGTCTTCCACGGCATAGCAAGAAAGACGGATGAACTTCTTGATGTACTAGTTTACTGTCATTGATCCTTGCTTTAGGCTATGGAATTTGTCAACCTTTATTTCCATAGTCCCTTCCAGCACATGGTACTTTCAAAATTCTTCACAGAATTCCTACCAGGCGATGGCATCTGCATCCACTGATGCTTCGCAATAGTTCTCCCACCATTTTGCTGCTGATCCTATAAGTTGATAGGCTACTAGATTCACCCTTTCTTGACCCTCACATATGATGACTTTGAGCTTTCTGGTGATGGCCCTAAACCAGTCATAAGCCTCTAAGGGGTCTTCAGTACTATCAAAAGTTGGAGGTTTGATCCTCATGAACTCTGGCATCATGTTTTGTGGTCCATAACCCTAGTTGTTGTTTCCTACTTGTGCTATAGCCTCTAGTAGGCGGGTTTGGTTGGCCACCACTGCCACTAGGTCATTCTCCGATGGTGGGGGTAGTGGGGTTCCTTGACTGTTACGGTTGCTCTGGTAGACCTACTAGCTAGGCTGAGGGTCAGTGACCCTACCTCTTCTTCTACCTTGACTCGTAGAGACCCTTCCACAGGACCCTATTGTACTTCCTGCTTCAGATCCCATCTCAGGGGCTACATTGATAGGTACAAGCTGGTGTTGTTGACAAAGATGAGACAACTGCCTGGATGATTCCATCTGTTCTCTGTAGATAAGAGTCGAAACAAGAGCTGAGATATATCTATAAGATGAGGGCCAGCAAGATAGAATCAAGGATAATCCTAGCCAATCATGCAATTAAGATTCAACAAGAAGCAACACCACACATAAGCAGAAGCCACATGTACTAAACAAACCTAGGATCATCTCTCTAGGTTGTTAGTACAAAAGTTCTCGGTCTACAAATGACAAAAGCATGCTCATAGAGCATCAGACTACATGATTATCTACAACAAAAGCTACTCAAGAACCTACTCCTAGTACTAACTCGCCATGACGCGTCGTCCTCAAGCGTCATGGGCGGACCTGTCAACAGCATTGTCAGCCGTTGACTTAGCAGGTGAGAGAGTCCCTCCTATTGTCAGGGTAGAAGCGGGGTTGGAGATCATGTCGGTGTCGAGGTCATCGTCATCGTGGTGACGAACGTTCTCATGCTCACTAGGGCCCTCCTCCTCCTCAAAGTCGTTAGTGGGTATCACCATATCTCCATCCTTGATCAACTCGGTAGGTACTAATCCTCCACTGACTGCTGGAACTAGCGAGGGGTCAATCACGCCATCTGCTATAGCTGCTGCTATATGTGCTGGTGTGCTGGTGTGCTGGTAGGAGAGGTATACCTGAAAGGACGATGTGCTAGGTCCAACTTCGGATAGCGTGAAGGTACTCTTCTTGGTAGTTGTTCTGACTCCAGAGCCATTAATGGCATTCTGTCTGTTAAAATCCCTGCGATGAACCCTTACCACCCTCTGCCATCCTGCGCCTTTGCAGTTCCTTACTGTAGTGTCTTCGGCGGCTGTAGCCTGGACTCTGATCTAATCCAACATCACATGAAGAGCTCTCTCCCATGTGACTCCTCTGCCCTATGGCAACTAGCCTGGAATAGCTAATAGGTCTCATTGTGCATGTGCTCCAAGGCGTGGAGGTACTGTGCTATGACGACAACGATGGTGTCGTCATCCTCTTCCTCCTGTCCTGCATCCTCCATGGCAGTTTGGCGTGCACACCAAGCGGTTCACTAGCCAGCGGCAGCTAGAAAATGCCTAATGGGAGTGTGTCCCATCTCTCAGACACATCTCCCACACATGTGCTAAAGTGCTTCATAGGCCACCAACTGGTACGTGTCTGGGTATCGTACTCCAGTGGGGCTGAAGTGCCACGATCATCAGCTGGAGTGCCTCGGGCAGTTAAAGATCAACAGAAGAACCTGGCACTTATGGAAACCATTCTTGTCGTACTCACGCCTAGTGTACTCAGGGCATCTGTTATACCCTAGGCGACAACAAACTTCCCACAGCAACTGAGGAAAGCCCTTCACTAGCAGATAATGTACTATGTTCCAGTCATCGTCCTCCATCTATCGGGAAAAGGGGACAACTTAGGACCAGCATAAAAGAGGTTTCAAAAGAGAAAATGCAAAAGGTAAGCGAGGAAGAGTTTTCACGACATAGTTTTTAGAAAAGTAAGTAGAGACGAACCAGTCTTTCCTAAGGTCATGTCCTACAGCCAAGCATGGCTCTGATACCACTCCTGTAAGACCCCAACCTGGGATCTCCTATGTCTCCCATATCAGTCTTTAGATCAAGTAGCTAATACGTACAGTATAACAATTGTAGTATCACAACCAAACTTTTTACGTAAGTATTAAGATTTAGAGTACAAAAGGTTACAAACCAAAACGTATATTACAAACTTGGCCGAACGGCCAGCAAAACTCAGTGGAAAGCAAAGACCCAAAACCACAAGCATTCGCATGTCTATGACCGTGGACACGGCTATACGAATAGTTTTACACTCTGCAGAGGTTGTACACTATACCCACGTGTAACAATCTAAATTCTTAAAACCAAGAAAATTTAAAACTTTTTCAAAGAAGATAAAAGAGTTTTGCAAAACTAAATAAAAATCCTAAGTGTGTATGTGTGCTTTATACATATACATATATAAGTGAGTATGTGTTCTATATGTATAAATACATATATACGTTGAGGGCTATTTTCCTATAATATAATATATATATATATGTATGTATATATTTGATTGATTGCTTGATTGATTGTTATGTGAGCTAATGTAATATATATATATATATATATGTGTGTGTGTGTGTGTGTGTGTGTGTGTGTGTGTGTGTGTGTGTGTGTGTGTGTGTGTGTGTTGTGTGTGTGTGTGTGTGTGTGTGTGTGTGTTTGTGTGTGTATGTACGCTATATGTATAAATATACATGTGTATATACCGGAGAGGAAAATAGAAAGCCCTTTTCTGTGAAAGGCCGAAGACCATCTCTCTTTCTCTCTTCTCTCTCGGCCCACTTGACCATATCAGCCTAGCCCGCTACCTCTCTCTCTTCCCTCTCCTTCCTTTGGCCTAGACCAAACCAGGCCAGTTGGCTCTCTCTGCTCTCTCCCCACATGGGCTGGAGCTAGCCCAACACTTCTCTCTCCTGGGCCACTCGACATGTGCTTCAGCCTAGCCACCCCTGCCTCCTGCTTCTTCCTGCCGAAAGCACATTGCGCTGATCCGCCTGTACCCCAAGACGCCCACCAAGGGATCCTGCCTGTCATGCCCATCTTCCACCTCACTCCGAAATCTGTTTCCTTCACGACCAAGCCGGCCACGCTAATCTGCATGTCTCCCGGATGATAGACCATCTAGAAGCTCCTCGAATCAAGTCCATGAGAGCTCCGCGACCTATTGCCAGCTTTATCTACAACAAAATAGGTTTAAATGAGGAGATCGACTCAGATTTGGCCATCACCGCCCTAAAATCTAACCAAGCTTGCCCTGGCCTCTCTAGCCCTCCCCGCCTATATATAGCAATCCCTACATCATCCCCAGATCATCCCAAACTTTTTTCCCCAACTCACCAATACGAGGGCGGCTCTGTAGTGCCCTAGCTTCGTCGGATGCTCCTTGGTCAATCTCGCTGAGCTCGCTGCTTCCGTGATGCTTTGCCATAATCGAAGCATCCTAGAGTGCCGCCAAGACACCATACAGCTTCCTCTGCCCTCGCCCTTACTTCTCAGCTGTCGTAGCACCGTCACCAACAAGACTCGAAAGTCATCGCTCAAATTCTATTTGTTCTTCGCCGCTTTGGGTTGTGGGGCTTACTTCCTAGCCCTAGTGGGCCATCGCCAGGCCGCCTCGCCACTTCCCCAACCTCGACGTTGCCCGAGGTGAGATGCTCATCCTCTCCTAATGCTTTTGCGCTGCTCACCATCGACCATATTCCAGCAGAGCACCATTTCGGTGAAGCTTCGACGAGATCACCACCGCGCCCGAGCTCCCCCCGCCACTGGTCGCTCTCACTCCGACCATCTAACCTTCATAGCCGTCCTATCCGAGTTCAATGACTACAATTAGATCTAACACGTACTCTTTCGACAACCAATCAGAATTCACAAGATGTCCATATTTAATCCAGTAAGCACTCTCAGCCAAGTCAGCAAGCCATGTCATCCTACCACACCAGCAAATCTGCTGATGTGTCAAGCCACCCTAGCCAAACCATCCAATTAGCATGCCTAGTCAGTTTTTCTTTCTCATTTATTTCTTTTATTTCTGTGATGATGTCATAATTAGTATATATTGCACAATAAGTGATTTTCTAGTGTAAAAATAATTCCAAAAATAAGAATAATTAGGAAATTAATTTTTGATAATGTTTTTATAATGTCTTTAGTTATGTTTAATCTTTTTATATAGCTTAATAATTAAAGTAAATGCTAATAAATTCCAAAAAAATCCTATAAATCATAGATGACTTTGGAAAATTCTAGAAAATTCTTAGCGACATAATTTCATCTGTAGTTAATCTTTTTAGTTCGAGTTTGATCTTTAGAAAATCATAACTTGTCAACTGTAGCTCCATTTTGACCTATTCTTTCGTCAGATTGTCTGAAAAAGAGTGATCTTGTATGTGATGTTGTTTGTTGTGTGATATTTGGTTCTTTTTTTGATATTGGTGTTATGTGTTGCTTTTCGCTTATTTTCACAAGTAGGTGCCAACGTTTCGAAGGAGCTAGAAGGACTTTGAGACCAAGACTTCGCTAAAGACCTAACTGACTCGAGTGAAGGCAAGTTATGTTCTTTATCATATTTATCCTAGTTTTACAAATGTTTTGTTTTACTAACATTCATGCTATTAATATGTTAGGAATCCCAAGTGTTAGGCTTTACCCTAGTTTTCCTTATCATCCTTATCGCCTTAGTATGATTTTGGGTTATGAAAGGGTAGATGATGCTTAGCCTTGCTTTGGGATGGTAATCATGATAATTGTTCCGTGAACTTGATAATGGTCCCATGCAAAATGATAAAATATGGTGAAATAATTTTTGTAGCAACATGGTATAAGGATTTGAGCAAGTGGTATGATGAGATGTATGGTTGGGAAGTGGTAGTCTTGCTCAAATCTAAGGACCAACTCGTAGAGCGACCTTTCTGTGTTTACAGTACAACCACAAGTCTAGTATGAGACGAGCCTAACCAAGTAATTATTATCGCTTTTCAAATTGTTTTAATTAAATGTTGTTTTATGCAAAAAAGCTATTTAGCCATATTCTTGTTAAAGCATTCATATGCATACTATTCCTTCACAACTTGCTAAGTACGACATGTGCTCAAACTTGCTATCATCAAACAATTAGTTGGGTAAGAATTGGAAGACTTCATGAAGGATGTATTCTAGGGAGGTGTTCTACATCAATTTTCCCTATGGAGTTATCAGCGAAGATGAAGACTATACTTAGGATCTGCTACAGTGTTTTGGTTCTTCGACCTTTGGAGGTCTTTCGTAAGACGATTTTTTGGTTAAGGTATGGATATTGTAATGATTATCATCAATGAAGTAATTGTGTGTTGAGATTGATTCCTGGGCTCAAATAGATGAGATTAGTTTTTTTTTCTTAAACCGCTCTCGATACCACGTGATATGCTCAGCCTCCAACCAAGACTCTTCAATCACCATTCCTGCCGGGCTAGTCTATGAGAAACCCCAAGCACCAGAGACCTTGTACTGAATACCAGATTGGCTATGCCGACTCACAAAATATTCAAACAGAGGGCCAGATGGTCACTTGACTCCTCGCTACTCTCCAGCGTCCTAGTATGATGTCCAACCCAGTCAAGTGAAAGAAAAGTCAAGTCTTGCGCATTCAGGACACATGATTGCACTGGGGTGGCTAAAGCATGGCAACAAAATGACTCGGTCCTTAAGTGGCTGGGCCAGCCATCTTCATTGGCAATGAATACCACCAGGTAACTCAAGCCTCCAAGCGCATCCACCCTGACCACTCTACCTGCCTGTGTCCAAAACAGTTTTCACCTATTTTTACACATCACCCTCCATATCTCACACAACATCAAGGACTTAATAACCATCACAGAATTCACAACCATCAAGGATTCATGGTATTTAAAAGCGACGTATTCAATCCTAAGCATGTTTGATATCAAGGCGTCATCCAATATTAATATAGATAATGGCAGGTAAATCCTAGGGTGATATGTATTCTGGATGATGGTATTTAAGGCATGGCAAGTGTTTCCTAGGAGTAACTACCATAAGTAATTTGTAAAAGTGCAAGACAAAGCACATGCGATAATAAGTCAAGTTTTAGTTGATTATGTGAATTATCTAAAAACATAGGTTCAATATGATCAAGGAGATAGGACTTGCCTTCTTCGAGGTTTTCTTCAATGTTTTGGTTGTAGTCTGGATCTTCCTGCTCCTGAAGTTTCCCACGCAGCACTCATAGAATTCTAGCGGATCTGCAATCATGACTACAATCATTAACAAGCTATACAAGAGAAGAATAAAATAACACCAAATGAAAATCCAAATGGGCCATAATGGATATCACACAATGATAGATATGTAGATCTTGAATTTAGATGAATTTCAGTGAAAAAACCGTCGAAATTGGAGCAAGAACGAAAAAGTTATGACTCTTGGAAGATCTAATCTAAAATTAAATCAAAAAAAAGTACTAAATTGCACTATTTATAGGTGGGACCCAATTAAATAGTAACCCAATAGGGCCCACATGAACAGTACTCGGTTGGGTTGGAATGGGCTTAGATTGGGCTTGGTTTGGGCTTGGTTGGGCCAAGCCGGGATGTACAGTACTAGCACGCTTGGGTAGGGCTGGCTGGTTCGCGGGCTGCAAAGTTTGACTGGCCCACTGGGGCAAGGCCTTTGGTTACTGGTCTAGCAGGCCAGTAGTGTGTGGGCTGAGCCACGGTCAACTCGGTCGGGCTGCACAGGCACAAGAGCAGGCCCAGCCACGTGTGCGGGCGTGTGTGCGGGGTTGCTGGCCAGCAGACGACGAAGGGGATCAGCCAGTGGTGAGCAATCGCGATGGAGCCGTGTCAGAGAGCTCACCAGAATTGCGCTCCCAGTGAGGACTCACGACGACAAAGATGTGACGGGCATCTATGCACTACAGGGAATTCGTCTAGAAGATGGCGACTGGTGAAGATGGCAGCTGCATGGAGAAACTGGACATCACCACCCCTCAACTACGCCTGGTCAACCTGCATGGAAAAGTGTGAGGAACCGTCCAACAGTATTCTAATTAATCACTAAGTTGATCACTGACACGATCATGACTTCAGTGATTAAACAGAATACCGCTTCGGTAGTCCCGACACGTGTTTTGTGCCCAAGGATCGGAACACATGCCTTCCAAAATGTACATCACAACATAGCTTATAAAAAGCGAGTAATAAACATTTATATTACAAGTATTAAGCATGCAACTGATTTCAACAATTTACAACAAAAGTGAGCTAGGAGGAGACAAAACCCCGCAACTCCTAACCACAAAAGAACTACGTAGCGGAAAGAAACCTATACAACAAAAGAGTGAGCAGTGCCACATGCCCTTAGGCACCGTCTCAAAAGCACGACCTCCTAGAGTAGGATGAACTACTCTTGCCCGCCACCCTTATCGGCAGGCACGAAGTAGCCAAAGACAGCCTCTTCCTCGGCAGCAGCAATACTTGCATCAACTTAAGCGTAGCACCTTGAGTACGAAGGTACTCACAAGACTTACACAATATGGGTATATAATATTCCGACTTCAAGGATTATGCATTGAGCTATTAGCAAGGACATGCCATAAGGTTAAGTAAAACATACGTAGACATATATGTGTGAGCACATATACTTAACCAAACATGACATTCTACCCTGCAATAACCAACTGAACATAAATGAAACTGTAACGTAAATGTAACATACGGACTAGAACATATAAGTAAACTGAACCAACTCATCCACCACCATAATAACCGAACCATCAACCACATAACTGAACCATCACCCACAAACGAGAACTCTACGACCGGGTGCAAATGAAACAATAGCATGCTCATGACCGAGAGTTGTGCCACCCTGCAGGGGATACTCCTGGACCCACACGACACAAGGACCATACGACTTGTGCCACCCACTAAAGTGCATACAAGGGGGTACTCATGACAACCTTTCCCAACCAGTCCCAACCGTGTGGATCATGCATCGCTCGGCATGGTAGTATTAGAACTACTCCCGAAACGAACTAGTACCACTTACAAGCCCGTTCGATCACACCGTCGATGTTCAGGCCCATAAAGCCACAGTTACAAAGGTATTCGGCTCGCCTTACCATTAGATCGGTATGTGGTGAGTAAGGTAAGTGCTAAAGCCAACTACCCTGACGATCGGCCTTAAATGATACAAGCGGTCTACGATGCCCAGGTTCCTCTCCCGAACTGCCACCAGGACTTTCCTTCGAGGCAGACGTCACCCCTAACACCACCCACATCTCGTCTCATATTCACCACTCACCCAACCAACATCCACATAATCATATACGTGAACAAGTAGTAAGCTGTAACACCCTAATTTTTTCATCTTTAAAAAAATTCTTAAAATTTGCTAAAGTTTAAAATGAGTTTAAATAATTTAAAAGAGAGAAATCCTATTTTATATGAAAGAATATATATTTGACATAGGATATAAATGATTATTTTGCATTCATGCTGAATTAGGCAAATAGGATTTTTATTTGGTTTTTGATGAAATTTTTTTGAAGAGTTTTTGCTTTGATTTTGAATTTGAAGTTTGGATTTGAATTTAGAAAAAAAAGAAAAAGATTAAAACCTTTCACGGACTGCCTTTTCTTTTTCCCGGCCCGGCTTCTCTTCGGCCTCAGCCTAGCAGCCACTCCGGCCTCTTCTTCCACCTGGGCCGCGCCCCTGCCTCCGCCCATTCGCGCGCGCCAGCCCACACGTCGAAGACGCCCGCGCCGAGCCGCCTTCACCTGAGCCGCAGACATGCGAGCCCCGCATGTCAGGCCTTTCTTCCTCCTTCGGTCGGACTCCAACTCGAACACGAACACGCACCGGCCGCCGCCTCCCGATTCAAATCCGAGCCATCCCGAGCCCTAGAACTTCTAGAAATTTGCCAAATCAAAGACCTGAACCTCCTCTATCTCTAACAGGCCTTATCCTTAAAGATTACACGTTTAAATGAGGAAACCGAGCTCGGATTTGGCCCCACTGCCGCCGAACCCTACTCGAACTCGCTCGGCCAACCCGAGCCTCCCCGCCTATATATGTGCGCCCCTACACCTCCCCCGAAGCACCACACATCTATTCCTCAACTCATCGACGAGTTCCCGAAGCCGTAGTGCCCTCCCCGCGAAACTCCGACCGCCCGAAGTCACCGCCGTCATCGCCAAGCCTCTCCGATGCCGCGCCGCTTTCGGTAAGCCTCAAAACGGATACCCCGCGCTCCCCCGAACCTTTTCCGCCGCTCGTCGTCAAAGATTGAAGCCGGCGACGATCTTTTTCCCCCTGCTCCGGCGAGTCGCCGCCATGCCGAGCTCGGCTCCACCGAGAACCACTCCACCGACCGTCCCCTTTGAGCTCAGCTGTCGGATCCGAAACCCACGGCCCAGATTAGATCCCATCTATACCCCTTCGCTGACCAACCCGAGGTTGCCACGTGTCGCTACTTAATCCAGTCAGCCGCCATGCCATGTGATCTAGCCACCTCAGCTGCCACCTAGCGCTCTCTGCTGATGTATCGTCCGTGTCACCATGCCACGTCAGCCAAAGCAGCCCAGTCAGTATTTCCAGCCTTTTTCAGTATAAAAATAAATCTAATAATTCCTTTAATTGGTAATTTTGCAATTTAGCCCCTAGACTTTTCCGAAATAACAAAAAGAGCCCTATCTTTTTACAGTTAAGTCCCTATACTTTTTTATAATTACATTTAGGTCCCTCTATTTTTACAAAAAGGTCCCTAAACTTTCTGTTTAATTCAAAATAAGCCCTTTTCTTTTTACAGATTTAACCCTAGACATGTTTTAGCCCTAACTTTTTCATCGTAGCTCCGATTTAAGCGATTCTTGCGCTGATGGATTTGTTTTTCAGTGCTCTTTCTTTCTAACCAGTTTTTATCTCATTGTTCTTTTGTTTTGTGCTCTGTTCTTAGTGTATATTGTTTGTTTATTTGCTAGTTATTGTGCGATTAGCCGACAACTTCCCGGATAAATTTGAGGAATATCAAGACCAGGAGCAAGAATACACTGAGCAGCAACAAGGAGAAGGCAAGTGTCCTTAATCATATTGAACCCATGTTTTAAAATGCTTTGTTTTACAAAATTGCATGCAATGTCTGTCAACATGATGGGTAGTCACCTATGTTAGGGTTTTTCCTTGATTTTCCCTTATCATCCCTTGGAACCTAGTTGGTTATTGGTTAGGAGTCTTCTATGGGTAGATTGCTTAACCATGCTTTTGGGATATTAGGAAGTGTCATAATCTTGACTAATGAATATATGCAGTAATGATGGTTAATATGTTAATGGTCTAGCAACATGGAACATTAGGTCTTGAGCAAAGTAGTTTTGTTGGTGGACATGGTTATGATGTTGGTTTAGCGTTTGCTCAAGTAACCTAAGTAAGGACCGGTTCGTGGAGCGACAACCCAAGAAGTAACGTAGCAACCACGAGGCTGATATGGGTAAGGCGTGACATACTGATTAGAGTCTGTCTAGTGTGCGTTGGGTCAGCACAAAAGGGGGCTTTTGGGTAGGAGCTTTGCTTGCGTAAAGCCTGGCGGTGAAACCTAGTGGGCAGACACACACTGGATTAGTCTCTGGTTAGTGAAAAGTGTCATACAGTGATTATTGGTGGCACACCACTGGTGTGTGTCAAGTGTCTTGCAAACACGGCAACATGAAATTCACTAACTCGTGGGGAAAGCTGAACAACCTCTGCAAAGTGTAAAACTGTTATAATAGCCGTGCTCACGGATAAGAGAGACTTGGATCCTCACATGATTAGAGGGTGGATGGTTTTGGTTCTGGTACAGGGAGTACCAAGTGGTGTGGTTTTGGTCATAGTACAGGGAGTACTAGACAATTGTGGTATGTAGGTGGGGAACCTTGTATGCTAGTTGATGGATTGTTTGGGTTACATCCATTTAATACTTGTTTAATGCTTTTGAGTTCAAATGTGTTTCCATTACTCGCATTTATGCAAATATTACCATGTGTCAGCCTATTCTTGATATAAGCCTGCATGTCATTATTTTCCCACACTTGTTGAGTACATTATGTGCTCACCCTTTCTTTCTCCTACAAAAATATATGCTGCTCAGTGGAAGACTTTGAGGATTTTCAAGACGACAACCTGGTGTTCTAAGGAGCGTGTCTTCCAGTCGGTGCCTGTGGAGTGTTGGTCGCCAATGTTTTCGTCCCGCTGCCATCGTTTAGATACTGTCGTTTAGGATATTATTGAGGTTGCTTAGGTGCAGTCTTTTATTTGTAAGAAGTGAACGTTTATTTAAATAAAGTATTGCATTTGCTACTTCACCTATGACGTCCTTATGTGTGTTAAACTTCCTAGGCACACATAAGACGCACTTGGTTTTGTCCGTTAAAACCGGGTGTGACATAAGCCCTAAGCTCGCAAACAACTGTCGAGCCATTGCTTGTCTTCTACCGAGGACCTATGCATTACTAAGCATTTTGATCGACTCTTAGACATTTACCACGTTACCAAAGCTACAAAAATATAGATGAACAATTCAAGGTAGGGATTATGCAATCAACATATGTTATACCCATAAAAACCCAACATCGACTCCCCATACAATTCGACAGAGGTTTATCAATATGAGTTTATCAATATAGGTTCTACCCATGCAAACCTATACATAAGCATAGTTTATCAATATTTTGATTTCATTCAATTCAACAGAGGTGCAATATGATAGATTCTTGCCTTGATGCACTGGCTCAAATAGGTGGGGCGCGTCGGGATCGCCCTGGGCCTCCGGGATCAACGGATCAGCGTTCTCTAAAAAGGATCAACGCGTGCAATGCCATGAGTGTGAATGAAGTGCAAATATATGCCACAATATGCATATAATGGCTGAAAACATTTTTCCTAGATAGAACAAGTCATAAGGAAACTAGCAAAATTGGATTCATCAATTTTGGACTCGCAAAGAACCAACGGTGAATTAATGAAGCCTTAACCTAATTAATTTATCTCAGAAAGTTAATTAACTCTTTCATGGATGGGGACATTTTTAATAGGTACATTAGGTTATTATGAAAGCAACAAACTTGATTTCATAATTTTTGGAGTTACGAAGAATTTATTATGAATTTTACAACTTTTGGACCGCCTGATGAATAGTTGCTGTGGAAGTTCCGCAGATTTCTGCGAAAGTTCCGGACTTTTGCGGAAGATCCGTGAATTTTTGCTGAAGTTCCGGACTTTTGCGGAAGATCCGCGAACTTCTGCGGAAGTTCCGGACTGCGGAATCTCTGAAAAATTGTCCGGAACTAGACTTTACAGAAAACCTCTATTTTAGGGGAAAACTTTGCCAAATCGATTTGCAAACCTCTTCAATTCAAAGGGGAACATGTTTGAGATGGTTTATGGAGTCTAGAATTCGCTCATCAACCTAACAACTCGATTCCCAACTCAAATCTCATCTAAATCTTCATTTTGGTCCAAAACTTCAAAACTCATGAACTTTGCTCCAATTCAAAATCGACCACCCAAATCACGAATTCATGCCATGGGAAGCCTAAGGGACTTACCTAAGATGCTTGTGCAGTTGGGTGACCGCCGGGAAATGGAAGAAACGGAGGGAAATCGAAGAACTCCGGTGTTCCTTGTGCTTCAACCAAGAACACCAAAAGACATCAAATCCGGCTCGAATTTTCGGGAAAGAGCAAAAAAATTGGAGGAATAGGAAGCTTATGAGCTAAGGATCTCATGAGTACCACATGCATGCCTCAAATCCTTCTCTTGAGTTCGGATTTTGGGAGAAAGTGAGAGAGAGCTTGAGAGGGGAGTGAGAGGGAGCTGCTCCTTGCTTCTTTGGTCGGTTGAGCACGGGAGTAAGGGTGGGAGCAGGTGGCTGCATGTGAGGGAGAGGGAGGGATGGTTAGCCAACTCCAGTGGGGCTCACGTGCTATAGAAAACAAAGTATTTCCAATGCGATTTCTATTCTTTTCTCTCTCGGATTAGTTTCTCTCATCCAATTGACTTTTAACGAAGTGCATTAGTATTCCCAATTACAATTACGCAAAATTAAACATAATGCTTAAAAAGCATAATTATGCTTAATTGCGTGATTAAGGATTTAGGACGTGACAAAAAAGGACCTAGAGCTCCCTGGGCTACTCAGCACGAAGGCCGGACCATAGACAAGGGCATATGCACGCCGACGATGACCATGGCACGGTGGTGGAGGACCAAATGCATGGCTACACATGGCCATGCGAAGAGAGAGCATCCTAACGATGACCAGCTAGCTAGGAGGGTGCACGAGGGGACCGAGATGCTTATCGAGCTTGAAAACGGTGAGGAGCTGGATGGCGGCCAGCGAAGTGACGGTGGGGTGGTGGCGTAATGGCTCGGCTTCTGGCATGGATGGGCTCCCGTCGGGCTTCTGGTCCATGAAGAGCGGCATAGGGACCACAACGAGCTTGTGGTGCTTCTCGACAACTTACGGGGAAGAATCGGTGACGACGGAGCTACAGTGGTGAGAATGGCGACGGTGGCAGTGTGGTGGTAGTGGCAAAGTGGGGAAACACAGAGAGAAACCGGGCCTCTCTATTTATAGAGGGAGAGGGCGTAGTGAGGCAGTGCGGCACTTGCATCACGTGGTCGTCGGTGAGCTGAGCGGTAGTGAGGTGGTGAAGCGGCACCCACCTTTATTTCCACGACATGGCTAGATTGTGCTAGCCACACGTTTGCACTGGCGCGGAAGTCACATGACGTCAAGCGCTCGGGCGGTGTGCTATGAGGGCAGAGAGAGAGAGGAGAGAGAACGAAAGTGCAGTGAGATGTCTCGAGGGGGCGAGAAAGTAGCCGGTGCATTTATTGCGCTGGCCGTCACGGTGGCATAGCATTGCGTTGGAGGAGAGGGAGAAGGCGTTGGCGGACGAGCGTGGGATGGGCGACATGTGGATGGTCGGGGCTTGCGTGCGGGAACTAGCGAGCGGGCTGGCAGGCGCATGAGGAAGTTGTGCCAGTAGCATGGTTGCGGCCCAAGAGCAGGAGAAGGGAGCGAGGGCCGGTTGGGCTGGCTTGCTAGGCCACGCTAAGAGGGAAAAAGAGAAGCGGCCCGAGGAGAGAAGGGGTTACGCCCGGTGAAAATGAGAAAAAGAAAAGAGAAGAAGGTTAATTTGGGTTTAAATTCAAATGGGAGATTTGAATTTAGATTTCACTTTTGATTATGATCAATTCAAATGGGAATATTTGAATTATGAATTAGAAGTAAGGTTCTGAGATTTGGAAGATGATTTGAATTAATCCAATTTGAGATGAATAGAATCTAAGAATAGATTTGAAATTGAGAGATATTCAATTTCAAATCTCCACACAAAGAACCATGAAAACCATAAAACAATGCATATGAATCAATTTAATGTTGGGATCATTTTCAAAATAGTTCTAGTGTATTTTGGAATACCTAGTCAAGTTAATATATTTGAGTATGTAATTTCCTTGATTTTAGTTGACTTAACTAATTAAAAAAATATTAATAATTAATATGTTAAATATTCAGGATGTTACATAGATCCTCCACGCCATAGAATTCCACCATGAGGAACCCCATGAATGAGAAAGAAGGGTAAAGGTTTGTTGCGTGGCTGATACAGGCGACAGGATTTTGAGGTTTTCGTTGCGACACAACAAGCTGAGAGGAGAGGGGTGGCTGAGGAGAGGATGCGGTGACGCACTTGATGCGGGTAGGGTGTAGAGTAACACCCTCATGTCGGCGCCGGCGGACTAGAGGTGACGACGGATCGGGTGCGGGGCTTAGGATGTTAGAGAGATATTATAAAATAGAAAAACACTCAGGCTGAAACTACAAAACTGGCTACCAAAAAAATCATATTTAACATGCTAGGCGTTAAATCTTATATATAAAAGAGAGAGATTAGGTAGGGCAGAAATGCTTTGGTTTTGAGATCCGAGAATGAATTAAGGTACGTTTAGATCTTTAGCCGTGCTGAGCTATAGCTCAAACGGGCAAAAACTGCTCGTTTTAGCTAAGCCACGTTTGCTCGTGCCTGATGTTTGGTTCCATGCATGGGCCAGGAAAGCAGTCACGAGTATAATTTGTTGTGCGTGCGCTTCTTGCCGACGAGAGCCAGCTGTTTCCGCCCTCCGCTGGGTGAGGTTTTTCTTGCCGCTGGAGGCTACATTGCCGGACAAAGTTTGGATTTTATAGCAGTACCAAACGCAGAACCTTGCCAGGCATTCAGGCAAGGTACAAATTTCTAGCCGTGAATCTAAACATACCCTTAATAGCCTCTAACAGTATAGAACAATGCTAAGTTTAGTTAAACCAATTGAAATGATATGAAGTACTTTCAAATTTGTTGTTAGTATATAGAAGTTTCGCTGTCATATACTCAGACTTGTTAGTACGGAAAGAATTGTGATTTGTCCATATTCAATTTTGATTTATTGAGTTACAAAATGTATTTTATCTTTTGGTTTTAAAAAGTTTTGCCAAAATATATAAAATAATGTTAGCGAAGTGGTTATTCAAAATTCAAAAATCTGTGAGATAAGGTAGTGTGTGCTATTGTCTTGTCCGATCATGCCCATGCATTTTCTTTTCTTCAAACCTGGTTTCCTGTTCCCATTCATCACCGGAACGGTCGTCCAATTTGAAAGGATCAGAGAGAAAGATGGAAAAGGGGTAACAGATACTCAATGTACCTCACTAGCTAGTTACTTATCTTTCTAGAGGCATACGAGATGAGTACAACAAATTATTAAATAACAAAACAAGTGACAATCCAAAATAAAAGATATCACCAGTCGAATTGGGATCCTCACGGTGACTTTAATTCTTGGTAAGTTGTTCGATCTTAGATGGAAAGATAAGATTTAATGCTATAATATTTTTATAATTAATATAATTGATGTAGCTTTTCTCACAAATTATTGTTGCCCCATTGACTTCAAAGGGATCCCAATCCATGACGAGATGTACGAGCATATTTTATTTCTATCTAAGTTTGCTATGTTTAAAATTAGCTAATTATATCTACTAATTCTTAGCCACAAGTTTGACAATACAAAGTTAATAAAAAAAAACTAAGTATATGACTTGTGTATCATATAGTAGTTAATAAAATGTGACTTGATATAGTTATGATATTCAATTAAATAGTTGTTCAAAAATTTATAAGTGACTAACATTAGATGTATGTGTAAATTAGTGGATGACGAAATTTTAATCATGGTGGTTGGATACTCCCACAAATCTATCACCTCATCAATGGGTGTTCCTAGCTAATCAAGGTGGTTGATACTCCCACAAAAAAAATAAAAAATATATATATATATATATATATATAAGGTGCACGGGTTACATGGCTGAAAACAAAAACCTTTCATCTAGTAGATAGAAAAAAAATTGTTTTGGTGGGGCCTCACAATCTACTCCGAAGGACTCCTAATCTACTTTTCAGTGATAGGTGGAGCGAGAAGGCAAATAAGAATTTATAGAAGTTTGAAAATACATATTGAACCATTAGTCTAATTTAGTATCTTGAATATCTTAGTTAATGACAGGACTATCTTGTGTTACCAAGTTTTTTCCTACTCATATTTATCCACCGCACCCATCCTATCTCTAGTATTCCCATCTCTTCCATTTCCCTTGTGCAGATATATGTGTTGATTCGTAGTGATGTATTCACATAATACATTGTAGATTACTCATGCTCCATGTAACCCGTTCCATGGAAAATTTTGAGAGGCTGTTTGAACGAGTGAATGATTCAAATATATATATATATATAAAATTTAGTTTAAATTTATATTGATCTCTACTATATAAAATATGAGTTGCTGCTCGCATCATTTTTCCTCTACTCTCCCCCTATAATAAACCTTCTAAAATTTAAATCATTTATCTATTTTTACCATTCACTTTGTAATCCAATCTTTCCACTTACTACTATCTACAAATAAGGACCTATTTTACTAATAAAAATAAAAAATTAAAAAGAAAATTAGTATATAATTTTCTCTTTTTAAATCTCATATAAAATCAATCTATAGTATTTATTCATTCGGTAGGGCTATCTTTACACACCTATATCTATATATTTTAAGTTTATACTTAATATTATTATATTTAATATTTATATTTTTTTAGCGCACATACAATAAAATGGTTTCGAAATTTTTGAGCATTCCAATCCTCACGTCTCGAATTACGCCACACTCGTCTCCCCGTGATGGCCACCCGTCCATCTACGGCCTTCCAGACGGGCGAATTCCAAAAGCCGTTTATCCCCTCCTGGCTTCTCCTGTTCCACGGGCGGGCAAACCAAGAAACCCCCCAGCACCCCACCATGCCTCCGGCGAGCGTCTGCGATTCAGGCGGCCGGGGCCCTGCCGCCGCCCGCCGCACCTCGCCGTCTTCCGCAGACGATCTCCTCCAGCTGCCTGAGGGCTCCGTACCTGGCAATGACGATGCCGCCTGGGAGAAGAAACCCACGGCGGCGTCCCGGCCGGAGGCGGGCGCCGCGGGGGCGAAAAAACCCATTGCTGCGTCCCAGCCGGAGACGGGCGGCAAGAAGCCGGCGTTCTCGCGGGTCTGGTCGGAGGCGGACGACGTCCGCATCCTCGAGGCCCTCGCCGCGCACGTCGAGGTTCACGGCGCGCCGCCGGGGCGCTCCCAGCTCCGCGGCGCGCTCGCCGGCCGCGCCATGGACAAGGCAGAGTTCACCGTGACGGAGATTTACGAGAAGGTGCGCCGCCTCAGGACCAAGTACTGGAACATGCGCTCCGCCGGGGTTCCGCCGGTGCCAGCAAGCGGCGGCGACGACGGCGATGATGACATCCGGAAGTACGAGTTCTCAATGTTGATTTGGGGCAACCAGCCGGCACCGGGGCCAACACAGCCCAAGGTCCCCAAGAAAGGAGGCAGCACCAGCGCCAGTGCGGCCCCCAAGGTCGCCAATAAAGTAGGCAGCACCAGCACCAGCACCAGCACCAATGCGGTACCGAGCACGCGGGTACGCAGGGGTTTCGAGGACCTGCGGTGCCTGTACCCAAACCTCACGGTGGCGGTGGAGGGGATCGTCAGCGACATGAACGAAGACATGCTGGGAGCGGTGCTGAAGAGGACATTCGAGCTTATCAGTGACGAAGAAGCGGGTGAATTGGATGCTAAAGTGAAGAAGCAGAGGGTTCTGGAAGCTAAGATGACGAAGAGTCGAGCCACCATGAGGAATGAGGTGCTTGGGACCCTTATCAGATCCATGGATTGACAAGGCCTCAATGGTGTAAATATGATGGGAAGGTATCTTCTTTTGTGGTACATGAACTCTTTAGGATGTATAATTACCGAGTAGTTTGTCTAGTAAGATGATGGTGATCTTGTTTTGGTATAACCAACTTATATATTAGCTTTTGTTAATGTTTGTTGCGATGTCACTCGGGAAACATTGGCATGGCTAATGGTGCAGAAGAACAACACCACTTCCAATATCTTGCTTAATCTTATCGCTAGATTTATTGGATATTACTTAGTAAACTTTTGCCTCCCCCCCTCCCTCCCCAACACATTGGTAAATGTCCTGTTAAAGAATAGTAACTAAAAAGGCAGAAACTTCTGTTGATTCGTGCAGTAAAAATAGAAACTAGGGGATTTCTATTGATGTTTTTCTCCAACTCCGGGTTACGATGAATGATGAATGCAAGCGTCGTTCTAGTTGAGCCCAGCGAGATGTCATTGACTTTTCTGGGAGCATTCCCTTGAAGCATGCATGGTGCTTTTAGTGGTGTCCAAATGTAGCTAAGTTTTATGTAATCCCTATCATCATTCCTAAACTAAAAAATTTAAATAAAAGAGACAGTTTATACTTGATACTGATGCACTAGTCTTGAATTCCTGCTGTAGTATTCTTTTTCTTCCTATCATAACCAAAACTATTAAAATTCCGATCTGCACAGCTAATCTGACAGTTACTTGTGGAAAATTTACAAATTGAATTTACTTTCTTGCGCTATAGAAGTTGCTCTACAAAGCTTCATGCTTGTATACATGTGAACTAGGATACAGTTATAATTGTCTCATGGCTTGATCAAGATTATACATATGAGATCAGTTCAAATTTGTACTTGTATTGTACTGGATGTCTTGTATACATTCTGTTGGGAATGGTCATGTATTGTACTGGATGTTAAATTTAAGCTACTTATTCTTGTGCTTGTAAGTCATCTGAATTGCAGCATATTGGATCTTGTTGTTACATTTGTACTATTTAATCTTTCACTTGGAATTCACAAAACTAATAACTCATTTATCTGAATTAGTTTTTGCCTGAACTGGGTGAATCCCCATTTTCATTTACAGAAACAGAGAATGCTTATAAATTATGATTTTTGAACGATGGTGCCTGTGTGATTTTCAATATATGCTGATGGACCCATAGTAATTTAAGCTTGCCAATTTTCAGATCCATGGATTTAAAAATCCGCAACTGTGTACCTATGTTGGGAAGGTACCTTTTTCCTATAAACAAGTTCACGTAATTATGATTACGGAGCAGTTCATAAGTTGACCATATATTTAAGCACCGCCTGGATCTTTGCTACAGTTTCATTTGCATAACCTTTCCATGGATTTATGTATCAAATCTTGCTTTTAAATTGGAGTAGATTGGAAAGTTCTTTGGTATCTTGCTAAGAAGTTAGGCAGAATATTCTATGACTTGCTCAGTACAATGTGCAGGTTGAATTGGATCGTGCTTTTAAATAGGAATAGATTGGAAAGTTTTTTGGTATCTTGCTACGAAATTAGGCAGAATATTTTATGACTTGCTCAGTAAAATATGCAGGTTGAATGATTTTCCGTTGCCTATTTTGGCAAAGATAGGGCGTTGAGTGTAAAGTTTTAACTCGAGTCTTGCAAAATGGTATCATTTAGTATCAAGTAAATTCCTAAGGATGTTTGCAGCAAAATAGTGTTTGTTTTATTACCTAAGCCTTATATGTTGCTTGGTGAATGCCATTTGATGCCCTGTTAAGCTTTGCTTGATACTAAAAGAACAAAGATGTAGGGTGAAAAGATGTTAAACTTGCAGCCAAAAATAAATTAATGGATTTTTTATAAGTAAAAATTCTAAATATGTTAGGCTTAACTTGTGTATAATCACCTAAATAAATGTAAAAGTTACAATTATATGGTGACAAAGATTATTCAAAATTAGTAAAAAAATATGTAAGAAAATTCCAATTGAAAATTTTGAAAATATTGTTTACCAAAGGTTTCGGGTTTAATCTAAAACTTTCGGGTTCAGATCTGATTATATAGAATCCAGAACTTTCGGGTTAAATTTGGAATCTTTTGGATTCAGCAAGAATGAAATTCAAATTGAAATTAAAGGACGTCTAAGGAGTTATAGCTTAAATCAAATAAAGTCGTGTGTTTCAAATAATGATTTCAATTACATCCATGAAGAAGCTACAATCAGTTTCACACGAGCAAGTAGATCGATCAATATATATAAATATTGAGTAAGAACTCTACAACAAGGATACAAGAAAGGAGATATAAAATTTGTTTCCTGAAGTCAGACACCTCTTCTAGAGGTTTGTACGTCCCGATTGAGGGTTTCAATCACACTTGAGCTACGTCTCTCTCAACTATTTTTCTCTCTAAGAGTTTTCACTCTTGTTTTCTTCACTTCCGGAGACAAAATCGAAGTCTTCACAAATTTTTTCGGCAAACCATAACCTTGGGTGCTCGCAGGCGACGTCTAGCTACCTGGAATTGAATTCCCAAGAGTAACAAACGCTTCACAGACTTCTTGTCGATGAATTCGAGTACTCAAGATGGGATTTAGCTTACTTGCAGTCAAATTTCTAATCTCTCAACCAGACTCACTTTTCTTCTCAAATCTCATTCTAGAATGGAGTGGAAAGGAACTTTTTTTGCTCTAGAGTAATTTTCTTTTATGTCCAAGCAGCACCAAACAAGGGTGGGGTAAGGGTTATTTATATCCTTTCCCCAAAAACTAGCCGTTACATGCTTTTCTGGTCTAACCCAGATACTTCGGGTTCAATCTGAAACCTCCGGGTCAGCACTTGAATGCGTAACCGAGAATCTCTGGCTGGAACTCAACTCAGAGGGTCCGGATGAAACACCAGAACTCGGAACATCCGGATTAACCCGGAACCTCTGGATAAAACATTTAGACCTTAACTGAGCACCCCTGTCCAGAGCAAAGTTCAGAGACTCTGGCAACCCAGAGTATCTAGGTCAACCCAGAACATCCTAGTTAACACAACAGAACCTTTGAAAAACGGTGATAACTTTTGATCCTAAAGTCCGATTTTAACTAATTTGGACACTACGGAAAGTTTATTTAGAGGCCTATACATCCCAATTGAAATCATGATCTTAAATACATAGGATCAAATTAGAAATAATTTGAAATTTAATTCGGATACTTTCACACTTTCTGTACTGGATTCTTAAATCGAACTCTTACTTTAGATTAGTTAGAAACTCTTGAGTACTGAGACATGACAATTAGCTCTACATTTTATCTCTCTTAATAGTGTGATATACCTATACTCAAATTCAAATGTAAAACTCGTTTGAACTAATTTAAGCCTTTAAATACTTTTAAGTACTGCTTCTTTCTTTCAAACCTTGAGGGTTGTCAACTTCTATATCATATTGACTTTATCTCTTATTGATTCTTTATGTGATTGATGTGAATCACTCATAGCTTCCTATGGTTTCACACGTTCACCACCACCTTGGTCCTTCGGCGCTAAGCTATTTGCTTGCTCTTCACCACCGGATGGTCCATCGCAACCGACTTTTGATTGTCTTTCACCGTCTTGTTATAGAAAACTATTTTATATATGACATCTTCAATGAATTCACTTTATCATATGTGAAGTTTAATCTTGTTCTTCACTCTTGGCATATAAAATATCTCAATTCAACTTATGTCTTCTTAAGGAATCTAATCCTAAGTCACTCTTAAACACAAAATACATAGATTAGTCCATTAAAACTCAATTGACAATTTTATATCTGTAGTCACTTAGTCTCCACAAGTGACTTAGCCTTAATGTTTATTATCAACCTTCTTTGAGTTTCTCCTTTCGAGTATCACCTAGAGCTCATTTATCTTGAGACATATCTCTCATCTATGCATCACCTATGGAATAACCTACTAAATTTTTTTAACAATATTATTAGGCTATATGTATTGTCACTAATTACCAAAATCACACATAACAGTTATAGACAATTTCAATCTCCCCTATTTTTTAATTGATAACAATCTCACAAAATGATTATATTTGATAAAATTTAAAGTTCTAAGTATACATTTAATCCGAAGACGAATGTATACAAAGAACAAGTTTTGAAAACATTGAACATCACAAAGATATTTGAGATTACCAAAATTAGTTTTACTAGCATCAAATACTACAAAGATTTTGATGTTAGTAGAAACTAACATATGTATATAGTAAACTCCCTCACAATCTATGCATGTGTAAATGACTCTTTAATATCATTGTACATATTGTCTATCTCAAAATTTGAATGTAATTTTTTTTATACATATGAAGCAAGCATAATAAAATATATATCAAAATGAATATGCTCTGCAAAGTAAAACTTTTTAAAAAAGTTTTGCATGTTTTTTTTTAAAACTCCCCAATTGACATTCTCATTACAAACAAAATATCTATTACAAAATCTCCCCATAAGCAATAATTCTTCCTCATATGCAAAGCCCTATAACATCTAGTCCAAATTCTCCCGCAATTGATATCAATACCAAAATAGAATCATCGAAATAAATTTTCCCCCAATTGACGTCAAATTGGTAAGAATTATGGAGGACTCGCTAAAAGAGAAATTCTCTTCACAACATATTAGCCTTATCCTATAAGAGAAAATTATCGAAAACTAGTTCATGACCATGTATAATATAAACTCTTCATGGTATGTGTATGTCTTATAATTTAAGTTAAACCAAATACATTTATCTTATTATGAACCATGTGAGGAGAACAAGCTATATAATAGGTCAAAGGGGTTTAAAGAGATGTCAAATGTGATTTAAAAAAGAATACAATATATCAAATAAAATCACAAAGAATATCAATTAAAATTCCAAAGAATATCAATTGAATACCTACAAGAAATACCAATTAAAATTTTAAAGTATTTTATTTGAAAGACTTACCAATTCTAATTGAAATAGATGTCAATTGAAATAAATCAATTGAAATCAAATCAAACATGAGTCCGAAATTAACATTTAAAACACAAGTACAATGAATTAGGCTTAAAGTTGAACATAGCAAAATTATTGATAGTATAGTGAATTTCTTATTTATCACAAAACATCAGCATTACATAAGCATATATGTCTAAAAGAGCCATTTAAAACGGACTATAAATCTCAAGCAAAAGATTTTACTAATTTTATCAATATTGCATATAAAAGCAAACCAAGCATTTGATATGAATCTTTTTGCATATTTAGGATTGGATGAATCATAAATATGATTATATAGTTTTCACAAAATATGATACTTCAAATTACTTATATTTGCAATGGAAAGATTTTTAAACATTTATATGAAAAATAAAGTTTTTAAATTATTTTCATACTATCATGAATACACGTGAGTACCAAAATTAATCGTACCAAGAACAAGATTAACTCTAACAGCCCAGTGGTTGAGATTTTGAGTTCAAAGTCCCATTCTCATTCTCCAAATCTATAATCTGTGGTTCCTCCTATATTTTATTGTCTTCTATTAGGCTAATGCTTATCATTATGTTGTGTATCCTAACTAATACACTCTCCAATCGGTCACATCATTTCAAATACGAGGATGGTGGTAGCTGGTGTAGACTTGACTTAAGTAAATTACATATTTTGTAAAATAGCTTGCGAGCCTGGTGTGATTTAGTAACTGAATGTACTTGATATCGTTAGGGGTGAATAGTTATTTTCTAAAAATTAAAAACTTCGCAGCGGATTAAATAGTACCGGATACTTCGGTTCAATCCAAATACTCCGGGATTCGGAGTCTCCGAGTTCACCCGGATTATCTGGCCTATACAGAAACTTCGAAATCAAAGGAAACTTAAGCAAGTAAGCAAATCTAGATTGATCTATGAGTTATCATAAGTTCTAAGAGATGTCTAAAGATCTTTTCACTAACAACCTGTAGCCATAAACTCCCGAACAAGTAGATAAGAGAAAATCGCTAAAATTAAACTAGAACAATGGAAATGCAAGAAAGTAAAGGAGACAAAGATTTGTTCCCAAAGTTCGATCACTCCACAAAAAAGTGGCTACATCTCCATTGAGGAGCTCACAAAGAGCTGGGTTTCTTTCAATCCTTTTGTCACCCAAGCGACCACAAAGATCAAGCTAGGGTTGCTTACTAAAATTAATGGGTAATACAAACTTCTCGAGGCACTCCATAAGCTTGGGTGCTCTCCAGGCGATGCCAACTGTCTAGGAGCTCAAAGCTCCAAGAGTAAATTATCGAATATCTAACTAAATGGGGTATATGCGTATAGTGAATATATCACACACAGACAGGGTATGTACAACATACATTAGGAAGCTTCAGATATCACGGAACCGAATTAGTGGTAGTTGATATACCCGGAATCAAGAAGTACATATCAGGAAGGTTTCGATTGATTACCCAACCTGATATGATCATTATTCAAAATAGATTTATCTACTTGAATATCAAGAAAGATAACTCGCTATCGACTACGGCTAGATAGGAGTCGGTACCTCACCCCTATATAAGGTGAAAAGGCTGGGGAGGAAAAAATGGAAGACAACAACATGAAACACATGAGAACTGAAAATTAATGACAATACCTATGGACTAACAATGGTGTTGAGTTTGTTAGTAAGATGTTCCATAGGTGATGGATGGATGAGAGATATGCATGGGCTTTAGGTAAATGGGGAGATTGAAAATGCATCAAGATGAATGACCTCTAGGTGATCCTCGGGTAAGTGATGATAATACCTATGGACTAACAATCATATTGAGAATTGCTATTAGGTTATTCCATAGGAGATGCATAAATAATGAAGCATGGATTCTTTGAGAAATGCTATGAGTTCAAAGAATTGCATCAAAAGTTATTGAGATTTTAGTGATGCTCATAAGAAGAAGAAAAAAGCTCAATAAGATTAGCAATAAGCTTGAAGGCTAAGTTACTTGTGGAGATCAAGTAACTAAAGGTATGACTTGTTAATAGAGTTTTATGGACTAACCCGTGTGCTATGTGTTTAAGAATGAGTGAGGTTAGGTTCTATATGAAGATTGATAATATGCATGAAGGCTAATAAGTTACTTGTGGAGATCAAGTAACTTAAGGTATAAATGTTGTCATTTAGGTTTTATGGACAAACCCATGTGCTTTGTGGTTGAGAGTGAGTTTGGGTTAGGATCCATAAGAAGGCTTAAGTTGAATTGAAACCACATATGCCAAGAGTGAAGAACAAAAGTGGACTCCATATATGAAAAAGTGAATTATCTGAAGATGTCGAATACAAAATGGTTTTCTATGGCAAGACAGTGAAGGGCAAGCAAGACTCGGCTGTGATGGACCATCCGGTGGTGAAGGGCAAGCAAATGGCTTGGCACCGAAGGACCAAGGCGATGGTGAAGAGCGAGTGAAGCTTTGCGCCAATGGACCGTGCAAGGCCATGAGAAGCTATGAGTAATTCGCATCAATCACATAAGGAATCAAGAATAGATGGAGTGAAGATTTTATGAAAGTTGGCAACCCTCAAAGGTTTGAAAGTAAGAAGCGATACTTGAAAGTATTCAAAAGGCTCAAATTGGTTCAAATGTGTTTTATCTTTGAAATTGAGTCTAGGTATGCTGCACTATTAAGAGGGATGCAACATGAGCTAATTGTCGCATCTCAGTTCTTAAGAGTTCCCAACCAAACTCAAAGTTAGAGTTTCTTGTTAAGAGTCCGAAGCGGAAAGTGTGGAAGTCTCCAAAATAGGTTTTAGAGTGTTCCTAATTTGATCCTATGTGTTTTAGGTTATGAATTCAGGTGGGATATGTAGCCTTCTAAATAAGCTTTCCATAGAGTCCAAAATCGTTGAAATCAGACTCCGGGATCAAAAGTTATCGCCGTTTTTCGGAGGTCAGCTGTGCTGTTCTCGGAGACTCCGGTGAAGTCCAGACATTCCGGTACCTAGAGTGGCCGGAGACTCCAGTGAAGTCCGGATACTCCGGTACCTGGAGTGGTCGGAGACTCCAGGAAGTCTCTGGGGCTGTTTTGTGTGTTAAGTGCCGACCGGAGACTCCGATGTAGGCCGGATACTCCGGTGAAGTCCAGAAAAGAGCCTAACGGCTAGTTCTGACACAGTTCCGTGACCGTTCTGACGCCGTTTTGGATTTTAGGCTGGAGACTCCGGTGTTCACCGGATACTTCGTGGTAGGTATGTCAGAACAGTAACGGCTAGTTTTTTTAACTGGGCTATTTATACCCCACTCACCCCATCCTTTTGGGCTGCTGCAAGAGGCACGAAAGAACACATTTCTAAAGCCAAAAGAACCTCTCCCACTCCATTCTAGTGTGTGATTTGAGTAGAAAAGTGAGTTGGGTTGAGAGATTGGAAGATTGAGTGCAAGTGAGCTAAAATCCAATCTTGAGCACTTGAGTTCTCGGCAAGAAGTTTATCGTCGTGTTTGTTACTCTTGGAGGTGAAGCTTCCTAGGCGGCTGGCGTCGCCGACAAGCACCCAAGGTTGTGGGTTGCCGCGGAAGTTTGTGAAGGGCTCGATTTCGCCTCCGCAAGGGAAGAAATCAAGAGTGGATCGAGGAAAGTGGTTGAAAGAGACCCAGCTCATTGGAGCTTCCTCAATGGAGACGTATGATTCACGGTGGTGAATCCGAACTTCGGGAAACAAATCTTGTGTCTCCTCTCTTGTTTCTTTACTTTTGGGTTCTTGTTCAAATCTTTGTGCATATTGCTTGATCTACTTGTTTGTGTGTATTTGAGTGTAGGTTTTCTGTGGATCTACTTGGAATCATCTCTCGGAACACACGACATCACTTGGTTTGAGCTAGAACTCTCTACCCATCCTTTTTATTCAGTTTCGGGCTCTATTCTGTTCAGAAACCGGAGAATCCGGACTTCACCGGAGTTTCCAGACCTATACAACCCGGGGACTCCTGTCTTCACCGGAGTATCCGGATGAACAGTAATTTCAGCCATATAAACAGTGTTTTCAGCCTTTTTCAATTTAAGTTTTATTGCATATCTCTTACTAGAATTGAATAATTTTTGTCACCTTAGGATTGTAATTTCCACACTTATTTAGGGTGATTGTGCACTAGTTGAGCCTAGCATATTTAGGTTTTTCATTTGTGAAAAATCCATTAGTTTACATTCCGCTGCAAGTTTAGGCCAATGGTATAAAGGGGACGATTTTTTTACAAAAATGCCTATTCACCCCCCCTAGGTGACATCATTGTCCTTTCAAGAACCCGAGGCAAGCATCAAGACCCTAGCAGAGAAGATATTCGACGACTTTAGCCTTAAGTTAGATTAGATCTGATCTACTCTCTGTAATAGTTTTAGCCACATTGCTTGTACTCAAAATCATCAATATACGGCAACAACACCCCCACAGGACGTAGGGTATTACTCCAATTGGAGGCCTGATCCTATATACATCGATTGTCTCATCAAATGATTAATTCCTGCACTCGAAGGTACCCAGTCAATTTACGGACATATTGTCAGGAACTAATCTTCGATAGTTGGCGCGCCAGGTAGGGGCCTTCTTCTATTTCGCAGCATTAATCATATCTTGGGCTCATGTTTACGTCGGACTCCCTGACAACGGCTTCTACGACCACTTCGAGTTGACGAAGGACAACTTCGAGTCCCCTCTCATCGACTCAGAAATTATCTTCAGAACTATGGTTTTCCGTTGGGATGGTCAAGGTGGACTGATCCACACCGGTACTATCGAATCCAGACTAGTGGATGCGTATTGTGAGGTGGGACATCTCGAGTGGGATCCCAAAGAGCCTAATGTTCTCCACTTATGGACACAGATAGATACGAGAGTGGTGACGGTGATTCTAATGCTAGCTAGAGCAGCCGAACAAATCGATTCGTGTATATGGCTAGAATTACCCCCATCGGCTGACCTAATGGAGATAGATCCAAAGGCTATGATCGACAACGGTGCGGAAATTCCCAAAGATCCAGTGACAGTTGTCACTACCAACGGTATCGGTGCCATGTTACTGCCAGAAATATCCGAAACTGGAGCCTTATGTGCACCCGACACGACCCTCCACCAGCGAACCATAGGAGAGTATATGCCTCCTGGCCTCTCCCGATGACTTCTGGTGGGTGCACCTCCACCCGTGATGACTGACGGCTCAAGGGAGAAGCTCCCTCCAAATAGTCACCATGAGGTTTCATCGGCTCGACCGCCATCGAGCCTCGGTAGCGATGTATTCAGTACTCTGGACGCCAACATGCAAGGAGCTCATCTAATTCTCATATCTCTTCCAGAGTTGGATCCGGCGAATCCACTAACTCCTATGGTCAATCAAGTCCAGATCCTACTTGATGCAGCCCAGATCCAATTTGCTCGAGCAAATAATCACAGTAATTACAGCCCCCCAGTCAATACGATCCTGGCTCGAGGAGCCACGGACGGGAACACTCTCGAGTAGAGGAATTTTGAACGGAAAGCTCATGTGATCGAGCCAGAACACGACACTGTGGACCAAACTGTAGCTACCCCATCCATAGGCGTAGAAATTAGGAAGACATGAGGAATTGTATTCCTCACAATCGGTATGATTTACGGACGGTGATCGAAAACCACTGTGAAGAATGCCGTGAAGATGATCGCCGCCACTATGATCGTAGATCTACAGGACGAGATGGTCAACATGACTCCCTTGCTCGAACAGCCAGGCGTGATAGTCCCCCACCACCTCCTCCTGAAGAGTTCGACAGGGGATGCGAGGTTTTTGTGCATGAACTTCGATCAATTCGGTGGCTCGAGAAGTTCAATGCGGGCTCGATCCAGAAATATGACGGGAAAATCAATCCTAAAAAGTGGTTGCAGATCTACACCACTATTATTCGAGCAGCCGGTGGTGATAATCAAGTAATAGATTATTACCTATTAAATGCCTTTGATGGACCCGCAAGGTCCTGGATGTTAAACTTGCAGCCCAACTCGATTAGTTCGTGGGCATAACATAAGGCTCTATTCATAGCCAATTTCCAAGGCACATTCGAGCGCCCAAGAACGGAGAACGACCTCCACTAGCTACACCAAGGCGACAATGAATCTCTTCGAGATTTCATCCGTAGGTTCAGCGACAAGTGTAACACGATCCTAGACATCTCAGATGAGTCGGTAATTATCGCCTTCAAATGAGGTGTTCAGGACACAAACTTGCGTGGAAAGATGGCTACTTGGAAGATCCGCATGGTTAAAGAGCTTTTCAAGTTGTCCGACAAGTGTGCACAATAAGCGGAAGCGTAGATACTAGCTAAAAACCTCTAATCTAGCAGGGACAAACCCGAGTCCTCGAAGAACAGAGGAAAGAAGAACAAACCTGGTGACAAGCGCAAGGGTCCTGATACAACTATAGCCGTGGTCGATAGGAGCAAATCGCGCAACACTGGGGTCAATAAAGGCCTCAGTCGAGGTGGTGGAAAGTGGTGCCCCATCCATCGAAGTAACTAGCACGACTTTGACGAGTGCTTTGTGTTCAAGAAGAAGCTTGATGAAAAGATCAAGACAAATGCTGAGCGTGGCAATAAGCAGGCTAAGTCAAACATGGAGGGTAATGAGCCCTAGTTCCATGAGGCTGACCACAGCTTAGCGCACATCTTCAGAGGATCCGCCACATACGAGTCCAAAAGGCAGTACAAGGCGAGCGAGAAGTCAACTTGGCCCTAACTGGGCCCACTCGATATCTCAAGTGGTCGGAAGAGTCGATCACCTTTGATCAAACCGACCATCCAGTCGCGATACAACATCCTAGTCGCTACCCGGTCATGGTTCAGATGACCATACTCAACATCAAAGTCTCTAGAACTCTGGTCGATAGTGGTAGTTCACTCAACCTCATTTTCTCCAAAACCTTGGTCAAGATGAGAATTCGGAGGTCACATCTTAATACGGGAGTCAAGCCTTTCCATAGCATAACTCCCAACTCATCGACCATGCTTCTCAGTCGGATCGAGCTACCGGTCACGTTTGGCATGCCTGATAACTTTCGCACAGAAAAGCTGAACTTTGATGTCATGGACTTCGAGATGGCGTACAATGTGATCCTAGGTCACCCAATGCTAGGCAAGTTCGTGGCGGTAGTTCACTACGGCTATCAAGCACTCAAGATATCCGCAAGTACAGAAGCTGATATATGCAATATTGATGTCTTACGTGAGCGAGGTTCTACACGATGCTAAGCTACGATATCCGCAAGTATAGAAGCTGATATATGCAATATTGATGTCTTCCCAGAAATTACGACACTACTTTCAAGCGCACATGATCATTGTCATAATGACGTATCCACTGAAGGATATAATACAAAATCGGGAAGCTACTAGACGAATCGCGCAATGGGCGGTAGAACTAAATGAGTTCAACGCAAGCTACACACCATGCACAAGCATGAAATCCGGAGTGTTAGTAGATTTCATCGCTGAATGGACAAGCGTTGAAGATACAAGGCCAAACATGGTTGAAGATCACTAGACGCTCTTCTTTGATGGATCGCTCACGCTTCAGGGCTCAAGGGTTGGCATTGTACTCAAATCTCCAACGGGTGATGAACTTAGGTACGTTGTTGAATTAGAGTTTAAAGCTTCTAATAATGTTGTAGAATATGAAGAACTGGTAAACGGGCTCCGCATAGCTACATCACTTAGGATTAAACGATTTCTTATGTAACTGACTCACAGCTAGTCGTAAAACAAGTTCAAAAGGAGTATCAGTGCTTGGACGACAACATGACGGCTTACTTACTCGAGGTATGAAAGCTCGAGCAAAAGTTCAAAGGGCTAGAAGTGACACATATCAGAAGGAGTGATAACTCTGGTGTAGATGAACTTGCTAGACTCGCATCTTCTTGGGCACTGGTACCTATAGGGGTCTTTGTTGAGAAACTCCTTAAATCATCTATCTCGACAGTTCGGTGAACGGATGCTGCCCAACCTGACCAGCAGTCTAGCCAGGTCAGCGAGCCAGAACCCACAGACACGGATGCTGCACTACTCGAACGTAACTTGACTTGGATGACTCAGTACCAAGCCTATCTCGAGGGTTGAGACATCCCTGATGATGATGCGTCTACAGAGAAAATTGCTCGTAAATCCAAACTCTAAGTTTTGATAAACGGCAAGCTCTATCGAAAGGGGAGTAACAGAATCTTGATGAAGTGCATCAGTCAGGAAGAGGGCAATAAAATATTGCTCGATATCCATGGAGGCACGTGTGGCAATCATGCGTCTTCTCGCACCTTCGTCGCAAATTTTTTTTGCCAGGGATTATATTGGCCGACTGCCCTCCATGATGCTTTCGAGCTGGTCAAAAAGTGCGAGAGTAGCCAATTATTTGGAAGGAAGACCACTCGACGAGCCCAAGCTCTGCAAATAATTCATCTTTCTTAGCCTTTCTCCGTCTGGGGCTTAGATATCCTAGGACCGTTCCCAAGGGCTCAAGGTGGTTACAAGTTCCTATTCGTGGCTATCGACATGTTCACCAAGTGGATAAAGGCCAAACCTGTAGGAAAAATAAATGCAGAAGTTGTTAAGAAGTTCATGTGGAGCATAATTACTCAATTCAGCACTCTGCATCGGGTAATTACAGATAACAGTAGCCAGTTTAGAAGCGGAACCTTTATTGCATTTTGCGAAGAATTTGGCATCAAGACCTATTTCGCCTCAGCGGTTCACCCTCTGAGTAATGGTCAAGTTGAGCAGGCTCATGGTATATTCTTGGAGGGTATTAAAACTCGGATCTTCAATAGGCTAAAAGCCTACTCGAAATGCTAGGTAGAAGAGCTTCCCTCGGTACTCTGGGTCGTTCGTACGTCGACTAATAGGGCCACCAGTGAAACTCCATTCTTCTTGGTTTATAGAGCGAAAGCAGTGCTCCCGACCGAGTTGCAGTTCGGATCACCTCGAGTGGAAAGTTACTTAGAAGAAGTGCAAGAGCACTTACGAGCAGATGACATAAATTTACTTGAGGAGTACTGAGATCGAGCATCTATTTGAGCAGCTAAGTATCAGCAGGGGTTGTGTAGATATCAAAGCTAGAGAATTCTGGCCCAGGCAAGTCGCTGCTAGGGACCTGCTGCGAAAGGTAGAGAAACATGCCCAACACCACAAGTTATCGCCTAAGTGGGAAGGACCTTACATAGTAGTCGAGGTCACCCGACTTGGGTCAATACGGCTATCTACTCAGAACAGCGAGATACTCAAGCACTCATGGAACATTGACCAACTCTGAAAGTTTTATTCATAAGATACATTACAGAAAGGATCCGCTTAGCTCTAGCAAATAGTGAAGATCCACCACCTATGAAAGTTTGAAAGCGTATGGACCCTCATTTGATCCTGAACGAGTCAAGAAACCTTCTATATTCCTTCCTCAGGTGGCAGCTGATCACCCTAGGAATTGGCCGCCGACCAGCGTACGGGCCAGGAAAAGTGGCTGAGGTGAAGGTCTGCTGGAGTTGAAGACCGGCACCGATGATGCCGAGTGGTCTTCTGCCTGGCGTGAAGGCGATCTGGCAGTTGTTGACAGAGAAGGCAATCGTGCCTCCTTCGCTGGCGATGACTCGGGGGCTCCACCACTGAAGACCTCAATGGTAGCTTGGTCAATGATCCAATCAAGATCACCACTAGCTTCATTCCACTCCGGTGTAAAGCACTGCACCAAAGCATAGGTCTTGATGTAACGGCGAACGGGCTGAGTGAGGGGACGGTGACGTTCCATGATGGATGTTTCTTCCCTCTCCTTCTAAGGACTGTTACTTGAGTCCTCGTCATCGGAAGATGTGATGATGATGACCTCAGGAGGTATCATGGCAAGAGGCCTAGGGGAAAGGACTTCTGGGATCGGTCATGAGACGGAGATTGAGTGGAGGCCATGGATTCAAGCTATATGAGTCCTAGGAGGCAATGGGGAAAAAAACACAAAGGAGATGACAGACAAACAGCTTCGAGTTCCCTCTATTTATAGAGGGGGAAATGGGTTGTACTATGTAAAAGTGGTCATCAAGATCCGAAATAATGGCGTCCCCTTAGGCGCGTAGAGTGTTTGGTGGAAGTCATGACAGCGTTATGGCTTGTCTCATCTCTGCAAAGAGGGATGGGCGGCCATTATGACGTGTCAGATCAATGTTGGGTGAAAACGAGTATAAATGGGAGTGGGTTCTTTTAATGCCCACCTGTCCACTGGTTCAAGTTCACTCGATAATCATATTTCAGTCAAAAGCATAACGCTCAAGGGCTTGCATTCTCGAGTATTCAGTTGAGTATGAGCCTCACCCTGACTTCGTTATCGAGTACATGGTCGAGAGCGAGCCTTATCGTGTACATGGTCGAGAATGAGATTCGGTTGAGTACAGAACCCACATAGGGGGCCTAGATGCACTTTCAGTAACATAACTTGATAGTAATTATTGAAAAACTGCTGCTACCGGATGTAGTCCAGCGATCCCTCAAGAGAACAATTGCAAAAGAGACACAAGAGTAGGGAAAAAGCTGTCTATTATTTATTCGTCTCTGTTTACAATGAGGGGTGCTCCCCCATATATATAGTGCCAAAACCCCATATTCAATTGGAAACTTCCAGGATTCCTAACACTCCCCCTTGGGTACTTCTTGTGAAATGCATATGTCTCATCAAAACTTCCCGAAAACCCAGGGGGAAAATTTGGGAGAAAGAGTACACAGCTCGCGTCATGTTCCTGCCTCATTAAAAAACCTTATCATGAGAAACTTCAGGAAAACTCATCTAAGGGAAAAAGAGTACAATCCACCCAAAATGTTTCATATAATCTTCAAGATTAAATTTGGACACATAATCTTCTTTACCAAGATTTAATTCTTCATATCGGTATTATGTGAAAATTCTCCCCCTGAAATGTGCAACTCTCTAAGCCTCATCATCCCAATACCACAAACACATCTTTCAAAACTAGATGCAGGGAGAGACTTAACGAATAAATCTGCAAGATTTTCACATGACTTAGTATGCATTACGTTTATTTCATTCATCTTATGCAATTCATGAGAATAAAAGAACTTGGGTTTGATATGCTTCGTTAAGTTGCTTTTCACATATCTCGATTGCACTTGTGTGACACATGCATCATTATCTTCATAGATAATGGTAGGGGTGTTACTAGTGTTCAAACCACGTGACTGTTGGATATGATTGATCACTTCTCTAAGCCATGCGTATTCCCGTGCGGCTTCATATAAAGCTATTATTTTTGAGTGGTTCATCGAAGTAGATACAAGACTTTGCTTTGACGATTTCTAGGAAATTGCAGTTCCACCACATAAGAACACATAGCCAGTCTGTGATTTTGCTGTATGCAGGTCTGACAGGTACCCAACATCTGCGTATCCAATAAGACTTAGGTCCTGATTCTTTCTGTAGAACAGTTCCATATCTTTGCTACCTTGCAACTAGCACAGAATGTCCTTCAAGCTCTTCCAATGCCTTTTAGTGGGCTCTGTACTGTATCGTGCAAGTAGGTTTACTGTAAATGCTATGTCTGGCCTAGTGCAATTAGCCAAATACATCAGCGCACCTATTGCACTTAAGTATGGGAATTATAGCCCCAATACTTCCTCCCCCTCTTCTCTAGGTCTATAGGGATCTTGATCTGCTTGCAAAGACCTTCTGACCAAAGGGGTTTTAGCGGGAAATGATTTTTCAAAACCAAACTGCTCTAACACCTTCTGAGTGTAGTTTGACTGATGTACAAACCATCTACCACATGATCTAGCTGCAGGCCCAAGCAAAACTCGGTTTTACCAAAATCTTTCATTTCAAACTCAGATTTCAAGTCTGAGCTTGCTTCCTCAATTTTTTCTTCTGTACCGATGATATTCAGATCATCTACATATACAAATATTTTGCAAAATCTATTCTGGGACCTTCTTATGAATACACAAGGACAATCCGTGCTATTTGTGTAGCCTCACTTTTCGAGAAATTCACTCAAACGATTGTACCACATTTTACCTAACTATTTCAACCCATATAGTGACTTCTTCAATTGTACGCTATAAAGGTGTCAATTTCCTCCATCCTGATTCGGCAATGGTATTCCTTCAGGAACCTTCATATAAATATCTGAATTAAGGCTCCTATAAAGATATGCAGTCGCAACATCCATCAATTTCATTTTCAACTCCAGGTTGACTGCCATTGAGATTAAATATCTAAAGGTAATACCACCCATCACTGGGGAATAAGTTTCTTCATAATCAACGCCTGGTCATTAAGTGAAACCTTGTGCCACTAGTCGTGCTTTATACCTCACAATTTCATTCCTTTCATTCCTCTTAAGAACAAAAACCCACTTGTATCCTACTGGTTTGATGTGATGAGGTGTGCAACATACTAACCCAAAAACCTCTCTTCTGTTCAGGGACAACAGTTTAGCTGTTATTGCCTTCTACCAGTCTTCCCAATCTGACATCATGCTACATTCAATGAGTGATGCAGGCTCAGGCTCACGATCTATAACTGTGGCACTTCTATTTGTGAAGTATGCGTGAACAGTTGTGGTTGCTCTATTCCAGGATTCCCCTTAATTCACATAGTTTATTGCTATTTCATCATGTGCTGCACTTTCAGGTGCTTCTACACCTTGCTCTTCATAATTTCTTACAGATGGAGCAAGGTCCTTTAGTTTACCAATGTCAATTTCAGTACGTGGATTTTCGCTGCTTTCTTCCTGTGTTGGAGGATTCAAATCCGGGATGCCAACTTTCTGAGGTTCCATACCATCACTAGGTCTCAACTAGCTCCCCTTCCTTTTCCTTTGGGGCATTTTTGTGATCGACTATGGTAAGCTCTCATTTCCCACTTTCGCCAAATGTCTCCGGCTATTTGGGACTTGAGGAACCAAATTTTTTGTCCTTTTATTACTTTTTGGAGATCTTAGGACAAGTTGAGGGGTACCTTCTTTTGGTACTTCCACTCTCTCCGGTGTATTGCATGCAGGCACATACGATTTAGTCACGCTCTTCAAATCACAAAAATGATCAGGCAGATCGTTTGCTAATTTTTGCAAATCGATAATTTTCTGTACTTCATCATTTGCTTCACTAGTGCGAGGATCATGTGTCGTAATTCCTTCAGCCTGCCATATAATTTTCTGATATTTTTCATCTAAGGGTATATTTTCTCCCCTACTGACGGAAAATTATGTTCATCAAAAATGCAGTTAGTGAAGCGGACCATATGCAGATTTTCAGTTGTTGGTTCTAAATATCGGATTATGGATGCAGTATCATAACCGACATATATTCCAACTTTCCACAAAGGTCCCATAGCAGTTCACTGTGGCAGCGGTATTGGCACATAAACTATGCATCAAATTTGCGTAAATGAGAAATCTTCATAATTACCCCTTGCACTAGTTGCATAAGTGAATGGATGTTATAGGAAGATGGTCTATAATTAATGAGGGTTGCCGCATGTAAGACTGCATATCCCCAACATGTAGCAGGCAAATTACAATGCTGCAATAAAGGTCTAACAATAAACTTTATTCTTTTAATCAGTGCTTCGGCTAGTCCATTCTAAGTGTGGATGTGTGGTACAGAATGTTCAACTTTAATCCCCATACCAGTACAATAATCATCGAACGCTTTACAAGTAAATTCTCTAGCATTGTCCATTCTGATGGATTTCATACGATGATCTGCAAAATTATTCTTGATTTCTATGATCTGTGAGATCAATTTTGCAAAGGCGTGGTTGCGGGTAGATAATAGACATACATGTGACCACTTCAAAGATACGTCTATTAATACCATAAAGTACCGAAACGAGCTAGAAAGTAGCTCAATAGGACCACAAATATCCCCCTAGATTTGATCCAGGAATGTAAGGATTTCATCTTGTACCTTCAAGGTAGATGACCTTATTATTAATTTCCCGGTAGCACATGCAGGGCATACAAACTCTTCATGATTCGGGAAAAATCTTAACATTTATGTCATGACCTTGTGAGTTAGTATTTATGTTCCTCATCATTCTAAGACCAGAGTGACCTAATCTATCATGCCATATGGAGAATAATTCTGCACTATGAAACACAATCTTTAAGATAGTGAACACTTCAGGTGTCCAAATATGGGTGTAGTACAAACCACTGCTCATGGAAGGAAGTTTTTCTAGTATTTTCACTTCACTATCATGCTTAGTGATGAGTAGGTGTTCCCTACCATCTTCTTCACCAGTTTCTATATGGAAACCGTTAGCGTAAATATCTCTAGAACTTAAGAGATTTCTTGTAGATTCAGAGTACAATAATGCTTCTTCAGTATACAAAGTAGTTCCCATAGATAGTATGATTGTGTCTCTTTCTGTACCTATAATGCATTTATCACTTCCGGTGACAGTCATCACTTTTCTAGAGCTATTTCTAATAGATTAAAAATACACATTTTCTCTTAAGATGGTGTTTTTAGTTCCACTATCCACAATACACACTTCCTCTATGAGGGTGCCACACATATTCTATAAATAAAGCATTCAATCATTTACATGCAAGAAAGTAGCAATAAGACTAAATGCTTAATTAACTATCGAAAAATATTGTTTGCAGCTAATCTTGCTCCTCTAGTGCTTACATTTATTCATTCAATCCTCCTAAATTCAGCAACTAATTTAATAGCTAATAACTCTAAATCTAGATAGAATCTGCAAAATATCCAGCCACTTCATCTTCAATGGGTTTCTTTTCCGCTTCATCCTTCACGGCATCTTCTATGGCAGTGCAGGAGGGCAACGTACAGGCCTCTGCATCTTTCATTGGGAGGTAATTTACTGCCAGTGTGGGAGTATCATCAACTTCCATGTGACATGTTTCCCCCTCAACTGTTGATGCATTGTCCACATCCATCCCCACTGCAATGGTCAGGTATGCTTCTGGCTGCTCCTTTTTCTTTTTCTGGTATGCCTCCACAACATGCTTTGGTGCTTTTTAGATTCGGGACCAATGACCCCAAACACCACACTTATAGCATGTCTGGTACTGCTCACCATATGGCTTGACTGGTTTCCTTGTCTTCCCATTATCATCACCAGTCTTGACTTTGTCTGTCACCACTTTCCTCCCTCATGCTTTAGAAGAGCTGTGATTGACTTCTAGGCCACCGTTCTTCCCTTGCGGCTGGAATAAAAGTTCTTGTTTATGACTTCTTCATGAACTTTATGGAGTTGCAACACATCAATCAATTCAAAATACTTCTTATAATTTGATTGACGGTGATTGTGTGCGGATTCTGTTGCATTCGGGTGGAAAGTGGAGAGAGTCTTCTCCGTTTTCTCCTCTTCTGTAATCTCTTTCCCACAGAGATACAAGAGTGCAAATACGATATAGCACAGAGTTGTACTCTTTGATATGCTTGAAGTCACATAAATGGAGCCTGACCCATTCTTGCTCTGCACGAGGCTTGATGTTGTACTTAAGGCGCTCAAAACACTCCTGCAGTGCGTCCCCTAGTGCCTTAGCGCTGGTCATTGCCATGTACTCATCTTTCAAAGTGGGGGAGAGATGGTGGCGGAGAAAAGATCAGCGAACTCCTTGTTCGTGATACCAGCCATCTACATATTTAATAACGCAAGCATTACTACTAATAAAGTTACATCTTGTTGCTAAATTGGATTACTGCAAATTTTCTTAACATTTTCTATGCTATTATATTAATTTTACTGAATTTAAATGCATAACAGGCAATTAAACAGTAAAATAATAATTAACAGCATAGAAACAAAAATAGCAGAATTAAGTACTGCATAATTGCTAAATAGGTACAAAATTCAAATTCTAGGGTACTTCTATGTAAAAATAGAGTGTCTGGATAATTTTCAGAATATTCAGGGTCTAAATGCAAAATTTCATGGATTGCGCTTAATTAAAGGAAAAACTAGGGGGCAAAACAAAAAATGATTTTTCTTTTTTTTCTTTATTCCCACCAGCCTACTTCTTTATTTGGCCTGGCCTGGCCCACTGCGGCCTGCCCTCCTCTTCTAAAACCGGGGTAGCTAGGGTTTCCAAAACCTAACAACCATTCGGATCGACGCTCGTGCGGGGGCAGCGGAGGCCGGCGAGGCGGCGGCGTGGTGGCAGCCGGCGGTGGCGCTCATGCGGGAGCGGCGTCGGATGGCGAGGAGGCGATAGTCCGGCTGCATGCGGGCGGTGCGGGAAAGGCACACGGCCGCGGCGGGCCCAGCCGCATCTGGGTGGTGCAGGAACAGCGAGCGGCGGTGGTGGCCCGGCCGCATCCGGGCGATGGGAAGCTGCTGACTTCCTTGCCAGCGATGTGACTATTTTTTTTCCCTATGTGTGGTGGTGGCCTTCGAGCCAACGAGCTTTCTTGAAGAGGAAATGGCCACCGGTGTGCTGGCTAGCGAGGTGGTGGAGGCGGCTATAGGCCCCACCTTCTCGCTGTATGGATTGGTCATATACCGTGATCCCATTTATGTGCTACTGTTCATACAATACTCGCTACATTCATGCAATCTTGCTACTGTATATGCGATTCGGACCTATTTAGACGCAAAAATAAACAGTAGCAGCGAGTATACGTATCGAACAAATCGTACCTTTCAATCCTTGCGAGTGAGACAATCTGATTCCTTAGCTTCTCCTGGCAGAGTCTCGTATTGATAACGTGTTGAGAAACCACTGCTACCGGGTATAGTCCAGCGATCCCTTAAGAGGACAATTGCAAAAGAGATACAAGAGTAGAGGAAAAGCTGTCTGTTCTTTATTTATCTCTGTTTACAATGAAGGATGCTCCCCTGTATATATAGTGTTAAAATTTGTAAGAGATAGACTCAAATCCTACGAGAAATCGAGATGGGCCCATATTTAATTGGAAACTTTCAGGTTTCCTAACAATAACTAGATCCTTCAGCCATTTAAAGGCAGGGGCAACTAGGTACATGATAACCGTCTCTTCTATTAATCATATAGTACAAACGCCAGCCTCTTTCTGACTGTCCACATAGAGCGAACAAAAAAACCATGGTTCATGCCCATGTATGCAGACATCGGTATTGCACATATAACTTGTATACCGAGTATTCCACATAACTTGTAGTTCAGGTGACACTAAAATCGCTTCAATGAATTGAATAATTTCTGATATTGGTAGCCTCCAAAATTCAACTGAAAATGATTCACCACAGTTTCATATTTCTCTTTCAAGCTTTTGCTTGGTAAAAAAGACCTCAAAGCTTTTGTGCATCATATATGTCGCCCGTTCGGATTACTTAACTGTCACTACATATTCGGTCTAAGTTCAAATCATAGTTAGTCCACAATCTCTAGTGATCCTGAAAATAAAAGGAGAAGGGTAAAATATAAATTCCAAACGTGTATGCTTTTGATGCTCAGCACGCACGCAGCAACAGCTGTCCGGTTGCGATCCCAATCGTTCCACGCAACAGTAGCAAAGCTGCTTTTGTCGGTCTTATGGGGGAGTCCTTATGCCCACCTCTCTCTCTCGCACCGCTAGAACTACTTCTGTTATGCGTGACATTTGGATACCTGATTGATGGAAGTGAACAAAATATGTTTACACCCTTGTATTTAGTCAAATGCAAGATTTATGGATAATTCTGGTCCAATGCCATGACATGTTCATATGCCTATGGATTTAGATGTGTGGTATTATTACAGCGCAATTCAATATCTTCCCGGATAGCATATTAATTTGCTTGGCAATCAGAAATACACTAAGGGTATGATTGGTTCGTCTTGTTTGGTGGCTGTAAGCCTGGCCTGGTGTAGCGAAAATAGCCTAATTAGATCATGATTATAATTTTGATGATTAATAGCAATATAGTAAATGTGACTAACATGTTTGTCAAAAATATATGTTATTAGGTCTTACGGATGCAATACATAAAGAAGCCATCGCAGCCGAGACAAAGTTTGACTGAATTTGGACAAGTTCCAGGAGAAACGAATCCACGGGATGGTCCAGTGTTCTTGGTGTTGAATTCACTGAAGCATATTTTGCAAAAGGGAGAGAGGCCCGAAGACATCACCGAAAGGTCTAGTGATCAGAGAAGATAAACATCGAAGCATTTTGTTCAGAGAAGGTTGCACCATTGAAGTTGAAGATCGAAGCACCGTATGGTCCGTTGATCAATGTGTTGCACACATCAGACAATAAAACTGTGCAAAGAGGCAGAATAAAGATCAACGCATTAGATGGTCCAGTGATGAAGGTTGTGCACACCAGAGCATTATTTGTAGATAAGGTTGCATTGGCTCGGTTGACTGAAGTTAACTCACCGGATAGTCCGGTGATATAGTGATGTGCACCAGATACTTACACCAGAGCAATTTACACAGAGAAGAAAGAAAGGCTCGGATAGCTCAGGATAACTCACTCGATAGTCCGGTGATAGAGATGAAGTATACACTATAGTGTCCGGTGTTCACAGAGGCTTGAGTGGGGTTCCAACGGCTAGTTTGTGAGAGTGTACTCACTGGATGATACGGTGTTAGTACTATTTTTCTCACCAGATCATTCGGTGTTAACAACTTTTCTGAACCATTAGGTTAATAGCTAGTGTGTGGATTTGAGCCTATAAATACCCCTCCACTTAGTAATTTGAAGTTGTGGCATATTGCTGTAGTCTAGAGGTGTTCATGTACACCTGAGAAGACATCCAAATCACCAAAGTGCTTAATATGATTATCTAAGGCGATTACGCACAAGAGTAGTGAGTGATTAGTTCTTATAGGCCTGGAGAAAGTGTTTCTAAGTGATTGCTGCGTAGAGAGTGGATCAAGGAGTGATCCAACCTTGTACCAATTGATACGTTGGCACCTTAGAGTCTTGGTGGCTTGCCAGCAAGCTTGTTGACCCTCTGACTTGGTGTGGAGTGGCGGCAAGGCGATTGTGCAGGGACGCAGAGACCCTTGCCTTGGTGGTTCAAGCTCCTAAGTGATCACAGCGTAAGGAACTGAAAGAGAGACTAGTGGTGAGACTTTTCCTTGGTGGCTCATCCGAGTGGAGGCTTTGTTTTTGTAAATTGGTGGCTCAAGAGGCATTACCAAGTGCTGACCGGGAGATATCCTATGTGGAGCACCAATGTGGAGTAGAGGTGGCATTCATGCCATCGATACTATGGGAAAAATCCCTTGTGCCGAGTTTGCTCTCTCTACCTTAATTTTCCGCATTTACATTTTTACAATTTACCTTTTTAGATAGGTTGCAAGTATTTTTGATAGGTAGAGTAGACGCACTAGATAAACTTATAGCACATTTAGATAGAATTTAATATAGTTTTATCTTATATTATTTTTGGAGCTGAAATAGTTCTAAGTATCCTAATTCACTCCCCTCTTAGAACGTCATCGATCCGTTCAATTGGTATAGGTTTATCTTGTGTTGTTTTTTGAGGCGAAATAGTTCTAAGTGTCCTAATTCACCCCCCTTTTAGGATGTCATCGATCCCTTGTGCCGAGTTTGCTCTCTCTACCATATTTACGTTTCCGCATTTATATTCTTACAATTTACCTTCTTAGATAGGTTGCAAGTGTTTTAATCGGTAGAGTAGACACACTATATAAACCTATAACACATTTAGATAGAATTTGATATAGGTTTACCTTGTATTATTTTAAGAGCCGAAATAGTTCTAAGTATCCTAATTCACTCCCTCTTAGGATGTCATCGATCCCTTCAATTGGTATTAGAGCTAGAGCTCACATCTAGCTCTACAATTTGTGTTAGAGTTTCACACCTTTCACAAGATTTCGCTAATTCAAGTGGCATTTGAGTCTTAGTCTCATTGTGATCGGTTAGACTTTCACTGCCTAGTGAGTTGTGATGTTCGGGGTTAGGATGGATTCCTATAGTGCTCCACTTTTCAATAGCACAAGTTTCTCCCATCGAAAGTTCTAATGACTTGTTATTTGTAAGCCCGACGGTTGGATGTTTGGAGAGTCACCGAGGATGGGATGAGACCTCGTATCACTAACAAGGAGAGGCAATTAGATGCATTGGCCAAGAGTATCCTTTTATCATCTATATGTGTTGATGCATTTAATTGTGTTTATTCTCTCACCAATGCACATGATATTTAGACTAGTCTCATTGAAATACATAAAGGTACAAAGGATGTGTGTAATGAGAAATATCATATGCTTGTTACTAAGCTCAATGGTATAAAACAACTACCCCATGAAAGTGATAATGATATGTATTCTGGTTTGAACATTTTTGTTAATGAGATCAATGGGTTAGGTTTGACACCAATTGAAGATGATAAAGTGGTGAGAAGAATACTTCAAGCTCTTCTTCCAAAGTACAAGTTGATAATCTCCATCATCTACGACAACAATGACATCAAGAAGATGATTTCAAGTTAAGTGCTCATCAAGATCACTGTACATGAGATGATAATGAACATGGGGGTGGAATATTCTTCCTAATCTGACACTAAGAACCTTGCTCTCACAAGCAAGCAAGCTTAATGCCAACACATGAAGGCAAGGATGAGAAGACGAGATCAAGAGTCAAGCTCAAGCAAAGATGATGGTGATCAAGATGAAGATAGCTTTGTAGAGGATGATCAAAGCACATCAAGTGATGAAGAAAATGATCCTAAGATGATAAAGCTCTTCTTAAAGTTAGTGAAGAACATGAAGAGGATCAATGCCAAGGTTGATCATCCTATCTCTATTGAAGACTTGGTCAACACAATTGATCACATCAAGAAGGAGAAGAAGACCAAGATCAAGAAGAGGGGGACAAGTGGAAGAGCCAAGGCACTAGCTAGCATTGGAAGATGGATGAGTGATGATGAAGATTCAAGCTCAAGTGATAAGAGCATCACCATCCATTCCTCCAATAGAAGCTCTTCCTCAAGGTCATCATCGCATAAGTTATCATCGCGCAAGTCATCTCACAAGTGCCTTATGACCAAAGGTACAGATAACGATGTAAGTGATGATGAATCTGATAAGGATTCTCCTTGCTATGATGAACTCCTTCATTTGATCAATGAGCAAAAAAGGGCCTTAAAGAAACAATCAAAAGAGCTTAAGAAATTTAATGCACTTAATGACATTCATGCTACCTTTGTTTCTAATTATGAAGAATTATTGAGCAAATGCAATTTGCTAAATAAGCGGTATGATGTGCTTAAGGCTAAATTTGAGTGCATTGAATCTCAAATTAAGGTCCCTTTGATGCAATCTACCTCTCTATTTAATTACAATCATAAGATAGATGCTTTCACTTCTTGTGATGATTTAATTAATTTATCTAGCTCACCCCTCTGCAATGAGATTTGTGTTGAGAATGTTGTTGTAGAATCATCTAATAACCTCATTGCAAAAGAGAATTATGAGATTAAGCAAGAAGTGGAGAAACTCAAGAAAGACTTGGCGAGTTTAAAGGGCAAAGGATATGTCTAACCTCCTCAAAATAATCGTGCTTTCATGGTGAAGAAGCATGCGGAGGGGTCCAACATGAGATGCTTCAAATGTCATAAATATGGCCACAAGTCCTTTTAATGCAAATAAGTGAAGAAGGAGATCAAGGAGAAAAAGAAGATAACGAACCTCTCCAACAAGACCTCCAACCTCTACATCAAGCCCAACTACAAGATCAAGACCAAAAGCAACCACTACAAGCTCAAGAAGAAGGACAATGCAAAGTGGTTGCACACATGGTTGGGAGAAAGGATCAAAGATGGAACCAACCCATTTAGGTGCACAAGGAAGTCATTACCAACATGAAGGCGCTTCAATCGGTTTGGGTTCCAAAGAAGACTTGAAGCACAAGTCGGCTTGGAGATTTGGAGGCTTGGCTTACAAAATGAAGTGAAGATTTAAGAAAAGAAGCTAAGTATACAAGATGAACGAATGATGAAGATTATAATCATCACATACCTAAATCCCATCCAAAGGTAAAAGAGATAAATGGTAGCTAGACTTATGTTCATGTATTTTTTTTTGCTTTTAGCTTATTTGCCTCTTCTAGGATTGCATATGTTTATTTTAATTTATTGCAATGCCTAGTGTAGGTTTTCATACGGTAGGTTACTTGTGTTTATCCCTAACCTATGAGCAACCTACATGGTTTATTATTTGTAGGTTCTTTACATAGCACTAGTTTTTACATTTGGTATTTTTTATGTGCCATGATCCAATCTATAGGATAAATTTCTATTGTTATCAATAATAAGTGCATATATATACCCCACAAGTATTCAACACTTGTATGCACGCATTTAGAGGGAGTATATTCTATAGGTTGTGATTTTGAGACTAACATGTGTTTCTAGTGACATCTTTTGTAGTCCCATGGACCAATCAACATGTCCCTAGCGGTATGCAATGCTTCAATCGTATCATTGTCAAATCTTTTATTTATTTAAGCTACCTCTATGCATAATATAGCTTAAACTTCCTATCTTGATGTATTATCTAGTTGTGCATATGTTTATTTCTCATTGTTTGTATGTACACATATAGGGGGAGTTTAGACTATATTATATGCGTTTCATAAATTATGATCAATGTGTTTTCATAGCTTACAATTGGTAGCATATGTTTATTTCTCATTGTTTGTATGCACACATATAGGGGGAGTTTAGACTATATTATATGCATTTTATAAATTATGATCAATGTGTTTTCATAGCCTACAATTGGTATCATTCATTTGTAGTGATATCCATACAATTGGTATCCTTTTATTGGATCATAATTTGTGAAGCTCTCTCTCATGTGCTCTAGTGTTTTTCCCTTGAGTTCAACATGTGTTTATAGCTCTTTTTGGAGATTGTTGACAAAAGGGGAGAAGTTTGATGACCAAAGTAAGATGAAACCAAAATGAACAATGCAAGGAGATTGTAGCAACAAGTAAGATATCTAGGAATGCCGAAGTTAACAAAGGGGAAGAAGAAAAGATGCTGGTGCCTAGATTGACAAAAGAGAAGCTCTTGCATAGGTTATTAAAGGGAGATAGTAGCAATGGAGAAAGAGAGAGCCACAACAAAAGGGGACTAAGTGGTAAGAACATGTATCCAAGCAATATGGTAAGACTTTGCGCTTGCTTATGATCTTTACATTTTGTATCATTTCTTATTTACCACTTGCTTGGGTTGTGTTTTCATCGCTTACCAAAAAGGGAGAGGTTATAGCGAAAATGGCCCCATTAGGCCATGACTCTGATTTTGGTAATTAATGACAACATAGTCAATGGGACTAACATGTTTGTTAGGAATATATGTTAGTAGGTCTCACGGATGCAATCAATGAAGATACCACCACAATCGGGATAATGTTTGATTGAACTAGAGAAGTCCCAGGAGAAATGAACTCACCGGATGGCCTAGTGCTCTAGGTGTTAAACTCACTGAAGCATATTTGGAAAAAGGGAGAGAGGCCTGAAGACCTCACTGGAAGGTCCGTTGATCAGAGAAGATACACACCGAAGCATTTTATCCATAGAAGGTTGCAGCCATTGAAGGTGAAGATAAAGCATCGGATGGCTTGGTAATCAATGTGTTGCACACACCGGACAATAAACAGTCAAAGAGGCAGAATGAAGATCGATGCAACGGATGGTCCGGTGATGAAGGCTATACACACCAGAGCATTATTTTCAGAGAGGGTTGCATTGGCTCGGTTAACTGAAATCAACTCACCAGATAGTCTGGTGATGAAGTGATGTGCACCGGATGCTTACACTGGGGCAATTTACAGAGAGAAGAAGGAAAGGCTCGGATGGCTCAGGATAACTCAACAGATAGTCTGGTGATGGAGATGAAGTATACACTATAGTGTAAGGTGTTCATAGAGGCTTGAGTGGGGTTCCAATAGCTAGTTTGTGAGAGTGTACTCACCAGGTGATCTGGTGTTAGTACTATTATTCTGATCGGATCATCTAGTGTTAACAACTTTTCTGAGCCGTTAGGTTAATGGCTAGTGCGCGGGTTTGAGGCTATAAATGCCCCTCCACTCAGTCATTTGAAGTTGTGGTATGCTGCTGGAGTCCAAAGAAGTTCATGTACACTTGAGAAGACATCCAAGCTATCAAAGTGCTTAATGTGATTATCTAAGGTGATTAAGGACAAGAGTAGTAAGTGATTAGTGCTTATAGGCCTAGATAGAGTGTTGCTAAGTGATTGCTGCCTAGAGAGTGGATCAAGGAGTGATCCAACCTTGTACTAAGTGGTACACCGGCACCTTGGAGTCTTGGTGACTCACCGGTAAATTTGTTGACCCTCCGACTTGGTGTGAAGTGGTGGCAAGATGATTGTTTGGGGACGCGGAGACCCTTGCCTTGGTCGCTCATGCTTCAAAGTGATCACGGCGGCAAGAAACCGGAAGAGGGGCTAGTGTTGAGACCTTACCTTGGTGGCTCATCCAGGTGGAGGCCTTATCTTTCTGACCTGGTGGCTCAAGATCCATGACCGGTGCCAACCGAGAGTATATCCTTTGTAGAGTTCTAACGTGAACTAGGAGTGGCATTCATGCCATCAGTACTACGGGAAAAAAATCTTTTATACCGAGTTTGCTCTCTCTACCTTATTTACGTTTCCGCATTTACATTCTTGTAAGTTATCTTCTTAGATAGGTTGCAAGTGCTTTGATTCATAGAGTAGATACACTAGATAAACCTAGAGCACATTTAAATAGAATTTGGTATAGGTTTATTTTGTGTTGTTTTTGGAGCCGAAATAGTTCTAAGTATCCTAATTCATCCCCTCTTAGGACGTCACCGATCCCTTCACCTGGACAATGTAATAGTGGTCTGATGGCCAGGCTTTGCTAGCATGCAAAAGTCCTATTATTGTATATTTGTTCCAAACATTTGAAACATCAAATAGCATATTTGTTCATTCGTTCAAGCCAAGTGCTGCTCTACCTTTGCTAATTGGGATTATTTGTATTTTCTGAAGGATGTTGGTTTGATAAATGTTCAGCTTCAGTGGCGAATGCTCATAATATGATGTTGCTCTATTTTGCTTTGTGCATCAAGGTCACTGGTTACTGCCTAGCAACCATTTGTCCCATGTGTTGTAACGCGCTATTCTACAACTAAGGCATAAATTAACTAAAAAATTCAAAATTTCAGTGGCACCTCCTCTGTATTATGTAGTATAACTAGTATATCATTACAGTCAAGACAAATAAGATATAAATTGTAATTAAAACTCCTCACGACACAACCACGCCATACAACTCTTTACATCACATATAAGATTGATTCTCCTTCGAACAAAAACATAACACAACTCAATACTACTAAACTGAGTTTCATGATGTAAGTTGGATTATTAATATTATGGTGAAGTGGTGTGTGCGGCTAATAAGTCTCAAGTAGATAATGCATGCCAAACGGCCTAAGTGCACATGTAAAAGAGTTGACAGGGTGAGATAAACTTAGCAAGCAATGGCTATGCATATATACATATTTCACCTAATTAAAAAAGATATAACTTGGAAACAAAAGATTACTCACAAAGATAGGATAAAAAGGTATTCTTTCACATGGTATAACATCTGCTAACACAATCTCCCATAATGTCTTAAAGAAAACAAGGTCAATTTACAAAGGTGAGTAAAGACAGAAACAAACAAGCGTGCACATTCTCCCGACATGGTAACTGCCAAATGAACACCTAACATACCCATTTATCATAATATCAACTCTCCATGATTTTATATTATTCAAACGTTATAAAAAAATATACGAATACCATGATGCAACTCCATTTGAGAGTTTAGTACTGAACGATGATAGCCTTCTTATGCAACTCCATATACCAGTACTAGTCATGGCACGATGGTGATGACTAGTATTTATCTTCATATGAAGTGTATGTATATGAATTGACATCAACGATCAACTTTTTTGTAACTCCTTATGACATAGTCAAAATTACTAAAATAGCATGGATTTAGTTCACCAAATGCATTATAATATACACCATGCACCATTGAGCAATATCATCCATGGTTTGAATAAATCGAGAAAAGTCAGCATTCTAGTATAACAATTATAAGCACAAAAGCATACACTACTAGAAAAAAGCCCCATAGGTACACTTTATTTATATATTAGATTCGCTTTATTTCATCTCTAGGGGATGTAGATACGTTTTGATAAAGCATGTTTAGAGCATCTTCCCATAAAACGTGGCTAGGTTCATAGACACATTTTAGTAAAGCGTGTCTAGAAAGTCTAAGACGCTAGATGTGTGTGTAGACATGCTTTTGTAGGTATAGTTCATTACGTCTCTATTAGATACGCTACGCTTTTACTACTTCCATATATGTATTAATAGTTGTATAAAATTATAGAGAAATTGCAAGACATTTCTTGATATATTTTTGGGCATTCTAGCTGTAGAACCATTCTCTTTGCCGGAGAAGTGACTGTATTAAAAAGAATGTGGTTCACAGCTGAGTCGAACATACATAAAAAAAAGGCATTTGCAAATACTTCCTGATTTTTTATTTTTTGCAAAAATGTCACTCGAATGACAATTTTAATAGCATTTTTACAATTTTCTATAACAAACTTACAATAACACCAAAAGTATTGATTTCTTTGCAATAACTCGAATGCAAGAGTTTAGAGTAGTGCTAAGACATCGGGACAAAAGGACCCCGAGATTTTAAGGACCCGAGATTTTCATAATCTTCTGGGGAAAATAAGAGTCTATCTATAATCTTTCTATAGGCATGTGTCTGCTTTAGGATCTCGATCCGCCTTCCGTGCATTAGGTCGATTCCTTTGCATGACCCATTATCCTGCCAAGCGAGCCATTTGAAAGTATAATAAATTCACCTGTTCTAAACTCTTTGAAAAATGTAACATACCAAGTTTACTTAATAAAATTACAAGAATGCAACATACCAAGTCTGCCCAAAACACTTGCTTTGGTCTCCGCCTCTCCGGTGAACTCTTGACTCCAAGATACAAATAATCTAGTTCACCACCGGTGAAAACATGAACACACCAATTATCAATCTTCCTAAGGTGGTCAAAAGAGTGGTGCTGCAATTATACAGAATGTTTCAATCTGGTATTTGATAACGTGCAAATTGGCACTTGAGTGTGCACTAAAAATATATGGCATAACTATATATGATATGATAAGTGGATATCCTGCACGTTATCGTGGGCATTATTTATATAAGTTAAGTGACCCAAATCATTTTCAGGACTCAAACAGCAACCAGACAATACAGAACGATATGAAAAAAAAGGCGTAAAGAAGTAGTTGCTCACATCAGTCCTCACCATCCTGTGATACAAATTCAGAGTAGATCTAGATACTTTATGGTCACCATTCACAACCATAGGTTCTGCAAAATTCCCCGATACTAAACTGTATGCAGCTGAAACGCATAACTAGGACAAAAAGTCAGCACAGTTAGCAGTAGAAAAAGAAAGGGACGAAAAGTACCAATCGAGCATACATATTAGCACCTCAAGAATCCAGATGAAGAAACAAGTGGCTCTAGCGATTCCCCATGGATCTTATAATCTTCTCCGTCCTCTCTGTAATCAAGCCACCTGCGATGATGAGGACATCACTCTTTCGGATACACACACACCGAATATTCCTCCAACACTAGGTCCATTGACACGAGCTCGTGCACGTCAACTAAATCATGAGGTGAGCTCGTTCCTTAGTGTTCCTTTATACTTTGATGAGGATGGGATGCTACTGAATAATTGTGATGTATTGTTACTTAGGAACACGAGAGAAGAACAGCGCCCATGCCAAGGTGGAGGCCCAATCCAGTTCGAGTCCGTTTCGGACTTCAGGATCAGTCCGCACTAAAATCGTCGCCCAGGACGCATACGGACTCCGTTTTTGACGTTCTACACATGGTTGGAAAGCTAAGGAGATAAGCTTTCCAACGGTACTGGTCCCATGTCCAAATTCCATGCTGAACAATTACGTCGTGGCCAACAACAACGTCGTCAAGGTAATGGAGGTAATAATGTTAATCGTAACGGTCGCGATGATCCTTATTCTAAGATTAAGTTTTCAATGCCTCCTTTTGATGGTGCATATGATGCTGATGCTTATTTGAATTGGGAAATGACGGTTAATCAAAAGTATAGTTCTCATATGGTTCCTGAAATACATAGAGTTAGACTAGCCACTTATGAGTTCACGAATTATGCTATTATTTGGTGGAATGGTCTAGTTTCTAGTGGCTTAGAACCTGAATCATGGCCTAGACTAAAGCGTGCCATGCGCAATAGATTTATTCCTCCTGATTATACACGTGAATTGAAAAAGAAATTGCAGCGCTTAAATCAAGGTTCTAAATCTGTCCATGATTACTATCAAGAGCTTCAAATTGCTATGCTTCGTTGTAGTATACAAGAGGATGATGAGGATACCATGATACGTTTTTACTCCGGGTTGAGACGTGAAATTCAGGACCTTGTTGATTATAAAGATTACAATACTACCAATAGGTTGTTTCATTTTGCTATCTTGGCAGAAAAAGAACTGCAGGGTCGACAACAGGTGCAGAAATTGTGGAACAATTTTGGGAGTACATCTACTTCACGAGTACCACCGGGACAAGCAACAACATTCCCTTCTACATCTACACGATCTGCTGCCCCCTCCTCCAACACTCGGGCGCGTTCAGCAGGAGCACCACAACCATCACGTGAGGTGAGTAAATCTACTGTTTCGCAGGATCCAATGCCACGCTCTTCTTCAGGTGCAGCTACCACGGGTCGTACAACGGGCATTGTGTGCCGTCGCTGCCAAGGTATTGGCCACGTCATGAAGGATTGCCCAAGCCAGTGAGCATACTCCGCAACAGCAGATGGTGGATATGTTAGTCATAGTGATGTCGAGGAAGAATATGCATTTGAAGCTAATCTTGCAGCCGATCATGACATGGATAGTGAGGGGGAGGAGATTAGTGGTACCGCTGCCACGGAGAGTTATGCAGCACGCACCTTCATTGTGAAGCGAGTTTTGAGTTCTCAAATGGGACAAGCGGAGCAGCTACAACGCCATAATCTATTACAGACATTCCTCATTGTCAAAGATGCACGTGTTCGTACCATAATTGATGGCGGGAGTTGCAACAACCTCTTGAGCTCCGATCTTGTGAAGAATCTTTCCTTGCCAACACGTGCACATCCTCATCCATACTACATTCTGTGGTTCAATAACAGCGGTAAGGTTAAGGTAACACAATCTGCGAGAGTACATTTTTCTATTGGTTCCTACCATGATTATGCTGATTTTGATGTAGTGCCTATGCAAGCATGTTCACTTTTGTTAGGCCGTCCTTGGGAATTTGATACCGATGCTACACACCATGGTAGAAGTAATAAATACTCTCTCATGCACAAGGGAAAGAAAATCTCTTTGCTTCCTTTGACACCTGCTGAAATTGTGCAATGTGATAAAGCTTTAGCTGAAAAAGAAAAGAAAGAATATGTTTTGGAATCTGAAAATCAGCAAGTAGCTCAATCTGTTTTTCCACCTAAGAAAGAGAAGAACACCTCTGGAATCTGTTATGCTTGCTACTAAATCTGACCTTGCTGAAATTCAAGATAATGATACTTTGTGCTATGCTTTCGTATGCAAAGAGGTTTTATTTTCAATTGATGATATACCTAGCTCTTTGCCTGCTGCTGTCACTAACCTTTTGCAGGAGTATAAGGATGTCTTTCCAGCTGAGATACCCCCGGGGCTACCACCATTGAGAGGGATAGAGCACCAAATAGATTTGATCCCGGGAGCGACTTTGCCAAACCGCGCTGCATATAGGACCAATCCAGAGGAGACTAAGGAAATTCAGCAACAAGTCCAAGACCTTTTGGACCGTGGGTACGTACGAGAGAGCCTTAGTTCTTGTGCTGTTCCTGTTCTTTTGGTTCCTAAGAAAGATGGCACATGGCGCATGTGTGTTGATTGTAGAGCCATTAATAATATCACAATAAGGTATCATCACCCTATTCCTAGGCTAGATGACATGCTTGATGAGTTGAGTGGTTCTATTATTTTCACGAAGATTGACTTGCATAGTGGTTACCACCAAATAAGAATGAAATTGGGAGATGAATGGAAAACTGCTTTCAAAACTAAGTTCGGTCTATATGAGTGGTTAGTGATGCCTTTTGTTTTAACTAATGCACCTAGCACTTTCATGAGATTGATGAATGAGGTTTTACGTGCTTTCATAGGAAGATTTGTGGTGGTGTACTTTGATGATATTTTGATCTATAGCAAGTCACATGAAGAACACATTGATCATCTACGTGCTGTTTTTACTGCTTTGAGAGAGGCACGTTTGTTTGCTAACCTTGACAAGTGCACCTTTTGCACGAATAGAGTTGCTTTTCTTGGCTATGTTGTTACTCCACAGGGAATTGAAGTGGATGAAGCTAAAATTGAAGCCATCAAGAGCTGGCCAACCCCTGGGACTAGCACACAGGTGAGAAGCTTTCATGGCCTTGCAGGGTTCTATCGGCGTTTTGTGAGAGATTTCAGCACCATTGCTGCCCCACTCAATGAGTTGACAAAGAAGGGCGTTCCGTTCCAATGGGGGCCAGCACAAGAACAAGCTTTTAATACGCTGAAAGATAAGCTTACGCATGCACCTCTACTCCAACTTCCGGACTTTGGTAAGACTTTTGAGTTAGAATGTGATGCTAGCGGCATTGGAATTGGAGGAGTGCTACTACAAGGAGGTAAACCCGTTGCTTATTTTAGTGAGAAATTGAATGGGCCATCTCTTAATTATTTGACTTATGATAAGGAGTTGTATGCTTTAGTGCGAGTTTTAGAAACATGGCAACATTATCTTTGGCCCAAGGAGTTTATTATTCATTCTGATCATAAAGCTTTGAAACATATTAGAAGCCAAGCCAAACTGAACAAACGTCATGCTAAATGGGTTGAATTTATAGAGTCTTTTCCTTATATCATTAAACACAAGAAAGGTAAAGATAATGTCATTGCAGATGCGTTATCTAGACGTTATACCATGTTGTCCCAACTCGATCATAAGATTTTTGGTTTAGAAACAATTAAAGGATTATATACTACTTATTTGGACTTTAAAGATGCTTTCGAACATTGTAAAGAAGGAAGAACTTGGAATAAATATGTGCTGAATGATGGATTACTATACCGTGCTAACAAGCTATGCATCCCAGCTAGCTCTATTCGCCTATTGTTCTTGCAGGAAGCGCATGGAGGTGGTTTGATGGGATATTTTGGAGTGAAGAAGACCGAGGATGTACTGGCTACTCACTTCTTTTGGCCTAGGATGAGGCGCCACGTCGAGCGCTACGTGGCATGCTGCACTACTTGCAATAAAGCTAAGTCTCGCTTGAACCCACATGGACTTTATATGCCTCTTCCTGTTCCTAGTGTGCCTTGGGAGGATATTTCTATGGATTTTGTTTTAGGATTGCCTAGGACCAAGAGGGGGAGGGATAGTATATTTGTCGTTGTGGATCATTTTTCAAAAATGGCACATTTTATACCTTGTCACAAGAGCGATGATGCTACAAACATAGCTGATTTGTTTTTCAGGGAAATCATTCGCTTGCATAGAGTGCCTAACACCATTGTTTCGGATCGTGATACAAAATTTTTGAGCCACTTTTGGAGGACACTTTGGAATAAACTTGGGACAAAGCTGCTATTTTCGACGACATGTCACCCTCAAACCGACGGACAAACGGAGGTTGTGAACCGCACATTATCCACCATGTTGCGGGCTGTTTTGAAGAAAAATTTGAGGATGTGGGAAGAGTGCCTACCCCATATTGAGTTCGCTTACAACAGATCAGTTCACTCCACCACCAAGGTAAGTCCGTTTCAGGTAGTGTATGGTTTTAACCCCGTGCCCCTATTGATTTACTTCCTTTACCAACATCCGAGAAATTGAATTTTGATGCTAAGACACGTGCTGATTTGATTCTGAAAATGCATGAGTTGACTAAGGAAAATATTGAAAAGATGAATGAGAAGTATAGAACTTATGGTAGCCGAGGTCGGAAACATATTACTTTTGAAATTGGTGATCTTGTGTGGTTACATTTGCGCAAAGATAGGTTTCCTGATTTGAGAAAGTCTAAATTGCTGCCTCGAGCTGATGGTCCTTTTACAATTGTGGAAAAGATCAATGATAATGCATATAAACTTGAGTTGCCTGCAGATTATGGGGTTAGTCCCACATTTAACATTTCAGATTTAAAGCCTTACTTGGGAGAAGAAGATGACATTGCGTCGAGGACGACTCCAATTCAAGAGGGGGAGGATGATGAGGACATCACTCTTTCAGATACACACACACCGAATATTCCTCCAACACTAGGTCCATTGACACGAGCTCGTGCACGTCAACTAAATCATGAGGTGAGCTCGTTCCTTAGTGTTCCTTTATACTTTGATGAGGATGGGATGCTACTGAATAATTATGATGTATTGCTACTTAGGAACACGGGAGAAGAACAGCGCCCAAGCCAAGGTGGAGGCCCAATCCAGTTCGAGTCCGTTTCGGAGTCCAGGACCAGTCCGCACTAAAATTGTTGCCCAGGACGCATACGGACTCCGTTTTTGACGTTCTACACATGGTTGGAAAGCTAAGGAGATAAGCTTTCCAACGGTACTAGTCCCATGTCCAAATTCTTTCTGAGGCAACGGGAATTGTAGAAACAAGTGGATGTCCAGAATCTTTTGGGCCGTTGGACCGTGTAACATGTTGGAGTCCATTAGGGACGCGTCCAGGGGTCCTTGGCCGGCCCTAGTCTTTTATATACAGTAGCCGCCGCCCAAATTAGGGTTGGGTTTTGCTTAGATATTGATCTACACACAGTTGTGAGATTTTCGCTCTTGTTCCGGACCGACTAGGCTGCCGCAAGTGTTTGTGGAACCCCGACTTTGAGTGCTTGAATTCAATTCGCAATATTTCAGATTGCATCTTCTACGTTCTTGCTTGTGTTCTCGGTACACTTGCAGGGATTGAGCCTTCTTGGCGAGGTCAACCGCGCGACACGGTTGATAACCATCGGAGCTGTGGTGTAGTGATTGCAAGGGAGACGATCTGTTCGGGTCGAAGCCTTTGGATCATCAACGTCGAGTTCTCCACCCACCAACTTATCGCTACCTATCGGAAGATCAGGCCAACATTACTCATCATGCAAGATTCAAGCCTCTCAACCAAATCAAGAACCTGACCACCGAGATCGCGTGATTAGCAGAAAAGAAACAAACTAAAACCAGGACCTCTTACCGCGTGGCCTGCGCTCCTCCGCCCGAGCAAGATGAGGAGCTGGGAATGGGAGCGCGAGGCGGCATGGGCGCGAAGAGAGGTAGAGGAGGTGGTGAAGAGTCGACAACCACGGAAGGAACTGCAGCGGCGGCGCTGAAGAAACCCTAGCAGAGGGTGGATGCGGAGAAAATAAGGGAGTTTTTTTATTTTTATATTTTTTTCATTAAATATTTAAATAAATAGACTCATGGTGGTAAGATTTGTAAAAATACGTACCTACTGACCTCTAAAAAGGCTGCAGTAAAGATGGCCATGGTGATAGCGCCACCTCTTACTGCCTTTTGAAAGGGCGGATGGGGCTAACTGCCCTCTCAAAGGGCGGGTAGGGAGGATCCTCGCGCCCACCATCCTTACCGCCCTCTAAGAGGGCGGTTAGTCCCCTTGCCGCCCTTTTAGAGCAATTAGGGGGCCGGCTCAGCCCCTTCTCTATATAAACCTCAAAAATAAGGAAAATACTCATTTTTTTAAAAAAAAGAAAGAAAGAGGAGAGGAGAGGAAGGCAGCGCGGCGAAGCCCTACTATTTTTGATTTACGGATTTTGAAGCTCATTTTCCGGTAATTTTATATACTCATGTTTTTGTTAGTAAGTAAAGTACCACTAGATTTAAGGTTTAGCGGTATAACAGTAGTTATATTATATATGTCCTAGGGTTTAGAAATATAGAAAATACTGTATTTTGTAGTATATTGTAAATATTAATTACGATGTGGTAGGATAACCATTAGATTCATAGTAGTATTTATAGTATGGTAGTTTCGAATATCTAGATTGTACATAATAATGATGTCAGTACTAATTATAGGTAATTAGAAATTTTATTAAGTAGACGGATGGTTAATTAGTTTAATTAGGTTAGTTTTTTTAGGGCAATATTAAAGAAACCTATTGTTAGGCGATAATCAGTTTCGGTAATTTTGTTATAATTTTGATAATCAGAAATATAGTTTTTCGTCTTAACATTGGACATATTTCGGATGTTTCAGAGATGTCAGATAAATTATATTTTCAGATATATTATGGTGAAGGTCAAATTAGTTATGGTCCTAGCGTGTAGATCTCTTTGGGTTTCAACATGTCGTTAAGAGACTTAGTAGAGCCAATAAGAGGACTATAGTGGGCGTGTGCAAGTGGCTGATGCATCATTTTCAACTGGATCCCCAGTAATATGATCTTAAGCTGGGAGTTGTGCTAAGCTGTGCTAATCAGGGCTACTTTGGTGAGCTCATCCCGATCAATGCGACATCTACTTGGAGGCAGTATGTAGATATATCATGTGACTGTGGACTCCCTCTGTTTTTGTTAGTTGAGGCATATCAGAAGGATCTAACAGAGATAACCTCTGTGGAAGTAGTAGCGGGAACAAGTCAGATAGTGGAAAATGAATCAGACCCGGTAAATGTCGAGGACAAGCATGAATGCAACATTAAAATAAATATAAGCTAAATTAATTATTTAATTTAGAAAACAAATTTCCACCTAGTGTTTTAAAACGAAGAAATAACACCCTAAATCTAAGGAAAGAATATTTTATTACTGTTTCAAAAGTTGAAAAAAATTAAGGTGTTACATGATGATGAGCTTGAATTCCGAGGGATCGATCAGAACTTTGCACACATCTTCGGAGGGTCCACCACGTAGGAGTCCAAGAGGCATTACAAGGCGGATGAAAGGGAGGTTAACCTGGCTCTAACTGGGCTTCCCTGATACCTCAAGTGGTCGAAGATTCTGATTACCTTCGATCAAGCTGACCACCTAGCCTCAATTCCACACCCGGGTCGGTACCGGGTTGTGGTCCAACCTACTATCCTCAACATCAAGGTTTTTAGAACATTGGTCAAAGGGGCTAGCTTGCTCAACCTCATCTTTGTTATGACGTTAGACAAGATGTGAACCCTAAGGTCAGAGCTCAAGGCAGGAGCTAAGCCTCTCAACTCATTGACCATGCCTCTTGATTAGATTGAGTTACCGGTCATCATTGGCGCACCTGGCAACTTCCATACAGAGAAGCTGACCTTCGATGTTGCAGACATCGATATGGTGTACAATATGATCCTAGGCTGCCCAATGCTAGCAAGTTCATGGACGTGGTACATTATGCATACCAGGCGCTCAAGATCCTAGGTCCCAAAGGGACCATAATCATCAAGAGAGATCAACACGCAACAATCAAGTGTGACAAGCAGAGCCTAGAGATGGTTGGGCACTTTTGCCACACATTGGCTATCGCAAAAGATATAGAGTCTAAATGTTAGAGGCGCCAAGCCGCAAGCAAGAGAAAGGATAATGCCAAGGACTCCAAACTTGTGAGTCTTGCTGATACTTCCAAGTCCGCCGCTGTCGGCAAGGGTGAGACTGACGATGACGCCAAGGACAAGAAGGCTGATGGTGGTATCAAGGCAGTGCCCCTCGATCCATCTGAGCTGACCAAGACGGTTAAGATAGGGCCTTACCTTGACCCCAAATAGAAACTTGAGATTATCATTTTCCTTTGGGCATACCAAGATGTGTTTACGTGGCAACAATTCGATATGCTCGGAGTCCCTAGGGAGGTGATCGAGCATCAAACCTATGGTGTAGAAGCAGCAAAAATTAACGATGGACAGAAAGCAAGCCATCCAAAATGAGGTCAGAAAATATCTGAAGGCTGACTTCATTTGAGAAGTGCATCATCCTACATGGCTCGCGAATCATGTCCTTGTGAAAAAAACCAATGGCAAGTGGAGGATATGTGTCGACTTTACCGTCCTCAACAAAGCTTATCCCAAGGATCCTTTTCCTCTTCCTCGCATCGACTAGATTGTCGACTCTACGGTGGGTTGTACTTTGCTATGTTTTCTAGATGCCTTTTGATTTGAAGAGATCTGGTGTTACTTATCAATAGTGTATTCAAAATTATTTACAGCCCTAGATCGAGCGTCATGTCGAAGCTTATGTCGATGATATTGTAGTCAAATATAGAACCAAATATTGCATTGATTGATGACCTCAAGGAAATATTCGACAACTCTAGGAATTATGGTATGATGCTTAACCCCGACAAGTGCATGTTCAGTGTTCCGTCCGGTAAGCTTCTCGGTTTCCTAGTGTCAAGTCGAGGCATTGGGGCCTATCCGCTCAAAATCAAGGCTCTTGACCAAATGCGGTCACCTTAAACACTGAAGGAGGTTCCAAAGTTGACAGGATGCATAGCAGCCTTAAGTTGATTCAGCTCCAAGATGGGCAAGTGAGGGATGCCTTTCTTCAAGTTGCTGAATAAACACGACCAGTTCGAGTGGACTGTAGAAGCGGAGAAGTCTTTTCAATACATGAAAAGGTATTTATCGTCTATGTTAATTCTAACACACCTAACTACAAAGAGAAACTCTTTTTGTACATTGTAGCTACCTCATAAGTTGTAAGCATAGTCCTGGTGGTCAAACAAGAATGTACCAAGAGAAAGGCCAAGATCAAGAAGCTGGTTAACTACATGAGCGAAGTCCCACACAATCCTAAGCTACAATACCCGCAAGTGTAGAAGTTGCTCTACGCAGTCCTGATGACTTCCTTGAAGCTACAACATTGTTTTCAAGCACACAAGGTCACCGTCATGATGACATATCTGCTGAAGGATGTTATACACAATAGGGAGGCTACTGGGCGAATTGCACAATGGGTGATCGAACTCAATGAGTTTGACATCGACTATGCACCGCGTAGAAGCGTTAAGTCAGGAGTACTAGCAGAATTCATCGCCGAATGGACAAACATTGAAGAAAAAAATACCAAACTTGGTCAAGGACCACTGGACACTTTTCTTCGATGGTTTGCTGATGCTCCAAGGCTCAGGGGGTGGCATTGTATTGAAGTTTCCAACAGGCGACAAACTCGGGTACATCATTTAAGTAGATTTTAAAGCTTCCTACAATGTTGCAGAATATGAGGGATTGGTAAACGGGCTCTGCTTATTTGCATCACTTGGAATCAGGTGACCACTCTTGAAAGGGACTCACAACTAGTCATAAACCAAGTGCAAAATTAGTACCAGTGATTGGACGACAACATATGGCGGTTTATCTAAATGAGGTATGAAAGCTTGAGCAAAAGTTTGAAGGGCTAGAAGTCATGGACATCTGGAGACGTGATAACTCCACTGCTGATGAACTCGCCAGACTTGCTTCCTCTCATTCACCAACATTTTTGGGAGTCCTCATTGAGAAATTCTTCAAACCATCTATCTCGATAGCCTCAAATATAGATGCTACCCAGCCCAACTAGCAGTCTGGTCAGGTTAGTGAGGTAGAACCCGTAGACATGACAGCTACACTACTCGAATACGAGCCGACTTAGATGACACCATTTTAAGCCTATCACGGAGGTTGAGAGATCCCTGACAATAATGCATCTACAGAGAGAATTATTCGTAAGTCCAAGCTATGCGCTTTGGTAGATGACAAGCTCTATTGAAAGGGGAGTAATGGAATCTTGATGAAGTGCATCACTCAGAAAGAGGACAATAAAATATTGCTCGATATCCAAAGAGGCATGTGTGGTAATCATGCGTCTTACCGCACCTCTGTAGGAAAAATTTTCCGCCAAAGATTCTATTGATTACCCTCTAGGATGCTTGAGAGCTAGTGAAAAAGTGCGAGAGCTACAAATTTTTCAGAAGGCAGACCACTTGACTAACCCAAGCTCTATAAATAATTCCTCTTTCTTGGCCTTTCTTCATCTGATGCTTGGATATCCTGGGACCGTTCCCAAGGGCCCAAGGTAGTTATAAGTTCCTATTAGTGGCTATCAACATAGGAAAGATAACTACAGAAGCTGCTAAGAAGTTCATGAGAAGCATAACTACTCGATATGGAATCCTGCATCGAATAATTATAGACAACGATAGCCAGTTCAGAAGTGGAACCTTTAGTGTGTTCTGTGAAAAGGCATCAAAACTTGTTTCGCTTTAGTAGCTCACCCTCAGAGTAAGGGTCAAGTTGAGCATGCCAATATTATAGTTTTGTAGGGTATCAAAACTTGGGTCTTCGGTAAGTTGAAAGCCAACTTGAAACGCAGGGTGAAGGAACTTCCCTTGGTATTATGGGTCGTTCGCACCTCGACTAATAGAGCCATCGGTGAAACTTCGTTCTTCTTAGTTTACCAAGCAGAGGCAATGCTCCCGACGAGTTAGAATTTGGATCGCCATGAGTAGAAAGTTACTCAGAAGAAAGGCAAGAGTAGTTGCGGGTAGACGATATCAACCTCCTCGAGGAGTATGATGATCGAGCCTCCATATGAGCAGTTAGGTATCAGCAAGCATTGCATAGATATCACAGTCAGAAGGTCTAGTTGTAACACCCTAATTTTTTATTTCGTAATTCCCTAAAATTTTGATAGAACTTAATTAGGGTTTAAAATAAATAGGCATCAAAACCTAATTTTTAAAATAAATTTAATTTTTGCCTTAGGATATATTTTTGTGTTGCATTCATGCTGGAATAGATGCATTAGAGTTTTCATTGTGTGGGAAATGAATTTTTGAAATCTCGAGGTGCGCCGTTTGAGTTTTTGAAAAGTTGAAAAATGTTTCTATAAAAGAAAATGTCTTTTTCCCTCCTCGGGCCAAATATCTTCCTTTTCTCCTTTTCTTTTTCCCCTTTTCAATCCAGCCCATTCTTTCTTTCTTCTCCTGGGCCAAGCCCATTCTCTTCTCTCCTTCTACCGGCCTCCCCTCCTGCTTGAGCCGCGCACTGGACCAGCCGCTCCTTTCACCGCCTCCTGCCTGGTCTAGCCACACACCATGCTCAATAGCTGCCACTCGCCTCCTCTAGATGGTGCCCAGTCGAAACCTGCCTCCCTCTCCCTCTGGCGTGTGGGGCCCGCCCGTTGGTCGTTGTCTCCGATCTGAGCTCGGGCTTCCGCTGAGTCCACACCAAACTGGACACCGTGCATTGCCTTCCTGAGCCTGAATCCCAACAACCCTAGCCGAATCCGAATGCCCTCTACCTTGCCCGCCTATATATATACTCAGTTTCCCCTCCCTTTTCAATCTATTTCGACCACACCAAGCTGCCGCCACCATTGCCGCTCGACCAAGCTTCGCCGCCGGCTATTCTAGCTGCGCATTGCTGCACCCGAGCGCACCTCAGGCTCCACGTGCTCATGCGGAGTCGATCCCGCCACTTCATGTCGCCTCTCCACCACCCTTCACGCCGCTAGCACTTTCCACCACCTTCCCAAAGACGCCGAAGCCCTAGGTGAGTTTGCTACCCTCCCGTGGTGCTTTTCTGTCGCTTGCCTTCGCTGCCAGTGAGCTAGAGCGCATTTCCGGTAAGACTCCGGCCGTCCACAACCACTAATCCCCTCCCACTATTGTCTTGGTCCAAGCCGCTACCCGGCTAACCCTCTCTCCGATTCTCAGCCATCAGATCTGAGATAGATAGCCATGATTAGATCCAAAATACCCCTTTGCCTGAGCCAATCACGTGATGCCACGTGATCTCCTTAATCCAGTTAGCCGCCTAGAGCCACGTCATCGTCTACATCAGCTAGCAGTGTCATCCAATTTGCTGACGTGTCATGCCACATCTACAAGCCTTTAGGTTTATTTTCAAAGTGGTACTTTTACACTTTAGCCCCTAAACTTTTCTATAATTACCTAAAAGCCCCTATCTTTTTACATCTTAGTACCTAAATTTTCTCATATTTGCATATAGGTCCCTCTATTTTTTTAAAAAGGGCCCCTGACCTTTCTATTTTATTCAAAACAAATCCATTTCATTTTTAGATTTAACCTTAAACTTGTTTTAGCGTAATTTTCTCATCCTAGCTCTGATTTAGATGATTTACTCGCTCTCGTGTTTGTAGCAGCTTGTACTATCTATTAATATATTTTTTATAGATGTTTGCTACTATTTGATGTACTGTTCTTAGTTAGTTCTATTGTGTGCTTTTTTGGTGTGTTTTGAGAGTAGATGAGGAGCAGTTTGAGAATCCCCAGGACCATGTGTTTGAAGAGTCTGAGCAGCAAGTTAGAAGAAGCAAGTGCCCTTGAACATTCTGGTCCTAGTTTTTCAAATGCGTTCTTTATTTCAAACATGCATGCTATTAATACTGAATCCTATTTACTTGTAGTACCATGTTCCATATATTCCTTGTCGCCTAGTTATCAGTAGTGGTTATGTGGGGTAGCTTATGCTTAGCTTCACACAAGGGTACAGATGGGTTGATGGTTGAACATGACTAATGAACTATGCAACTATGAGTTAGGAATTTTGGTAATGGTATAGCATCATGGAACCTTAGGCCTTGAGCAATGTAGTATTGTTGATGATGATGGTTATGTAGTTAGTTTAGTGTTTGCTCAAGTGACCTAAGTAAGGACCAGTTCGTGGAGCGACAACCCAAGAAATATCGTACCAACCACGACACCTGGTATGGGACAGGCTTAGCCTATTAATTAGTGGATTCCAGTTTTTGTGCGTGCGAAATCGAAGAGTGGATGTGTGAGGACGGCAAAGCCAAAACCATTTGGTTAGTGATATGAGATGTGTAGTGAAAGGGAAGGGTGAAAACTTGTTGGAAACTATAAGCCACAAAAGAGGGCTTTAAACATGCAGTTGTTTCCACAATTTACAACAAAAAGGAAACAACAACTACGCAGTGGAAGAAAACTATACAACAAAAGGATATGGAGCCACATGCCCTTAGGTTCCATACCAAAACACTGAGTTCAGAGTAGAGTGTGCTACTTCTGCCCACCACCCTGATCGAAAGGCACAAAGTAGCCGAACACCGCCTCTTCCTCGCCGACCCGCGAACCTGCATCAACTTAAGGGTAGCACCCTGAGTACGAAGATACTCGGAAGTCTTACACAATATGGGTAAACATATTCCTGACTCCAAGGATCATGCATTTAAGCTAGTAACAAGACTTAAACATGGTTAAGTTAATTAAGCGGTAAGCATCCTAGACATAGGTGTGAGCAACTAACTTAACCAACTTATATGAAACTACCCTGCCATAACCAACAACTGAGCATATGTAAATGTAACAACAAGTATATCAATGTGAATAAGTGCCAACTCAAACCACCAACCACCATACCCAGACCATAATCACATGCCCAACCATCAACCTCATGCCATCATCCACAGACCACAATGAGAACTCTACGACCGGGTGTAGATGAAACAATAGCATGCTCTTGATTAAGAGCGTGGCAGTTCAAATTGTTTATACGCCCTGCAGGGGGATACTCCTGGACCCACACGACACGAGGACCATTCGGCTTGTGCCACCGGCCAAAGTTCACACAAGGGGGTACTCGTGACAACCTTTCCCAACCAGCCCTAACCGTGTGGGGGCATGTATCGCTCGGTGCGGCGATACTAGAACTACTCCCGGAGCAAACTAGTACCGCTTACAAGCCCGCCCGCTCACACCGTCAATGTTCACGCCCACAAAGCCATAACTACGAAGGTATTCGGCTCGCCTTACCATTAGATCGGCATGTGGTGAGTAAGGCAAGTACTAAAGCCAACAACCCCGACGATCAGCCTTAAACGATGCAAGCGGTCTATGGTGCTTGGGTTTCCTCTCCCGACCTGCCTCTGGACTTTCCACCGAGGCAGACGACACCCCTAACACCGCCCACATCTTGTCTCATACTCACCACTCACCAATCATACCATCACCAACAACATGTAATTATAAACAGTAGTAGATCCTATTCTCGCGAACAACGGAAAACGCCGTCGTTTGACTTCTACTGAAATACCTAAGCATTGCCTACCATAGCGAAGACCTTTAGACATCCACATCACCTCTAGGCTTCAAGGAACACACATGAACTCATGACCAAGGTAGAAGAATGGAAAGGCATAGGTTCTACCCAAGGGTACCTGTCGGTGTATCAGGAACCGGGGGTCCCTGAGGTCTGAGGCCAGGCCAGCCGTCTGCCACGTGTCACCATCCCGTGAGGTCCCTCCCATGGGCTGAGGAAAATCTAAGTTCCGGGAGAAGGTGCTCGGGGCCACAGCCTCTGGTCTCCGAGCACCCCAGTTCCCCGATGACCCACAGAGTCCAAGTACCGGGAAGAAAGTGCTCGAGGAGGTGCCCGGCCACCCCCGAGCACCCTAGTCCCCCGACGATCAGAAGAGCTAAGTTCCGGGAGAGAGTGCTCGGGGGGCTGCGTGCGGCAGCCCCCGAGCGCCCGGTTCCCTGAGGGTCAGTGCCAAAGTGCTCGGGAGAGAGTGCTCAGGGTTGCACGTGGCAGCCCCCGAGCACTCGGTTCCCCGAAGGTTTGTGCGAGAGTGCTCGAGAGAGAGTGCTCGGGGAGGTAAACAGTGCCCCCGAGCGCCCGGTACCCCGAGGGCAAGGGTAGACATTCTCGGGAGAGGGTGCTCGGGGAGGTGAACAGTACCCCCGAGCACTCGGTGCCCTGACGACCTAGAAGGGCCCCCGAGGGGCCCGCCGATGAGGTGTCAATCAGTCAGAGGTCCGAGGCCGCATTTAATGGGCGGGCGCGACCTGACATCCCCAAACTGCTCCCGCCGCAGTGTCAGTCCCTGCCATGCTTTGGCAGAGAGGCGTGGGGCCATTAATTGCACGGGTCCCGTCCCGTATCATCCGGTGTGTCTCGGGATAACATCGCCAGGATCAAGGCGTTTTGCCTGCCGCCCTGCCGTGGCAGAGGAACAAGATAGGGTGGGCACGCCGGGTGCCTCTGTGGCTGCCCGGTGGGCCCTCTCAACTGCGCCCGTCGCCAGGGCGTCCACAGTGACGAGTGACCGAACGCACGCCGCATTTTTCCACCGCCCCAGTCATTTCACCCAGAGGAAATGATGACGCCTTTTTCAGTCATGGCGTCTTGGAACTTGCACCCCCTCCTACCCGTTCAGGGTATGTCGTGGCCGGCGAGTGCATAAAAGAGTCGGCACACCGGAGAAACAAGGGGGACACCCAGACGAAGAAGACGAACACCACAACGAACCAAGCCAACAGACGAACACATTGCAAGCAAGCTTGAGCAGAGCCCCTGCCGAAGAACAAGGAGCCTCAAGCTCTTAGTTAGACACTATATCCTTGTAACCAGATACATCCTCAGGGGTTCTCCCCCGGGACAGTTATTGCATCCATACAGGAGTAGGGTGTTACGCCCCCGTGCGGCCCGAACCTGTCTAAAACTTCGGTGCATTTACTTCCTTCCGCACTAGATCGTCCCCCACCACCGGCCGTTGCATTTACTCTCATTCATTTCTCCGACGAACTTATTCAGGATCATCCCCTCGGCTGAATCTCTAAAAAGGGGTCTCTCGGGATCCCTGTGATAGGAGTTGATCCTCCGACAGCTGGCGCGCCAGGTAGGGGGGAACATCCCTGAATCTGTTCTTTTGCTTTCTTCCGCAGAAAAAAAATGGCTGGTGGACACCGTCTCCAGCGTTCCGGCTCCACTTCCAGTTAGGAAATACTGCCCGACGTCCAGGAGGCCCCAGTCGCGGCTGTGTCCCAGCAGCAGCCGCTCTCTGCACGCGCATTTTTCCCCTCCCAAGGGGACCAGGGCGCTGGGCCCAGCAGGGCCGCCGCCGCCGCCGCCCGTGCACCGTCCAACCCCCATCAGGTGGTCGAAACCTCGGCCACCAGGTCCGCCTCTGGACAGCGCCGGGCGCCTTTGCGTCGTAGGCTCGCTTTCGGCGAAGCCGGCCCCGAAAGTGCGCTACTTGCGGCGCACGCCATCCTCAGGCAGCCGCCTGTCCAGGCAACACCGAACACTCCGGAAGGCCGCTGGATCCAGGACGTCGCTGCTCTGGTCGGCACTGCTCGCCGCCAGGTCCTGGCCGGGAGTTCTCACGCCACCACCCAGCGTGGCGCTGCCAGAACTGGCTCATCAACGGGCAACGTTCGCACGGGCCAGGGGGCCTCCAGGCGGAGCGCCACCCCCCTGGCCGCGTCCGAAGCCTAGGACCTCCGCTCGCGTCTCAACGAGCGGAGGGGCCATGAGGATGCGCGTGTCACCCTCGAGCGCCAGCAGGAAACCCGGCAGGAGGCCGAGGCTAAGGACCAGGCTTCCTCTTTTCCGGCCCACGATCGCCAGGAATCCCCGGCTCGCCGGCATTCGCCGCCAAGGAACGCCACCCGCGCCACGGGGTACGGCACCGGCTGCCGTGCTTTCTCCAGTGAACTCCGACGGGTCAAGTGGCCCTCCAAGTTCCTCCCCGAGCTACCAGAGAAGTACGATGGGTCCATCGACCCCGTCGAGTTCCTCCAAATCTACACTACAGCCGTCCAAGCGGCCGGAGGCAGTGAAAAGGGGAAGGCGAATTATTTCCATGTTGCCTTGAGGGGCTCTGCCCGTTCTTGGCTCATGAACTTACCCCCAGGGTCTATTAGCTCCTGGGATGACCTCTGTCACCAGTTTGTGGCTAACTTTCAGGGCATGTTCACGCGCCCCGGCTTGGAGTGCGACCTCCACGCCGTCAAGCAACAAGAGGGGGAGACCCTGCGACGCTTCATCCAGCGTTTCAGCCAGGTCCGCAACACCATCCCACAGGTGGCCCCCCACGCTGTCATCGTTGCCTTCCGGCAGGGCGTCCGCGATGAGCGGATGCTCGAAAAGCTGGGTACGCACGAAATCGAGACCACTGCGGAACTCTTTGCATTGGCCGACAAGTGCGCCAAGGTGGCAAAGGCTCGGGCTTGGCATGCTCCGCGCCCTGAGTGCCCCGCCGCTGACCAACCAAGTTCTTCCCGCTCTGACAGGCGGGAAAGGAAAAAGAGAAGAAAGCGTGAACCCGATCCTCTCGAGCCGGCCCAGGGCCCTGTCCACAGGATGGCCCGAGAGCCCGATCGCCGACAAGAGCGCCGAGCAGCCGCCGATAGGTGGCCTGCGCCCGCAAGGGCTCCAGCCAGGGCCCCGGCTCCCGCGAGGGCACCAGCTCCCGCAAGAGCCCCGGCACCCGCTAGCTCCTGCTCCAGCGAGGGCCCCCGCTCCCGCGGGGCCCGAGCCAGGCAAATGGTGCCCCATACATCAGACCAGATGGCACGATCTCACGGAGTGTCATACGGTCAAAGGCCTCGTCGAGCAGCGCCAGAGGGAGCACGACGAGTCCCGCGGGGGAGGCGATGCCGAGGCCGCCCCCAACAACGCCGAGCTCGGCTTCCAGGAGCCCGAGCATACCGTCGCCTTCATCGACGGAGGCGCCTATACGCCTTCCTCGCGCCGTAGCATCAAGGTCATGCGGCGCGAGGTGTGCTCGGCAACCCCGAGCGAGGAGGTGTGAGGAACCGTCCAAATAGTATTCTAATTAATCATCAGGAGGATCATTATTCATAATCACAACCTCGACGATTAACCAGAATACCATTCCGGTAGTCCCGGCACGTGTTTTGTGCCCAGGATCGGAACACATGCCTTCCAACTCAAATATCACAACACAGTTTAATAGAGAGCAAATAATTAAACTGGATTACCATTATTAAACATGCAACTGCTTAAACAATTTACAACAAAAGAGGAACAACAACAACTACGCAGCGGAAGATAAACCTATACAACAAAAGAATATGGAGCCGTATGCCCTTAGGCTCCATACCACAAGCGCCGGAGTTCGGAGTAGAAGGTGCTACTCCTGCCCGCCACCCTGATCGGCAGGCACAAAGTAGCCGAACACTGCCTCTTCCTCGCCAACCTGCGAACCTGAAAGCAACTTAAGGGCAGCACCCCTTAGTACGAAGGTACTAGCAAGTCTTACACAATATGAGTATATATATTCTCGACTCCAAGGATCATGCATTTGAAGCTGTAGCAAGGATTAAGACATGTTTAAGTTCATTAAGCGGTAAGCAACCTAGACTCTAGGTGTAAGCAACTGACTTAACCAACCACCGACTCAAACCCTGCCAACCAACTAATCAGAACAGATATATGAACAACAAGTGTATAAAAGCAAACCATTCCCACCAAACCACAACCACATACCGACCAAACCAACCCAATCCAACCATGCCACAACCCACATCGAAACTCTACGACCAAAACATGGTCGCTCGGTGGAGATAAGCGATAGCGATGCTCATGACCGAGAGTGCGGCAGTTCGAACTGATTATACACCCTGCAGGGGGATACTCCTGGACCCACACGACACAGGGACCATACGGCTTGTGCCACCCGCTAAGATGCGCACAAGGGGGTACCCGTGACAACCTTTCCCAACCAAGCCCAACCATGTGGATCAACCATAGCTCGGCGAGGCGGTATTAGAACTACTCCCCGAGCAAACTAATACCGCTAAAAGCCCGGACTCAAACCGGACTCACACCGTCTATGACGAGGCCCACATGACCACGTCTGCGAAGGTAATCAGCTCGCCTACCATTATATCAGCATGTGGTGAGTAAGGTATGTGCTAAAGCCGACTACACCGATGATCGGTGCTTAACCGATGCAAGCGGTCTACGGTGTCCGGGTTCCCTCCCCGAACTGCCTGAGGACTCCTCGTGAGCAGATGACACCCCTAACACCGCCCACACCTCGTCTCAACTCACCACTCACCAAACCGACTCATCATCAACACAACCATAAGTGTGAACAAGTAATAAGTCCTAGGCTCGCGACAACGGTGGACGCCGTCGTCGACTTCTACCGGAAAGCCTAAGTACCACTAAGCATAGCGAACTAAAATTAGACCTCGATGACACCACTAGGCTCCTAGGAACAACACATGACACGTGACCGAAATGGGATAATATATCGGCATAGGTTCTACCCAACTCAGTACCCGACACATGCAATGTATACATAAGCGTAGATAACATATTAAATTTTCAAGTAGACACGGTGCAATATGAACGATGCTTGCCTTGCTGCCCTGGATCAGAAAGGTGGGACGCCTCACGATCGCCCACGGCCTCCGGGATCGACGGATCGGCGTTCACTATAGAGAGCAACGCGTGCAATGTAATGAGCATGTATGAAATGCGACCATATAAGAAAAATATGCTCCACAATACATGACAATATTTTTCCCATATCACACTATCCAAACCAGAATTTTCCAAGTGGTCTCATAAAGTTTGGAGTTCGTACGAATTAACTACGAATTTTACAAGCTATCAGCTATCAGGAAAGCCTGATAAACCGTGCTCGGGGTGCCCGGGATGAACAGTACTCGTAGGGTACTCGGGATAAACAGTACCCGGAGTGCTCGGGTGAACAGTACCCGGGGTGCTCGGGTGAAAGGTACCGGGGGTGCTCGGGTGAACAGTACGGGGTGCTCGGTGAACAGTACCCGGGAGTGCTCGGGTGCTCGGGGTGGACAGTGCTCGGGTGCCCGGGGTGAACAGTGCTCGGGTGCTCGGGGTGAACAGTAACCCCGGGTGCTCGGGTAAACTGTGGGTGCTCGGTGAACAGTATCCGGGGGTGCTCGGGGTGAACAGTAACCCCCGGTGCTCGGGTGAACTGTGGGTGCTCGGTGAACAGTATCCGGGGGTGCTCGGGGTAAACAGTACTTGGGCGCTACAGTAAAATCAGCCTCGTGCAGCTCCAGAATAGCAGCTATTACGAACGGAAAAACTAGGCTAAACTAACCTGGGAGTCTCTCTAAATCAAAGGTAAAAATGCCTAGAAGGGTGTACAGGGTCTAGACTTTGCTCAACCTTCTAGCAACATGATTCCTAACTCAAATCCACATAAATCCTCATTTGTTCCCAGACTGAAGAACTTTGCAACCCTAGTTCCAGATTCAAGATCTATCCAACCAAAAATGAGCATACTTGCCATGGGAGCCTAGCAGACTCACCCAAGGTCCTTTGCTGAGATTGGTGACCGCCAGTTGAAGGAGGAAACGACGGAAAATGGCTTGGAGAAGAGTGGAAAAACTGCTGCTTCCTTGCTTCACCCAAAGAACACCAAACAAGTTCAGAACCAGCTCGAATTCCTTCGGGGAAACTGAAAATGAATTGGATGGACGAGTAGTCCTTGAGCTGGTGGTCACGTGAGTACCACATACGTACCTTGATCTTGCTCCCAGAGGTACGGATCCAAAAGGGGAAAAAGGGAGCCTAAGAGTGAGAGTGAGAGACAGCCAACTCCAACTTGCTTCCTCAAAAAGCCTTATCTGGTGGAGTGGGTGAGTAGTACGTATGGGCAAGCTTCTTAGGGGGAGAGAGAGTGTTGTTGCCCACCTATAGAGAGATATTTTCCACCCAAGTGGGCCCCATTTACCTAGAGGAAAGTCCAGACTTGCTTCTAGCTCTTTTATTTCTCTTAGTTTTTCCTTCTCCCACCTCATTGATTCAAAGTGAGGTGCTCCAGTGACCCAAACTGGAACATGAAGCTGAAATTGCATGTTTTAGGATTAAAACACACAATTACGGATTTTTAGGACGTGACAAACCTCCCCCCTAAAAAGAATCTCGTCCCGAGATTCAGTATGAGTCAGGGAGAGAACGATGAGCACACTCATGTGAGAGATTCCAAATATGCCATATTACGACATCTTTCACAAGTCCTCAAAGAACTCAGGATACTCGGAGCGGAGATTATCTTCCCGCTCCCATGTCGCTTCGGCTTCTGTATGGTGGCTCCATTGGACTTTCAGGAATTTGATAGAATGGCGCCGTGTCTTGCGCTCGGCTTCATCCAAGATACAAATTGGTCGCTCACAATATGTCAAATCCGGTTGCAACTCTTGGGGTGCAATATCAACGACTTCCGTCGGGACTCGGAGACACTTCTTCAATTGTGACACATGGAACACATTGTGTACGGCGGAGAGAGACGGAGGCAAGTCCAACTGGTACGCGACCTCTCCACGCCGAGCAAGAATCTGAAATGGGCCAACATACCGAGGCGCCAATTTGCCTCGGACTTGGAATCGACGAACGCCTTTGAGAGGTGAGACCTTCAGGTACACGTGATCCCCCACCTCAAATGTGAGCTCTCGGCGACGTCGATCCGCATAGCTCTTCTGCCTAGACTGGGCCGTGAGAATACTCCTGCGGATATTCTGGACATGGTCTTCTGCCTCCTTGACCAAATCCGGACCCAGAAAAGCCCGCTCACCGGATTCAGACCAATTCAGCGGCGTACGGCACCTCCGACCATAAAGGGCCTTGAATGGCGCCATCCCAATACTAGCCTGGAAACTGTTGTTATACGAAAATTCCGCGAACGGCAGGCATATGTCCCACTTCTTCCCATAAGTGAGCACACAAGCACGGAGCATATCTTCGAGAATCTGATTTACCCTCTCCGTCTGACCATCCGTCTGCGGGTGATACGCCGTGCTGTGGAACAATTCGGTTTCCATAGCCTCCTGGAAACTTCTCCAGAAATGAGAAGTAAACTGTGTACCCCGATCAGAAACGATCTTCTTCGGCACTCCATGGAGACAAACAATTCTAGTGAGGTACAACTCCGCATACTGCTTAGCAGAATAAGTGGTCCTGACAGGAAGGAAATGCGCGGACTTTGTCAACCGGTCCACGATGACCCAAATAGAGTCATACCCACTCGAAGTCTTCGGTAAGCCGGTAATGAAATCCATCCCAACTTCTTCCCACTTCCAAGATGGAATGGGCAAAGGCTGGAGTGTGCCGGCAGGCTTGATGTGTTCAGCCTTCACCCTTCGGCAGACGTCGCACTCAGACACATACCTAGCAATCTCCCGCTTCATGCGAGTCCACCAGAAACGGGGTTTCAAATCCTGATACATCTTCGTACTGCCAGGGTGAATGGCCAGCAACGAATCATGAGCCTCGTCAAGGATCTTCTTCCTCAGCGCCTCGACCCTCGGAACCACTAGACGGTTCCCAAACCAGATAACGCCTTGATCATCCTCAGTAAAGCACAAGGCCTGCCCGATCTTCCTCTTCTCTCGAATTCGGGCCATACCCTTATCATCCCTCTGTGCAGCCTTAATCTCATCAATGAGCGTGGACTTGATTTCGAGATTGGCAATAAAACCATCCGGCACCATATCAAGCCCAAGACGCCGGAAATCATCACATAACGTGGAATCCATCGGCGAGGCTATAAGACAGTGACAATGAGCCCTTCGACTCAAAGCATCGGCGACCACATTCGCCTTGCCAGGATGGTAGTGAACCTCCAGCTCATAGTCTTTGATCAACTCAAGCCACCTGCGCTGCCTCATGTTCAAATCTGACTGCGTGAAGATGTACTTCAAGCTCTTGTGATCCGTGTAGATACGGCACAAGTTGCACATCAAGTAGTGGCGCCACATCTTCAGAGCGTGCACGACAGTTGCAAGTTCAAGATCATGTGTCGGATAGTTCTCCTCGTGACGCTTCAGCTGTCGGGATGCATATGCAACGACTCGGTCCTCCTGCATCAAAACACAGCCGAGACCGATGCCGGACGCGTCGCAATACACATCAAATCCTCTGGTCACATCAGGTTGAGCAAGCACTGGAGCGGTCGTGAGCAGCTTCTTCAATGTCTGGAAGGCAGACTCACAGGCATCTGACCACTCAAACACGCTGCCTTGCTTCAACAACTGAGTCATCGGCTTCGCAACCTTGGAGAAGTTCTCGATGAACCGACGGTAATAGCCTGCAAGTCCAAGAAAACTCCGGATCTCACTGACATTCTGGGGCTGAACCCAGTCGAGCACATCCTGCACCTTGCTCGGGTCAACTGCCACTCCGTTCTCTGATAGAACATGTCCCAGAAAAGCCACCTCCCTGAGCCAGAACTCACACTTGCTGAACTTGGCATACAACTGATGCTCTCGGAGCCTGCCCAGAACAATACGGAGGTGCCCAATGTGCTCTTGTACAGTCTTGGAGTATATCAGAATGTCGTCGATGAAAACAATGACAAACTTGTCCAACTCCTCCATGAATACCGAGTTCATGAGGTACATAAAGAAAGCCGGCGCATTAGTCAAGCCAAACGACATAACGGTGAACTCATACAAGCCGTATCGAGTAGAGAACGCTGTCTTTGGAATATCCTCTGGTCGGACCTTGATCTGGTGATAGCCCAGCCTCAAGTCAATCTTTGAGAAGACTCGTGCTCCAGTCAACTGATCAAACAAGATGTCAATCCTAGGAAGCGGATACACATTCTTCACCGTGACTGCATTCAGCGGACGGTAATCAACACACATCCGGAGAGTGTCGTCCTTCTTCTTCACGAATAGAGCCGAGCATCCCCAAGGTGAGGAACTAGGACGAATGAAACCCTTCGCCAGCAGCTCCTGGATCTGCTTCTTCAGCTCAACTAGCTCAACTGGCGACATCTTGTACATCTTCTTCGAAACCGGGGCTGCACCGGGCACGAGATCAATAGAGAACTCCACTGCCCTACCAGGCGGCATTCCAGGCAACTCATCCGGAAAGACATCCGGAAATTCCCACACCACAGGAATGGTCTCCATAATCCTGGTGGGGACAGCCTTTACGGCGAACAGGCAGGACTTGACATCCTCTAGCTTTAACTGGACCCGAGTACCTGACAGACCATTGAGGGTGACGGTCCGCCGAGCACAGTCCAACACAGCCTTGTTCTTGGAGAGCCAATTCATTCCCAGAATAATATCAATTCCCTTCGAGTTCATCACTAACAGATTGACAAAGAAGGGAACTCCGTTGACAATTACCGCCGCTTTATTCACACACTGGTTGATTAAAACTTTGGCCCCTGGGGCGTCTATAAGGTACGGTGTGTGGGTAGCACTGACTCTCAACCCACTTTTCCAAACATAACCCGAAGATATAAAGGAGTGAGAGGCTCCTGAATCAAACAAAACCACTGCAGAAAAGATGTCAGAGTTGAAACTCATATCCAACGTACCCATTAGGACGGTGTCACCCTCCTGAACCTCGTCGGCGGTAGTGTGGCGAGCTCGACCACGCTTGGGAACGTGAGTCGCCTGCGAAGACTGCGGTGCTGACTGAGCCGGCGGTGGTCGCGGGGCACTCACCGCGGCTCCCAGCCTCGGATACGGGCACTCCCTCGAGAAATGGCCGACGCGACCGCAGTTGAAGCACGGACCGCCTGAGCCACCGGTCACGCTCACTTGGGAGCCGGCTGGTCGTGCAGCCTGCCCCTGTGGAGCGGAGAATGCAGGACGTGGTACAAACCACATCGGTCGTGGGTAGCCAGCCGACGGCACCTGAGACTGTGGAGGCTGACTCTCAGAGCGGGCGCGTTGCGAGCTTCCGCCCACAGAAGACGAGGAACCCCTCTTCCGCCTCTTCTCCTCTTGGTGGCTCTTATACTTGAGCTCCACCGTGATCGACGTGCTCACCAACTCGTTGAAGTCGGCGAACTTATGCGCGGACAACCGGTCCTGCATCTTCGAGTTCAGGCCATTCACGAAGCGGCGCTGCTTGCGCGCATCCGTGCTGACCTCCTCGGTAGCATATTGTGCAAGGTGGTTGAACACCTGCACGTACTCCATCACTGCCCGACCTCCTTGCTTGAGGTCCTCAAACTCCCGCCTCTTAGCCTCCATGAGGCCACTCGGTATGTGAAACGAGCGGAAGGCCTCGCGAAACTCCGCCCATGACACGCGGTGATCGGCGGGGTGCATGGCCAGAAAGCTGGACCACCACGCACCCGCCGGGCCCTGAAGCTGATGGGCGGCGAAGAGCGCCTTCTCGTGATCTTCACAGCGAAGAAGGGCGAGCTTCTGCTCGATCGTCCGGAGCCAGTGATCAGCATCCAGGGGATCTTCAGCTCGCGAGAAGACCGGCGGCTGAGTCCGCAAAAAGTCCGAGAAGTCGTCTCGGCGCACGGCCCCACCTCCTCCATGAGGAGCCGAGTTGCGCACGAGAGCCTCCAGGAGCGCTTGGTTCGTCTGGAGGAGAGCGTGATTCGCTTGGCGGTTCTGCTCGATTTGCATGAGCACATCCGCCATGGTCGGCGATGGAGGAGGGTTATTCTGACCAGAACCCTCCGGGACCTCCCCGCTACGCCGAGTGACAACCATTCTTGAAATGTAAAATAAAAAGGGGGAAACGTCAAATTCCGACTCAGCATAATGCATTCGCCGGATATATTGTTAGAATCCCGTAATACATGTACAAACATGAATGCATGCATGAATGCCATGAAATGATGCATGCTCGAACCTAGCTACCGCTTCTTTCTCAAAATAAGAACCGCACCAGCAAGCATCAAAATCACAGGCAGTTTATAACATCCAGAACGTACCCTTCGCGCTAGAAAGAGTAAGAGCGCGAACGGCCCTTGTACCACATGCCGTACAAGCGACAATCCATACGTCGACAATGACGTATTCACTTCCCGTAGACCCTACGGGACATCTCATGTAAACGCCACACGAGTAGACGACCATGTCTCCCATCGCATGGTGGATGTTCATACGCCATTGCTAGCATATTCACTTCCCGTACGGAACATACCGGGCCCCTGCCTCGCATCCGGCTGAGCCCTCGGTGATTAACCGCCACCGAGCGTCGTACCTTACCTTCCGACGATGTAAAGCCGAAGATGCAATGCTCAACATGAATCAATGCAGGGTCGAAAGCAAAACAATCTGGTATAAGACAAATAAACGTCACTCATAATACGCATTTTAACTTAGGGGCATAAACGATAGTAGTTTAATACATATTAAACATGAAGAGGCATAAACATAAATCATGGGTTGTTTAGGTGAAGTTGTCGACTTACTAAACAACGCACTAATTATGTTTAGGCTACTAAATTAAACCAGGCTCTGATACCAAGCTGTGAGGAACCGTCCAAATAGTATTCTAATTAATCATCAGGAGGATCATTATTCATAATCACAACCTCGACGATTAACCAGAATACCATTCCGGTAGTCCTGGCACGTGTTTTGTGCCCAGGATCGGAACACATGGCTTCCAACTCAAATATTACAACACAGTTTAATAGAGAGCAAATAATTAAACTGGATTACCATTATTAAACATGCAACTGCTTCCACAATTTACAACAAAAGAGGAACAACAACAACTACGCAGCGGAAGATAAACCTATACAACGAAAGAATATGGAGCCGTATGCCCTTAGGCTCCATACCACAAGCGCCGGAGTTCGGAGTAGAAGGTGCTACTCCTGCCCGCCACCCTGATCGGCAGGCACAAAGTAGCCGAACACTGCCTCTTCCTCGCCAACCTGCGAACCTGAAAGCAACTTAAGGGCAGCACCCCTTAGTACGAAGGTACTAGCAAGTCTTACACAGTATGAGTATATATATTCTCGACTCCAAGGATCATGCATTTGAAGCTGTAGCAAGGATTAAGACATGTTTAAGTTCATTAAGCGGTAAGCAACCTAGACTCTAGGTGTAAGCAACTGACTTAACCAACCACCGACTCAAACCCTGCCAACCAACTGATCAGAACAGATATATGAACAACAAGTGTATAAAAGCAAACCATTCCCACCAAACCACAACCACATACCGACCAAACCAACCCAATCCAACCATGCCACAACCCACATCGAAACTCTACGACCAAAACATGGTCGCTCGGTGGAGATAAGCGATAGCGATGCTCATGACCGAGAGCGCGGCAGTTCGAACTGATTATACACCCTGCAGGGGGATACTCCTGGACCCACACGACACAGGGACCATACGGCTTGTGCCACCCGCTAAGATGCGCACAAGGGGGTACCCGTGACAACCTTTCCCAACCAAGCCCAACCATGTGGATCAACCATAGCTCGGCGAGGCGGTATTAGAACTACTCCCCGAGCAAACTAATACCGCTAAAAGCCCGGACTCAAACCGGACTCACACCGTCTATGACGAGGCCCACATGACCACGTCTGCGAAGGTAATCAGCTCGCCTACCATTATATCAGCATGTGGTGAGTAAGGTATGTGCTAAAGCCGACTACACCGATGATCGGTGCTTAACCGGTGCAAGCGGTCTACGGTGTCCGGGTTCCCTCCCCGAACTGCCTGAGGACTCCTCGTGAGCAGATGACACCCCTAACACCGCCCACACCTCGTCTCAACTCACCACTCACCAAACCGATTCATCATCAACACAACCATAAGTGTGAACAAGTAATAAGTCCTAGGCTCGCGACAACGGTGGACGCCGTCGTCGACTTCTACCGGAAAGCCTAAGTACCACTAAGCATAGCGAACTAAAATTAGACCTCGATGACACCACTAGGCTCCTAGGAACAACACATGACACGTGACCGAAATGGGATAATATATCGGCATAGGTTCTACCCAACTCAGTACCCGACACATGCAATGTATACATAAGCGTAGATAACATATTAAATTTTCAAGTAGACACGGTGCAATATGAACGATGCTTGCCTTGCTGCCCTGGATCAGAAAGGTGGGACGCCTCACGATCGCCCACGGCCTCCGGGATCGACGGATCGGCGTTCACTATAGAGAGCAACGCGTGCAATGTAATGAGCATGTATGAAATGCGACCATATAAGAAAAATATGCTCCACAATACATGACAATATTTTTCCCATATCACACTATCCAAACCAGAATTTTCCAAGTGGTCTCATAAAGTTTGGAGTTCGTACGAATTAACTACGAATTTTACAAGCTATCAGCTATCAGGAAAGCCTGATAAACCGTGCTCGGGGTGCCCGGGATGAACAGTACTCGCGGGGTACTCGGGATAAACAGTACCCGGAGTGCTCGGGTGAACAGTACCCGGGGGTGCTCGGGTGAACGGTACCGGGGGTGCTCGGGTGAACAGTACGGGTGCTCGGTGAACAGTACCCGGGAGTGCTCGGTGAGCAGTACCCGGGGGATGAACAGTCGGGTGCTCGGGTGAACAATACCGGGGTGCTCGGGTGAACAGTACCCAGGAGTGATCGGGGTGCTCGGGTGAACAGTACCGGGAGTGCTCGGGGTGAACCGTGCTCGGGGTGAAGAGTGCTCGGGTGCTCGGGTGCTCGGGGTGAAGAGTGCTCGGGTGCTCGGGTGGACAGTGCTCGGGTGCTCGGGGTGAAGAGTGCTCGGGTGCTCGGGTGGACAGTGCTCGGGTGCTTGGGGTGAACAGTGCTCGGGTGCTCGGGGTGAAGAGTGCTCGGGTGCTCGGGTGGACAGTGCTCGGGTGCTCGGGGTGAACAGTGCTCGGGTGCTCGGGGTGAACAGTAACCCCGGGTGCTCGGGTGAACTGTGGGTGCTCGGTGAACAGTATCCGGGGGTGCTCGGGGTGAACTGCACCCAGGTGCTCGGGTGCTCGGGGGTGAACAGTACTTGGGCGCTACAGTAAAATCAGCCTCGTGCAGCTCCAGAATAGCAGCTATTACGAAGGGAAAAACTAGGCTAAACTAACCTGGGAGTCTCTCTAAATCAAAGGTAAAAATGCCTAGAAGGGTGTACAGGGTCTAGACTTTACTCAACCGTCTAGCAACATGATTCCTAACTCAAATCCACATAAATCCTCATTTATTCCCAGACTGAAGAACTTTGCAACCCTAGTTCCAGATTCAAGATCTATCCAACCAAAAATGAGCATACTTGCCATGGGAGCCTAGCAGACTCACCCAAGGTCCTTTGCTGAGATTGGTGACCGCCAGTTGAAGGAGGAAACGACGGAAAATGGCTTGGAGAAGAGTGGAAAAACTGCTGCTTCCTTGCTTCACCCAAAGAACACCAAACAAGTTCAGAACCAGCTCGAATTCCTTCGGGGAAACTGAAAATGAATTGGATGGACGAGTAGTCCTTGAGCTGGTGGTCATGTGAGTACCACATACGTACCTTGATCTTGCTCCCAGAGGTACGGATCCAAAAGGGGAAAAAGGGAGCCTAAGAGAGAGAGTGAGAGACAGCCAACTCCAACTTGCTTCCTCAAAAAGCCTTATCTGGTGGAGTGGGTGAGTAGTACGTATGGGCAAGCTTCTTAGGGGGAGAGAGAGTGTTGTTGCCCACCTATAGAGAGATATTTTCCACCCAAGTGGGCCCCATTTACCTAGAGGAAAGTCCAGACTTGCTTCTAGCTCTTTTATTTCTCTTAGTTTTTCCTTCTCCCACCTCATTGATTCAAAGTGAGGTGCTCCAGTGACCCAAACTGGAACATGAAGCTGAAATTACATGTTTTAGGATTAAAACACACAATTACGGATTTTAGGACGTGACAGGAGGCCACCAGGCCCCTGAGGTGGTCGGATGCTCCGATCATGTTCAGCATGGCCGATCACCCCGCGAGTACTGCAGCCATGGGGCGACTACCCCTGGTGGTGTCCCCCACTGTCTGCAATGTCAAGGTCGGCAGGGTGCTGATCGATGGGGGTGCGGGCCTCAACCTCCTATCCAAGGAGGCCTTCAAGAAGTTGCAGGTGCCCTCCCGGCGCCTAAAGCCGTCGCTTCCATTCTGCGGAGTAACGCCCGGGCACTCCCCCTCACCTACAACGCCATCCTAGGGCGCCCGGCGCTCGCCAGATTCATGATGGCCGCCCACTATGCGTATCTCACGGTTAAGATGCCGGGCCTAGCAGGCCCCATCTCCGTGACTACCGACTCCGGCGGGGCCGTTTCCTACGCCGAGCAGTCGTACATGGCTCTGGTCTCAGCTCAAGCTGAGGTCGAAGGCTGCCAGGGGGCCTGGGACCCTCTTCATCCAAACCCCGACTCGCTGCCGACGCCTCTGTTCCCACGAAGGAGGTCGTGGTGGGTGAAGATGCTACCCAGGTCGTCCGTATCGGCGGTGACCTGGGCGGCAAATAGGAAAGCGCGCTCGTCACCTTCCTCCAGGCTAACGCAGACGTGTTTGCATGGCAACCGTCCGACATGCCCGGGATCCTTAGGGAGGTGATCAAGCATCACTTGGCGGTGCGCCCGGACGCCCGCCCGGTGAAGCAGAAGGTCCAATGGCAGGCTCCTGAGCGCCAGGAGTTTATCCGGGAGCAGGTCAGCAAGCTCCTTGACGCCGGATTCATCCGAGAGGTCCTCCACCCTGACTAGCTGGCAAATCCAGTTATCGTCCCGAAGGCCAACGGCAAGCTCCGCATGTGTGTGGATTACACTGATCTGAATAAGGCTTGCCCTAAAGATCCTTTTCCCTTGCCCCGCATAGATCAAATTGTAGATGCAACCGCGGGATGTGATCTTTTATGTTTTTTAGCTGCAAACTCTGGGTATCACCAGATCCGCATGGCCGTAGAGGATGAAGAAAAAACTGCCTTTACCACCTCGGTGGGGACTTATTGTTATATTTCAATGCCTTTTGGTTTGCGCAATGCTGGGTCTTCTTTCCAGCGCGCCATTCGCATTACCCTTGATTCGCAGGTTGGTTGCAACGTCGAGGCCTACATCGACGATCTTGTGGTCAAGTCCCGAGACCGCGCCACCCTGCTCGAAGACCTTGCCGAGACTTTCAACAGTCTCCGCACCACCCGCCTCAAGCTCAACCCCGAGAAGTGTGTCTTCGGGGTGCCGGCGGGCAAGCTCCTCAGTTTCTTGGTTTCCGGCCGAGGGATCGAGGCCAATCCAGAGAAGATCCGGGCCATCGAGCAGATGCGACCCCTGGCTCGACTCAAAGAGGTTCAGCATCTCGCTGGCTGCATGGCAGCCCTCGGGCGCTTCATCTCCAAGCTCGGGGAGCGAGGGCTCCCCCTCTTCAAGCTTCTGAAGAAGACCGATCATTTCGACTGGACGCCGGAGGCCAAGCAGGCCTTCCACGATCTGAAGAAATACCTCACCTCACCACTCGTGCTGGTAGTTCCCTCCGAAGGTGAGCCCCTACTGCTCTACATCTCGGCCACTCCTCAGGTCATGAGCATCGTGCTGGTGGTGGAGCGCGATGAGTGCGCGGGGCCAGGTGCTGGATCCCAGCTCCCGGTGGCCCCCAAGCACTCACCCGTCCTCTCGGCTCCCCCCGAGCAAGGGGTCGAGCCCGAGCACTTGGCTCCCCCCGAGCAAGGGGTCGAGTCCGAGCACTCTACTCCTCCCGACCAGGGAGTCGAGCCCGAGCACCCGGCCAGCCCCGACCACGTCGCCGAGCCTGGGGGCTGCACCAGCCCCTCGGGTGAAGCCGCCGTCTGGTGTACTTCATCAGTGAAGTCCTCCGGGAGGCCAAAACAAGGTATCCCCAGGCTCAAAAGCTGCTCTACGCCGTGCTCATCGCTTCCCGGAAGCTGCGCCACTACTTTCAAGCGCACAAGGTCTCGGTGGTTACCACGTATCCTTTGGGACCCATTCTCCGGAACCGAGAAGGCACCGGGCGTGTTGTCAAGTGGGCGGTGGAGCTGGCAGAATTCGACCTGCACTTTGTCAATCTCCAAGCGATCAAAAGCCAGGCGCTCTCTGACTTCGTGGCAGAGTGGACACCCGTCCCCGAGGTCGTTCCCGAAGATATTTCTGCATATCCCGGGCACGATACGCCTGGGTACTGGGTCATGCACTTCGACGGTTCCCTCTCGCTGAAAGGCGCGGGGGCCGGAGTGGTTCTCACCTCCCCAATAGGTGAAGAACTCCGGTACATTGTGCAGCTGCAGTTCCGCGCATCCAACAATATGGCGGAATATGAAGGTCTCATCGCCGGCCTTCGAACTGTGGTGGGGCTCGGGATTCGTCGCCTTCTGGCCAAGGGAGACTCCCAACTGGTGGTCAACCAGGTGTCCAAAGAGTACCAGTGCACAGATCCTCAAATGGCGGCGTACATGGCAACAGTCAGGAAGCTGGAGAGGCGCTTCGATGGCCTTGAGTTGCAGTACATCCCTCACCGCGACAACGCTCTGGCCGACAAGCTCTCCCGCCTGGCCTCCTCCCGTGCGCGCGTCCCTGCTGGAGTCTTTGAAGAAAGACTCACACGGCCTTCCGTCCTGCCTGCCGAACAGGATGAAGGGGAAACCTCGAATCCAATTCAGGGGACCCCGGCGGCGCCCTCAGTGGGAAGCCCCATCAGGGTGCCGCCGTCCGGCGAGTGCGCTGCACTTGCTGAATGTTCTCAAGATGCCTCGTGGATGGATGACATCCGAGGGTACTTGAAAGAAAAGTCCCTTCCCGGGGATAAGGCGTCTGCCGAAAGAGTTGCTCGGCAGTCCAAATGCTACGCCATAATAGATGGGGATCTCTACCGGCGTAGCGCAGGAGGCGTCCTCCTGAAATGCATCTCCCGGGTAGAAGGCGGTGAGCTTCTCACTGAGATCCACGAGGGCGAGTGCGGTGGCCATTCATCGTTCCGCACGCTGGTCGGGAAGGCCTTCCGGCAAGGTTTCTACTGGCCTACAGCTCTCCAGGATGCTTTTGAGCTGGTTCGGCGCTGCAGGGCGTGCCAGTTCCACGCAAAGCAGATTCACCAGCCAGCTCAGGCTCTTCACACCATCCCCCTGTCACGGCCTTTCGCGGTCTGGGGGTTGGACATTCTGGGTCCATTCCCCCGAGCAATCGGGGGCTATGAGTACCTCTACGTCGCCATCGACAAGTTCACTAAGTGGCCGGAGGCGGTCCCAGTCATTAAGGTGACCAAGAACACGGCGCTCCAGTTTATCCGCACCATCACTAGTCGCTTTGGCGTCCCGAACCGGATCATCACCGACAATGGCACCCAGTTCACGAGTGCCCTGTTCGGGGACTACTGCGAAGACCTTGGCATCAAGCTCTGCTTCGCCTCCGTCGCTCACCCTCGGAGTAACGGGCAAGTCGAGCACGCCAACGCGGAGATACTAAAGGGCCTCAAAACCCGGACTTATGACGTGCTCGCAAAGCAGGGGAAGGGATGGGTGGACGAGCTGCCCGCCGTGCTATGGGCTAATCGGACCACGCCAAGCAGCACTACCGGAGAGACTCCATTCTTCCTCGTATACGGCGCTGAGGCGGTCCTCCCCTCCGAGCTCACTCTAGGCTCCCCTCGGGTGCATGCATACTCTGAGGGTGAGCAAGATTAGCAGAGACGCGACGATGTCGATAAGCTTTCCAACGGTACTAGTCCCATGTCCAAATTCTTTCTGAGTCAACAGGAATCGTCGAAACAAGTGGATGTCCAGAATCTGTCAGGGTGCTGCGCTACCATCTTTTGGGCCGTTGGGCCGTGTAACGTGTTGGAGTCCATTAGGGACGCGTCCAGGGGTGCTTGGCCGACCCTAGTCTTTTATATACAGTAGCCGCCGCCCTAATTAGGGTTGGGTTTTGCTTAGATATTGATCTACACAGAGTTGTGAGATTTTCGCTCTTGTTCCGGACCGACTAGGCCGCCGCAAGTGTTTGTGGAACCCCGACTTCGAGTGCTTGAATTCAATTCGCAATATTTCAGATTGCATCTTCTACGTTCTTGCTTGTGTTCTTGGTACGCTTGCAGGGATTGAGCCTTCTTGGCGAGGTCAACCGCGCGACACTGTTGATAACCATCGGAGTTGTGGTGTAGTGATTGCAAGGGAGACGATCTGTTCGGGTCGAAGCCTTTGGATCATCAACGTTGAGTTCTCCACTCACCGACTTATCGCTACCTATCGGAAGATCAGGCCAACATTACTCATCAACTGGTATCAGAGCTTCAGGTTGCCCGTTAGGTAATTTCATCTTCCCCTTTAGATTAGTCTGTTTTTCATTACCTAGAGTCCAGAAAAAGCCAAAAAAATTCCGTCAATTTCCGCTGCCCTAGAACCCTTTGTGCCTTTGCAATTTTTGTTTTCAGTTGCGCGTTGTTGAGTTTGTGTCCGTGGTCGAGTCTTGTTGCTGGTTTTAGAGTCGTATTCTTGGTTTTTAGTCAACGCTCCGTGCTGTTTTGATCACGCCGCTATCCCATCGCCACCATCCCCACCAACAAGTCGAGCCACCACATTACTCGATTTGCCACCGCGAGCCGCCTTGTGTTACTTTCCGCCACGCCAACCCTAGATAGGTCGCAAGCCGCCTTGTATCAATTGCCCTGCCACCGCTGCCATCCTTGTTCATCTCGCGATCCTATTGCTTGCAATACCTTAAAGAGGTCAATTTTTACAAGAGTTGCTTGAAAAAAAAACCCTAACTCGACAGGGGTTCAGTAAAACAGCCATAACTTTCTCATACGGACTCGGAATCAGGCAAATTTTTTTTTCACGGACATCTACAGAAAAAGTTACATCCGTTGCTCCCCACCTTGTCAGGTTCTGCCAAATTTTTTTTCCCAATTTTGGCTCGGAAGATTGAGTATTCGAGTCGCGAAGTTTCTACACGCTTTTCAGAGAACGTGCTTGATTTTCTGTAGGCCACATCTTGCATCCGTTTGAGCTGAAAATTTCTATGGTTGTTGCTTGTGTGCTCCTAGTTTAGAAAAAAATATCAAAAAAATACAAAAAAAAATTTCGTGATTCCTACTAGTGCTAAAAGACAAAAAAGAGGAGCACATAGAGAACACCCAGATAATTGTGCTGTTTGCTGTGTCTTTCTCTTATCATCCTTTTTAGCTTTGTTTCAGCTGTTGTGCTAGGACTTGGGACACGTGATAGACCAGCAACTGTGATTCATACTTTGGACACTTATTTAGCTTTGCTCTTCTGATTACAATTATTGCTAATCCTTGCTACCATATTGTGCCTTCCAAGCTCCACCTCCTTTGATCCGAACAGGTTAACTCTTGCAATCATCCCACGCTTCCAGACTCGTCACCGGTTGTACCTCCTTGCTGCATTGGTAAGAACATTTGTAAGAGCGTGGTAAGACGCTTGAGTGTGTATGATTCCACCTTCCACAACCTAGTAGTTGATAGGGATAATATTTGTTGTCCTTTGTTTTCTACTAACCATGTCAGGTGATGGCACTCCGTTGGATTTTAAGGATTGTGTGTCCAAGGAAGAACTCAACAAAGCCTTACAGGATCATACTAGGCTATTGACAGACATTAGAACAAGCATTGCTAACCTTGTCACGCGAGTCAACGACCTTGAGTTGCGACAGCCACCACAGGATGATGACCATTCACATGATGATGATACTAATGATGGTGACCAAGAAGATGGTGAGGTTTTTGTTGGGCAAGATGCGCGTGCTGAGCAACGTCCTCATGCTGAACAATTACGTCGTGGCCAACAACAACGTCGTCAAGGTAATGGAGGTAATAATGTTAATCGCAACGGTCGCGATGATCCTTATTCTAAGATTAAGTTTTCAATGCCTCCTTTTGATGGTGCATATGATGCTGATGCTTATTTGAATTGGGAAATGACGGTTGATCAAAAGTATAGTTCTCATATGGTTCCTGAAATACATAGAGTTAGACTAGCCACTTGTGAGTTCACGAATTATGCTATTATTTGGTGGAATGGTCTAGTTTCTAGTGGCTTAGAACCTGAATCATGGCCTAGACTAAAGCGTGCCATGCGCAATAGATTTATTCCTTCTGATTATACACGTGAATTGAAAAAGAAATTGTAGCGCTTAAATCAAGGTTCTAAATCTGTCCATGATTACTATCAAGAGCTTCAAATTGCTATGCTTCGTTGTAGTATACAAGAGGATGATGAGGATACCATGATTCGTTTTTACTCCGGGTTGAGACGTGAAATTCAGGACCTTGTTGATTATAAAGATTACAATACTACCAATAGGTTGTTCCATTTTGCTATCTTGGCAGAAAAAGAACTGCAGGGTCGACAACAGGTGCAGAAATTGCGGAACAATTTTGGGAGTACATATACTTCACGAGTACCACCGGGACAAGCAACAACATTCCCTTCTACATCTACACGATCTGCTGCCCCCTCCTCCAACACTCGGGCGCGTTCAGCAGGAGCACCACAACCATCACGTGAGGTGAGTAAATCTACTGTTTCGCAGGATCCAATGCCACGCTCTTCTTCAGGTGCAGCTACCACGGGTCGTACAACGGGCATTGTGTGCCGTCGCTGCCAAGGTATTGGCCACGTCATGAAGGATTGCCCAAGCCAGCGAGCATACTCCGCAACAGCAGATGGTGGATATGTTAGTCATAGTGATGTCGAGGAAGAATATGCATTTGAAGCTAATCTTGCAGCCGATCATGACATGGATAGTGAGGGGGAGGAGATTAGTGGTACCGCTGCCACGGAGAGTTATGCAGCACTCACCTTCATTGTGAAGCGAGTTTTGAGTTCTCAAATGGGGCAAGCGGAGCAGCTACAACGCCATAATCTATTCCAGACATTCCTCATTGTCAAAGATGGACGTGTTCGTACTATAATTGATGGCGGGAGTTGCAACAACCTCTTGAGCTCCGATCTTGTGAAGAATCTTTCCTTGCCAACACGTGCACATCCTCATCCATACTACATTCAGTAGTTCAATAACAGCGGTAAGGTTAAGGTAACACAATCTGCGAGAGTACATTTTTCTATTGGTTCCTACCATGATTATGCTGATTTTGATGTAGTGCCTATGCAAGCATGTTCACTTTTGTTAGGCCGTCCTTGGGAATTTGATACCGATGCTACACACCATGGTAGAAGTAATAAATACTCTCTCATGTACAAGGGAAAGAAAATCTCTTTGCTTCCTTTGACACCTGCTGAAATTGTGCAATGTGATAAAGCTTTAGCTGAAAAAGAAAAGAAAGAACATGTTTTGGAATCTGAAAATCAGCAAGTAGCTCAATTTGTTTTTCCACCTAAGAAAGAGAAGAACACACCTAGGTCCGGAGGCATTAAGTTAAAGGGTGGTGTTATGCTTGCTACTAAATCTGACCTTGCTGAAATTCAAGATAATGATACTTTGTGCTACGCTTTCGTATGCAAAGAGGTTTTATTTTCAATTGATGATATACCTAGCTCTTTGTCTGCTGCTGTCACTAACCTTTTGCAGGAGTATAAGGATGTCTTTCCAGCTGAGATACCCTCGGGGCTACCACCATTGAGAGGGATAGAGCACCAAATAGATTTGATCCCGGGAGTGACTTTGCCAAACCGCGCTGCATATAGGACCAATCCGGAGGAGACTAAGGAAATTCAGCGACAAGTCCAAGACCTTTTGGACCGTGGGTACGTACGAGAGAGCCTTAGTCCTTGTGCTGTTCCTGTTCTTTTGGTTCCTAAGAAAGATGGCACATGGCGCATGTGTGTTGATTGTAGAGCCATTAATAATATCACAATAAGGTATCGTCACCCTATTCCTAGGCTAGATGACATGCTTGATGAGTTGAGTGGTTCTATTATTTTCACGAAGATTGACTTGCGTAGTGGTTACCACCAAATAAGAATGAAATTGGGAGATGAATGGAAAACTGCTTTCAAAACTAAGTTCGGTCTATATGAGTGGTTAGTGATGCCTTTTGGTTTAACTAATGCACCTAGCACTTTCATGAGATTGATGAATGAGGTTTTACGTGCTTTCATAGGAAGATTTGTGGTGGTGTACTTTGATGATATTTTGATCTATAGCAAGTCACATGAAGAACACATTGATCATCTACGTGCTGTTTTTACTGCTTTGAGAGAGGCACGTTTGTTTGCTAACCTTGACAAGTGCACCTTTTGCACGAATAGAGTTGCTTTTCTTGGCTATGTTGTTACTCCACAGGGAATTGAAGTGGATGAAGCTAAAATTGAAGCCATCAAGAGCTGGCCGACCCCTGGGACTAGCACACAGGTGAGAAGCTTTCATGGCCTTGCAGGGTTCTATCGGCATTTTGTCAGATATTTCAATATCATTGCTGCCCCACTCAATGAGTTGACAAAGAAGGGCGTTCCGTTCCAATGGGGGCCAGCACAAGAACAAGCTTTTAATACGCTAAAAGATAAGCTTACGCATGCACCTCTACTCCAACTTCCGGACTTTGGTAAGACTTTTGAGTTAGAATGTGATGCTAGCGGCATTGGAATTGGAGGAGTGCTACTACAAGGAGGTAAACCCGTTGCTTATTTTAGTGAGAAATTGAATGGGCCATCTCTTAATTATTTGACTTATGATAAGGAGTTGTATGCTTTAGTGCGAGTTTTAGAAACATGACAACATTATCTTTGGCCCAAGGAGTTTATTATTCATTCTGATCATGAAGCTTTGAAACATATTAGAAGCCAAGCCAAACTGAACAAACGTCATGCTAAATGGGTTGAATTTATAGAGGCTTTTCCTTATATCATTAAACACAAGAAAGGTAAAGACAATGTCATTGCAGATGCGTTATCTAGACGTTATACCATGTTGTCCCAACTTGATCATAAGATTTTTGGTTTAGAAACAATTAAAGGATTATATACTACTTATTTGGACTTTAAAGATGCTTTCGAACATTGTAAAGAAGGAAGAACTTGGAATAAATATGTGCTGAATGATGGATTACTATACCATGCTAACAAGCTATGCATCCCAGCTAGCTCTATTCGCCTATTGTTCTTGCAGGAAGCGCATGGAGGTGGTTTGATGGGACATTTTGGAGTGAAGAAGACCGAGGATGTACTGGCTACTCACTTCTTTTGGCCTAGGATGAGGCGCCACGTCGAGCGCTACGTGGCATGCTGCACTACTTGCAATAAAGCTAAGTCTCGCTTGAACCCACATGGACTTTATATGCCTCTTCCTGTTCCTAGTGTGCCTTGGGAGGATATTTCTATGGATTTTGTTTTAGGATTGCCTAGGACCAAGAGGGGGAGGGATAGTATATTTGTCGTTGTGGATCATTTTTCAAAAATGGCACATTTTATACCTTGTCACAAGAGCGATGATGCTACAAACATAGCTGATTTGTTTTTCAGGGAAATCATTCGCTTGCATGGAGTGCCTAACACCCTTGTTTCGGATCGTGATGCAAAATTTTTGAGCCACTTTTGGAGGACACTTTGGAATAAACTTGGGACAAAGCTGCTATTTTCGACGACATGTCACCCTCAAACCGACGGACAAACGGAGGTTGTAAACCGCACATTATCCACCATGTTGCGGGCTGTTTTGAAGAAAAAATTGAGGATGTGGGAAGAGTGCCTACCCCATATTGAGTTCGCTTACAACAGATCAGTTCACTCCACCACCAAGGTAAGTCCGTTTCAGGTAGTGTATGGTTTTAACCCCCGTGCCCCTATTGATTTACTTCCTTTACCAACATCCGAGAAATTGAATTTTGATGCTAAGACACGTGCTGATTTGATTCTGAAAATGCATGAGTTGACTAAGGAAAATATTGAAAAGATGAATGAGAAGTATAGAACTTATGGTAGCCGAGGTCGGAAACATATTACTTTTGAAATTGGTGATCTTGTGTGGTTACATTTGCGCAAAGATAGGTTTCCTGATTTGAGAAAGTCTAAATTGCTGCCTCGAGCTGATGGTCCTTTTACAATTGTGGAAAAGATCAATGATAATGCATATAAGCTTGAGTTGCCTGCAGATTATGGGGTTAGTCCCACATTTAACATTTCAGATTTAAAGCCTTACTTGGGAGAAGAAGATGACATTGCGTCGAGGACGACTCCAATTCAAGAGGGGGAGGATGATGAGGACATCACTCTTTCGGATACACACACACTGAATATTCCTCCAACACTAGGTCCATTGACACGAGCTCGTGCACGTCAACTAAATCATGAGGTGAGCTCGTTCCTTAGTGTTCCTTTATACTTTGATGAGGATGGGATGCTACTGAATAATTGTGATGTATTGCTACTTAGGAACACGGGAGAAGAACAGCGCCCAAGCCAAGGTGGAGGCCCAATCCAGTTCGAGTCCGTTTCGGAGTCCAGGACCAGTCCGCACTAAAATTGTTGCCCAGGACGCATACGGACTCCGTTTTTGACGTTCTACACATGGTTGGAAAGCTAAGGAGATAAGCTTTGCAACGGTACTAGTCCCATGTCCAAATTCTTTCTGAGGCAACGGGAATTGTAGAAACAAGTGGATGTCCAGAATCTTTTGGGCCGTTGGACCGTGTAACGTGTTGGAGTCCATTAGGGACGCGTCCAGGGGTCCTTGGCCGACCCTAGTCTTTTATATACAGTAGCCGCCGCCCAAATTAGGGTTGGGTTTTGCTTAGATATTGATCTACATACAGTTGTGAGATTTTCGCTCTTGTTCCGGACCGACTAGGCCGCCGCAAGTGTTTGTGGAACCCCGACTTCGAGTGCTTGAATTCAATTCGCAATATTTCAGATTGCATCTTCTACGTTCTTGCTTGTGTTCTCGGTACGCTTGCAGGGATTGAGCCTTATTGGTGAGGTAAACCGTGCGACACGGTTGATAACCATCGGAGCTGTGGTGTAGTGATTGCAAGAGAGACGATCTGTTCGGGTCGAAGCCTTTGGATCATCAATGTCGAGTTCTCCACCCACCAACTTATCGCTACCTATCAGAAGATCAGGCCAACATTACTCATCATGCAAGATTCAAGCCTCTCAACCAAATCAAGAACCTGACCACCGAGATCGTGTGATTAGCAGAAAAGAAACAAACTAAAACCAGGACCTCTTACCGCGTGGCCTGCGCTCCTCCGCCCGAGCAAGATGAGGAGCTGGGAATGGGAGCGCGAGGCGGCATGGGCGCGAAGAGAGGTAGAGGAGGTGGTGAAGAGTCGACAACCACGGAAGGAACTGCAGCGGCGGCGCTGAAGAAACCCTAGCAGAGGGTGGATGCGGAGAAGATACGGGAGTTTTTTTATTTTTATATTTTTTTCATTAAATATTTAAATAAATAGACTCATGGTGGTAAGATTTGTAAAAATACGTACCTACTGACCTCTAAAAAGGCTGCAGTAAAGATGGCCATGGTGATAGCACCACCTCTTACTGCCTTTTGAAAGGGCGGATGGGGCTAACTGCCCTCTCAAAGGGCGGGTAGGGAGGATCCTCGCGCCGGCCATCCTTACCGCCCTCTAAGAGGGCGGTTAGTCCCCTTGCCGCCCTTTTAGAGCAATTAGGGGGCCGGCTCAGCCCCCTTCTCTATATAAACCTCAAAAATAAGGAAAATACTCATTTTTTTAAAAAAAAAGAAAGAAAGAGGAGAGGAGAGGAAGGCAACGCGGCAAAGCCCTACTATTTTTGATTTACGGATTTTGAAGCTCATTTTCCGGTAATTTTATATACTCATGTTTTTGTTAGTAAGTAAAGTACCACTAGATTTAAGGTTTAGCGGTATAACAGTAGTTATATTATATATGTCCTAGGGTTTAGAAATATAGAAAATACTGTATTTTGTAGTATATTGTAAATATTAATTACGATGTGGTAGGATAACCATTAGATGCATAGTAGTATTTATAGTATGGTAGTTTCGAATATCTAGATTGTACATAATAATGATGTCAGTACTAATTATAGGTAACTAGAAATTTTATTAAGTAGACGGATGGTTAATTAGTTTAATTAGGTTAGTTTTTTTAGGGCAATATTAAAGAAACCTATTGTTAGGCGATAATCAGTTTCGGTAATTTTGTTATAATTTTGATAATCAGAAATATAGTTTTTCGTCTTAACATTGGACATATTTCGGATGTTTTCAGAGATGTCAGATAAATTATATTTTCAGATATATTATGGTGAAGGTCAAATTAGTTATGGTCCTAGCGTGTAGATCTCTTTGGGTTTCAACATGTCGTTAAGGGACTTAGTAGAGCCAATAAGAGGACTATAGTGGGCGTGTGCAAGTGGTTGATGCATCATTTTCAACTGGATCCCCAGTAATATGATCTTAAGCTGGGAGTTGTGCTAAGCTGTGCTAATCAGGGCTACTTTGGTGAGCTCATCCTGATCAATGCGACATCTACTTGGAGGCAGTATGTAGATATATCATGTGACTGTGGGCTCCCTCTGTTTTTGTTAGTTGAGGCGTATCAGAAGGATCTAACAGAGATAAACTCTGTGGAAGCAGTAGCGGGAACAAGTCAGATAGTGGAAAATGAATCAGACCCGGTAAATGTCGAGGACAAGCATGAATGCAACATTAAAATAAATATAACCTAAATTAATTATTTAATTTAGGAAACAAATTTCCACCTAGTGTTTTAAAACAAAGAAATAACACCCTAAATCTAAGGAAAGAATATTTTATTACTGTCACACCCGGTTTTAACAGCCAAAACCAGATGCGGCTTATGTGTGCCCAGGATGTTCATGTCGGAAGCAGCGCAGAGGCAGATCTTCATGTCTTCAGTGTTGTGGTAGATGATTCTTCCTTGTAGTTATGGATCTTCATCTTTATCATATAAATCTTCACTCAAGGTAGGAGCGCCAAGAGAGATCTTCAAGTGCATCCTTCTCGAAAAGAGTAACTGGGATGGTTCAACAACTAATAGTTTGAACAGGGGAGTGTTGGAAAATCATTTTTCTCAAAACAGTGAAATAGGTAAGTAGAGAGAGAAACTGAGAGGTCAGAAAAGCACAGGGATGAGTTTTCAAAATAGGCTTTTAAAATATGACCTTATCACGACCATTCTATCTAGGCTTGCGTCCTACGATCAGTATGGCTCTGATACCACCTCTATCACACCCGGTTTTAACAGCCAAAACCAGATACGGCTTATGTGTGCCCAGGATGTTCAACACACATAAGGACGTCATAGGTGAAGTAACAAAAGTAATACTTTTATTAAATAAACGTTAAACTCTTACAGCAATTGACATATATTGTCTTCTATCAAGATATCTGCAGCGGAACAGAAGCACTGGTGCCCAACAACACCGTAGGCAACTGACCAGGAGACACGCGCCTAGAACGTCACAACCTCGTCTTCATAGTCTTCAACATCTTTACTCACTGAGCAGCAGCATACATGTCGCATGGTATAGAGAAAATAGCAAGTGTGAGCACATAGAGTACTCAGCAAGTGGGGGAAAGTAATGATATGCAGGCTTATATCAAGAATAGGCTAACAAATGGTATTTTTGCGTAAATGCGAGTAATGAAAATATTTTTGGACTCAAAAGCATTAAGCAGTTATTAAGTGAATGTAACCCACACAATCCAACACACAGCATACAAGGCTCCCCACCTTGCATACCATAACCGCCTAGTACTCCCTGTACTATCACCAAAACTATCTAGTACTCCCTGTACCAGAATCATAACCACAACCATCTAGTACTCCCTGTACCAGAATCATAACCACAACCATCTAGTACTCCCTGTACCAGAATCATAACCACAACCATCTAGTACTCCCTGTACCAGAACCATAACCAAATCCATAACCACAACCCACTAATCATGTGAGGATCCAAGTCTCTCATATCCGTGAGCACGGCTGTTATAACAGTTTTACACTCTGCAGAGGTTGTCCAGCTTTCCCCACGAGTCAGTGAATTCCATGTTGCCGTGTTCACGAAATACTTAACACACGCCAGTGGTGTGCCTCCAAGAATCACTGTATGACACTTTCCACTAAACAGAGACTAATCCAGTGCATGTCTGCCCACTAGGTTTCACCGCCAGGCTTTACGCAAGCAACAGCTCCTACCCAGAAGCCCCCTTTTGTGCTGACCCAACGCACACTGGACAGACTCTAATCAGTATGTCACACTTTACCCATATCAGCCTCGTGGTTGGTACGTTACTTCTTGGGTTGTCGCTCCACGAACCGGTCCTTACTTAGGTTACTTGAGCAAACACTAAACCAACATCATAACCATGACAACCATCAAAACTACTTTGCTCAAGGCCTAAGGTTCCATGTTGCTAGACCATTAAAACATTAACGACTATTGTCGCATATGTTCATTAGTTATCATTATGACACTTCCCAGTATCCCAAAAGCATGGCTAAGCAATCTACCCACAAAGGATACCTAACCATAAACCATCTAGGTTCCAAGGGATGATAAGGGAAAATCTAGGGAAAAACCCTAACATAGGTGACTACCCATCATATTGACAGACATTGCATGCAGTTTTGTAAAACAAAACATTTAAAAACATAGGTTCAATATGATCAAGGACACTTGCCTTTTTCCCAATGCTGCTCAGTGTTATCAAAATCTTGGTCTTGAAGTCCCTCGAACTGCTCCAGAACGTTATCGACTAATCGCGAGAACTACCGACAAACAACACAAAGGAAAACACTAAGAACAACATACCAAACATCATCAAAACACTTTAAAAATACTATGGTTGGACAGGGATGATTTTAGAAACATTTAGACGCAAGGATCGCCTAAATCGGAGTTAAGATAAAAAGAGAACAGCTTTTGGGACATGGATTAGACTGAAAAGAAAGACTAATTTACTGGAGTTATCTTCCTATGGGAAAAGAGTTTATTGTGCAATCATTGCGCTAGGCTTGACAACGTTATTGCACAAGATTCAAGAAGTTTATGGTAGACTAGACTTCACTAACTAGGCTAAGGAGAATGATGTGGCTCTGACTTGGCATGCTATGCAGGTAACATCTTGGATTAAAGAAAGGATACGCTGAGATCTAGTATCGACCACCTATGATGGATCAAAAAGGCTGAAGGTTGTGCTTCTAGGTTAAGGATACTATTGGTCACTCTATGTAACGGTGGTGGTTCGGGTTTCGTCGGAGATGACGATCGGGCATATGGCCATAGACATGGATATCGGCTTCAGTGGTGTTTCCGTGAAACGAGGGAAGCATGGCGTAAAACGCGGAAAGACTAACTCAGCGGTATGGTTGGTTTTGGAAGGGGTCATCCGAGGTAGTGGCAAAACAGCGATGACTATTTCTAGGTTTCGTGGTGACCGCGAACAGATGTAGGAACGAAGACGCTCGCGTTCCTAGAGATTGGCTATAAAATTTATGAAACCGTTTGAACAAAGATGTTCATATAACCCAGGAACACAATGCTATGGCATGGGTTTTGGTAGATCATCCACTAAGAGGAAGAACGATCAGCACAGATGAAACGGTTGATGGCTGCGACATACTGTGGTTGGCATTGGCGTCCTGGTCATGTCGCTGCACAAACGGGGATGGGCTCCTAGGGTAACATAGAAGACTCCATGGGACACGTCATGACGTGGTTGGTGCATCCATACGGCTTTCGGATTGACGGGGAACGCGAATGCAAATCCAGTGCGCGTGCTGAACACGTCCAGAAACCAGACAGCGGGTATGTCGATCTTGATTTCGATAGTTTGGCTAATCTACTGGCCAAACCGGTTGGTGAGGGCGTGGGGAACATCATGGGACATGCACCGGTGAAAGGGCTTGGTGATTTGACCTCTGGTCGGTCGGGAACATTGATGCCAATCAGCTACAGCACGGCTGTCTCGCGGCTGTCCGCGACGGTGACGACCGTAGCGGCGTAGATTGGGCTTTGGCCGGGGCTAGGGCTTGGCTAGGGACTTAGTATGATGCTAAAACAGTAGTAAGGGAGGAGAAGAAGAGGTCCTCACGTTGCTTTGGTGGTCGAGGAAGAAGGATTCGCGGAGAAGATGACATAGCGCATCACGGGCGGCGGCGGCGGCGACTCCGGCGAACGGCGGCGCTCCGGCGACTCACGAACAGAGCAGCAGCGACTTCTAGGGCTTGGGGAAGTGAAATAGAGGTAGGAGAGGGCGCGCAACTCATATATATAGGGCTAGGGACGGCTGGATGAGGTAGAGTCCAAACCGAACACGAGTTGGATTCGAGTTCGAGTCGGTTACGGTTTACTTTTTCGCAGATCTGTATTGCGAGGATGATATCTCCATCGTCCGGACTCCAAATTAGACGTTTCTTGATTCTAAATTGTATTACTCGAAAAGATCTACAACTTTGGTAGTCATTTGAACTTCTGAAAACGTTATCTTGATTTCCAAAAATGCGCCACAAGATAAACTGTTTGAACTCGGACTTCTCTGCGCAGCACTGATTTCGGGGGCCATAACTCCCAGCTCTATTATCCAAAAGGTAACTTCCATAGGTTCAAATCGAAGCCCTCGACGAGACCTACAACTTTGGTATTGTCAAGATTTGCATTTGAGGCCTTTTTGAACTCCAAAACGTCATGAGAAGATGAGGCTGTCTAGGACTCCGCGAAAATTTACAGATTTCGTGGATCCTTTGTTGGGCTATCTAGAAGACTTGGCTAAGGGTTTGGACTTGATTAAGATTAAGCCCAAAGACACTTTAGGTATATCTAGGGTTTAGAAAAGAAACTTTTGCCGAGAAATTTGAATAGGATTTGAATTTGAATTGAGTTTGGAGTGAATTTGAGAGGAACGAAAAATGAGGTTGATCAAGAATAAGAGTAGGTAAGGAATTTGAATTTAGATTTGGGTAGAATTTGAGAAAGAGGAGTGATTGGCTTTTAACAAGGATTTGAATAAGATTTGATTTGACATGGAGAAGGATCAGGTATGATCAAGGATTGAATAGATGATGAATTCAAAGATTTTGAATTCCAACCATTAAGATCCTTAACTTATTCACTACTGAGTTTTGTAAAAACCTTTTCAAAATCTTTTTCACTCAAAACACCAAAGAGAAAGAAAAGAAAAAGAACTCTAATGCATTTACCTGGCTCCTAGCAAAACTCAGCATGCAATGCACAAGAAAAAAAAAACCTATATTGATTGATTGATTAAGAAAATAGGTTTTAAACCTATACTACCAGTGAAGCTATTCAATACTCTTGGAAAATTTTAGAAATTTGAGAAATCTGAAAATCAGGGTGTTACAATTACTGTTTCAAAAGTTGAAAAAAATTAAGGTGTTACATGATGATGAGCTTGAATTCCGAGGGATCGATCAGAACTTTGCACACATCTTCGGAGGGTCCACCACGTAGGAGTCCAAGAGGCATTACAAGGCAGATGATAGGGAGGTTAACCTGGCTCTAACTGGGCTTCCCTGATACCTCAAGTTGTCGAAGATTCTGATTACCTTCGATCAAGCTGACCACCTAGCCTCAATTCCACACCCGGGTCGGTACCGGGTTGTGGTCCAACCTACTATCCTCAACATCAAGGTTTTTAGAACATTGGTCAAAGGGGCTAGCTTGCTCAACCTCATCTTTGTTATGACGTTAGATAAGATGTGAACCCTAAGGTCAGAGCTCAAGGCAGGAGCTAAGCCTCTCAACTCATTGACCATGCCTCTTGATTAGATTGAGTTACCGGTCATCATTGGCGCACCTGGCAACTTCCATACAGAGAAGCTGACCTTCGATGTTGCAGACATCGATATGGTGTACAATATGGTCCTAGGCCACCCAATGCTAGCAAGTTCATGGACGTGGTACATTATGCATACCAGGCGTTCAAGATCCTAGGTCCCAAAGGGACCATAATCATCAAGAGGGATCAACACGCAACAATCAAGTGTGACAAGCAGAGCCTAGAGATGGTTGGGCACTTTTGCCACACATTGGCTATCGCAAAAGATATAGAGTCTAAATGTTAGAGGCGCCAAGCCGCAAGCAAGAGCAAGGATAATGCCAAGGACTCCAAACTTGTGAGTCTTGCTGATACTTCCAAGTCCGCCGCTGTCGGCAAGGGTGAGACTGACGATGACGCCAAGGACAAGAAGGCTGATGGTGGTATCAAGGCAGTGCCCCTCGACCCATCTGAGCTGACCAAGACGGTTAAGATAGGGCCTTACCTTGACCCCAAATAGAAACTTGAGATTATCATTTTCCTTTGGGCATACCAAGATGTGTTTACGTGGCAACAATTTGATATGCTCGGAGTCCCTAGGGAGGTGATCGAGCATCATACCTATGGTGTAGAAGCAGCAAAAATTAATGATGGACAGAAAGCAAGCCATCCAAAATGAGGTCAGAAAATATCTGAAGGCTAACTTCATTTGAGAAGTGCATCATCCTACATGGCTCGCGAATCATGTCCTTGTGAAAAAAACCAATGGCAAGTGGAGGATATGTGTCGACTTTACCGTCCTCAACAAAGCTTATCCCAAGGATCCTTTTCCTCTTCCTCGCATCGACTAGATTGTCGACTCTACGGTGGGTTGTACTTTGCTATGTTTTCTAGATGCCTTTTGATTTGAAGAGATCTGGTGTTACTTATCAATAGTGTATTCAAAATTATTTACAGCCCTAGATCGAGCGTCATGTCGAAGCTTATGTCGATGATATTGTAGTCAAATATAGAACCAAATATTGCATTGATTGATGACCTCAAGGAAATATTCGACAACTCTAGGAATTATGGTATGATGCTTAACCCCGACAAGTGCATGTTCAGTGTTCCGTCGGGTAAGCTTCTCGGTTTCCTAGTGTCAAGTCGAGGCATTGGGGCCTATCCGCTCAAAATCAAGGCTCTTGACCAAATGCGGTCACCTTAAACACTGAAGGAGGTTCCAAAGTTGACAGGATGCATAGCAGCCTTAAGTTGATTCAGCTCCAAGATGGGCAAGTGAGGGATGCCTTTCTTCAAGTTGCTCAATAAACACGACCAGTTCGAGTGGATTGCAGAAGCGGAGAAGTCTTTTCAATACATGAAAAGGTATTTATCATCTATGTTAATTCTAACACACCTAACTACAAAGAGAAACTCTTTTTGTACATTGTAGCTACCTCATAAGTTGTAAGCATAGTCCTGGTGGTCAAACAAGAATGTACCAAGAGAAAGGCCAAGATCAAGAAGCTGGTTAACTACATGAGCGAAGTCCCACACAATCCTAAGCTACAATACCCGCAAGTGTAGAAGTTGCTCTACGCAGTCCTGATGACTTCCTTGAAGCTACAACATTGTTTTCAAGCACACAAGGTCACCGTCATGATGACATATCTGCTGAAGGATGTTATACACAATAGGGAGGCTACTGGGTGAATTGCGCAATGGGTGATCGAACTCAATGAGTTTGACATCGACTATGCACCGCGTAGAAGCGTTAAGTCAGGAGTACTAGCAGAATTCATCGCCGAATGGATAAACATTGAAGAAAAAAATACCAAACTTGGTCAAGGACCACTGGACACTTTACTTCGATGGTTTGCTGATGCTCCAAGGCTCAGGGGGTGGCATTGTATTGAAGTTTCCAACAGGCGACAAACTCGGGTACATCATTTAAGTAGATTTTAAAGCTTCCTACAATGTTGCAGAATATGAGGGACTGGCAAACGGGCTCTGCTTATTTGCATCACTTGGAATCAGGTGACCACTCTTGAAAGGGACTCACAACTAGTCATAAACCAAGTGCAAAATTAGTACCAGTGATTGGACGACAACATATGGCGGTTTATCTAAATGAGGTATGAAAGCTTGAGCAAAAGTTTGAAGGGCTAGAAGTCATGGACATCTGGAGACGTGATAACTCCACTGCCGATGAACTCGCCAGACTTGCTTCCTCTCATTCACCAACATTTTTGGGAGTCCTCATTGAGAAATTCTTCAAACCATCTATCTCGATAGCCTCAAATATAGATGCTACCCAGCCCAACTTGCAGTCTGGTCAGGTTAGTGAGGTAGAACCCGTAGACATGACAGCTACACTACTCGAATACGAGCCGACTTAGATGACACCATTTTAAGCCTATCACGGAGGTTGAGAGATCCCTGACAATAATGCATCTACAGAGAGAATTATTCGTAAGTCCAAGCTATACGCTTTGGTAGATGACAAGCTCTATTGAAAGGGGAGTAATGGAATCTTGATGAAGTGCATCACTCAGAAAGAGCACAATAAAATATTGCTCGATATCCAAAGAGGCATGTGTGGTAATCATGCATCTTACCGCACCTCTGTAAGAAAATTTTTCCGCCAAAGATTCTATTGATTACCCTCTAGGATGCTTGAGAGCTAGTGAAAAAGTGCGAGAGCTACAAATTTTTCAGAAGGCAAACCACTTGACTAACCCAAGCTCTATAAATAATTCCTCTTTCTTGGCCTTTCTTCATCTGATGCTTGGATATCCTGGGACCGTTCCCAAGGGCCCAAGGTAGTTATAAGTTCCTATTAGTGGCTATCAACATAGGAAAGATAACTACAGACACTGCTAAGAAGTTCATGAGAAGCATAACTACTCGATATGGAATCCTGCATCGAATAATTATAGACAACGATAGCCAGTTCAGAAGTGGAACCTTTAGTGTGTTCTGTGAAAAGGCATCAAAACTTGTTTCGCTTTAGTAGCTCACCCTCAGAGTAAGGGTCAGGTTGAGCATGCCAATATTATAGTTTTGTAGGGTATCAAAACTTGGGTCTTCGGTAAGTTGAAAGCCAACTTGAAACGCAGGGTGAAGGAACTTCCCTTGGTATTATGGGTCGTTCGCACCTCGACTAATAGAGCCACTGGTGAAACTCCATTCTTATTAGTTTACCAAGCAGAGGCAATGCTCCCGACTGAGTTAGAATTTGGATCGCCATGAGTAGAAAGTTACTCAGAAGAAAGGCAAGAGTAGTTGCGGGTAGACGATATCAACCTCCTCGAGGAGTATGATGATCGAGCGTCCATATGAGCAGTTAGGTAGCAGCAAGCATTGCATAGATATCACAGTCAGAAGGTCTAGTTGTAACACCCTAATTTTTTTATTTTGTAATTCCCTAAAATTTTGATAGAACTTAATTAGGGTTTAAAATAAATAGGCATCAAAACCTAATTTTTCAAATAAATTTAATTTTTGTCTTAGGATATATTTTTGTGTTGCATTCATGCTGGAATAGATGCATTAGAGTTTTCATTGTGTGGGAAATGAATTTTTGAAATCTCGAGGTGCGCCGTTTGAGTTTTTGAAAAGTTGAAAAATGTTTCTATAAAAGAAAATGTCTTTTTCCCTCCTCGGGCCAAATATCTTCCTTTTCTCCTTTTCTTTTTCCCCTTTTCAATCCAGCCCATTCTTTCTTTCTTCTCCTGGGCCAAGCCCATTCTCTTCTCTCCTTCTACCGGCCTCCCCTCCTGCTTGAGCCGCGCACTGGGCCAGCCGGCTATTCTAGCTGCGCATTGCTGCACCAGAGCGCACATCAGGCTCCACGTGCTCACGCGGAGTCGATCCCGCCACTTCATGTCGCCTCTCCACTGCTCTTCATGCCGCTAGCACTTTCCACCACCTTCCCAAAGACGCCGAAGCCCTAGGTGAGTTTGCTACCCTCCCGTGGTGCTTTTCTGTCGCTTGCCTTCGCTGCCAGTGAGCTAGAGCGCATTTCCGGTAAGACTCCGGCCGTCCACAGCCACTAATCCCCTCCCACTATTGTCTTGGTCCAAGCCGCTAGCCGGCTAACCCTCTCTCCAATTCTCAGCCATCAGATCTGAGATAGATGGCCATGATTAGATCCAAAATACCCCTTTGCCCGAGCCAATCACGTGATGCCACGTGGCCTCCTTAATCCAGTTAGCCGCCTAGAGCCACGTCATCGTCTACATCAGCTGGCAGTGTCATCCAATTTGCTGACGTGTCATGCCACATCTACAAGCCTTTAGGTTTATTTTCAAAGTGGCACTTTTACACTTTAGCCCCTAAACTTTTCTATAATTACCTAAAAGCCCCTATCTTTTTACATCTTAGTACCTAAATTTTCTCATATTTGCATATAGGTCCCTCTATTTTTTTAAAAAGGGCCCCTGACCTTTCTATTTTATTCAAAACAACTCCATTTCATTTTTAGATTTAACCTTAAACTTGTTTTAGCGTAATTTTCTCATCCTAGCTCTGATTTAGATGATTTACTCGCTCTCGTGTTTGTAGCAGCTTGTACTATCTATTAATATATTTTTTATAGATGTTAGCTACTATTTGATGTACTGTTCTTAGTTAGTTCTATTGTGTGCTTTTTTGGTGTGTTTTGAGAGTAGATGAGGAGCAGTTTGAGAATCCCCAGGACCATGTGTTTGAAGAGTCTGAGCAGCAAGTTGGAAGAAGCAAGTGCCCTTGAACATTCTGGTCCTAGTTTTTCAAATGCGTTCTTTATTTCAAACATGCATGCTATTAATACTGAATCCTATTTACTTGTAGTACCATGTTCCATATATTCCTTGTCGCCTAGTTATCAGTAGTGGTTATGTGGGGTAGCTTATGCTTAGCTTCACACAAGGGTACGGATGAGTTGATGGTTGAACATGACTAATGAACTATGCAACTATGAGTTAGGAATTTTGGTAATGGTATAGCATCATGGAACCTTAGGCCTTGAGCAATGTAGTATTGTTGATGATGATGGTTATGTAGTTAGTTTAGTGTTTGCTCAAGTGACCTAAGTAAGGACCAGTTCGTGGAGCGACAACCCAAGAAATATCGTACCAACCACGACACCTGCTATGGGACAGGCTTAGCCTATTAATTAGTGGATTTCAGTTTTTGTGCATGCGAAATAGAAGAGTGGATGTGTGAGGACGGCAAAGCCAAAACCATTTAGTTAGTGGTATGAGATGTGTAGTGAAAGGGAAGGGTGAAAACATGTTGGAAACTATAAGCCACAAAAGAGGGCTTTAAACATGCAGTTGTTTCCACAATTTACAACAAAAAGGAAACAACAACTACGCAGTGGAAGAAAACTATACAACAAAAGGATATGGAGCCACATGCCCTTAGGTTCCATACCAAAACACTGAGTTCAGAGTAGAGTGTGCTACTTCTGCCCACCACCCTGATCGAAAGGCACAAAGTAGCCGAACACCGCCTCTTCCTCGCCGACCCGCGAACCTGCATCAACTTAAGGGTAGCACCCTGAGTACGAAGATACTCGGAAGTCTTACACAATATGGGTAAACATATTCCTGACTCCAAGGATCATGCATTTAAGCTAGTAACAAGACTTAAACATGGTTAAGTTAATTAAGCGGTAAGCATCCTAGACATAGGTGTGAGCAACTAACTTAACCAACTTATATGAAACTACCCTGCCATAACCAACAACTGAGCATATGTAAATGTAACAACAAGTATATCAATGTGAATAAGTGCCAACTCAAACCACCAACCACCATACCCAGACCATAATCACATGCCCAACCATCAACCTCATGCCATCTTCCACAAACCACAATGAGAACTCTACGACCGGGTGTAGATGAAACAATAGCATGCTCTTGACTAAGAGCGTGGCAGTTCAAATTGTTTATACGCCCTGCAGGGGGATACTCCTGGACCCACACGACACGAGGACCATTCGGCTTGTGCCATCGGCCAAAGTTCACACAAGGGGGTACTCGTGACAACCTTTCCCAACCAGCCCTAACCGTGTGGGGCATGTATCGCTCGGTGCGGCGATACTAGAACTACTCCCGGAGCAAACTAGTACCGCTTAAAAGCCCGCCCGCTCACACCGTCAATGTTCACGCCCACAAAGCCACAACTGTGAAGGTATTCAGCTCGCCTTACCATTAGATCGGCATGTGGTGAGTAAGGTAAGTACTAAAGCCAACAACCCTGACGATCAGCCTTAAACAATGCAAGCGGTCTATGGTGCTTGGGTTTCCTCTCCCGACCTGCCTCTGGACTTTCCACCGAGGCAGACGACACCCCTAACACCGCCCACATCTTGTCTCATACTCACCACTCACCAATCATACCATCACCAACAACATGTAATTATAAACAGTAGTAGATCCTATTCTCTTGAACAACGGAAAACGCCGTCGTTTGACTTCTACTAAAATACCTAAGCATTGCCTACCATAGCGAAGACCTTTAGACATCCACATCACCTCTAGGCTTTAAGGAACACACATGAACTCATGACCAAGGTAGAAGAATGGAAAGGCATAGGTTCTACCCAAGGGTACCTGTCGGTGTATCAGGAACCGGGGGTCCCTGAGGTCCGAGGCCAGGCCAGCCGTCTGCCACGTGTCACCATCCCGCGAGGTCCCTCCCGCGGGCTGAGGAAAATCTAAGTTCTGGGAGAAGGTGCTCGGGGCCACAGCCTCTGGTCCCCGAGCACCCCAGTTCCCTGATGACCCGCAGAGTCCAAGTACCGGGAAGAAAGTGCTCGGGGAGGTGCCCGGTCACGCTCGAGCACCCTAGTCCCCCGACGATCAGAAGAGCTAAGTTCCGGGAGAGAGTGCTCAGGGGGCTGCGTGCGGCAGCCCCCGTGCGCCCGGTTCCCTGAGGGTCAGTGCCAAAGTGCTAGGGAGAGAGTGCTCAGGGTTGCACGTGGCAGCCCCCGAGCACTCGGTTCCCCGAAGGTTCGTGCGAGAGTGCTCGGGAGAGAGTGCTCGGGGAGGTAAACAGTGCCCCCGAGCGTCCGGTACCCCGAGGGCAAGGGTAGACATTCTCGAGAGAGGGTGCTCGGGGAGGTGAACAGTACCCCCGAGCACTCGGTGCCCTGACAACCCAGAAGGGCCCCCGAGGGGCCTGCCGATGAGGTGTCAATCAGTCAGAGGTCCGAGGCCGTATTTAATGGGCGTGCGCGGCCTGACATCCCCAAACTGCTCCCGCCGCAGTGTCAGTCCCAAACTTATTCAGGATCATCCCCCCGGCCGAATCTCTAAAAAGGGGTCTCTCAGGATCCCTGCGATAGGAGTTAATCCTCCGACAGTACCTGACCCATGCATACATACATAAGCATAGATAACACTTTAGACTTTCAAGTTAACACGATGCAATATGATAGATACTTGCCTTACTGCCTTGGATCAGAAAGGTGGGGTGCCTCTAGACCGCCCTCGCTCGTTGGGATCATCGGATTAGCGTTCTCTAAAAAGAATAATGCGTGCAATGCCATGAGTATGGATGAAATGCAACAATGCATGCCATAAGATGCACAAAACATGAATTGCCCAAGTGTTTTCACAATTTTCGGAGATGGTATTGATTATCGGTGATTTAAACAAGCAGAAACACATTTAATTAACTCATCAATTATTAAAAGTATTTAATGGAGCTCCAACACTTTTAACACGTAGTTCATACTCATATGAAAATAACGCAACTAGTCTCACGTCGTTTAGAGTTCGGATGAACTAATTATGAATTTTATAAGCCTCTATGCGCCTGATGAATAGTTACTCCGGACCCTCCACACTTTTATGCGGAACCTCCGCATTTTTCCGGACTATCCGCACATTTTCATGGATACTCCGCACTGCAGAACCTCCAAAAAATTGTCCGGAGGTTCCAAACTTTCCAGAACTTTCCCTATTTGGGGCAGAACTTTGTCCAATTGATTTGCGATGTTCTCCAACCCAAAAGGGGATACGTTTGAGAGAGTTTAGAGAGTCTAGAACTCACTTAACCACCTAGCAACTCAATTCCTACATCAAATCTCATCTAAAATCCTCTCTTTTCTTCTAAACCTCAAGAACGGTTGATTTCTCAAAAAGCGATCTAAAATCCAAATCGACCATCCAAATGCAAGTTCATGCCATGGGAAGCCTAGGAGACTCACCAAGGATGCTTTTGTCCCGCTTTGCGACCTTCGGGAAGAAGTGAAACGCTCGGGACGAAGAAGAACTTCGGTGCTCCAAGTGTTTCAACCTAGAACACCTAAAACAATCAAAACCAGCTCGAATCCTTCGGGAAAACAAAAATGAATTGGACGGATGAGTAGCTCTCGAGCGTGTGGTCGCGTGGGTACCACATACGCACCTTGGCTTGTCTTGTAGTGGCGGGAACCCAGGGGAAAAGGGAGAGTTAGAGAGAGAGAGGTGGGAGAGTGAGAGTGGGGGCTCCTCTGTCGTGTGGCCGGTTGGAGAGAGAGGAGCACATGGGGAGTGATGGAGGAGAGAGAGAGGGTGGGCTGCCTCCTTTTGAGTGAGAGAGAGATATTTCCCTCATGTGGGCCCCACAAGTTAGAGAAAAAGTCCGAATTTGCTTCTAATTCAATTGTCTCTCCAATTTTCTTTCCGCTCACTTCATTAATCTAAATTGAGGTGCTATTGCGCTCCAAAAATGCTGAAAATTTTTATGTCATGATTTAATTCCTTAGGGGAATCTGATCACATAACTGCAGCTCAAATTCCAATTAGGCGATCGAAAGTGATCCAAATTCGAATATGACTCAAATGACACATGTTTAATATTAAACACACAATTACGGATTTCGGGACGTGACAAACCTCCCCCCCCCTTAGGTTTTTATATGTGGAAAATATTTACAAGATTTCGCTAAGGTGCTCGTTTGGAAGCTCTTTGCAAAAATTGTTTGAAAATAAAAAGAATGCAATTTCCTAAACCTAACTGGGCCAAAACCTACCTAAAACCCAACCCAATCCAACCTCTCTCTCTCTCTCTCTCTCTCTCTCTCTCTCTCTCTCTCTCTCCCTCAGGTCGCCTCTCCCTCCCTCACCTCACTTGGGCTGTGGCCCAGCCGTTCCCCCGCGTGCTGGTCGGCTAAGCCCATCTTAGCCAGGAAGCCCGCGGGCACCCCGTCCCTCACCGACATGTAGGGCCCACGTATCATCCCCCACTTCCGGCTGCCCCAATACCCTCTGCCATCCATCGTGAATCCGGAGCGTCCCCGCGCCTTCGCTCCTACTCGAAACAACCAAATCTGCGGTTTTAAGCCCAATCAAGTCGCCCCTATCAGTTCCCCCTCTTCAACCCCTCTCTCAATGCCTGAATCAATGAAAAAACTGATGGTCATAATGGCCAATGATGCTAGCTGTTTCTCCTCTGCGCTCCAGCCGCTCCGCTCCCTCCCTTCCTATAAGAATGTCGCCACTGAAACTGAGTTTCTGCACGTCCTCCACCCACTCACGCCTTGTCTATTCACCTGTAGCACCATCGGCGCCATCATCTTCTTCACTTCCGATGAGCGGCTCTGCCCCGTCCCGGTTGTCTGCCGTTGAGCCCTCCTTGATCAAGCTGGTTCCCTCTTTGTGTGCAGGTGCACAAGGTGCCCTAAACCCTAGACCCCAACCTCTCTCCGCCATTGGAAGCCTCCCACAACAAAGTCGAGCTTCACCGGCCGTACCTCGCCATCGCCAGTCGTCCATCGTGCCTCTCTGATGTTGAAAACCCCATGGTGAGAACCCCTGTGCTCCCCTCTCTCTTTTGCGTCTTTTCTCGTTGCCAGTGGAGCCTAGAGGCGCGATTCTGCTAAACTCCAGTGAGCCTCCGGCCGTGCACCGCCATAGCCTGCACCCTCATCCTGTGCAGTACCACCACCGATTAACCAAACCCCCCCAACCTTTTTCATTTTAATATTAGGTATTGTCTATTTGTAGTAAACCCCCTATACTTTTGTTTGGATATTAATTTTAGCCCTTATCTTTTGCGGAAAAGCCCCTAGATCTTTAAACCCTCATAACATTTTGCTTGTAGCTTCGTTTTACGTGATCTCTGTGCTCAAATTCTCATAGCAACTTGTAGATTCTTTTTATAGGGTTTTTACTATGTTTTACTATGGTTTGATATATTGTTTCTTAGATAGTGTTATGTGTGCTTTCCAGTATGCCAATAAATAGCAGGTGAGCAGTTCGTGAACCTTCAGGACCAAGCTTTTGAAGATTTTGAGAAACTCTCCACTAAAGGCAAGTGTCCTTGCTCATTTTGCACCTAACCTAGGGTTGTATGTTAGTTTTTTATCCTCTATCATGCTTGCCTAAATTGGAATCCCCTGATTAGGGTTTACTAGTATTTGTATCATTTTTTCCTTGTCGCCATTGTATGAGTCTATGGAATAATGGGTAGATACGCTAATCGCTATCATGGTTGGGTTATAATTTAAATATAATTAATATCTATGCACATGAACCGAGAGTGGTAATTTTTGTAGCAACATATAAGTTAGGGATCCTAGCCGGATGGTTGTCTTGATGATGGTGAGGCAATGCATGTATGTGGGAAATGCACAGTTGGGTTGTGGTTTGTACTTGTGTGGGATCCTAAGGACCAGTTCTTGGAATATCTAACCGGGCTAAACAGCGCAACCACAAGACTTATATGGGCATGACCAGGCTAATTAATTAGCCACCCCTCCGGTTCTGTGGGTACTAATGGATGATTGAGTGGCACAAGAGGGGGCCTTTGCAGTAATGGGATCACTGTTAGCGATGAAACCTTAGTGGCTGCTTACAGGTCAGTGGGAGCTTTTTAATGACCCTGTAGTGATCTCTAGGCACACACCTCGGAAGTGTGTAATGTACCGATGGGTACCGGCAAAAGAGTTGATCACGACTCATGGGTAAAGTATGTAAACTCTGCAAAGTATAAAAACTGATATATCAGCTGTGCTCACGGTCTAAATCAGTTTGGACTTCTTCTTGATTAGTTGGGATCAGGGATCTAGGATTGATGGTCTAGTAGCCAGGTAATGGGATTACTGGTGAGTCTTGGTAGTCAGGATGGAGTCATATGAGCTGTTCCTCTTGTTTAAGTGGTGTCTTCACACTTAGTAAATGGGATATCTTTTGTTGGAGTTATAGGTTAAGGTTGCTTAGTGCAGTAAACCAGTGTCTAACATTTCTTGTCTTAAGCCCCATGTCATGATTCCCTACACTTGCAAAGTACATTATGTACTCACACCTTTTGTTGCCTCTCTTGTATTCTACCATTGTTTAGAAGGCAAGAATGAAGCTGCACCCTTTGATGAAGACGATTTCAACCCTGAGTTCTTGTTTTAGGCTAGTGTTCCCTCGGTTGATGCCTGTGGCAGATGGGAGACCCTCTAGCGATAGAATTACTTTCGGTTGTGCTTTTATTAAGACCTGCGGGTCCTTTTTTAATCAATATGATGATAATGTAATTGTGGCACTGTGATGATACACTGATAATGTAACGCATGTATGAAACTTGATCTTGACATACATGTGGGTGTACTCGGTCTTGTTCATTTGAAATTGGGTGTTACAGAAGTGGTATCAGAACCGTGCTGATCGTAGGACATAGCCTAGTTAGAAAGGGACGTCTTAAGGACTTATATTTGTACAAACTATATTTTATAAAATCATTTTCTTTTCAGTTATGCCTTCCTCTATCTATTATTGCTCTTTATAAAAGTTGTTACTAATTTTCTTTCTTGTTTAAAAATTTGTAGATAGCCCGCATGAAGATGACCCCGCGCAAGCGTGTTGTGGTCTTTGCTCAGGAGGTTACCGCTGGTGTTGGGTGGGTGCTCTAATTCCCTATTGAGTTTTACTCTGACAGATAGCACATCAGCTACTTTCCCCGCATACTATGGTACCTGATTCAGGGACTTGGCTTCCACGAGGCCCTAGTCTACAAGGGGGTCAGGATTCCCCTTGGTGACCATGGCTACTCTTGGACAGTGCAAGTCACTAAGTTCTATAAGGTCACCGACGATGACACTCATTGAGTTTGACGTGTTCACTCTGCCATCGCCCCCAGAGCTACCTTTGAGGCTAGCATCGAGGACGCTGCCCACCAGGTTCTGGTTGTTCTCTGCAAGGAATTTGGCATTTTGAAATAAAAGGAAATTTGGTTCCACGATATGTTGACCCTTTCCAAATTGTTGCCCGGCATGGCAAGGTGGACTATCAGCCGGAGCTACCTCCATCCCTATCCGGCATGAACAACATCTTCCATGTCTCGCAATTGAAGAAATGTCTCTGCGTTTCAGCCAAAGTTATGACAATGGATGACTAAGAACTTCAACCCAATTGTTCTTATCGTCAGTTGCATCACCATGTCGAGTTGCTGATCTTAGTGTCTAGTTCCCTTAGAGTTTTGAGTTCTTTTCACATTGTGTAATGCCACTGCCGCAGCAACCATTACCTCACCACGCCGCTGTGATCACCGTCCAACATCATCTCCACGCCACAGCCAACATCATCTTCGCCACCACCATGCTACTTTGTTTGCTGCGCCAAGAGAGTAGACATAGATAAGGAAATTGAGTCGTTTAGAGATAAGGAGAGCTTCCAAACTGAATCAGTTAGAGATAAGTAGAGCTTCAAAATCAAGTCGGTTAGAGATAAGGAAAGCTTCAAAACTGAGTCGGTGTTGGATATGGAGACCAATCCGCATATTGTTCGGTAAAACAAACATAACTTTTGCATATAGAGTTCAATTTCGACGTACAACCTCTACTTTTGAAGCTAATGAGGAGGAACATCTAAAAAAAATAGTTGTGTTTACACCGGTAGCTTTCTTGACCCCTCCCCCCAAAGGCTCAAAAGACTGCCATCGACAAGACCCTCTGAAGTTTTTGGTAAAAAACTAAACTTATCCGAATTGACTGAAATTTTTTGGAGATAGAGTGCTAGATTTGAATGTTAGTGCTACACAGATGGCAAAAATCTTTCAATGGCAGTTTCCAACTTTGTGACCCTTTCAATCCTACCTACTAGTGTTACACTAGATCATGCAATTTACTGTGGTCTAGTGTGTGGTTTGTCCTTCGATAGAACTATCGAGTGAGTTTGTAAGGTTAAAAAAAAGAAAAAAGAGAGAAGAAGAGGAAAAAAGAAAAAAAATCACATGAATTATGTTTTCTTTCCAGGTTTGTGCTGTGTCGTGACTTCGTTTGTGTCTAGACTCGTGTCTCTAGTATGGCCTAGCCTAGGACCAGCAAAGTACCATTGTTGAGTGATTTCTCAACATGCTTTGACTAATGTGGTTGTGGCATTTTCTAGAATAGGGAAGCCCTCCTAACTTCACAAATCTTGCTACCATTAGACACGCTTTTTTGTTCCAAGGCAATCAATACTATCACTCTTCAGGAGGAGTGATTTGGGGTCATCAGTGCATGTCATCTTCCTGTTTAGCTTGGTAAGAATGCGTAAGTGCTTGATTAAAAGTTGAGTGGAGTGGCCTTTTAAACCCCATCCTAGTAGTTGATAGGAACATAATATTATTGTGATTTATTTATTGTCTTCTACTAACCATGCCATGACCAGATGAACACCCGGAGGATGCATCATTCCATTCATCACATACTAGAGGAATCATATCACATCTTGGGTGATAATGGAAGCGCTTGAGTAGGGCATACGAGTCACAAATGACCACCTTGGTCAGTTAAAGATGGCGCATATTTCAACCAACACTAAAATTACAACTCTGGAAGCTTCTGTAGGCACTGTCAACACTTGCAGAAATCATAAGCTGAATTGATGCGATGGGGCGACCTCCTCCTTCTGCTACTACCAAAAACAACAACATTTTGGGTAGTGAGATGGATGATAACAGTGATGAATACGTCATTGATACTGAGCTTGGTGATGCCAACAAATGCAGCGATCGTTAGAGATGCCACCTTCAATGCAATCAACATGGCATGGGACCTTTGTGCCCATGTTGAGAGGTACGTAATAATGATGATTTGCCTGGCAAAATTAAATTCACTATGGGCCCCTTTTATGGTAAATATGAGCCTGATGCTTATCTTACCTGAGAATTAGTTGTAGATAAAAAATTTGGTTGCCATGAATTTCCTATAAATAAAAGGGTCAAGGCTACTACTAGCGATTTAACTAATTTTTCTTCTCAGTGGTGGAGTGAATATTATCGTACATATCCAAGTACTACACCACAACTAGGGATGATTTAAAAAGAATTGTGGATGCTAGATTTGTTCCTTCATATTATGCACATGGATTGTTACAAAAACTGTGATGCCCACATTTGTTGCGACCCGTTTCCCCCACGCGTAGCCTAGCCCATCTCCCTCTCTCTCTCTCTCTCTCTCTCTCTCTCTCTCTCTCTCTCTCTCTCTCTCTCTCTCTCTCTCTCTAACAAGCCAAACCCACTCGTCATCCCTCTCCCCCCGCTCCTCCTACGCCTGCACCCGCGCCCGCGCTTGCGCTGCAACAACACCACCCGATTTCGCTGCCCACATCCCATGCCTGTGACCCATGTCTCCCAATGGGCCGCTCCCTCTCTGCACTATAAATGGCCTCCACAGCACCCCGTCACCCTCCCGTTCTCCCTCCTCCCAGCCACCCCAAATCGCACCGCTACCATTGCCGCCCTGAAGCTCCTCCACGGGCTGTCCAACGCGTCCAGCTCTCCCTAGTGACTCCGAACTAGCCGTTGGCTTCCCAGAAGCACGAGGAGTATTCTCCACCACCCCTCAACACAGATTTGCCACTGCATGACCTCCCCACCAAGCTCCAGTAAGAATCATCACCGTCTCACCGTTGCCATCCCCCTCGATCGTGCTCCGAGGCCCGCTAACCCTCTCTTCGGCTTCGCAGGACCTCTAACGAGCTCTCTGAGCTTGCAGATTTGCTTTTCTGTCACCGTAGCCGAGCCCCTGTTGAGCTTCGACCCCACCGTCGCCTTCTCACCGTCACCGACCACCGCTGAGGCATCTCCGGCCAACGTGAAGCCCTCAATGAGAATCCCCATCACTGTCTCTTTCATTTGTGTTGCTTCCCATCGAGTCTGGAAGCCCGTAGCGTGATCCCGTGTGTCACCGGCAATGCTCTGGCGAGAACTGAGGTGGCGCCGCCGCTTATCTATCACCGCCGGCCGCCAACCCTCCCCAATTGCCCTCATTCATTTGATCATTAATGAATGACCATGATTAGATCCAACCATATCCCTTCGTGAGCCACTAGGAAGCCACCGTGTGGCACATAAGTCTAGTTAGATTATGTGATCTAAGTCAGCACCACGCGTCGCTGAAAGTGCATCTAGCCCCTATGTGTGATTTTTGTAATTAATGACAATACCAATGGACTAACAATGGTGTTGAGTTTGTTAGTAGGTTGTTCCATAGGTGATGCATGGATGAGAGATATGAATGAGCTCTAGGTGAATGAGGAAATTGAAAATGCATCATGATGAATGAGCTCTAGGTGATGAACATGCCTATGGACCAAAAATCATATTGAGAATTGCTATTAGGTTATTCCATAGGAGATGCGTAAATGATGAAGCATGGATTCTTTGAGAAATGCCACGAGTTCAAAGAATTGCATCAAAAGTCATTGAGATTTTAGCGGTGCTCATAAGAAGAAGAAGAAGCTCAATAAGATTGGCAATAAGCTTGAAGGCTAAGTTACTTGTGGAGATCAAGTAACTAAAGGTATGACTTGTCAATAGAGTTTTATGGACTAACCCGTGTGCTATGTGTTTAAGAGTGAGTTGGGGTTAGGATCCATAAGAAGGTATAAGTTGATTTGAAATCATATGTGCCAAGAGTGAAGAACAAGAGTGGACTCCATATTTGATAAAATGAATTCCTTGAAGATGTGCCAAAAGTGGTTTTCTATGGCAAGACGGTGAAGGGTAAGCAAGACTCGGCTGCGATGGACCATCCAGTGGTGAAGGGCAAGCAAATGGCTTGGCGCCAAAGGACCAAGGCAGTGGTGAAGAGCGAGTGAAGGCTTTGCACCAATGGATTGTGCGAGGCCATGGGAAGCTATGGATGATTCACGCTAATCATATGAAGAATCAAGAAGAGATGGAGTGATGAATATATGGAAGTTGGCAACCCTCAAGGTTTGAAAGAAAGAAGCGGTACTTGAATGTTTTCAAATGCTCAAAGTGGTTCAAACGAGTTTTATCTTTGAATTTGAGTATAGGTTGCCGCACTATTAAGAGGGATGCAACGTGAGTTAATTGTTGTGTCTCACTGCTCAAGAGTTTCTAACCAAACCCATAGAGAGAGTTCTTTTTAGAAATCCAGAGTGGAAAGTGTGAAAGTGTCTGAATTGGGTTTTAGAGTGTTCCTAATTTGATCCTATATGTTTTAGGTCATGAATTCTATTGGTATGTTTAGCCCTCTAAATAAGCTTTCCATACAGTCCAAAATCGTCGAAATCGGACTCCGAGATCAAAAGTTATCGCCATTTTTCAGAGGTCAGCTATGCTGAACCCGGATACTCTGGGTTGTCCGGAGTCTCCGGGTGAGGCTCCACCAGAGAGTCTTGGGTTGGGCTGTTTCAGTTGACCTAGATACTCCGGAGTACCCCGGATACTCCGGGTGAGGCCAGAAAAGTCTCCAACGGCTAGTTTTTTGGAGGTGGGTATTTATATCCCGTCACCCCCATCCTTTGGGGTTGCTGCTAGGGCACGAAAGAAACACATTTTAGAGCCAAAATAACTCCTCCCCACTCCATTATAGTATGTGATTTGAGAAGAAAAGTAAGTTGGGTTGAGAGATTGGAAGATTGAGAGCAAGTGAGCATAAATCCCATCTTGAGCACTCGAGTTCATCGGCAAGAAGATCAATTGCATTTTTTACTCTTGGAGGTGAAGCCTCTTAGCCGGCTAGGTGTTGCCTAGCGAGCTCCCGCATGTGTGGTGAGCTGTGGGAAAGTTTGTGAAGGTCGATCTCACCTCCGTAAGGGAAGAGATCAAGAGTGGATCGAGGAAAGCGGTTGAAAGAGACCCGGCTCATTGGAGCTTCCTCAACGGAGATGTAGGATTCACAGTGGTGAATCCGAACTTCGGGAAACAAATCTTTATGTCTCATCTCTTGTTCACTTATTTTTAAGTTCTTGTTGAAATCTTTGTGCATATTACTCGATCTATTTGTTTCTGTGTATTTGAGTGTAGGTTATCCGTGGTTCTACTTGGAATCATCTCTTCGAATGCACGACATCACATGGTTTGAGCTAGAACTCTTTAGACATCCTTTTATTTCAGTTTTGAGCTCTGTTCTGTACAGAATCCGGGGATTCCGGATTTTCTCAGAGACTCCGAACCTATACAACCCGGAGTATCCGGGGATACTCCAGATGAATAGTTATTTCAAGTGTTTGAACAGTGTTTTCAGCCCTTTTTCAATTTAAGTTTTATTGCATATCTCTCGCTAGATTAGAGTAATTCTTGTCACCCTAGGATTGTAACTTTCACACTTATTTAGGGTGATTGTGCACTAGTTGAGTCTAGCATATTTAGGTTTTTCACTTGTGAAAAATCCATTAGTTTATATTCCGCTTCAAGTTTAGGCCAACGGTAAAAGGGGATGAATTTTTGCAAAAACGCCTATTCACCCCCATCTAGGCGACATCATTGTCCTTTCAATTGGTATCAGAGCCAAGTCTCTCTTTTTGGGCTTTACCGCCTAGAGAGTAAAGATGTCGACTAGCGGATTAGTGCACATAGAGCCACTCCTATTACATGGTTCTAATTACTTTGAATTGAGTACTCACATGCTTAATATATTTAGGGTATGGGTCCTCAAACAGAGCGAGTTGTAGATGTAAGCATTTCTCCTCCTCATGATAAACTCGTATCACCTGAAGAGGAAGAGAAATGCATACATCTCAATGCTCAAACTACTAATGTCTTATTTAATGATTTGAGCATAGATGTTGTTGAATCGATCTTGCCGCTTGAGGAGGCTCATCTCATTTGGACTACTCTCAAAGAAAGATATGACAAGTCCAAATGTGATGAAGAAAAACTTATTTTGGAGGCATCATTTGAGGATTGCTCAACTTCATCAACACATCATGAAGAGCCTCAAATAATTTCCTCCGTCGATCAAAGTGGTCTTGCCGCGCAAACTGCCTCACCAACATACTACTCCGAGCAAGGTAATAAAATGGTGAGTGGGGTTAGCATTTGTCCAACTCCTCCTTTGGACTTTAACAACACTTGCGATGAAACTTCTATATCTGCTAGTGTTGATAACTCCTGCATATCATCTAGTGTAAAAATACATATTTATCATGATGATATGGTTCTTTGTCCTCATAATGATGCATCTATTTCCTCTAGTACTTGTGAGACTAACATTTTGAAGAAAATAGAAGTCTATGAGAGACAAAGCCTAGGTGGAGAAGCTACAACAAAAATCAACAAGAGAACTTCATCTAGGAGAAGATCAAGGACAAGTCAAGCTTGCTACATTTGTCACCAACACGGACATTATAGCATGGATTGTTCTCAACTTGGAAGTGAAGCATCCACTTCTCCAAGGTGCTCATCCTCTCACATCGATTCTCCATTGTGCCTTATGGCAAAAGGTAAAAGAAAATCAGTAAGTGAGATTAATAATGCTAACGCTAGTTCTAGTGCTAGTGATAGTGATGAACTCAGGTTTGATCTTTTGAGCAAAAAGAATTTGTCTAAAATGATCAAGCTCATGACCACCATGGAAGGCTTAGAAGAAATCCTTGAGAGGCAAGAGGAATTCCTCATTGAGAAAATTGAGGAACTTAAAGCTTTAAATGTGAAATATGAAGAACTTCAAGAATCCCATAGTTCTTTATCCAATCTTTATGGGGATCTTAAAGTTAAGCATATCTTTTTGCTTGATAAATTAGATGCTATGTCTCTAGTGGATTTAGAAATGTCATGTCCTAATTTCAATGTTTTATCTAAGGACAAATCTACTATTTCTCCTATTGATGATGCTTATGCTACTAACTCTAATTCTTATGTAGCATTTTTGGAGAAATAAAATATTGAGCTAAGGTCTCAAGTTGAAAAGCTTACTAGCAAGCATGTCGCTTTGCAAGAAAATCATGATGAGCTTGTGTGCTCTCATGAAAACCTTGTGGACTCACATGCCATGCTAGAAATAGCTCATGAGGTAATTATCACAACGGTAAAATCATATGAACCTCATGTGAACATTAGCACACTTTCTTTGTCTAATGTAAATTTTACGTGTGCTACTTCTAGCAATTCTTTTTATGTCAATTCTATATCCAAGGATGAATTGGTTACTAACCCTTGTTGCTCTCAAGCAAATATTTCCACGAGCACTACATGTGACTTAGATCATGTAGGTAAGAATATGAAGCACAAGGATCATGGACTTGAAGTGAAATCCAACAAGCAGAACAAGTCCAACAATGCTAAGATCAAGGGGCAAGAACAAAAGAAGAACAAGACTCTCATCACTTGCTTCAAGTGCAACAAGGAGGGTCACCATGTGAGAGATTGCTCCTTGAAGAAAGAAGAGAAGGACATGAGCAAGAGCCAAGATGAGAAGATGGCTCATGTCAAGTGCTTCAAGTGCTCAAGCATGGGACACTATTCCTCTATGTGTTCCAACAAGGTTGATGACAAGACCACATTTTCAAAGAAGAAAACTAAAAGAAGCAAGAGGAAGTGTTATGGATGGAATGAGAAGGGACATGAAATTGCATCATGCCTCTACATGAAGAATGAAGGCCTTATGTCATCAAGGAAGAGGCTCACCGGCAAGGAAGCAAGCAAGAAGAAAGATGAGAAGGCATCTTACAAGAACATGCACCGCATTTGCTATGCTTGCTCGGCCAAGGGACATATTGGTAAAAATTGTCCTATTGGTAACATTCCTAAGCCTAACTCTTCAATTGATAATGATTTATCGCTTAGGAAGGTCGAAAGTGGTACTTGTGTTGCTAAGGTGATTAGTTCACCTCATGCCAATGCAAGGGCCATTTGGGTGCCTAAGTCTCTCGTGACTAACCTTAAAGGACCCAACATGGTTTGGGTACCACAAAGTGCTTAATTTGCTAAATAGGTACTTGGAGGTGCATTGAAGACTTGACTTGCTTGAGAGGAATTATATTGGATATCTCATCTCAAGATTCTTTCAAATTGGGCTTTCTCATGATATTTGGAAAGAAGTGTCAACAGTGGATTATTTCTTTATTTCAATCTTCAATGACATCTTGGTAACAAGTATCTAACTTGAGTTATCTAGCCACTTAGCTTAGCATAGGTGCAAATTTTCACAATTTTTCATGGTCGTGAGCACTTGAATGTGGCTAGACAAAATTTGAGCAAAATTTATACTTTGTGTAATATGATGCTTTTAATGGCTCCGTAGTAGAGCAAGATTTTGTTAATATTGTAGGTAATGGATACTTGGTGATAGCTATGAAAAATGAACTCAATCACGTCACAAGAAATGAAGTGAGAAGAATAAATCTCAAGTCAAATAAATACACACTCCATTCAAATACAATAGCTTATACCCAATAAAGCTTCTCACATAATAGATTGCTAAGCAAATTCACATCTTGTGGTAATCTACACTATCTCATGGTTGTAAGTTCATTTTTGGCACAAGTATTTCTTTTGTAAATTCCTTTTGTGCCTTAACTCAAAATATAGGGTAAACTCCTCTAGATTCTTACAAGTAATTCAAGTACTAAGTGCATGTTACAATTAATTCAAGTACTTGGATGCACATATATATGGGGAGCTCATCCTATGTTTTGTGCTTTGAGACTAATATTTCTTCTAGTGAAATTTGTGTTTAATCTCTTGGTGAAATGGAGGACATTGGAGACTTAGCTAATTATTTTGAAGAATTATCTAATTGATTAAAGAGTCAAGTTTTGTGAAAATATGTTTGTTATCTATCCAATGTCTCTCTATGAAGGTAAGATTCTATCACAATGCCTTAAATTCATGTTTACATCATTGTGCTAGATTTGTTGCCCTACACATGTTCTGTCATCCTCCAGAACTCGGAGAGTCCGGCCTAGACCAGAGTATCTGGATTCTGGAGGTTCTCAAACTCCTGGGTGTCTCTGTCGAGTTGATAAAACCCGGAGTCTTCGGGTCCACTCGGAGTATTCGGATTCTGTCAATTCTGGAAGTTCTAGCTTTTTGCATGTGTAGGTTGTGTATCTATACTTGTTTAGAGCTTATGCTTATGCTAGTATGTGTAGACTTTATTGTAATCTTTCCATGCTTACTTGTTTCATATTCATATATGTCTTGATTGCTTGATAAGTGTGCTACGAATTTGTTTCTAGTGCATCTACTTTTCTTACCAACTAGTATGTGTAGGTCATATAACTAGTATGTGTAGGATGCATTGCACTTTCATGTGTTGATAGTGGTTTTGGAGCCTTATTTGATCTTATTCATCTTATTGAATTCTATTTGGCTCTCTTTTGGAGATATTAATGGATTATCACATTATGGGGGAGTATTATGCTTTATGCATCTTAAATACCCATAATTTGTGAACATTTGAGCAATACCATGTAGGATTGATATTATTATTTATCTAGCATCTATGTGGTATGTTAAGCTCATATAAAGCTCATTTTTGCAAGAATCCATTAATTGATCCGCTTTTGGTTTAAATTGAAACTTGAGATTCGTGGTGCTTATCTAGTGATCTTTTCAATCTCTAGATTTTTAATTTGAATCATTTCTCATTCGGATCAAATCAACTATTGTTTTTATTTGTGTTTCTTGCAATAGTTGACTTTGTGAAGAATGTGTTTGAAGCATGTGTTTAATTTCTATAATCCTTCTTTCATGCTTCTTGAAAGAAAATTGATCCATGCCTTGTTGCAATTACTGACTTGTGATATCTCCATATACCATTGTTTTCTTACAATAAGTAATAATACAAGTGGTAATCCTTGCTAATCATCTTTGTTTAAATTCTTGCTTCCAAGTGACTTTCTTCTATGTGAAAGATTTAATTTAACTCCTATGCTAGGAATATTGGTTTCCTCAAGGAAACTTTCCTCTTAGAGTTCATAAAAGCTTGTTATCTCAATGCTTGAATTATTTTCAATATACTTGCTTGAGATAAATTTTTGAGCATGTTTGGAACTTATCCATGTCTCCATATGCTCAAATCTTGCTTACTTCATTTGTTGAACTTTGTGAGTGATCATTTGTTAACCTTTTGTCTTAAATGTAATTTGGACAACTTTTTGATATTTGTCTTTCATTTAGTATCTTCAAGTCTCATATGCTATTTTTATCCAAATTATATCTTTATCGGATCTTGAAAGTGACGAGCATGCTTGTTTGACTTAAATATTAATATATATAGCATGTTTGCTCTATTTGATCCTATATTTAGAGTAAGTCTCTCTCAAGTGCTTTTATTGTCTAAAAGGTGAATAGAGCTTTCATTTGATTTCAATTGGTATATACCTTCATTCAGTATATATTTTCAATTGGTATCTATCTATTAGTATGAACTTCAATTGTTATCATTTCCATGTCAGATCAATATGCACAAGTTTATGGGAGAGTTTGCTCTATATGGTGGTTTTGCTAACCTCTTGGGACCCAATTAGTTGGGGACCAAATTGTATTTGAATAAGTTTTAGGTACAATAGAGATGCATTGGAAGCTTGGGTTAATCATATTAAAGGTCCTTTCAAGTAGAAGATCATTTCAATTGAAATTCATGAATATGGTCTCTATCCTTCAATTGATATTCAATTTGGAAATTCTTACAATTGGTATTCAAAAGAAGACCCTCTACTTCAACTTCAATTGGAATTATAAAGAAGGACCATATCAATGTAAAGCCAAGCAAGGATGAACAATGATCTACTCCATCAATCTAATGCCCTCTCATTGGTAATTTGCTCTTAATTCATGCATTTAATGTCAAAGATTCAATCTTGTGTAGATTGCATCATGCATGAAAATAACTTGCAAAAATTTGTTTTTCATGCAAATGTTTAAAAGAAAATCTCTTTATTGCACATATGAGCAATTTGAAGTAGCATATTTTTTGTGGGAACTCTATAATCATGTTTATGATCCATACAATCCCAAATATGCAAAAGATTTTGTATCAAATGTTTGAGTTGCTCATATATGCAATATTGATGAAATTGCAAAATCTTTTGCTTGAGGTTTATAGTTCACTTTAAATTGCTCTTTTGGACATATATGCTCATGTGATGTTGACACTTTGTGATAAACGAGAAATTCGTTATATTGTCAACAATTTTGCTGTGTTCAACTTAGAGCCTAATCCATTGTACTTGTGCTTTGGATATTTATTTCTGACTCATGCTTGATTTGCCTTCAATTGAATTTTTTTCAATTGACATCTATATCAATTGGAATTGGTATCTCTTTCAAATAGAATGCTTTGGATTTTCAATTGGTATCTCTTGTAGGTATGCAATTGATATCCTTTGATTTTTTAATATCTTTGCTATGGCATTTGATATCATTTTTCAATTGGTATTTTTTTAAAATCTTTTTGGCATCTCTTTGAACCCCTTTTGAACTATTGTATAACTTGTTCTCCTCACATAACTTATATTTGAATAAGTGTATTTGGTTTAACTCAAATTATGAAAAATACACATATCTTGAGGAGTTTACACTATACATGGTCTTGCACTAGCTTTCGATGATTCCTTTTGTGGGATAGAGCTAATGTGCTTTGAATGATTTTTGGGAGAATTTCTCTTTTAGCAGGTCCTCTATGATTCTTGTCAATTTGACGTCAATTGGGGGAGAATTCGTTTTGATGATTCCATTTTGGTATTGATGTCAATTGGGGGAGAATTTGGACCAGATGTTATATTTTGTAAAAGGGCTTTGCTTATGGAGGATAATTTGCTTATAGGGGGAAGATGTCAATTAGGGGAGAATTGAATGTATGCCTTTGTGAAATGAGGTGAAAGTTTTGCTTTGCATGAGCATATTCATCTTCATACATACTTTGTCACGCTTTCTTGATATGTATAAAGAAAACTCCGTCCAAAATTTGAGATAGACAATATATGCAATGATATTCAAAATTCATTCACACATGCATAGATTGTGGGGGAGTTTATTATATACATATGTTGGTTTTTACTAACATCAAAACCTTTGCGGTGTTTGATGCTAGTAAAACTAGTTTTGGCAATCTCAAATATCTTTGTGATATTTGATATTTCCAAACCTTGTTCTTTGTATACATTCATCTTCGGATTATATGTATACTTAGAACTTTAAATTTTGTCAAATATAATCATCTAGTGAGATTGTCATCAATTACTAAAATGGGGGAGATTAAAAGTGCATCTAGCCCCTATGTGTGGTTTTGGTAATTAATGACAATACCTATAGACTAACAATGGTGTTGAGTTTGTTAGTAGGTTGTTCTATAGGTGATGCATGGATGAGATATATGCATGAGCTCTAGGTGAATGGGGAAATTGAAAATGCATCGAGATGAATGAGCTCTAGGTGATGCTCAGGTAAGTGATGACAATGCTTATGGACTAACAATCATATTGAGAATTGCTATTAGGTTATTCCATAGGAGATGCATAAATGATGAAGCATGGATTCTTTGAGAAATGCCATGAGTTCAAAGAATTGCATCAAAAAGTCATTGAGATTTTAGTGATGCTCATAAGAAGAAAAAGCTCAATAAGATTGGCAATAAGCTTGAAGCCTAAGTTACTTGTGGAGATCAAGTAACTAAAGGTATGACTTATCAATAGAGTTTTATGGACTAACCCGTGTGCTATGTGTTTAAGAGTGAGTTGGAGTTAGGATCCATAAGAAGGTATAAGTTGAATTGAAATCATATGTGCCAAGAGTGAAGAACAAGAGTGGACTCTATATTTGATAAAGTGAATTCCTTGAAGATGTAGAATACAAAGTGATTTTCTGTGGCAAGACAGTGAAGGGTAAGCAAGACTCGGCTGCGATGGACCATCCATTGGTGAAGGGCAAGCAAATAGCTTGACGTCGAAGGACCAAGGCAGTGGTGAAGAGCGAGTGAAGGCTTTGTGCCGATGGACCGTGCGAGGCCATGGGAAGCTATGGATGATTCACATCAATCATATGAAGAATCAAGAAGAGATGGAGTGAAGAATATATGGAAGTTGGCAACCCTCAAGGTTTGAAAGAAAGAAGCGGTACTTGAAAGTTTTCAAATGCTCAAAGTGGTTCAAAGGAGTTTTATCTTTGAATTGAGTATAGGTATGCCGCAGTATTAAGAGGGATGCAACGTGAGCTAATTGTCGTGTATCAGTGCTCAAGAGTTTCTAACCAAACCCATAGAGAGAGTTCTTTTCAGAAATCCGAAGCGGAATGTGTGAAAGTGTCCGAGTTGGGTTTTAGAGTGTTCCTAATTTTATCCTATATGTTTTAGGTCATGAATTCAGTTGGTATGTGTACCCGGATACTCCGGGGTAGGCCGAATACTCCGGGTTGTCCAGAGTGTTCGGGTGAGGCTTCGCTAGAGAGTCTCGAGTTGGGCTGTTTCAGTTGACCCGGATACTTCGAAGTACCCCGGATACTCCAGGTCAGGCCAAAAAAGTCTTCAACAACTAGTTTTTTGGAGGTGGGTATTTATATCCCCTTACCACCATCCTTTGGGGTTGCTGCTAGGGCACGAAAGAAACACATTTTAGAGCAAAAATAACTCCTCCCCACTCCATTATAGTGTGCAATTTGAGAATAAAAGTGAGTTGGGTTGAAAGATTGGAAGATTGAGAGCAAGTGAGCATAAATCGCATCTTGAGCACTCGAGTTCATCAACAAGAAGTTCGATTGCATTTGTTACTCTTGGAGGTGAAGCCTCCTAGCTGGCTAGGTTTTTTCCGGTGAGCTCCCATGCGTGTGGTGAGCCGCGGTAAAGTTTGTGAAGGTCGATCTTGCCTCCGTAAGGGAAGAGATCAAGAGTGGATCGAGGAAAGCAGTTGAAAAAGACCCGGCTCGTTGGAGCTTTCTCAACGGAGATGTAGGATTCACGGTGGTGAATCCGAACTTCGGGAAACAAATCTTTGTGTCTCATCTCTTGTTCCCTTATTTTTAAGTTCTTGTTCAAATCTTTATGCATATTGCTCGATCTACTTGTTTGTGTGTATTTGACTGTAAGTTCTCCGTGGATCTACTTAGAATAATCTCTTGGAATACACAACATCACTTGATTTGAGCTAGAACTCTTTAGACATCTTTTTATTTCAGTTTCAAGCTCTGTTTTTTATAGAATCCAGAGATTGCAGATTTTCCCGGAGACTTCGGACCTACACAACCCGGAGACTCCGGATAAACAGTGTTTTCAGGTAGATGAACAGTGTTTTCAGGCTTTTTCAATTTAAGTTTTATTGTATATCTCTCGCTAGATTAGAGTAATTCTTGTTACCCTGGGATTGTAACTTTCACACTTATTTAGGGTCATTGTGCAGTAGTTGAGCCACTTCTAGGTGACATCATTGTACTTTCAGTCGTCCACGTGTCGGCCACGTCACCCATCCGAGCCCGATCAGCATGCCCAGTCAACGATGTCATCATGCTTATGCAATAAATAGGTTTTTCAATACAAAAATAAGTCCTTTTATTCTATAAAATTAGGTAATCTTACATTTAGGTCCCTAAACTTTTATGTTTACACAAAAATGCCCATGTTAGTACTATTATTTTACTTTTAACCCCTGGACTTTTACATAATTACAAAATATGTCCCTAAAATTTCAAACAAGTCCCTGGAATTTTTGTTGTTACAAATTATCCCATGTTCTTTCCCAGAAAAGCCCATATATCTTAAAACCCTCGTAACCTTTTCATATGAGCTTCATTTTAGGCAATTCTTTCGCTCACGCTATCGTAGCAGTGAGTACTATCCGTTACTAGGCTTTTCATAGAACTTTGTTTCTATTTAGTGCACTGTTCTTAGATGTTTGTACTTATTTATTTCCGGTGTGCGCGATTGCATTAGGAGACGAGCAGTTCGTGAATCTACAGGACCAGACATTTGTAGAGTTTGAGCAGCTCGCTGTTGAAGGCAAGTGTCCTTGATCACATTGATCCTATTGCAGGAAAGTGTATCTTTTACTTTCTAATTGCATCCTTTGTCAACATGAATCCTATGTTTAGGGTTTATTAGTACTTTCCATGATTATCCTTGTCGCCTGTGTTGTAGTTGGGTGTCAACGGTAGAAATGTTTAGTTGTGCTGTCAAGTCAGGTGGGATAAATGTTAAATTGATTAACGGTCTATGCAACATGAACCAATTTGTGTAATCTTTTGTAACAATATGGACCATATTGATATAAGCAGGTTGGTTTGGTTGGAATGGCTGCTGTGTGCGCAATGGTGATGTGCAAGCGTCTGCTTCAGATCCTAAGGACCGGTTTGTTGAGGATGAAACCCAACTAAGTAGCGCAACCACGAGGCTTATATGGGTACAACCTGGCTAATTAATTAGATGTCCTCCTTATTCTAAACTCACCAGTGGACGGTTGAGTGGTACAAAAGGGAGCCTCTGTAGTGGATGGAATCCCTGTTAGCGGTGAAACCTTAGTGGGTGCATATGGATTTGGAGGCGCTTTGTAAAGGCCTTATAGTGAGACTCTAGCTCTACACCCCAGAAGTGTGAAGCAAAACTGGAATCACAACTCATGGGTAAAGTGTGCAACCTCTGCAGAGCGTAAAACTAATCAATCAGCCATGCTCATGGTCAAGAGCGGACTTGGACTTCTTCATGATTAGTGGGGATCTTGGATGGTTGGTTTTTGGTAGTCTAGTGGTGGTACACGATGAGTTGGTAGCTGGATATGGGATATCTGGTGAGTCTGGTAGTCGGATCAAATTCGATGAGCTATTCCTTTAATGATGGTGTCGTAACACCTAGTAACTAGGATTGCTAAGTCTTTTTGAGGCCTAGATTATGATGGCATAGATGCAGTAAACCTGAGTTAAGAATTTCTTGCCTTAAGCCTTCATGTCATGTTTTCCCACACTTGCTGAGTACTCCATGTACTCACACTTGCCTTCTCCCAACCTCTTGATGCTACTCAGAAGTTGTGGACTTCGAGGACACCCCGGCCGATGGAGCCAAGATTGAGGCGAAGGAAGATTTTAACTTGAAGACCATGTTCTAAGCTGGCGCTCCCCCGGACAACGCATGTGGATGGATGGAGGACCCGCTACCACTGAAAGTTATCTTAGTGTTTTCTTGTGTAATGAATCTTATCATTATGTAATGGCACTGCTATGTATCACTTATCAAGTCACCGCATGTATGAAACTTGATCTTGGCATACATGTGAAATGCATCTTGTTTGTTCATTTGAATCAGGGTGTGACAGAGGTAGTATTAGAACCGTGTTGATCATAGGACATATCTTTGTCAAAAACTAATTTCTGAAAATGTTTTCCTCTACTCGTTTCATTTTTGTTCTTCTTTCTATTGCTTTTTTTTATAAAATTTTGGAAAATTGTTACTGACTCATATCTCTCATTCAAAAAATTTAGATGGCTCGCATGAAGCAGATGTCCCGTAAGCAGATTGGTGGTTTTGTTCCAGCTAGAGCCCCCGCAGAGGCCACCTCGGTGTTCCAGCTGCCCTTGAGTTTCACTCTTCTAGACTTCAGGTAGGGGAGTTCCGCTTTGGACGATCCTCGAGGGTCTGGGCTATCAGGAGGCCCCAATCTACAAGGGAATCAATACCCCACTCAGCGGCCATGGCTACGCTCGGATGGTGGAGGTGATCATCTTTGAGAAGTGCCCAGATGATGATGGCCACAGGGTGCGCAACATCCATTCAGCCCTTGCACCGAGAGAGACCTTTGCAGCTCGGATCTGTGATGTAGCTCGCCAGGCACTTTCAGTCATCTGCGCAAAGTACCATGGCACTGTTCAGACTATGTAGCACAGCTTCTACCCGTAGGGTAGGAATGACAGCTTTGAGTCACCTTTGACAGCACCAACAGGGAGGGTGATGCCAGACTGGTGGACCAGGTTCACCTCACCGACACCTTGACTCAGGAGCTGGACAGTGCCCTTGACAACCTAGACAACGTGCACCTGAGGCTCGCTGAGGTAGAGGAGAGGATTTGCACCCTTCAGGCTAGGATGACTGATGACTCGGAGGAGGAACCAAAGGAGATGCCTAAACTAGAGTTGCGCCACTCTCCCTCCCGCAAGAAGCTCTGCCTTGACGCTGCTCTGCATGTTGCATCGCAGGACCTTTTTGAGGTTGGCGACAGTTCATGAGCTAGCAGCTTTCCCATCGTAGCAGTTTAGCATCATTTAAAGTCATTTGTTTTATGATGTAATGGACCTGTTTGCTTTTGATGCTGTGAACTTGTGTGTTAGGTTTTCTTTGTGTGTGTCAGTGCGATGTGAAAGTTTGTCTTACGCAGTTGTATCCATCTTCGATCTATATATATCAGCTTATGAGTTCTTAATCATGCTTCATCTATCCTTGCCCTGTTCTCATTTCCTAATCTCATGCCCTTGCAACTGTCAGATGGTGAACATGAGGAATGCAAACAATGTTGGTGCTAATAGGAACAACACCGAAGGCAGGAACCCAATGCTCACCCCTAGGACGACAACCAGGACGCATTTCGCTCATGGAACAGGTAGAACACCCAGAATCCAGTGGACCCAATGCGGATGATGGCCGCTCAGACTCAAATTCTACAGGGACTGGCGCACGCCATGGCAAGACTTCAACAAGCACCCCCAACTTATCAGGCACCGCCACCGCCACCACAAATGCAGCTGTAGAACAAGCTAAAGGACTTCCTGAGCACCAAGCCATCTACGTTTGCGTAGGCAGTTGAGCCAATGGACGTCAATGATTGGCTCAAGATGATTGAGAGTAAGCTGCAGATTTCTCAGTGCATAGGCAGGGAAATAGTCCTCTTTGCTTCGCACCAGCTTGTAGGACCAGCTTCAGATTCTGCAGGGACCATGATGACCCCCAAGAGATCACCTAGAAAGAATTCAAGGATAGTTTCCGCAAGCACCACGTGCCAGCAGGGGAAGTGAAACTGAAACGGAAGGAGTTTCTTGGATTAAAGCAAGGTCCCATGTTAGTGTGTGAATACCTTACCAAATTCACGCAGCTATCCCGCTATGCCCCCGGAGATGTGGACACCGATGAGAAGAAACAAGACTATTTCTTAGAAGGTTTGAACTCCGGACTTCACTATTCTCTCTCAACCAATGAGTACCCGAGCTTCCAGAAACTTGTTGACAGAGCCTTTATTCTGGAGAAGAAGCAGAATTTAGGAGAGGAACGCAAACGAATGATGCAGGGTTAGTCTTCAGGCAGCAACACCCGTCCCTGCTTCAGCCAACCACCCACAGGTTAGGTGTACTGTCAGGCATGCCAGAACCAGCAACAGAGGGCACCCAGCTAGACTTCGGGATCTTTCAGTCAGCCAAGGCAGCAGCAGCCTAGCAGCAACAACGCTCCAACTACCGGGTCCCATGCCTATTGTACCAGAACCAGTAATAGCAGGGTTGCACTAGCCAGGGATCTACTACCATTGGCCCATCCTTTAACTGTGGGAACTTTGGGCACCTTGCCAATAAGTGTACCAAGAAATAGTAGGGTTAGAACAATAACCAGTAGCAGAACCGCCCCGGAGGTCAGCCACAGCAGTAGCCTCGTCAGAACTTCATGAGTGGGTGAGTCAACAATGTTGCAACAGAGGATGCCTAGGATGCCTAAGATGTGGTACTTGGTATGTTCCAGCCAACTCTCACCCTGCTATAGTTTATTCGATTTCGGAGCAACACATTCCTTTATTTTAACTAAGCTTGTAGAAAAGCATAGTCTACCGATAGCCATAATGAAATGTCAATTGATTGTCAGTTCTCCTGGTGGAGAAATGGAATCAAGGCATGTATGCCCTAAGATAATCCTTGTCATTAAAGGGGTGGAATTCCCCGCAAACCTTATTGTTTTGGAGTCTAAAGCGATAGATATTATTCTGGGAATGGATTGGTTGGCTAAGTTCAATGGAGTGATAGGATGCACCACCAAGACAGTTCAGTTGACACACACATGTGGCACCAAGGTGGAGTTCAAAGCCACAACAGTATCAGGAGAGAATATCAAGCCTAACCAGGCCAAGACAGCGGGGGAAGTCAGAGTAGTCAGCGAGTTCCCGGATGTCTTCCCTGAAGAGTTGCCAGGTATGCCACTAGACCGAGACATTGAGTTCATTATCGAATTAGTACTTGACACTGCTCCCATATATAAGAGACCGTACAAAAAGGATGCCAATCAGTTGGCTAAGCACAAGGAACAAATTCAAGAGCTATTAGACAAGGGATTTATTCGCCCCAGCACCCCACCCTAGGGAGCCCCAGTTATCTTTGTGCCAAAAAAAGATGGGACTCAGAGAATATGCATTGATTATCGTGCACTTAATGAGGTGACCATTAAGAACAGGTACCCCTTTCCTCGCATCGAAGATTTGTTTGATCAACTAAAAGGAGCATGCGTCTTTTCCAAGATTGATTTTCGGTCAGGTTATCATCAGCTAAAGATCCGAGCGTTGGACATTCCTAAGACAGCTTTTGTCACCCGTTAGGGTCTGTATGAGTTTACAGTGATGTCTTTTGGATTAACCAATGCCCCCAAGTTCATGGTTGTGTTTATCGACGATATCCTGGTCTTCTCGAAGGATGAGGAAGAGCACGAAGAGCATTTGAGGATGGTTCTGCAGAAGCTCAGGGAGAATTAGTTGTATGCCAAGATGAGTAAGTGTGAGTTTTGGTTGCAAGAAGTCTCTTTTCTAGGTCATATCATCTCAGCACGAGGAGTATCCATTGATCGCAGCAAAGTGAAGGAAGTTCTAAATTGGAAGCCACCACAGACCATTTCAGAGATCCGGAGTTTTCTAGGTTTAGCAAGATATTACTGTTGCTTTATAGAAGGCTTCTCCAAGATCGTCAAGCCAATGATGGAGATAGTGGAGAATGGGAAGGAATTTAAGTGGACTCCTGCTCATGAGACCAGCTTTAACAAATTAAAGAAGAGATTAACCACCGCCCCAGTGCTAATCATGCTCGACACACAGAAGCCGTTCTTGGTATACTATGATGCCTCACGCCAAGGTTTAGGGTGTGTGCTAATGCAAGAAGGCCACATAATAGCGTATGCTTCAAGGCAATAAAGGAAGCACGAGGATAACTACCCTACCCATGACTTGGAATTAGCTATTGTGGTTCATGCACTCAAGATTTGAAGACATTACCTGATAGGGCAGAGATGTGAGATCTTCTTCGACCACAGAAGTCTGAAATATATCTTCACTCAACCAGATCTCAGGCAGCGTAGATGGCTAGAACTCATCAAAGATTATAATCTTGGAATTAACTACCATCCAAGAAAAGCAAATATAGTGGCAGATGCTTTGAGCAGAAAGACCTATGTCAGTATAATGACTATACAAGGAAGACAACCTGGATTATGTAAAGAGTCTGAGGAGCTTAATGTGGGAACTGTATCCAGCACAGAAGTAGTTGTAATGGAAGTGCGTTCTACCTTGGAGCAGGATATACGCAAGGGTCAACAAGAAGATGAGAAGGTTCTAGAGATCAAATAACTCATTAAGGAGAATAAGGCTCCAAGATTCATGGAAGATGTGCAAGGAGTGGCTTGGTATAAGAAAGGAATATGTGTTCCTAATGTTAAATCTATTTGGAAGTCAATTCTAAGAGAAGCCCATGACTCAGCTTACTCTATTTACCCGGAAAGTACCAAGATGTACCAGGATCTCAAGGATCAATACTGGTGGTACGGAATGAAACAAGAGGTAGTGGAATATGTGGCCTTGTGTGATACGTGCCAGCGAGTTAAGGCCAAACACCAGAGACCAGTAGGGTTGCTTCAACCACTAAACAGTAGGGTTGCTTCAACCACTAAAAGTTCGTGAGTGGAAGTGGGATTAAATCGGCATGGATTTTATGGTGAGATTACCTTGAACACAGTCCGAGTATGATTCCATATGGGTCATAGTGGATCGGTTAACAAAGGTAGCTCACTTCATACCAATTAAGGACATGTATCAGGGATGGAAGCTCGCAAAATTGTACATATCCAGGATTGTGTGCCTTCATGGTGTACCCAAGAAGATAGTATCTGACCAAGGTACCTAGTTCACATCACATTTTTGACAGCGTCTACATGAGTCCATGGACACCAGGTTGAACTTTAGCTCAGCTTATCACCCACAGACCGATGGACAAACGGAAAGGACCAATCAAATCTAGAAGATAGCTTGAGAGCATGTGCTTTAAAGAACAGCAAGAGTTGTTATAAGAATCTCCCCTATGTGGAATTCTCATATAACAACCGTTACCAAGCAAGTTTAAAGATGACCCCTTTTGAAGCACTATATGGAAAGAAGTGCAGAACCCCACTATTCTGGAATCAGACCGGAGAAAGCCAAGTGTTTGGCCTAGAAGTCTTAAGGGATGCTTAAAGGCAAGTACAAGAGATTCAGAACAACCTGTGAACTGCGCAGTCAAGGCAGAAGAGTTATGCGGACCATCCACGTCGAGAATTGATCTTCAAAGTTGGAGACTTCGTGTATCTCAAGGTGTCACCGATCCGAGGTCTTCGCAGATTCAAGGTCAAGGGAAAACTAGCACCCTGATACATTGGATCGTTCAAGATACAGGAAAGGAGAGGAGAAGTGGATTATCAACTAGAATTACCACCTCAGCACTCCGATGTGCATGATGTGTTTCATATCTCATAGTTAAAGAAATGTGTGAGAGTCCTAGCAACGGGCCGCTCCCTCTCCGCGCTATAAATGACCTCCATAGCACCCGACCACCCTCCCGTTCTCCCTCGGCCCAACCACCCTAAATCGCATCACCACCATTGCCGCTTCAAAGCTCCACCACGCGCTGTCCGACACATCCAGCTCTCCCCAATGACTCCAAACCTGCCGTCGGCTTCCCAGAAGCATGAGGAGTACTCTCCACGACCCCTCGACGCCGATCTACCACTGCACAATCTCCCTACCGAGCTCTAGTAATCATCATCGCTGTCTCACTGACGCCATCTCCCTCCATCACACTCAAAGGCCCGCTAACCCTCTCTTCGGCTTCGCAAGACCTCTAGCGAGCTCTCCTGACCTACGGCTTTTCTTTTCCGTCATTGTACCCGAGCTCCCATTGACCTCTAACCCCACCGTATCCTTCTCTCCATCGCCGACCACCATCGAGGCATCTCCGGCCGTCGTGATGCCCTCGCTGAGAATGCACGTCACCGTCTTTTTTGTTTGTGCCACTTCCCATCGAGTTTGGTGGCCCATAGCGTGATGCTGTGTGTCACCAGCGATGCTCCGGCAAGAACCGAGGCGGCATCGCTACTTATCTATCGCCACCAGCCGCCAACCCCCCAATTGCCCTCATCCGTTTGATCGTTGATGAATGACCACGATGAGATCCAGCCATACCCCTTCATGAGCCACTAGGAAGCCGCCGTGTGGCACATAAGTCCAATCTGATTATGTGATCCACGTTAGAGCCACACGTCGTCCATGTCATACATCTGAGCCTGGTCAGCAGACCCAGTCAGTGATGACATCATGCTTACGCAATAAATAGGTTTTTCAATACAAAATAAACACTTTATTCTCTAAAATTAGGTCATCTTACATTTAGATCCTTAAATTTTTCTATTTTCACAAAAATGCCCCTATTAGTACTGTTATTTTACTTTTAGCCCCTAAACTTTTATATAATTACAAAATAGGTCCCTAAAATTTTTCAAATAAGTCCCTACACTTTTTGTTTTTACAAGTTAGCCCTTGTTCCTTTTCAGAAAAGCCAATGTAGATTAAAACCCTCATAACTTTTTCATACGAGTTCTGTTTTAGGCGATTCTTGCGCTCACATGATTGCAACAGCAAGTACTATCCATTAGTAGGCTTTTCATAGTGCTTTGTTTCTATTTAGTGTACTATTCTTATATGTTTGTACTTGTTTGTTTCTGATGTGTGCAATTGCAATAGGAGACGAGCAGTTCATGAATCTGCAAGACCAGACTTTTGAAGAGTTTGAGCAGTCCACTACTGAAGGCATGTGTCCTTGATCACATTGATCCTATTGTAGGAAAGTGTGTCTTTTACTTTCTAATTGCATGCTTTGTCAATATGAATCACATGTTAAGAGTTTATTAGTACTTTTCATGATTATCCTTGTCACCTATCTTGTAGTTGGGTGTCAAGGGTAGAAATGCTTAGTTGTGATGTCAAGTCAGGTGGGATAAATGTTAAATTGATTAACGGTCTATGCAACATGAACTAGTTTGGGTAATGTTTTGTAGCAACATGGACCATAGGGATCTAAGTAGGATGGTTTGGTTGGTATGGTTGTTGTGTGCGCAATGGGTGATGTGCAAGCGCCTGCTTTAGATCCTAAGGACTGATTTGTGGAGCACGTAATCCAACTAAACAGCGCAATCACTAGGCTTATATGGGTACAACCTGGCAAATTAATTTGATGTTCTCCTTATTCTGTACGCACTAGTGGATGGTTGAGCGGCACAAGAGGGGGTCTATACAGTGAATGGAATTCCTATTAGTGGTAAAACCTTAATGGGTGCATATGGATTTGGAGGCGCTTTGTAAAGGCCTTGTAGTGAGACCCCGGCTCTACACCCTTTAAGTGTGAAGCAAAATGGGAATCACGACTCGTGGGTAAAGTGTGCAACCTCTGCAGATTATAAAACTGATCAATTAGTGTAACGCCCTGATTTTCAGATTTCTCAAATTTCTAAAATTTTCCAGGATTATTGAATAGCTTCACCAGTAGTATAGGTTTAAAACCTATTTTCTTAATCAATCAATCAATATAGGTTATTATTTTCTGTGCATTGCATGCTGAGTTTTGTTAGGAGCCAGGTAAATGCATTAGAGTTCTTTTTCCTTTTCTTTCTCTTTCATATTTTGAGTGAAAAAGATTTTAAAAAGGTTTTTACAAAACTCAGTAGTGAATAAATTAAGGATCTTAATGGTTGGAATTCAAAATCTTTGAATTCATCATCTATTCAATCCTTGATCATACCTGATCCTTTTCCAGCTCAATTCAAATCTTATCTAAATCCTTGTTTAAAGTCAATCTCTCCTCTTTCTCAAATTCTACCCAAAATCTAAATTCAAATTCCTTATCTACACCTATTCTTGTTCAACCTTATCTTTTCGTTTCTCTTAAATTCACTCCAAACTCAATTCAAATTCAAACTCTATTCAAATTTCTCTGCAAAAGTTTCTTTTCTAAACCCTAGATATATCTAAAATATCTTTGGGCTCAATCTTGGTCAAGTCCAAACCCTTAGCCAAGTCTTCTAGATGGCCCAACAAAGGATCCACGAAATCTGTAAATTTTCGCGGAGTCCTGGACAGCCTCCTCTTTCCATGACGTTTTGGAGTTCAAAACGGCATCAAATGCAAATCTTGATAATACCAAAGTTGTAGGTCTCGTTGAGAGATTCTATTTGAACCTATGGAAGTCCTCTTTTGGATAATGAAGCTAGGAGTTATGGCCTCCGAAACCAGTGCTGCTCAGATAAGTCTGAGTTCAAACAGTTTATATTGTGGCGCATTTTTGGAAATCAAGATGACATTTTCAGAAGTTACAATGACTACTAAAGTTGTAGATCTTTTCAAGTAATATAATTTAGAATTAATAAACGCCCAATTTGGAGTCCGGACGATGGAGATATCATGTTTGGAATACAGAGCCGCGAAAAAGGAAACCGTAACCGACTCGAACTCGAATCCAATTCGTATTCGGTTTGGACTCCACCTCAACCAGCCGCCCCTAGCCCTATATATATGAGTTGTAGTCCCTCTCCTACCTCTATTCCACGTCTCCAAGCCTTGGAAGTTGCTGCTGCCCTGCCATGCGTCGCCGGAGCGCCGCCCTTCGCCGGAGCCGCCGCCGCTGCCACCCGTGATGCGCTACTTCGTCTTCTCCTCGAATCCTCCTTCTTCCTCGACCGCCAAAGCAAGGTGAGGACCTGTTATTATCCTCCCTTACTACTGTTTTAGCATCATACTAAGTTCCTAGCCAAGCCCTAGCCCCGGCCAAAGCCCAATCTACGCCGCCACGGTCGTCGCCGTCGCGGATAGCCGCGAGGCAGCCACGCTGTAGCTGATTGGCATCGATGTTCCCGACCGACCAGAGGTCAAATCACCAAGCCCTTTCACCGGTGCATGTACCATGATGTTCCCCACGCCCTCACCAACCAGGTCGGCCAGTAGATTAGCCAAACTACTGCAATCAAGGTCGACATACCCGCTGTCCGGTTTCTGGACGTGTTCTGCACGCGCACAGGATTTGCATTCGCGTCCCTCGTCAATACGAAAGCCGTATGGATGCACCAACCACGTCACAACATGTCTCATGGAGTCTTCTACGTTACCCTAGGAGCCCATCTCCGTTTGTGCAGCGACATGACCAAGACGCCCTTGCCAACCACAGCATGTCGCAGCCATCACCCGTCTCATCTATGCTGATCATTCTTCCTCTCTATGGATGATCTACCAAAACCCATGCCATAGTATTGTGTTCCCGGGTTATATGAACATCTTTGTTCAAACGGTTTCTCAAATTCATAGCCAATCTCCTGGAACGCTAGCGTCTTCGTTCCTGCATTTGTTCGTGGTCACCACTAAACCTAGCAGCAGTCATCGTTGTTTTGCTGCTACCTCGGATGGCCCCTTTCAAAACCAAACATACCACTAAGTTAGTCTTTCCACGTTCTACGCCATTCTTCCCTCATTTCACTGAAACACCACTGAAGCCGACATCAATGTTTGTGACCACGTGCCCAATCGCCATCTCCGACGAAACCCAAACCACCACTGCTACATAGAGTGACTAGTAATATTCTTAACCTAGAAGCGCAACCTTCGGCCTTTTTGATCCATCATAGGTGATCGATACTAGATCTCAGCGTATCCCTTCTTTAATCCAAGATGATACTTGCATAGCATGCCAAGTCAGAGCCACATCATTCTCCTTAGCCTAGTCAGTGAAGTCTAGTCTGCTCTAAACTTCTTGAATCTTGCATAAGGATGTTGTCAAGCCTGACACAGTGATTGTATAATTAAACCTTTCCCATAGGAAGATAGTTCTGGTAAATCAGCATTTCCTTTTCAGTCTAATCCATCTCTCGAAAGCTGTTCTCTTTTCATCTTAACTCCGATTTAGGCGATTCTTACGTCTAAATGTTTCTAAAATCATCCCTATCCAATCATAGTGTTTTTAAAGTATTTTGATGATGTTTGCTATGTTGTTCTTAGTGTTTTCCTTTGTGTTGTTTGTCGGTAGTTCTTGCGATTAGTTGATAACGTTCCGAAGCAGTTCGAGGGACTTCAAGACCAAGATTTCGACAACACTGAGCAGCATTGGGAAAAAGGCAAGTGTCCTTGATCATATTGAACCTATGTTTTTAAATGTTTTGTTTTACAAAATTGCATGCAGTGTCAATATGATGGGTAGTCACCTATGTTAGGGTTTTCCCTAGATATTCCCTTATCATCCCTTTGAACCTAGATGGTTTATGGTTAGAAGTCTTTTATGGATAGATTGCTTAGCCTTGCTTTTGGGATGTTGAGAAGTGTCATAATCTTGACTAATGAACATATACAACATCGATGGTTAATTTGTTAATGGTCTAGCAACATGGAACCTAAGGCCTTGAGCAAAGTGGTTTTGATGGTTGTCATGGTTATGATGTTGGTTTAGTGTTTGCTCAAGTAACCTAAGTAAGGACCGGTTCGTGGAGCGACAACCCAAGAAGTAACGTACCAACCACGAGGCTGATATGGGTAAGGTGTGACATACTGATTAGAGTCTATCCAGTGTGTGTTGGGTCAGCACAAAAGGGGGCTTCTGGGTAGGAGCTTAGCTTGCGTAAAGCCTGGCGGTGAAACCTAGTGGGCAGACACATACTGGATTAGTCTCTGGTTAGTGGAAAGTGTCATATAGTGATTCTTGGCGGCACACCACTGCAGTGTGTTAAGTGTTTCGCGAACACGGCAACATGGAATTCACTGACTCGTGGGGAAAGCTGGACAACCTCTGCAGAGTGTAAAACTGTTATAACAGCCGTGCTCACGGATATGAGAGACTTGGATCCTCACATGATTAGTGGGTTGTGGTTATGGTTCTGGTACAGGGAGTACTAGATGGTTGTGGTTATGGTTCTGGTACAGAGAATACTAGATGGTTATGGTATGCAAGGTGGGGAGCCTTGTATGCTGCGTGTTGGACTGTTTGAGTTACATTCACTTAATAATTGCTTAATGCTTTTGAGTCCAAATATGTTTTCATTACTCGCATTTACGCAAAAATACCATTTGTTAGCCTATTCTTGATATAAGCCTGCATATCATTACTTTCCCCCACTTGCTGAGTACTCTATGTGCTCACACTTGCTATTTTCCCTACACCATGCGATATGTATACTGCTGCTCAGTGAGTGAAGATGTTGAAGACTATCAAGACGAGGTTGTGATGTTCTAGGCGCGTGTCTCCCGGTCGGTTACTTGCGGTGTTGTTGGGCACCAGTGCTTCTGTTCCGCTGCAGATATCTTCATAGAAGATAATATATGTCAATTGTTGTAAGAGTTTAACGTTTATTCTATAAAAGTATTGCTTTTGTTACTTCACTTGTGACGTCCTTATGTGTGTTGAACATCCTGGGCACACATAAGCCGCATCTGGTTTTGGCCGTTAAAACCAGGTGTGACAATTAGCCGTATTCATAGTCAAGAGCGGGCTTGGACTTCTTTGTGATTAGTGGGGATCTTGGATGGTTGGTTTTGCGTAGTCGGGTGGTGGTACCCTGATTCGTTGGTAGCTGGATATGGGATATCTGATGGAATCCGGTGAGCTGTTCCTTTAATGGTGTTGTCACACCTAGTAACTAGGATTGCTAAGTTCTTTTTGAGTCCAAGATTTGGATGGCATATATGCAGTAAACCTGAGTTAAACCTTTCTTACCTTAAGCCTTCATGTCATGTTTTCCCACACTTGCTGAGTACTCCATGTACTCACACTTGGCTTGTCCCAACCTCTTGATGCTGCTCAGAATGTGTGGACTTCAAGGACATCTTGGCCGATGGAGACGAGTTTTAGGTGAAGGAAGATTTCGACTTGAAGATCATGTTCTAGGCTGGTGCTCCCCCGAACAACACCTGTGGATGGATGGAGGACCAGCTACCGCTAGAAGTTATCTTAGTGTTTTCTTTAGGACCAACGAGTCCTTTGTAATGAATCTTATCATTATGTAATGACACTGTTATGTATCACTTATGAAGTCAACGCATGTATGAAACTTGATTCTAGAATACATGTGAAATGCATTTGGTTTGTTCTTTTGAAACCGGGTGTGACAAAAACTGGAATAATTGAGATAAGGTAGTAAAAGCGTCGAAGATTTCTTTCAAGAACTACAAATTTGTATGCTTCATTGCGGATTAGTAGAGAATGAGGAAGCTGCTATGGATAGATTTTTAGTTGGTTTGAATCGTGAAATTCAGAACATTCTTCAATATAAATATTACAACTATGTCACTCATTTGTTTTATCTTGCTTCTAAAGCTAAAAGGGAAGTACATGGATGATGTGCAAATGCAAGAACTAACTTTAATGCAGGGTGTAATAATATATGGATGCCATGAGCACCTGCTACCACATCCAACTCCAATTGCACCATCGTGTCATCTTGTTCAAATAGCAAGCCATGCCCTACTATGTCAAATTCAGCACCACAATCGTTTGAGGCATCCAAGAGATCCGTCCAAGTTCCCGTAAAATCTCTTCATTGGTTGCTTCAATAGGACACACATGAGATACTCAGTGCCATCAATGCAAGTGCTATTGACATATTAGGAGTGAATGTCCTAGCAAATGCATGCTTATTGTGAGGGAAGATGGTGAGTATACATTAGCTAGTGATTTAGATGATGAAACATAAGCTATGCTTGTATCTAACTGTGCAAGAAACTACTACAGTTCTTATTAAGGTGGTGAATAGATTGGTGCTGATGGTGCTTATCATTATGCGAGTCTTATTGCGAAGCATGAGCTAAGTGCACAAATGGAGAGGGTTGAGCAAAATCAATGACACAATTTATTCCAAACTAAATGTGTCATCCAGAAGCATTCATGCCATGAGATTATCGATGGAGGAAGTTGCAACAATTTGGTAAATTTGGACATGGTTGATATATTGGCGTTAACCGAAAACCCACATCCTTATTCATATTATATTCAATGGTTAAAGATAGCATCTTCTTTAACAGCTTGTCGCCAGGCCACCGTGCAACCCCCTGCCGCTTCACACCAGGTGCTTCCGCTGCCTTGCACTGGGGCATCACATTCGTGAATGCATTCAGCTGAGGGTTGAGGGTGGCCACCATGGACACCCCCCCCCCCTCAACTGACTAAGCATCTCTCAGTCTGGCATCGAGTGTCCTTCCTAGAGGAGGCTCCTCTCAGGCTCCCGCTGCGGTGGTTGAGTCTCGATGGGGTGACCTAGCACTACATCAGCAGGGCGACCAGGAGGGCCGGGCCGTCTGCGCTGGCACCGACGTCAACAACATTCTTCTTCTTCTTCAGCAGCTCAGGGGGCCACCAGTGCCTCCTCTGGAGGGCAAGGATAGCGACTCCGTGGCCCCGACGCTGTCCCACTGCTCGATGGCATAGAGCATGTGCCCCGCACCGGATTCTTCACCGCAAGACCTATGCATCCTTGAGTGCACAGATAGAATGATGCTAGCAGAGCTGGATATGTGCAGGGCAGTCTCTGCGACTGTTGGTGACACCAGTCCGGCAGTCTCCCCGCAGGAGACAACGTTTGCCATCGCTGACAAATTTTGGCTCAACGTCAATGAACTCTCGGTCTAGACTTAAGGATTTCCTCCTACTGCTACCGGATGAGGCAATGGCCTCCCGTGTTCTAGATGGTGGCCGACCAGTTCATATGCCTTGGTTCATCCTCCTTCTCAAGGCTTAGATATGGCAGGTGCACGTGCTGGGCAGGGCTCTACCGTTCAAGGTCGAGTTTGTTGGAAATTAAAATTGTTTTATGGTAGGTTTAGTTTTGGTATGCATGAGAATCTATGTCAAAGTTAAAATAGTGTCCTAATAGGAGTAGGATTAGAGTCTGAGTAGAAATAGGATTGTATCAGAGTAGGATTCAAAGTCTAGTATTTGGCCCCTATATAATGAACGGAGGGGGCACCCCATAATGTGCCTCGAAGAAGAGAAAGACTATGAGAAAAGAGTCGATCAAGTTGTAAGGTCGAGAAGCTCGGAAGTACTCTGTTAAGTACTCAGTGAGTTCGAATCAAAAGGAAAGCAAAGGCTAAGTTGCCGCGGCCTCGGAAGCTCTTGTGTTCTTGTGTTCTTATGTTCCTATAATTATTCAATCCTGGATGTCAAAACCAACAATTGGTTTCAGATCCTAGGTAAAGATTAGAGCTGGAATTTGTTGAGAAACTCGGAAGTACTCATTTAAGTACTCAGTGAGCTCGGATTTACTCGGCGAACTACTCGGCAAGTTTGTAAGTAGTCGGAAGGTACGTACTCGGAGAAGCTAGGAAATCTGTTGTGTGCGATCGAAGGATAGTAGAGGTAGCAAGTCAACATCAGTGATGATGTCTGGATCAGGAGCACTGGCGAAAGAGAGTTCACACTATCCAATACTCACGAGGAGCAACTACAAGGCTTTTGGGACGCTATCAAGCATGATGACCCGAAGGAAAATGTGGACATGAAGAAGGATTAGATAGCACTTGCCGCCATCTATTAAGGCATCTCGGAGGAGACGCTGCGGGCAGTATCCGAGAAGGAAACTTCCAAGGAGGCATGGGAGTGCATCAAGATGATGTACCAAGGTGCCAAACATGTCAAGGATGCTCGTGTTCAAACCCTTAGAGAAGAACTGGATGGCTTGCGGATGAAGAGCACGGAGTCGGTCGACGACTTTGCAATGAAGGTGAATTCCATCTTCAGCACTATTTGTGGGCTCAGCGACAAGATGGAGGACTCGTATGTGGTAAGGAAGATCCTCAGAACCACACCAAACAAGTTCTTGCAGTCAATCGAGCAATTCGGTGACCTCGAGACCATGGTAGTCAAGGAGGTCTTTGACAAGCTCCAGGCATACGAAGAAAGGTTGCGCGGCAACGATGATGACGTCGACATCAATGCTGAGCATGTGTTGCTCACCAAAGACCAATGGAGAGCTAAGGAGAAGGATGAAGATAAGCATCTGTTGCTCACCCGAGAACAATGGAGGGCTAAGGAGCAGAAGGATGGTGGTGACGGCTCCTCCAACAGCGGTGGACGAGGTAGCAAGAATCGGAAATTCTACAAGGCTAAAGTGAGGTGCTACAAGTGCAATGATTTTGGGTACTTCCAGTGGGAATGCGAGAAGTCGAAGAACAGGAGAAGATGTTGTTTATGGCTGCAGAGGAGGATGACCACCCGGCGCTACTCTAACGTGAAGAAAACAAGATTAATGGGGAATGTTGAAAATTAATCTTGTTTTATGGTAGGTTTAGTTTTGGTACGCGTGAGAGTCCATGTCAAAGTTAAAATAGTGTCCTAATAGGAGTAGGACTAGAGTCTGAGTAGGAATATGATTGCATCGAAGTAGGATTCAGAGTCTAGTATTTGGCCCCTATATAATGAAGGTAGGGGACACCATATAATGTGCCCCGAAGAAGAGAAAGACTATAAGATAAGAGTCGATCAAGTTCTAAGGTCGAGAAGCTTGGATGTATTTGGTTAAGTACTCAGCGAGCTCATATTAAGAGAAAAGCAAAGGCTATGCTGTCACGATCTAAAAAATTCGTATGTTCTTGTATTCTTATGTTTCTATAATTATTTGATCGTGGATGTCAAAACCAACAGAGTTGTCCCTCAGCGGCATTCCTCCGCATGATTGAGAGCTGGAATCAGCGGTGCAGTTGTTGAATTCCTACTGTTGGATCGAGGGCCTTCACCCGAGCACAGCTGATCGTTCTGATTTGTTGGAATTCCGGCTCACCGCCTGGACGACTGACCCGGGACGGATTCTGGCTAGCAAGGAGCTATGGACCATGAAGCCTTCAGTTTTCTCTACTAGCGAGGGCACGTCGACGAAGCTGACCCTCGCTTACCCGGTCGACTGGTTGTGTCCCTTGACCTCTCCGGCCACTGTCCTGAGCCTCCACCATCTTCAGCCAACGCTGAAGACGAAGACGATATTGGTAACCATCAATGGTGGCATCTAGAACGTCTGCCTCTCCCGCGCAGGCCACCATCATCACGACCTTCAGCCGGTGACCGTTCTGGTTGCCGTGGTGGTGGTAGGGTATCTTCCCCACCACCGGCAACTCTACAGGATGGGCCCACCGGCGATAGCTCTGTGCATAAGGAGGACAGGCCAATCGGCGATAGCTCTACACGCGAGGAGGCTCTGTCGGCTAGTCCCCAGATGACGCTCCAGCCTTCTCGTCTGATGTGGCAATAATGGCCGTCTCGGGCTTACCTCTCCCAGTGGCTAGCATGAATGAATATGCTTCGCATGGCTCCTCAGCGGGTGAGCGTGTGCTTGACGGTGCCATTGATGGAGAACCCACTGGGGGCACGTGTGCAGGCGGCGAGCTTGTCTCTCTCGAATCCCCACAGCATGGTTCCTGGTTCTGGTGGGAATGCGCATGAGGGCGGCTGGCGTGCTCCCGCCACCTTATCCCCAAACACAGCTCCCAGGTATGAGGTTCTGATGGCGCAAGTTGGCGACATTCAAGACAAGATGGGTGGTGCTGAGTTCGAGGTGTGTTGTGTTAGACATGTATGGGGTGTATTTATGTGTTTGTGTGCATATGTATTCGCGTTTGTGTGTGTGTATTCGTAGCTGTATACACGCTCAACTGACTAGCGGGAGCTTCGGCCAGCAGAGCGCTATGCAGTTGTGCGTGCGATGATTTCAGAGCTCGTGTGTGAGGTGGGCGACAAATCGACGGTGTAATGTGTGATCGTGTGAAGCCTAAGTGATCAATTTGACCCCGAAAAAACTCTGTCTCTGGCGTTCTCGAAATTTTCAGTCGGCTGAATTCACTGTTCATCGTCTGGCAGATTCAGATTTGTGTGAGATTGAGTGTGTGTTGAATTCGATTCCAACAAGTGGCATCAGAGCCAAGGTTAACCGTCAATGACGTTCGGTGATGGCTCCCTCTCCCCGAAGTCCCCTCCTCCGGCCAGGATTTGCACTGAAGACGGTGGTGAGTCCGGCAGCCGCACGGTTGACGGTAATGATGGTTCGGGTGCACACGGCGTCGGTGGGAGCCAGCAGGCGACGGTCCAGCTGGTCGTGAGGGAAGACAGTAGCATGTTGTCGCTCCCTGTGCTGACGCACACCAATTACACTGATGCGCATGAACCTACAGGCGCAGGGCACGTGGGAGGCGATAGATCCTGGGACAACGGATTACCATGCAGATCGGCTGGCATTGGCGACAATCCTGCATGCTATTCCATCAGAGATGTTGCAGGCAGTTGTGACGAAAAACACGGCGAAGGAGGCATGGGAGGCGATCAAGGTGATGCGCAAGGGAGTTCAGCGCGTCCATGAAGCAAGCGCTCAGAAGCTTCGTGCTGAATTCAAGTCACTTCAGTTCAAGGATGGTGAGACAATTGACAACTTCTCAATGCGTATCACTAGGCTAGCCAATTGACTGCGTGAGCTCAGCGACGATTTGCCAGATGAGAAGATTGTCCACAAGTTTCTGCGCGTGGTGCCTAACAAATTTGCGCAAGTGGGGATCTCAGTTGAAATGCTGTTGGACATGGCGAGTTTGTCGATGGAAGAACTAACTGGGAGGCTGCGCATCACTGAGGAATAGTACGCGCCAACCGATGTGAATCTGGGTGGCAAGCTGCTGCTCACTGAGGAGGAGTGGCAGGCCTGGGCGAAAAAGAAGGAGCACGGTGAGAACTCTAATGGTGGCGACAGGGGAGGAGCAGGTCGGGGTGGTGGCCGTTCACACCGTAGCAGACACGGCGGACATGGTGGCCGAGATGGAGCATCACAGGGAGGTGCACGCGATCGCTCGAGAGACAAGTGTTACAACCGTAACAACTACGGCCATTACGCGAAGGAGTGTCGCAAGCCACGCTGGGAACAGTGTGAGGAGGTGAGTCTGTCCAAGGCCGACTACGAGCAACACACTCTTCTAGTAGTGGAGGTGTGCCAGGACACACTGCTGCGCACACCACCGAGTCCCCAGATGCTGATGAATGAAAGGGTGGACGGTGGCAGCGGTGAGCAGGACGGTGTGTGGTACATGTACACCGGCGCCAGCAACCATATGACTGGGAACCACGACGCATTCACATCACTATACCAGTTAGCAATCGGCACGATGCGTCTCAACGACAACAGGTCTGTCGAGATACGCGGGAAGGGCACAGTCACACTGTAGTGTCGGAATGAAGATCACCGAGCTCTCACTGAGGTATATTACATCCCTCGACTCCAAAACAACATTATCATTCTAGGGCAATTAGAAGAAGGGGGGGGGGTGCAAAGTGGTGATTGAGGATGGAGTGATGGAGATTTTTGATCAAGAGAGAAGGCTGCTGACAAGGGCGCCAAGAACTGAAAATAGAATGTATAAGCTGAACCTAAACTTGACCAAACCAGTATGTTTGCTGAGAAAAAGAGGTGATCAGTCTTGGCTGTGGCATGAAAGGTATGGTCATCTTAATTTTTGTGCTTTAATGAAATTAGGCAAGTCTCAGATGATTCATGGCATGCCAGTGTTAGAACACCCTGAGCAATTATGTGAAAATTGTTTGATTGGGAAGCACACTAGAACTCCTTTTCCTCAAGTTTCTACATACCGTACTAAGATGAAGATGGAATTGACTCATGGAGACCTGTGTGGTCTTGTTACTCCTCAAACACCTAGTGGAAAGAAGTATTTCCTCTTGGTAGTTGATGATTTCAGCAGGTATATGTGGGTGGAGATGCTGAAGTACAAATCTGATGCTCTGAAGCTGTTCAAAAGGGTGAAAGCCCAGACAGAAGGAATTGTTGGCATAAGGCTCAGAGCATTCAGGTCAGACCGAGGAGGTGTGTTCAACTCAATTGAGTTTAAAAATTTCTGCGAAGAAGAAGGAATTAGAAGTAACACAACAGTTCCCTATTCATTCCAGCAGAATGGAGTTGTGGAGAGGAGAAATAGGACTGTTGTGGAGATGGAAAGGTGCACGATGAAAGGGAGAAATGTGCCTGCAAAATTCTGGGCTGAGGCAGTAAGGACAGTAGTCTATGTTCTGAATAGATCACCCACAAGATCTCTGGAGGGCATGACACCATATGAAGCCTTGTTCAGTAGAAAACCAAATGTGGAACATCTCAGGGTCTTTGGCTGTTTGGCTCACATGAAGAAGCTAGGACCAGGGCAGACCAAACTCAGTGATAGGTCTGTCAAGACTGTGTTGCTTGGATATGAATCAGGTTCAAAAGCCTAAAGGGTATATGACCCTGTGGCACAAAAGGTTCATATTACTAGAGATGTGGTCTTTGAAGAAGAGAAGAGCTGGCAGTGGGAAACCTCTGGGGAATATTGTGATCCTGATATTTTCACTGTAAAATATCTGTTTATTGATGGGGCAGATCAGCCCGATGGAAATGTGAGTGAGGAGAATTGATCTGAGCAGAAAAGGACTGATTTCAGAGGTGTGCCAGATAATATTCAGTCAGAGGCTGTTTCCCAGACTCCATCTCAAAATCGACAACAGACCTCAGCTATCAGTGATCAAGGCAATGTTATATGGGTTTCACCACCCACCTGTGGTTCACTTGATTCTGAGGGTAATGCCATCAGGTATCGAGGATTGGAGGATATCTACACCAGCACTGCCCCAGTTTTCTCCTCTGCTGAAACTGATGCTGAACAGGAAAACATGTGCTTGATATCAACTGAAGAACCCTCATGTGTTGAGCAATCTATGACTGAGGAGATATGGATACTAGCCATGGAGGAAGAAATGAGAGCTATCAAAGAAAATCAGATATGGGAGCCAGCCACACTCCCTGCTGGTTGCAAAGCTATTGGGCTTAAGTGGGTTTTTAAACTGAAAAAGGATCCTGAAGGGAACATAGTTCGATACAAGGCAAGATTGGTGGCCAAGGGATATGCTCAATGCCAGGGGGTGGATTATGATGAAGTATTTGCTCCTGTGGCCAGGATGGAGTCAGTGAGGGTGCTGGCAGCTTTAGCAGCACATGGTAGATGGGAAATACACCACATGGATGTAAATTAGCATTCTTAAATGGTGACCTCACTGAAGATGTATTTGTGCAACAGCCACCTGGATATGCTGATGCTGACAATCAGCAAGTTGTTCTCAAGTTGAAGAAGGCATTGTATGGTTTGAAGCAGGCACCACGTGCATGGAATGCAAAATTGGATATCTCACTGCTCTCACTTGGGTTCAGTCAAAGCTCCTCTGAATATGCAGTCTATAGAAGGGAAGGAGCAGGTGAGGTACTATTTGTTCGTGTCTATGTTGATGATTTGGTTATCACAAGGTCAGACAGCAAGGATATTGAAGAATTCAAAGCACAGATGAGTTCAATGTTCAAAATGAGTGACCTTGGTCTGTTGAGTTTTTATCTAGGCATTGCAGTAAAGAAAGACAAAGAAAAGATCACTTTGTGTCAAAGCAGTTATGCAAAGAAGATTCTGAAAAATACAGGTATGTTGGGCTGCAACCCATGTGTGGTACCAATGGATCCCAGACTGAAGTTGACAAAGAATAGCACTGATCCTCCAGTTGACGCTACTGAATACATAAGTGTTGTGTGAAGCCTTTGCTACCTTGTGAATACTAGACCTGATCTGGCCTTTTCGGTAGGGGTGGTAAGCAGATATATGGAGAGACCCACAACAATGCATAAGGCAGCTGTCAAGCAAATTTTGAGGTATGTACAGGGAACACTCAATTATGGTTGTGTTCTGAAGAAAGGGGTAAAATCAGATGAGGGCCTGGTTGGTTTCAGTGATAGTGATTTAGCAGGTGACTTTGATGACCGAAAAAGCACTGGAGGGATGGTTTTCTTTTTGGGAGGAAATTTGATCACATGGAATTCCCAAAAACAGAAGATTGTAGCCTTGTCATCATGTGAGGCAGAGTATATTGCAGTTGCAAATGCAGTTTGTCAAGGATTATGCCTGTCTCGGTTCATTGCAGACCTGGTGGGTAAAAACACTGAAGTTTTCAAGCTGAAGGTGGACAATCTCTCTGCAATTGAGCTAAGCAAGAATCTGGTTCATCACAGCAGAAGTAAGCACATTGACACAAAATTTCACTTCATCCGAGAGTGCATAACAGATGGAAAGATGAAGATAGAGCATGTCAGGACTGACGGGCAGTTAGCTGACACAATGACCAAGGCTCTCGGGCGTGTGAAGTTTGTTGAAATGAGGTTTCAGCTTTGTGTTATGGAGATTACTCCAGGACAATGTCCAAGGGGGTGATCTGTTGTGTTAGACATGTCCGGGGTGTATTTATGTGTTTGTGTGCGTATGTATTCGCGTTTGTGTGCGTGTATTTGTAGTTGTATACACGCTCAACTGACAAGCGGGAGCTTCGGCCAGCAGAGCGCTATGCAGTTGTGCGTGCGACAATTTCAAAGCTCGTGTCTGAGGTGGGCGACGAAATCGACGGTGTAACGTGTGATCGTGTGAAGCCTAAGTGCTATGAATAAAAGAAAAAGACCAAAAGGAGGGGATCAATTCGACCCCCCGAAAAACTCTCACTCTTGCGTTCTCTGAATTGTCAATCGGCTACACTCACTGTTCATTGTCTGGCAAATTCAGATTTGTGTGAGATTGAGTGTGTGTGTTGAATTCGACTCCAACAGGGTGGATTTGTGTTGTACATCTCCTGCCTCCTCGGGTCGCCCGTCTGCAGCCGTGCCACAACCCAACACTGACCGTACAGTCCTCCTCCCGTCTGAGGCACGCGGACCTGGAGTCGACCCGGCGGTGGGGCTTGAGTGGATGTCTGGGCCTGTGCCAGATGCACGGGTGGCTTTGGACTCAAGCTTGGTGGCCCACTTTCGCTCTAAGGATTGCTCATGTTCCTATGTGCGGAAGGCCCAACGGTGTGTACATTTCTTGTTGCCAGCTCAACTTACACAGAGAGTGGCAACTCCAGAGCCCATAACTCCTCGGCCTTTGTCTCTCGGATGGTTAATTCCATTGATGCGCTCCAGCCGGCTCCCGTCATTCAAAAGCGACAAACCAAAATGCTGCCGTAGGACTACGTTCCTCGGCGCAGCAGGTGAATTGCGGGGTTACTAGCCACGCCTACAACGAACCACCAAGCTGCTTCATGTCATGTGCTCTCTGGGTTTTCTAACTATACAAGAGTAGGCCAGCCCTGACGTGCTTGCTAAATATGTGTGGCTCTTTGCTAATCCTCTCAGCCAAGCTCACCTAGAGGCTCTTGCAGCACTCTTTGGCTGGACTATAGCGCCTGAGGACCGTGCTCCTTTTGCTAAGCTAGTCACAGCTGTGTGCTTGGGGTTTCAAGCCGGCGTTCTAGTTGTTGAACATATATTTTTTTTAATGGATGCGTCAAATATTCGAATATGGAATGTGAGGGGGTTTAACAAGAAAGCAAGGCGGGACTCGGCCAGGGAGATGGTGGCCGAATTCGGCTTGACCGGACATTGTATGTCTTCCACAAATAAAATTGGCATCTACCTCAGTTCCTCCTAGTTGCTTTGCTGAGTTCGGATTTCGACATGTATGTCTCCCGGCAAATGGCACTCGAGGGGGTGTTCTGGTGTCTAGGAGAGGAGGTGTCTGTAGGGCGATCTCTATGTGTATAGATGTGACGTCTGTTTTGGCGTCGGCCTTGCCAGTTTCTCCCGCTCGCGAAGCCCAGCCCATCTCCTCAGCTCTCTCACAGACACCCCGGCCCCACCTGTTAGCCTTCCCCTAACTCTCGCAATAGTCGTGCATGCCGCTCGCTCGAATTCGTTGGCGCACGCCCCGATTTCCGCGCCCATGAACCCCATAATTGCACGTGCGCGCACTCCTACATATCCACCTCTGCAGTGCCCCGCTGCCTCATCCATCTCCCACTCCCTTTCGCCGAGAAATCGAGCCGCCATTGCTACCACCGCAGAGCTCCACCGTCCGTCGTGCTCGTGACCTCCCCATCGCGTCTGAGCACGCCACCGGCTTCGCAGGAGCATGAGAATTGTTCCCCGCTGCTCCTCGACGTCCTTCTACCGCTGTAGCCGTCCTCCCGTTGAGCTCCGGTAAGTCTCGCCGCCCTTCACTGTTGCCGGCCTTGCCCATCGTTTTCCAAGGTCAACTAACAGTCTCTCCAGCACTGTAGAACCATGTGGAAGCTTCCTCGCCTGCCGATTTTGTGGCACCGTCGCCTTAGATGTGGTTCCGTCGAGCACCGACTGCCGCCGCCGCTTTTCTCCATCGCCGACCGCCGTCGAGACCCCATCGGTCGTCGTGAAGCCCTCGATGAGAATCCCCGTCGCCTTCTCGTTCGATTGCGCCATCTCCCGTAGAATTTGGTAGGCCATAGCTCGGTATCGCATTACTCCGGCGAAGCTCCGGCTAGACCCGAGGCGGTGCTGCCTCTTCTCTCTCGCCGCCGGCTGCTAATCCCTCCCCAACCGCTGTGAGGCGTTAGATCTTCCACCCACAACACAGATTAGATCGACCAAAACCCATACCCCTTCGGTCTACCATGGACCAGTGGACCCAGTCCACGGCGCCGGTCCACTGTCCATGTCAGCAGCCCCGTAGGTGCCACGTCAACTTCTGAGCCAAGTTAGAGTCCGATCAGTAGGATGAGGTCAGCGTGACGCAGTAAATAGGTTTTTCAGCATAAAAATAATTCCTTTATTCTCATAAATTAGCTATTTTTACATTTAGGCCCCAAACTTTTCTGTTTTCACTAGTATGCCCCTGGTTATTACTATATTTTACTTTTAGCCCCCTAAACTTTTGTATAATTATGAATAGGTCCCTAAATTTTACAAATAAGCCCCCAAAACTCTCTATTTTTACAATTTAGCCCTTGTAATTTTCAGAAAATCCCCTATAGCTTTAAACCTTCACAACTTTTTCATAAGAGCTCCGTTTTAGGCGATTCTTGCCCTCCCACGATCGTAGCAGCATGTACTATCCATTACTAATCTTTTTATAGTGCTTTGCTATTGTTTTGTGTACTATTCTTAGATGTTGTGTTTGTTTGTTTCTGGCATGCGCGGTTGCTTTCGGCGATGAGCAGTGTGTGAACTTGCAGGACCAGATGTTCGAGGAATTTGATTAACCCGCATTCAAAGGCATGTATCCTTGATCACTTTAATCCCAATGTAGGAAAGTGTAGCTTTCATTTCTCTAGATGCATGCTTGTTAATATGAATCCCATGTTTAGGATTTTACTAGTACTTTCTCCTATTGTCCTTGTCGCCTGTGTATAGTTTGAGTGTCAAGGGTAGCTGTCAAGTTGGGTGGGTTAAATATAAATCTGAATACTGTTTCTATGCAACATGAACCAATTTGGGTAATTTTTGTAGCAACTTTAATCATAGGGATCTAGGCAGATTGATTTGAATGGTATGGCTGCTGTGTGCACATTGGGTGATGTGCAAGTACCTGCTGTAGATCCTAAGGACCGATTTGTGAAGCCTATAACCCGGCATAACAGCTCAACCATGAGGCTTATATGGGTACGGCCTAGCCAATTAATTAGATATCCTCCTTATTCTGTACACACCAATGGACGGTTAAGTGGCACAAGAGGGGACCTCGGCAGTGGATGAAATCCTTGTTAGCGGTGAAAACTTAGTGGGTGCATATGAATTTGGAGGTGCTTTGTAAAGGCCTTGTAGTGAGACCCCGGCTCTACACCCTAGAAGTGTAAAGCAAAACGGGAATCATGACTCGTGGGTAAAGTGTGCAAACTCTGCAGAGTATAAAACTGAACGATCGGCCATTCTCATGGTCAAGAGTGAGCTTGGACTTCTTCATAATTAGTGGGGATCTTGGATGGTTGGCTTTGGGTAGTCAGGTGGTGGAACCCCAATGAGTTCTTAGCTGGATATGGGATATCTGGTGAGTCTGGTAGTCGGATGGAATCCAATGAGTTGTCCCTTTAATGTTTGTGTCATCACACATAGTAAATAGGTTGCTATGTCTTTTGAGTCCTAGATTAGATTGGCATAGTTGTAGTCAGCCTGACTCAAGCTTTTCCTTGTCTTAAACCTACATGTCATATTTTCCCACACTTGCTGAGTACTCTATGTGCTCACGCTTACCTTCTCCCAACTTCTTGATGCTGCTCAGAAGGTGAGGATTTCGAGGACATCCTGGCCGATGGAGCCAAAAGTTCTAGGCAAAGGAAGATGTCGACCTGAAGACCATGTCATAGTTTGGCGCTCCCCCGGACAACGCTTGTGGATGGATGGAAGACCTGTTACCATTGGATGTTATCTTAATGTTTTCTTTAAGACCTCCTGGTCCTTTTGTAATGAATATTATCGTTATTTAATGATGTTGTTGTGTTATCACCTATGAAGTCACTACATGTATGGAAATTTGATCCTGGCATACATGTGGAATGCATCTGGTTTGTTCTCTTGAAAACCGGGTGTGACATTAGACATCTACTCAGTCTCAGTACGTTTTGCTAGTGTTAACAACCCAGATTGGTGGTTCACGGGAATTTATGGGCCTTCTCGAGATATTGAAAAATCCCAGTTTCTTCAGGAGTTAAGGGATGTCCGTGCTAGCTGCTTTAGGCCTTGGGACATCATGGGGGTTTCAATCTTATTTACCAAGCTGAGGACAAAAATAACTCCAATCTGGATAGAGCTATGATAAGGCAATTTTGACATCTGTTGAATTATTTAGAGCTCAAGGAGCTCAATTTACTCGAACAGCTCCATACATGGTCGAACGAACAAGCCTCTCCTACATTGGTTCACTTGTTCATCTCGACCGTGTTTTTTGCATGGTGGATTGGGAGCTCTTGTACCTGATAGCCTACTATACAGCTTAACATCGGAAGATTCTGACCACCGTCCCTTGATGGTCGGACTCAGGGATAACATGCATGTTAAGTGCCATTTCACTTTGAGAACTATTGGCCAAAAATGGAAGGGTTCCAGGAGGTTGTTACGAGTTCTTGGGGACAGCCGGTCAGTGCTAGATTCCCACTGGAAAGTATCTCCATTAAGCTTAAGCATCTTGTGAGAGCATTGCAATCTTGGGAGCAGAAAAATGTGGGTAATATCAAACTGCAGCTGCAACTCGCAAAGGAGGTTCTTCATAGGTTCGATATTACTCAGGAAGGTTGTGTCGAATATCTAACTATGGGGTATATGCATATAAGGAGTACATCATATGCAGACAAGGTATATACAACACATATTTGGTAGCTCCAGATATCACGTAACCGAATCAGCGATACCTGATACATCCAGATCAAGGAAATACATACCGAGAAGGATTAGATTGGTTACCCAAACTGATACGATCTGTATTCGAAACAGGTATATCTACTTGGATGTCAAGGAAAAAAACTCTGTATCGACTACGACTGGATAGGAGTCAGTACCTTACCCCTATATAAGGCGGAAAGGCTGGGGGAAGGGACAACTAGAACAAGAACACACGAATAAGGAAATACAAGAAACACGAAATGCAACAACAGAGGAGTTTCTCGATGACTTTAGCCCTAGGGTAGATTAGATCCAATCAACTCCTTATAATAGTTTTAGCCACCTTGCTTATACTCGATATCATCAATACAAGGCAGCAACACCCCCACAGGACATAGAGTATTACTCCAATCGAAGGCCCGAACCTGTATACATTGTTTTGTCTCGCTTGGTGATTAATCCCTACTCTTGAAGGTACCCAGTCAATTTACGGATATATTGTCGGGAACTAATCTTCAACAGTTGGCACGATAGGTAGGGGCCTTCTTCTGTTTTGTAGGATTAATCATGTCTCAGACTCACTCTTGCATCAGATTTTCTGACACCGGCTTCTATGACTGCTTTGAGTCTACCGAGGATGTCTTAGGGTCCCCTTCTGTCGACTCGAAAATCATCTTCAGAACTATGGTTTTCTATTGGGACAATCAAGGTGGACTGATCCACATCGGCACCCTCGAGTCCATACCATTGGATGCGTACCACGAGGTGGGACATCTCGAGTGGGATCCCATGGAGCCTAATGTTCTCCACTACATGGACACCGACACCAACAAGGGTGGTGACGGTGATTCTAACGCTAGCCAGAGCAGCTGAACAGATTGATTCGTACTTATGGCTAGAGGCTGAAATGTCACCTAGAGGGGGGGGGGGTGAATAGGCGAACCTAAAAATTCTGCAAACTTAAAACAGCGAATCAGAAAAAGTTCGGACCTTCCACACTTTTGTTCGGAACCTCCGCACTTGTCCGGAGGTTCCGCAGAAAACTACGGATACTCCGGACTTTTTGGGGAAACTTGAACTAAAGAGAAATATGAGATAAGGGGTGACAATTTTACAGGTTACCAAGCATCAGTAGATGTATGCCAACCTATAAGACCAAATACCTGCAGCTCAAACTTTACAATGAGATAGATCGGGATTAAACCCTAGAATTCTATCCAAACAAAAGAGTATAACCAAATGCAAGAAGCTGAACAAAGTTGACACAAGAATTTGTTTACCAGAGTTCGGCCACTCCACAAAGAAGTGCCTACGTCTCCGTTGAGGAGCTCACAAAGAGCCGGGTCTTTTTCAGCACTATCCTCACCAAAGCAACCACAAAGATCGAGCTTTGGGTTTCTTACTCAACTTGTCGGGATGATACAAATGTCCCGGGGCTCACCACAAACATGGGAGCTCAACGGGTGATGCCTAGCCATCTAGGTGGATGAACCACCAAGAGTAACGAATTTGAAACCACCGGCTTGACGAAGAGACTAGTGCTCAAAAGGATGGCTTTGTATCTCACTAGCACTATTGCTCAAACTCACTCAACCCTAGCAAAGATCTCAACAAGAATCACAAAAGGGGAGTGGAAAGGAGCTTTAAATGAGCTAGAAGCCTTTTGTCTCAAAGTTGGTCAGAATTGAAAAGCTCAGATGCTATTGCATTGAAGGGTGTGGGGTTTTTATACTCCACACTCAAAACCTAGCCGTTATGCTCTGACAAGTGCGGACCTTCCGCAGTTAGCTAAGAACTCACTAAAGTGCGGACCCTCCGCACAAAAGTCCCGCACAAGTCTGGATACTCCGCAAAAAGTGCGGACCTTCTGCACAAGTGCGGATACTCCACAGAAAAGTGCGGACCTTCCGCATTTTTCTAAAACAAAAGATTTAGGGCTAACTTTCTATGACACTCATGGGTTTGTTTGGACTTTTGAGCACTATCTCTATACAACCAAGTAGATTTCATGTCCCCCTTTATAGTACGGCATCCTAAACTCAAATATAAAGTATAAAAGAATTTAAAAAGCATAGGAGCCAAGCCACTTTCCTTTATCCGTTTTTGGGCGATTCACAATGCGTCACATTTTTCACTTGATGGAACTAACACATGTCCATAACTCATAAAACTCATTAGTTCTTTAATTGATTTGTCATTATCACCAAAACCTACTTAGGGGCCTAGATGCACTTTCAATCTCCCCCTTTTTGGTGATTGATGACAACCCAATTAAATCATACAAGAGATGTATATGTGAAAAGATTTTGAATGCTTATGATATAGAGAGCTCCCCTAAAGATGTGCATTGAATTGACTTCAAAACTTTTGGCCTAAAATGCCAATTGAACAAATTTTGGGACATGTGAAGGCTCCCCCTATATCATAGCATTCGTGGGGTGCAACAACCATATGTGTGAAGAGGCATGAGTAGACGTGATTCATATGACAGGATATATCACAAATTCTAAGAAAGAGAGAAACAAACATTACATAATAAACAAGACATATCATCACACTAACACAAATATAGTCTTACAAATTTAAAAGTTCAACTAGGCATACTACAATCACACATAGGTTCTCATGTCCACCGCCACAAAAATAGAATTATTACAAAATGACACGAATAGACAAAATGACCAAAGATAGATAAGCCTTTCACTCTCCCTTTGGCATCAAGCGCCAAAAAGGGAGAAAGGAAAGACAATAGAAGCAGCTAGACATCATCTTCGTCATCGTCGCCTTCTCCTTCTTCATCGTTGTCGCTTTCTTCTTCATACTCTTCTTCTTCTTCTTCTTCAATCTCACCACGGGAGTAGAAAGTACGGCGAGAGCGAGAAGCCAGAGGGGCTTCTTCTTCCTCTGCTTGTTCATCTGCGGGGTCCCACTTGGCAAAAGGATCTTCAAAGTCGGGCAACCCTCGATGAGGAGAAGTGGGAAGTTGTAGGTGCTCTTTGACTTCCTTCACTTCTCGTCGCATCTCATTCACCTCCGTTGCATTATATTTGCAAATGTTGAAGATGGAATGGAGAACGGATGTGACACGAGAGCCGCGGACACGAGAGCCACCACCACCATTAGAATGAGAAGATGGTGCACGAGGTGTGGCAGCACGGGATGAACTTGCTCCTCCACTAGAGGAGGCCTTGAGCTTCTTCGGGCGATAGGGTTCATGAATGCAATCCTTTGAAAATGAGATCTTGGTGATCTTTTCAATGATATGCATAATATAAGGAGCATACGGGAGGTTCTTTCTTGCATCTTTCATGGCATCGATGAGCTCCACCCATATGAAGTCACCAACACTGAATGGCCTACCACCGGGGCCCATCCTTAGAACAATGTTCCTTGTGATACCATGGATTTTGGTCACATCTCCCTTCTTCGGATATAAGGTCTGACGAAAGAGAAGGTTGAGGATGTGATAAAATGGCTTCAAACCATGAGTGGTACCATCAGCCATCATACCCCCTTCATACAAATCACCCAGAAGATATTCCTTGATCTTCTTCTCAACATGGATAGAGCCATGCTCATCATCTTTGGTTCCAAGAGCAAGAAGACGAGAGAATGTTTTGTAGTCTATGCAGTAATGAATCCCAAGTGTTGTCCAATGAATTCCATTCTTGCTTGCCTTGAAGAAGAAAGAGGCATGAAATTGACCAATAATTTCTTGATTCCAATCAAACTTGAAACCCATGACTTCTTTCAAACCCTTTTCTGTGCATGCATCAATCACTTGATCAAATATGGGATCCTCAACATCTTCCATATATTTCCAATCAATGTATTGCATTGGCATGGTTGGTTTTTTCTTTGGAAGAAAGAAGACCGAGCGATAGAAGTCAAAGTGAAACTGATTCCAGAATCTTGCATCTAGAGATTCGTCTCTTGGCCAAATGAAGGGATCATTCTTTCTCTCTTTTGTAACAAGATCCTTCTGATTTTTGTAGTTCTTGGGTAGACGAGAGTCGAAGGGCATGTTGACTCGAGGTGGCACCTTGATCTCTTCGGGTAGCAGCTGCAACACCGCTATCACTTGGTTCATTAATTCGAATTCCTTGAGCATCGGTCCTTCCACCACGCCTAACCGGTGCCTTTCTTGCAGCAACCTTGATATAAGCACCACGAGGCCTAGACGAGCTGGACCCACCAGTTTCATCTCCTCCCATTTGGGCTTGAGGATCAATACGCCCTTTGGTGCGATGTTCTTCTTGCTGCAGATCCCTTGGGTCTGGGTGCTCCATCACAACTAAAATATAGCGATGATGCATAAGCGATGAAAGAAGATGTAACAGGAGGGAAATCAAAATTTAGAAGTTGTTCTGTGACAGTCCGGAGGTTCCGCACAAATGTGCAGGCTGTCTGCACATGTGCAGAGGTTCCGCACTTCTCAGGACAAACCCTAAATTGAGATTTCGAAGATATTCACCATGGGAATCAAATGCCACTAGAGGTATATGATCTAAGACACCTAAGGAAGATATTTACCAAAGGAAATAGTCTCTAGGGCATCCAATAAGGAGATCGGGCAAGAACTTGATTTTTACGTTGAGAGTGAGATGAGAGATGAACTTGAGGTCGATCTTCGGGAGCTTTGCGGAGAATCTACACGAAGGAAAGATGAACTTGATTTGAGTGCGGAGCCTCCGAAGAAATGCCTTCCAAAATACGAAGATGGGGATTTGTGTGGAAGGGCTAGGGTTTGATAGAGGGAGAGCACGAGTTTGAGAGAGAGAAGCTCAGTGAAAAGAGTAACTGTTGTGGGAGAAGGGTTTTAACCCGAAGGGAGGGTTAAAAAGGGTAAAAAGAATGAATTCTACCAAAGTATGGACCTTCCGCATATTTATGCAGACCCTTCGCATATGTGCGGACCCTCCGCATATATGCGGATACTCCGCACTTTGAAAACAACAGAGAAGGAAATCAAGGAGATTAAGAAGAAATGTGCTTAGATGGACATGAGATTTCATACCACTTGTGATTAGCTATCAATCAATCAATCAAAATAATAATCACAAGTGACATGACTTGATCAACGATCAAAGATACAAAATTTGTAAATCACACAATTCTATGCCTATTTCTTTAAAAAAAACTCCTATCTAAAAACTAGAAATCTACAACAACCAATTGTATGCAACAATTCAAGACACGTTGTGAGAATCTAGGATATTTAGTTCACTTCTTAACTAGCAAAATCTTTGCTCATCTAGTGGCTTTGTGAGGATATCGGCTAGTTGTCTTTCGGTTCTCACATGGTGAATATCGATATCCCATTTAGTTGAGTGGTCTCTCAAGAAGTGATGTCTTATGTCTATGTGTTTGGTTATTGAGCGTTGCACAGGATTGTTAGCTATTTTGATGGCACTCTAATTGCCACACAAAAGTGGAATATTGGTCATGTTATAGCCATAATCTCTCAAGGTTTGCCTCATCCATAGGAGTTAGGCACAACATGCTCGCGCTGCAACATACTCGGCTTCGGTAGTGGATAGAGCTACGGAATTTTGTTTCTTTGAAGACCAAGCAACCAAGGACCTACCCAATAATTGGCAAGTCCCCAAGATGCTCTTTCTATCCACTTTACAACTGGCATAATCGGAATCCGAATAGCCGATAAGGTCGAAGGATGACCCTTTAGGATACCACAAGCCAAGGTAAGGGGTATGAACCAAATATCTAAGAATTCTCTTAACGGCCACTAAATGGCACTCTTTTGGAGCGGCTTGAAATCTTGTACACGTGCACAAACTAAGCATAATGTTGGGCCTAGATGCACAAAGGTAAAGTAAGGAACTAATCATGGAATGATATACCTTTTAATCTACGGTCTTGCCCTCTTTATTTAGGTCGAGATGCCCATTTTCTTGCATAGGGGCCTTGATGGGTTTGGCATTTTCCATATCGAACTTTTTGAGCATATCCTTGATGTATTTGGTCTAACATATGAAAGTTCCTTCCTTGAGTTGTTTGATTTGAAATCCAAGGAAGAACTTCAATTCATCCATCATAGACATCTCGAACCTTTTGGTCATGATCCTACTAAAATCTTCACAAAAGAGTTGATTAGTAGAACCAAATATAATGTCATTGACATATATTTGGCAAACAAATAAATCATTATCAACATTTTTTGTAAAGAGAGTAGAATCGAATTTGCCTATTTCAAAGCCCTTTTAAATAAGAAAATCCTTAAGGCATTTATACCATACTCTTGATGCTTGCTTAAGCCCATAGAGCGTCTTATGGAGTTTATAGACATGTTGAGGATACTTAATATCTTCAAATCCGGGTGGTTGCTCCACATATACCAATTCGGAGATTGGTCCATTAAGGAATTGACTCTTCACGTCCATTTGGTATAGCTTGAAATCATGGTGAATAGCATAGGCTAATAATATGCGAATTGACTCAAGCCTAGCTACGAGAGCATAAGTCTCACCAAAATCCAAATCTTCTATTTGCGTGAATCCTTGAGCAACCAACCTTGCCTTGTTCCTTGTCACGATCCCATTCTCGTCTTCTTTGTTGTGGAAGACCCATTTTGTGCCAATTACGTTTTGATTCGATCTTTCCACCAAGGACCAGACTTCATTCCTTTTGAAGTTGTTTAACTCCTCTTGCATGGCCATCACCCAATCTGGGTCTTCAAGAGCATCTTCTACCTTCAAAGGTTCCAAAGAGGAAACAAAGGAGTAATACTCACAAAAATTTGGAATTCTAGATCGAGTGGTTACCCTCTTTTGTATATCACCAAGAATATTATCGACGGGGTGATCTCTTTGGATGCTTTGGTGAACTCGTGGGTGGGGCAATTGGGAGTGAGGTTGAATGGGTCCTTCATCTTCATCATCATGGATGGATTGATCGTTGTTGCCATGATGTCCTTGAATATCATCTTCATCAAATACTTGATCTCCACCTTGAGTTTGGACTTGATCTTGTACATGTGTAGGACCCTTCAAATTTCTCTGGCGAACTACAAACCCTCCGTACTTTTCTCCGCACTTTTGCGAGCAGCTGAGGAATTTTCACCTTCTTTTTTGACTTCCTTTTGATCTTGAGCTTCCTTGGGTCTAACTTCTCAAAGAGCTAGCCTTTTTATTACTTCACAAGGAGGTTCTTCATTACCTAGAACACTTAGATCAACTTTCTCCACTTGGGAACCGTTAGATTCATCAAATGTCACGTTTCTCGTAATTTCAACACAACCGGTGGTTTTGTTGAAAACACGATAGGCGTAGGTATTTGATCCATAACCAAGCATAAAGCCTTTATCTACTTTAGGAGCAAATTTAGAACTATTTGCTTTCTTATTCAAAATAAAGCATTTGCTATCAAAGACTTTAAAGTATGAATCATTCGGTTTGTTACCGATTAGGAGCTCGTAGGCGGTCTTTTTCAAGATCTTATGGAGATGTAGTTGATTGATGACATGACAAGCGGTGTTGATTGCTTCCGCCCAAAATTGGTCCAAGATCTTGTACTCATCAAGCATCATCCTTGCCGACTCTATTAGAGTCTTATTCTTCCTCTGGACAACCCTATTTTGTTGAGGGGAGTAAGGTGCCGAGAATTCGTGCTTAATCCCTTCTTCATCAAGAAACTCTTCAATTTGTGTGTTCTTGAACTCGCTTCCATTGTCGCTTCTCACCCTTTTGATCTTCACTTCAAACTCATTTTGAACTCTTCTTACAAATTTCTTGAATATGGCTTGTGTTTCACTTTTATCATGCAAAAAGAATACCCAAGTGAAATGAGAATAGTCATCAACAATAACCAAGCCATATTTATTACCGCCAATACTTATGTAGGCGATTGGCCCAAATAAGTCAATGTGAAGAAGCTCCAATGGCCTTGTGGTTATCATCATGTTCTTGGTGGGATGAGGTGCTCCGACTTGCTTTCCCGCTTGATAAGCACTACAAATTCTATTTTTCTCAAAAGAAACATTTGCTAGTCCTAAGATGTGCTCGCCCTTTTGAAGTTTGGACAAATTCCTCACACCAACATGGGCTAGTCGGCGATGCCATAGCCAACCCATGCTAGACTTAGCAATCAAGCAAGTTTTAGGCTTCACTTCATCCCTTGAAAAATCAACAAGATAAAGTTTACCCTTCAACCTACCATGAAAGCTATTAAGGCGTCTTTTCTTCTAGAGACGATCACACCCTCATTAGTAAAAAGGTAATTATAACCCATTTCACATAATTGTGATACGGATAACAAATTATAATTGAGAGAATTAACTAAAAAAACATTTGAAATAGAATGATCATTGGAAATGGCAATTTTACCTAAACCTATTACCTCTCATTTTTCATCATCACCAAAGATGATGTTTTCATGCGGGCCTCCATTTTCTTCAAAAGATGAGAACATACTCTTTTCTCCGGTCATATGATTTGTATATCCACTATCGATCACCCAACTTGATCCACTAGAGGAGTATACCTAGAAAACAAGTTTATGCCTTTATTTTAGGTATCCAAATTTGTTTGGGTCCTTTAGCGTTAGTCACAAGTACCTTTGGTACCCACACATTCCTTTTGACAACTCTATCCTTTGTGCGGGGACCAACATAAAGAGCAACAACTTTACCACGGTGGTTTCTCTTAAGCATATAAGAGGCATAAAAGGTAGATTGAGAAGCATAGGCCTTTGGTTGCTTTTCTTGAGCGGTGTGATAATTTTGCTTGCCTCCCTTGATGAACTTGAGGCACTCCACTCCATTCATCATCACACGGCCATTTGGCTTGCTCGTGTATTGATCAAATCCAAGCCCTCTCTTTTGCTTGTTATCCTTGGCTTGAATGGTCTTGTATAGTGCATTTTTGGATTTGTAAGTTTTGATGCACCCATACTTGACCAAGGCATTTAACCTCTCATTTTATTTTTGTAAATCTTGCAAAGATTAAATATTATTAGTACAAGCATTTATACCAATATTAAAGCAACGAGAGCACCCATTACTAGTGGAAGCACTAGATAGCAAGTTTGCATCATTAGAGTCGAATGAGCTACTCTTAAGGGTATCAATTTGCATTTCAAGAGTTTTATAATTTTTATCCAAGCATGATAATTTCTCTTGAAGTGTAGAATTGTTACTCTCAAGACTAGTAATTGAGGAATTGGCCAAATCATAATCATTGGATAATTTCTCAACTTTCTCCTTCTCTTTAGAAAGGAGCTCCTCGAGTTTAAAGTTTCTCTCCTTTTCAAGGATGAGCAAATCCTCTTGTCTCTCAAGGGTCTCCTCATGACTATCTATTGTATCCATTAGCTCTTTTATCTTAGACATGATATTTTTTCTTAAACTCTTAAATATGCTGTCACAATCACTATCATAATCAATATCACTATCTAGGAGCTTGGATTTTGATTTTACCTTGCGGCCTTTAGCCATGAGGCACTTGGGGGAGTCATCATCATCATCACTCACTAAGAGTGATTTTCTTGATGTAGGCTCGCGAATGGCGACGGTGGCAACCCCTTCATCATCGGAGTCGGAGTCGGAATTGGAATCCCACTCCTCTTCAATGTGTGCTTGACCCGAATATTTCTTCTTGTGGGTCTTGTACTTGTCCTTCTTAAATGGCTTTCTCTTATTTTCTTCCTTGTCTTTTCCTTTCTTCTTGTTGGGGCAATCGGCTATGAAATGGCCAATTTCGCCACATTTATAGCATGCCCTCTTAGATGTTATTTTCTTGGACATATCTTTCTTGTATTTGTCATAGCCACTCTTCCTCATGAATTTCTTGAATCTCTTCACAAAAAAAGCCATCTCTTCATCTTCGGAGCTCTCTTCTTCGCTTGAGCTTGATTCTTGAACTTGTTTACTTTTACTTGCCTTGAATGCAACCTCCTTGTTCTTGGAGGTTGAGCTTTGCTTGGCATGAATCTTCACTTCATTGGCTTATTCCTCCATGAGCTCATGAGCAAGTATCCTTCCGAGCACATCACTCGGTGTGAGCCTTTTGTAATCTCTTCTTTCTCGGAGAAGTGTCACTAAAGTGGGATTTCTAGGAGCAAAAGCTCTAAGAAATCTTTTCACCACTTTGTGATCATCAATGTCTTCACTCCCAAGCCCTCTTAGCTTGTTTACAAGCACCATAATCCTACCATACATGGCTTGGGGAGTTTCATGGTCTTCCATGACGAATCTTCCTAGTTTTCCCTCAAGTAACTATATCTTGGACTCTCTCACGCTTGTAGTGCCTTCGTGTGCAACTTGGAGAGTGTCCTAAATTTGCTTAGCTTCCTCAAGCCCATCTACTTTGTTGTACTCCTCTGGACTCAAGGCACTAAGCAAAACACTTGTAGCTTGAGCATTGCGGTACATGTTTTGCTCTTCATTAGAAGTGAGCTCTTGATCTTCATCCGGCAAGTCACAACCTGTGCAAACAATGTTCCAAATACTTGGATGAAGAGATATTGGATGCATTTTCATCTTGTGCCTCCAAGCAGCATAATCTGTACCATCAAAGAATGGTGCACGCCCGGATGGCATGGAGATGTAATTGCTAGAATAATTTAAATGATCATAATTGAAAGGTATTTCACTTCCCTTTCCCTTACCACCACCTTCGCCGTTCTTCGACGGATCATCTTTTAGACTCTTTGGGCTTCCGGATGTTGACATTTCATATTCCTCCAAGCGGTGAAGCCTTGTAGGAGGTTAGGCTCAGATACCAATTAAAATGTCTCCTAGAGGGGCAGGGGTGAATAGGCAAAACCTAAAAATTCTGCAAACTTAAAACAGCGGATCATACAAAGTTCGGACCTTCCGCACTTTTGTCCGGAACCTCCGCACATGTCCGGAGGTTCCGAAGAAAAGTGCGGATACTCTGGACTTTTGGGGAAACTTGAACTGAAGCAAAATCTGAGATAAGGGGTGACAATTTTACAGGTTACCAAGCATCAGTAGATGTATGCTAACCTATAAGGCCAAAATACCTGCAGCTCAAACTTTACAACGAGATAGATCGGGTTTAAACCCTAAAATTCTATTCAAACAAAAGAGTATAACCAAATGCAAGAAACTGAACAAAGTTGACACAATAATTTGTTTACCGGAGTTTGGCTACTCCACAAAGAAGTGCCTACGTCTCCGTTGAGGAGCTCACAAAGAGCCGGGTCTTTTTCAACCCTATCCTCACCAAAGCGACCACAGAGATCGAGCTTCGGGTTTCTTACTCAACTTCTCGGGGTGATACTGTAACACCCCAGGGCCGCCAAAAACCTAGGATGTCACTAAACTACGCAACCTACAACTTGCCATAATAATAAAAAAATGGCAGTATCTCCTCTATGAAAATAAGCATCGCGGAAGCATTAACACAGATAAACAATATATGCAGATTATCACAATAACGAATAAAAATATCCTAACATGAACCAAAAGGAAAATATTAAGTTTAACTTCACCACCACACTTTAAACTTCAAACGTACGACTCTAAGGACTAAACTTTATTTATTATTATAGCACAAAGATAAAAAAAATATAGGCATGAAGTGCAAAACGTGCTGCTACATTCCCATCCATTCACGACATGCACCAAATACCTGGAAGGAGTAATGCAAGGGTGAGATATAAAATCCCAGCAAGCAAACTTGTTTTGACAAGTTATTTAAACCACAAGTTGATTAAGCATTGATTTAATACAATTTTCTCAAGACATAAGACATGTTAGGATAATATTAACAACATTAAAGAATAACTTCAAATAAAGATCACAACCACATGTGTAACTTCATATCCACAATAACATATAAATGTTATTAATTTCCAAGAATGCATATGAATGCAATGATATGTCTTCTTTTACATCGCACCCCTCCTCGGGCAACGTACGATGTGTACCGATACAGTCGTGATCTTTACGACATAACTTCCAATGCATATGCAAATGCAAGTGCACATGGTAGAAATATGCTGCAATTGCATTAAAATATACTACCAATAATACTTCAACTTCATCCTCAAGTCAAATAACAATATAGCTCACAAGAATTGTAGCAACGTAAGGATAGATATAAGTCAATGATTAAACATGCTTAAACATAAAGCATAATATAAAGTTCATATCACAGTTAAATTGTCATGGTTCTGTAATAAAGATGTAGGTGATGAAAATAACAAGTCAAAACGGTAGCAACAACATAGCTACGTTTACTTGCCTTCTACCGACGATAATGGCCAACTTCAAGTGTGAGACGAAGAACCACCACCTAAACATAACCATAACTCAGCACCAATACTCCTCATAACATGCAAACACATAAAACAAAGCGCTCCTATGCCCGGAACCCTCAATAAAAACATATCGACCAAAAACAGCACACACGCATTAGTTTGACAGGAGCAGCAGTACTTATCTTTTTCGTAACTATTTTTCTACCACAGATATAATAGCAAACGAATACATTTTCAGAAACTACAGAACAAGGGCTACAACTTTCCTTGAGACGACACAATTTTCTCATGCCTCTAAGGTCTCCTAAATGACATAGAAAAACAGCTCTAGAAACCTATCGTCAATTTCAGACAGCAGCCACCCAAACCTGTTTATCTAAAGAAATACGCAATGAAAAATTCTAAAATTTTGTGGAAATTTAGATCATAACACAAGATTCAACTTTTGTATCATTCGTATCTACATAAAACATCTCTAGCAAGGCCTAATCAAGTTCTGAACTTCGACAACGAAATCTGTGAACCATTAATTGCAGAAAAGTTCAGAACAGTGTAACTAGAGTTACAACCAATGAAAAATTGCATTGTTCACATCGTTGGAAAGCTTAATAAATCCTCTACAACCTTCTAGAATTCTAAAAAATTGGCTCAGCAACTAAGATACCCAAAAACAGAATAGATCTAACACTGACAGAAATTCGACAGAGGTACAACAGTCAGATTCAGACAGCAATATCTCCTAAACCACATGGAAAAAAAATCTGAAATTTCACTGGTAGCTAGGTTTCTACGTTAGCTACAACTTTCTAGTTTACCACTTCCACAGGAAAAATCATCTAGGTCACCGAAACATCAAGAACACGCACACTGCTCAATCTGCCTGCGCGCAGAACACTCAGTTCGACCCCAAACCACAAATTCCCCTAACCAAAACCTCTCAAACCAAGATCTACCGGCCATAATCATCAACCAAAATATGAAGAACAGTAGGGGAATTGTTACCGTAGGGCACCACAGCAAGAAAACCCCCAAATCCCCTAGCTCCAAACCTCCTCTTCCCCTCTTCTTCTTGCTTTCCTTGTTGCCCTTCCCTTCGTCTTCTTCTCCTCTTCTTGGCCGGATTCCAGCAGCAGCAGCCACTCTAGGGCAGGACTGGGAGACACCACCATAGGGGAAAGAGTGGGGGGGGGGGGTGGCGGCACAGTAGAGGGACAGCTAGGGTTTTGGCGGGGTGGAGAGGAAAAAGAAGGGGGAGCGCCTGGGCCTTTGGGGGAGGGGCTAGGCTAACTGGCCCGAGCCCAGGTTGGCTCAGCCTACTCTCATGGTTAAAGCTTCTCTATTTTAAAAGAAATACACTGCTGCAATTTGCCTCAATTTCTTCTCTTTTCTTTCCTGGCGAGAGCGATTCAATACCAAAAAAACTGGAAACGACGACTTCCAATTTCCTTCCAAAATTTTAGGGCATTACATCCTCCCCTCCTTTAAAGAATTTGTCCTCGAATTCAGCTATACTACGACCGCTACGGAAAAGAAACATACCAACTTAAACCAAAACTTAAAATTTACCTTACTCAAAGAGCGCTGGATACCTCTTACGCATTTGCTCCTCGAGTTCCCAAGTAGCTTCACGTTCCGACTAATTAGTCCATAAAACCTTCACATATTTGATCATCCTCTTCCTCATGACTCGTTCTGACGTGTCCAAGATACGCATTGGGTGACACTCAACAGACAAGTCCTGCTGTACTCTGATAGGCTCAAGATCAATCTTATGCTCTAGATCCCGCAGATACTTCCTCAACATGGATACATGGAAGACATTATGCACACCACTCATAGAATCTGGTAACTGTAGATGGTAAGCCAAACTACCAACTCAAGCTATGATGACAAAAGGTCCAATGTACCTTGGGCTAAGCTTCCCTGTAGTGCCAAACCGAACAACACCCTTTGTGGGCGATACTCTGAGGAGAACCTGGTCACCTACCACAAACTCCAGCTCACATCTCCTGACATCTGCATAACTCTTCTATTGGCTCTGAGCGACCAATGTGTTCTGCCGTATCTCCCGCACTTTCTCGGCAGTCTGCTGAACGATCTCTGGACCAAGCACAGCCCTCTCACCAAACGAATCCCAACACAGGGGGGAAACACACAACCTGCCATACAAAGCCTCATATGGAGCCATCTTAATGCTAGCATGATAACTGTTATTATAGGCAAACTCCACCAAAGCAAGGTGATCCTCCCAACTGCCCTTCCAAGAAAGGACACAAGCACGTAGCATATCCTCCAAGGTCTGAATGGTCCGCTCGGACTGCCCATCTGTCTAAGGATGGAAAGCGGTACTCAAAGAAAGCTTAGTGCCCATAGCATTCTGAAGGATCTGCCAAAACTTCGATACAAACTTGGTGTCTCGATCTGATACAATCGACTTAGGCACACCATGCAACCTCACCACTTCCTTGATATACAAGGGAACTAAATCCTGAGCTGAACTCGTCGTCTTCATAGGAATGAAATGCGTGGACTTAGTGAGCCTGTCCACAACAACCCATATGGCATCCCTACCACGAGGCGATCGGGGTAAACCAACCACAAAGTCCATAGTGATATGCTCCCATTTCCACTCGGGAACCTCTAAAGACTGAAGCAACCCCGCAGGCCTCTTATGCTCGGCCTTTACCTGTTGACATACACGACAAGCTGCCACATACTCGGCAATATCAACCTTCATCCTTTTCCACCAGAAGCTCCACTTCAGATCTCTGTACATCTTAGTCTCACCAGGATGAATTGTATATGGAGTCCGATGAGCCTCTCTCAAGATGTCCATCTTCACATCTGACTTCTGTGGCACACAAAGACGTCCTCTAAAATGGACTACATCATGCTCATCGATACTGAACTCCCGAGGTCTTCCATCTGCAATCCTTTTGCGAACCTCCTGAATCAAGCGGTCATGTTGCTGTGCCTCACACACTCTCTCGAGTATGGGTGATTGTGATCAACTGGGTCTCCTCGCTTGCAGTGCCTGCATAGCAAAAGGAAATACCCATACGATCCAATTATGCAACCAAAGGCATCACTATCTTAGGAACACCCGTCCTGCTTAGGACATCTGCCACCACATTAGCCTTCCCAGGGTGATACTGGATCGTTAGATCATAATCCTTTATCAACTCAAGCCATCTACGCTGCCTCAAATTCAGCTCCTTCTGAGTAAAGATATACTTGAGGCTTTTGTGATCAGTAAAGATATCACAAGACTCACCATATAGATAATGCCTCCGAGACTTCAAAGCAAACACCACTGCAGCCAACTCTAGATCATGGGTAGGATAGTTCCTCTCATGGTTCTTCAACTGTCGGGAAGCATAAGCAATTACTTTGCCATCCTGCATAAGCACACAACCAAGACCAATACGGGAAGCATCCGTATACACCGTGAAGTGCTTGCCGCTCTCAGGCAAAACTAGAATAGGAGCATTCACCAACTTATCCTTCAGAGTCCAAAAACTGGCCTCACAATCATCAGTCCACATAAAAGGAACACCCTTCTCAGTAAGCTTGGTCATCGGCTTTGTAATACTAGAGAAGTCCTGCAAAAAACGCCGGTAATAACCAGCAAGACCAAGGAAGCTCCGTATCTCCGTCACACTGGTTGGCCTTTGCCATTCCACCACTGAAGCAACATTCTTAGGATCAACAGTAATACCATGCAGATTAATCACATGCCCAAGGAAGCTCACTTCAGAAAGCCAGAAAGCACATTTCTTCAACTTTGCATAGAACTTATTCTTCCGGAGAGCATCCAAAACAAGACTAAGATGACGCTCATGCTCCTCATTGGACTTGGAGTAGATCAAAATATCATCGATGAAAACGACAACGAAGTCATCCAAGTACTCATGCAACATCTTATTCATTGCTTCCATAAAGATAGCAGGGGCATTCGTTAGTCCAAAAGACATAACAACATACTCATAATGCCCATACCTCATGATAAAAGCAGTCTTCTCAATATCCTCCTCCTTAATCCTTATCTGGTGATACCCAGAGTTCAAATCAATCTTGGAAAATACCTTAGCACCTCTTAACTGATCAAAGAGAGCATCAATATGAGGCAGAGGATACTTATTCTTGATGGTCACCTAATTAAGAGCATGATAATCCACACATAGCCTCTTAGAGCCATCCTTCTTCTCCACAAACAACACCGGGAAAGCCCAAGGTGACTTACTAGGTCTGATGAATCCCTTAGCAAGAAGATCATCTAACTACTTCTTCAACTCCACCTGCTCCACTGGAGCCATCTGATACATAGTTCTATAGATAGGCTGCGTGCCAGGAACCAACTTGATCTCAAAAACCGAATCACGCTCAGGGGGCACACCTGGAAGTTCATCAGGAAAAACATCGGAGTAGCGACACACCACTGGGATATCCTCCATGTGTAAGGCAACCTTGCGATCATCGACCATCGCCAAAAGAACGCCAGACTTCCGAGTCCAACGATCAGGAAACAACTGGCACAACAAAGAGTGAGTGTACTTCATCGCACTCCCTTGAAAGACCATCTCTCGACCTGACGGTGCCTGTAAAGAACCGTCTTCCAGAAACAGGAAATAACATCTCGATACCAAGAAAGCCATTCCATGCCAAGAATAACGTCAAAAGGATCCAAAGGAATTACCACCAGATTAGCAACAAAGGTTTCATCACCAAGATGAATAGCACAACCGGGGCAAACAGAAGAACTGGAGATGAGACCTCTAGCAGAACTGACAACAATAGACTGACTAATCTTCTGCATAGAAAGACTAGCACGAACCACAAAACCCTCCGAGACAAACGAGAAGCTAGCGCCAGAATCGAAAAGAGCATGCGCATCAAATGAATCAACTGAAATAATACCTATCACCACGTCTCCACGGTCTCTGCTGTCAACACAGGGCATAGCATATGCCCTTGGAACTGGAAGTGCCAAAGGAGCAGTAGCCTGGGTTGGTCGAAACAACCCAGACTGAGGCATCGAAGGAGTAGTTGGTGTAGTCGGAGGCGCCATCAAGTACTGAGGGTAGACTAGCATGGGCAGGTACTGCTAAGTGGAAGGCGCCGGCAAGCACTGCAGAGTGGGCGGTGCAGGAAGGTGTTGCTGTGCAGAGGAGGTCGCTGCCATCATCTGGACGGTTCTACTAGAATGTGAAGCTGAAGAAGAAGACACTGGCTCCCAACGCGCCTTCCCATTGGGATTCTTCCTACAGACCACGTCCTTGTGATCCATGCCACAGATAGAACACCTGCCGGTCCACTGACACTCCACACGCCGGTGCGCGTCGCCACACCAGAAGCACACCAGCCCCAAGCCAGGCTTGGGAACAGCCCGGTACTGAGGTGCGCTCCCTCCTGAAGCACTAGATTGAGAAGACTTGCCGTGGTATGGCTGGTGACGCTGGAACTTCCCCTTCTTGTGAACAGGGCCACCAGAATGGCCCTTCCTATCGCTCTAACCGCAAGACTGCTCACCACCTGAAGACTTCTGCAAGTCAGCAGTGTACCCCTGCTGCATCTCCACACCGAAAGCCTGTTCCACTGTAGTGCGGAAGTCAACCACTGGAAAAGCACCCAACACTTGGCGGATCGAATGCTTAAGACCTTGACGAAAGTGTTTTGCCTTCTCTACCTTGTCATGTGCCACGTGTGGAACGAAGCGGACAATCTGATTGAAGCCCACTTCATACTCTACAACTGACTTCTTATCCTGCGTATAGGCATTCAGATCAATCTTCATCCTATCCAGGAAAGTCACCGGGTAGAACCTCCTCTCAAACTTCCTGACAAACTCGTGCCAGGACAACGGGCCATGTGCAGCCGTGCGAGCTAACCGCACACCCTTCCACCATATCTGAGCTTCCCCTTTCAATAGTTGTACCCCATAACAAACACGATCGTGAGCCAACACATCAAAAGCCTCCATCTTGTCCTCCACATACGACAGCCAATCAGGAGCATGAACTGGAGTACCACTGCCATCAAAACTGTCTAGCTTCATGCCAACCCACTGCATGAGATAAACACCGCTGACAGGACCATCTGCAATAGGAGCAGTGCCAGAAGCAGCGCCCGTAGGGGCACTAGCAGCAGAGGCAGCCTGCCTCAATGTCCTCAACTCGTCCTGCATTGCCTGCATCACGGCTATGAGCTCAGCCTGGCCATCACCATCTGGTGTAGCCGAAGCACGCCGCTTAGGTGGCATAACTACAGCCACCAAAACATACAAATAACACAAACATCCATTTCAAGTAATTAAGCATAAGCACTAGACAGAGCAAAACATAACATGATAGGAGCAAAGATATGCAAACCCTTACCCAACCTACAAGTGCAAGTGTGTCAACTTAAGCCTTATTTCACCTAGAATCTAAAGCCTAGACTCTGATACCAACTATGAAATCCCAAGTTTTTTGGCGGCCTTGGGGTGTTACAGATACAAATGTCCCGGGGCTCACCACAAACTTGGGAGCTCAACAGGCGACGCCTAGCCATCTAGGTGGATGAACCACCAAGAGTAACGAACTTGAAACCACCGGCTTGACGAAAAGACGAGTGCTCAAAAGGATGGCTTTGTATCTCACTAGCACTATTTCTCAAACTCACTCAACCCTAGCAAAGATCTCAACAAGAATCACAAAAGGGGAGTGGAAAGGAGCTTTTAATGAGCTAGATGCCTTTTGTCTCAAAGTTGGTCGGAATTGAAAAGCTCAGATGCTATTGCATTGAAGGGTGTGGGTTTTTTATACTCCACACTCAAAAACTAGCCGTTATGCTCTGAAAAGTGCGGACCCTCCATACAAGTCCGGAACCTCCGCACTTATGCAGACACTCCGTAGAAAAGTACGGACCTTCCGTAGTTAGCCGAGAACTCACTAAAGTGCAGACCCTCCGCACAAAAGTTCCGCCCAAGTCTGGATACTTCACAAAAAAGTGTGGACCTTCCGCACAAGTGCAGATACTCCATAGAAAAGTGCGGACCTTCCGCATTTTTCTAAAACAAAAGATTAGGGCTAACTTTCTATGACTCTCATGGGCTTGTTTGGACTTTTGAGCACTGTCTCTATACAACCAAGTAGATTTCATGTCCTCCTTTATAGTATGGCATGCTAAACTCAAATATAAAGCATAAAAGAATTTAAAGATGAAAGGAGCCAAGCCGCTTTCCTTTATCCATTTTTGGGGGTTTCACAATGCGTCACATTTTTCACTTGATGGAACTAACACCTATCCATAACTCATAAAACTCATTAGTTCTTTAATTGCTTTGTCATTGTCACCAAAACCCACTTAGGGGCCTAGATGCACTTTCATAGGTGACAACCCCCATCGGCTAACCCAATGGCAGTAGATCCAAACGTCATGGTCGATAACGGCGCGAAAATCCTTGGAGATACAGCAATAGCAATCAATGCCAATGGTACTGGCACTAAGTTACCACTCAAAACATCTGCATCTGAAGCCATATGTGCCCCCGACACGGCCCTTCACCGGTGGACCATGGGAAGGTAGATGCCTCCTGGCCTCTCCCGATGATTTTCGGTGGGTGTACCTACGCCCGCAACTGCCCACGGCTCAAGGGACAAGCTCCTTCCAAACAATCATCATGAGGCTTCATCGGCTCAACCGCAACAGAGCTTCGGTAGTGATATATTCAGTACTCTGGATGCTAATCTGCAAGGAGCTCATTTGATTCTCAGATCCCTTCCAGAATTGGATCCAGTGAATCCACTGACTCCTATCATCAATAGTGTCAAGATCCTCCTCGATGCGGCTTAGAACCAAGCTGCCCGAGTAAACAATCCCCGCAACTCCAGGCCCCTAGTCGGAACTATCCTAGCTCAAGGAGTCATGGGTGAGAACGCTCTCGAGTAGGGGAATCCCAAAAGGGAAGCTCAGGTGGTTGAGCCCAAAAAGATACTGTAGGCCAAACTGTAGCTGCCCTATTAATAGGCGTGGGTATCAGGAAGATCTGAGGAACCGTATTCCTCACAACTGGTGTGATCTACATATGGCGATCAAAAACCATCAAGAGGAACTCTGTGAAGATGATCGCCACTACTACGACTGCAGATCTACAAGATGAGATGGTCGATATGACTCCCTCGCTCAGAGAGAGGGGCATGGCAGTCCTCCACCACTTCCTCCTGAAGAGTTTGACAGGGGCTGCAAGGCTTTCATACACGAACTCTGGTCGATTCGGTGGCCCGAGAACTTCAAAGCGGGCGCGTTCCAAAAATACGACAGGAAGATCAATCCCAACGAGTGGTTGCAGATCTATACCACCGTATTTTGAGTAGCCGGTGGTGACAATAGAGTAATGGCCAATTATCTGTTAACCACCCTTGTTGGATCCACAAGGTCTTGGTGGCTAAACTTGCCATCCAACTCGATTCGTTTGTGGGTAGAACTCAAGGCTCAGTTCATAGCTAACTTCCAGGGCACATTCGAGTGGCAAGGAACAGAGAATGACCTCCACTAGCTACACCAAGGCGACAACAAATCTCTTCGAGATTTCATCCGTAGGTTTAGCAACAAGCGTAATACAATCTCGGACATCTCAGATGAATGGGTAATTATCACCTTCAAACGAGGTGTTCAGGACACAGACTTGCATGGAAAGTTGGCTACTCAAAAGATCTGCATAGTCAAAGAGCTTTTCAAGTTGGCCGACAAGTGCGCAAAATGAGCAGAAGCGTAGGTACGTGCTAAAAACCTCCAATTTGGCAAGGACATACCCAAGTCCTCGAAGAACAGAGGAAAGATGAACAAACCCGATGACAAGTGCATGGGTCCCGATACAACTATAGCCGCGGTTGATAGGAGCAAATCGTGCAACACTGGGGACAACAAAGGCCTCAATAGAGGTGGTGGAAAGTGGTTCCCCATCCATCGGAGCAACCAGCATGACTTTTACGAGTGCTTTGTCTTCAAAAAGAAACTTGATGAGAAGATCAAGGTAAATGCTGAGCGTGGTAGTAAGCAGGTTAAGCCTATGTTGAGGGTGATGAGCCCCAGTTCCACGAGGCTGACCACAGCTTGGCGCACATCTTCGGATGATCCTTCACGTATGAGTCCAAGAGACAGTACAAGGCAGTCGAGCGAGAAGTTAACTTGGCCCTGACTGGGCCTATTTGGTATATCAAGTGGTCGGAACATCCGATCACCTTTAATCAAACCGACCATCCAGCTACGGTAGCACATCCTGGTCGATACCTGGTCATAGTTCAGGTGACCATACTCAACATCAAGGTTTCCAGAACTTTGGTCGATGGAGGCAGTTCTCAACCTCATTTTCTCCAAAACCTTCGACTAAAGATGACCAAATGGGCCAATCGGGCTGGCCCGGCATGGGCCCAACTCGGCACAGCCCGATTGGCCCATTTACTGTTACGGGCTGTGCCGTGCCAGCCCACGTGCCGAGCCATCGGCCCACGGCACGGCCCAACTGTCACCGTGCCGTGCCGGGCCGGCCCACGGCACGGTCGGTACGATGGGCCCGACCGGCACGATGGGCTCGTTCGGCACGATGGGCTCGTTCGGCACGGTGGAGGCACGACAGGCCCGTTTGGCACGATGGGCCCGACCGGCACGGTGGAGGCACGATGGGCCAGGTCGGCACGGGAAGGCACAACGGGCCCGGCCGGCACAGTGGAGGCACGTTGGGCCCATCAGCACTAAAAAAATAGGAAAAAATCAAAAATAATAGCTAAAAAAATCCAAAAAAACAATAAAAAATATAGAAAATAAATACATAACATCTTTATTGATTGGTTGCCTCGTTAAAAACCTTTCTACTAGAAGGAAAAAAGAGTACAACCTATGATTATGCTCCGAAAATTACATGGTTTCATTAGAAACCCCAGAATTTTGCTTGCAATTTTTAATATGCTTCCTCAAGTGTCCTGTTCCATTTGGAGATCTGGCACCTATTTCTTTGCTGCATATATTACACTTAGCAAATCTTACCTGTTCCCCGTTAATTTCTCTGAAGACCTTTTCAAAATGTTGCCACACCCATGACCATGCACGCGAGTTCTCGGCGTCTTGATCCATGAATTGAAATATGGAATTGGTTTCTTGATGTGAAGTGACTACTGGCTACTTGGCTAGCAAATAGGAAAAGAGAGATGGGTGGGAAGGGTGGGCGATGAGAATACATGGAGTTTGAGATGGAGTAGATGGTATTTATAGGCCACAATGAGAGGAGAGGTAGGTGGGGTGGGGCCGCAGGGGGTATTTTAAAAAAATAAACAAAAAACATGAATAAAATAAAAAAAAACTTAGAAATAATAGGGGCACATGATTAATTCTAAAAATGAGCTTTATTGATAGGTTGCCTCATTAAAAACCTTTCTAGCAAAGGAAAAAAGAGTACAACCTAGCTCAGAAAATTTGAAATTACACGTTCTCATCAGCATCTAGATACAAATTTTGGAATGATTCTTCAAGCTCAGTATTTTCTGCAGTGTGTTGCATTCGTGCTTCAGCTTGTTCCCAATCCTTTACTATGGTGAGTATTTCAACCATCTCACTTGACAGATTTTTTCTTCTCTCTTCGATTATCCTTCCTGTAAGACTGAAGGCAGCCTCAGAAGAAACTATAGATATAGAAACCGTTAACAAATCTCGCGCTAACAGTGAAAGCACTGGATAATTCGTCTTGTGCTCATGCCACCATTGCAGTATGTTGAAGTTTTCTTGTTCATGGCTGATAACGTCACTGTCGATGAAGGTAGTTAGCTCCCCTCTGGATGTTGGAATTCCAGTGCCCGTAGACGATCGTGTCGAAGAGTCTGAACTTCTTGATGAAGAACCTGCACCAAATATTTTCCCCCACGTTGTCGTCTTCTTACTTGTTGTGGGTGCTAGTGGAGGTCATTGCTGGCGAACTCCGCCATACTTTATTTCATATTTACTATAAACTTCGAATAACTTAGAACGAATATTAGTATAATAATTAGAATAATCATGGCCAAGAGCATCACCTAGAATTGCGAGAACTCTACAAAAAGCTGCAATTTTAGCTCTAGGATCTAAAATAAAGGCAAAGGCGTATAACAAAAGAATTTCGTTCCAATACTTTAAGAATTTAGATTTCATAGGAACTACACAATCTCTTAGAAGATTGTCATTTTCATAGTTGTTTAAATGAGTATCAATTTCAACAATATTATGCACTACTAAACTCCTGATAAACTCACAGTTGAATCATAAAAAACTTCAAGAAACTCCAGTATCCTTTCAGCAACATACCAATGTGCTTCCGTGAGTAAAGTTTGACCCCCATGCTGATGGTAATGTGTATGAATAAACACACCCAATGTTCTCTTATATGGTATAATATTTTTAAGCATCAAGAAAGTAGAGTTCCATCTCACCGGCATGTCCAGAGCAAACTTACGTGGACGCACACCCATTGCAACACAATACTGTTTATATGCTGCAATTCGTTGGTTAGAGGAGTTCACAAAAGATATTGCAGTACGAAAATCTTCTAAGTATCGCGACAACCTCTTCAAACCGGATTTTACTATAAGATTGATAATATGACAAGCACAACATTGATGTAACAAGAAAGATTCAGCATAAGTACTAAACAACGGAGTAAGAATATCCATTGCTCTAGAATTTGCACCGGCATTATCTAAAGTGATAGAAAATATTTTATTCGTGAGGCCAAAGTCTGCAACTACTTGAGATATTTTTTCAGCAATATTTTCACCGGTATGCGTGTTGTCAATCAAACGAAAACCTATTATTCTCTTTTCTAATTCCCAATCATTATTAACAAAATGAGCAACCACACTAAGATAATCCTCTCTAGCCCTACCTGCCAATATGTTCGAGCTCAAAGCAACTGAAAATGTACATGTTTGCAACATTTCTTTAAGCTTGCTACGACACGCATTGTAGTATTTTACCATATCCCTACTAGTTGTCTGTCTAGAAACATGCGTGAACCTAGGATTATGAACTTGCTTAATGTAATCTTCAAATGCAGCAGACTCACCGATATTGAGTGGTAGATCCGCTCTTGCAATGAAGCGACATAGCTCTTTTTGAGCATTGGCAGAGTCGTATTCCCAATGATGAACAGAGCCGTCGGGGTTGTACTGCAACACCGTCTGCTTCATGGCTGCTCCACTCTTTCGCTTGCAACTTGTGGTGTGCCTCTTCAAGTGCCCCGTTCCACCCGAGGGCTTTGCAGATAATTCATTTTTACAAATATAACACCTAGCATACCTCACACTTACCCCATCTTCCTCTTTGTAGATCCTTTCAAAGTCTTGCCAAACTTCGGAAGTACCGGCTCTTGATCTTTTAGACCCGCTGCTTGCTAATGTGTGCGCACTTGTAGAGCCTGACGATGGAACTGCTGCTGCATCACCTGGATCTGGATGTGAACCAACCGGAGGTTCACCGTCGGGTCCATCATCACCTGCAGCACTGGTATCAAAGGGGCCGTAGTCCCCTGTGAGTCCTTGGAGAAAAAAATCATGATCTATGGATGTATCATGATCACCGGCATCCATGATCAATGTCGAATGACACTACAAAAATTGCAAATATTCAGAGTTAGAAATAATCAAGTAATAAAACTAATAATAAAATAAGACTCAACAACGATGCAAAAAAATCACCAAGATTTCTTCAACTTCAAGATAGCAAGTCAACAGGATGACGATTTTGGAATTGCTCAGATTTTTTTGCAACAATTCAAACTAATTTTGCCAAATTATCGCTAATTCTCAGGAACTTTGAGACAAGAATGAGAGGAGGAAATAAGAGAGAAAATGGTGTTGCTGGTGTGGAATGGAAGGGCAAGGTTAGCCTCTATTTATAGGTGAAAAATGGTGATTTTTGCAATTTTTTTCGAATTTTTTGGAGCTCAAACGGTCACAAAACGGCTATAAAATTCAAAAATATCGGGTTAATGGGTTAAACGGGCTGTTCCCGGCCCGTTTAACCCGTTAACCCGTGTGCCCCCGCATGCCTCCGTGTGCCCCCGCCGGCCCATCGTGCCCCCACGTGCCGGCCGGGCCGTGCCCCCCATGGTGGTCCGTGTCGGCCCGGCCGTGCCGTGGGCCGCCGCGTGCCAAGCCGGCACGGTGGGCCGTGCCTCCTGGGCCACTCGTGCCTGAGCCGGGCCGTGCCTGTGCTGGCTGTGGGCCGGGCCATGCCCGTGCCGGCCCGACTTGGTTGGGCCGTGCCGTGCCGGCCCGCCGTGCCGCGCGCTCAGCCCAGGCACGGCCCAGGCATGGCCCGTGGCCTCGTGCCGTGCCGGCCCGGCCCATCTCGGCTCAGGCTGGGCCGTGCTTGGGCCGTGCCTACAGTTCCGTGCCTCGGGTGGGCCCAGTAGGCACGGCCCATTTGGACATCTTTACCTTCGACAATATGGGAATCCAGAGGTTAGAGCTCAAAAATAGAGTAGTGCCTTTCCATGGCATAACCCCTAACTCATCAACCATGCCTCTCTGCCAGATCGAGCTACCGGTCATGTTTGGCACACCCGACAACTTCCACATGGATTTCGAGACAGCGTGGCCACCCAATGCTGGGCAAGTTCATGGCGGTGGTTCACTATGCCTACCAAGCGCTTAAGATCCTTGGTCCCAACGGAGCCATTACGGTTAAAGGAGATTAGCATGCAGTAGTCAGATGTGACAAGTAAAGCCTAGATATGGTCGAACACTTCAGTCAAGTGGCCATCAATCCTAAGGATGCAAGTTCTAAGCATCAAAGGCAGCAAGGTGTTGTCGAGGTCAAAGACTCTAGTCTCATAAGTCTTGCTGGCGCTACCAAATCCGACGATGCCAAGGGCAAGACCCATGCCGGTGTCAGCAACAAAAAGACTGATGTTTGCATCAAGGTAGTGCCCCTTGACCCGTCTGAACCATCCAAGACGGTTAAGGTTGGGGCCAATCTTGACCCCAAATAGGAACTCGAGCTCGTCACCTTCCTCCAAGCAAACCAAGATGTGTTCGCATGGCAACCGTCCGATATGCCTAGGGTTCCCAGGGAGGTGATCGAGCATAGACTGGTTGTTAAACCTGATGCCAAACATATGGTGCAAAAGCAGCAAAGATTTGCGGAAGACAAGAAGTGGGCCATCCAGGAGGAGCTCGATAAGCTCTTTAAGGTGGGCTTCATTCAAGAAGTGCATCATCCTACATGGCTTGAAAATCATGTCCTTGTTAAGAAGGCCAATGGCAGATGGAGAATGTGCATCGACTTCACTGACCTCAACAAGGCTTGCCCCAAGGGTCCTTTTCCTCTCCCGCGCATCGACCAGATCGTCGACTCTATGGCAGGCTGCAAATTGTTATGTTTTCTAGATGCCTATTCAGGGTATCACCAAGTAGCATGGGATTATAGGATGAGGAGAAAACTACTTTTACTACTCATTTCGGTGTATTTTGTTATGTAAAGATGCCTTTCGGTTTAAAAAATGCTGGTGCTACGTATCAAAGGTGTATTCAAAACTGTCTGGAACCCCAAATCGGGTGCAATGTAGAAGCGTACATCGATGATGTTGTAGTCAAATCAAAAAGTGGAAGCGCACTGGTTGATGATCTCAAAGAAATGTTTGACAACCTCAGGAAGTATCGCATGATGCTCAACCCCAAAAGGTGCATATTTGGCATGCCGTCTGCCAAGCTTCTTGGCTTCCTGGTGTCAAGTCGAGGCATTGAGGCTAACCTGCACAAAATTGAGGCTCTCGACCAGATGCGGTCACCTCAAACATTGAAAGGGTCTAGAAACTGACAGGGTGCATTGCTGCTCTTAGTTGATTCATTTCCAAGATGGGCGAGCGAGGGATGCCTTTCTTCAAGCTGTTGAACAAACAAGATCGCTTCAAGTGGACGGAAGAAGCGGAGCACGCCTTCCAGGACTTAAAAAGGTACTTATCGTCTCCATTAATCCTTACACCGCCTAACTAAAAAGAGGAGCTCTTTTTTGTATATTGTAGCTACCCCACAAGTTGTAAGTACAGTACTAGTGGTCGAATGGGAATGTCCCGATAGAAAGGCCAAGGTCCAGAAACCTGTTTACTACATGAGCGAGGTTCTACATGATGCAAAGCTATGATACCCGCAAGTACAGAAGCTGATATGTGCAGTCTTGATGTCTTCGCAGAAATTACGGCACTACTTTCAAGCGCGCAGGATCACCATCATGACGATGTACCCGTTGAAGGATGTAAGATGTAATCGGGAAGTTTCTGAATGAATCATGCAATGGGCAATAGAACTAAATGCGTTTGACGTAAGCTATGCACGAGCGTGAAATCCGGAGTGTTAGCGGACTTCATCGCCGAATGGACAAGCATTGAAGAAGCAAGGCCAAACATGGTCGAAGATCACTGGACACTCTTCTTTGATGGATCGCTCAACTTAGGTACGTTGTTCAATTAGATTTTAAAGCCTCTAACAATGTTGCAGAATATGAACAACTGGTAAACGGGCTCTGCATAGCTGCGTCGCTTGCAATTAAATGACTTCTTGTGAAAGGGGACTCACAACTAGTCATGAACCAAGTTCAAAAGGAGTACTAGTGCTCAGACGACAACATGTCGGCTTATTTACTTGAGGTATGAAAGCTTGAGCAAAAGTTCGAAGGGCTAGAAGTGACGCACATCAGAAGGAGTGATAACTCTGGTGCAGATGAACTTGCTAGACTCGCTTCTTCTCGAGCACCGGTACCCATAGGAGTCTTCGTTGAGAAACTCCTTAAACCATCTATTCTGATAGTTCGATGAATGGATGCTACCCAACCCGACCAACAGTCTGGCCAGGTCAATGAGGCAGAACCCACAGACACGAATGCTGCACTACTCGAATGCCACCTGCCTTGGATGACGCCGTACCAAGCCTATCTTGAGGGTCGAGACATCCTGATGATGATACCTCTGAAGAGAAAATTGCTCGTAAATCCAAGCTCTACGTTTTGGTAAACGGCAAGCTCTACTGAAAGGGGAGTAACAGAATCTTGATGAAGTGCATCAGTCAGGAAGAGGGTAGTAAAATACAGCACGATATCCATGGAGGCATGTGTGGTAATCATGCGTCTTCTCGCACCTTAGTAGGAAAAGTTTTCCATCAAGGATTCTATTGGCCGAATGCCCTCTAGGATGCTTCCGGGTAGTCAAAAATTGCAAGAGTTACCAATTTTTCAGAAGGTAGACCACTCTACCAGCCCAAGCTCTGCAAACAATTCCTCTTTCTTGGCCTTTCTCTGTCTGGGGCTTGGATATCCTGGGACCGTTCCCAAGGGCCCAAGGTGGTTACAAGTTCCTATTTGTGGCTATCGACACGTTCACCAAGTGGATAGAGGCCGAACCCGTAGGAAAGATAACCGCAGAAGCGGGCAAGAAGTTCATGAGGAGCATAATTACTCGATTTGGCATTCCGCATCGGATAATTACGGATAACCGTATCCAGTTCAGAAGTGGGACCTTTGTTGCATTATGCAAAGAGTTCAGTATCAAAACTCGTTTCACCTCATTAGCTCACCCGCAAAGTAACGGTCAAGTTGAACATGCTAATGGAATAGTTTTATAGGGCATCAAAATCGGGTCTTCGATAAGCTAAAAGCCTACTCAAAATGCTATGTGAAAGAACTTCCCTTAGTACTATGTGTTGTTCATACTTCGACCAATAGAGACACTGGTGAAACTCCGTTCTTCTTGGTTTATGGAGAGGAAGAAATGCTCTCGACTGAGTTGCAGTTTAGATAACCTCGAGTGGAAAGTTACTCCGAAGAATGGCAGGAGCAGTACGAGCGGATGACATATATTTACTCGAGGAGTACCGAGATCAATCATCTATTCGAGCGGCTAAGTATTACCAGGCATTATGTAGATATCAAAGCTACATAATTCAACCCAGAGAACTCGTTGCTGGGGAACTCATCCTACGAAAGGTGCAGAAATAGGCCCGACACCGCAAGTTATCACCTAAGTGGGAAGGACCTTACATAGTAGCTAAAGTCACTCGACTTCGATCAGTACGGTTATCTACTCCGAATGGCGAGATACTTGAGCACTCATGAAACATCGACCAGCTCCGAAAGTTTATTCATACAAAAGGTAGATTACAGGTAAGTTGATTACATTCAATTCGGTTAGCTACTTGATTACATAATCTTTCCCTTTTTCTCTAATCCGTGTGGCTAGTGCAAAATTAGTAGAAAGGATCTACCTAGCTCTTACAAATAGTGACGATCCACCACCTCTGAAAGTTTGGAAGCGTATAGACCCTCATTCACCCTTGAACGAGTCGAGGAACCTTTTATACTCCTCCCAAGGCCACCAAACAGCATAAGGGCCAGGAAAAGTGTCCGAGATGTAGGCCCTGCTAGAGTTGATGACCGGCACTGGTGATGCCGAGTGGTCTTCTGCCTGGCACGAAGGCGATCTGGTGGTTGTCGACAGAGAAGGCGATCGTGCCTCCTTCGTCGGCGATGACTCGAGGGCTCCACTGCCAAAGACCTCAATGGCGGCTTGGTCGATGATCCAATCGAGATCACCACCATCTTCATTCCTCTCCGATGTAGAGCACTGCGTTGAAGCATAGGTCTTGATGTAACAGCGAACACACTGAGTGAGGGGATGATGACGATCTACGGTGGATGCTTCTTCCCTCTCCTTTTGAGGCCCACTACTCGAGTCCTCATCATCGGAGGACGTGATGATAATTACCTCATGAAGTATCATGGTGAGAGGCCTAGGGGAGAGGACTTCTGGTATTGGCTTAAATGGTGGAGATGGAGTGGAGGCCATGGCTTCAAGCTCTATGAGTCCTAGGAGGCAATGGGTAAAGGAAACAAAGGAGACAATGGACAAATGACTTCAAGTCCCCTATATTTATAGCGGGGGAAATGGGTTGTACTGTGTAAACTTAGCTATCAAGATCCGAAATGATAGTGTCACCTCGGGCGCGTAGCATGTTTGGTGGAAGTCATGATGGCGTTATGGCTTGTCTCGTCTCTGCAAAGTGGGATGGGCGGCCAATATGACGCGTCAGATCAATATTGTAGGGGAAACAAGTACAAATGGGAGTGAGATCTTTTAATGCCCACCTGCCCAGTGGTTCGAGTTCACTCGATAATCATATTGTTGTAAAAACCATAACACTAGGGGGTTGCATTCTTGAATATTCAGTTGAGAACAAGCCTTACTCTTCGGCCGACTCCGTGATCAAGTACATGGTCGAGAACGAGCCTTACTCTTTGGCCAACTTCGTGGTCGAGTGCATGGTCGAGAACAAGCCTTACTCTTCGACCAACTTAGTCATCGAGTACATGGTCGAGAACGAGATTCGGTCAAGTACAGAGTTCTGAGCTATAACACTGCTCTCCGATCAATGGTACATATATGTCCTTTTCTACTCTCCGATCGAGTAATTTCTTCCTCGACCATAGAATCGGGGGCTACATCATAATACGGTATTTCTTTTATATGTTTTTTGCAAAATTTTATCTGGCTTTGCGTTGATCACAATAAATAGAACCAATGGAGGCATGTGTTGAGTCGATGACGGATAACTATACCTGAAAAGGCACAACAGCGTAGAGATTGTCAAACATCTCATGCCTAACAGCCAAAAGGGTTCTGAAGTCCTAGTCTACCTTGTGTGTGCTCTCTATCGAGTTTATGTTTGTATGCTGATCAAATGCGCAAATTGATGAAAGTTTACAAAAAAATAGATATACTCTTTCTTTTTCTAGCTCTGTATTAGTCTTTTCCTCACTATTACGGTCTTCTCAAGTACTTGAGGGCCATGCAACTAATGTATTGTCTAGTTATGATTTTAGGTGTTGACAGATGCGTAATCGTATGGTTTTGAGAACGATGACAACATGTATCTATCAGTTATTGCATCTACTTATGCTAACCCTATTTCATCGACAAGGGAATAGCAGATAAAAGCATAATAGACTGGCAAAGTGTAGCATTGTTGTGGGCATTCTCAAATTATAAAATATGTTTTACAAGTATCAGAGTAGAATGGACCATCAGTCTGAGGGACTCTCCTCACTATCATCATTAGGCAGACTAAGCCTTAACGACTCGACCAAGGCGGGAATCACTGGTTGAATGCTTTCAACAAGTTTTGCGACCTCCTCGCTAGTACAATTGAACCCGACTATCACCAATGAGGTATCAAGTGTGGGGTTATAGCTCTTGAGAATACCTAGCAATGTGACATGAGGTCGAGGGTATGGTCCTTCAGCTCTTGAAGAGCCAGGATAACAGCATCCCTTTCAGCCATCATCGCCTTCTTTTTAGCTCGAGCGGTGTTCACTTGATTCCTGAGTCTCTCCCGAACTTTACATCGTCGTTAACCTTCTTCATTGCGTCAGCAAGAATCTTTTCCTTGTTGCAGGAGGACTCAAGGCCTAAAAAAGGTAAACCAAACAATAATTCTTTGCTAATCACCCAATAATCAGATCACGCACTTGTGATCAAGAATAGACTTACTTCAAATTTTTTTCCCTCTTGGCTTCGAGCTTCTTGAGGTGATTGGCCTCGGCGGCAGCTACCTGAGTGCTTGTAGCCTGTAGAAGAGCTTTTATCGCCATCCACGGATCATCAGTCGGAATTGATATTGAAGTTTCCCTTCCCCTGAGTTGCGGGTCTTCTTCGAGAAGCGTCTCTGATTGGAGCCGAGGCCGGGTCAACTGGGTAAGTTAGCCCCGGATGACTGGTTGATATGCTGGCAGCCTTGGTTTGTGCCTCAGTCAATCATCTGCAATCAACAGAATAAGAGAAGTAGAAACGAAAGGACTGCCAATCGACCAATCGAGATCAAAATCCAGGATAAACCTCTTTGAAATTGGAAAGTGTGAAATGATGCTTGACTTTGGCCTTTTTGTGGTCACCTTCTTTGTTCTTGGTCCGGTAGGCGGAGCCGGTGGACCAGGCAAATTCAAGTCATCAGTAGCCTGCAAAGAACCAGATAATAAGAATGCATTATTGAGTGAAAGTATGACCAACTAAAGAGTAATAATTCGACTGAAATTACCTCTCTAGTCGAGTCATTAGGCATGACGGTCCCTCGAGTTGGCGATTGCAAGGACGCGCCAGACGTCCCCTAAAAAAAGCTATCCATGCAACTTTTCATTAATAGAATGACCGAAAGAAAATCAATAACTCCAGAAGAGTTACCTTTTCGACCGGCTCATTGAGAGCAACGGTTGCTTGAGGAGGCGATTGGGCTGGTACACTCGCCATTCCCTAACAAAAGGCCACTCATCCAAACCGAATGCATTCAGGTATCTACTTGATAATTTGAAAGGAAATAAGAAGATGATAAAAACTACAATTAGCATACCTGAGGGCTCCTTCGCTTGCACTTGAGAGGGGCACAGATCTGACAACAGATGAGAAGACGAGGATGATCTCTTCGATCAAAGAGACCCCTAAGCCTCCTCATTGGTCGATCATTTCCCCTTGTCGACGGCATCGGTGGAAGTAGCGCCATCGAGATCAAAGACCTCACTCAAAAGGATATGTTCTTAGCGGAAGACTGGAGCCTGCAGTCACACAGACAAGTCAGAATAAATAGACAATAACAAGTCTGACTGTTCCATTAAGAAATTCCTTACGTCTGGTCGAGGATTCACTAAGGACTAAGGTGCAATGTCACACTCCGGTGCGCCGGAAGAAAAAAGCTTGTTCAGCCGGGTGGTGACATCCTTTGCAGGTAGGGCTGAAAAAAACATAAAGGTTTACTCCAAAAAGCTTGAAGATCATAGCCAAATGAAAAGGGCAAAGTGCTAACTAATCCTTACATCCGGTTGCATCCCAAGAAGCATCCTCATCCCCACTGTACTCCCAGGCCAGGCACGTTCGTGCCTTCAGGGGACTCAATCTCTTACTAATGAAGTCTCTAGCCACATGCCACCCACTAAGGCCAAAATGCCTCAGCATGCCAATCTTGTTGGCGAAGTAGGTGGTGTGGCTGGACTCTCGATACTCTTGCATCCAAAACAAGATTTTGGATGGGAAAAAGACCTCTATGCACTAAAGGAAAACCGATCAGGTCAGGATTGGAGACGTAAACCAAAGTTTCTTTGAATCCTTCGACCAAGACAATGTTAGGGGAACCAAGATATAGGAGTTTCTTATCCCAATTCTCAACTAGAAACCACATCCCCCGACATCTTTATTCTCGGTAATTCTCTTCAATTTATAAAAATACTAAAAAAGATTCAAACTTGGCTTGATGCCAAGGAAAGCCTCACAAAGATGAACAAAAACACTCAATATGGTGACTGAGTTGGGGTTCAGGTGGTGAAGTTCAATTTGATATCGATTGAGCACATTGAGAAGAAACTTGGAAGGAGGGATATTAAAACCACAACGGAAGAAAGACTCAAAAACTACGTACTCATGCTCGATCTTGCAGGAAAGGAATCTCTCACCCGATGCCCTCCATTCGACCAGGCTGCGCGGTGGGACCACTCCTTCCGCTTCGAGTTCTGCCAGCCAAGACTCTTGCATCGCCAAGGGTGTCCAGGCATCGATCATGAACCGCTCCTCGTCATACTGATCGAGCAAGGCACCGGCGGCTGCTGCGTCCAACTGCTTCTCCAGTGAGGAGGAAGTTGGAATCATTGAGGAAGGGTTGGGACTCATGGATCTAAACTTTTTTCTGGTGCTGGTGCGTGCTGAGGCAGAGAAAGTTGAGAGGCTTATGCGGGAAGACTGATGGCAAAGAATGAAGAATGGCTGCAAGTCTGGGTCTTACAGGTAAGAAACAGAAAAGTTGCCACCGTTTCAACCACTCTCACCTTTACAACGCCTCGATCGGCGCAAAAAAAGGAATGCTGACGACATGTGAATCTCTGTACACCCTTCTGCTTGCATTAAATGCTCCACAGGGCGCTCGACCCGACTGAGCTTCCACTCAATACTCGAGAAAGGATCCATCCATACTCAATTCTTTCGACCATGAGCCTAATCTACTTTACTCAATCAAGCTTAAACTTGGCAGCACTTGAGTAGGTGCTTATGGAAACTTCTCCTCTGGAGTAGTGTTAGGGGACTACTTTCGAATATCTAACTATGGGGTATATGTGCATAAGGAGTACATCATATACAGACAAGGTATATACGACGCATATTCGACAGCACCAGATATCACGGAACCAAATCAGCGGTACCTGATACACCTGGAATCAAGGAAATACATACCGAGAAGGATTAGATTGGTTACCTAAATCGATACGACCTGTATTCAAAGTAAGTATATCTAATTGGATGTTAAGGAAAATAACTCCCTATCGACTACGACTGGATAGGAGTCGGTACCACACTATAGAATTTCGGCTGCTAGGTAAGTGGTAAGTGTTTCGATGATTAATGACAACCGTATCATTGTGACTAACAAATTTGTTTTGAGGGGTATAAAAAATTTTATTTCACAATGATGATTGGATATTCTTAATCCCTGAGTTGATTATATGGACGATCAAAGGAGATGTGCATCAAGATAGGATCTTCTAGTTCTAAGTGTCACAAAGGAGATGAAATACACTTAGAGTAGTATAGGTCTCCTTTCTTAGTCTTTTGATCGTACTATAAAGAGGGGCTAAGAGTAGTAGCTGGATCTAGTTGAGTCTAAACATGGTTTGATGCACACTTGTGAAATTCTAGCACTAGGTAGCTTAGAGAAGCCGATGGTAAATATGTTGAGAAATTAGAGCTCAAAGAAGTTTGAATTGGACGAGCTCAGAAATATTTACTTCACCGGATAGTCCAGTCATATGAAAGGTGAACTCACCGAATAAATTATGTGTCTCAAATCAGGAAGGTATTTAGTTCACCAAATGGTTCGGTGATAAAGATGGTTTTTGCACCAAAGCTTTTTCTTGGTGATATGTGTCCAAAATTTTAAGAAGTGCTTCACCGGATAGTCCGGTGTTACACCGGTGAGAGCACCGGAGCTTTTTGAACAGAAGTGAAATTTCCCAGGAAAATTCAAGTTGAACTCACTGGATTATCCGGTGATGGAAAGAGGGGATCACCAGACTATTTCTTGCAGAGGCAAATTCAAAGTGCATAAAAATGAAGTTCTACTCACCGTATAGTCTGGTGTTTATGTTGTGCTCACCGAACATACTGAAGTAATGTTCAGAAGAGGCTTCACTCACCGGATGGTCCGGTGCATGCATATGGATCACCGGACTAATTCTTGCAGAGAGGTTTGCAACTTGTGTTTTGGCCTGGTTCTTCTGATCGGATTGTCTGGTGTGATTTTAGTGATCACCTGATGAGTTCACTAAAGGATCAACGGCTAATGACAGTTGGCACAGTGTGGCTCGGAGTTTGTACTCACCAGATTGTCCGGTGATTGTGAGATGGTAGTCACCGGATCATCCGGTGTTAATAGAAAAACTTGGTGGTTAGGCAATGGCTATAATTTGGATCTCTAGCCTATTAATACCCCTTGGTTTCATTGCGCGTGTAAGCAACCCAGAGCAGCTCATACACTGTGTGTGTCATCAAGAAGCAAGAGAGAGCACTTGAGTTGATTTTCAAGTACCTAATTGAAGATTAAGGACATTATTAGTGCTTGGAGAGTAGCAACTGTGCATCTGGCTGTAGTTTAGACTTGATCTTGGTCAAGTGAAGTTATTGGCTTGTTACTCTTGGTGGTTGGCAATATCTAGCTGGCCTTGGTGATTGGTGGTGTCATCGGTGAGCTCTTGGGTTCTTGTGGGAGCCTTGGGAAGAGCTTTGTACTTGGTTTGATGCCTGCCAATCCGAGATGTAGAAGTGACAATCATAAGGGAGCACTTGAGTCTTAGTGACTCAAGGGGGAGAGATATCCTTGGTGGATTCTCCAACGAGGACTAGGAGGGAGTGCCAACTCCTCGATACCTCGGGAAACAAATCCAGTGTTTTCCTGTCCATCTCTTCTCTATTCTGCAATTTAATATGAGCATTTACATTCTTGCAAGCTTTAAATTCAACATTTTCTTAGTGTCTTTGCTTGCTTGTTTAGTTGCCTTCTCCTAGCTTGTTCATGTAGCCGCATTTCCTTTCTTCCAGGCTTAGGTTGCTTTTGTTCTAATTTTTCAGTATAAGTTTTTTTAATTACCCAATTCACCCCTCCCCCCCTATTGGGCCATTCGATCCTTTTACTCACCCATATATAAGGCGGAAAGGCTGGGGGGACGGGACAACTAGAATGAGAACACTTTGTTACCTTGCCCCTTCTGTCATCTGTTTTGTTTCCTTTTCCTTTTTTCTTCCCTCTATTTGTTACCTTGCCCCTTGGGGCTTTGTAATCAGGGATAGGCTTTTCTTCTATCTATAATACAAAAAAACAAAATTCTCCTGTGTTTTCGAGAAATAAAGGTAACATGTTTGATGAGAGTACACTTTGCTATTGCTTCTTTTCATAATTACGTTGATTGCAATGTCGTACCTATGCAAGCTTGCTCTATGTTATTAGGTAGATCTCGGCAATTTGATAACACTATGCACCATGGTAGAACCAATCAACTTATTCCACGCATAATGAAAAGAAACTTGTTTTGCTACTCATGTCCCCTGAAGCTAATTTGAAATATGAACTTGCTAGAGCTAGTAAAGAGAAAAATCAGGAGTGTGATAAGAGTGAAAATCAGATTGTAGCAAAAGAGTTTGAGCAACATAAGAAGAAAGAACCTAAATCTGAGCTTGCTAAGAAAATAATAATTAAACTAAAAGGTTGAAGTTTTCTTGCTATCAAATCTGATATGATCAAATTTGGTGCTAGTCATTTTGTTTGCTATGCTTTCATTTGCAAAGAAGTTTTGTTTTCATTTGAGGATATACCTTCTTCTGTCACTAACATTTTGTTAGCTACTCCTCCCATCGAAAGATCGGGACCATGAGACATATCACAACCTACATGTGCTCAACCACACTCTTGGATTAGCACTCTTATATGCCTAAAAGATATGGCTTGTGACCCCTTTGCTTGATCAATTGCAGTCAAAGGATGGTGGAATTTTGATTATTTCTTTCTCTACAGAAACCCACTGCTTCAGACACAGTCAAAGGGTGCTTGTTTGCTGCATTAATCAAGCAGAAATAGCCATCTAAATGGTTGTCTTGTGCATATGTGTCTGTTTGCAAAAGCTTAGCCTAGAGAAGAAGATCTAGGAGATGGATTGACAAGTTCAGAGATGCAGTTGCAGACAATTTTGGAGATGCACAATGGTATTGGCTTTACTAGTATTGGCTGTTAATCTGTAGACCATGAACTAGATTGGCTGTTTATTTTGTACGTTACCAACATGTCTATTCAGACTTGTACAAATTTATCAGAAATGGGTCACTTGTATAAATGTTGTGTAAGAACTGAAGACTGAAATGAATATGGACAAGTGCCTTCCATCGTCTAGCTGCCCAGATTCTGTAAGGGTTGTTTATTCTCTTGTAAAGATGCTAATTATCTTCTGTAATGCTTGTTTGAAACAGTAGAACAAATGGCTGTGTTACCGTCGAAATGAAGTATTATGTCTGCTGACCCTTGTTTCATAAAATCATGGGCAAGAACAAATGATTTTCATCCAGAGCATATAAATAGTGAATAAGTCTGATGTCAAAGATTACTATCCGACAATATATCCGTAATTAAATAGGGTACCTTCGATATCAAAGATCAAGCAGGAAACAAAACATACAATGTAGATAGGTTTGGGCCTCTGATTAGATTAATACTCTATGTCATGTGTAGATGTTGTTGTATATTAGTATCTCAAGTATGAGCAATGTAGGGCCTATTACAAGAAGGAAATTAGATCTAGACTAATTTAGGGTTGAAATTATCGAGTATCTCCTATTGCTAGGGTCTTAGAGTCGCATGCGTCGAGATTTGTTTGCCCCCTCCTATGGGTTAGGATCCCCGCCTTATAAAGGGGTCCTGGTGCTACCTTAGTCCCGACCGTAGTCGATAGGAAGTCTTTCATCTTGCCAATCAAGGAAAAATAGCCGAATTCAACCCAGATACTAGTCATACTTGAGTCGGATAACTCGATCGAGACCTTCCTAGTATACATCTTCGTGATCTCTAGGAGTATCGGGTCCTATAGATTTGGGTCCATAATATCCAGAGTTGTTAAACAAGTATATGATGTACCTTATTCATATACGGTGCATTCTTTATGCGTATATACCCTGTAGTTAGATATTCAACATCTAATAAACTAATAGTTCATACAGATAATATTCCATGAAATGTTGATCTTGCAATAGAACCCTGGTTCATCAGTAGAACTTTGGGTCCTCGACATACAAAACCAGCAATATAATTTGATCATATAGATCAAGTAGTTATTCATGTCTTAGATTAGTAGTACAGCACACAATTTATGCATAGCTATACATAGGTCACATAGACACATAGGTAATTAGTAGACACAAAAAAACAGCAAAATCTTCATCCATATTACACAGAAATTTAATCTTGACCATGTAAACTTCATCCTGGAAAGTTTGATAGCAGTATGGATCAGGATAAGATCTGTTCAGAAGATCAATAATTGAAAATGAGAAAATGCAACGGTAGGAATAGTGTACATGATTCTCGTCATCAGAATCCCTACATCTTAGCTGACCCTGTCTTTATCAGCCTTGTTATCATATTGTTCATCCTGTGTAAAGTAAACAATCAATGGAGAATATATAATTACATTTGTCTCGATTGTATCATCATCATTGTCGTTGTTGACAGCATTCTGTTAATATTAGACATATCACAGAATAAAAGAAGAGATATATAAGACAGATACATATAATGGGTTTTGATAAGTAAAAACGCGTACAAGTTATCATTAGTAAATCAGTGTGTCTTAACGAATATAGATTACATCTGTTTGGGACGTGGCTTTATCTCCTCCTTAAACATATGGTCCTGCATGTTTAATATCTGAGGCCTTCTCAATGTCCTTTGAAGCTATGTATGTCAGTGTAGGCTGGTCATAATAATCTGGAAATAGCCCGCTCAAAAAACATTCCAAAGGTAGCGGCAACATCTACCATCTGGTGTCTGAAATTCCATGTTAATTCATTAAGAACACAATGCAAAGTTTAGATGGCACTACTATGGAAATCACAATAATACAACAAGTAATACTTTCTTGAACATAGATGACGAAAGTATGCGCTGACAAACAACTATAACCATTAAGCACTACTTAAAATCATCAAATAAAGGTTAACATGGGCAATGTGCAATAAGATGTGCTCGCCTGGTCGCTCTCTATCCATATTATGCTAATCCAGGGATAGAGAACTTGATGTTTACAAACCAAATAAATAGAAAAATGTTGCCAGAATATACTTCGCTACTCAGGCGACCATGAGAGTAGGTAAACGTGAACTGGGTGGATGGTGAACTGGTGATTGAAGACAACTCCTTTCAAATCTTCGAATTTGCGAAAGGGTAACCTTATCCTCATGCTTAAACAAGTATTCAACAAAAATGGTTATTCACCTAAATCCGTATTTGAATGAACCCAATTTTTGAAGCTAAAATTTTTCACAACAGAAGTTGCATGCAGTGATGCAGAAGGATACTTTTCTCGAGTTGTTACAGTTTTTTTTCAGACATCCCTATCTTAACAGTGTGGAGGTAGTAGCACTGGCATCACAAATTTCTGCTCCAGCACAGCAGTATGTTCTCGGGCAATTGTCCAATACAGTTATACAATATTCAATGCGTCAGTTATCACAAAATTGTACAGCAGAAAAACATGGAGAAAGCAGTAAGATATTAATCTACATATATTCCGATGCACAAGTACAAAATAAATTGTGAACGAAGTACTGAAATGGTGAACACATGGATTGAACAAAGTTGTGCATTGGAACCTTACTGCTTCTTTTATACTTTAGCGTACTGCACTAGCCAGATATTGCAGCCTCTGCATCATCCCTTATCTCGGCTATGGTATGATTTGTTAAAAGCAAAACTGTTACAAGGCAACGCAAACAAGCCAGGGGAACGCCACAAGCGAAGATAACCTCCCATCGCCTAGCGCTACCTATGAAATCCTTCTGTAACATCAACCTTTCTTCCAGCAAGTACACACCTGATTTTGTTCTGATGTAACCAACTTTTCAGTTAATGGCTTGGGTGCTATGGACATGTGCTGCAGCTGGTTGTATGACAAGCACCTAAGAGTGCACAACTTGTGTAGACTTTTTTCCACATAATCTCCTTTAAATGCTACCTAACCTAAATTTTCTTTTGATTGATGAACATAACAGGAAGCTCTAGTGCCAGTTTCATAGCAGTTCAGAAGTGTGCAGTTAACCAATCAATATTCTTGTTGCCAGGTCTTTTGGCATTTATCCCAACTTCTATGCTTCAATCAGGTTAATTATGCAGGCTCCATGTCTTTCTGCTTTTACCTTTTACATGTGAACACAGTTATGCCCTGAAGTGCACAAAATTCAGGCTACTCCGGTTCTATCACTTAAGCTCCTTAAAAACACAAATGACCAACATAGAGCATGCACCATGCAAGAACAGAATGCAAAAACACTCACCCATCTGCGGTCGCCATAATGACAGGCAAGCAATGTTCATTGGCTCCGAGTGCAATCACCTTGCAAATGAAGCTATCATGGTACATCGCAGCAGGCACCATTGTCTCATCCTCGCATATCGCATTCCTCAGTACATCTACATTGTTCACAGCACCAGCTTCGGCTGCGCTTCAACATAAGAATCACCAAAAAATATGTCGAGGAGATTCAGAGGCTCAATTGAGAACAGCAAGCATACAATCAATCGGTGTAAGTCGATATGCACACGATCTGGCAATCCCACTGTAAAAAGCTGGGAGGACTTTTACAGTACACCTAAATGAGTGCATACCGTCCATTTTCTTCATCCGGTGGTTTAGATTAGCCCAATGATACTCTATCGCCCATCAGTATCATGAGTATCATTAAAGAGTATCATGGGTATCATAAGGGTAGGATTGGAAAAAAAACTATGATAAACTTGTAAATTATATGTTTAATTAGGGAAGATCAAAGTATTAGTTTATTCTTCGGATAAGTTTCACTTATTCTGTTCATTTCATTTATTAGGGTTTTCACCCTCCGTCGGTCGGTCGATGATGGGTGGTGAAAGTCCGAAGTCCGGTCAGTCAATGACGTAATTACCCTTAAGGGTATCAAGATAATTACAATAATACTTACTAAAATGGATGGTTGGATCACAACAATGATACTCTCCATCATCTAGTATCATGGTGTACTGTAAAGGTTCTCAAAGCTGGACCTGTGGTGCCGCTGAGAGTGGATCTGTGCGGCACAACAGAACCTAGAATTGCTCCATGTAGGCTTCAACCTTATATGGAAAAGGAAAGACATGCCAATTCACCTAACGGGTTATTTCGCAGTGGTAGCCCAAAGCAAAGATGGCATAGCTCCTTAAAACACGGCCAAGATAGCGTACCCTCATCTCATTGCAACAAGAAGTACCAGTGTTAGGCGCCACCAACCAGATGGTATGCCGCTAACCAGACCTTGTCACTCTCTAATGTGCGCTAACCGTGAAAGAAGTCCTCACAACGATTCAACCAGCCGAGCGGGTCATCCTTGCCATCAAAGGTCGGAAATCCGAGTTTGTGACAGCAAGGAACGCCTGAGTAACCACCTTTATGACCGTGATCGACGGTATGGTGAAGCTGTGGAACAGATGGAATATGGGGAGGGTGCAGGATCGGAACTGGCGATGGCGAGTAGGGGAATTGGATGTTTCGGATGGTGGTGGAGGGTGCAAGCTGAGGGCGGCGGTGCTGTGACATGGATGGATGGGGCGGCAAGGATGGCTTCTGTAGCACAGATGGATGGGGAGGGTGCTGGTGTGGCAATGGCAGCAGCGCAGATGGCACTGAAGAGCTGACTGCCGGCACAGATGGTGCTGCTGCATACACAGATGGGGCAGCAGGGGCAACAACCATTGATTGGAGCGCCGGAGAAGAGATAGATGGAAAATTGGACTTTAAAACAACCAATTGATCTGCTGTTTTAGAAGTCTTCTTGTCGATTGACGCAATCTGCAAGGCCATATCAGTCATTTGTTCCTTCAATTTGGCCATAAGTTTGGCCAATGCATCTAGGGCCTGCACTCTTGAGCATCAGAACCCGGCATCCCTGATACCAGATTGATATGGCCGAACATGTTCCTGATGGGATACATGTGCTGCACCTGTGATTTAACCCTGAGAGACTTCCTGGTGGGCGCCGTGGTCACCCTCCTAATGTCCACGGCAGAGCTGTAGCACTGCTCGGTAAGGCCAAGTAGGAAGGGAGGGTGATAGACGCTTGGTAGAGCCAAGCAGAGCAGCAGGAGGGCAGGGCGTAGAGGCCAGTCGAGAGGAGGACCAGCTGAGAGGAGGAGAGGAAGCGAAATAGATCTATAGCTGGCTGGACATGATCCCAGCCAGCCCACACAATCTATTTGATCGCTATCTCTTAAACAAATCGATCTCTAAAACTTATCTCTATATAAACTGATTTATTTTCTTTCCTAATTCTAGCCGAAGTCCTGCTGGATAACTCCTCTAACACCGCATAGACCCCTTGATGTGCTGTGTGCCAGCTATAATATTTGTCGATCATAACATATGTGAAGCTATATTATGAAAATAGAAGAATAAGGGGCACAATTTCCCTGGCTGAGACCCACTATTGCAAGGAAGAAGTAAGTCTACGAAGCATCATTCTAAGGTTGTGTTTGGTTGATCGCGCCAATAGGACAAGCCAAATTTGGTCATAGATAATTAGAGCAGTGCCAAAATTTAGTTGAAAAAATGTTGTTTTGTTCGTGACCAAGCCAAAGTTAGGATAGTGGCAAAATTAATGCAAGAAGATGACGTTTTGATTGTTGTCATGCCTTGGATTGCAGTCATGCCAAAAAATTTGGAAGCTATGAGTATGACATGTGGGACCAACATGTAACTAATTTTTTTAGCGTCAAAATATATTCAACATGGGTCTTGATTTGTAGATTTAATTGCAATGAGTACAATGCTTTAAATGGATTATTAATCAGGTTTATAGTTTAGCAAATATTGTCATTAGAAACTTGATAATCCAAAAGGCAATACATTTAATGCATCCATTCACGGCTTGACACGTCATAGCTGGCTGCCCAAGCGACCAAGCCAAATCCCGGGCGGCCAATTTGCCTGCTGGAAATGGCCCAGCTCCTTTGTTTACTTTAGACAGGCAAAACCAAATTTTGGCTGGGCAGACCAAATTTTGGCCTTCAACCAAATAGAGGCCAAAATAGTTAGGGCTAGGCCAAATTTTGGCTTGGCACATGCGGGCCTCTAACCAAACATGCTCTAAGTAAGTTCGGGTCCAATTTGGTTATCCCATTTTTCTAGCAACTGCTTTGAAATTCTCACTCTTGTGCTTCGAGCTCTTTCCAAAATAAAACCGCCCAACATTGATCCGATTGAACTTCTGACTCCTCGCTCTTCGCCCCTGCCTCTCCACCCAAACCTACTGATCTCTAGACCAACCGACAATGAAACCCTCAACAAAGGACAGAGTTATATAGTAACATCACAAACCTGACCAACCTAGCACCAAATCTACCTGGAAGAAATCCTCTTCGATCGCAACCAATAGAACATCAAGCAACAGGCACGGCCAGTCAATGGCTGAATTGGCCAATGAGCGCGAGAACCTTCTAGTTCTATTCATCTCCCTCGCTGCCTCCTTCCTCTACCCTCATACATCCTAAGCACCAACTTGGCCACCCGTCATGGAGCAGTTGGCCACCTCCCCTTCACCAATGCGGAATGTGGCATCATCCTAGTGGGCCGAGGCAAGTACAACGCTCACCCAGAGCACCGGCACGTAGGTGGTAGAGAACAGAGGCAGACAAAGGAGATGGAGGGGGTTGCTTTTCAATCGATGGCGGTGGGAGGGGTTGACACACAATGGTGGACGATAATGGTATTTCTTACCATAGAAGGAAAGCGTCGATCAATGCCTAGATGGATCTCCACTACGCGTCGATAAGGAGACAAAGGAAGGAGGAGAGGTGGGCTAGGATTTACATCAGGGAGATCGTAGAATCCCGTGCATGGGGTTCCTGGCCGTCACTTCCTCTAGATCAAGAATCAAGACCGTCCATAGTCGACCAACGTTGCCTCATGCTCTCCTAAGATTGACAAATGAGGAAGTGCCAGAGCTCGGCAGTGACTATGTGGGAGAAGGTATGTAAGGAAAGGGCGCGTGGAGAAGAAGCGCCAAGGGTGGCACTAACAGCGAGGGTTCACGGAGCAGAGAAGGCGGTGGCAACAAGTTATACCTGGCTGCAGCGAAGAAGTTCTACTAGGGATCAATGGTACAACCACTGCATGTAAGGCGTTATTCTTGGATTCGTCCCTTAATAGATATGTGTGACGACAGTGTTGTGTGCACTAAAGGATGATTGGTCTTGTCTAATGGCCCACACAAGAGACCAGAGGATAGGAGGAGATTAGAGTGTACCACCCAAGTGACAAGCATATTTAATTCCTACCATTATCTTATTTATTCATTAACATGGGATCATCTCTATCTACGCATCCAACTAGTTAAATAGTTCCCTTGTGTCATCTACCCTACTTTTAATCATTATTGCCATCCTTATTAATTTCAGCATTATTATTTCTCATATTTAATAGTACAATTATTATTTAGGGTTTTTTATACAAAAATTAAATCTTCCTACATTACAACCAAAGTATTAAGTGACTAAAGAGTTACATCATAGTGCAAGCCTCGTAGACCAACAACCTCTATGAGGGATCCATATTTAAACCTAGGATTACTCTAGCGGTTTCGTGTTGCACGTTCTTCAAAGTGACATTGGGAGAACAACCGTGTATAAAAAGGACGTGTTACAAAGAAGCAAGCGACCACATACTTTGTGAGTGGTTGGAGTGCACTGTGCCGAGCGACAAAACATTACCTTAGTGGAGATGGCAGTAAGCTTCTGGGAGAGGCTTATTAGGGGAGTCACCGGCGTGCGGGGAGCTCTAACGACTATCCACAGAGTTGGCCGACCAGAGAGCTTGGCCCTTGCAAGAGCTTCTAACATGGACTAGGGGTGAGTGAAAACTCACCGATACCACGGGAAAAGCCATCGTGTCGAGTTTGCATTCTCTACCCTTTACATTTCATATTTATTTCTTACACTTACTATTCCACATTTACCTTTCCTAGTATTTCCATGTGTAATTTATAGGATTGGTCTATAGGAAGCAAAAGTTTGTTGCGGTGGAGTAGAAACAGTAGATAAACTTTGTTGAAATTGAGTGAAGCTGCTGGAAGTTCGAAGTTGGGGGAAAGTGCAGAAGGTTGAATATATTACGTAATTGTGGATCGTATTCTAGCCTCACAGGCTATTTATATAGAATACATGTTCACTTGGATCTCAAGCAATCCTGAGATAAGATGAAATCATATCTAAGATACTAATTTTATCTTACTATAATAGCCGGATCATTACCACAATCACAATTTAAGCAGTGCGGAAGCTCAGACTGGAGTGAAACCCGACGAGTTCGCAAGTGGATGATCTCTTTTGTTGCTGAGGTAGCCAAGAGCAAGGTGTCACATCCCAAAAATATGCATATTCATATTATATGCATTTCATAAGTATTCATAAGCATTTGATTGAATTTTGTGTAAGTTTGAATTAGTTTGAATTCAAATTGAATTAAAAGAGAATATAACATGAAACGATAAAAATACATTTCAATAGAAGTATAAAAGTAGCATTCTTTGGAGAATTTTAATTTGAAATCTACCCAATTTTTAGGGAGAAACCAACTCAAATGGATTCACTATGAATTATAGTTGCTCGACAAAAAGTTTCAGAATTTTTGGTGTAAAGGAGCACATCTGTCCAGGCTGTGAAAGCGGGAGAGAATATTGAGCACGGTACTATTCATGATCGCATACTGTTCATCCAAGACATGATCTCCTCTCTGTTAGGCGGGCCCAAGTCCTCACCTGTCCCACCTGGCAGCCACCCCTGCCCTACACCCTCCACCTTTCAGTACCAATCACTCTCTCTCCCTCATCTATTCATTGAGCCCACCTGAGTTGGCCTTCTTCTCCAACATAACACCCACTCCTCTCACTGTTTCACTCTCTCACGCATAGCCAAGAACAGGATCAGAAAACTGCCTTCTCTTCTCTCCTCCAAATCCCACCCAAAGATCCAAAACGAAGTCCTGCATGTTATGCCATTGCATTCTCTATTCTCTCAGCTTCCAATCCATCCAAATATCATTCGCATGCAAGATTATTTGATAGGGATAGAAAAGGAGAAATGAAGCAGCACCTCCTCATCTACTCCTCTCCACGTTTCCCCCCACCAAGCAACAACTATGTGTTGATGACAAGATTTGGCATCTATAGTGGTCATTACAATGATTATCGGCTCAATGGGATATTGTTGGACCTGGTTGAATACGTGGGAGGTGATCTCCTAGCCAATGACCACGCCCATGACCAAGACCAGTGACTAGCGACCACGACCAGCAACTAGTGGCCATGACCACAACCAACGACCACTGACCATGGTAATCTCCAAACATGAATTTCGGTGGTTGGTCTCCGAACAGGTGGAAGAACTGGACGGATTCAAGCACATGGGTACATCGAGCAATTGGTCTCTAAGTAGGTAGTCAGACCCAGAAGGTATACGTGAGCAGATATTTGGGTCGAGCATGTAGTCGAATCCAAGAAAGATGAACTGCAAGAAAGGATACTTGGGAAAATATATGGTAGTTTACATGGTTGACTAGGAAAGATATATTAGTGATAGAAAGTTTGGAGATTAGAAGGTGTGGCTGAATCATATCTGTAAGTCTTGTTAAGTTTGAATTAGAAGTTATGATCTTGTACTGCTAAGACATGCCGCCCTTTAAATATGAGAGGCCCATGGTCGATTGAAAATTATTAACCAATCGATCAAACACAATTTACAATATCTTTTATCTTTTACCTAGCTCCTGTAGTCATGTTTTTTCCCCATCTATATTGCTGCTCGTTCTTGATCTCGACGATTAAGGACAAGCTGTTGGCAATCCATGCTCCAACAGGGTCTCTCGAGAACATGGGTGACGATGAAGGCCAACGACATAGCACCACAACTAGGGTATCCTGGGTGTTTCTTGTCGGATATTGCACATGAAGTGCTCAGTTTTTGGCGTATCAACTTTTCACGTCAACACACTTTTTGACGACTCCACTAGGGAACCGAAGCTTTCGGCTATAATCTGGCCAAAAATTAATCAAAGGAGCATTGTTACATCTGCGCTCATGATAATGGCACTGTCATCTATCTACACCAAGCCTGAGGTAGAACCCAATGTAAGTAGGACACTTACCAAAGTTATGATTGATCAATTAGTTGGTACAGTTGTGGCTAAACATTGTGAAAGTACCAACTAATTGATCAATCATAACTTTAGTAAGTGTGCGACTTACATTGGGTTATACCTTGGGCTTGGTGCAACATCAGAGACAACTCCTATTACATGACATTAGTACTCCAAATATTAATTCTTTTGGTAACATACAACATGATCGTGTGATTCCCAGTTCATCAGCATTGCTTACACCACTTCGGACATCACAAACTAGAGTGCTAATGAATGATCAACATGACCGAATTAAGGTGATGAATTTGGCAAATTATTTTGAGGCGCCATTTGCTGGTAATTTTGGTGCCATGCAACAAGGAAGTTTACATATTAATTCATCATCAATTTTTTCATCTAATGTAGTTATGCATCGAGTTATGCCAATGAACAATATATATGGCCAGAATGATATTAGCAATTCAAATACTTATGGTGGGACATCTACACAAGAGGTTGCAAGCGTAATCGGCTAGTGATCATGGCCGAGTAGTTGAGTCAGTAAATATGCAAGCACCTAATACATATGCCTTCGTTAAGGGTTATAGCCGAGTTGTTGAGAATTTGGTGAGCATGCATACACCTTCATACCATGTTGCAACCTATGTTGTACCTTGCACATTGTCACAGGGTTCTGGTATTCCGTACGGATCATTGCCGGAAACAAATTTTAGGGCTCCTTTGCAAAATACTATATATATGCAACCCCAAAGTTATGAAACACCAAGGTTATATGCTGCACTTAATGCCCCCACTTCAGTTTTAGATTATAGCCGAATAAATGAAAAATCAGCAAACATGTATGGACCTACGTGCAGCACTGTGGCATATAATTCACTTTCATGCATACCTTATTCGGCTATTGGGCTGGAGCTACATGAAGGAAATTCTGATTGTAATAGTGTTACGGGAACAGTGCATACAGCTGAACATATGCCTTGCTTGAACGATGCTAAAATAGTGAATTCGGTTGGGGGGGGGGGGGGATTTGATATGAAAAAATGAGTTTGGGCTTCATCATATAAAGAGCCAAATTCAAGATCAAAAGAACAGAGGCCATCTATTGTTTCTAATTTGTTGGTCATAGATAAAGGCATTTCATTTGTACCCATGAGTATAGCTGACATCAATAGTGGCAACATGTCTATGCTTGATGAATTATCTGAAGCAGATCATAGCACGATTGAAGTAGAATTGCAAGTATAGTTGAAGAAGTTGCTTTCGTGCTATCGGAAAACAAAGCAAGGCCTCATTAAGATAAATGAGCTTTCATCCATCGATACCATGCTACAAGAGGTACGATATGCAAGTACGTTATCTTTTTCCCAATCTAACTCTATAGTTTCAATAGATAGATCTATTGGTGATACTATACTTAATGATTCCAAAAGATTGGGTAAAGAAGGTAATGTAAAGAAACAATCAGGTACAAGTACAAATATTGAAAAGTCGATTACTATTGCATATGAACAGTCGGTTAGCAAAAAGGGAAAGTTGTCAGTAACTAGTAAGGAAAAAGAAGAATTGTTGGTTGCTAAGCATAATAAAAGGGAATTGTTGATTATAAGAACTGAACAACAGTTTGGTTTGGTTTCAAACACTAGTGTTACGCAACAAGACATAATAGCTGAGCACGATAATTGTTTGGATACTAGCTTGAGCAAAGTCACAAAAACAACTACAGTCGAACATAGGAATAGTTTGGATGTTTCTAAAAGTTAAAAGAAATACCCTTGCTGCTTGAAGTCAAACCATGTATAGAGTAGAGAGGTGTTAATAAAAAAAATTGATAGTGTGTTGCAAGGGGAATTTCATATAGAACTTGATAAGACAATATATCCATATGTAGAAGACCATACTCTGATTATGATAATGCGGCCCGGTACTTGCGAGGATTTGAAGTACTAGATCTTGCAAAATTCATGAGTAAGGATAATAGAATCACTATGGAATTTGTCAGCCAATTATTTCACCATATGAAGAGGCCGGCAATAGCGATATGTTAAAGTTAGAGTTATTTCCATCATCTTTGTCAGGCATTGTATTTGTGTGGGTTACTTCACATGTCCTAAACTTGGTCTACACTTGGTCATGATGTGACATAAGTTTTGTGATTATTTCGGATTTAGAGATACAAGGCCAAGGTTGAAGGAATTTAAGATACCAATATTAGTGTGATGGAAGATAATTATAAGATATTGGGAAAGGATCAAAGTTGGTGCCGACCGTGGGGATCGGACAGTCCGAAGCCATGCCACCTAAAAAGAAGACGAAGCCATTTGGTACATCGGAGGCATTGCCGGAGCGCTCGGTTCCAACTAGGGCTTCGGCCAAAACGCTCCCTTCAGCGGTGCCGGACCATGGCAGCACTTTGACCGGTGGAGCCGGTGGTAGCCAGTAAGAACACGATGGTGTAGATGTGGCGCCCCCAGGCGATAATGGAGACCACCATGAAGAGGCCATCCAGGAAGACGTAGCAGGAGTAGTTTGAAGCAAAGAAGCTAATGTTCGTGCCCGCTTTGAGGCTTTGGCAGAAGAAAGAAGAAAGGCGCATGTTGCTGAAGAGTGGGATGACCTAGGTAACTTCGGAGAATATGAAGACGAAGATGAGACAGAAGAGGAAAGAACAGCTTGGCTAGAAGCCAAAGAATTGGAGAGGCAGATTGCATAGAAAAAGCACACACTGGATAGCTTGGCAGCAAGTCAAAAGGCCACGAAATATCACTGGCCAGCAGAAGAAGCCAGAAGTACACTGGAGAAAATTCAAGAACAGATTGACATGCTACATCACACAGATAAAACAGCTCACCACATGATTCTGTCAGAATTCATAACACAACCGGCGCAGGACCTTCGATGACGGTCATGCGCGGGTGATCCAGAGCCACCGCTCTCTGTTGGCTTGCAAAATCAACAGTGGCCTTCGGGATTCAAGATGCTTAGAGTGGTAATGTTTGACGCAGAGTCAGATCCGAGAGAGTTTGTCATGAGTTTCGAGGTAGCAATCGAATCCGTTGGAGGAAACGACGCGACACTAGCGAAGGCCATTATATTGGTGGTTAAGGGGATAGCGAGGTTGTGGTACTCCGCGTTGCCTCCAGGATCCATTTATTCATGGGAGAAATTGCGCAATGCCCTATATAGTAATTTCCAAGGAAATCGAGTGGACAAGGTTACCACCAGCAACCTCTTCGCACTGAAGCAACAACCCACGGAGACACTGCAGAGCTATATGTGTCGCTTCGTACACATTCGCTGCCAAGCGAAGGGCTTGAGCGAAGAAACCATCATTGATGCCTCTATACAGGGCATCAGAGGAGGGCTTTTGGCAAGAAAGCTTACATGCAAGAGGCCAGAAAGTGTACAGGAGCTCTTCAATCAGATGGAAGAGTATGCAAGGTCCAAGTTGGATCACCTTCAGAGGAAGAGTGAGATAGCAGCTTCAAAAATGCTAAAGACAAATGCATCAACCCGAGAGGCAAACACTGGACACTCCAGAGAGAGACCAAAGCATGTCAAAAAAGCCAAAGCATTTTAGTACACATTGAAGCAAAAAGAAGTCAACCAAAAAGACTTCGGACCAGTCGAAGTCACCCAGGGGTTAGCGAAGCACAAGGTGGGGCTACTCGAGGAGGCCAGAGTGTTAAAGGCCGAGGAGGACGGGCTCCGCAGGACCCGGCCACATTGTACTGTGAGTTACACGGTGAAGGTGTTGGTCATAGGACTAAATAGTACCCACAGGTCATGGCCATGAAAGAAATCTTAGTGAAACAATCTTTCGATCATGCGAGAATTGTGCATCATGCCACACATTTTAGACAGGGCGAAGCGTGGGAAACCAATCAGACCCGCAACCCAAACACAACGTTCGCTAACCAGTGGTGACCAATGGCTACACCGACACACCAATATGTTCCTGTATCTTTGGCTCCGCCGAACCAGACTGCTGTTCAGTTGACTTTCCAAGGGGAGCTCCCACCGCCTCCTCCAAGACCAGCAATCGAAGCCCCCCCCCCCCAGAAACTAGCAGATCGGTGAGCACGGTAAACCGCAGATACAATGTTGTGTTGGCTATCTCTAGAGGATCCAATTAGGAAACAAAATCGAAGAGGCAGCAAAAAGAATATGTGCGAAGGGTTAACCACGTTGGTGTAGGGCCAACTTATGTCAATTCAAGATGGTCCGATGTGCCCATTACCTTCTCACAGGACGACATGAGGGTTCCAGATTACCCACATATGGATGCCTTTTTCGTCACTACAAACATTTCAGGAAATGAAGTGCACAGAATCCTGATAGATGGCAGAAGCTCAGCAGATATCATCTTCGTCGATGCTTTCGACAGGATGGGTTTGCAACGAAGTGACCTTCACCAGGTTGGGTCCCCGCTACTAGGCTTCAAGGGGAAAGCAATCAATGCTTTGGGGAAGATAGCAATCCCGGTGTCATTTGGCGAGGGGTCAAATTTTTGAACGGAGGATATCACCTTCGATGTGGTTGATATCAACTATCCCTACAATGTAATATTTGGACGAGAAGTCCTGAATACATTCGGAGCAATACTGCACCATGCATATTTGTGCATGAAGATGCCTACTCTCAGAGGTGTCATAACGGTGCTCAGAGATCAATAGGTGGCCTGTAGGATTGAAGTGGGAAATACTCCAGGCCAGCGAAATGTCCATGTAGTGGGTGGACCTTCGATAGATCATGAAGAACGTGAAGAGCAACTGAAGGTACATAAAATGGCGAAGGCTGGACCAGAAGGGTAGGCCAAGTAAGTGCTGCTATGTCCAGACAGGCCAGACAAAAAAGTCATCATCGGGGCAGAAATCACAGAAGAAGCTCAGCGAAGGTTGATATTGTTCCTTCGCAACAAACAAGATATCTTCGCCTGGTCTCCAAAGGATTTGCAAGGAGTCAGCAGAGAAATCATTCAACACACTCTAAATGTAGACCCAAATGCGAAGCTAAAGAAGCAAAAGCTTTGGAAGGCTTCAAAAGAGAGGGAAGAGGTAGCTAAGGCTAAAGTGCAGAAGTTGCTTGACGCCGGTGTGGTGCGTGAAGTATTGCATTCGGAGTGACTAGCTAACCTGGTGCTAGTCAAGAAAAATAATGGCAAGTGGAGGATGTGTGTAGATTTCACAGAGCTAAATAGTGTTTGTCCGAATGACGACTTTCCACTGCCACGAATTGATGAACTGGTGGACTCCGCTGCTGGCTATGAGATGTTGAGTTTTTTGGATGCATACTCTAGGTACCACCAGGTTTGGATGGCGAAGGAGAACGAGGAAAAAACAAGTTTCAGAACCTCCTTCGGTATATATTGCTTTGTAAGGATGGCCTTTGGCCTTCGGAATGCTAGTGCCACCTTTGCCAGGTTGGTACAGACAGTGCTGAATTCACAGCTAGGGTGAAATGTCTTGGCATAAGTCGACGACATCGTGGTCAAAAAGCATCAAAAAGGACCAACACCTCAAAGACCTTCGGGAAACTTTTGAAAACCTGCGAAGTGCAGGCCTAAAGCTGAACCCTAAAAAATGCGCGTTTGGGGTGCAGCCTGGAAGGTTGCTGGGCTTCTTGGTCTCGAAAAGGGGCATCGAGGTAGAACCTAAAAAATTCAAGCAATAATTGACATGAGACCCCCGCAAAGTAGGAAACAAGCACAGCGCCTGGCAGGCAAGTTGTCAGCGCTAAACCGGTTCATCGTAAAATCAGCCGAGCGAAGCCTACCTTTCTTCAAAATGCTAAAAGGCTCTGACCCCTTCAAATGGGGTGCGGAGCAGTAGGAAGCCTTCAATTAGTTGAAGAAATATCTAACAAAGCTCATGGCCTTGTCCAGCCCTGATCCCGAGGCTGAGTTGTTGCTATACATAGCAGCATCCCCGTTGGTAGTAAGTGTCGTACTCATGCAACAAAGGCAAGAAAATAACAAGTTGCAACAATTTCCGGTATACTATGTGTCGGAGGCTTTGGCGGGCCCGAAGAGGTTCTACTCTGAAATGCAAAAGGTGGCCTATGCGCTAGTAATGGCATCGCAAAAGCTTCGCCATTACTTTACGGCTCACAAGATTACTGTGCCCACCTCCTTACCCCTTCGTGACATGTTTGAAAATTGTGAAGCTATAGGGAGGATTGCAAAATGGGCTGCAGAGGTCGCACCATTCATGATAGTTTTTGTTGCAAGAACAGTGATGAAGTCTCAGGTATTAGCGGAGTTCATGGCAGATTGGACGCCGCAGGCCAAAGCTCCAGAGGAAGTACTGTTAGACCCGGTCTGGATCATATATTGTGATGGAGCATGGGGGGCTTCTGGTGCTGGTGTGGCGGCAGTGCTATCTTCGCCTTCTGGAGTGAAGTTGAGATACGCTGCCAGGCTCGAGTTTTGATCGACAAACAACATTGCAGAGTATGAAGCAGTTCTCCTTGGCCATCGTAAGGTGCTAGCATTGGGCACCCAAAGGGTATTGATCAAGACAGACTCTAAAGTGATAGCAAGCCAAATTGACAAGACATTTCGGACGAAGGAGCCAGAACTAGTCAAATACATGGCAGTGGTTTGAAGCATGGAAAAGCATTTCCTAGGATTCACAGTCAAGAGCATATCAAGAAATGACAACTTTGAGGCCGATGACATCGCAAAGGCCGCTGCGCAAAATCTGCCAATACCGCTAGATGTGTTTTATTAGAAATTGAAGGTGCTAGTGCTAGCTGTAGAGGCCTCTTCGCAGAAGGCTCGCCCAGTCACTATAATTGAGAGTGAAGATTGGTGCTCTCCCATAATGGCTAGTCTTCGCGGCTACTATGAGCCCGAAGGTAATGTCGAGGTGAAGCGCATGGCACGGAGAGCCAGAAACTACAAATTGTGGGGAACGACTTGTACAAGATAGGAGTCTGTGCACTAATGTTGTGATGTATATCCGAGGCAGAGGGGCAAAACTTGCTGAGAGAAATACATGGAGGACTGTGTGGCTCGCACGTAGGACTCGAGCCCTCATCGGAAAAGCATTCAGGCAAGGATTCTTTTGGCCGAAGGCGGTCTATGATGCGGAGTGTGTAGTTCGAAGTTGTATGCAGTGCCAGTACTTGATGAAGGGTTCAAACAAGCCTTCAACAAAGACACATCTCATACCACCGATCTGGCTGTTAATGCAGTGGGGAATTGACATTGTCAGACAGTTACCAGCTGCCCCAGGAAACTTGTGTTACGCTATCGTTGCAGTAGAGTACTTCTCCAAGTGGGAGGAGGCAATGCTGCTAGTGAATATAACATCAAGAAATATCCAAAAATTCTTGTGGCAAAACATCGTCTGCCACTTTGGAGTTCCATGCAAAGTGACCATTGATAACGGCACGCAATTTGATAGCGAAGGGTTCAAGCAATTCTGCGATGACCTGGAATCAAAGTCCACTTCGCATTAGTATATCACCCACAGTCAAATGGAGCCATGGAAAGGGCGAATGGCATTGTTTTTGCTGGGTCGCAAGACTTCTGCAAGGCCTACCAAAAGGAAAGTGGGTGGAAGAGTTGCCGAAGGTCTTATGGTCCGTAAGAACAATGGTAATAAGACCAACTGAGTTCACACCATTTTGTCTACTCTTCAGCTTATGGTCCGTAAGAGCAATGGTAACAAGACCGAGTGGGTTCACACCATTTCATCTGCTCTTCGGCGAAGAGGCAATGACTCCAGGGGAAGGTAAAAATAGATCATTTCGAGTCACGAATGAATCAGCACAAAGGGAAGAATTGACATCAAAAGTTGTGCTGGAGGAAATGAGAATACAGGCCACCAAAAACTTGACCAGATATTAGGAGGAGACTAGAAGATGGAGAGACAAGAAAGTGTCCCCAAAGGACTTCGCCCCTGGGGACATGGTATTGCGAAGATTCAACAATACTTCTGCCATGGGAAAATTGCAAAGTAAGTGGGACAGACCTTTCTTGGTGAAGAGGTCATTAAGGCCTGGATCTTACCACTTGGCTACTATCGAAGGTGATGAACTCCCGCACACTTGGAATGCCGACAACCCTCGCAAGTTCTATGTGTAGTAATCAAGGAAGATGTCTTCGCATCAGTGAGCGAAGCACAGGAACCAATGCAGCATTTACATAATTTTGTTTTTTGTTAATTTAATCAAAAGTGTACGGGTGTTGTACTCTTTTCCTCATAGGGGAAACCCTTCGTTAGGGCGTGAGGTTTTTAACGAGGCAGTGACCTTTGTAAACCCTCTAATATATATGGAAATACCCCCAAAAAAGCGTGTACTTTTGTTGAGTATGTATAATTCATCGTCGAAGTGTTGCAGGCCTTCGAAAAAAGGAAGCACACCAATCGACAAGAAGCGCATCGATAACTCGCCATAAAAATCGAGGTATGAAATGTCAAAGAAAGACATCGTACCCTTCGACTTTGAATAGGCGCAAACCCGCGGTGAAACTTCGATCGTGGGCTGCTTCGAAGTTGTCTACATTTTAAAGAATTTCTTTCTGCAGCATCTTCGCCTCTATGGCAAAGTAATTATGATCAAGTTACACATGAATGTCTGTAATGCTTAAAAAAATGGAAACAAAAGAAAAAAAGCCGAAGTGCTGCTCGACCTCAAAGAAGGCCACGCACCTCTCGGCTAAGTTGGGGGCTAAGAGTGCCTGCCCCCGCACCGAAGGAGAAACATACCTTTGGAAGAAAAAAGGCAAAGTACTGCTCGACCTCAAAGAAGGCGGCGCACCTCTCGGTTAAGTCAGGGGCTAATAATGCCTGCCCCCGCACCGAAGGAGAAACATACCTTCGGAGGAAAAAAGTGGAAGTGCTGCTTGACCTCAAAGAAGGAGGCGCACCTTAGGCTAAGTCGTGGGCTAAGAGTGCCTGCCCCCGCACCAAAGGAGAAACATACCTTCGGAAGAAAAAAGCCGAAGTCCTGCTTGACCTCAAAGAAGACGGCGCACCTCTTGGCTAAGTCAGGGGCTAAGAGTGCCTGCCCCCACACTGAAGGAGAAACATACCTTCGGAAGATAAAAGTCAAAGTACTGCTCGACCTCTAAGAAGGTAGTGCACCTCTCGGCTAAGTCGAGGGCTAAGAGTCCATGCCCCCGCATCGGAGGAGAAACAAACCTTCGGAAGAAAAAAGCCAAAGTGATGTCGACCTCAGGAGATGGTTTACCTCTGGGCTAAAAGTCAAGAGCTAAGAGTGCCTGCCCCTGCACTAAAAAAAAAGAAAGGCTAGGAGTGCCTACCCCATGCCGAAGGCATTAGATACCTTTGGAAACAAAAATGAAAATTTGATGAAACAAAAGTCGAAGCCTGGATAACCATCGCTATGAAATTCGTGATAAGAACTTATGATTAATAGAAAGTACAACGTGAAACCAAGAGATGCATTACCAAGCCATTAAGAGCAAAGTAAGCGATTGAAAGATCAAGGCCAAGTCAAAAAATGATGCTTCACTTGCGTTGCTGCCGAAGGTCCCTATGGCTTCAAAGTTAGGGGGATGGCATACTCTGAATGATGCTTCGCTTGCGTTGCTGCTGAAGGTCCCTATGGCTTCAAAGTCGAGGGGGGGGGGGGCGGCGTTCTCAAGATCACACTTTGCACGCGGTGCTGCCGAAGGTCAAAATCAATAAGGACCAACTCGATAAGCACAATATATAATAACAAAACATAATAATTGTCTCAACATTCTTTATTCCTCAAATTCATCAACATCTGGATCAATAAAATCCTTATACCATGAGCTAAAGCCAAATTGAAAGGCTATGTATTGACTGGCATGAAAAGGCAACACTGGATCCAATGGGGATCCAACGTAGGAAGATGAAGAAGTGGTAGATGAAGATACATGCAAAGTGTTCCCGCCTTCAATACGTTGCACTATTTGCGAAGAAGGCCCTCGGTGGTAACAAAATTGAAACTAGCGGGGAAGGAACCCATGGTTATCGTCTTCCGGCTCAGGCTTCGAGTCGACAAGAATATGCGGAGGATCAACATCTCCGCGCGCAATCCAACGGGACTCACACTTAGCCCTACAGGTCTCTAAAACTGAAGGACTAAAAGACTTCCAGAACGCTTTGGATTTGGCATTCATCATGTCATACGACCTACACTTCGTCCTCCAGTACCTCCCGAAATCAATAGCTAGGTGGTGACGGTGGAAGGAATCCTAGCAAGACCAAGACATGAAAAAATTGTCCCGCACCATAGTGATGGGAAAAGCTTCTTCAGCTACCTGCGTAGTGTCCGAGGGGAGGACCTGCGTAGGGAGCAAAGATAGTCAAAACATTTAACAACAAATAAAACTTTATATATTATAGATACTTTAGTCGAAAACAAAATGTTCAAAACCAAACACGACACTTCACACTTTTTCCTCACACCTTCTCGGGTTCTTCAGCCGCCATGGTCGTTGCATTAGTCGAAGGGTCTTCTTTCGCTTTTGCCTACAGCAAAAAGGTTCAATGAATGCGCAGATGGCGGAAATCTCGATTTTTTTAAAAAAACAACAAAAACACGTACTCGCTGGCGATTTGATTTTCGCCTCCCGAACGGCAAGCTCACGGTTGTGTTTGCATAAATAATTGGTAGTGAATGACCGTGTAGTGGCCTTCGACGCCCTTACACGGCCGAAGTTGACATATCCGATGGGTAGAAAAAGGTGGGCTTCTGAAGCGCAGTGTGATGGTCACAACCAATCATCTCAATTGACTAGACTAAACTCCTGGCTGAGACCATGGCACAGAAGTCACCGTACAGCTGGGCTGCGGGCAAAACGCTACCGCTAGTTTCACTGATCCATCCAATAAGTCCACCCAGCCCGACAAGGTCAAGCGTTGGAGGCAGGGCCGAAGCACCGATTCCATCAAAGGTATTGCAAATGGCTTCGCAGGCTGCAATGGCCTTTGGCTCCAGTTCTCCAAGAACAGTGAGGGCATCCTCGGATAACGCCTTCACCTCATCCAGCTCTTCGTGCAGCCACTGCGTTTTAGCTTTTTTAGCGGTGCAGAGGGCTTGCAACTCTGAAACCTAAGCTTCGGACGCCATTAGATTCTACCGAAGACAGGTGACCTCTTCCTCTGCACTCAGTTTGCTTGAGCGAAGGGAGCTCATTTCTTTTTCAAGCTACTGCAAGCGTAGATCAACCTTCCTCGCTTGTCACACGAACTCTCAATTTTGGGCTTCGGCCTTCTCCGCCCGGACCTGAAACATATCCCTTTGTGCCTCTGCATTTCTTGCGCGGGCCTCAAAATTGTCCACCTGCTTGTGCTGAGCACGTGAGATAAGCATAGCTTGCGATAGTGCACAGGTATGTGAATAAATAACCAAGAAAGTGATGCAGGATAGTAATAAATAAATAAATATAATAAAATATATATAAATACATTCGCAATGGCCATATCGGAGGTGTCGATGAGCTCAGTAGCGGGCTTTCGCGCGAGAAAAATCTCAAGCTCGGGTAGAACGAAGGTGCTAAAACTCTTCTTTGCATCATTGACCTCCCCGAAGCTTGGCTCAAACGATGAAATCTTGTAGGCTTCAACATCAATAGCCTTCGCGTCGAGTAAGCTACTGTGACTCATAAGCCCCTTTCTGCCGCAGTGGGGTATGGGCGGTGAAGAAGTCTCCTCTTCGGTCTCTGTGGCTCTATGGCCATCGATGGCTTGAAATCAGAGGAGGAACTCGGAGACGAAGAGGAAGATGATGAGTTAGCTACCGCCTCATCATTCTCGGCTCCTTCGGCCTCAATTTCCCCTACCGCTGGCTTCGCGATCACGTGTGGATCCGAAGGCTCGTCGTCGTCGTCACTAAGAATTAGTGTGGGAAGGTCCACACGCGCACAAAAGGATGATTTCGGTGAAGAGGAGCGAGGATCCTGTGTGCCCTTTGGGGGCTCCTGTCGAAGGGGCACAGCTCGAAGGGCCAGTGAGCCCTCGGGAGTCAATTCCTCATGAAGGTCATCGAAGGCCACTTTGCGAGGTCTCTTCCTCATGGCAAGTGCTTTCTTCTTTTTGCCCCCTTGCGGCGAAGGGTTTGCATTTCTCCGCTTCCTATGGCTGCCAGCAGCAAGTTCTCTGCCGATATCGGCGGTCCGGGATCCCTCTCCACCTTAACCCAGTAAGGGCACGGTCACTTTTGTTTTATCCTTATAGAAAAGACCTCGAAACTCAAAAATTTGGTTGAGCAGCCGGCCAAGACCTTGGTCAGCGCATAGTTGGGCTTCGCCCTGGGTAAACTTCCCGAGCACCATCATGGCCTTAGCCTCTACTTAGGCTACCATTAGGTCTGCCACAAAGCAAGAAGTGTAAGCAAATGACAGTCGAGGTGCATTTAGGAACGTGATAAAAGATAATACCTGTGAAACCTCGGAGAACAGGGTGAGGGCGGTAGAGCCCCTTCAGCCCTTTGCCACCGAATTTCGAATGGTCCCGTCCCAGCTGAGGGGCCATACTCCAGATGCCACAAACTCTCCTATGAGATCGCGAGTTGAGAGGCCTCAAGTGCTGGCCTTTGAGAGGCCTTTAGCTGCACATCGGGGGCGCGGTTCCCCTTCACTTCTTTGCACTTGGACACAAGAAGCTCTTCTCGGTCCACCTTGTGGTAGAACCACCACTTCATCTAGTCCTTCGGAATTTATTTTTGTACGGCACGACTGGCGTGGTTAGGCCAGCGCAGTAAGTAAAGTTCAAGCAGCCATACTGGGCTTCGCTTTGCACGCTGCAAATGAAGACTAGTCTTGACTGATGGTGAAGCCTGTGGGCTGCGGCGAAGGCCCTGGCTGACGCCTTCGCTGCTTCAGAACAGGCCGCCCAGACGAAAAGGCCCCGAACAATGGCGTTTGGTGTTAGCTGATGCAGGTAGACTTCAAACAATTTTAGAACTTTTGGCACCATCTCATCGCAAGGAAAGCAGCGCCCCACTCAGAAGTAGTCGACGAAGATGATGGCTTCGTCATCTTCGGGCTCCGGAGTCACATGGCTCCCCGAGAGCCTAACCTTCGTGACATCACTAATCAAACCCTCCCTTACCAGCCCAACTAGGACCTCATCATCAACCTTAGATTGTCCAATCCAGTAGGTCTTCGGATGGTTTGCCTTGCCCTTCGGAGCCATTCGCGCAGAGCTTCAAAAAGAAAAGTGACTGCGAGAGACTTCGTATGAGAGCTGTGGCTTCAGCGAGTTCAAGCGATAAAAATCAAGCCAACGCGTGGAGCATATTTATAGCGGTAAAAATAGGGGTAACAGTGGTTAAAATGAGATGCGTCGGAAGTTGAACCGTAGCCGTAAAAGACAGTTCGGCATGAAGCGAAGACATTTAATGTCCTCAATCCGATTGTTTTTTAGAGGTAGAATGGTCATACCAACACAATAATAATAATAATAGTAGTAATAATAATAATAATAATAATAATAATAATAATAATAATAATAATAATAATAATCAAAATGAACAACATGAGGGGGCTATCTGCTAAAAGGTTGAACTAGCCCCTGGGGGCCTTCGACGGGCCGAAGGGGACGGCGTTGAGCTATATCATCCGATTTACAGGCTTGGCCCTTCGAAAATGAACCTTACCTTTAAGGGGCTAGTGTTGGGGGATGATATCCCGTACCCCTTCGGATGGTGAGTTGAAGCCTGTCGGTGGTTGAGCATTGATCAATATTACAGTTGTATTTCAGGAAGTGCAGGCAAAGGCTTTGGCGGGCCTTCGGTCGGAGGCCGAAGGTCGATCCGCAACACCAACAGTCAACATAGACGAAGGCTCTGGTGGGCCTTCGGTCGGAGCCTGAAGGTCGACCCACGGCATCAGGGATCCGAATAGGCGAAGACTCTGGCGAACCTTCGGATGAAGACCGAAGGGTGACTCAGGGTGCAGCACTGAGGCTGCTGAAAGTGCCTAGTGGGCGTCGAAGCCCGTGTAGCCGCTCAGGGTATAGTTGTAAATGTGCAGATGTACTTGATTGTACCATAATACCCCTGAATATTCTGGAAATGTGGCAGTTGGGGGGTGAAACTGTAAATCCTAGCATGGAGTGGTTGAGTACGGGCTATAAATAGGCTAGCACTATAACTGAGCTAACAGAGAAATAAAGATTATTTCACCCTCTGATACGTGTCACACTTCGAAGCCTTCGGCTTTCCCTCTAGATCGAAGGCCTTCCTTGTTGTCTGGTGACTTAGACCCCAACAGTACCCTTTGATGATTCGTGAAGTGTTGTGTCTCTTAGTGATGAACTATTTCAATATTGGAGCAAGAGTTTGTAAATATCCACTGTGATAACCATCGTGGTGCCTACCCCCTCCAGTGCGGTGAGCCCGTCACCAATTGCGGCCCGGTGCCGCACTATCAGGGTGTCAGGATACCCTCCATTACGCCAAGGTGTCAGCGCCCATCAGCCTAGGCCTTTAATGTAGGTCACTTCTTGACAGGCAAAGCACAACCGGCGCTCCCCTTTCGGTAGATCTTCTCAGGGACTACTGAATCACCCTGCTATCTTCAGGAAGGTGGCCCGATCATCCCGAGGGTGGTCTTGGGAGGCATGGATCAGGGAGGTCAATGCTTTAGGAAGCATGGCTCTGGAAGACTCGGGCTTCGGGGAGACCGAGCCTCGGGAGGCTGAGCCAGTTAAGCCAAGGGAAGGCTTCATAGGTACGAAGAGGTACCGTGAAGGGACATGACGACTTCGGAGGTCGAGCCTTTCACTAGGGATCCATAGATCAAGGCTCCGGGGTGACTTGGATGGTACTCTTCAACCATTATCCTCAGGCTAGCTTATTTTCCCCCCAACAGTACACCCTCATTCTCAGGCCCTGACGTTTTGGAAGGGAAGAGGATGCAGAGGAAAAATCAACCCCAGCCTGGTGTCATATCAAGGATGCCTAATGGTGATTCTTTGTCTTTCAAAGTCACTAGAGTAGAGGTTTTGTGTAGGTTTGGAGAATCCCGTATGCTCGCCTGGCAGGACAAGACGTGTCAAAGCTACGTTCTGACTGGATAATGCGAGGGGTCACAAGGGTCTTGTACCCGCGATCCTACCACACGCCAAAAGAGGTTCCGGTCATTAATGTAACAGGACGTCTGCGTGAGAAAGCGAGGCATTTCATCATGTAGTGCTACCACGTGTTGGAGAGAAACCGGATAGGGCCACGACCCCCTCCCATAGGAGTCTTAATGGAAGGACACGGCAACGTTCGTCTAGCTTCATCTTCCGGACCTACGTGGCTGCGTGGCTCGGGTATAAAGCCAGGGTTACTCGGTTGGAGCCTCCACAGCCCATGAGCAAGCAGTTATCCTTGACTTGAGTATGGCATCGTCTTCCTCTTCATGCTCCTCAGAGACATCGATGATCTCAATGGCTCCTTTGGAAGCTGGGCTATTTCGGCCGTCGGTAGAGGTGTTGGAGGTGAAACAGCCTCCTCCGCTACTCCGGCCCGACCTTTGGCCAGGAAGGGCGTGCGTGTCGAGACCATCGATATCTGCGATGATGACGAGGAGATCGACTGGGATCTCCTGTTAAGGGAGAGTGAGCCGGAGTCAATGGGGCCGGCGATGAAGCAGGAAGAGGCCAGGAAGGTGAGGGACAGGGCTTCTTCGGTGACCTCCTCGGACGCCTCAGCATCCTCTGGCAGCTCATGAGCCAGCTACTGTATCGGCTTCCACAACGATAGGCCGCAGATGAGGCGCATACGTCGTCAAATGTGTGGCCCCTGCCGGGACCCATAGGAGGTGAAGGCGGTCACCGGGATGTCGTACTTGGTGGCGCCGTGATATACCCATATCACCGCTGAGCTTAGTCACCTTGTACTCTTTCTCCCTTGTGTTGCTCCACAGGGATCTATCTTCTTTGTGGCAATTTCTGTATGGTTGTTTTAGTTTGTATCCCCTGGATGTACTGGTTGTTTAATAATATGACGTGAGTCTTCGGGAACGTTCATGTTTTCCTCCGTATCGCAATGCAAGAGCACCTTTTGAAGGGGTAGCCGCATGCGTCCGTGATTTCATGCCTCCCAACCATACTTCTTCGTCCCTTTCAAAGGCGATGGCTAGTTTTTCTGACGACCGGTAGATACTTAGGCTAACTGAGGAGAACCGGGTGGAGTAGTGGTGATCTCATCATCTATGGTTACTGCATACTTCTTCCTAATATGTTCCAGATTTCTAACTCAGCGAAGTCCCTCTGGAACCTCTGGAGGAGGCGGTCTTTGACCCTTCGGGTTCCTTACCAGCTACCCGGGTAGAAGGCGATGATGTGTCAGAGGAACAGCCGAAGGCTTAGGCAAGAGAGGTGGTCCACGACCCTCTCGGCCATTAGCCACTGCCTGGCTCCGGAGGTATTATGTCCAGAGCCTGGCGACAGCGCGTCAAAGGCGAGGCCGAAGGCCGGGTGGAAGAGAGGGTCCACGACCCCCTCGGCCCTTAGCCGCTGCCCAGCTCCGGAGGTATTCTGTCCGAAGCCTAACAATGGCGCTTCAGAGGTGAAGCCGAAGGCAGGGCGGAAGAGAGGGTCCGTGACCCCCTCGGCCCTTAGCCGCTGCCCAGCTCCGGAGGTATTTTTTCCGGATCCTGGCCCTTTCTCGCTAGGTCTTTTCCAAATCTTTTAGCCCGACGGAGTTTTCGAAGAAACATCTCCATTGCGGGGGTTTTTCAGAAGTCTCTCCGTGGTGTGGAGGTTTTTGTGAAAGCTCTTCATTGTGCGGAGGTTTGGAAAAGGCCCTCCATTTTTGCTGGAGGCCTGTGAAAGGTTCTTCATTCTTACCGGAGGTTTTATAAAGCTCTCCATTTTACGGGAGGTTTTGGTGAAAGTCTCCATTTTTACCAGAAGTTTTGGTGAAGTTCTCTATATTTACCGGAGGTTTTGGTAGGGTTCTCCATTTTTATTGGAGGTTTCATAAAGTTCTCCGTTCTTACCGGAGGTTTTGGTAAGGTTTTCCGTTTTTACCAAAGGTTTTGTAAAGCTTCTCCATTTTTACAGGAGTTTTTTTTTTTGGGTCAAGCTCCGTTTTTACCGGAGGTTTGTAAAGCTTCTCCATTTTTATGGGAGGTCTTTTTTTTGTGAAGCTCTCCATTTTTACCAGAGATTTTTGGTGAAGCTCTCCATTTTTACAGGAGATTTTTGGTGAAGCTCTCTATTTTTACCAGAAGTTTTTGGCGAAGCTCTCCGTTTTTACCGGAGTTTTTGGTGAAGCTCTCCGTTTTTACCGGAGGTTTTTGGTGCAGCTTTCCGTTTTTACCGGAGATTTTTGGTCAAGCTCTCCGTTTTTACCAAAGGTTTTGGTAAGGTTCCTTGGCATGTATTAATGCTGAAGGCCCTACACACTATCGGAGCTACGCAATACCTTCCAGGAAACCTAGGCAGTCTTGCCTTCCAGGTGACCTAGGCATGCTATGCCCACGGTGTGTAGGCTTGGCGTGCACCCAAGGAAATGCCCGGGTGCACCGCAACACTATCCTCCAAGGATGTGCCCTGGCACGTGGCATTTTTATGACCGAAACTGTGCAATGCCTTCCAGGACACCCTGGGCATAATCTGCCTTGCAGGTGACCTAGGCATAAGCGGCGCCCATGGTATATAAGCATGTCGTGTAGAGAGGATTCGTTGCTACAGCATTCCTCAGAGCACCGCATCCTCACATCAGGGCAGTCCCCTGATATGCGGTGTCCACACACTATCAAGGCTACACAATACCTTCCAGGAAACTTGGGCAGTCTTGCCTCCCAGGTGACCTAGGCATGGTACACCCGCGGTGTATGGGCTCCACTTTCGACCAGGACAAAGCCTGCCCTCTGGAAAACCTTTTCAGGTGACCTTAGATTTAGGCAAGCAATGCTTACTGGTGCGTGGGCTTGTCACGCCTCCAGAGAAATCCCTCGAGGGCGCCACAACTACATTACCAAATCCCTTGATAACCGGCATCTACACACTATCGAGACTACACAATACCTTCCAGGAAACCTAGGCAGTCTTGCCTTCCAGGTGACCTAGGCATGCTATGCCCGCGGTGTGTAGGCTCCACTTCCCATCAGGGCAAAGCCTACCCTCCGGGAAACCTTTTCAGGTGACCTTAGGTATGGGCAAGTGATGCTTAATGGTGCGTGGGCTTGTCACGCCTCCGGATAAATCCCCCGAGGGCGCCGCAACACAGTCTATCAAGGAAATCCCTTGATACGTAGAAACTACACTTCCAAGGCCACACAATGCCTTCCAGGAAACCTGGGCAGTCTCGCCCCCAGGCGACCTAGGCATGATGCATCCGCAGGAGTGCAGGGATTTTGCATGGTTATACTAGCTAAGTTTTGTTGTCTACTATTGGCAACAAGAAGCTATTTGTAGCATGAAACATAGCTAGGTTAAACAACTGCTCATGCTAAATGAGAATGTAACTTAAGTTCTACTGCATCTACTTAGTAGCTATCTATTGCAAAAAGACTTCTAACAATATAGTTGGAGGCCCCCAACAGACTCTTACCTTACCGCATGAAAGACAGATCACTAGGTAGACTACTGGGTAGTTAGCAGTGGGCGTACCTTTGTAGGAATGAGGCCTCTATTGTGAGGCTTGGCGGCCTCGAAGCCCGTGGCTAGGCTGGGAGAGGCGGAGCTTGGCCTCCTTCACCTTTAGCCATTGCCTGGCTCCGAAGGTAACCTTTCCTGAGCCTAGCGGTGGCACGTGGGAGGTGTGGTTGAAGGCTGGTTGGGAGAGGTGGAGCTTGACCTCCTCCATCTTTAGCCGTTGCCCGGCTCCGGAGGTAACCCGTCTGGAGCCTAGCGACGGCGTGTCCCCAACTCAGTTCTCGTTGCTGGATATGGTACCGTTGATAGTAGGGTTGGTGGTGATGGTGCAAGGTTGAGGGGTTGGGGATTCGCCCAGGAGTTTGCCCCAGGCCCTTGAACTCTTCGTCTTCCTTCGCCGGCTCCTTCTGCAGCCAGGTTTTCAGCTTGCCTTACGAGGTATTTCTCCCAAAAGGTAATGAGGGTGTGACATTCATTGGTGTTGTGGCCGCGCCCGGGTCCGTGCAGGACGCACCCGTATGCCTTCGGGGGCACCGGAGCTTGGAGTTGTCATTGGGGTCGCTGTCGAAGGCGGTGTGCCCCGAAGTCGATGGTTTTCCCAGGGTTTCCTTCCCCCTTGGGAGACCGTCGAGGCCGCCCGGTGAACCGGTTTCCGGAGCCAAAGTGGTTCTGACTATGCCTCCCCTGACAAGGTGGGCTTGGGGTTCCCTGAGCGCGGTTGGCGTTGCAAGGGTGGCATCGGACGCACTGGCGGGATACGTGCCTCCCAGAGCCCTCCGTCTCCTTGGAACCTTTTCTTGCCTGAGGGGCCCTAGGAGAGCGTTGGGTGGACAGACTTCCCAAAGATGTTGGGTCACTCGGGGTATTCCAGGTATGGTCGAAGGGGATACCTGGGGACCAAGTCCAGTCGGGAGCATTCCTGGGCTAGACCGCCCAGAACCATTGGAAGGCGGCCTGCTTAGCTGTGGCTTCCGTCGCGCCCTCTCTTGAGGCGGTGAGGTCTTCATTGTGTAGGGGCTGGAAGGCCTCTACGCCATCTGGAGTTCCTACACCGACCTAGGGTTCTGGGTTGGGCAAGGTCGGAGGAACGCTGTCCCACACATCGGCAGGGCTGGAGCATGCGTACGATGCGTATGGCCGAGGCAGCCATGCATATGGTTGCATGCTTGCAACGGTGGGTATGGCAGCTTTAACCGATTTTCTGGTGGTTTTCCTGGTGGATTCCTACCTCTCTTAACACTTCTGTGTTCGAATCCCCACAGACGGCGCCACTGTTGGAGCAAGAGTTAGTCTTGCTCCAGCAAATATGGCGAGAGTTTCTTCTAAAGAGGAGACTCAAGCTTGGAGACGAAGTTTGAGAGGAAGGAACACCACAAGTATATTGATGGTGGGAAAATGGATCGATCTGGGGGGAGAATCACAGATTTTCTGTGATGCGTGTTCTGTGTCCATCTTTTCTCCACTTACCCCTTTCCCGGATGACCATGGCCCCCTATTTATAGGGTCATGTGTAGCTTCGCGTACAAGTTATCATAATGTACGAATATCTGGGACCTGACTGAATTACAAGGCCTTATCCCGGATAACTCCTTTCTATCCTATTGGGGACGTAAATATCCACCGTGGTAACTATCGTGGTGCCTGCCCCCTCCAGTGCGGTGAGCCGGTCGCCAATTGCGGCCTAACGTTGTACTATCAGGGGTGTCAGGATAGCCTCCATTACACCAAGGTGTCAGAGTGGTGCCCATCAACCTAGGCCTTTAATGCCAGTCACTTTTTGACAGGTAAAGCACGACCGGCACTCCCCTTTCGGTAAATGTTCCTAGGGACTGTTGAATCACCCTGCTGTCTTCGGGAAGGTGGCCCGATCATCCCGAGGCAGGGGGCCTCGGGAGGCATGGATCCGGGAGGTGAATGCTTCGGGAAGCAAGGCTCCAGAAGACTGGGGCTTGGGGGAGACCGAACCTTCGGGAGGTTGAGCCTTCAGAAGGCTGAGGTTTCAGGGGACCGAGGCTTCGGGAGGCTGAGCCAGTTTAGCCAAGGGAAGGATTCATAGGTACGAAGAGGTACCGTGAAGGGACCTGACAACCTCGAAGGTCGAGCCTTTAGCTGGGAATCCATAGATCAAGGCTTCGAGGGGACTTGGATGGTACTCTTCAACCATTATCCTCAGGCTGGCTTATTTCCCCCCCCCCCCCCCCAACAATCATATCTATTAGTGATTCATGAAGAGTCATGTCTGATAGTGATGAATCATCGTGTCTATTGGTGGCTGGTGAAGAACCGTATCTCTTAGAGATGACTGTTGGTAAAGTATAAATAGAGCATGGTTCAATGTTATTCAAGGTAAGAATGACAACAAAGGCAAGGAAGACGAATCCAAGAACTCAAGGCTACAATGCAAAAACAACTCACTCAGATCAATAGTGTGTGATACTTCTATAGGGGTATCACTCTCTAGTAGTTAACAGTCTTGTAAAGTTTGAACTACATCCATGGTCATCTGGGGCTTCATTGTATCTTGGGAGGCTTTTTGTTGGTAACATGGTGCACACCTTATGGTGGGGATAAATAAGCCTTAAGGAAAGTATCTCTAAGACGTGCCTTGAAGTCAATCCTATGTTACTATAAGACATCTTTGGTCACCTGCACCAACAATCTTAAGGCTTATTTTATGTCATGGAGTAGAAGTCTCAATTTGATCACTTCTGCATCAACATGTTATGTTGGCAAACAAAATGAAGTATGTGCTCTAGTCATGTTTACCATGCCGATTGTGTTCCGCCGCTAGGCTGAGTGGGCTTGTTGCTTCTCTAGAAGCATGCAGGTGGACAATATGTGTTCACTATTTGATGAGCATCGGGTACATGGCCTTATGTTGGCTAGTACTGGATTGATAGGAACGTTAATCCAATGATTGTCGATTATTACTCTATCATGTATTCATGCTCCTCGTGCATAAGTTTAAAATTTGCATAGCCCGCACATATGTTGCATGGTGGAGGACTACAATAATTTCTACAATAATTTATTGCTCGTGACCACATCAAGTTGACTGCTACAGCAACATCGTTAGTGTGCAAGGCATAGCAGGAAGTGTGCAAGGCATAGCGGGACACACAAGTAAGAAGTTCCATGTTAATAAATTCATTTATTTTAGCATACGATCGCTTGATCATTCAAAGATGTTGATTACTTAGTCACACATGAAGCGGAATGGTTAGTGCATATGTGTATTTGGGGGTATTTACTTGTGTGTCTATTTGATTTACCACAATTGTGTGTATTAATTAATCATTTACACAACTTTACCACAATCATTAAAAGAAGGTATGTATTGTTGTGTGTATTTGCACAGGTTAAGCATAACTCTGTTCATTTTGATGAATGGGTATGATGGAGTATAAATAAGAGTCCGGGTATTTGGACTGAAGCACGGGGTAATACATTTAAGGTCATCTCCAACAGATACTTAAAAATTCATCGCCTATAACGCTATTACAGCATCATCTAATACTATTACAGTACTCTTTATTTTTTCTATCTCCAACACCTACCCTATTTCCTACCTTCATTCTTCTCCTCGCTCTGAACACATAGTCAACCTCTATGAACAGTGCTGCGGGTGCTACAGTGTTCCAACAAATTTAGAGTTCTAGATTCCCTCTCCTCAACACTGTAGTAGCACTGGATACGGACTCTACTAGAGAGAAAATTCGAGCGCTACAGTGCTTTCGGGGGTACTGTAGCACTAGATACAGACTGTGTTGGAGATGGCCTAAGTCCAAGCATTTGGACAAAGGCAGTGCATAATAAATTTAGTATTAAGTGATCACAATTAATTTATATAGTAAGTACTAATAATACAAATCTAGCAGTACTTTTGTTAAGTTACTAGCTAGTGACCTGGTGTTTGCAACATCAAGAGAGGATGGGTCTCAAGCCCACTATAATTTGATCACGTAGGGTGGAACCTTGACTCAACGCTTGATATCCTACGTCAAGTCTTGATTTCAATGAGACAAAAGTAAACCTGAAGAGTGATTGTGAGCACTACCAATTTAATTCCATCCAAAGATGTGAAAGTGCTCTGTACCAGTAATGAACAAGGGAAAGGTTGAGTAAAATGCTCTTAATAGGCCTATAACATTTTTTGTTGAAGTAATAAAGTTATAGTAGTACTTCAGATAAAGCCTACCTATATGAGTGCAGAAGTGAGGCCACTTTGAAGGGTTAGGGCTTGAAGATAGTGCCTCATTTTTCTTCTCATTTTTTGTTATTTTGAAAATTGTGGGGAACTGTTGGAGATTTTCAAAATAAAGTAAATTATTTTGGGTCCATATTACTTATTTCTTATTTGTTTTATCACAAGTGAGGGGCCGGGAAATATTGTCATGAAAAAATGGTATAATAGACTATGTTAATAGTCATTTGTATTAAGTTTAATATTGCTAGTGTGCAGCCTCAACATTTGTAACCACCTGCGATTATTATTTTGGACGCTATAACAACAATTGACACATGCGCTAAAAGTTGAATAGTCATGATGGTTGATGAATCACTGTACCCTTTGATGATTCATGAAGAGTTGTGTCTCTTATTGATGAGCCATCGTGTTTATTGGTGACTCATAAAGAGTCATACCTCTTAGTGATGAATCATCATGTCTGTTGGTGGCTCGTGAAGATCACGTTTCTTAGAGATGGTTGCTGGTAAAGTGTAAATAGAGCACGGCTCGGTTATTCAAGGTAAGAATGACAAGAATGGGAAGAAAAGCAAGAAAGGCGAAACCAACAACTCAAGACTATAATACCAAAACACTCTCACTTACATCACTAGCGTGTGATACTTTTACAGGGGTATCACTTTGATCACTAGTGAGTGTACATGTAGGCGATGGGGCTTTATTATATTTTGGGAGACTTTTTGTTGGTAACCCGGTGCGCACCATATGATGGGGACAAATAAACCTTAAAGAAAACGTCTCTAAGATGTGCCTTGAAGTCAATCATGTGTTACTATGAAACATCTGTGGCCACCTGCACTAACATTTTGAGCTGCCTATTTTGAGAATAATGCAAAGAGGGAACAAGCGAAGTGCTCTAGTGCATGTCCTTGTGGTCCACTCGTATGAGGGGTAAAAACCAGTCAAGGGTGCATATTTGTCCACTCGTATGAGGGGTAAAAACCAACACAGGGGGGGGGGGGGGGGTGGTAAAACCTTTAACATCCACAGTGTGGAAAAAATGTGTATTACAATATATAGGGTATCAAATCTTTAAATCCACATCTTTGCAATCCCCAAAGATAGAAGTGTAATGTCACATAAGATTTGGCCACTTGGAGCCTCTTATTATGTAAAAAAATTAGGGCTGCAAAAATATACACAGCATCCTCAGGTCGCAGTAATAGTCGAGGGTGCGTTGCTCACGTAAGAAGTGAGGTCTTCCTTGTTACAGAAGGATTGCTCTAGATTTTTTTTTTTTTTTTTTGGGCAAATAGAACATTTTGTAGTCTCGTAAGGAAGGAAGTGTACTCCGCACCATCGCATTCGACCTCCACAAGTCTGAATATGCAAGATTGTTCTAGATTATTTTGAGATTTTGTTTAAATTTATAAGAATTTTTAGTCTAGTCCCTTGTATACAATCAGGTATTATGTGATTTAGATAGTACTCCCTTCCGTCATAAATACATGTCATTTTAGAAAATATTTTATCAAACTTTTAAAACTTTGACTAACAATAGATTTCTAAATATTTAGTTTGCAAACCTTAAAATAATCTTGAAAAATGCTTTCATAATATCATAAATTCAATGTATTTTATAAGTATATTCTAATAGAAAATAATGATCAAAGCTATACATTGAAAATATGTCTTATCCAAAATAACATGTATTTGTAACCAGAGGGAGTAACATTTCTCCATTGTTCAAATAGGAGCCATCACTTGGGCTTAGTTGCATAATGCTTCTATAGTTCAAATAGGAACAGTAAATGGTCCATAGGGCTTTCTATATATGGTAGAAATATATTTTTTGGTACACTAGCTAATACGGAGGGATGACATGACCTTCTCGATGCAGGATCACCAAAGATAAACAATGATGAAAAGTATCTGTTCATTCATTGTCATTGCATAGACTTGCGCCTCTTTAATCCACCGAAGATAGAATGTGGAACTTGCCACATTTGTAGATGTTCACCTGTTGTCACTGCAAGAGACTTGCGCCTTTATAGATTCATCAAATCACATGCTAAAAGATAACTATTGAAACCCCAATTTCTAGTAGAAAAGTAAGCACGATCTTAAATGGAGCACCTTATTCCCCTCTATGTTGATTGCGCCTAATCATAGGAAAAATGGGCATGAGACCGTCATCATGGGAGTAGCTTGTAGCTAAAATATATTCGTAATATCGAGTCTAAATTACATAGATGCACACCTCTAGCTTATATAGACTCCTATGACATCTAAAATAGGAAACAAACTCACTATATAACTTGGACTCGAATAAACAAAGACTAAACCTTCTGCCATTGGTTCATCTTTGATATTGTAGTGAAATCGAAAGGAAACCGAGATTGGGACTAGATCCATTGCGTGGGCCATCAAACAAGCTTTACAATGAGTATCACACATGTAAAACGGATTCCGTATGTGGAAGATATAAACTTTCTAATCCAGGTCCGTTGGCTATGATAAGATCAATCTAAATTGAATTCAAACCTTCCAAATATTCAAACTCCGTGTTAGAAACAACTTGAATCTGTGTCAATCATGAAAAGGAAGTCTTCTAAATATTTAGAAACCCATGAAACAACTAGATATCCTCCAATAATATCTTGTAAGCCTCAAACTCTCCATGTTTAACAATCCTCACATGTTGCCATGATAGCTTACGCAACATCTAATGAAATCATCATAACTCTTGATATGAACCTTCAAATCATATGCCGTTTTATCCATTGGAAAGTAGATTTGATAAATTTCTAAATAATAAATTTGTATTCTTTGAAACCTTCTGAAAATATGCACTTAATTTCAGCAAATTGATGAATAAAACAGCAAACCGTCTAACAAAAACTTAGTCGCATATTCCTCGTCATTAGGTATGTGTCATGATTCTCATTTGAGCAGGGCCATAACAAACACTATAATCGATGGATACAGTTGAACCCAGACAGATACTAATATGGCTATCACAACTTCTGGTGCAACGGGACATCACACAAATAAGCCTATGTTCAACATTTGGAACATCTCAGTTTCCCAATTCCAGATATTGGAGAGAGAGAGAGAGAGAGAGAGAGAGAGAGAGAGAGAGAGAGAGAGATCAGTGGTTCGCATAAATTGATTTCATGTTTACTTCCTCCTCGTATTGGATTATGAGATTTTGAATGTTTGGAGTGCTCCATTTATCACAGCCAGAAAATTGTAGGGCGGCCCTCTACTACCTATGTGTCATTCACTGGGCTTGTAGAAGCAGAATTAACAATGTATCACAGTACAAATGTTTTAACGGCAATTATCTCGAGCACACTCATAGTACACTTATTGTGTCAGATAAGGAGAGTAGCTTAGATCGCAGCTAACCAAACATTTTTGGGACCAGCCATGTGCATAGGTGGATGGTAAGGCTTGACCAAGAAGCACATTTCTAACCGTACTTTTTTGTCCTAACACGACGCGGATTCTCCATAGCCACGCCTATTCTCTTTGCAGTGACAGCAACGCACCCGCAGTGACCTTTTTTCTCTCCTGATTCTGCTGCAGCCATGCACCAACAATTTTGCACGGGTAGGATCTGGCAAAAATACGAATTTAAACATATTGAAATAGACCACATATTGATGTATTTACGAATCTAGCAGCTGTATTCGATACACGGTATGTTGAAAATCCATTTTCGAAACACAGTGTACTGAAAAAGGCATTTTCGATACACCGTGTGCTGTATACACACTGTTCCTGTATTCGGCACATGGTGTGCCGAAATACCTGTTTTCTGATATATTTTTTTTGCGCGTGCCGTTATTTTATGTAATTGGTAAATATGATCATGGCCGGCTGCGGTTCGCTTCTGTCATCTGATACTGGCATTTTGTTATTTTATGTAATTGATAACTTTCAACTAAATTTGAAACGATTTGCTAATTTAACTGTCTTATCCCGGTGAGTTGGCACTTCATGTTATTGGCAAAATTCAACAAAATTTAAAATTATATACCGGTGTGTTGTCATTTCATGTAATTACCAAATTTCAATAAAATTTGAAATTATTTGCTAATGTAACTGTACATTTCAAATTGCATGAGAAAAAAATATGTAGTCTCTAAAGCGGTGGGCAGCCTTAACACTTAGGTATGTTTGAACATGCACAACATTAACCCTTGTATCATTGAGCATCTCAAGATGGCGGTGGAAAGTGATGACGTAATGTTGGGATCGAGTTCCCAGACAAGGTGAACCTACGGATACGGAGATATCGAAGGTCCCTCAGAGTGATACGTACCAGAGGTGAAACAGTTTTTGATACCCCTTCCGGTTACACTGTGGCTCTATTTATAGCCCGTACCCAACGACCACATATGCCATTTACACATCTTACCCCCTAACCTGCTACATTTCCAGAATATCCGGGGGCATTATGGTACAAATGAGTATAATCGCATAATTACAGCAGTACCCAGGGCGACCGTAGTCGTGCCCACTATGCCGAGGTGGTTCATCCCTCCGAAGGGCACCGAAGCCTCCTTCGCCGAGATGCACGTCGGATAGCCTTCGCCCCTCAGCGAAGGTCAGCCCGCGTCTTCGCCTACTCCACACGATGCGGAATACGAACCCGGGCTTCGCCTATCAGTCGAAGGTCGTGAGCATTCGTCTTCGCCGGTACGGGAACTCGAAGATGCGAGCGCACCTACACCCTTCGACCAACGTTGCTCCACGATCTTCCCCGCTGACAGATGAACTCCCTGTAACAAAAGCACAATAGCTATCACGCAGCATCTCCAGTAGACTTCGCGGTTCCCTTCGAGGCAGGGGTAGCGGGAGATGATCCCCAACAGTAGCCCCCTACTGGCAAGGTTTATCTTTGATAGGTCGAGCCTGTAGCCTTCGAGATATCTCAACGCCGTCCCCATCGGCCTGTTGAAGTATACTAGGTTCAATGCGTGCCGTTGAGTTTTGTTGTTGTATATCAGTTTTCTTTTTTGGACAAACTGCTCCTCGGTAGCTGCCGAACAATCTGTAACTGCCTGCATTTAATGTTCTTGATGTATGCCTAAGCATGGTTTTCGGTGCCGGTTCAATTTTCAATGTGGGTGATTGTAACCACCACCGCCTCGCCCTATAAATATCGGGCCGCTGTCAAAAATTTTCACCGCGCCTTTGCTAAAGCGGTTGCTCTCGTACGAAGTCGACTAAAGTTTTTCGAGCGTTCTAGAAGAAGCCCCCGGTTCTCATATCTCTGCGCGACCTGCTGTTGAAGGCACTCCTTGGACTAGATGGCGCCGAAGCTTCGATCCTCCCGACCGAAGACTTACTGGATCGGGCAATCCAAAGTGGACGACGAAGTTTTGGGTGGCCTTGTGAGAGAAGGTTTAATCAGCGATTATTCGAAAGTCCGGTGTAACACCCTAATTTTCAGATTTCTCAAATTTCTAAAAATTTTCAAGATTATTGAATAGCTTCAACAATAGTATAGTTTTCTTAATCAATCAATCAATCAATATAGGTTATTATTTTGTGTGCATTGCATGCTGAGTTTTGTTAGGAGCTAGGTAAATGCATTAGAGTTCTTTTTCTTTTTCTTTTTCTTTCTCTTTGGTGCTTTGAGTGAAAAAGGTTTTGAAAAGGTTTTTACAAAACTCAGTAGTGAATAAGTTAAGGATCTTAATGGTTGGAATTCAAAATCTTTGAATTCATCATCTACTCAATCTTTGATCATACCTAATCCTTCTCTAGTTCAATTCAAATCTTATTCAAATCCTTATTTAAATCCAATCACTCATCTTTCTCAAATTCTACCCAAATCCAAATTCAAATTCCTTATCTACTCCTATTCTTGTTCAACCTCATCTTTTTTGTTTCTCTAAATTCACTCCAAACTCAATTCAAATTCAAACCCTATTCAAATTTCTCTGCAAAAGTTTCTTTTCTAAACCCAATATATATCTAAAATGTCTTTGGGCTCAATCTTGCTCAAGTCCAAACCCTTAGCCAAGTCTTCTAAATGGCCCAACGGAGGATCCACGAAATCTGTAAATTTTCGTGGAGTCCTAGACAACATCATCTTATCATGACATTTCAGAGTTCAAAACGGCCTCAAATGTAAATCTTGACAATACTAAAGTTGTAGGTCTCGTCGAGAGCTTCTATTTGAACCTATGGAATTCCTCTTTTGGATAATGGAGCTATGAGTTATGGCATCCGAAATTAGTGCTGTGTAGATAAGTCCGAGTTCAAACAGTTTATGTTGTGACATATTTTTGGAAATCAATATGACGTTTTCAAAAGTTCCAATGACTACCAAAGTTGTACATCTTTCCTAGTACTACAATGTAGAATCAAGAAACGTCCAATTTGGAGTCCGGACAATGGAGATATCATCCTCGGAATGCAGAGCTACGAAAAAGGAAACCGTAACCGACTCGAACTCGAATCCAATTCGTGTTCGATATGGACTCCACCTCAACTAGCCGCCCCTAGCCCAATATATATGAGTTTCACACCCTCTCCTACCCTTATTCCATGCCCCTAAGCCCTAGAAGTCGCTGCTGACCGCCGCCCGTGATGCGCTACGTCGTCTTCTCCACGAATCCTCCTTCCTCGACCATCAAAGCAATGTGAGGACCCCTTCTTCTCCTCCCTTACTACTGTTTTCGCATCATACTAAGTCCCTAGCTAAGCCCTAGCCCCGGCCAAAGCCCGATCTACGCCGCCACGGTCGTCGCCGTTGCGAACAGCCGCGAGACAGCCGCCGTGTGTTAAGTGTTTCGCGAACACAGCAACATCGAATTCACTGACTCATGGGGAAAGCTAGACAACCTCTGCAGAGTGTAAAACTGTTATAACAGCCGTGCTCATGGTTATGAGAGACTTGGATCCTCACATGATTAGTGGGTTGTGGTTATGAGTTTGGTTGTGGTTATGGTTCTGGTACAGGGAGTACTAGAGAGTTGTGGTTATGGTTCTGGTACAGGGAGTACTAGATGGTTTTAGTTATAGTACAGGGAGTACTAGAGGGTTATAGTATGCAGGGTGGGGAGCCTTGTATGCTATGTGTTGGACTATACAGGTTACATTCACTTAATAATTGTTTAATGCTTTTGAGTCTAAATGTGTTTTCAATACTCGCATTTACGCAAATTTACCATGTGTTAGCCTATTCTTGGTATAAGCTTGCATATCATTACTTTCCTACACTTACTGAGTACTCTATGTGCTTACACTTACTATTTTCCCTATACCATGCGACATGTGTGTTGTTGCTCAGTGAGTGAAGATGTTGAAGACTATCAAGACGAGATTGTGACGTTCTAGGCGCGTGTCTCCCGGTCGATTACCTGCGATGTTGTTAGGCACCAGTGCTTCTGTTCCGCTGCAGACATCTTCATAAAAGACAATATATGTCAATTGTTGTAAGAGTTTAACATTTATTTAATAAAAGTATTGCTTTTGTTACTTGACCTGTGACGTCCTTATGTGTGTTGAACGGCACACATAAGCCGCATCTGGTTTTGGCCGTTAAAAACGGGTGTGACAGGGGTGGTATCAGAGCTATACTGATCGTAGGACGCAAGCCTAAATAGAATGGTCGTGCCATAAGGTCATATTTTAAAAGCCTATTTTGCAAAACTCATCCTCATGCTTTTCTGACCTCTCAGTTTTCTCTCACTATGTACCTATTTCACTCTTTTGAGAAAAATGAATTTCCAACACTCCTCTTTTCAAACTCTTAGTTGTTAAACCATCCCAGCTACTCTGCTCGAGGAGGATGCACTTGAACATCTCTCTTGGCGCTCCTACCTTGAGTGAAAATTTATACGATAAATATGAAGATCCATCTAACAAGGAAGATTCATCTACCACAACACTAAAGACATGAAGATCTGCCTCCGCGCTGCTCTGAGTTTTAGTTCTTCAAGTTATAGGAGGATTTTCCCTAGTCTTCGGAGACATTAGAGCGATGTTAGGTCGTGTGCTTGTGTTGTGTGCCTTGTGTGATTCGGCTTTTCTGTTTGAGTGGTGGAATGCGTTGAGGGATGCTTTAGCATCTGATGACAGCTACATTCCTTATATATCTATATAGCTGATAGTATAGTTGGGTTTTCTCCTTCTAGCCTTTTCTCTTCATGCCCCAACCTTCTGCCTCAATCTCGATCAGATGGTGAATACAAAGAAAGATTAGCTTGGTAAAGGTACTGACAACAATAACAACAACAACTACCAGCAGATGCCACCTCAATTCAACAAGGAACAACTTTTGGTGACACAGACTCAGATCCTTCAAAGCATAGCTCAGAATATGGAAAGTCTACTGCAAATCACTAAAATTCAGAGTGCAAGAGACGAGCATAGACAACATAGTAGTAACGAGAAGATGATGATGCCCCTCCCACAGCGACAATCAGGAAGCAATTCTCATCTCAGACAATAACACCCCTGCAGTGTCAAGATAAAACCCAATACGTTGATGATCAAGGACAGAACTTCTAGGACCAACATAACACCCAGATGGAAAGCAGTCCTCAGTATCTCAACATTAGTGATTGGGTAATTACCTACAGCGAATTTCAACCTTAAAGGGCCAAACATTTCAAAAAGACAAAATCAAGTTGGATCAGTGCAACAAGGCAATCCTGTCAGTCAAGTTCTAAAGAGACAGAAGAAGAGGAAGATGTCAATCCAAGAACAAGGAAGCAACATACTTCCCCGTATGTCAAAACAAGCTCCTCAGCAAGGACCTATGTTTCGTCCCAACATGACTCAATCTCAGATACCTGTTCAGAGCCCCAGCTATCAGACACCTCGTTCAACTCCACCAGCCACTCCTTAGGTTAAAAATAGCCCAGTTACTCTCGCCAAAGGCAGAAGATGTTTTCATTGTGGAAAGGAAGGACACTATGTGAATCGATGTCCTAAGAAGTATCCAGGATTAGCCAACATTAATACTCCGAAGTCTACTCAGTTTCAATCCCAAGCACGTAATGGAAATCAAGCCCCTGTTCAGAACAACCGTGGGTAGCACAACTTCATCCGTGCAAAGGTCAACCATGTTACCGCAAGAGAAGCTCAAGATGCTCAGGATATGGAGTATGGTATGTCCCTTGACAACTCCCGACCTGCATCAGTTTGATTTGATTATGGAGCTTCGCATTCTTTCATAACTACAAAGTATATGCATCATAGAATGAGTCATAAAATAAGGGGGTAGACTTTTCAGCAAATCTTATAGTTTTGGAATCTAAGGGTAAAAATGTCATCCTTGGAATGGACTGGTTAGCCAAGTTCGATGGAGTAACTAAGGTGAGCTAAAGGAAGAATAGTATTAAGATGTTATACCCCGAAAGAATTGCTCATTCAAGACAGAAAAGTTAGGCGGATAACAGACTTAGAGAATTGACACTCAAAATTGGAGATTTTGTCTATCTCAAGATTTCACCCATCAGAAGTCCTCGAAGATTCAAGGTTAAAAGAAAGTTACCACTAACAAGAAAAAACAAACAAACAATTTGGAAAGCAAGAAAATAATTTGAAGACCAGATTTCCCTTGTCTCTTTTCCGATCTACCTGAATCTCGAGGGCGAGATTCCTTTAAGGGGGGTAGATTTGTAACACCCTGATTTTCAGATTTCTCAAATTTCTAAAATTTTCCAAGATTATTGAATAGCTTCAACAGTAGTATAGGTTTAAAACCTATTTTCTTAATCAATCAATCAGTATAGGTTATTATTTTGTGTGCATTGCATGTTGAGTTTTGTTAGGAGCTAGGTAAATGCATTAGAGTTCTTTTTATTTTTATTTTTCTTTCTCTTTGGTGCTTTGAGTGAAAAAGATTTTGAAAAGGTTTTTACAAAACTCAGTAGTGAATAAGTTAAGGATCTTAATGGTTGGAATTCAAAATCTTTGAATTCATCATCTATTCAATCTTTGGTCATACCTAATCATTCTCTAGTTCAATTCAAATCTTATTCAAATCCTTATTTAAATCTAATCACTCATCTTTCTCAAATTCTACCCAAATCCAAATTCAATTCTTTATCTACTCCTATTCTTGTTCAACCTCATCTTTTTCGTTTCTCTAAATTCACTCCAAACTCAATTCAAATTCAAACCCTATTCAAATTTCTCTGCAAAAGTTTTTTTCTAAACTCAATATATATCTAAAATGTCTTTGGGCTCAATCTTGCTCAAGTCCAAACCCTTAGCCAAGTTTCTAGATAGCCCAATAGAGGATCTACGAAATCTGTAAATTTTCTCGGAGTCCTGGACAGCATCATCTTATCATGACATTTCGGAGTTTAAAACAGCCTCAAATGCAAATCTTGACAATACCAAAATTGTAGGTTTTATCGAGATCTTCGATTTGAATCTATGAAAGTCATCTTTTGGATAATGGAACAAGGAGTTATGGCCCCCGAAATTAGTGCTGCGTAGATAAGTCCAAGTTCAAACAGTTTATTTTGTGACGCATTTTTGGAAATGAAGATGACGTTTTCAGATGTTCCAATGACTACCAAAGTTGTAGATCTTTTCGAGTACTACAATTTAGAATCAAGAAGCGTCCAATTTGGAGTCCGGACGATGGAGATATCATCCTCGGAATACAGAGCTACGAAAAAGGAAATCATAACCGACTCGAACTCGAATCCAATTCGTGTTCGGTTTGGACTCCATCTCAATCAGCCGCCCCTAGCCCAATATATATGAGTTGCACGCCCTCTCCTACCCCTATTCCATACCTCCAAACCCTAGAAGTCGCTGCTGACCTGCCCGTGCATCGCCGGAGCGCCGCCATTCACAGGAGCCACCGCCGCCCGTGATGCGCTACGTCGTCTTCTCCACGAATCCTCCTTCCTCGACCATCAAAGCAATGTGAGGACCCCTTCTTCTCCTCCCTTACTACTGTTTTAGCAACATACTAAGTCCCTAGCTAAGCCCTAGCCCCGGCCAAAGCCTGATCTACGCCGCCACAGTCGTCGCCGTCGCGGACAGCCGCCGTGTGTTAAGTGTTACGCGAACACGGCAACATCGAATTCACTGACTCATGGGGAAAGCTGGACAACCTCTGCAGAGTGTAAAACTGTTATAACAGCCGTGCTCACGGTTATGAGAGACTTAGATCCTCACTTGATTAGTGGGTTGTGGTTATGAGTTTGGTTGTGGTTATGGTTCTGGTACAGGGAGTACTAGATAGTTGTGGTTATGATTTTGGTATAGGGAGTACTAGATGGTTTTAGTTATAGTACAGGGAGTACTAGACGGTTATAGTATGCAGGGTGGGGAGCCTTGTATGCTATGTGTTGGACTATACAGGTTACATTCACTTAATAATTGCTTAATGCTTTTGAGTCCAAATGTGTTTTCAATACTCGCATTTACCCAAATTTACCATGTGTTAGCCTATTCTTGGTATAAGCCTGCATATCATTACTTTTTTCACACTTGCTGAGTACTCTATGTGCTCACACTTGCTATTTTCCCTATACCATGCGATATGTGTGCTGCTGCTCAGTGAATGAAGATGTTGAAGACTATCAAGACGAGGTTGTGACGTTCTAGGCGCGTGTCTCCCGGTCGGTTGCCTGCGGTGTTGTTGGGCACCAGTGCTTCTGTTCCGCTTCAGACATCTTCATAAAAGACAATATATGTCAATTGCTGTAAGAGTTTAACGTTTATTTAATAAAAGTATTACTTTTGTTACTTCACCTGTGACGTCCTTATGTGTGTTGAACATCCTGGGCATATATAAGCCGCATCTGGTTTTGGCCGTTAAAACTAGGTGTGACATCCGGCTTCCCAGCCAACAGGAGATACCGGAGCCGGCTGATGACGAGGCTGTTGTGTTTGTCCACTATTTTCGAGCCGGTCTTCGCCTTCCTTGCGACGAGATGATGACTAATGTATTGAAACTATTCGAAGTCTATTTGCATCAACTGACCCCCAACGCCATAGTGAGAATGGGTCTATTCGCCTGGGCAGCTCGCTCGGAGGGTGTGAAGGCGTCCGCAAGAGCCTTCGCCTCCGCGCACCGACTGCACCACCATCCGAAGCCAGTCTTTGCCCGTGGAGTGCAGAGTGAGGCTCACTATGGGTGCTTGAACTTCGCATATCGTGCTGGGCTGTCTACGCCCGTCATGGTGTACAAGAACAAGTGGCCTAGTGACTGGACCCAGTGGTGGTTCTACCACAAAGTGGACACCGAAGAATATCTTGTGTCAAGATGCGAAGAAGTAAGGGGAAACCGCGCGCCAGTTTTTGATACCCCTTCCGGTTACACTGTGGCTCTATTTATAGCCCATACCCGGCAACCACAGATGCGGTTTACACATCTTACCCCTTAACCTACTACATTCCCAGAATATCCGGGGGCACTATGGTACAAATGAGCATGATCGCATAATTACAGTAGTACCCAGGGCGACCGTAGTCGGGCCCACTGTGCCGAGGTGGTTCATCCCTCCGAAGGGTGCCGAAGCCTCCTTCGCCGGGACACACGTCGGATAGCCTTCTCCCCCCAGCGAAGATCAGCCCGCGTCTTCGCCTACTTCAAACTATGCGGAATGCGAACCCGGGCTTCGCCCGTTAGTCGAAGGTCATGAGCCTTCGTCTTCGCCGGTACGGGAACTCGAAGATGAGAGCGCGCCTACACCCTTCGACCAACGTTGCTCCACGATCTTCGCTGGTGACAGATGAACTCCCTGTAACAAAAGCACAATGGCTATCACGCAGCATCTCCAGTAGACTTCGCGGTTCCCTTCGAGGCAGGGGTGGCGGGAGATGATCCCCAACACGTAAATTAGCGAAAGAATGTCAGTTGTGCCAGTCAAGGCTATCAGGGTAAGATGGTTGTCGTCTCCGAGGTGGTGGATGGAAGCTGTGAGGACTAGTACAAGGAAATCCAACATCATTTTCACGGTCATCATGGTCCTCTGGAGATGGAGACCTCAGAGGGAGGGGGCGAGGTGGTATGAAATCATCGTCGTTGTCATCTTGAGGTATCACGGTAGGAGCACATCCTATTTCATTGTTGGTTGGACACGATGTCGATGTGGTGTGTGAACATCCTCTTGTAGTGTTCGTTGAACCTTCTCCTGTATGGTTGGTGGAACGTCGAGGTATTGGTGGCACGAAATCATCGTCCGCATCGGTGTCGTCATTTTCAGGTAGAATAGTAGAGGGCGCTCTTGTACCCCTTAGGTTCACTGAACTTCGTCGTCTTCTACACAAACAGGGTATCATACCCCTGCCGAAGAGCATATGCATCGCCAAGAAGTGTGGAATTTCTTTGTTAATCAACTCTGCGTTTTCTGGGAACGCCTAACGCAGAAGAGGAGCATTCGAATCAATAACAATAAGATAAGTAGAGTGACCAAATAGAAAATGACGAATCTGTATTGTGGGATGCATACTGGTCGGGCAACATCACCATCCTTCTTTGCCTCATACAAAAACCTAGCACAGAAGGATGGTCGGTTAGTTCGCACACCCTGAGGTATATTTGGCGGCGCTCATGCAAGAGGGCCCTAAGGTCGTCGGTTGTTACATATAGGAGTGGAACGGTCAACACGGAATAGGGTGGTCTTGCATGCAATTTAGAAAAAGCTTGGATTAGGTTGCTCTCATTGAAGGGATCATCCTTCCCTCCATGCACAACCTACAAGGAGGCATTTAATGCTATATCAATCGTTGTAGGTGTTCATGGATAACCTATACTAAAATATCCGGTCATATATGTATTGATCTTTGACTGCAATGTTTTTGCTATGCACCAAAGCACGAATTGCTGGTTATTTAATAAACATTAAATATGTATAAAATATCGTAATTGATATATACAAATACTTAATAAGTAACTCATAAATAAGTTATGTGTCCTAATTATTTGACAAAGATTATGTAAATTAAATGTAATTACTTTAACACTGCAGTGCATAAGGTATAGTACATATTAGTACACAATATAGTGAATAACACATGTGTTAGCAACAAGTGCAAGTGCATGGAACTACTGCACTGGCTCATTAACGACGACGACACCGCAAGCAATCCCGAGGAGTGTAAGCATCTGGCGGGTGTGTGGCCCTCATCCCAGTGGCCTATGCTGGCCCCTGCCACGTGTGCCCTTGCTCGTTATCTTTATCGCCGTGTGGTGTTGCACTTCCACCAAAATGTGTATTTAGAACCGCTAACTCGGCCCTGCATGTACCACAATGTAGGATCCTCATGCGGCAGTATGGATGCCGGTAGTACGTGCTCCAACGGAGTCCGGAATGCTGAAGTCTCATCATACTGGTACCACTATGAACCCCCAGGTGCATCGGGATACTGGGGGTACTAACCGCTTAATAGCTTAGTGAAGTTGCCCGCTTGCAATACAGTAGCCCAGTCAAAATCTTGTGTGCCGCTCCAAGTTGGCGTCTGCTGCATGCAGTCAATGAAGTCCTCATGATGAGTTGATAATACTGGTGGAGGTGTCTGCGTAGTCTGAGGAGGTTGTGTCCACTAAGGGGGCTGGGAACCTAGTGTACACTGCTCGGGAGCAGAGCCTCCGTGAACTCCTCAGCTTCAGCACAAGAACATGTCACATGATGGGCCGCAAACAAAAGTACCTCCCGTGATTGTGCCTCACGAGTAGTAAAGCGTGATGTGACATGATGTGACCTGACGTGATAAAACACGGTGTACGAAAAAGTGTATTTCAACACACCGTGTGTCAAATACAGATGCTAGATTCGTAAATACACCAATATATTGTCTATTCAATAAATATGCTCATATATATTGTTTTAATTCGTATTTTTGCCGTAGGATCCTCGTATCATCGCATGCCCGTACTGATTCAGATTCGCTTTTGAGGTGATTGGTTGTTAGCATAAATATGTCTTCACTCGATGGTATATAATCTCTGAGAGAAATATATTTAATTATCCATATATATTGATCTGATGAATACAAATATACATCTGTAACCTAAGCTTTCCTCTATCGCTTGGCCCAACAGATGCAGATTGTTACATCCATTTATACAGACGAGCCCACTATCAGTATCACAAAATCACCTTCATGAAAACAATCAATCAAAATCTCAGCTCTTACATTCATTTGTGTAACCTCACATTTAGTCAACCAAAAACAGAAACATAACTCACTCTGTCTAGACAGATACAACTAATTAAATACTCTTCTTTTTAACAAACATAACTCCACTCAACCTGCTTCGTTCTAACCTATATATATGGTCTATGCGAGCCGCAGCACATATGAGCAACTAATCACACCCTTTGTTTCCTAAATAGGATCAAAAAAATAGATTTGTTCTACTTACCACTAAAATTCAGGAGAAATTCCGATGTTCGGAACGATACGACCTTTCACGTATAACTCTCTTACAACATAGGATCAAATAGATCAAATCAATTTGATAACAGCTTACATACGAATTAAATGGCTTAAAAACATACCTGTGAAACGAATTTGACAAAAATGTTGTATGTTAAGTATATCACGTTACTTCAAAACTAGCATGCAAGTGCAAATTGCTCTAATGCCATCTAAAGTTCTTCGTTTCTATCAATTTATTCTGAACGATTTTTCTAAAGCAAGAGTCCATCCAGGTTGTATATACGTGTATATGCAGGTTGCCTGGGTGACTGTGAGGGTGCAACATTCTTTTGTGAGCGCTCAGCAAGCTACAGACAATCAAGAAATTGCAGAGTCATATCTATGACTAAGAGAGCAATCAAAAGGAGGATATCATTTATTGACCCCCAGTATCACCGCGGGGGTACACAAATGGTTGAAAGCAATCTACTATAGAATGTTTCTATTTTCTCCTTTAATGCAGTAACTATCAAGGAGCCAACATATATCTATCATATTTGTTTAACGAATCACATCAATGCTCTATAGACTCACATAACAATTCTTTTCTTGTGTAGAAGCAGCTGGATATGGTGGTCAAGTAGAGTACTTCGTAATAAGCTTATCAACATGGATTATGATATCATCAATATGGGGACGAATTGCAGGATGTGGCTGCAGCATCCAAATTATAAACTGACGGAGGGAATCAGGGTACGAAAACCCCGCTTCAGTAGGCCATTTAATCTGTGCACTTTTTATAACAGCATGCAAACTTTCGCCAGCAGATTCATCAAGCTCGTCAAATGGAGATTTTCCATACCTGCAAAAATGAGAGGATCAGATGACCTGTAGCCTATGCTGGAGAACCTCAAATTAAGTACTAACCAATACAACATGATGCCCAATGTCACATCCCAAAATCCTAATCATATCATTAAGCATAACTATGTCATTAGCATCATAATCATCATGTTTATTTGTTAAGCATGTTGGATTTTTGGCTTGTTATTGAATTGGTGTTTTGATATTGTTATGTGTTTTGAAAATAATCGTTAGAATTTTCTTTAGTTCATGTGTTGCTTAAAAGTTTTAACCGCTGCACTTAATTTTAGTTTGTAGCTGAAATTACTTGTCTCTCTTACGAGTGGGACCCACTTTTGGCTGGCCCCACCACCCCTCCCTTTTTCCCCACCAGCAGCTCCACCTCCCTCTCTCTCCCTCACTCTCCTCTCCCTCCCACACGCCACAAGCAGCAGGAGCTGCTGCCCCCTCCCCCTTTCTCTCAAGTTCTCACCTTTTCTTCACAAAATCCCACTCAAGAACACAATTCAAGGTATGCATATATTACCACTGCAATTCCCTTCTCCTTAGCTTCCAATCAATCCAAGAATTACTCACATGCACGAAGATTTGAAGTTTTTGCAAAGCAAATTTGTCACGCTAGTTTTTCTGAAATTTCAGCACCGTGCCTTCCTCTTCTCCAAGCCATTCCTTCGTTTCTTCCCCAAATCAACGGATGCAAGCTTTGGAAAAGATTTGGGTAAGTCTCCTCGGTTATCCTAGTGAGAATGCGCATTTTGATTGGTTAGATTTTGAGTTTTAGGAGCTGCAAAATCGAAGAACGTTGATGCATGCTCGCTTAAGAGGATAGAACTAGAATGAAGGTTTAGATGAGTTTGAGCTAGTGTCTTGTGGTTCCAGTGAGTGTATTAGGTTTAGAACTAGTGTATTAGAGCCAATGCATGCTTAGGTGGTTCAAGGCTTAACATGCAAATCAAATCGATCAAGAAATCGCCGCAAAACACAGTTCTGGAAGGTATCGGAAGTTCCAATATGTATATCAGAAGTTCCGATTTACACTCGAGATAACCCAAGTGACAGCCCTGTATAAACCCGGAGTTTTTGATCGGATCAAAAGTTCCAATCTAAATATTGGAACTTCCGATTAACTAGGATTGCTAACCGAGCGTCCATTTTTCGAGAAGTGCTAGATATTCAGACACGATCGGAAGTTCCGATATCCATACCGGAACTTCAGATTAAACATTTTGCTAACCAAGCGCCAATAATTCAAAAGGTTCGGAAGATCCGATCGATCGGAAGTTCTCGACTTCCAAGTCGGAAATTCCGATGTAAGTCAGAAGTTTCGATGTTTATACTTGAAGTTCCGATGTTACTCAGATCATAATTTCGTTGTTTCTTCGTGTGTTTTGTACCTTGAACTTGTAGATGTGCTACTTCTTATATTATTATGCATCTGACAGCATACATCTCTGTACCTTATTCATGCTCATCACATTGCATGCGTTCTTTTCTAGTGAACGAAAGACTGGAGGGTAACGCAGGCGTGATCGAGGGCAATCCGGATTTCATTGCTGTGAATTGTGATCAAGCTGAGTACCAAGGCAAGCATCTAAGCATTTTCATCCTATTATTTTGGATCGTACATTGTGTCAATTGATAAGTGTTGCTTATGTATGTTTGCATGTCAATTAGTCTTGTATCGGGTTTTGGAAATAGATCCTAATTGTTGCATTACCCTTCCTTGGTATTGATATCTCTTGATCCATGGTAACCCTGGGTATAACACTTAATGGTCTAACCTAAAACAAACATGTTATGCTTAGCAAGGCTTAGGTCACCGGTAGAAGTCGAGCGGTGGTTCGGCCATCGTTCGCGAGCTTAGGGTTTATTTCTATTGCACAAAGATGATGATGGGATGTGAGTCAATGAGGATGAGACGACCTTTGAGTGGGTGACAGGGATGGCTCGAGAAGGGAGTCTCGGATGCTTTAGGCCCGTTTGAGTCGATTAAGCACCGTTCGTTGTTGCCATTGACTTTAGCACTTTCCGTACTAACCACGTATCGATATAATAGCAGAAAAACTGAATACCTTTTGCAGCTGTGACATTTTGGCTTGTGGGCCTATGGTGTCGTGAGCATAATAGACTTATAGAGGTAACGTCGTAAAGGTGGTGTGGGCATAATAGGCTTGTAGAGGTATCTAGTTTGCTCGAGGAATAGTTCTAGTTACCTCCACATCTTTAGACGTAACTAGGGTGCTCCAGGAGTAGCCCTATTAGACCTCCTCACCTATAGGTGCATGTTGTCACGAGTAGCCTCTTGTGTGCAGTTCAGTGGATAGCGCAAGCCGAATAGTCCTCGTATCGTGTGGGTAAAGAGGTACCCCTGCAGGGTGTAAGATCAATTCGAATTGCTGCGCTCTCAGTCATGAGCAAGCTATTGTCCATCTGCATCAATCGTAGAGATTTGATATTAGGATGTTATTGTGGTATGATGGCTAGTGGATGGTGATGTTGATGATAAGTTAATATGGTACAAGTACGGCTTTGGTTATGTTGATCTCAAGTTACAAGGAAGTCTTGATTAGGTGTAGATACTTGAGTCTAAATTGTTTTTGCATACGAAGTTACTTAACCGTTGTGGCCGAGTTCTTCCTAATTACCCAAAATGCATTCTCCTTAAAGTTGGGCTATTTATAAGTGTCCATTATAGAATAAGTATTGCGAATACCTTCGTACTTACGTACTTTGCTTGTTTTTCAGGTGAGGAAGACTTATTTTTTGGACTACTTTACGCCCGCTGGTGTTCATGACGGGCAAGAGTAGTGACGTCTACTCGGTGTGTTGTTATTTTGGAGTGGCGCCTTAGGGCAAATGGCGCTACTCATCTTTTGTTATCATGTATTTTATTCCGTTGCATAGCTACTCTAACAATGTTCGGTTCATGTATTTGTTGTAAAAGTTTAATCTACTTAAGGACTTGTAATCTAATTTAATCACTCGCTCTTTATTATGTCTTGTGATGATGTGTTTGTTGTAAAGGCATGTGTTCCGATCCGGGAAGAAACACATGCCGGGACTACTAGGGTGATATTCCGGTTAATCATAAAAGTCGTGATTCCACAAATGATCGACTTATTGACTAATTGGAACATTATCTGGACTGTTCCTCACACCCAACACTGATATACATTAATGAACAAATCATGGACGCCAAAACTAGTTGCCACATAAGATGACTAGTAGATTAGATTCCCAAAAGTATCAGTATATTATTTTGCTTGCCCCGATTGGACTTGTATCCAATGCTAAGGATAATTTAGGAAACAAACATTAAAGCTAGTTCGAGTGATAGACAATTTTGATTAGGTAAACACTATTCCTCAATCACCTGGAAATTCCGGATCCCTAATTTTAGTACAAGTCTACTTTAATTTTGAACTGAATATAGAAATAACATATGCTAGTTGTTGGATGTTGATCTAATGGTGGGAGGGAGTGATTGAAAGTGATTTTGCTTTCACTTTTCAGGCAACTAAGAACAAGTTGCTCCCTATTGATAATGATTCACATGCTAAACATTCTTTATCAATGGAACACCGAATACACTGTAGTTACAACAAACATTAAGCAGGAGTTTTGCAAGGTATCAAGTCAAATCTCCAAACGTCAAACAAAAATAAGGAATATGTTGTATGTTACTATGTTAGGAGTCAGTAACTAGGTATTGGACATAAGGTGTGAAAGACCAGGATGTGGTCCAAAAGCTCTAGTGGCTGGGAATTTGACTGGTTAGTGAGCACTAGTCATATATTACGCATGGACTCATTTGGAAAAAAAGAAATGGGCACAAAACTATGTCAATGGAAAAGTGGTTCGAATTCTTATTATTCAAATTGACTGTATTGCTTGCAATGATACACTTAGAACAATTACGACTACATGAGAGAAATGTATCTACAATGGAATGAGCAAGCATAAAGCAGTATGTTATAAAAGAACATCTTGAGATGTCCTTTACATTAAACACAAGGTAATACAGTGATTTACTTGTGCTGTTAGGCATATATTTTGACTGACACATTGTGATAAATCCAACAAAGATATATTTCTAATCAATAGCGGAACGTTATTTATAATAGTATTTTATCAATCAAAATTGAGGTTGCGATGATCCCTTAAAAAGTATCATTTGGAGGATATATAAATGTTTTACATCCCAAAATACGTGTATGCAATAATTAAGCATGTTCACCAATTCAAGTCAGACTAACAATTAGTTTAAGTTTGATCAGACCATATATCAATCATAAAGAGTCGGCAGAAGAAATTCTTACATCATAGCATATAAAGTGCATCCTAAAGACCATATATCTGTTCTCTCATCAATGTCAGCATGGCTTGGGCACTCCCATAATTCAGGAGCCCGGTAATGAGCAGAACAGTGCTCTGAAGCCCATTCCTAAATGAATTCATAACATAGGGGTCAAATGATAAGTTGAGTAATGAGTACTCGTCATATTTCACATGATACTAATATAACAAAGTACTGACTGAGATCCGACGGATGTTAATATGTTATAGTACTTAATGAAATTCACCAACTATCTTTTCCATGACAGCAATCGTTAAGCTGTCATCAGTGGTACTAACAATATTACTTTGCATCTTTAGATAGAAAGGTACCTGCAACTGCAAAGCTTCGGCCTGTGACCTAATGGTCCTTCTTGCTGGACGAGCACTCTCAAAATCCATCAAAATAGCAAGACGAGGCTGCTCCTTCCTCTGAGTTATGAGGACATTGTCAGGTTTGACCCCATTGTGTGCATATGGTGGGTCGAAACTGTGCATATGCTTCAATCCAGCACAAAGCTGCAACAACAACCAGAGGGCCGCATTTGTTAATTGTAGAAAGAGCAGAATAAACAAAAATGTGCCACACTACTTAAAAAATAATTAATGTTTATTTTGTGTAAGAAGGAACTAAAACAACATGCGCACGACCATGCAAAACAAAAATTTGGTATGGAAAAAACAATCATAAATTCAGCAGTAATTAATATATACTTATCTATAGAACAACTCTTCAGTACAAGATAACTGAAACGATATTGTGTGTACTGCTACATTTAAACGACATGAATCCATAAGAACCATGGACAATCCAACAAATAATTTAAGATATTACTTCCAAGGACAGATGCATTTTAGCAAACTGATTTTAGCAGAGCAGCATGAATGTACATGCATATTCAACAGTAGAAGCATTATATGTTTAGGTATAGGAATAAATCTCATGCTGACAATATGTTTCTTCTAGCACCAACAAATCTGAAAGGAGTAAAGGCATATAATTTGCATTTCATACATGCATAAATGCAGCAATTTTGAAAACATAGTATGTCCACCCGTTCTGATGGTACAGTCTACATTATACAATTTAGCAGAGATGACAACTTGTAGCATAAGATCAAACAGAGAAAGGATCTTAAGGAAGTTCACAAGATTCATGATCAACCACAAAATTTATGGGTTTACAACTTGAAGAAGAAGAGAGGAAGTCCAACATGAACAAACAAACAGTACTGCCATGAAAAATTGGCAAGGTAGACTTAAAACAAGTCAATCATGTCTAGTTATTTTAACATAGACCATTGGTTTACAATGTTTTGATGATACCCTTTCTTTTCTTGGATGTTATGTTTATGTTGCTAGAAACTTCAAATGTATAATAAGGTTTATATTCTTCTTTTGAGCAGTAAACTGGAACAAGGATTATTTTTCACAAGAATGGATTCGTGTCTATAAAATAATAATGTATTAGAAAATGAGTTGTGTTAAGGAAGCAAAGCGCCTTGTTTTTCACTGATCAACACGTTTCTTTGGAGCAATAGGATTCAATCTCAAGAGCACAAGAACACAAATTATTAACACAAAAATATAGGGTGGTAGTCCTCTAAACTCAGCTTTTAGCAGAATGTTGCTTTTTCTCGTACAATGTTTAGATGTTCACAGTAGGAGATAATCTCACACATGCACAAACTGTGATTTCTTTGGATCCTTTGTCTAACTTTGACTAGTAGGGCTAGGGAGGAGGATACATGTTTCTCCCCTGGCCTTGCGTTTCTTTTGGGCAAGGTGAAGCAAGGATTTCCTTGCTTTCACACTAGCAAGGTTTTCCTTCCAAAATCTTGCTCACTAGCAGCCAGACAAGGTTAGGCAAAGAAACCAATCATGCCCTGGTACTCTTGCTATCTATTTATGGGCAAAAGGGAGGGACATTTTTGCATTGAATGAACCCCTAGACACATTAATACATGTATAATAGGATGGTTTCATAATGATCTTTATTTCTCAAATATTAGGTTGCCAAATTGGTAGTATAACTATTAAATGCCAAAGTGTGTGTCAGGGGTGATGTTGGTTGGAGGAAAATTGCAGAGGTTGTAGCCGAAGCATGTGAGTGGAAGAGGTGGCAGCAGTTGTCACCAGCGACAATGAGGGGAGGGTGACGACGTACATGAGTGGAGGAGGAGGTGGCGCTAGGGCACAGTGGGGAGGCGGTGGCGCTAGGGCACAGTGGGGAGGCGGGTGTGGCCAGGGGAGGAGATGAGGAGAAACTCATTTTCTTGCTTAATCCAAAAGAGTACATCGCCTCTCATTATATAGAGAGGTCACCAACTTGACTACCAAGACAAACCTATGGATGGAATCTTATAGTTGCGATCCATCTTTCCTAACTTAATCCAAATTCCCTAGAGAAACCTAAATTATATTCCTAACTATAGATAACTTGGCGACGAAGTCACCCACATGAAGGGAAGGGGGTGCGGCTACACCTCCCTTTGCTGCCTGACCCTAGGGTGCCGTCAGCAGGGTGGCAGTCGCCTCTGGATCGGGCCAGCCTAGCTGGCCCATGGCGGTTCGGCCCATGACAGCGTGCCTTTGCATCGTAGCAAATTGAGAAAGGTTCTTCATTCTATTTTTATTATTGACAAAATCATCAAAAGAGTTGCATGATGGAAAGGGAGAATGGAGAGGCTTTCTTTTGAGGATTGTTTAACTTTCATTAAGTTTCTTCAAATTTATGGAAGCTAGTATCCCGAGTTATTTCTGGCAATCATCAAGATTCTTCAAATTTATGGACGCCATTAACTAATGGCTCATTGTCTTTGATTGCGGTTGCTTCTTGGATTGGAAGATATCACTTAGAAGAACATAAAAAATTGGAAACATATATGAGATTTAGGTTATCATAATAACCATCCAAATGTGTTTGATTCGAATGTTGACCATGCTTCCTCTTATGGAATGGAGTCGTATAGGCTAGTAAAGCTGCTAAGAGGCAGAAAATGGAGGATCAAACTTTTGTCTCTTTTGTGAAGAAGCTGAATCCATTATTAGATGTTATCTGATTGTATTGTGCCTAAAGAGATTAGGTTCGAAATTTCCAAATTTCTAGATAGTAGTATTGACTTTGCAGCTAGTCTTTGGATTGGAGACAGTTTTACCCCAAGTACGTGTCACCCCAAGAACCATTCGACATTCTCCATTAGCAAAGGTCTACCTTGTCTGGAACTTCGGTTCCAACAAGCATGAATTGGAAAAGATAGTAATATCATAAAAATAGTGATATAGCACTTGTACTACTACTACTAGTAGTAGTGTAGTAGTAAAAGAAGCTCAACTCCGAGGTCATGGTTCTAGCACGTGGATCACTAAAAACAAAAGTCACACTTCTACAATATCTGTCAAATAATTTAAAAACATGGCATAATACAGAAGACAATAAGAGTATTTACCTGGCGAAATATTTGGAGAACAGTAATTGTTGGGAAGTATTCCTTTTTTTCTAGCATGGTTTTAGTGACATCGTGTAATGTTCCATCTAAATGAACTGGGAATAACAAGTAAGCCTCATGGTTCTGTGATCCATCTTGCACGCCCTACATAAGTCCGATGGAAGATATTCTGAGTAATTAAATTGTCAACATCACCTACATAATCTACCTAAAATCGTTATTTAAAATAAATGCATTAAATAACTGTTGACAGGTACCCAGCAATTTTGTCCAACATCTGCTGAGTGGTGACACCCCCCCCCCCCCCCACCCCCAAAAAAAAATAGAAAAAAAAAACTCCCCCTCTGTTCCCAGGACAAGTTCATTCCATTTGGCATTGCAATAGCTATTAAAAAAAAACTTGCTAACTTCTAGTTTTTGATGTAGTAAGTTGTTACCTGTAACTGCAAAAAATTAACAGTGTTTGTAAAGATTCTCTTAATTAACTAGATTCCGCAGCATAACAGAGTAACCAAAAACCGGCTCCAAGTCATTCCATTGCACCTTTTCTACTATTTTTTGTGGCTTCTCACAGGAAGCCTTCTATATCAGGCAAAGTCAAACAGCAATTTGGAAATTTCACATTAGATCAACATGCCAAAATAAATGGCACAATAACTGATTTCCTGCAAGAAATGGCTCATAGCAGGATAACTAATTTCCTACTGTTCAGTAAACTACATCAGTTAATTTTACAAGCATATAGATCTTGATCATGAAGTGTCATCTTGTTAGAGACAGATAATGTAAAAAAGCAAGCACAAGGTTCATATCATGCACAACCTACCTTGACTGCAATAATCGCGTGTTCAAGAAGGGGAAGTAGATTCGAATGGCTGAACTGCGAGGACACTCGAATCTCCTGCTGAACAAGCTCTAAGTGCTGATTGCTCTGAATAAGAACTTTCTTTAGAGCATATGTCCCATCAGCTGAAATAAGCCAAGACAAAATAACAGGAATAAGCGTAAAACAAAAATATGATCTGTAAACACAACATTACAGCAAACCCAGTAAGATCCATGATAATAAAAGAATCAAAGAACAATGAGAACTGAGTGAGTCATCACTAAATAAGTATTCACAGATTCGTAGCAATGATATTAGCAAACTTAAAATCGCATCACAAGATAACCTTCTGTGGAAACTCAGTCTCGTATCCACCTACACCCAAAAACTCTCGCTATTACTTCATTAACTTGCAGCTTTGCGAACATTGACAGAGCTACTACGAAAATACAACATGCAATTCAAAGTATATTCAACATGATAAACTCTATGTTACAACTATTTGCCTTCAAAATGAAGATAACAAAGTGATTGGCTTAGGAGACCGCAGTACTGAGTGCGGATACCTATATGAGTTAAGAGCGGTGACAGCACGTTACACATATATTACAGCTGTTACGAAAAATAGAATTTCCAACGTAGGACACTAAGATTGGACCAACAGAAACAAACTGAAATAAAATATAGCTTATTAACAATTGAAAAATAAAAATGAGTCAATGAAATTTTGCAGAGAATTCAGAAGTCTCTAGGAATCAAGATTGACAAAAATTTGTTAATCGTAAGATTTGGATCACAAAGGAATTCAGAAGTCTATATACAGAAACTAGCATTGTTTACAGCAGATCAGCTAGGAAACGACTGGGCCTGGTGTCAGAATTGAGATGCAGACACCCCTGATCTGGTGTAGGCTTCGCAATTCGCAACACCACACTCACATGTCCGAGAACGACATAATTTGAGGAGAAAGAAATGCTCGTAACCTTCACACCAAACAAGAATGCGCGGAATTCAAAAAGAAACGAGAAAGCCGGTCTATTGATCTGCTCCAAAACCGTTCTTTATGAGGTCACACCATGATCCATCCAATGGCCCGGAACCAAACCCATTCGCTCGTGATCGAAAAGAACCACCCTCGGATCTGAGAGAGAGAGAGAGAGACCTGAGATGTGTGATGGGTCGACGCCCTTCTTCCTGGCGAGTCCGGCGGCGCCGGGTCCCGCCCGAGCCGTGCCGTCGGTGGCGGCGGCGGCGACGACCTCCTTGACGAGGAAGACGGAGGAGCCGGCGGGGCTGGCGTCGCCGAGCATGCGAAGCACGCGGAAGCGATAGTCGTTGACCCAGACGTCACCGCCGCCACCGCCGACGGTGTCGTACAGCGCGTTCAGCCCCGAGAAGGAGCACCCCATCGCCGTCGCTGCCGACTCGAGCTCGTCCGGTTCAGAGACAAAGATAAGTTCGGAGCATGGGCACCCGGGGAGGCGTAGGTTGGCTTGTCCTGGGGTTGGAGCCTTGGAGGTGGCGGATCTGATGGTCGTCCTATCTCTCTCCTCTGTCTCTCGCGGTGTTGGCACTTTCGCAAGCAGATCTCGCCTAAAAAGTAGGCCGCGGGCATTATTTTAATCGGGCAAAAGCTAGCGCTCATAGTTCGATATTGTTAGAAAATAACTTCTGGAACAAAATTCTATAATATGTAAAACATTTAATTTAAATGTCTGAAATATTGAAGAGGTAAAATATAGTAATTAACTCGAATGGATAAATTTTTTATCCGAATCTGTACACTAGAGATTATAGGATGCAACATTCTCGAAGAACTTCTGTAACAAATTTTCATAACGTCTAAAATATTAAATTTTAATGTCTGAAATATTAGAGATATATATAAGAATTAACTTGAATGAATAATTTTTTGGCTTTAGATCTATACGCAAGAGATTTCCGGGATGTAACATACGAAAATAATTACGGCAACAAATTTTCATAACGTCTGAAACATTAAATTTGAACGTTTGAAATATTAAAGATACGAAAATATTTTTGGACCGACCCAATAATACTGTAGGCTGAGTGGGTCATCCGTCCGATGCATCGGATATGTGAAGAGTAGTATTTCCGTATTTTAATCGGTTCCTAGATCAACGAAGCGGCATACCGGCTTCACGAGGATTTGTTTCGCAGCACGGGAAAGAATTACAAAAATGTACTCCCTCTGTTTATTATTTTGATCAAACACATAAATTTAGGTAATGATTTTTTAGTGAATTAGGACTAAAATGTCTCTCCTATCAGCACCCAAAAAGTACATAGGGTGCCCACTAATAGTTTGGCTTGTTGCATTCTTAATATTTGTGCAAGAATACAGTAGAATAATTTTTGCTTGGTGCTATAGCTCCTGTGTAGCTTTAGTTCGAAATTTGAAAAGCCCGCTCAAAACATATTTGGTGCTTAAACACGGGAGATTCTGGTATCTTCTTCTAAGCCCCATGAGCAACCATATGTTTTCCATATTAACAACAACCAATCTGTCTCAAATGACTTACATAACTCATTAGCTCCACTTGACGTCAACATGGATCTCCATGAAGATGAAGGACGAGGAATCACATAGAACAACCCAAACAGCGCTAGGTGTGAAGATTATGGACAAGGAGTTTTGAGAGCAATTGACTTGAATGTGGTGCCTCATGAAGAAATGGAGCTGGAAGCTCCTCATCAGGATCATGGCCGAAGAGTTCATGCGGATATTGATTTGAATGCATAAGAAGAAATAGAGGAAGAAAAACGTACTCAAGGATGGATGCCTTCGAATGGTAAGTTCGCAAGTTCCCCTGCTATTCTACGAAGTATTTTACTGTCATCCTTTGCTTTTCTCTACTACTTTCGTCGTCCGTATTCCTCGCGGGAGCTACCGGCTATCGAGTCCGTGTCATTCTCCTCTGTTGCCTTGCCGTCCTCCTTACATTCTGTGTCCCAGCCCTCTTGCTGAGCTCCTGATCTGTAGCATCCCCGTAAATCGAGGCTAGACTATGGCAGTGTTATTGCATTCATCACTATGGACTTGGCTATGTCCAATCTCCTAACTTGTTGCTTGTCTTTTGCTTTTACTCATGTTCGTTTCTTTGTGTTGTGATGATTTCACCTTCTCTTTCCAGTCACATTAATTACTTGATATGAGTATTTACTTGCTGATTACATGAATTGATACTAGTTGATCGAATAATTTATATACCTTTCAATGAACAATATTAGGCAAAATTGGGTCTGTCGTTGTGGCTATGTAGTACTTTTCAGAAGTTCTTAATGAGAAGTATACAATTACGGTGCTTAGATCATTTTTTTCCTCTGATTCCATATTTCTCACAACATTTTTCCTTGTCATTTATTCAGCTCGTGCAATTCAGTACCATTGCAAGAAGAACTCCCAAATAATAGAGGAAGGAAATGTATGAATCTTTGGTGTTGAGAAGTATTCGTACTAAAGGGAAGCTTACCGGAGATATCATAGTAGGGATTGCAATTACATTCGGTGTAAGTAAACAGACAGTTAGGCGCATATGGCAACATGGAAATCGATGTTTCAAATAGGGTGATCCTATTGATGTTTCAAAGAAAAGGTCCAACTATGGCCGCAAGAGAACTCACATTGATCTGAGCTTGTTGTATGGGATTCCTGTGTTAAAGAGGACCACACTAGATGATTTGTCAGGTCACTTGAATGTTAGCAAAAGCACATTATGGAGGCTCAAGAAGAAAGGTCTTATAAAGCATCACTCGAACAGCATAAAGACCTTGTTGAAGGACAAGAATAAGATAGAAAGACTACAACGGTGCATTTCCATGCTGGACCCAACTAGCTAGCATCCACACAGATCCAATTTTTTAGGAGTTCTCCAATATTATTTACATAGATGAAAAATGGTTTTATCGTAAAAGAAAAGTTGACAGATATTATCTTCTTCCTAATGATGTAGAGCCTCATCGAACATGAAGAAGCAAAAACTTTATCCCAAAGGTAATTTTTCGATGTGCCAATAATGGACAGCCAAGGAAATTGCACTTGTGATGGGAAAATAGGGTGTTTTCCTCTAGTTATGTATGAAGCCGCTAAAAGGTCAAGTAAAAACCAGGTCGCTAGGATCTTAGAAATGAAGCCTATTACATCTATTACAAAAGAGGTGATTAGGTCCTTTATAACTGAGAAGGTTCTACCTGCAATTAAAGCGAAGTGGCAAAGCGAAGATGCTGGGAAACCAATATTTATCCAGCAAGATAATGCCCGCCCTCATATTGATCCAAATGACCCTCTATTTTGTGAAGTGGCACAACAAGGTGGATTCAATATACAAGTAATTTGTCAACCATCGAATTTGATGGACTTCAATATCCTTGATTTAGGTTTCTTTGTAGCTATTCGGGCCATTCAATATAAGAAGGCTGCAAGAACAGTGCATTCTCTTTTTACTATTGTTGAGCATGCATTCCAAGAATATTTATCGACATTGTCAAATCGGATATTCACGACTTTGCAACTTGTCATAAAAGAGGCCATGAAGGCTCAGTGTGGGAGCAACTACAAGATCCCTCATGTTAACAAAGATGGGTTAGAAAGAGAGAGCAGACTTCCAAGGAAAATTAAGTGCAATCGCAATTTGGTACAAGAGGTATGTAGGCAGTTTAATGGATGAGTTTATGATGGTGCTTTTCTCTATCAATGTTAAAAATGTTCAGAAGACGGTATTTTGCTTAAAATAGAGGTCCTTGCAGGTCTAGAACATATGCAATCTCTGCTACAAGAAGCATATGGGTGTGGGTGTCTACAAAGGGAAGTTTTTTGGATCGTGTAAAAATGGACGTCCTGTGTGAGCACATGTCTTTTGGCCTGTGTAAATGGAAGTATGAAGCCTGTAGGTGTAGGTAAAGACAATTTTGGTCCATATAAATATGTAATCTGGGCTAAGTTAGAAAAACCATCTAGTTGCAACTCACGGGGCCCTCTTTCACAATCTCTCCTTAGCTCTGTTAGCGTTAACGTGACTTGTCGCATCATATCATGCCACATACGTTTAATTTTGTTCAATTGAAAATTATGGAGTTTCGTGTCGATACTTGCATGCGCTGCAATTGTACTCCTTGTACCACTGTTTAGTCAAAACATTTGCTTAATCAGTACAATCAGTAGCTGGGAGAAAATATACTTTAGCACGAGAGAGAAAAAGCTTAGAAGTGTTTGAATCCAGAGAGTGCTCTGTACTTGTGAGGTTGAAATAGAATTGCACAATTAACGAGGTGGAGTTTGATCAAAGGGCAAAATTGGAAACACATGCGTTGGGATGCGTAGACTGCCAAAGATTTGGGGAAGAAAAAAATTAATCCAATGTGCGAAGTATTACGAAACGGAGGGAGTACAATATTATTGCATTTGGCAAGGACAGAAGACTGGTGGTTGAAAGCTCACAGCTCCTCAACTACCTTTCGAGCAACGCCATAGTCGAGCAAAGATTCTTTAGCAACAATGTCCACTTATCTAAATTTTATTTTTATTCACCCATGGAAAAGCTAATCTTGATTCCTCGATACAACCACACTACTAGCAACTCATGAGAAGAGTAGTATTCTAGCATTGCTTGCCCCACAAATTTATTGTGAAGTAGCAGAGCTAACCTATTGAGAAGTTAATGTAAATTTGGTTCAATCTTTTGACCTGTAATGATAAGTCAATTTATGAAGACTTGATGTTGATGATCTAAGGCTTTCGATCATAACTAAATGAAACCCTCGCAATAGTTACACCACGGCTTGGTTGGTTATCAACAACACACAAACACGGTAGACCTCACCAAAAAGACTAATCCTTATATGCGAGTAGAGAACACAAGCAAGAACGTAGAAGATGGAATATGAAGTTGTGAAAAATATTAAGCACACCATATGAGATTTCACAAACCAAAGTAGCATTCTAGTCGGTTTGGTACAGAGGCGAATTTCTCGCAAACAATGTGTGCACACTTAAGTCTTAGCCAAATATCTCACAAACTAGAGGGGAAGCTAGGAGGCGACCAGAGAGGTGGTGGCCAAGGGGGTGAATGTCCTAGGGCACCCCTTGGGTGTACTTCTAGTGGTGGGGGCGTACACCGATTTAGGCCTAGGTCCAAACAAAATTACAAGGACAAGGCTCAATAGAAGATGATGCAACACCCGATAGAAACAACATCGAATTATCATAATGATTTGAAGACCTTCTTGGATGACTTTTGACGTGGGACTTGATCCATTGGAAAGGTCATGAAATTATTTTTCCATCAAGTATGCATATGCCTCCATCAGATTCAACATGAAAGGATTATGACCTTCCGGAGGCAATGCTGTCAGGCTATCTAGGCTTGTACTCTAAGTTTGGTGTTGGTCCTAGTGCATCCACGTCCAATATATTGTAGATGATGATGTAGAGGTTGTAGAAGGTGCCCATTCGAAGTGTGCATCGTTCTCACATTTTTCATATAAGTACAAGTAAATTACCAGCATGTAGCAACTGATTCTCACTAAATTAATTATACTAACCTAGTGCCGGCCCTGAGAATGGAATACCTAGAGTCCTAAAGTGCATGCAATACTTGTCCCATGATCACTAAATAAGTACACACAACAATAATGGCATCACATCAACACACCATATATAAGAACACGATACAATAACGAGGTTCTTTAGGAGTTAGTACATAACATAGGGTTCAGTGAAAGATATTAAACAGAACACTTATTCTCTAGTAGTGTGTCCATTACCATCACATAGGCAATTGACTAGATTTAGACTTAGAAAGATCCAACATTGGCATCCCCGAAACTTGCTACAAAGCATTGAACCTCATAAGGCGGCTCCTCATTGAACTCTGAATGATAAAGCAGCAAAGGTGAGTACATTTTGTACTCAACAAAACTTTAGGTATTTAGAAAACCCTAATATATGCAAAGCTATCAACAGATGGCTTAACAAATTTCATTTTAGCATAAATAAGCGGTTCATAATCAAATTATAACTCTAACAACATTTATGAAAAGCATTGGACATATAAAGTAAATACTCATAGTAGACATAAAGCAATAACCAAACCATATCACCAATCTCGAATCTCAAAGCATCTCTATGGACAACAATTGTTGTACCTAGTGCATGTGATAACTCATCGGAAAACCCAAATCCCAATGAAACACTATAACTGGTGTTTGACCCAAGCTTGCTCATGACTATAAGTATGACTATTCGAACTATTTTAACTTTATATAGGCTATACACTTTACCCACAAGACATTATTTGCTTTACACCAATGAGACCCAACCCTGCACCCTGTGTCAAGTGTTGGGACAAACCGGCTCGCACTTTCTTCTTTTGCCAAATAGACAAAATTAGGGCTAATTAACTTAATTAGCTATTGTCGTACACATATTAGCCTTGTAGTTGCACATGTTAGGCTGAAGTTATTGGTACCAATTTTCGGTCCTTAACCGATATGGGAAATTTCCACTTATTTGCGCACTTGACGCCTCAAACTCAAACCATATCATATCAACTATCAAAATCCATCTCAAACAACTCTAGACTTCATATATATATATCGCCTGCGTCAAACATAGACTCACAATTTATAGCAATTAGTATTTTGACCAAGTTCCCAAGTTAAAGCATCCTAACCCAATAGTGAGACAAACTGACACCGCAACACTAAGCAAGACTAAGTGTCATCGATAAGAAGATTTAGGCATACAATAGCACATAACCTTATGGCAACAATGGTAAAGGAATTGAACATCAAGGCAGGTAAATGCATACAAGTAGGACGTGTCCACCCGACACATAAAATTGTAGTTGGACCGATAAAACACCGCATGCATAGTATAAACATTTTGCAGTCTGGGAGAAATGTGATCAAGGGGTGATTACCTTGCTGCTGATTAATCTCCAAAACTTGCTTAGGGGCCTGCTTAGCTTCCGGGATAGCTATGTACTGCTCATCAACTACATGAACTGACTGATAAAAGGGTACATACAAGAAACCCATGGAAACAACATCAAACTCCAAATATAAGCCCATGAAGTTATACACTACTACAAAACACCCAATAGCCACTCCCTATCACTGACGATTTGACTGGAATTTGCAATGATAATGTACCAATGCCGGTTCATGAGGTCCAATGACCAAACAATGATTGGATAGACATGAACTGACATTGATACCCCTTATCACTGCTGGTTCGTGTACCGAACCAATAGTTATAGCTTGCTTATCACTACCAGTTCGTAACACCAATAGGCAGAGATACACCACTTTATGAACTAATAGAGATATATGATTATCATTGTTGGTTCATGTTACAAACCGACATTGATACTTTAGGGTATAAATAGCATTCGGCCACCTCCACCAAGCCCAAGTTGAGTAGAGGTGTTGTTCAGGTTTTTTTTTTGTCTCCACTGGCAATTGGAGGCCATTTCGTGCTTGGAGGCTTCCAATTTGGGAGAGATCGATCTTGTCCGCCAACTCTCTTTAGATTCTCTGAGGTTATTAATTATTCACCCATTAAATTTGATCGCTTGTATAACTTGTTTCCTCTAGATTTTCAAAGTTTAGATATTTACGAAGAAGCATTTTTATATGGATTGCAATCACCACTTTGTAGATGTATGTACATTTTGTAGATAAAAACATAGCTCCAATTGAAGGCTTAGATGATCTAGTTTATATATTTAGGTTTCTTTCATTTTGTTTTTTCTTATAGCTAATGTTCATATGGGTAACCAATTCAAACAAGTCTACATACTATATATGTTTTCCATGCATTAATTGCAAGAACGAGAAATAGTTCTCTACCAAACAAGAAATTCATTCACAATTGATCCAATGGGGTTTATTCCTGTTGGACTGAGCATGGTGAAGATAAGATTATATAGGAAGGCCCCAATATTCTCGAGGAAAATGAAGACATCCATACACCAGCTGATGTTGGATATGGTTCCAATGCAGATACATTAGTTGTTGATGACAACAAGGATAATTTAGATTAGATGTTGCGCGATGGGGAGAGGAATTTCACTACTGACAAGCACTATCAAAAGTTCCAATGTATGGTATATGGTACAGGACTCTAAAACACCATTGTTCCCAGGCTACAAGGAGTACTGACCCAGGTCAGGTGACTTCGACTACTATGTAAGGTCCTTCCCACTTATGCGATAACTTGTGGCACTGGGCCTATTTCTGTACCTTTCACAGGACGAGGTCCCCAGCAGCGAGTTGCCTAGGCAGCAGAGCTCCTCTTTCTCGTTAGGTGGTGTAAGAATTAATGGAGAAGATAAGTATTTTTTAAGTCCTGGAAGGTGCGCTCCGCTTCTTCTGTCCATTCGAATTGGTCTTGTTTCTTCAAAAACTTGAAGAAGGGAATTCCTTGCTCGCCCATCCTGGAAATGAATCGACTAAGAGAAGTAATGTAGCCTGTTAGTTTCTAAACCTTCTTCAGTGTTTGAGGTGACCGCATCAGGTCGAGAGCCTGAATTTTGTGCGGGTTGGCCTCAATGCCACGACTTGACACTAGAAAGCCGAGAAGCTTGCCGGACGGCACACCAAACGTGCACTTTTCGGGGTTGAGCATCATGCGATACTTACTAAAGTTGTTGAATGTTTCCATGATATTGTCAACCAATGCACTTCTTGTTTCCGATTTGACTACGAAATCATCAACGCATGCTTCTACATTGCGCCCAATTTGGGGTTGTAGACAATTTTGAATACACCTTTGATACTAGCACCAATGTTTTTTAAACCAAAAGGCACCTTTACATAGCAACATACACCAAAGGGAGTAGTAAAAACCGTTTTTCCTCATCCTCTAATCCCATGCTAATTTGGTGATACCCTGAATAGGCATCTAGAAAACATAGCAATTCGCAGCTTGCCGTAGAGTCGACGATCTGGTTGATGCGCGGGAGAGGAAAAGGATCCTTGGGGCAAGCCTTGTTGAGGTCGGTGAAGTCGACGCACATTCTCCATCTGCCATTGGCCTTCTTGACGAGGACGGGATTCACGAGCCACATAGGATGACGCACTTCTTGGATGAAACCCGCCTTTAGGAGCTTATCGACCTCCTCCTAGATGGCCTGCTTCCTGTCTCCTACAAATCTTCGCTGCTTCTGCACCACAGGCTTGGCATCATGTTTAACAGCTAGTCCATGCTCGATCACCTCCCTAGGGACCCCAGGCATATCGAACGGTAGCCATATGAACATGTCTTGGTTTGCCTAGAGGAAGGTGATGAGCTCGAGTTCCTATTTAGGGTCAAGGTTGGCCCCAATCTTAACTGTCTTGAATGGTTCAAATGGGTTGAGGGGTACTGCCTTGATGCAACCATCAGCCTTCTTGTTATTGATGCCGTCGTTGTTCTTGCCTTTGGCGTCGTCGAACTCAGAAGTGCCAGCAAGACTTATGAGCCTGCAGTCTTTGGCCTTGATGACACCTTGGCGCCTTTGATGCTTAGATTTTGCGTCCTTAGGAGTGATGGCCACTTGACTAAAGTGTTCAACCGTATCCAGGCTTTGCTTGTCATATTTGACCGCTGTGCGCTGATCCCCTTTAACGATAATGGCCCTCCTTAGGACCCAGGATCTTGAGTGTTTGATAGGCGTAGTGAACCACCACCATGAACTTTCCTAGCATTGGGTGACCTAGGATCACATTGTACACTGTCTCGAAGTCCGCGACATCAAAGGTCAGCTTTTTTGTGCGGAAGTTGTCAGGCATGCCAGATGTGACCAGCAGCTCGATCTGGCCGAGAGGCATGGTCGATGAGTTAGGAGTTATGCCATGGAAAGGCTCGACTCATGTCTTAAGCTCTGACCTCTGAATTCCCATCTTGTCTAAGGTTCTGGAGAAAATGAGGTTGAGTGAACTACCACCATAGACCAGAGTTCTGGAGACTTTGATGTTGAGTATGGTTGGCTGAACCACGGCCGGGTATTGACCAGGATGTGGTATCATGACCAGATGGTCAGTTTGATCGAAGGTGATCGACTGTTTCGACCACTTGAGATACCAAGTGGGCCCAGTTAAGGCCAAGTTGATTTCTCGCTCGATCGCCTTATACTGCCTTTTGGACTCGTATGTGGCGGATCCTCTGAAGATGTGCGCCAAGCTATGGTCAGCCTTATGGAACTGGGGCTCGTTACCCTCCACGTTTAACTTAGCCTGCTTATTGCCATGCTCAGCGTTTGCCTTGATCTTTTCATCAAGCTTCTTCTTGAACACAAAGCACTCATCAAAGTCATGCTAGTTGCTCCGATGGATGGGCACCACTTTCCACCACCTCGACTGAGGCCTTTGTTGTTCCGAGTGTTGCACGATTTGCTCTTGTCGACCACGACTATAGTCGTATCGGGACCCTTGCGCTTGTCACAGAGTTTGTTCTTCTTTCCTCCATTTTTCGAGGACTCAGATCTGTCCTTGCCAGATTGGAGGTTTTTAGAGCATACCTACGATTCTACTCATTTTGTGCACTTGTCGGTCAACTCGAATAGCTCTTTGACCATGTGGATCTTCTGAGTAGCCATCTTTCCATGCAATTCTATGTCCTGAACACCTTGTTTGAAGGCGATAATTACCGACTCATCTAAGATGTCCAGGATTGTGTTACGCTTGTCGCTGAATCAGCGGATGAAATCTCAAAGAGATTCATTGTCGCCTTGATGCAGCTGGCGGAAGTCGTTCTCCGTTCCTGGGCGCTCGAATGTGCCTTGGAAATTCGCTATGAATATAGCCTTAAGTTCTACCCATGAACTAATTGAGTTGGGCGGCAAGTTTAGCAACCAGGACCTTGCGGGTCCATCAAGGGCGGTTAATAGGTAATTGGCTATTACTCGATTGTCACCACTGGTTCCTTGAATAATAGTGGTGTAGATCTGCAACCTCATTAGGATTGATTTTCCCGTCATATTTCTGGATGAGGCCCGCCTTGAACTTCTTGGGGCACCGAATTGATCGAAGTTCATGCACAAAAGCCTCACCGCCCCCCGTCGAACTCTTCAGGAGGAGGTGGGGGGGACTATCACGCCTGGCTCTTCGAGCAGGGGAGTCATGTCGAACATCTCGTCTTGTAGATGTACTTTCATAGTGGCGGTGATCATCTTCACGACATTCTTCACAGTGGTTTTCGATCACCGTCCGTAGATCATGCTGATTGTGAGGAATATGATTCCTCAGATCTTCCTAATTTTTGCACCTATGGATGGAGCAACTACAGTTTGGCCCATAGTTTCATGTTCTAGCTTGATCACCTGAGCTTCCCGGCCGAGATTCCTCTACTCGAGAGCGTTTCCTCATGTGGCTCCTTGAGCCGGGGCTGTACCGAGTGGGGGGCCTTGAATTGATGGGATTGTTTGCTCGAGTAACTTGGATCTGGGCTGCATCGAGTAGGATCTTGACTTGATTAACCATAGGAGTTAGTGGATTCGCTGAATCGAACTCTGGAAGAGATATGAGAATCATATGAGCTTCTTGTATGTTAGCGTTCGGAGTACTAAATATGTCGCTACCGAGGCTCGGTGGCGGCCAAGCCGATGAAGCCTCGTGGTGACTATTTGGAGGGAGCTTTTCCCATGAGTCGTGGGTCGTCACGGGCGGAGGCGCACCCACCAGAAGTCATCGGGAGAGGCCAGGAGGCATCTGTCCTCCCGTAGTTTGCCGGTGGAGGGTCATGTCGGGTCCATGTAAGGCTCCAGATGTGGATGTTTCTGGTGGTAACATGGCGCTGGTACCGTTGGTAGCGACAGCTATCACCAGATCTTTGGGAATTTCTGTGTTGTTGTCGACCATGGCCTTTGGATCTATCGCCATTAGGTCAGTCGATGGGGGGGTTGTTGCTTCTAGCCATATACACAAATCGATCTATTCGACTGCTCAAGCTAGCGTTATAATCACCGTCGCCACCCTCGTTGTTGTCGGTGCCCTTGCAGTGGAGAACATTAGGCTCCACGGGATCCCACTAGAGATGTCCCACCTCACGGTACGCATCCACTGGTCTGGATTCCAGATACCGTTGTGGACCAGTCCACCTTGACCATCCCAACGGAAAACCATAGTTCCAAAGATAATTTCCGATTTGACGAGAGGGGACTCGAAGTTGTCCTTCGTCGACTCAAAGTGGTCGTAGAAGCCGTTGTCGGAGAATCCGACATAAACGTGAGTCCAAGACATGATTAATCTTGCGAAACAGAAGAAGGCCCCTGCCTAGCGCGCTAACTGTCGAAGATTAGTTCCTAACAATATGTCTATAAATTGACTGGGTACCTTCGAGTACAGGGATTAATCACGAGACAATACAATCGATATACAGGTTCGAGCCTCCAATTGGAGTAATACCCTATGTCATGTGGGGTGTTGTTGCCGTATATTGATGATCTCGAGTAAAAGCAATGTGGCTAAAACTATTATAGAGAGTAGATCGGATCTAATCTAACTCGAGGCTAAAGTCACCGAATATCTTCTCTCCTAGGGTCTTGATGCTTGCCTCGGGTTCTCTCGCGTGTTTCGTGTTGTTGTCTCTCTTGTTTTCCTTCCCAGCCTTTCCTCCTTATATAGGGGTGAGGTACCGACTCCTGTCTAGCCGTAGTCGATAGGGAGTTGTCTTCTTTGACGTCCAAGTAGATAAATCTATTTTGAATAATGATCGTATCGGGTTGGCTAACCAATCTAAACCTTCCTAATATGTACTTCCTTGATTCTGAGTATATCAGGTACCGCTGATTCGGTTCCGTGATATCTGAAGCTTCCTAATGTGTGTTGAACATACCTTGTCTATGTATGATATACTCTTTATGCGCATATACCCCATAGTTAGATATTCGATAAAGACCAAGCTTACCTTCCCAAAATTTGCTACACTATGAGCAGGGAAGAGAAATCTAGAATGTGCGAGTTCTTGAATAGTGTCAAAGCTCTGTCTAGTTACTTCGCCAACATAAAGAGACTAGTAAACATGAAAGATAAGAAATTGGTTAGCATGAAGTCTTATGACTGTCACATTATGATGACACAGATGCTTCCAGTTTCAATTAGAGATATTTTGCTAGAGATGGTTCGAGGCCTAATCATAAGGTTGTGTTTATTCTTCAGCGCGGTATCACGAAAGGTCATCAATTTGCAAAGTTACAAGAGGACGTGGTCGTTACTCTATGCCAGCTTGAGACATTTTTCCCTCCATCATTTTTTTATATGATGTTCCATCTCCCTGTTCACATTTTGAATGAGATATACATTCTTACCCCTTGTTCCTTCATTAGTTGTACCATGTTGAGAGGTTCATGGGGGTTCTCAAGAAATATGTTCATAACTGCTCTCGGCTGAAAGGCTGCATTATCGATGGTACTGGAACCAAGGTGGTTGTTGAGTTCTGTGTTGATTATATGAATCTCAAACTGGTTGGTGTGCCTATATCTTGCCCTAAGGGGAGGCTGCAGGAGAAAGTGACAATAGGAGTGAAAGCAATCCTTCCCAACGATCGTGATATAGTCGAGGTGTCCCGATCTTTCGATGAGAGGGTAACTATCAATCTGGTGGAGGTGACTCTCATGATCCGGCTACAAACGAATAGTTCGTGAGCGCCTTAGCAATCGTAGAACAAACTCCAAAGGGTTATTGATCTTACTGGATAGCATGATCAACTTGAACACAAGGTTCAATTCCTGTGAGCAATCAAAGACCTAGCAAGAATAAGAAATGAAAATCTGAAATTGCAAATAGAACTAAAGATCTCAAAGTTGTAGACACAATATGTAGGGTTCCCAAATGACTGTCTTGATGGTGGTCGTCTGACACAACTTATGAACAACAGTTTGCACAAGGGCTAAAGTACACAAGAAAATCCCAGAAGCCTAGAGGGATGCCTAGCTATTTATGAGGGTGGGATGATGGTCAAGGGGAACCCTAGATCATCCTCCACTAGGTTGGGGTGCACACACCTTGGGCCCCACTTGGCCGGGGTCCCAAACAAAGTTACAAAGCCCAAGGCCTGTTATAGGTGGCGCAACACCTTGTTTCTTTAATTCCATATATCTCAGGATGAATTTCAAGGTGTGCTAGATTCATTGAAAATATAATGAGACAAGCTTTTCGTGAAGTCCAAGAACATCCAAAACGGAGCTCGTATGCAAAAGTGACGGCCGTTTGAAGTTAGCGTTGTCTTGGGAGGCTGAATTATGCTCTAGAATATGTTTAGACTCAGTCCCTAATCAACTTCATTTATCCGCCATGCATGTCCTCCTTACTTTATATTAATTCGTGTCAACACTTCTGAAATGAAAAAGATACAAAACTCATGGTGCAACACCTTTTGCTCAAATATATAAAAGGTAAATCTAAAATTGAATGCATGTACCTTAGTTTTGTTGTTGCATAACATAGGCATGGTCATATGTGAGCTGGTGATTTTCTCATCATTCTCCCTTTCTTGATTGGAAACCATCCTCAATTTTGATTTGTCTTTAAGCTCAGTGTAGCTCACAAGAAAATAAATATTATTGTGCAACATCACTTGTTCTTTTGAAAAATTGACAATAGGAGGAAACCAACTCACTCTAGCATTATCTTGCACAAGAGAGGGTGAGGCAGATTTCAGTGTGAAAGAATGGTTGAATTCTAAAAGTTTTGCACAAGGAGAACATATTCTGGTATTTGGCTGCCCACAACACTCCCCTTCTTGAGAACAAACCTGTAGCTCATTTGCACAAATAGAGGAACTAGAGAAAGAAATATTAGCACTGCTACGATCCTCTACACAACACGTCTCATTATGAAAAAGAGGTGTCTTCAAATCTAAGTAAATATACACTCTATGCAGAAGATACACTGATTTATAATTATAATTGCCAATGATATAGAAAATCGTATTAGGAAGACATGGCAAATCAGACCTAGCAAATAATTTCTCTTTTAAATTATTGAGCTAAAGATCATCAAATTAAATATAGCCCCAAGTATTTAAAGAAGATAGCAATTCAAGTTCTTCGTTTTCACTAACAATGCGAACAACATGGTAAGAATCAATACTTAATGGGTCAACATGTTCATTCACAAACACAAGTTGTGTCATGGATATAAGTGAAGCATCACACAATTCTTGTTTATCACAAGGAATAGCAACCAAATCAACTTGTGACAAAAGGATATTTAGTAGGAATGTCTACTAATGATTGCTCGAAAATAGAATGAGTAGTGGATATTGATAGTTCATCGCAAATGAACTCATCTTTAGTTATGGTAGCACTAATTTTATTACCTTTTATGCTCTCTTCAAATAACATAGGTGCATCATGATTCTTATGTTCCTTCTCAAGCGGTGGGAACATTATCTCAGTCATCTCGTTTCGTTCCTTCGAATTGTTTTCAACTTCCTACAAAAGGTTATTCATAGAGAGAGACACAAAAGACTGCTCCTCCATTGATTGCACAATCTATTTTTCAATATTGCAAGCAAGTAAAATATGTGAGAGGTATGATTACACATTTTATGAACAAGCATTGATTGAATTTCTGAATTAAGCCCTCTCATGAACCTACTCATTGTGTCTTCTCTACTTTCTTTTAAAGCACCATACAATATACAAATTTTAAATTCTTGGTAGTATTCCTTCACAGTTCTGCTACCTTGTTAAAATGTTGTAGTTTCTCATGCAGAGCACGAGTGTAATAAGAATGAATAAATCTAGCTATCATCATTCTTTTGCATTCATCCCATGTCTCAGGTCTATTGCTAATATTATTCCACCAAAAGAAAGCACACATGGTAAACTTATTATTAGCAGCCTTTATCATTTGAGCATTAGAAAAATCATGCTTGTCAAATTCTCTATCTAATGCTATCTCCCAATCAACATAAGCTGCAGAATCGTACTTACCATTAAAGAAAGGCAAAATAGACTAAACTTTTGCTAGAACATCATCATGTACCTCCAATGCATCATATCGATCACTCTCCATGTCTCGATGAAGGTGACAAAGTTGACATTGAACAAAATCATCTCCACTCTCCTTGCGTATCCTTGCCATGATTAGTAGCAAACAAGAAACATACAAAAGGATATGCACGCTTCTATCAACTACTAGGTAGTGGAGTCCCAAAAGTCACAAACACTGAAGCCATTATTGAACTCTTACCAATTCTTACCAAGCCAATAGGGATGATCTGCAACCAGTGGTGTCAAACTTTGTAAGAAGATTGGATGGAGTGATTGCCAGGTGACACAATCCTATTCCTTGTAGAAAGGTGTAGCTAGGAAGTGACTTGATGCAAGCAACGAAAAATCTCACACCAAGTACTAGGAGAGACGCTAGCCGACTACTCAAAGCTGATGTTAAGGGGACAGAAGAGTTCACACGACGTGGAGCACATGCATACTGAAAAGAAGTGCAATGCAAACAACCCCTAGCTTGAGTAGTATACAACAACTAGTCTCAAACAATGAAATAATTTTTCTTTTTCTTTTTTTGCAACCTCAAAGCTAATTGAACACTCTTCTGCTGCCTTTTCTAGGTTATGGTAGGAGATGGGTCACATTATTTTTTTCCTTTTGGAGACTCTCTCTCTCACTCTCTAAACCAAGAGAACACAACACATAAAATTGATTGACACTTTGCTTTTGTTTTACTTCTTTCCCTTTTTGTAACAAGATGCGGCTTTTCCTTTCTTTGTTTTTTTGCACCCTCTTACCTTTTTTGTGGTGTTGGTTTCCTTTTTATTTGAAAAACAAAAATCTGTGTCACACTAAGTCTTTCCTTTCTCTTGTTGGAAACAAAAAAGGGAAAAAGGGAAAGGATCTAGACCCAAACAATCTATTTATGGCTTACCTTTTCTATGGTTGGAAGGTGTATGTATAGCGAAGAAACTAGCAACAGACACGACCAAGGACACAAACTTAACAATGCAAGATAACTGAATGAAAGATGCAATGGCATAGCAGTCTTGGAGTTAATTTCAAACAAAAAAAATATTTTTGGCTCTTTTTTTGTACTGTAGGAAAGCAATAAAATCTCACCGAGCAACCTGAAATCTGATACCACTTGATATAGTCGAGGTGTCTTGATCTTTTGATGAGCGCCTTAGCAATCGTAGAACCAAGTCCAAATGGTTACTGACTTTACTGGATAGCACGATCAACTTGAACACAAGGTTCAATTCCTACAAACAATCAAAGAACTATCAAGAATAAGAAACTGCAATCTGAAATTGCAAATAGAACTGAAGATCTCAAGTTGTTGACATAATAGTGGGGTTCTCAAATGACTGTTTTGACAGGTGGTCGTCTGACACAACTGAAAAACAGAAGTTTGCATGAAGACTAAACTAAACACAAGAAAACCCTAGAAGCCTAGAGGGATGCCTAGCTAGTTATGAGGGTGGGATGATGGCCAAGGGGAACCCTAGATCGTCCTCCATCAGGAAGGGGTGCAAACAGATTGGGCCCCACTTGGCTGGGGTTCCAAACGAAGTTACAAGGCCCAAGGCCCGTTATAGGTTGCGCATCACCTTTTCTTTAATTCCAAATAGCTTAGGATGAATTTCAAGATGTGGCTAGATTTGTTGGAAAGAAAATGAGACAAGCTTTTCATGAAGTCCAAGAACATCCAAAACGGAGCTCATATACAAATGTGACAGCCGTTTGAAGTTAGCGCTGTCTTGGGAGGCCGAATTATATTCTAGAATATGTTCAGACTCAGGCCCCAAATCAACTTCATTTATCCTCTGTGCATGTCCTCCTTCCTTTACATTAATCCATGCCAATACTTCTAAAAATGAAAACATACACAACTCATGGTGCAGCACCCTTTGCTCAAATATATAAAAGGTAAATCTAAAATAGAATGCATGCACCTTAGTTTCGTTGTTGTATAACATAAGCATGGTCATATGTGAGCTGGTGATGTCCTCATCAGATCGTGTTACATTCACACAGGAAAATTTAACAATTTTGCAATAATTAGTGGTAGTGGGCTCGTATATTAGAAGATTTTTTTATTTCTATTTTTTAAAAAAATAAAAAATAGCAAATATATGCGTCCGTTTTGAAAAACTACAAATCTAGGCCCTTCCATTGGGCGACAGGCACCTGTCGACGTGGATTGCCAGCATGGACATGCCTTGCTACTAGTTGCCCATTCAATTGGCAACATGACTTGTCGCCCTTCCAACAGGTGACATGTTCCTATTTTTAAAATGCAATAAGGACTGATTTTAAATTATAATTGTTGCAGATTATTTGGACGAGGAGAGTAGAAGCTGGCAATTTGATTTGCAAAGTTAAACATCTATGGCGAATATAAAGTTCATGGTGCATGGTTGTAAATTTTAAAATGGCAAGGATTAAACATGGGTTGTAGTGTGTGGACTGGGGATTTTTCCCTCTTCTCTCACATGCTACTTCACACTCCTCATCTTCTTGGCGACACAAGAGAGCTTGATGCTTCTAAAGTAGTTTCTCACGCATCTTAAGTTCGGCCTCCTGCCTCCTTAAAATGTCTTCAGAGACCGTGTTCCTCTTTTGTCCTTTGAAGGTCCTCAACCTGCCACTTGAGTTCCTACTCTCGCCATAGACATTATTGTTGCTGTGCACTGTCCCTTGTTGTGCTTCCTCCATCCTGATCTCATACTCCCTTCTCATTTCGGCCTCTCTGATCCATCCCCCATTGAACGGTGGCCTAATCATGTCGATCCATTCTTTGAAGTGGCAAGGCTATTTAACAAGTAAAGATTACATTATGAGTGTAGTTCGCAAGAGGATCATATCATGAAATTGGGGTCAAGTTCTTAAAAAACCTTCTACCAAAGGTTTCCACCTTGAAGGACGTCAACATCCGTGCTTGTTCACCACATAAGCACAACGGACGCTCATGCTAGTATGGCACTCCAAAGTGGTGGATCATCTAGGAATCCATGGCACCCTGATAAATGTAACATTGGTAAATAATCAAACGGAGCAGAATAGTACAACAAGTCAATAACATGTATACATCATAACATAAACTTAAAATAACACAATATTGCAATACCGATACGGCTCGTTACATCATAAGTCATTTCAACATTAAAATAATAAGTCCGACAACACAAATTAAACATAGCAAGGTTCATTACAAATTATTCAATACAATATGAGAACAATTGGCCACATAACTCCATAATGAGTTGATGAAGAAGTGGAACAACGAGCCCGTGGATGTCTCCCATCAAAACCTGAGCTAGAAGGCCCTACTTTGCCATCATTGCCACCTGTTAGACCTTTGGTGCACTTCTTGAAAGTGTGTTCAGTTTCATTACATTTGCGGCACCATTTCACATGACGCCTAGCTTCGAATTCATCCATATCATTACGAATCCTTATGGTCTTGTGATGTCATGCCATGTGCTTTATGTTGCAGGGATCCGGGACATACAATTTATTCGGTCCAAGGTTCGTTTACAACGAACTCGCAATCCCAAATCCATATAGCTCATGGTTCCACGTCTAGTAGAGAGCTTCCTTTATTAAGTAGTTGGAGACATATCTTCGAGTCATTAAGGTATGCTCAGCACAAGTAGCAATGACTTGGAAGCACAACTCCTGTTGTAGCCTTGGCTTTTGATAGGTGCAACTGCAGCTTTCAATAGTGAGCACACACTCATTAATAACTCTTTCACAGTTGCCCCCCTCTGACATTTGTTACTATATGTAATTTCATATCGGTGTTGTACAGTCCCCATGAACTTCACCCAATGCATCTATGCCTTCTTTGTCTTATCAGCCATGTATTGGGCCAATTTGGACCCATAGATCAACCGAGTGTTATTCATTGTTGCTACATACCGACCCATTAAATATTTGTATGCCCCTTGTAGAATCTCACAAATCCAACTAATGGTAGTCCCCTAACACCTTTCATGACCAAGCTATATACCTTAGCTAAGTTTGTGGTCATAATTCTGTACCTTGCTCCGTTGGTGTAATAGAACAGAGCCCACTTATCATCCATCTCATTCTTGATCTACTTGGAGAACATCTTTATAGATGATCCGATCCTCCTTTTCATTCCTAGTGGATCTAGTGAGGTGCTACTAAGAGCAACATAGATATCCTTTTGCCCCGTCATTGGTCTCTATGCATGCTCTTTTGCTTGCTTTGTGTAAGATCATCAAGAGTTTTACATAGGGCTTCGAACTTCCGCTGCTGATTTTAACAACATAGCTTCTTGAAAAGGTTCATCAGGTTCTTGTTCTTGAACTATCTAAAGAAGTTGGCAACCAAATGCCTCATGCACCACCTGCTATACAAATCTTTCCAAATGGGTCCAATTTTGTGTGCATGAGCAACAAAACTTATTGAAAGGTTCCTATGCTGGTTTCCCAGTTCGTTCAGTTGACAAGTGTGGTCCTCCACTATCAAAACCTCCTAATATTCAGCCCACTTTCTCATGAAGGCGCGCACTCACCATGAGCAACCAGTACCACATAAAGGGTCATCTGCGCCCCCTCTTCACTGCATGTTCAAAAATAACCGACAGTGATAATATACCACTGCCAATTTGTAAGCTTTAGCCGCACATAAAAAGTCGAGCCAGCAAGAACTCACAGTGATAGTGATTAACACTTCTGGTTAGTAATACAAATCGACCGTGATACATCACTACCTGTTATCACTACCAGTTTGTATTATTCACTAGCAATGATATTAGCTAATCAAAAGATATGCAAACAATAATCAGCAGAGATAATGGCTTGTCACACCCGGTTTTAGAAAGGGGCAAAACCAGATGTAAACCACATGTATGCCAGGATCAAGTTTCATACATGCAGTGACTTCATCAGTGTATCACACACAGTGTCATTAGTACAACGTTTTAACTAGAATAAATAATGAGACCAAAAAGTCTTAAACAAAAAGCACACAGTGATACTCTGTGAAACTCCAACTTCCACAGGCATTTGACCGGGGGGAAACGCCAGCCTAGCAGTCTTCCTCTTCATCATCGAAGAAATCTGGATCTCGTTCAATGTCTGAGCAACGCTTGAATGGCATTTGGGGTAGAAACAACAAGTGTGAGTACAACTAGTACTCCACAAGTGTGGGAAAATAAAATGCTATGCAAGCTTAAACAAGGAATAGGCCATAATAGTTATAGTTTTGCATAAAAGCCAACTGTACTAACAAAGTTTTATGAAAGCAACCTACTTATCTAGGTGCATCATCATTAGGTCTCCAACTCCTAGAACCATCTCCACAGTTTTTCCCTCCACCTGAATTCCCACATCAGGCTCCCAACAGACCAAAACGACCCAAACCCTCTTGGCTAATCATGTGAGGATCCAAGTCTCTCATAACCGTGAGCACGGCTGATATATCAGATTTTACACTTTGCAGAGGTTGTCCATCTTTCCCCACGAGTCGTGATTTCCATGTTGCCGTGTTGGCTAGACACTTAACACATGCTAGTGGTGTGTCGCCCGGAAAGTCACTACAAAGCCGTTACAAAGTTTCATCCAGTATGTGCATGCCCGCTAGGTTTCACCGCCGTCAAAGTGGCATTCACACCACCCAGAAGCCCCCTTTTGCGCCTTGTAGCTCCAGAAAGTTTTCACCCTTTCCTTCCACTACCCATCTCGTACCACTAACCCAATGGTTCTGGCCTTTGTCGTCCTCACACAACCACTCTTCCGTTTGGCACGCACAAAAACTGGAATCCACTAATTAATAGGCTAGGCCTGTCCCATACCAGGTCTCGTGGTTGGTACGATATTTCTTGGGTTGTCGCTCCACGAACGGTCCTTACTTAGGTTACTTGAGCAAAGACTAAACCAACATCATAACTTTATCATCACTGACCCAACTTTGCTCAAGGCCTAAGGTTCCATGTTGCTATTGCCATCATTAATATTCCCAACTCATAATTGCATTAATTAATTAATCATGTTTAACCCTTAACCCTTCAATCCCCTTGTGCGAAGCTAAGCATGGCTACCCATCATATCCTCTAGTATCAACATGGCGACAAGGAATTATATGGAACAGAGTACTATAAATATATAGGATTCAGGATTAATAATGCATGTTTGAAAAGAACACATTTTAAACAAAATGGGATCAAAATATTCAAGGACACTTGCCTCTCCCAACTTGCTGCTCAGACTCTTCAAAAACTTGGTCCTGAAGGTTCTCGAACCGCTCTTTGTCTGCTTTCGACACGTGTCGGAAAAACAAACAACAAAACCAACCAAGAACAGTACACCACATAGTAGCTAGCATATATTAAAAAGGTACTACAAGATAGTACATGTCACTACGAACACGTGAGCGTGAAAATCATCTAAATCGGAGCTAAAACGAGAAAGTTATGCTATAAATACGATTAGGGTTACATCTGAAAATAAAAAAGGGCTTAGTTAAAATAAAACAGAGAGGTTAGGGGCCTTTTTGCAAAAATTAAGGGACCTATTTGTAATTAAGAAAAGTTCAGAGACTAATATGCATAATTACAAGGGCTTTTATTTAAATATAGGAAAGTCCCGGGGCTTATTTGCAAAACTGTCAATACTCCTGAATTAAATCAAATAGGAAAATATGACTGGAAAAAGTGTGCTGACGTGTCACTGCCACGTCGGCTAAATGGATGAGGCGGCTGGCTTATGCAAGCGATGACGTGGCCTGATCTACTGACTAGGATTATGTGGCAACGTGGCAGTAGGTGATTGGACACCGAAGGGGTATGGGAAGCTTTTAATCCTGGCCATCCAAAACAGATCTAACGGCTATTGGTGGGGGGGCTTTAGTTGACCGGCGCTAGAGGAGAAAGCGGTGGCGGACAGCTCGGCGTGGCGACACTATCGCCGGAGGGGCGGCAGACCACATCGCCGACTACGGGGGGCAACGACGAGCGGTGGCAGAGAGAGAAGGGAGCACGGGGATTCCGTTTTAGACACGTACCGACGACGGCGCGGCTTGGGTGGTGTGCGGCGGCAAGGTAGACGTCGGCGAGACTCTGGCGACATCGGGGAGGGAGCTCTGGTGACCAAAACTCATCGGAGAAGGCAGCGACGGGCTCAGCTATGGCAAGCGGGCGTTGGAACGGTGGTGGCGACGCTTGGGGTGGCTCGGCTATGGCGGCGGCGGAACGGCTTGAGCTGGCCCGATTCTTAGATGGGAAAAAGCCGAGGGTGCTTGGGTGTTTATATAGGCGGGCATGCGGCTGCGGATAGACCCGAGTTGGTTGGGATTCGGATGCAGGAGATCGGCGAGCGACGTCAGCTTCAATCCGGATTCGGGCGGAGTCCAGCGCAGGCAGGAGAAGGAAGAAGGCGCGGGGCCCACTTGGCAGCGTTTGCGAGAAGAAGCGGAATTCGGCCAGGCGCCACTGGAGAAGCGGTCTGGCGTTGCTGGGCCGTGGCCTTCGGCCAGCCCAGGCGGGGAGGCGGGAGGAGGAAACAGGCCGGCTTGGGCGAGGAGGAAGAAAAAGGCCGGGAAGGAGGGTTTCGGCCCAGAGAGGAAAAAAAGATTTTTCTTTAATAGAATCTTTTTCAAATCCCCTTTTTTTGTTTCTTCTTTTTGTTTTCTTTTTAATTTCGAACAACACGCTCGGGGTTTTTCAAAAGTATATTTTCCACACAATAAAAACTCTAATGCAGCTAAACTCAATCATGAATGCGACAAACTATAATAAAGCCTAGATTCAAAATTCTAACTTTTGGAAAAAAAAATTCTCCTAAAATCTTAAGGCAAAGTAAAACACCCTATTCTAAGGAAAAGGACATTTATTACTATTTCCAGAAAGTTGAAATAACTAGGGTGTTACATGGCTATCACTACCAATTGGTTGTATGAACCGGCAGCGATCCTCAAAATTCGTACATCTTCATGCATGAAACTACTAGGCTTCACGTGCGTGATTTTAAATATGAGCGGTCCTCTCTCACTCTTTCACTATACTCACTCGCTCTCTATCTCTCTCTCGCCCACAACTGGCCACCTCCACGTTCTACGTGCGATCTACATGGATCCGTTGGCACCTCCACCGCTACCTCCACCGCCTTCTCTGTGGATGCCTCCCACACCCGTGTTGTCGTCTGGGGAGGAGCAGGCCCCGCTGGATGAGGTACTGCCCTCCTTGTCCGATTCTAGCATTTCACCGCCGGGATCCCCCTCATCGGAAGATGAGGTGTGGGACGAGTTCATCGATGAGCGACTGATGGCCAAGAAGTCCTGGACGAGCTCATTGGAGGACGATGAGGATGAGAATGAGGATGACACCAGCGACGACGATGGCTATAGCGGTGATGACGATGGGGACGACGATGATGAGGATGATGATGGTGATGATGGCAGCGACGACGAGGACAATGACAACGACGAGGCTGCAGACTTCCGTTCGTGGGTCAAGTTCCAACTCGAGCGTGACTACTAGCTAGCTAGTTATCTAGGTTAGATGACGCACATGTTAGGGTTTTCACATGCGTTTGGGTTTTGCATAGTCGTCTGCATGACAGCACCTTTTGCTTTAATTAGTACAAAAATATTAATATGATCATTAGTAATGCTAATCTCCTTTAAATTAATGCATGAGTGTTTAATTTTTTATTTTTTTTATCCTGGATTGAGTATCACTACTGGTTCATAGATATAACTGGTAGTGATAACCATACAAATCGATCAGAATGAGATCAAGAACTGACAGTGATAGGTTATATAATCACTGCTAGTTCTAGAACTGGCAGTGATAATCCACTACCGCTTCTTTACTACCGGTTCAAAAATTGAAGTGGAATACGTTATAGAAGTGCCACCAGCAATCAAAGGAACAATCAATCAAGCTAATGGAACCCTAATCGAGAGCATTCCAGTTATTTGCGAATATCCAGATGTTTTTCCAGAAGATTTGCCATGTATGACACTTGACCGTGACATCGAGTTTGTTATAGAACTAGTACCTGGTATGACTCCTATCTAAAAGGCTGTATAGAATGGTTGCTAATCACCTAGTAGAACTTAAGGAACAATTGCAAGAGTTGCTAGACAAATGTTATATCCGACCTAGTTCGTCACCATGGGGTACACCAGTAATATTCGTACCCAAGAAGGATGGTACCCAAAGGATGTGTATAGATTATTGAGCCTTGAATGAGGTGACCATCAAGAATAAATACCCTCTTCTCAGGAGCGATGACTTGTTTGATCAGCTTAGAGGTGCGTGTGTATTCTCCAAGATCGATCTTCGCTCAGGTTATCATCAGTTGAAGATTCAAGCATCCGACATTCTAAGACCGATTTCGTCACCCGTTATGGATTATATGAGTATACGATCATGTCTTTCGGATTGACCAATGCCCTTACCTACTTCATGTATTTGATGAACAAGGTATTTATGGAGTATTTGGATAAGTTCATGGTAGTCTTTATAGACGACATCCTAGTTTTCTCAAAGGTTGAAGAGGAACACGTAGAACATCTAAGATTGGTTCTACAGAGACTCCAGGGACAATCAGTTATATGCTAAGCTAAGCAAATGTGAGTTTTGGCTAGATCAAGTTTCTTTCCTCGGTCATGTCATCTCCGCCGGAGGAATAACAGTTGATCCAAGTAAGGTAGAAGACGTTTTGAATTAGAAGTCTCTCCAGAATGTCTCTGAGATCCCTAGTTTCTTTGGATTAGCTGGTTACTACCGTCGTTTCATAGAAGGTTCCTCCAAGATTACAAAGCTGATCACCGAGTTACTTGAGAAGGGTAAAACATTTAAATGGACCCCTGCTTGTGAGGCAAGTTTTGAAGAGTTGAAGAAAAGATTAACATCTGCACCAGTACTAGTCATGCTAGATACACAGAAGCCATTCTCCATATATTGTGATGCATCTCATCAAGGATTAGGATGTGTTCTTATGCAAGAAGGCCATGTTGTAGCCTACGCATCAAGATAATTGAGGAAGCATGAGAAACACTACCCGACACATGATTTGGAGTTAGCCGTCGTAGTTCATGCACTCAAGATTTGGAGGCACTACTTAATTGGAAACAGATGTGAGATCTATTTGGATCATAAGAGTTTGAAGTATATCTTTACTCAGCCAGATCTCAACCTTAGGCAGCATAGATGGTTAGAGGTTATCAAGGATTATGACTTGAAAATTAACTCCATCCCAGAAAGGCGGATGTAGTTGTCGATGCTTTGAGCAGAAAGGCTCATCTCAGTCTAATGACCATGCAAGATAGACGACCCGAGTTATGCAAAGAGTTTGAAAAGCTCAATCTCGGATTAGTAAACAACGTAGAAGCTATGGTAATGGAAGTTGATTCTGCATTGGAACAAGAAATTCGTAAAGGGCAACTCGAGGATTTGAAGATTTTGGAAATCAAGCAATAGATTAAGGAGGGTGTTGGGATCGAAGTCCCAGACAAGATGGGCCTTCGGGGGTAGAAATGGCGAGGGCCCTTTATGTGACGTGTACTAGAAAATGAACAGTCTGGAATCCTGTTCATGTTTACACTGTGGCTCTATTTATAGCCCACACCCCCGCAATCACGGACCCGGTTTACACTTATTACCCCCTAACCTACTACATTCCCGGAATATCCGGGGGCAATATGGTACAATTAAGCATGGTCCCATAATCACAACAGTACCCATGACAGCTGGGCCCACTATCTGGCTATTCCTCAACCGAAGGGTGTCGAAGCCCTCTCCGTCCGGCCTTCCGATGAGCTGCCTTTACCATCTCCAAGCGAAGCCTTGATCTTGTCTTCGCCACCACCAGGCGAAGTCCTGGCCCTGTCGTCACCACTTCAAGGCAAAGGCCTGGTCCTGTCTTCGCCTCCATTAGGCGAAGGCTTGGCTCCGTCTTCGCTGCCTCCTGTCGAAGGCCTGGAGCGCGAACTGTAGCTTCGCCGGGTAGTCGGGGCAGACCAATCTTCTCATCCATCGGACCGGTTGTGGATGATTCCACCGACATAGAAACTGTTGCCTCGTAGCGACTCCAACTCCAACTAACTTCGCAGTTGCCCTCGGGTATGGGGATGGCAGGGGATGATCCCCAACAGAGGGTAAAGCCCCAGGTTTTACCGAGGATGAGAATGAAATGGTGTGGTTTGAGAAATGAATCTGTGTTCGGGGTATCAAATCTATCAAGGAAACTATCCTTCAAGAAGTGCATGAGTCTGTATATTCTATTCATCCCAGAAGTAGCAAGATGTATGAAGACCTTAAGGACCAATATTGGTGGTATGGTATGAAGAAAGAAATTACCGAGTATGTAGCAACATATGATATATGTCATAGAGTCAATGCTGAACATCAGAGACCTGCTGGGTTGCTTCAACCTTTGAAGATATCAGAGTGGAAATGGGAGGAAATTAGTATGTATTTTATCATTGGATTGCCCTGAACTCAATCTTGATATAATTCCATATCGGTTATAGTGGATCGTTTGACAAAGGTTGCTCATTTCATCCTAGTCAAGCCCACATACACAGGACCTAGACTCACTGAGTTGTATATTGCTAGAATTGTGTGTTTGCATGGAGTACCGAAGAGGACAGTGTATGATAGAGGAAGCCCGTTTACCTCCAAGTTTTGGCAAAAGCTACATGAGTCATTGGATACCCAGTTAAACTTTAGTTCAACATATCATCCACAGATCGATGGTCAGACCGAGAGGGTAAATCAAAATTTGGAAGATATGTTGAGAGCTTGTGCCTTGAAAAACAAGACTAGTTGGGACAAAAATCTTCCCTATGCAGAGTTTTTCTACAACAATAGTTATCAGGCTAGTTTTAAGATGTCACCGTTTGAAGCGTTGTATGGAAGAAAATGTAGGACACCATTGTTCTGGAATGATAATGGAGAAAGTCAAGTGTTTGGCCTAGAAATTCTAAGAGAAGCAGAAAGGCAAGTACAATAGATCAGGGAAAATTTGAGAACAGCTCAAACACGACAAAAGAATTTTGCTGATCATCGACGTCGTGAGTTGACTTTTGAAGTAGGAGACTTCGTATATCTATGAGTTTCACGGATCAGAGATTATCGTAGATTTAAAGTCAAAGGAAAACTTGTACCTAGGTTTATAGGCCCTTTTAAAGTGTCGGAAAAATGAGGAGAAGTAGTGTATCAATTGGAGCTACCGCCTTAGCTAGTAGATGTTCATGATATTTTCCACGTCTCACAGTTGAAGAAATGCCTATGAGTTCATGAGGAGCAAATGCCCCTAGAAGAAATTGAAGTTGGAGAGGATCTCACCTACATGGAACATCCTATCAAGATTCTAGAGACGTCATAATGAGTCACCAGAAACAAGAGGATCCGTATGTGCAAGGTGCAGTGGAGGCACCATTCTGAAGAAGAAGTGACATGGGAAAGAGAAGCATATCTGAAAGTCGAGTTTCCGCAGCTCTTCTCCAATCCGTCTGAATCTTGAGGGTAATATTCATCTTAAGGGGGGGGGGTAGGTTTGTAACACCCTAATTTTCAACTTTTTGAAAATAGTAATAATTTACGTTTTCTTTAGAATTAGGGTGTTGTTCTTCTTCTCAAAATCCTAAGTGGAAAACTTACTTTCTAAATTAAATACTTAACTTAGGCTATATTAAAAGTTTGATGCATTCATGTTGGAGTAGATGCATTAGAGTTTTATTGTGTGAAAAATGATTTTTGAAAACCTTGAGGTGCGCCGTTTGATTTTTGGAAGAATTCGATAAGGATTTGGAAAAGAAAAATCAATTCCCTTCTCCTTGGGCCTAATCTTTTCCTCTCTTTTCTTTTTCTCCTTTTTCTTCCGGCCCATTATCCTTTTTTCCGCCCAGCCCAGCCCATTTCTTCCCCCCTCCTTCTCCTCCTCCCCGCCTGGGTCGCCGCTCAGTAGCCCGTCTCTGCACCAGCCTCCAGCCTAGGCCGGCTGAAGGCCAGGCCCAGCAATCAGACGTAGCCACTGAACAAAAGCGCCCTGCCAAATCCCTCCCCCTCCTCGCACATCGCTGCTAGGTGGGCCCACATGCGCCATCTCCTTCCTCGCGCCGCACCGCCCGAGTCCAAGCCAGACATGAGATTATCGCGCTGCCACCTCACCCACCCAAATCTCAACAAAACCAGCTGAATCTGTGCTGATCTTCGCATTTATCTATTTCCCGCCTATATAAGTCCACAACCCCCTCCTTCGATCCGTTTTTCCTTGAACTCTAGCCACCACTGCCATTGTTGTCGTCGCGCTAAGCTCCACCATCCGCCGCACTCGCCGCTTCTCTGCCCTAACTGAGCACAACTTTGGGACCGTGTGCTCGTGAGGAACCGATTCCGCCGCTCCCCTTCACGTCTCGATCACTGGAGCTCCTTCCCTGACGCGTCCTATGCATCGTCGCCTCCTCCACCGCCACCGACTACCTTCTCGAACCGTGCCGTTCGAGGTAAGCCATCAAGCGGGTTTGCTGTCCACTCCTCTCTCTCCTCCACCACTCGCTATCGTCCCTTGTGCTCGACAACGAGGTTTTCTCCCTTGCCGGTGAGGTCGCCACCATCGTTCCCCTCCCACCGCTGTTTCCTCTTTGGCACCGGTCGGTTAATCCTCTCCCTCCTCTCTCATCACCCGATCTATAACTGACGGTCTAGATTAGATTCAGAATACTCCTTCATCCGAGCCAATCACATATCGCCATGTGTCACCTTCTTTAATCCAGTTAGTCGCCATTGCCACCCCACCGCCCATGTGAGTCGGCCACCTAAGCCTCAGAGCCCATTGTCATGCCACATCACCATAGCTTTACCCAGTCAGCTTTCAAAATTATTTTAATTCGGGAAAAAGTGGCACTTTAGCCCCTGGACTTCCCTATATTTACCCTAAAGCCCTTGTCATTTAACAGTTTAGTCCCTAAACTTTCCAATATTTGCAACTAGGTCCATCTATTTTTACAAAAGGCCCACCTCTCTGTTTTATTCAAAACAAGTCATTTTCTTTTTTAGATTTAGTCCAAAACTTGTTTTTAACATAACTTTCTCGTTTTAGCTCCGTTTTAGGTGATTTTTGCGCTCTCGCATTCGTAGCAGTGTGTAATATCTTTTAGTATCCTTTTCATAGATGTTAGATATTGTTTGGTGTACTGTTCTTAGCTAGTTTTGTGTGTGCTTTTCCGGTGTGTTCCGAGAGCAGATGAAGAGCAGTTCGAGAATCTCCAGGACTAAGTCTGTGAAGAGTTTGAGCAGCAAGTTGGAAGAGGCAAGTGTCCTTGAACATTTTGATCCAAGTTTTCAAATGCGTTATTTATTTCAAACATGCATGCTATTAATTTTGAATCTCATTTACTTATAGTACCATGTTCCATATATTCCTTGTTGCCTAGCTGTCAGTAGTGGTTTATGGGTAGTTTATGCTTAGCTTTGCACAAGGGTATGGATGGGTTATCAGTTAAACATGATTAATGAACTATGCAACTATGAGTTGTGAATTATGGTACCTTGTGTGGCAACATGGAACTTAGGATGTCGAGCAGAAGGTTGGTTGATGATGGTGCATGAGGCACAAGTGTGTGAAACACTTTGGATGGTGGTAGTGTTTGCTCGATGTCCTAAGGACTGGTTCGTGGAGTGACAACCCAAGAATTATCGTTCATCCACAAGGCTTATATGGGTATGTTCTGGCTTAGTAATTAGCGGATCCTCAGCATAGAATGAGCCACTGGTGGTGTAGTGGAAGGGAAGAGTGATTCTTTCCGGAGCTACAAGGTTCATGAGGGGGCTTCTGGGTAGTGTGACTCCACTTTGATGCCGGTTTAACCTTAGCAGGCTTATTCTTGTTGGGAGGATGCTTTGTAATAGCCTTATAGTGACCTCTGAGCGACACACTACTGGCTTGTGTTAAGTGTTTGCAGAACACAACAACAAGGAAATCACGACTCATGGGGAAAACTGGACAACCTTTGCAGAGTGTACAATCTGATATATCAGCCGTGCTCACGGTCATGAGAGAGTTGGATCCTCACATGATTAGTTGGTTTGGTTTAGTTGTTTTCGTTGGTTACCTGTGAGGGGTAAATGTCAGTGGATGGTTCTTGGTTACCTGTGATGGGTATCAAGTTGGTTGGTTTGGGAACCTGATGTGGAATTCAGGTAGTTGGAAAACATGCAGAGATATTTCTAGGAGTTGAGAGTTTAGTGATGGTTCATATAGATAAATAGGTTGCTTTTATAACTCTTTTTATGATAGCATAGTTGGCATTTATGCAAATTTACCTGTTATAGCCTATTCCTTTAATCAAGCTTGCATGTCATATATTTCTCACACTTGCAGAGTACGATATGTACTCACACTTGCTATTTCCATCCAAATGTGCATCAAACCGCTGCTCAGACAATGGAGACATTGAAGGACAACCATACTTCTACATCGATGAAGATGAAGATTTCTAGGCTAGTGGATCCCCCGGTCAATTACCTATGGAAGATGAGAGCTTTGCTGTGTTTAGTTTGTGTGCTTTAGTTAAAGACTTTGAGGTCTATCTATTTTGTTTAAGTTAAACGTTATAATAATTGCACTGTGTGTGATACACTGATGAAGTCGTTGCATGTATGAAACTTGATCCTGGCTTACATGTGGTTTGCATATGATTTTGTCCCTCTATAAAACCAGGTGTGACACGATGCTTATGCTCTACTCTCCACTCGATCCAGTCATCGAGTAGAGAGTCAGGGGCTTATGCTTTATTCTCTATTTTGATTATCACATCAACTAGAGTGTCGGGGGCTACATCGTATAATGTTAGCACTTATGCTTCACTTTCTACTCAATCTAGTCATTGAGTGAAGAGTAAGAGGCCACGTCGAGTATTTCTTAATGCTACAAGTCTATTCGTTGTCTTGATTATCACATCAAAGAGAGAGTCAGGGGCTATATCACATACTTTCAATGCTACGACTCTACTCTCCACTTGATCCAGTCATTGAGCAGGGAGTCAGGGGTTACATCATATATTTTTGATGGTATAGGTTTGCTCTTTCTTACTCTCCTCGACCAAAGGGTCGGGGCTACATAGTAATACCATATTTCATAAATACATGGTTTTTGCAAAAATTCTTAGATAGAACCAACAGAGGTATATGTTGGGTCGATGACGGATAACTACACCTCATAAGGCATAATGGCATCAGGGATTGTCAGACATCTCACACCTAACTGCTCACAAGGTTCTGAAGTTATAGTCGGTCTCATATGTGTTCTCGATCGAGTTCATGTTCACATGCTAAGTATGCAAGTCGTTAAAGTTTAAAAAATCATTATTTTATCTCTTTTCCTAGTTGCACAGCCGAGAAAAGGCTTCAAAAAGTGAAAAAAAAAAACCTTGGCTCTTGTAGTTACCAGTACTGTCACAGTTGTTTATGTCTGAAAACTGGAGGTCCTAACTACCTCAGTCTTTCTGAAGCTCGTGCACTTTTTTGATCTGACCATTCGTGAGGATCGCCGACATTGATGATTCAGTTTCAACTTTCGCCCGATCCGGCGGGCTGGAGTTTATTTTGTAATTTTTATAACTCATATCATATATGCCAAGTTATATGTATGTAGTACATCAACCACAATCGGTATTGAGCAGCCGTATTAATAAAATCACAAATTGTGATTTATGCACTACAGGTAATACTTCTAGATCAGCTGAACTACATGCTAATAACCATAGTTCACACCATGATAATCTCTGAAAAGGAAAGCACGGTTATTGCAGCAAGTGAAATCTCTTTGTGGCAACATGCTCCTTGATCTTCTTTCAATCGCAGTCAAACCTGAAAAAACTCATGATTATTAATTGGTCCCAGCTCATCAACCATCAGTTACCGTGAATACGGCAGATGATATTGTCAGATTAGCTCCTACATGAGCAGACTCATGTAAATTGGAGATTTTCTGAACGGAATTATACCAATTAAAATGCGCTAGCACAACTATAATGACTTCATGAAGACAATTTCGATTGTGCAGAAATTATTAGTACCAGTAAAACACGAAGCACGGAGATATTAATTAAACAGGTGCAAAAGTACATGCAGTCATTTTTATGGAGGATTTAACCACACCAATAAACTCGCATGCTCTTTGAGTCTTGCCTGTACTCTAGATAAACAATTACTGTAGGACCTATAATAACGACTAGAGGAGGTGAATCGACGTCTTACTAACTTCTTGGATGGCTTTTTACTAATATTTCATCCAACGCACCTTAAAATAACATGCGGAAGCAAAAGCTCAAGAGAAACACGTTGCACCAAAAGATCATCTAAAAATGCATGGCTCTCATGGATGGAATTGAACATTAGGTTCCATTGAAAACCAATCTACATGTCATCATACATAAAAGCTTGCAATTTGAGAAAGAAACACTTAAATCTAAAGAGATAATCACCGGGTGAAGAACCTCTTTAAGTTGATGATTTAGAGGCAAGGAAATTCAAGACCAATTCTGAGTGTGAATTTTATGCCTCTAGCAACAAGACTAACCACTTCATCATAGTGAAAAATTTGAGCTCTCAAACCAAAATGAAAATCACAATAAAAACTAAGAACTCAAAATGCAGCAAGGGAGCCAATAGAGTGAAACTATAAGGAAATGAATAGAAGCATAAGAAGCAACATGTACTTCATTATTTGCAAAAGACACCCTTTATTCAGCAGATCATAAAGTATTTTGCATATAAAAAGCTCTCAACTAATACATAGGCTAAGCACTCCTCTCTTTCATCTAAAACGCTACCACATAACTTAATGGCTGGCTCAAGGAACTCTACCAGTCCTCCCCTCTATTTATAGATCTAGGGAGGTTCCTTGGCCCTCAAGTTTTCTTGTTCCCAAAATACCCATCACTTCCAATGCAATCCTACCTACCACTAGGGGTATTTTTGTCCAATCTATTCTCCATCAATCAAACGGCCATGGCACCTTCAGGACTTAGCTTCGCCTCAACGTAAGCTTTGCAACGATGCCATGTGCACTCCATCCTTCCATGATTTTGAGACCAAACCGCGAAACAACCTCACACGCTTCTCAAAGCGTAACTCACTACCACTTGCTTATAATTTAAGCAAGCGATCCAATGTCGGTACGTGTACTCAATCTTGCGATCTTGACCACCGGCAAGTCTCTCCCACTCACGATCCCTCGAGCTGCCTTACCACTTGCACTGGCATCCCTTTCGCTTGACTTTGTCCACATGCCGTCTTCATCCGCCATCTCACGATGTGCTTGCTCTCCACATGTACAGCTATGATCACCCTTAACTCTGCCAAAGCCTCCTTCCAGCACCAAGCACCCTGCTTAGCCCGATCAGTCCATCGTCAATCGCAAAGTTGCATCCATCACACACACATCATAAGATAAGCAAACACATATCTCCAACTCCATTATATATTAGTCAAAATTAAAATCCTCAGTTGAAAGCACATCACAAAAAGATCGTGAACATCAGATGATCTAGCGTGTATTGCCTTCTGATCACGGGACTCTTGTCCAATACTTCCTGTTGGGGGAAAATAGACCAGCCTGAGGATAATAGTTGGCGGTCGCTATCAAAGGTCCCTCCAGGGCCTTCAGCCTCCAGACTCGGTAGGAGGCCCCATCCCCGAAGGCTGCAGGTCCCTTCGGACCACCTCTCCGGCTCATACGTGGCCTTTCGAAGACTTGGAACTACAGCAAGTACCCCTGGAGCCTTCGGCCTCCAAACTCAATAGGAGGCCTTACCCCAGGGGTTGCGGATCCCTTCTGGCCGCACCTTCGGTGCCCATGCGGCCTTCTAAAGCCTAAAGGCGTGATCGGCCTCCGGAGATAATATCGGGGAAAAAAGGACACCCCCTTTGCCGCCAACATGATGCGAGGTGATGGGTGATAAATGCTGGTGCAAGTGGTGCTTATCCTTACACCCCAACATGAGCGAGTCGTCCTGACACCACCGACAGAGTGGCGTCGAGCCGCAATTGGCGACGGGCTCACCCCTCTGGGTACAACAACCCCAACAATTACCATGGTAGATATTTATCTTCTATATAGGGTAAAATGTACTTATCCAGGATAAGACCTAGTAATTCGGCCAGGTCCTAGATATTTGTACATCGTGATAACTTGTACATTAAGCTATATACTGCTTTATAAATAGGGGGTCGTGGTCACTTGGAAAGAGGAGGGAAAGAAGGGGACACGCTCAACATAGCATGGAGGAGCATAATCGTAGAGTATTTCCTGTGATACTCCCCCTTAGCCCGGTCTATATTGTTACAATTAATACATTCATGGTGTTCCTTTCTCTCAAACTTCGTCTCCAAGCTTGAGTCTCCTCCTTAGAAGAAACTCTCGTCATACTTGCTGGGGCAACATGAACTCTTGCTCCAACACTTCCTTCACTGACACACTCCTGGAAAAATCCTCTGGTGTGCACACCTTCAATTGTCGGACCATCCGGCTTGTACATCCTCACCAGAAAAGCTTTGCATCCTCTCTCAAAAAATTAGTCCGGTGTGCACATTCTCCATCGCTGAACCATCTGACGTATAGATCACATCAGACACGCTTTGCAACCTCTCTGAAAAAATTAGTCCAACATGTTTTGCTGCCCATCGCCAGACCATTTGGTGTTTCAATGGATTTTCTCTACTAAGTCAAAACCCTTTGGCATGAAATCTTCCTGAGCACCGGACCATCTGGCGTGTTCATTTCACTGGACGCCAGACCATCCAGTGAGGCAAATTTTCCTGGACTCGGAGACAAAAATGCCAACTCCATTTTCTTTGTACCTTTGGTTAGTCATAATCATAATTGCAATACATAGACATACTCATGTAATCCCAAAAATCTTCAAATGAAATCAACAACCTTGTCAATCACTCATCACATATAAACCAATGCACATTTCAACTTAGTTTCTCATTCTCCCCCTTGATGAGCGCATGGACAACTCTCAAAGAACAAAGATTTTTGGTTTGAAGAAATTCAATGAGAGAAGCTCATCCAAGTGACCAAAAACTAAAGGAAAGAGCAACAAAGATCACTTGGCATAAGAAAGATCGCAAAAGCCTGAATAGAAGAAAAGGCAAGGAAAAAACAACAAAAGCTCAATAAAGGCTCAAATGCACAAGAACAAATGCTCCCCTTGATGCATGCACAATTTCTCTTTTCATTATGCAAAATTATTCTTTGTGACTTGGTTTATATTTTCTCCCAAAAACTTAGTGCATATTTTCTCCCCCTTTAGCAATGCAAACATCAAGGACAAAAACATCATGTAATGCATGAACATGTAAACCTAATGAGCTTTCACAAGTATACCATATAGCATTTGCAAAACATAAAAATATCAAAGGGCTATGGATAGTAGAATGGAGAGCTCACAATTGCATAAAGGCTCAAAAAGATATAGTGTCACAAGAGCATAAAGCTATACAAGCTAATTCTCAATAATTTTTGGCGCATTTAAGTTCATATAGCTGAATCATGGTAAAAATGACTACAACATAAGCATCCACTCGTGTTGAGGCAATACAAACATAAAGAACTATTAACTTCAATCTCAAACAAGGCAAATAAGCATTCATGACAGTAGGCTTTGCAAATGCTCACATATAAAACCAAGACTTAGATCACATAATTAAAAACATTGAGCATTTAGGCATAATTCTTTGTAATGCATTTTATCCTCAAAATGCCTCTTATCCAAGTGAAGTCGCACGACTGAGTATGGCAAATACCTCGAGGCTTCAAGACAACCATATTGGGTCACATCTTAGGACAAGAAATTTGATTGTCCAAGATTATTCAAATGTCACAAATTATCATGTTTTTCACAATATCAAGTCAAGTAGTGTCTTTCTGAAATAAGAAACACATATTCCCCTGAGGTTCTATCATGAGGTAAACATTTGAAAAAGACAAAACATAGTGCAATGTTCCCAAACCCACTATCTTGAACCAAGAAGCTTAGAGCAAGAAATTCACCAAACTAGCCTTAACATAAGTATTGACAAAGCCAAAGCAATTACGAACATGGTGATCAAGAACGTAACATTTTATAGTCTATATGATCCATAAAACTATCAAATTTCATCTTTAGTAAAGCTAACTTTCTTGAAATATTTCATGTCAAAGCATCAAGAAGAGCCTAAGATTAAAAGATTGCTCTCGACAACTACTCAACTTAGTCCAAATTCAAGACTAGTAACTGAAAATGCGAAAGACATATATGTCAAAGCTCAACTACTATGATTATCTTACAAAATGCTATGCAATACAAATGTTATAGAAGTAAGATAGAGTATGTACAAAGGTAACTCTCCTCACATAATGCCATAGGGATGACACACTCAAAGCTCTCCCCTCAGAAAAGCAAACCTTGTTTCATCGAGAGGCTTGGTAAAGATACCAGCAAGCTGGTGTTGGGTATCTATGTATCTCGAGTCAATGTCTCCCTTTTCATTGAGGTGAGAAGTGGAATCTCACATCTATATGTTTAGTTCTAGAGTGTTAGACTGGGTTATTGGCTAAGCTTATGGCACTAGTGTTGTCACACAAAAGTGGCATACTCTTGAAGTCTAAGCCAAAGTCCCTCAAGGTAACAACCATTTACAAAATCTAAGAACAACAGCTAGCGACAGTAACATATTCAGCTTCAGTAGTAGACTGTGCAACACAAGACTGCTTGCGAGAAGACCAACAAATAAGAGAGGTACCTAAGAAATGACAAGTACTGGAGGTACTCTTCCTATCAATTCTACAACCAGCAAAGTCGGCATCCAAAAACCTCGAAGGGAAAGCGAAGAAGATGCAAAAAACTGAAGACCATACTTAAGAGTGTGTCTGAGATGCCTCAAGATGCACTTTATCGCTTGGTGGTGAGAGGTCCTTTGCGATGCTTGGAAGTGAGCACACAAGCAAATGACGAAGTAAATATCAGGTCTTGTCACCGTCAGATACAAGAGGGAGCCAATCATGCTCCTGTACCCCCATTGGTCTACCACCACACCATCTTCATCTGGATCAAGTACAATCGAGGTAGCCATCAGTGTTGCAGAAGGCTTTGCATCACTCATGTCAAACTTCTTCAGCAGAACAATGGTGTACTTCGTCTAGTGAATGAATGTATCTTGCTTGCATTGCTTGATTTGAAGCCTAAAGAAGAAGTTGAGCTCGCCTATCATTCACGTCTCGAATTCCCTGCTCATAGTTTCTGCAAACTTGGCCACAAGTGCATAAGAAGAGCCACAAAAACTGTTGGGGGGAAATAAACCAGCCTGAGGATAATTGTTGAAGATTACCATCCAGGTCCCTCCGGAGCCTTGATCTCCGGACCCTCTGTTAAAAGCTTGATCTCCGATGTCATCAGATACCTTCACGGTACCGCTTCGTACCTGCAAAGCCTTCCCTTGGCTCCATCGGCTCGATCTCCCAAAGCCTCCCAAAAACACAACTCCCGAAGCCTCGGTCCTCCGAAGCTTCGACCCCCCCAAGCCCTGACCCTCCGGGGTCCTGCTTCCCAAAGCCTTCACCTCCCAGTTCCGTGCCTCCTGAGGCCCCCACCTTGGGCTGCTCGGGCTGCCCTCCCGAAGGCAGCAGGGTGAGTTGGCAGGCCTTGGGAAAGATCTGCTGAAAGGGGAGCACCAGTCGTGCTTTACCTGCAAGGAAGTGACCGGCATTAAAGATATAGGCTAATGGATGCCGCGCTAACACCCCGGTGTGATGGAGGCTATCTTGACACCCCTAACAGAGCGGCGTCGGGCCGCAATCGGCAACCAGCTCACCCCCTTCAGGCGGCAGGCACCACGATAATTAACACGATGGATATTTATCTCCCCAATAGGGTAGAAAGTAGTTATCCGGGATAAGACCCAGTAATTTGGTTAGATCCCGGAGATTTATACATTATGATTACTTGTATGCCAAGCTACGTACTGCCTAATAAAAAGGAGGCCACGGTCCTCTGGGCAAGGAAAGGACAAGCAAGACAGCAAAAAAAGACACAAAGGTGAAAACATACCAAGTCACGCGGTTATAATCCTCGCAGAGTAATACATTTTCTACCATCAATACATTCGTGGTGTTCCTTCCTCTCAAACTTCGTCTCCAAGCTTGAGTCTCCTCCTTAGAAGAAACTCTAGCTATACTTACTGGGACAAGATGAACTCTTGCTCCAACAACTATGAATATGAAGGTTCATCCTCATCTGATGCCAAGAACCTTGCCCTCGTAAGCAAGCAACCTATTTGCCCACACATGAAAGAGAATGAGAAGAAAAGAGCAGGAGTCAAGCTCAAGCGAAGATAATGGTGATGAAGATGAAGAGAGATGAAAAAGTTGAGCAAAGCACCTCAAGTGATGAAGAAATGGATCCCAAGATCACCAGACTCATCTCAAGATTGGAGAAAGACATCAAGATGATCAACTCCAAGATCAATCGTCCAATCTCCACGAAAGACTTGTTCAACACAATTAATCATGTCAAGAAGGAGAAGAAGACTATGAACAAGAGGGAGACAAGAGTAGTGAATAAGTTAAGGATCTTAATGGTTGGAATTCAAAATCTTTGAATTCATCATCTATTCAATCCTTGATCATACCTGATCCTTCTCTAGCTCAATTCAAATCTTATCCAAATCCTTGTTTAAATTCAATCTCTCCTCTTTCTCAAATTCTACTCAAATCCAAATTCAAATTTCTTATCTACTTCTATTCTTGTTCAACCTCATCTTTTTCGTTCCTCTCAAATTCACTCCAAACTCAATTCAAATTCAAACCCTATTCAAATTTCTCTGCAAAAGTTTCTTTTCTAAACCCTATATATACCTAAAGTGTCTTTGGGCTCAATCTTGCTCAAGTCCAAACCCTTAGCCAAGTCATCTAGAAGGCCCAACACAAAGGATCCACGAAATCTGCAAATTTTCGCAGAGTCCTGGACAGCCTCATATTGTCATGAAGTTTTAGAGTTCAAAACGGCCTCAAATGCAAATCTAAAAAAATACCAAAGTTGTAGGTCTCGTCGAGAGCTTCTATTTGAACCTATGGAAGTCCTCTTTTGGACAATGGAGCTATGAGTTATGGCCCCCGAAATCAATGCTGCGCAGATAAGTTTGAGTTCAAACAGTTTATCTTGTGGTGCATTTTTGGAAATCAAGATAACGTTTTCAGAAGTTTCAATGACTACCAAAGTTGTAGATATTTTTGAGTACTACAATTTAGAATCAAGAAATGTCTAATTTGGTGTCTGGACGATAGAGATATCATCCTCGGAATACAGAGCTACGAAAAAGGAAACCGTAACCGACTCGAACTTGAATCCGATTCGTGTTCGGTTCGGACTCCACCTCAACCAGTCGCCCCTAGCCCTATAAATATGAGTTGCATGCCCTATCCTACCCCTATTCCATGCCCCAAGCCCTAAAAGTCGCTGCTGCCCTGTCCGTGCATCGCCGGAGCGCCGCCGTTCGCCGGAGCCGCCGCCACTGCCGCCCGTGATGCGCTACGTCATATTCTTTGCAAATTCTCCTTCCTCGACCATCAAAGAAAGGTGAGCACCCCTTATTCTCCTCCCTTACTACTCTTTTAGCATCATACTAATTCCTTAGCTAAGCTCTAGCCCCGGCCAAAGCCCGATCTACACCGCCACGGTCGTCGCCGTCGCGGATAGCCGCGAGATAGCCGCGCTGTAGCCAATTGGCATCGATGCTCCCGACCGACCAGAGGTCAAATCACCAAGCCCTTTCACCGGTGCATGACCACGATGTTCCCCACGCCCTCACCAACCAGGTCAGCCAGTAGAGCAGCCAAACTACCGCAATCATGGTCGACATACCCGCTGTCCGGATTCTGGAAGCGTTCTGCGCGCGCACCAGATTTGCATTCGTGTTTCCCGTCAATCCGAAAGCCGTATTGATGCACCAACCACGTCACGACGTGTCCCATCGAGTCTTCGACGTGACCCTAGGAGCTCATCCCTATTTGTGCAGCGACACGAACAGGACACCATTGCCAACCACAGCATGTCGCAACCATCACCCGTCTCATCTCCGTTGATTGTTCTTCCTCTCAGTGGATGATCTACCCAAAACTATGACATAGCATTGTGTTCCCGGGATATATGAACATCTCTATTAAAATGACTTCTCAAATTTTATAGCCAATCTCCTAGAACGCGAGCGTCTTCGTTCTTGCATCTGTTCGCGGTCACCACGAAACCTAGCAGTAGTCATCGCTATTTTGCCGCTATCTCAGATGACTCCTTCAAAAACCAACCATACCGCTGAGTTAGTCTTTCCGCGTTCTACGCCATGCTTCCCTCGCTTCATTGAAACACCATTGAAGCCGACATCGATGTATGTGGCCATGCGCCCGATCGCTGTCTTCGACGAAACCCGAACCACCACCGCTATATAGAGTCACCAGTAGTATCCTTAACATAGAAGCGCAACCTTCGGCCTTTTTGATCCATCTTAGGTGATCAATACTAGATCTCAGCATTTCCTTTCTTTAATCCAAGATGGTACTTGCATAGCATGCCAAGTCAGCGCCCCATCATTCTCCTTAGCCTGGTCAGTGAAGTCTAGTCTGCCCTACACTTCTTGAATCTTGCACAATAATGTTGTCAAGCCTGACACAGTGATTGTGCAATAAAGTCTTTCCCATAGGGAGATAGTTTCCTTTTTAGTCTAATCCATCTCTCAAAAGCTATTCTCTTTTTATCTTAACTCCGATTTAGACGATTCTTTCATCTAAATGTTTTTAAAATCTGACCTATCCAACCATAGTGTTTTTAAAGTGTTTTAATGATATTTGGTATGTTGTTCTTAGTGTTTCTTTTGTGTTTGTCAGTAGTTCTTGCGATTAGTCGATAACATTTCGGAGCAGTTCGAGGGACTTCAAGACCAAGATTTCGATAACACTGAGCAGCATTGGGTAAAAGGCAAGTGTCCTTGATCATATTGAACCTATGTTTTTAAATGTTTTGTTTTACAAAATTACATGCAAAGTCAATGTGAAAGGTAGTCACCTATGTTAGGGTTTTCCCTAGATTTTCCCTTATCATCCCTTGGAACCTAGATGGATTATGGTTAGATGTCTTTGTTGAGTAGATTGCTTAGCCATGCTTTTGGGATATTGGGAAGTGTCATATACTTGACTAATGAACATATGCAACAATAGTGGTTAACTGGTTAATGGTCTAGCAACATGGAACCTTAGGCCTTGAGCAAAGTGGTTTTGATGGTTGTCATGGTGATGATGTTAGTTTAGTGTTTGCTCAAGTAACCTAAGTAAGGACCGGTTCGTGGACCGACAACCTGAAAAGTTCCATACAAACATGAGACTGATATGGGAAGGCTTAGCCAATTAATTAGGGTTCTTCTAGTATTGTGTGGGCCAGATGGGAGGCGTGAATGAGGGAAGGTAATTCTTAGAAACCACATGGCACAAGAGGGGGCTTCTAGGTGGTAGCACCTAGCGGTGAAACCTGGAGTGTTGGTGACACATACTGGGAGGATTCTTTGTAAAGGCTTCATAGTGATCTCCTGGCAACACACCACTGGCGTGTGTATAGTGCTTGGCCAGTATTGCAACATGGAGACTTTAGTCATCTACTTGCAGGTGATGAAATCACGACTCGTGGGAAAGTTGTACAACCTCTGCAGAGTGTAAAATCTAATATATCAGCCGTGCTCACGGTCATGAGAGACTTGGATCCTCACATGATTAGATGGTTGTGGTTATGAGTTTGGTTGTGGTTATGGTTCTGGTACATTGAGTACTAGATGGTTGTGGTTATGGTTATGGTACAGGGAGTACTAGATGGTTGTGGTTTTGGTTATAGTACAGGGAGTACTAGACGGTTATGGTGTGCAAGGTGGGGAGCCTTGTATGCGCTATATGGGTTACATTCACTTAATAATTGCTTAATGCTTTTGAGTCCAACTATGTTTTCATTACTCGGATTTATGCAAAAATACCATTTGTTAGCCTATTCTTGATGTAAGCCTGCATAGCATTACTTTCCCCCACTTGCTGAGTACTCTATGTGCTCACACTTGCTATTTTCCCTACACCATGCGACATGTATGTTGCTGCTCAGTGAGTGAAGATGTTGAAGACTATCAAAACGAGGTTGTGATGTTCTAGGCGCGTGTCTCCCGGTCGGTTGCCTGCGGTGTTGTTGGGCACCGGTGCTTCTGTTCCGCTCCAGATATCTTCATAGAAGACAATATATGTCAATTGCTATAAGAGTTTAACGTTTATTTAATAAAAGTATTGCTTTTTTTACTTCACCTATGACGTCCTTATGTGTGTTGAACATCCTGGGCACACATAAGTCGCATCTGGTTTTATCTGTTAAAACCGAGTGTGACAAGAGTGGACTTGATATCCAAATGGCAAGAAAACCATCCGGGACTATTTCAAGTCCAAGCCGGTGGAATTCATCACAAAGTGTGGCATTCCCAGGCTTGACCGTGAGACAATGACAATGAGCCTTTCGGCTCAAACATCAGCGACCACATTCGCCTTATCGGGGTGATAATGAACTTCCAGCTCATAGTCTTTGATCAATTCGAGCCACCTTCACTGTCTCATATTCAGATTTGCCTGAGTGAAGATATATTTGAGGCTTTTGTGATCCATGTAGATACGGCATAAATTGAACAACAGATAATGGCGCCAGATCTTTAGAGCGTGCACACCTACTGCAAGCTCTAAGTCATGAGTGGGGTAGTTATCTTCATGGCGCTTCAACTGGCTTGAGGCATATGCCACAACTCTGCTCTCTTGCATAAGGACACATTCGAGGCCTATGGAGGCATCGCAATAGACGTCGAAACCTTTGTCCACTTCGGGTTAAGCAAGAACGGGAGGTCGTGAGAAGTTTCTTCAGAGTCTGAAAAGCTAACTCGCATTCATCTAACCACTTGAATACACTCCCCTGCTTCAATAGTTCAGTCATGGGCTTGGCAATTTTTGAGAAATTCTCGATGACCCGACGGTAATAACCCGCAAGTCCGAGAAAACTCCGGATGTCGGTGACATTCTTGGGCTGCACCCAATTTAGCACATCCGGCACCTTGCTCGGGTCAACTGCAACACCGTTCTCAGACAATACATGTCCCAGAAAAGCGACCTCCTTGAGCCAGAACTCACACTTGCTGAACTTGGCGTACAATTGGTGATCTCGAAGGCGGCCAAGTAGAACACGGAGGTGCTCTGCATGCTCTTCCTAAGTCTTGGAATATATAAGAATGTCATCGATGAAAACCATGATGAACCTGTCAAGTTCCTCCATGAACACAATGTTCATCAAGTACATGAAGAACGCCGGGGCATTCATGAAGCCAAAGGACATGACGGTAAACTCATAAAGACCATAACGAGTCGAGAAAGCCTTCTTTGGAATATCCTCCAATCGAACCTTGATTTGATGATAGCCCAGTCTCAAGTCAATCTTCGAGAAAACTGGGGCACCAGTCAACTGATCGAACAGAATATCTATCCGAGGAAGTGGATACTTTTTCTTGATAGTGACCTCATGCAACGGGTGGTAATCCACACACATCCACAAGGTACCATCCTTCTTCACAATGAGTGCCGAGCATCCCCAATGTGAGGAGCTCAGTTGAATAAACCCCTTTCTCTAGCAACTCCTCCAACTGTTTTTCCATTTCTGCCAATTCATTTGGCGGCATCTTGTAAGACCTCTTCGAGATTGGGGCCGTTCCGGGCAAAAGATCAATCGAGAATTCCACTGCTCGGTCGGGTGGCATTTCTGGCAACTCATCTGGAAAGATGTCAGGAAATTCACATACCACAGGGATATTCATGAGATTCATGGTGGTGTCGACCTTCAGGGCATACAAACAAGGATCAACGTCCTTAAGCTTCAAATGAGTTCAGGTGCCGGACAGACCATTAAGGGTGATGGTCCGCTGAGCACAATCCATGACAGCCTTATTCTTGGTGAGCCAATTCATCCCCAATATGATATCTATCCCTTTGAAGTCCATTACCAACAAATTTACGCCGATGGATGTATCTTTGATAACCACCGATGCTTTGTTCACACACTGATTAATAAGAATCTTTGCTCAAGGTGCATCTATGAAATAAGGTGTAGGGGTGGCACTAACTTTTAACCCATTACGCTCAGTGTAACTCGTTGCTATGAAGGAGTGAGAAGCCCCAGAATCAAATAGAACAACTGCAGGAATGATGACAAAATTAAAACTCATATTCAACGTACCCATCAGTATGTTGTCACCCTCATGAACTCATTCAACGGTGGTGTGGCGCGCTCGGCCACGCTTGGGGACGTGCGTAGCCTGAGAGGACTGCGGTGTAGACTAAGTAGGTGGTGGCCCTGGAGCGGTCACCATGGCTCCCGACTTCGGATATGAGCAATCCCAAGCATAGTGGCCAACACGGCCGCAGTTGTAGCACGGGCCGCCGGGCCACCTGTCATGCTCACTTGAGAGCCAACAGGTCTTGCAGGCTGCCCTTGTGGAGCGGAGAAAATCGGATGCTGCACCAACCACTTCGGTCGTGGAGCAGTCGGTGCCGACATGTGAGATGGTGGAGGCCGGCTCTCCTTGCAGACGTGTTGAGAACTCCCGCCCATGGAAGGTGACGGACCCCTCTTATGCTTCTTCTCCTCCTTGTGGTTCTTGAGCTTGAACTCCACCATGAGAGATGTGCTCACCAACTTGTTCAAGTCAATGAACTCATGTGCGGATAGCCGGTCTTGCATCTTCAAGTTGAGGCCATTGACAAAGCGGTATTGCCTTCGCTCGTCGGTGTTGACCTAATCGGGAGCATACTGTGCAAGGTGGTTGAACACCTGCACGTACTCCATCACTGATTTACCTCCTTTCTTGAGGTCCATGACTTCCGTTCTTTTGATCTCCATAAGACCCTTAGGAATATGGAAATCTAGGAATGCCTGGTGGAACTCTGCCCAAGACACCCGATGATTGGCGGGGTGCATGACCAAGTAGTTGGACCACCATGCGCCCGCTGGGCCTTGAAGCTGATGAGCGGCAAAGAGTGCCCTCTCATGATCTTCGCATCTGAGGAGGGCGAGCTTTTGCTCGATAGTATGGAGCCAATGGTCGGTGTCGGAGGATTAACTCCTGTCGCAGGGATCCCGAGAGACCCCTTTTTAGAGATTCGGCAGGGGGGATGATCCTGAATAAGTTCGTCGGAGAAATAAATGGAATGAATGCGACGGCCGGTGGTGGGGGTGATGACCTAGTGCAAAAAGAAGTAAATGCACCAGAATTTAGACAGGTTCGGGGTGCACAGGGGCGTAATACCCTACTCCTGTATGGATGCAATAACTGTCCTGAGGAAGTCCCTCAAGAATGTTGCTGGTTACAAGAGTATTGGCCTAACTAAGAGCTTGAGGCTCCTTGTTCTTGGGTTGGAACTGTACTCAACCTAGCTCACAGTGTCTCTCGTTCTTCTTTGTTGACGTTGTGCCTTGTGCATTGCGTTGTTCTGCGTATCCTCTGGCTCTGGATCTATTTCTTCAATTGCCCCCTCCTCTGTGCCGCTGGCTCTTTTAAGTACCTACCGGCCGCGACATGTCCCGAACGGGAAGGAGGGGGCACAAGTTCCAAGACGCCATGACTGGGAAAGGCGTCATCATTTCTTCTGGGTGAAGTGACTGGGGGTGAAAAAGGCGTCGCACGCCCGGTCACCTGTCACCATAAACGCCCTGGCAACGGGCGCCGTGGAGAGGGCCCACCGAGCAGCCGCAGAGCAACCCGGCGTGCCCGCCCTGTCTTGTTCCTCTGCCACAGCAGGGCGGCAGACGGAACGCCTTGATCCTCACGATGTTATCCCGAGACAAGCCGGATGACGCGGGACGGGACCCGTGCAATTAATGACCCCACGCCTCTCTGCCAAAACATGGCAGGAATTGACACTGCGGCGGGAGCAGTTGGATGTGTCAGGCCACGCACGCTCATTAAATGTGGCCTCGGACCTCTGACTGGTGGACACCTCATCGGTGGGCCCCTCGGGGGCCCTTCTGGGTCGTCGGGGTACCGAGTGCTCGGGGGTACTGTTCACCTCCCCGAGCACTCTTTCCCGAGAATGCCTATCCTTGTCCTCGGGGTACCGGGTGCTCGGGGGTACTTTTCACCTCCCTGAGCACTTTTGTAACACCCTGATTTTCAGATTTCTCAAATTTCTAAAATTTTCCAAGAGTATTGAATAACTTCACTGGTAGTATAGGTTTAAAACCTATTTTCCAAGAGTATTGAATAGCTTCTCTTGGTGCTCCTGCATTGCGTGAAGATTTATATGATAAAGATGAAGATCCATCACTACAAGGAAGAATCATCTACCACAACACTGAAGACATGAAGATCTGCCTCTGCGCTGCTTCCGATTTTAGTTCTTTGAGTCATAGGAGGATTTTCCCCAATCTTCGGAATCGTTAGAGCGCTGTTAGGTCGTGTGCTTGTGTTGTGTGCCTTGTGTGATTCGGCTTTTCTGTTTGAGTGCTGGAATGCGTTGAGGGATGCTTTAGCATCTGATAACAGCGACATTCCTTATATATCTATATAGCTGATAGTATAGTTGGGTTTTCTCCTTCTAGCCTTTTCTCTTCATGCCCAACCTCTTGCCTCAATCCCGATCCGATGGTGAACACAAAGAAAGATCAGCTTGGTTAGGGTACCACCACCACCACCAACAACAACCAGCAGATGCCACCTCAATTCAACAAGGAAGAATTTTTGGAGACGCAGACTCAGATTCTTCAAGGCATGACTTAGAATATAGAAAGTCTGCTATAGATTGTTGAAGCTCTAGGTGTAGAAGACGAGCATAGAAAGCAAAGCAACATCAAGAAGAGGAAGAAATCCTTTGAAGATCATCAAGCAAACAACAGCTCTTGGTTACGTTTCACTCCTGAACAAGCACTTTGTTCTGTCAACCAGGAAGTTTCATATGTCAAGAGAAAATTTGCAGAGTACACCTACAAGGAAGGTGTGTTTTTGTTGTGAAGAAGAAAGACATTATGCCAATGGATGTCCCCCGAGGATCCTTGTACCTGACAATAAGAAGGTGTGTGTCCACTATGGAGAAGCTACACACTGGGTCAAAAGATGTCCCACAAAGCACCTCGCACGGAACTGGATCAACCCCAAATCCCATATGAAGATTTCAATTCAACATTCAGACCGTCACGACTTTCAAGTTGTAACTCAAGATAGTCAAGATCGACGATATCCCATCAAGCACACAGAAGCTCAATAGGCACCCAAAAAAAAAGAGTGATATATTCCATGTCAAAGGCTACAAGTCTATCTACTTATCAAGAACTGGAAATATAAGTCAGAGAAGTCCGCTCCTTTTTAAGGGGGGTAGAGTTTCTAGCCAATCTCTTGGTTCTGGAACCTCAAGACAGATATTGGAAACGGCTAGTCAGCAAAGGTAATGTGGTAATAAAGTGTGCTAAAGGAAGAACAGTACCCAGAAGCTGCACTCCGACCACAGAAGTGATTGCTAAGAACAAGTACTTTTTCCTCGGAATTAGGATATGACTTACTAAATCATCAAGGATAAGAAGGTCCGCCAAGGTCAATCAACAGATGAGAAGATCCTAAAAAAAAAAAATAAAGGAAACTTATCAGCATTTCTAAGGCTACAGAATTCTCAGGAATCAGAAAGCACTAAGATGTATCATGATCTCAAGGATTGTTATCGGTAGTATGGAAACAAGAGTGGTGTAGCAAAGTATATGGTCTTATGTGACACATGTCAAAACAAAAAGTTAGAATAGTACATCAGAGACAACTACAACCGTTGAAGATGACAGGAATGGAATATCCGAGAAAATCAAATATACTTAGGTTAATCAATCAAGATTTTTCGATATGATGGTAAAGCCATCAAAAGCAAAGTGAGCTGAGTTTGTCAGGGCAATGAGGTTAACACTGAGATTAAAAAGCAATTTGGAAAGCGAGAAGAAGACTTGAAGACCAAGTTCCCTTGCCTCTTTTTCTGATCTGCCCGAATCTCGAGGGCGAGATTCTTTTAAGGGGGGTAGATTTGTAACACCCTGATTTTCAGATTTCTCAAATTTCTAAAATTTTCCAAAAATATTGAATAGCTTCACTGGTAGTATAGGTTTAAAACCTATTTTCTTAATCAATCAATCAATATAGGTTATTATTTTGTGTGCATTGCATGCTGAGTTTTGCTAGGAGCTAGGTAAATGTATTAGAGTTCTTTTTCCTTTTCTTTCTCTTTGGTGTTTTGAGTGAAAAAGATTTTGAAAAGGTTTTTACAAAACTCAGTAGTGAATAAGTTAATGATCTTAATGGTTGGAATTCAAAATCTTTGAATTCATCACCTATTCAATCCTTGATCATACCTGATCCTTCTCCAGGTCAAATCAAATCTTATTCAAATCCTTGTTAAAAGCCAATCAATCCTCTTTCTCAAATTCTACCCAAATCTAAATTCAAATTCCTTACCTACTCTTATTCTTGATCAACCTCATTTTTCGTTTCTCTCAAATTCACTCCAAACTCAATTCAAATTCAAATCCTATTCAAATTTCTCTGCAAAAGTTTCTTTTCTAAACCCTAGATATGTCTAAAGTGTCTTTGGGCTCAATCTTGCTCAAGTCCAAAGCCTTAGCCAAGTCTTCTAGATGGCCCAACAAAGGATCCACGAAATCTGTAAATTTTTGGGGAGTCCTGGACAGCCTCATCTTCTCATGACGTTTCGGAGTTCAAAACGGCCTCAAATGCAAATCTTGACAATACCAAAGTTGTAGGTCTCGTCGAGGGCTTCGATTTGAAACTATGGAAGTCACCTTTTGGATAATAGAGCTGGGAGTTATGGCCCCCGAAATCAGTGCTGCGCAGAGAAGTCCGAGTTGAGACAGTTTATCTTGTGGCGCATTTTTGGAAATCAAGATGACGTTTTCAGAAGTTCCAATGACTACCAGAGTTGTAGATATTTTGGAGTCCGGACGATGGAGATATCATTCTCGCAATACAGAGCTGCGAAAAAGGAAATCGTAACTGACTCGGACTCGAATCCGAATCGTGTTCGGTTTGGACTCTACCTCATCCAGCCGCCCCTAGCCCTATATATATGAGTTGCACGCCCTCTCCTACCTCTATTTCATGTCCCCAAGCCCTAGAAGTCGCTGGTGCTCTGTTCGTGAGTCGCCGGAGCGCCGCCGTTCGCCGGAGTCGCCGCCGCCGCCGCCCGTGATGCGCTACGTCATCTTCTCCGCGAATCCTTCTTCCTCGACCACCAAAGCAACGTGAGGACCTCTTCTTCTCCTCCCTTACTACTGTTTTAGCATCATACTAAGTCTCTAGCCAAGTCCTAGCCAGGGCCAAAGCCCGATCTATGCCGCTATGGTCGTCACCGTCGCGGACAGCCGCGAGACAGCAGCGCTGTAGCTGATTGGCATCGATGTTCCCGGCCAACTAGTGCACCGTTTGCCATGCCCTTTTACCAGCACATGTCCCATGATGTTCCCCACACCCTCACCAACCAGTTTGGCCAGTAGATTAGCCAAACTATAGAAATCAAAGTCAACATACCCGCTGTCCGGTTTCTGCACGTGTTCAGCACGCGCACCGGTTTTGCATTCGCGTCCCCCGTCAACCCAAAAGTCGTATGGATGCACCAACCGTGTCACGACGTGTCCCATGGAGTCTTCTATGTTACCCTAGGAGCCCATCCCCGTTTGTGCAGCGACACGACCAGCACGCCATTTGCCAACCACAGCATGTCGCAGCCATCACCCGTCTCATCTATGCTGATCGTTATTCCTCTCAGTGGATGATCTACCAAAACCCATGCCATAGCATTGTGTTCCCGGGTTATATGAACATCCTTGTTCAAATGGTTTCTCAAATTTCATAGCTAATCTCTAGGAACGCGAGTGTCTTCGTTCCTGCATTTATTCGCGGTCACCACCAAACCTAGAAGCAGTCATCGCTGTTTTGCCGCTACCTCGGATGACCCCTTCCAAAACCAACCATACCGCTGAGTTAGTCTTTCCGCGTTCTACGCCATGCTTCCCCTCGTTTCACTGAAACACCACTGAAGCCGACATTGATGTCTGTGACCACATGCCCGATCGCCATCTTCGATGAAACCCGAACCACCACCGCTACATAGAGTGACCAGTAGTATCCTTAACCTAGAAGCATAACCTTTGGCCTTTTTGATCCATCATAAGTGTTTGATACTAGATCTCAGCATATCCTTTCTTTAATCCAAGGTGGTACTTGCATAGCATGCCAAGTTAGCGCCACATCATTCTCCTTAGCCTAGTCAGCGAAGTCTAGTCTGCCCTACACTTCTTGAATCTTGCGCAATGATGTTATCAAGCCTAACATAGTGATTGTACAATAAAGCCTTTCCTATAGGAAGATAGTTCTGGAAAATCAGCATTTCCTTTTCAGTCTAATCCATCTCCCGAAAACTGTTCTCTTTTCATCTTAACTCCAATTTAGATGATTCTTGTGTCTAAATGTTCCTGAAATCATCCATATCCAACCATAGTGTTTTTTAAAGTATTTTGATGATGTTTGGTATGTTGTTCTTAGTGTTTGCTTTGTGTTGTTTGTCGGTAGTTCTCGCGATTAGTCGATAACGTTCCGAAGCAGTTCGAGGGACTTCAAGACCAAGTTTTCGACAACACTGAGCAGCATTGGGAAAAAGGCAAGTGTCCTTGATCATATTGAACCTATGTTTTTAAATGTTTTGTTTTACAAAATTGCATGCAGAGTCAATATGATGGGTAGTCACCTATGTTAGGGTTTTCCCTAGATTTTCCCTTATCATCCCTTGGAACCTAGATGGTTTATGGTTAGGTGTCTTTGTGTGTAGATTGTTTAGCCATGCTTTTGGGATATTGGGAAGTGTCGTAATTTTGTCTAATGAACATATGCAGTAATGATGATTAATATGATAATGTTTTAGCAACATGGAACCTTAGGCCTTGAGCAAAGTGGTTTTGATGGTTATCATGGTTATGATGTTGGTTTAGTATTTGCTCAAGTAACCTAAGTAAGGACCGGTTCGTGGAGCGACAACCCAAGAAGTAACGTACCAACCACGAGGCCGATATGGGTAAAGTGTGACATACTTATTAGAGTCTGTCCAGTGTGCGTTGGGTCAGCACAAAAGGGGGCTTCTGGGTAGGAGCGGTTGCTCGCGTAAAGCCTGGCGGTGAAACCTAGTGGGCAGACATGCAATGGATTAGTCTCTGGTTAGTGGAAAGTGTCATACAGTGATTCTTGGCGGCACACCACTGGCGTGTGTTAAGTGTTTCGCGAACATGGCAACATGGAATTCACTGACTCGTGGGTAAAGTTGGACAACCTCTGCAGAGTGTAAAACTGTTATAACAGCCGTGCTCACGGATATGAGAGACTTGGATCCTCACATGATTAGTGGGTTGTGGTTATGGATTTGGTTATGGTTCTGGTACAGGGAGTACTAGATGGTTGTGGTTATGGTTCTGGTACAGGGAGTACTAGATAGTTGTGGTTATGATTCTGGTACAGGGAGTACTAGATGATTTTGGTTATAGTACAGGGAGTACTAGAAGGTTATGGTGTGCAAGGTGGGGAGCCTTGTATGCTGCGTGTTGGACTGTATGGGTTACATTCACTTAATAATTGCTTAATGCTTTTGAGTCCAAAAATGTTTTCATTACTCGCATTTACGCAAAAATACCATTTGTTAGCCTATTCTTGATATAAGCCTACATATCATTACTTTCCCCCACTTGCTGAGTACTCTATGTGCTCACACTTGCTATTTTCCCTACACCATGCGATATGTATGCTGCTGCTCAGTGAGTGAAGATGTTGAAGACTATCAAGACGAGGTTGTGACGTTCTAGGCGCGTGTCTCCCGGTCAGTTGCCTGCGGTGTTGTTGGGCACCAGTGCTTCTGTTCCACTGCAGATATCTTCATAGAAGATAATATATGTCAATTGCTGTAAGGGTTTAACGTTTATTTAATAAAAGTATTGCTTTTGTTACTTCACCTGTGACGTCCTTATGTGTGTTGAACATCCTGGGCACACATAAGCCGCATCTGGTTTTGTCCGTTAAAACCGGGTGTGACAACTTTTGCACGAACCCTTGGGGAACCGAGTGCTCGGGGGCCGCCACGTGCAGCCCCGAGCACTTTCTCCCGAGCACTCTTTGTGCAGATCCTCGGGGAACCGAGTGCTCGGGGGCCGCTGCTCGCAGCCCCGAGCACTCTCTCCCGGAACTCAGCTCTTCTGATCATCGGGGGACTAGGGTGCTCGGGGGTGACCGGGCACCGGCCCGAGCACTATCTGCCCGGTACTTAGACTCCGTGGATCTTCGGGGAACTGGGGTGTCCGGGGACCACTGACTGTGGCCCCGAGCACCTTCTCCCGGGACTTGAGCTTTTCTCATCCTTCAGGAGAGACCTCGCGGGATGGTGCCATGTGGCGGATGGCTGGCTCGGCCTCGGGATTCGGGGACCCCCGGTTCCTGATACACCGACAGTAGCCCCCGGGCCCATTGGCAGGCGATGGCACGGAGACTGCGGATGGGCCCTTCGTCGCGAATGAGGCCGAAGCCGGCGCGGACGCCACTTGGCAAGCTTTTAGATGGTGGCCCCCTCGATCCGGGCCTTTGGTACGGTCCAACAGGGAGACGAATGGACATGCGTCCACACAACTCCCGACGGGCATGACAACGGGACGGGCGGCATGCGCGGCTGCCGCGTAGATCGAGGAAAATATGCCTGGCAACCGTTGACACCGCATGACCTGTGGCAGGAGACGTTTGAATTCTCTGAGGTATAAAAGGGGGAGGGGAGCGAACCGCCCCCCTCTTTACGCTATCTCGCGATCCTACTCTTGCTTCCTTCGCGCTCCTGAGCCCTTATAATCCCCTAGGCGATCAGAGCACTTCTCTCTCTCCACCACCCAGACAACCACCCCCTCCGACGAGATGCCGAGAGCTGGGGGAAGCCACCGCGATAGGACTCCGGACAGCGTACTGTCGGAGTCTCGCTTGAGGAACGAGGAGGCGGCGGAGAGGATCAGGAAGCTGCTGGTCCCCGAGGGCCAGCAGGGGGCCCTGAAGGTGACACCGGCGAGCTTCCCGCCGGCGACGACCCACCCCGGGCTGTGAGGAACCGTCCAAATAGTTTTCTAATTAATCATCAAGAGGATCATTATTCATAATCACAACCTCGACGATTAACCAGAATACCATTCCGGTAGTCCCGTCACGTGTTTTGTGCTCAGGATCGGAACACATGCCTTCCAACTCAAATATCACAACACAGTTTAATAGAGAGCAAGTAATTAAGCTGTATTACAATACTTAAATATGCAACGGCTTCCACAATTTACAACAAAAGAGGAACAACAACAACTACACAGCGGAAGATAAACCTATACAACAAAAGAGTATGGAGCCATATGCCCTTAGGCTCCATACCAAAAGCGCCGAAGTTCGGAGTAGAAGGTGCTACTCCTGCCCGCCACCCTGATCGGCAGGCACAAAGTAGCCGAACACTGCCTCTTCCTTGCCAACCTGTGAACCTGAAACTTAAGGGCAGTACCCTTAGTACGAAGGTACTAGCAAGTCTTACACAGTATGAGTATATATATTCTCGACTCCAAGGATCATGCATTTAAAGCTGTAGCAGGGATTAAGACATGTTTAAGTTCATTAAGCGGTAAGCAACCTAGACTCTAGGTGTAAGCAACTGACTTAACCAACCACCCACTCAAACCCTGCCAACCAACTGATCAGAATAGATATATAAACAACAAGTGTATAAGAGTAAACCATTACCACCAAACCACCGACCACATACCGACCAAACCACCCAAACCAACCATGCCACAACCCACATCGAAACTCTAGGACCAAAACATGGTCGCTCGGTGGAGATAAGCGATAGCAATGCTCATGACCGAGAGCGCGATAGTTCGAACTGATTATACACCCTGCAGGGGGATACTCCTGGACCCACACGACACAGGGACCATACGGCTTGTGCCACCCGCTAAGATGCACACAAGGGGGTACCCGTGACAACCTTTCCCAACCAGGCCCAACCATGTGGATCAACCATAGCTCGGCACGGCGGTATTAGAACTACTCCACGAGCAAACTAATACCGCTAAAAGCCCGGACTCAAACCGGACTCACACCGTCTATGACGAGGCCCACATGACCACGTCTGCGAAGGTAATCAGCTCGTTTACCATTATATCAGCATGTGGTGAGTAAGGTAAGTGCTAAAGCCGACTACACCGACGGTCGGTGCTTAACCGGTGCAAGCGGTCTATAGTGTCCGGGTTCCCTCCCCGAACTACCTGAGGACTCCTCGTGAGCAGATGACACCCCTAACACTGCCCACACCTCATCTCAACTCACCACTCACCAAATCGACTCATCATCAACAAAACAACAAGTGTGAACAAGTAATAAGCCCTAGGCTCGCGACAACGGTGGACGCCGTCGTCGACTTCTACCGGAAAGCCTAAGTACCACTAAGCATAGCGAACTATAATTAGACCTCGATGACACCACTAGGCTCCTAGGAACAACATATGACACGTGACCGAAATGGGATAATGCATCGGCATAGGTTCTACCCAACTCGGTACCCGACACATGCAATGTATACATAAGCGTAGATAACATATTAGATTTTCAAGTAGACACGGTGCAATATGAACGATGCTTGCCTTGCTACCCTGACTACTGCCCGACACTACCCGAGTCACGATCACCACTGCGGGAACCTCCGGGGACAGCCTCGTTCGCCTCGCTCGCCGGGTCGAAGTTCCCTAAAAGAATAACGCGTGCAATGTAATGAATATGAATGTTATGAAATGAAGGATGCTCCATAGAATGCGATAATAGTGCAAATCGTCAGGGCATGAGTTCTAAAGCATCGAAGATTTTTCTCAAGTGGGATTACTATTAAACGTTTGAACACTTCTAGGATTAATTAAGCTTAACCCTATATAGAATTGTAACAACATCTAACATGTGGGTGATTATTTTTGCTGAACAGGGGGTATTAAAACAAGAATAACAAAATTGGATTCATCAATTTTGGAAATACCAAACTTTAACTATGAATTATCAAATCCTAGACATATTTCATTAATTCAATAATTCACAGCACACATTTCATGTCCACTGGTATTTTTAATGGATAGATCATGTCACAATAAAGCCAACAAAATTGGTTTCATGAATTTTGGAGCTCTACATAATTTCTTATGCATTTTACAATGTTTTAGCCGAATTTATCCATTGGAAAACAATTCAAAATTCCATTTACCGAATATTAAAATCCCTAAAGCCTTTGTCTACCCCGGGCCGGCTAACCCAGCGACTGACCAGTGGGGCTGGCGATTTGACCTCGGGTCAAAACAGCCAGGCGCCAAAGACGCGCGGCGCCAAAATGGCCGGCGGCCCGGGCTGCGCCCGCCGGCGGCGAGCGGCGCCACGGCGGCAGCCGGGGAGGGCAGCAACACCACCAGGGGAGGCACACGGACCTGGTGGGGGCACACGTTGATGCCGGCGATGGCTGGAGCACGGCGAGCGGCGGCGAGGGGCGAGACTAGCACGGCGGCGGCACGGTTGGCGTCGCCGGCGGCGAAACCGTGGCGCAATAGACTCGGATGAGGGTGGCTATAGCTTCTACGAGGGCGCGTGGACCAAATGGCATGGCCCAATGCCAAGGAGCTCGACAGTGGCACGGCCGGCAGCTAGAGCTGTGGCGCGGTGGCAGCCGGTCGTCGCGGACGCACGCGCCAACGACGGGACGGAGGGAAAATGGCGTGCGCATAAGTTGTACAGGAGCACGGGGAAGCTCACCGTGCAGCGGGTTGGGACAGAGAAGCGAGGACGCGGTGGGTCGACGGAGGACGGCGGAGCTCGGTTGCGCGGACGGCTCCAATCCGTGCGGGAAACGGCCGGGGAAAGAGGGGAAACGGCAGAGGAGGGCCTTGGCGTCCTCCCTCGATGCTCCACCCTGCTCGGGCTCGGTGGGACACGCCGGTGGCGCGCATTTTAGGCCGGCGGCCGCGGCTCTGCTTTGCTCAGCACTGCGCTGCTCTCTGTGCTCGCTGGTGCCGCGCGAGAGGGGAAAGAGAGAGGGAAAGCAGAGGATAAGGGGAGGGGGATAAGGACACGGCGCCGTGTCCTGGTTTTCCGGCGACATGGCCTGGCCACCGAAGTCAACAAGGGCGGCCACCGCTTGCTCTGTGAGATGGGATGGCAGAGAGAGCAGAGAAATCGGAGGGGGGGATGACAAGTGTAACACCCTGATTTTCAGATTTCTCAAATTTCTAAAATTTTCCAAGAGTATTGAATAGCTTCACTGGTAGTATAGGTTTAAAACCTATTTTCTTAATCAATCAATCAATATAGGTTTTTTTTTCTTGTGCATTGCATGCTGAGTTTTGCTAGGAGCCAGGTAAATGCATTAGAGTTCTTTTCCTTTTCTTTCTCTTTGGTGTTTTGAGTGAAAAAGATTTTGAAAAGGTTTTACAAAACTCAGTAGTGAATAAGTTAAGGATCTTAATGGTTGGAATTCAAAATCTTTGAATTCATCATCTATTCAATCCTTGATCATACCTGATCCTTCTCCAGGTCAAATCAAATCTTATTCAAATCCTTGTTAAAAGCCAATCACTCATCTTTCTCAAATTCTACCCAAATCTAAATTCAAATTCCTTACCTACTCTTATTCTTGATCAACCTCATTTTTCGTTTCTCTCAAATTCACTCCAAACTCAATTCAAATTCAAATCCTATTCAAATTTCTCTGCAAAAGTTTCTTTTCTAAACCCTAGATATGTCTAAAGTGTCTTTGGGCTCAATCTTGCTCAAGTCCAAAGCCTTAGCCAAGTCTTCTAGATGGCCCAACAAAGGATCCACGAAATCTGTAAATTTTTGCGGAGTTCTGGACAGCCTCATTTTCTCATGACGTTTCGGAGTTCAAAACGGCCTCAAATGCAAATCTTGACAATACCAAAGTTGTAGGTCTCGTCGAGGGCTTCGATTTGAACCTATGGAAGTCACCTTTTGGATAATAGAGCTGGGAGTTATGGCCCCCGAAATCAGTGCTGCGCAGAGAAGTCCGAGTTGAGACAGTTTATCTTGTGGCGCATTTTTGGAAATCAAGATGACGTTTTCAGAAGTTCCAATGACTACCAGAGTTGTAGATATTTTCGAGTACTACAATTTAGAATCAAGAAACGTCCAATTTGGAGTCCGGACGATAGAGATATCATCCTCGCAATACAGAGCTGCGAAAAAGGAAATCGTAACTGACTCGGACTCGAATCCGAATCGTGTTCGGTTTGGACTCTACCTCATCCAGCCGCCCCTAGCCCTAAATATATGAGTTGCACGCCCTCTCCTACCTCTGTTTCATGTCTCCAAGCCCTAGAAGTCGCTGGTGCTCTGTTCGTGAGTCGCCGGAGTGCCGCCGTTCGCCGGAGTCGCCGCCGCCGCCGCCCGTGATGCGCTACGTCATCTTCTCCGCGAATCCTTCTTCCTCGACCACCAAAGCAACGTGAGGACCTCTTCTTCTCCTCCCTTACTACTGTTTTAGCATCATACTAAGTCTCTAGCCAAGTCCTAGCCAGGGCCAAAGCCCGATCTATGCCGCTATGGTCGTCACCGTCGCGGACAGCCGCGAGACAGCAGCGCTGTAGCTGATTGGCATCGATGTTCCCGGCCAACTAGTGCACCGTTTGCCATGCCCTTTTACCAGCACATGTCCCATGATGTTCCCCACACCCTCACCAACCGGTTTGGCCAGTAGATTAGCCAAACTATAGAAATCAAAGTCGACATACCCGCTGTCCGGTTTCTGCACGTGTTCAGCACGCGCACCGGTTTTGCATTCGCGTCCCCCGTCAACCCAAAAGCCGTATGGATGCACCAACCGTGTCACGACGTGTCCCATGGAGTCTTCTATGTTACCCTAGGAGCCCATCCCCGTTTGTGCAGCGACACGACCAGCACGCCATTGCCAACCACAGCATGTCGCAGCCATCACCCGTCTCATCTATGCTGATCGTTATTCCTCTCAGTGGATGATCTACCAAAACCCATGCCATAGCATTGTGTTCCCGGGTTATATGAACATCCTTGTTCAAATGGTTTCTCAAATTTCATAGCTAATCTCTAGGAACGCGAGTGTCTTCGTTCCTGCATTTATTCGCAGTCACCACCAAACCTAGAAGCAGTCATCGCTGTTTTGCCGCTACCTCGGATGACCCCTTCCAAAACCAACCATACCGCTGAGTTAGTCTTTCCGCGTTCTACGCCATGCTTCCCCTCGTTTCACTGAAACACCACTGAAGCCGACATTGATGTCTGTGACCACATGCCCGATCGCCATCTTCGATGAAACCCGAACCACCACCGCTACATAGAGTGACCAGTAGTATCCTTAACCTAGAAGCATAACCTTTGGCCTTTTTGATCCATCATAAGTGTTTGATACTAGATCTCAGTATATCCTTTCTTTAATCCAAGATGGTACTTGCATAGCATGCCAAGTTAGCGCCACATCATTCTTCTTAGCCTAGTCAGCGAAGTCTAGTCTGCCCTACACTTCTTGAATCTTGCGCAATGATGTTATCAAGCCTAACATAGTGATTGTACAATAAAGCCTTTCCTATAGGAAGATAGTTCTGGAAAATCAGCATTTCCTTTTCAGTCTAATCCATCTCCCGAAAACTGTTCTCTTTTCATCTTAACTCCAATTTAGATGATTCTTGTGTCTAAATGTTCCTGAAATCATCCATATCCAACCATAGTGTTTTTTAAAGTATTTTGATGATGTTTGGTATGTTGTTCTTAGTGTTTGCTTTGTGTTGTTTGTTGGTAGTTCTCGCGATTAGTCGATAACGTTCCGAAGCAGTTCGAGGGACTTCAAGACCAAGATTTCGACAACACTGAGCAGCATTGGGAAAAAGGCAAGTGTCCTTGATCATATTGAACCTATGTTTTTAAATGTTTTGTTTTACAAAACTGCATGCAATGTCTGTCAATATGATGGGTAGTCACCTATGTTAGGGTTTTTCCCTAGATTTTCACTTATCATCCCTTGGAACCTAGATGGTTTATGGTTAGGTATCCTTTGTGGGTAGATTGCTTAGCCATGCTTTTGGGATACTGGGAAGTGTCATAATCATAACTAATGAACATATGCGACAATAGTCGTTAATGTTTTAATGGTCTAGCAACATGGAACCTTAGGCCTTGAGCAAAGTAGTTTTGATGGTTGTCATGGTTATGATGTTGGTTTAGTGTTTGCTCAAGAAACCTAAGTAAGGACCGGTTCGTGGAGCGACAACCCAAGAAGTAACGTACCAACCACGAGGCTGATATGGGTAAAGTGTGACATACTGATTAGAGTCTGTCCAGTGTGCGTTGGGTCAGCACAAAAGGGGGCTTCTGGGTAGGAGCTGTTGCTTGCGTAAAGCCTGGCGGTGAAACCTAGTGGGCAGACATGCACTGGATTAGTCTCTGGTTAGTGGATAGTGTCATACAGTGATTCTTGGCGGCACACCACTGGCGTATGTTAAGTGTTTCGTGAACACGGCAACATGGAATTCACTGACTCGTGGGGAAAGTTGGACAACCTCTGCAGAGTGTAAAACTGTTATAACAGTCGTGCTCACGGATATGAGAGACTTGGATCCTCACATGATTAGTGGGTTGTGGTTTTGGATTTGGTTATGGTTCTGGTACAGGGAGTACTAGATGGTTGTGGTTATGATTCTGGTACAGGGAGTACTAGATGGTTGTGGTTATGATTCTGGTACAGGGAGTACTAGATGGTTGTGGTTATGATTCTGGTACAGGGAGTACTAGATGGTTGTGGTTATGATTCTGGTACAGGGAGTACTAGATGGTTTTGGTGATAGTACAGGGAGTACTAGGCGATTATGGTATGCAAGGTGGGGAGCCTTGTATGCTGTGTGTTGGATTGTGTGGGTTACATTCACTTAATAACTGCTTAATGCTTTTGAGTCCAAAAATGTTTTCATTACTCGCATTTACGCAAAAATACCATTTGTTAGCCTATTCTTGATATAAGCCTGCATATCATTACTTTCCCCCACTTGCTGAGTACTCTATGTGCTCACACTTGCTATTTTCTCTATACCATGCGACATGTATGCTGCTGCTCAGTGAGTAAAGATGTTGAAGACTATCAAGACGAGGTTGTGACGTTCTAGGTGTGTGTCTCCCGGTCAGTTGCCTGCGGTGTTGTTGGGCACCAGTGCTTCTGTTCCGCTGCAGATATCTTGATAGAAGACAATATATGTCAATTGCTGTAAGAGTTTAACGTTTATTTAATAAAAGTATTACTTTTGTTACTTCATCTATGACGTCCTTATGTGTGTTGAACATCCTGGGCACACATAAGCCGCATCTGGTTTTGACTGTTAAAACCGGGTGTGACAACAAGCGGGCCCGATGAACAGTAACCGGCCGGCAAAGTATCCGCACTACTTTAGCCATCCATTTGAATGCCTTCCCAAGGTCCAAAATTGGTAAAACAAATTTTGTTTGAAACTAAAATTCATACGGAACCCATTTGAACTTGTTGGATCTAGAATGCTTGAGCCAATTTTGAATAAAAATTGTTCAAAGATGCTATCTTTTCCAACTTGTGATAATTTTTATGCCTTCTAAACATTTCCCAAAAATTTGGGAAAATTCATTTATATTCTCCTCCTAGCATCTGCTAATTTCTAAAATTGTCACCAGCCCTATGTTCCATGGAAGTTTTGGGAGATACTTTACAACGCATCAGTTAAACCTGGTTTAACCAAATTCGGTTTAATCCACATTGCAAGTCTATACTGCTCAAAACAAAAACAAATGATGCTAATGATGCTCATTAGCACTTAATTACATGTTTAGAAACTCTGGGCTATGACACGGGCGTATCGTCCTGTTTACATCCTTCGTGGCGGCGGGGCTGGTGCCGCCGTTTTCAACATTTTTTCTTCAAGTCCTCGACACCTACGGCGTTCAGTTGGTGCATCTGAGCCCCAACTCAGTTGTCGTCCTGGCGGTGTTCGCCCATTTCTGTGAGATGTTCGTGGGAGTGGCTCCGTCAGTGACGCTTCTTCGGCATTTCTTCGCACTGCGATCGGCCGGGAAGAATAGAGGCTACTCCACGGCGGACGTCGCGGGCTGCTCCAATCTTCAACTGCGGGATGGCATGGGAGAGCGGTACATCCCCCAGGTGCTGTGAAGCAAATGGGAGGAGTGGCGGCGGGACTGGTTTTACGTCGACGTCGACCCCCACAACCGCCTCACCCTGCCGGAGGTGGCGACGGAGCCCCAGAAAGCGACATGGGAGGTACCGCCGCCGTCAGATGCGAGGTTGGAGCCGGTCTTCGAGCGCATCAGGTTCCTGCGTGACGCCGGGATCACCTCGGTGATGGTGGTGGCGGACTTCCTGCGCCGCCGCCTGGCGCCGCTGCGGGAGCGGGCCCGGCCCTGCTGGCTCTACACCGGGCCTGAAGACAACACCCGGACCCAGATCGGCTCAAGCTGGGACCTGGGCCCGGTGGAGCTGAGGGGCATGCTCCGGGTGGTGACCGGCGTGGAGGAGATGAGCCGGGCGGAGCTCCCGTGGAGGGAAATGGCGCTCTGCGCCAACCCCGAGCTCGCGGCGATCCAGGCACCGCCGGTAGTGGAGCGGCGGCGGCGCCGGAGGACCGGGGGAAGTGCCCCCGGCTCTTCATTCCTGTGCTGGAGTCCCCGCCGCTGCCATTGGCAGAGGCGGCATTCCCGGTTCTGGAGCCGTGCCTTGTTCGGCTGGGGCCCGATCCGGTGCCCGGAGACCGCGCGGTGCCCTGCTGAGCCCCTGGCGGAAGAGGAGGAGGGAGGACTCCGAGCCGGCGCTATTGAGCTCGGAGTTCAGGATTCCGGCAGCCAAGTGGCAGTACCGAGGGACTACAACCGCGTAAGTTTCGTCCTTCATTCCTTCTTGGGCGTGCTTCGCCCAAACTAAGCTTCGGTTTTGATCTTCGTCCTTCTCCTGCAGGCCGCCTATGGGCGCCGCTGAGGGCCAGGGGCTACCGGAGGCGCCGAGGCCGGCGCCAGCCCCCAAGCCGAGCGCGCCGGCGGAGCCAGGGCTGGCAAGCGTTGCGGCCGGGCCGAGGCCAGCGGACACGGCGGCGGAGACGGGGCAGATGGACGCGACGGCGGTGCAGGAACTGGTGGACACGGCGGCAGAGCCGGAACCGGTGGACGCGATGTCCTTGCTGGGACCGACGGATGCGGCGGCCGAGAGGGTGCCGGCAGAAGCGGTGGCTGAGACGGAGACGCAGTCGCCGCCGGAGCGTTCGGCGCCGTCCGAGCCTACCTCGAGCGTGCCGAGCCCGGGGCGGATGATCGTGCGGTAGTTTTCGGGGACCCCGAGCCCCCCGAAGGAGGCTCGCAGGGGACCCAACGCCCAGCTGCCGCCCAGCCAGCCCACCGAACCCCTCCCGGTCGCGCTGGGGAGCGTCCGAGAGGCGATGGAGCGGCTGGAGGCGGCCGCAGCGGACGAGGCGGCACAACTGGATGTGGTGCGCACCGCCAATGAGGAGGAACAACGCGCCATGGAGGAGGCCCGCGCTTAGGGCGCGCGGGAGAGGAAGTTTTTGGAGGACACCCGCGCGGAAGTTGCACTGGAGCGGGAGGTTTTGGAGAACACCCGCGCAGAAGTTGCGCGGGAGCGGGAAGACGTCGCCCGCCTGGCTGAGGCGTCGCGGCAGCAGGCTGCTGAGGCCCTTGCCAGGGAGAGGCAGGTGCAGGAGCGGGAGGAGGCGGTCGCGAGCCGCGAGAGGGCGGCGGAGGCCCTCCAGGCTGACCTAACCCGTCGACAGGGTGAGGCCGACCGGACTCGCGCCAATCTTCAACGTTGGGCAGGGGAGCTTCAGAACATCGAAGGGGATCTCCGACGCTGGGAGGAGGACGTCGCCATCCAGGAGGTCGACACCAAGATCACGGCGGTGGACTTGGGCGCCCGAGAGGACTCGCTGACCCGCCGGGAGTCGGAGGCTGCCGAGGCGGCGGCGGCGGCCGCTGCTAGGGAGGAGCAGATCGCCAAGCACGAGGCGGAGCTGACCGCCCACGAGCGGGCCCTGTCCGAGCTGGCGGGGCAGGTGAAGCTGGCCGCTGACCATGCACCTGACGTCGGCTCTTCTGGCGCAGTCAGGGGCCAGGGGGTCAAGGAGTAGCTGCGGATCGCGAAGGAGAAGCTCGAGGCCACCTTTGTCGCACGGGCCAGCCTACAGCAGATGTTGGAGGACACACTCCGGTGGATGCGGCGGTCCATGGCGAGGGCCGACCTTGGGCGACTCGTCGTGGAGACGAAGGGCGACGGTCCCTGCAGATTTGTCCTGGTACTCCAATAGGTCTGCGAGCGCCTCGAGGCGCTGCCCTGGGCCGTCCAGGAAGTTGCCGCCCGGGAAGGGCGCGGCTTGGCCCAAGCAGTGGCTGAGCACGTCCTGGCCTGCTACCGGAGCAGAGACTCGAACTTCCCGCTGGAGCCAGCTCGGGAAGGAGTGGTCGAAGCCGAAGAAGAGGTCGCCCGGGAAGCAGTTTGGAGCACCGCTGCCAAGGTGGCGGCCGGCTTCAAGCGGGAAGTGCCGCTGCCGCCAGCCCCCAGGGGTGGCCGTGACGATTCCGACTCCGACGTCGACTCTGACTAGGCTTTTTGTAGTTTCTTCTTCTTTCATTTTTCTTTGACTTGATGTAAATACAGGAGTGATCCCTTAGAAATGCTTGTATTCCCTTTGTAAATATAATGGAAGCTTTTCTTTGGGCTCGCAACTCCGGTATTCTCGAGTACTTAGTATTGTTTCTAATGTTTTCTCTTGGTGCTCCGAGGAGTACTCAGTCGGACCGATCCCGATCTTTCCATCCCCGAGAACGAAGGTGTCCCGATCATCCTTCTCGGTGCATTCAGCCCTCGAGCCCTCGCGAGTTCGCATCGGCTAAGTCAAAAGACAAAGGCAGGAGCTTCTTTGCTCGGGAGATAGATCGATCCAGCACAGGGCACGCCATGACCGGTGAACACTTTTCCATCTTGCGACCACTTAGTCAGCAGACCGGAGACACGCGCGGGTGGGAATGCGACCAAGAGTCCCCATGGTTCGGTGGTGCCCGGGCTTAGACGGACCGGGCCGAGCACCGACAGCCCGCCCCTAAGGCCTAGGCTCCGGACTACTCGAGCAGCTCGAGCGATAGGATTACCCAGGGCGCCCAGGGACTCGGTAGTACTCGGGGCCCTTAAAAGCGAACCGAACACCACGACCACCACGAAAGACTTCGATCGGACATTACCGCACGCACGGTACCCCTTTCTACAAACCGTTCTGTCGTTCTAGGAAAAATTGGACACGTGGTAGGGTTTTGTGCGCGAGGAGACCATCTCACCGGGCAGATTAGAATACGAGGGCCCCCGAGGATGACTTGGGAACGAAATATTATTGAACATGAATTCGTCTGAATTTAACCACTCACCGGACAGCTGTCGGCCTTTCGGCCAACCGACCCAGGAGGGGTGTGCGCTCCAAGCTCGGGGTGCCCGGGGACTTGGTTCCCTTAGCTGGGGCGCCTGAGCATCAAGGGGCGCGTGAGGAGCCTGGGGTCAAGTGATCTCGACCACTCATGCTTAAGCGGTAGGACCACCCGAGGACCCTTGGGGCTGAGCAGCGACCTAGGCATCGAGGCCCTCGCGGTCGAGCTGCTTTTGCTTTGATTGTCGATCTGTGACTTAAGAGAAAATGGAGAAATTCCTTGTTTGGTGCGCTCTGTTAGTGCGGTACTTGTTATAGACTGCTCTCATTTTTGACCCGAGACCTCTCGAATACCCAGACCGGCGGACAAGAGCAGATAGAGTCATAACCCAAAGGTCCCATGGTTCAGTGGCGCCTGGGTATGACAGACCAGACCGAGCACCGACAGCTCGCCCCTGGGGCCTGGGCTTCGGACTACTCGAGCAGCTCGAGCGATAGGATTACCCAGGGTGCCTAGGGACTCGGTAGTGCTCGGAAACCTGCCATGACACCGAACACCACAGCCTACCACATCGGACGTAAGTCAGCGGCAACTGCCCACGCGCATACTGGTCGGGGATTCTTTTATCAGCGGGGAAAATGAGAGAGCGATCTTTTCTCGCACAATCGAGCATCTCACCAGACAGATTAAACATATGGGATCCAGAAAAATGAAATTGACACAGGATCGCACATTAATATTCATACTGTATTGACAATTTTTTTTACAAGGTTGGGTAACTTACCCAGTTAGTGGTAGCCCCCAGTCAACTTGGGCGGGGGGGGGGGGGGGGGGGGGAAAGCCCTCGACCTGGTTGACCTGAGCCGCGAGCATGGCCATCTACGGGTAGAACTTGCGCAGGTGCTCGATGTTCCATGGGTTGGGGAGCGGTTACCCGTCTTCTGCAGCCAGCCGGAAGGAGCCTTCTCGCGGGACCCCAATCACGGTGAAAGGGCCTTCCCACATAGGGGACAGCTTATACTTTCCTTCGCGTGACTGGACGCGTCGGAGAACTAGATCCCCCACCTCGAGAGACCGGGCCCGGACGTGGCGCGGATGGTAGTGCCATAGACTTTGCTGGTAACGAGCTGCCCGGACGGCGACACGCCGCCGACGCTCCTCTAAGTAGTTGACGTCGTCGCGCCTCTACTGCTCTTGTTCGCCTTCAGAATAGGCATGCACCCGAGGGGAGCCTAGAGTGAGCTCGGAGGGGAGGACCGCCTCGGCGCCGTACATGAGGAAGAAAGGAGTCTCCCCGGTAGCACGGCTTGGCGTGGTCCGATTGGCCCATAGCACGGCGGGCAGCTCATCCACCCATCCCTTCCCATGCTTTGCGAGCACGTTATAGGTCCGGGTTTTGAGGCCCTTCAGTATCTCCGCATTGGCGCGCTCAACTTGCCCGTTACTCCGAGGATGAGCGACGGAGGCGAAGCATAGCTTGATGCCGAGGTCTTCGCAGTAGTTCCCGAACAGGGCACTTGTGAACTGGGTGCCATTGTCGGTGATGATCTGGTTCGGGACACCAAAGCGACTGGTGATGCCGCGGATAAACTGGAGCACCGTGTTCTTGGTCACCTTGATGATTGGGACCGCCTCCGGCCACTTGGTGAATTTTTCAATGGCGACGTAGAGATACTCATAGCCCCTGATTGCTCGGGGGAATGGACCCAGAATGTCCAGCCCCCAGACCGTGAAAGGCCATGACAGGGGGATGGTGTGAAGAGCCTGAGCTGGCTGGTGAATTTGCTTTGCATGGAACTGGCATGCTCTGCAGCGCTGAACCAGCTCGGAAGCATCCTGGAGGGCTGTAGACCAGTAGAAACCTTGCCGGAAGGCCTTCCCGACCAGCGTGCGAAACGATGCATGGCCACCGCACTCGCCCTCGTGGATCTCAGCGAGAAGCTCACTGCCTTCTGCCCGGGAGATGCATTTCAGGAGAACACCGCCTGCGCTACACCGGTAGAGATCCCCATCTACTATGGCATAGCGTTTAGACTGCCGAGCAACTCTTTCGGCAGACGCCTCATCCCCAGGGAGGAACTTTTCCTTCAAGTACCCTCGGATGTCGTCCATCCACGAGCCATCTTGAGAACATTCAGCAAGTGTAGCGCACTCACCGGGCGGTGGCTCCCTGACGGGGCTTCCCACTGAGGGCACCGCCGGAGGCCCCTGAATTGAGTTCGAGGTTTCCCCTTCATCCTGTTCGGCAGGCAGGACGGAAGGCCGTGTGAGTCTTTCTTCAAAGACTCCGGTAGGGACACGCGCACGGGAGGAGGCCAGGCGGAAGAGCTCGTCGGCCAGAGCATTGTCGCGGCGAGGGACGTACCGCAGCTCAAGGCCAACGATGCGCTTCTCCAGCTTCCTGACTGCGGCCATGTACGCCGCCATTTGAGGATCCTTGCACTGGTACTCTTTGGATACCTGGTTGACCACCAGCTGGGAGTCTCCCTTGACCAGGAGGCGATGAATCCCGACACCCACCGCGGCCCTAAGGCCAGCGATGAGACCTTCATATTCCGCCATATTGTTGGATGCGCGGAACTGCAGCTGCACGACGTACCGGAGTTCTTCACCCGTTGGGGAGGTGAGAACCACTTCGGCCCCCGCGCCATTCAGCGAGAGGGAACCGTTGAAATGCATGATCCAGTACCTGGGCGCATGGTGCCCGGGATACGTAGAAATCTCTTCTGGGACGACCTCAGAGACAGGTGTCCATTCTGCCACGAAGTCAGAGAGCGCCTGGCTTTTGATCGCTTGGCGACTGACAAAGTGCAAGTCGAATTCCGCCAGCTCCACCGCCCACTTGACGACACGCCTGGTGCCTTCTCGGTTCCGGAGGATGGGTCCCAGTGGATACGTGGTAACCACCGAGACCTTGTGCGCTTGAAAGTAGTGGCGCAGCTTTCGGGAAGCGATGAGCACGGCGTAGAGCAGCTTCTGAGCCTGGGGGTACCTTGTTTTGGCCTCCCGGAGGATTTCACTGATGAAGTACACCAGTCGTTGTACCCGGCGGGCCCGGACTGCGGCCTCACCCGAGGGGTTATCGCAGCCCCTAGGCTCGGCGGCGTAGTCGGGGCTGACCAGGTGCTCGGGCTCTACTCCCTGGTCGGTAGGAGCCGAGTGCTCGGGCTCGATCCCCTGCTCGGGGGGAGCCAAGTGCTCGGGATCAACCCCCTGCTCGAGGGGAACCGCGAGGACGGGGGAGTGCCCGGGGGCGACCGGGAGCTGGGACCCAGCACCTGGCCCCGCGCACTCGTCGCGCTCCACCACCAGCACCATGCTTACGACCTGAGGAGTGGCCGATACGTAGAATAGTAGTGGCTCGCCTTCGGATGGAGCCACCAGCACGGGTGGTGAGGTGAGGTACTTTTTAGATCGTGGAAGGCCTGCTCGGCCTCCGGCGTCCAGTCGAAACGACCGGTCTTCTTCAGAAGCTTGAAGAGGGGGAGCCCCCGCTCCCCAAGTTTGGAGATGAAGCGCCCGAGGGCTGCCATGCAATCGGCGAGACGCTGGACCTCCTTGAGTCGAGCCGGGGGTCGCATCTGCTCGATGGCCCAGATCTTCTCTGGATTGGCCTCGATTCCTCGGCTGGAAACCAAGAAACTGAGGAGCTTGCCCACGGGTACCCCGAAGACACACTTCTCGGGGTTGAGCTTTAGGCGGGTAGTGCAGAGACGGTTGAAAGTCTCGGCAAGGTCGTCGAGCAGGGTGGCGCGGTCTCGGGACTTGACCACGAGATCGTCGATGTAGGCCTCGACGTTGCGGCCAACCTGCGAATCAAGGGTGATGCGAATAGCGCGCTGGAAAGAAGACCCAGCATTGCGCAAACCAAAAGGCATTGACATATAATAATAAGTCCCCACCGGGGTGGTAAAAGCAGTTTTTTCTTCATCCTCTATGGCCATGCGAATCTGGTGATACCCAGAGTTTGCATCTAAAAAACACAAAAGATCACATCCCGCGGTTGCATCTACAATCTGATCTATGCGGGGCAAGGGAAAAGGATCTTTAGGGCAAGCCTTATTTAGGTCGGTGTAGTCCACGCACATGCGGAGCTTGCCGTTGGCCTTCGGGACGGTAACTAGATTCGCCAGCCACTCGGGGTGGAGGACTTCTCGGATAAATCCGGCGTCAAGGAGCTTGCTGACCTGCTCTTGAATGAACTCCTGGCGCTCAGGCACTTGCCGCCGGACCTTCTGCTTCACCGGGCGTGCGTCTGGGCGCACAGCCAAGTGGTGCTCAATCACCTCCCTAGGGATCCCGGGCATGTCGGATGGCTGCCACGCAAACACGTCAGTGTTAGCCCGGAGGAAGGTGACGAGCGCGCTTTCCTATTTGCCATCCAGGTCACCACCGATGCGGACGACCTGGAAGGCGTCTTCGCCCACCACAACCTCCTTCATAGGAACGGAGGTGTCGGCAGCGAGTCGGGGTTTGGAGGAAAGAGGGCCCCGGGTCCCCCTGGCGGCCCTCGACCTCAGCCTGAGCCGAGGCCAAGGCCAGGTATGACTGCTCGGCGCATGAAACGACGCCGCCGGAGTCGGCAGTCACGGAGATGGGGCTTGCTGGGCCTGGCATCTTGACCGTGAGATACGCGTAGTGCGCAGCCATCATGAATTTGGTGAGCGCCAGACGCCCGAGGATGGCGTTGTAGGGGAGGGGGAGTTTCGCGACGTCGAAGAGGACGTTTTCCGTGTGGAAGTTGTCTCGACTCCCGAAGGCTTTAGGCGCCTGGAGGGCACCTGCAGCTTCTCGAAGGCCTCCTTGGAGAGGAGGTTGAGGCCTGCGCCCCCATCGATCAGCACTCTGCCGACCTTAACATTGCAGATGGTGGGGGACACTACCAAAGGTAGTCACCCCACGCCTGCAGTACTGGAGGGGTGGTCGGCTATACTGAACGTGATCGGAGCGTCCAACCACCTCAGGGGCCTGGCGGCCTCTTCGCTCGGGGTTGCCGAGCAAACCTCGCGCTGCATGGTCTTGATACCACGCCGCGAGAAAGGCGTGTAAGCGCCTCCGTCGATGAAGGCGACGGTATGCTCGGGTTCCTGGAAGATGAGCTTAGCGTTGCTGGGGGCGGCCTCAGCATCGTCTCCCCCGCGGGACTCGTCGTGCTCCCTCTGGCGCTGCTCGACGAGGCCTTTGACCGTACGACACTCCGTGAGGTCATGCCATCTGGTCTGGTGGATTGGACACCATTTGCCTGGCTCGGGCCCCGCAGGAGCGGGATCCCTCGCTGGAGCGGGAGCCCGGGCAGGGGCCGGAGCCCTTGCGGGAGCCAGGGCCCTCGTGGGAGCCGGAGCCCTAGGGGCCCTGGTCGGGGCTCTCGTGGGCGCAGGCCATCTGTCGGCGGCCGCTCGACGTTCTTGCCGGCGGTCGGGCTCTTGGACTGGCCTATATGTGGGGCCCTAGGCCGGTTCGACAGGAGCAGCCTCGCGCCTTCTTCTCTTCTTCTTTTCCCACTTGTCGGAGCAGGAAGAACTTGGATGGTCGGCGGTGGGGCGCTCGGAGTGCAGATCATGCCAAGCCCGGGCCTCCGCCGCCTTGGCGCACTTGTCGGCCAGCGCGAAGAGTTCTGCAGTGGTTTTGATTTCGTGCGTACCTAGCTTCTCGAGCATCCGCTCATCGCGGACGCCCTGCCGAAAGGCGACGATAACAGCGTGGGGGGCTATCCGCGTGATAGTGTTACGGACCTGGCTGAAACGCTGAATAAAGCGCCGCAGCGTCTCCCCCTCCTGCTGCTTGACAGCGTGGAGGTCACACTCCAAGCCGGGGCACGTGAATGTGCCCTGAAAATTAGCCACGAACTGGTGGCCAAGGTCGTCCCAGGAGCTAATAGATCCTGGGGATAAGTTCATTAGAAAAGAACGGGCAGAGCCCCTCAAGGCAACATGGAAATAATTTGCCATCACCTTTTCATTGCCACCGGCCGCCTGGACGACCGTAGTGTATATTTGGAGGAACTCAACGGGGTAGATGGACCCGTCGTACTTCTCCGGCAGCTTAGGGCGGAATTTGGAGGGCCATTTGACCCGTCGGAGCTCACTAGAGAAGGCACGGCAGCCGGTGCCATACCCCGTGGCGCGGGTGGCGTTCCTTGGCGATGAACGTCGGCGAGCCGGGGAGTCCTGGCGATCATGGGCCGGCAAAGAGGAAGCCTGGTCCTCAGCCTCAACCTCCTGCTGGGTCTCCCGCTGGTGCTCGAGAGTGACGCGCGCATCTTCGTGGCCCCTCCACTCGTTGAGACACAAGCGGAGGTCCGCCTGGAGGCCCCCCGGCCTGTGCGAACGTTGCCCGTTGATGGGCCGGTTCTGGCGGTGCCACGCTGGCTGGTGGCGCGAGAACTCTCGGCCAGCACCTGGCGGCGAGCAGTGCCGACCAGGGCAGCGACTTCTTGGATCCAGCGGCCCTCCGGGGTTTCTGGCGTTGCCTAAATAGGCGGATGCCTGAGGAGAGCGTGCGCTGCAAGCAGCGTGCTCCTGGGGCCGGCCACGCTGAAAGCGAGCCTACACCGGAGAGGCACCCGGCGCTGTCCAGAGGCAGACCTGGCTACCGGAGTTTCGACCACCAGCTGGGGGTCGGATGGTGCACCGGTGGCGGTGGCCCTGCTGGGCCCAGCGCCTTGGTCCCCTTGGGAAGGGAATGCCGCGCGTGTAGATCGCGGCTGCTGCTGGGACGCAGCAGCGGCTAGGGCCTCCTGTGCGAGGGGCTGCATTTCCCCGCTGGAACTGGAGCTGGAGCGCTGGAGGCGGTGACCACCAGCCATTTTTTCTGTGGAAGAAAACAAACAAACAGATTCAGGGATGTTCCCCCCTACCTGGCACGCCAGCTATCGGAGGATTAACTCCTATCACAAGGATCCCGAGAGACCCCTTTTTAGAGATTCGACCGGGGGGATGATCCTGAATAAGTTCGTCGGAGAAATAAATGGAATGAATGCAACAGCCGGTGGTGGGGGTGATGACCTAGTGCAAAAAGAAGTAAATGCACCAGAATTTAGACAGGTTCGGGCCGCACGGGGGCGTAGTACCCTACTCCTGTATGGATGCAATAACTGTCCTGAGGAAGTCCCTGAAGGATGTTGCTGGTTACAAGAGTATTGGCCTAACTAAGAGCTTGAGGCTCCTTGTTCTTCGGTTCGAACTGTACTCAACCTAGCTCACAGTGTCTCTCGTTCTTCTTTGTTGACGTTGTGCCTTGTGCGTTGTGTTGTTCTACGTATCCTCTGGCTCTGGATCTATTTCTTCGATTACCCCCTCCTCTATGCCGCTGGCTCTTTTAAGTACCTGCCGGCCGCGACATGTCCGGAACAGGAAGGAGGGGGCACAAGTTCCAAGATACCATGACTGGGAAAGGCGTCATCATTTCTTCTGGGTGAAGTGACTGGGGGTGGAAAATGCGTCGCACGCCCGGTCACCTGTCACCATAAACGCCCTGGCAACGGGCGCCGTGGAGAGGGCCCACCGGGCAGCCGCAGAGCAACCCAGCGTGCCCGCCCTGTCTTGTTCCTCTGCCACAGCAGGGTGGCAGACGGAATGCCTTGATCCTCGCGATGTTATCCTGAGGCAAGCCGGATGACGCGGGACGGGACCCGTGCAATTAATGACCCCACGCCTCTCTGCCAAAACATGGCAGGAACTGACGTTGTGGCGGGAGCAGTTGGATGTGTCAGGCCACGCACGCTCATTAAATGTGGCCTTGGACCTCTGACTGGTGGACTCCTCATCGGTGGGCCCCTCGGGGGCCCTTCTGGGTCGTCGAGGTACTGAGTGCTCGGGGGTACTATTCACCTCCGCGAGCACTTTCCTCCTGAGCACTTTTGCACGAACCCTCGGGGAATCGAGTGCTCGGGGGCCGCCACATGCAGCCCCGAGCACTTTCTCCCGAGCACTCTTTGTGCGAATCCTCGGGGAACCGAGTGCTCGGGGGCCGCTGCTCGCAGCCCCAAGCACTCTCTCCCGGAACTCAGCTCTTCTGATCATCGGGGGACTCGGGTGCTCGGGGTTGACCAGGCACCGGCCCGAGCACTTTCTTCCCGGTACTTAGACTCCGTAGATCATCAGGGAACTGGGGTGCCCGGGGACCACTGACTGTGGCCCCGAGCACCTTCTCCCGGGACTTGAGCTTTTCTCATCCTTCAGGAGAGACCTCGCGGGATGGTGCCATGTGGCGGATGGCTGGCTCGGCCTCGGGATTCGGGGACCCCCGGTTCCTGATACACCGAGAGTCAGCGTCTAGAGGATCCTCAGCCCGCGTGAAAGTTGGCGGCTGAGTCCGTAGAAAATCCAAGAAGTCATCTCGGCACCCGGCCCCACCTCCTCCTTGAGAGGCCATGTTGCGCACGAGAGCCTCGAGGAGCGCTGTCTGAGCTTGACGGTTTTGCTAGATTTGCATAAGCACCTCTGACATGCTCGACGGTGGAGATGGGTCATTCTCATTAGAATCTTCAGGAGGATCACCCAAACTACCACGGGTTCTCATCCTGTTGTGACAATGAAAAGAAAGAGAGGCAAAAGGTTAAACTCCGACATAGGTGAAAGATCAAACTCCAACTAATGCTACTTTGCTATGTCGGACCTCGCTTATTTGGATCCGTATACTACATAATGATGAAAATGCATGTTCAAAGACATGGTGCAAAATGAACAATAGAATATGGAAATATGCTCGACCCTTAACTGTACGTTTCTTTCTCGAGCGCATCTCTCTCCAAACAAGCATCACAATCTCATACATCACCCTTCCCCCAATATTTACCACCATCAGGATGTGTTCCTTACCTTCTTACCTTTTTCGTCGATTGTGTCAATGCAAAATAAGTCACAAAGGCATCATGCTATGAAACAACATGATACGGAAACAAGCAATATAAGTAAAACAACCATCAACGCATTACACTTAGGGGCATAATATAGTAGTTTCTTACATATTAATCATGGACAGGCATAAAAGAAACTTTGGTGGGTTGCTTAGTGGATTTCACACTTTATGAAAGAACGTCCTAATCATTTTTAGGCTACTTCCTTAAACCAAGCTCTGATATCATGCTGTGAGGACCATCCAAACAATATTCTAATTAATCATTATGTCAATCATTTTCTTAATCATGACTTCAACGATTAATCAGAATACCGCTCCGGTAGTCCCAGCACGTGTTTTGTGCCCAAAATCGGAACACATGCCTTTCCAACATAACGCATCACAACATAGCTTAATAAAGAGCGAGTAATTAACATTTATATTACAAGTCTTTAGTTATGCAACCATTTGCATCAATTTACAACAAAGATAACAAGAACTACGCAACGGAAATATAAATCTATACAACAAAAGAGAGTGGAGCCACATGCCCTTAGGCTCCACCCCAAAAGTTACGACCTCCGAGAGGAGGGTGAACTACTCTTAACTGCCACCCTGAACAGGAAGCATGAAGTAGCCAAACACCAGCTCTTCGTCACCAATAGCACCTGAAAACGCAGGCATGAGTAGGAAGGTACTCACAAGACTTAAACTATATAGAGCACATATACGTAGCTCGACTCCAAGGATTATGCATTGAGACATTAGCAAGGATAAGCCACATGGTTAAGTTAAACGGAAGCGGTAAGCAACCTAGACATATAGGTGTGAGCAACTAACTTAACCAACAACAACATAATTCTACCCAGCCATAACCAACTGAACATAAATAATTGGAACCATTATGAACATATAAGTAACAAAGACTAACTCATCCATCTCCCACGTACTCAACCACAATCCATAATCGAAAACTCTACGACCTATCCGGATGAAACAATAGCATGCTCATGACCGAGAGCGCGGTATTTTGAAATGTTTTTACACCCTGCAGGGGGATACTCCTAGACCCATATGACTTGAGGACCATACGGCTTGTATGACCACACAGATCTATACAAGGGGTACTCATGTCAACCTTTCCTACTAAGCCCCAACCACATGGATCGGTTCATCCAGGATTTTCTTCCTAAATACCTCAACCCTCGGAACCACTAGACGGTTCCCAAACCATAAAATACCTTGGCTATCTTCAGAGAAACACGTGGCTTTGCCTTCCTTCATCTTGTCTCAGATTCGAGCCATCCCCTTATCATTCTTCTGAGCGGCTTTGATTTCATCCAAGAGAGTTGTAACACCCTGATTTTCAGATTTCTCAAATTTCTAAAATTTTCCAAGATTATTGAATAGCTTCACCAGTAGAATAGGTTTAACACCTATTTTCATAAATAATCAATCAATATAGGTTATTATTTTGTGTGCATTGCATGCTGAGTTTTGTTAGGAGCCAGGTAAATGCATTAGAGTTCTTTTTCTTTTCTTTCTGTTTGGTGTTTTGAGTGAAAAAGATTTTGAAAAGGTTTTTACAATATCTACGTATATCTGAACAAGTAGGAAATTATTGTCATGCCTAAAAGTGAAAATGTTTTATCAACTGACTCCATCACATACCCATGCTCTAACAAGAAGGAACTAGCGCCTACTTGAGCCTATACAAAGCCTTCTGAAGCTTGTATACTCGATGTGGGTATTTAGGGTGCTAAAAACCAGGGGATTGCTTGACATAGACCTCTTCCTCTACGAACCCATTTAGGAAAGAATTCTTGGCATCCATTTGATACAACTTGAAACCCTAGGATGCCACAAATGTAAGGAGGATCCTACTGGCTTCTAGTCTAGCTACTAGTGCAAAGGTCTCTCCAAAGTCTATCCCCTCAATTTGAGTGAAACCCTATACCATAGGTCTAGCTTTGTTTCTAACTACAGACCCATCGTCCCCTTGCTTCTTTTTGAAAACCCATTTGGTGCCTATGGAATGGATATTTGGGGGTGGTTCTACAAGGACCTAAACTTGGTTTCTCTCAAAGTTCTCTAGTTCTTCATTCCTTGCATTGATCCAATTTGAATCATCAAGAGCGTGTCCAACATCACAGGGCTCAAAAGAAGTAACAAATGCAGAATTAGTGAAATGAACATGTCGAGCAGATTTGGACCTCGTTACTCTTTCACCAAGGTCCACTGATCACCAGTTGTGGAGGATATCTCCACTGAATGTGCTGAGGGGCCTCACTCTATGAAATGATCTCCTCGTCAAACGCTACAGGTGTAGGCTCAAAAGCAGCTGAAGTGGAAGTAAAGGCCACATGACCTTCTGTCGGTGTCGAAGAAGCATGAGCCAGCTTGGAAGCAAGTGTAATAGTAGGAAGTAGTGGATCATTCTCATCATCACTGAGAGCTACAAGGGCGCCATCTACAAAGATGCTTTCACTCATCTCTTGATCCCCTGCACACTCAAGAAAAAGGCTAGTACAAGAGGTTGATTCATCAAAGGTCACATCACAGGACTCTATGATGGTGTTAGTGTTAAGATTATAAACCCTGCAAGAATGACCATGAAGAGAATAACCCAAGAAAATCCCATCGAAAGAACGCGACTTAAAACTTGTCAAGATTTCCTTGCTTTAGGATAAAGCAATGATGTCCAAATACTCTTAAGTGAGATGCCTTTGGCTTACTTCCAAAACGCTGCTCATATGAAGTCACATCAGAATCAAGCGCAAGAAAATACGACTGAAGATATAGTAAGTTGTGCTAATAACCTCTACCCAAAATTTCCTTGGAGTCATAAGCTCGTCAAGCATCATCCTAGCCATCTCAACCAAAGTTCAATTCTCTCTTTCAACCATGCCATTCTGCTGAGGAACGCATGGGGCAAAAAATTGATGCTCAATGCCATGTTCAAGACAGAAAGCATAAAACAGATTGTTCTTAAACTCGGTGCCATTATCACTGTGAATTGCTTTCAATGGACCAGGGAGATCCTTGAACAATCTCAAAGCTAAGCTGGAAAAGTGTGAGAACATTTCATCCTTGCTCACAAGAAAGAAGACCTAAGAGTAGTAAGAGTAGTCATCAACAATGACAATTACATACCACTTCCCACCCGCCGAATGAACTCGGGAAGGACTAACAGTGTCCATATGGAGAAGTTCTCTCGGTCGTTCAGTCATCACCAAATTGACTGGTGGGTGAGAGGCGGCAACCATCTTGCCATGCCGACAAGGAGGGCAAACAAGGTTCTTCTCAAACTCGAGCTTAGGCAATCCTCGAATCAAGCCTAGGCCACTCAACTGTGAGAGGAAATCAAAACTTATGTGCCCTAGCCTCCTATGCCATATCCAAAGCTCAGAAGAAGGTTGAGCAATTAAACATCAAGAAGAACCATAAAACTCAGAAAAAATGGCTCCAAAAATAATCCCAAACTGAGAAATCTGACAAACCAAAGCACCTGAGAAATCAAGAACTTGAGAAGTATCGCGTTTGAAACGCACTTCCAAGTCCACATCCAGCAACTAAGATACATAAATCAATTTGTATCACAAATGCTCCATCAAGGCCACATCTTTGATAATGAAACTCTCACTAACCTTTACCATACCCTTGGCCTTCACTCTTCCTTTCCTATCATCCTCGAATGTGATGTACTCATGTCACTTCATCGGGGTGAGGCTGGAGAACCATGTTGCATCTCGGTCATATGGTACGAACAAGTAAAGTCGATGAACCACTTGTTCTCTAGGTCTCCACTTGCCACCTACATCATGTAATAAGATCTCTAGTTCTCAGTTCTAGGGTAAGTAAGAAACTTCTTGGGAATCCAACACTGAGTCGCTTGAGGAGAAGGTGAAGATAGGTGTATGTAAATCAATCCTAGCATGCTAGGGGCAAACACCATGATGAGGAAAATGTGGTCCGCCAAAGAATTGTGACTCAAAGCCTCTTACACATGGACCAAAACCATATGAACCATGGTATGATCTACGTCGAGCACTGCATCTAGAAGAGAGCTGAGAATTGTCGAAAACTCGTGAGCAAGAGCAAAGAAAAGGCTCATGTACACCAAAAGAGGGGTCGTACTCGTCCCAAGAACTCCACACCTACTCACGCCTCTCATCTCTCCTATGGTGAAAATAGAACTCAAACAAGTGACCCTCTCTCTAGAAGTAGGTGCACACATAGCACCTCTCAGCAACTGGCCTGTTAGTCACTCTAGGTTCTGTCATAGGAGTTTTCATCTTAGGTTAAGGAGCTCTCTTGGGTTGTCTCTTTGGAAGCTCTCTCTTCTTGATTTGTGGTGTGGGATTTTTCTTTTCTGGCACAGGGTGTGTGACATTTATTATAGATTTTTTAGATTCCAAGGTGGTGGGTGTCGTTAACACAATCTTATTTGGCCTATGTAGGCAACTCTCTCAAAACCCAATTGTTGGAGCAAGAGATCGTCTTGCCCCAGCAAGTATGGCAAGAGTTTCTTCTAAGGAGGAGACTCAAGCATGAAAACAAAGTTTGAGAGGAAGAAACACCACAAATGTATTGATAGTAGAAAATGGATCGGTCTAGGGGGAGTATCACAACGTGACTTTGTGTTTGTGCACCTTTGTGTCCTGTGTGTTGCCCCTTGTGTTGTATTGAGCATTCTCCTTGTGACTGTCCTGCCCAGATGACCACAACCCCCTATTTTTAGGGTGGTACGTAGTTTAGTGTACAAGTTATCACGATGTACAAATATCTAGGACCTGGCTAAATTATAGAGCCACGTCCTGGATAACTACTTTTTATCCTACATAGAAGATAAATATCTTCCATGGTGACTATTGTGGTACCTACCCCCTGAGGGGTGAGCCGGTCACCAATTGCCACCCAGTGTTGCTCTGCAGGGGGTGTCACGATGACTTTCATTGCATTGGGGTGTCAGGATAAGCACCATTTGCACCAGCATTAATCGCCTGTCACCTCACGTCAGGTCGGTTGCAGGGGGTGTCCTTTCTTCCTCGATATTATCTCCGAAGACCTACTGCATGTTTAGGCTTCGGAAGGCCGCACAAGCATTGGAAGGGTGACCCAAAGGGGTCCACAGCTTCCAGGGGCCAGGCCTCCTGTTGGGAGTTTGGAGGCTAAAGGCTCCGGAGGGATTTGCTGTAGCTCTGAGTTTTGGGAAGGACACGTACGTACCGAAGAGGTGGCCCGAAGGGGTCCGTAGCCTCCAGAAGTTAGGCTTCCTGCTGAGGATCCAAAGACCGAAGGTTCTGGAGGGAACTTTGATAGCAATCTTCAATCATTGTCCTCAGGCTAGTCTATTTCCCCCCAACAGTACCCCCTCATTCTCTAGTCTTAAAGTTCGGAGGGGTGAGAGGATGTAGAGGAAAACCAAGTCTAGCATGGTATAGTAACAAGAATGCCCTAAGGCAATTCCCCCGTCCCTGTGAAGTTTTTCGGCGGGAACTGTGGGCGTTGATGGTGAAGCTCAAGGCTGATGGTGCATTGGTGGTGGCGACATGTCCCAGGGTTTATGCTGTGGGTGTCGAAGTTGAAGACTGAAGACGTATTGGTAGAGGAGGCATGCTCCGGAGCTTGTTGGAGTTGGTATATGTGGTATTGGGACCTGAGGCCGGAGAGGCATCGGTGGAGGTCATGCACTCCGAGGTCCATGTCGAGGCCAATTTAGATTCTTCAGACTTCTTTGGTGATGGGTCTTCTTGCAATTTGAGTTTGTCAGAGTGGAGATTACGTGTGGGATTAGGGGACTCCCCACGTTTGCCTATTTGAGGATGGCAGGATGGGATGTGCACTGGCGTGTTTTGACTGGATAATGCGTATGTTTGTTTCAGGTCTTGTGCCCACACCCCTCGCATGCACTAGAAGGAGTCGAGGTCATTAATGTGACGGGACGTTCATGCGAGAAACTGAGGCGTTGCCATGGGATGTTGCCACATGTCATTGGAATGACCGGGATATGGCTACGGGCACCTAGGGAATAATGGGTGTCGGTGGATGAACACCACGAGCAGGGATCCTGAGGGACCCCCTTTGAGATTCGGCCGGGGCGCTGGTCCTGGAACTACCTCGTACGCGAGGTTAATGCGTGTGGGACTTAGGCAGGATGGATCGTCGTCAGCTAGTAGAAATGAATGCACCAAGAATTTAGACAGGTTTCGACCGCACGGAGGCATAATACCCTACTCCTGTGTGTCCAGTATGTTATCAGTGCTCCTTTCCTTTCCTTTCCTTTTTTCCTATCTCTTCTGGATGTCTCCCCTTTTACAAAGTGCTCCCCCCTTTTTATCTACCGGGGGGAGGCCATTCAGGGAATGCCCAGAACGAGGGCACAAATTCCCGTAAACAATAAATGGAAAGTGACCATCATTGGTTTACAGTTGATGTTACAGAGGGCTGAAAATACGTCCCTCAGACGATTCCATTGGTCTTCACATTCCAACTTTAGTAGGCGCAGGGGTACCCACCGGCCAGCATCTGAGTACTCTCTCATGCCCGTTTGGGCAGAGTAGGTTTGACGCAGTATGATGTGACAAGGCGATAAGCCTCGTGCCCATCAAAGATATCTTCAAACCGTCTTTCTTCATGGGCCCCTCGAGGGGACATGCGATGGGACCCGCCGTATTAATTATGCCCACGCCTTCCTACCAGGCGGCGGCAGGGACTGGCGTATTCAGTACGACAGGCGTGGGGGAGAGTTGTTGGATGTGACCATCCACGCTTCCCATTAAATGCGGCATCGGGCCTCCCACCAACCGACACCTCATCGTGAAGTCCCGATGGGGTTCACCGGTATGGGGCTTGCTGGGTGCTTGGGGCTCTCTGGGTGCTCAGGGACCAACTGTTCTTGGCCCTGAGCACCCACTCCGGGACCTTGCTTTCCTCAGGTCCTCGGGGCTCTCTAGGTACTTGAGGGCAACCTGTTATTGACCCTGAGCACCCACTCTTGGACCTTGCTTCCCTCGGGTCCTCGGGGCTCTCTGGGTGCTCGGGGACCACCTGTTCTTGACCCCGAGCACCCACTCCCGGACTATGCTTCCCTCGGGCCCTTAGGGAGGTGGTCCCCAAGGGAAGGCGCCATGTGGCACCGCGCTATCTTGGCCTCAGGATTTGGGAACCCCTGGATCCCATATCACCGACAATGGGGGACACCATGGAGCGATACTGTGTTGGTTCTACTTCGTCTCCCATGTGTATGTGGCTGCTTGGCCCGGATATAAAGCTGGGGTCATTCGGCTGGATTTACCACTGCCTCACAAGCGAGCACTTAACCTTGACTTGAATTTGGCATCATCTTCCTCCTCATCCTCTTCGGAGATGTTGATGATCTCGACTACTTCTACTAAGGTTAGGCTATCCTGGTTGCCGTTGGTGGTGCCGGTGGTCATCCTGCTTCTGTCCCTGCAGGGTGGACAGCTGCCTGCCGCTCCTGCTCAACCCTCGGTTGAGGAGACCATGCCTGTCGAGATCATCGATATTTCTGATGATGATGAGGAGAAAGACTGGGATCTCCTACGGAGGGAGAGTGGCAAGGAGGAGCAAGCATCTGCGGAGAAGTTGGTGGCTTTGGCAGCGAGGGAGGAGGCCATGAATAAGGAGAAGGAGGCCTCGATGGTGGTTCCTTTGGTTTCTTCTTTGTCTTCTGACAGCTCAGGGGTTGGCTACTGCATCAGATTCCGCAGCGGCTGGCCGCAGATGAGGTGCATATGCTGCTGTATGCACGGCCCCTGTCGGGACCAATAGGAGGCGAAGGTGGCCTTTATGGGAGCATCTGGTGAAGTTGTGGGACATCCCAGTCTTGCCATTCGACTATGGCCCTGCTGCGGGCTATAGTTGCCTTTTGCCCCCTGTACTCTTTCTCCCCTTGGTTTGCTCTTTAGGTGTTTGTCTCCTCCGTAGTGGCCTTTGTACTGTTGCTTCTTTGTACGCATCCTCCGGATGCACGAGTTGTTAATAATATAATTTGGACCTTTGGGGGAGATTGTATCTCTTTTTGGGCCAAAGTGTAAGGGGATCCTTCGAACAGGTGACCGCATGTCTATGTGCCTTCGTGCCATGCTTCTTCGTCCTCTTCAAAGGCAATGGCTGGTTTTTCGGATGACCGAGGTACCGAGACTTCACATAGATTGTAGACGACTTTGTTCCTTCCTAGGGAGAGGTGGCCTCGGGAATCTAGTAGTGGTAGACACATAGGGTAACTAAGGAGGGCTGGGCAAAGCAGTGGAGACCTCGTTGTTCCCGGCCATCGTGTACTCCTCAGGTTCGGTGTTTGTAGGGCCTTCTTCAAATTTTGTTCCAGATTTTTGACATAACGAAGTCCATTTGGAACCTTTGGGGACAAACTCCAGAGGTGGTCCGCGACCCTTCGGGTTCTTAGCCGTTGCTCGGCTTCGGAGGCAACCCATCCAAAGCCTGGCAATGTCATGTCGGAGGCAAGCCCAAAGGCTAGATGGGAGAGGTGGTCCTCAACCCCCTTGGCCCTCAGCCACTGTCCGGCTCCAGAGGTAATCCGTCCCGAGCTTGGCAACGGTGTGTCGGAGGCGAAGCCTAAGGCTAGACGAGAGAGGTGGTCCTCGACCTCCTTGGCCCTTATCCACTGCCCATCATTAGAAGTAATCCGTCTGGAGCCTGATGACGGCGTGTCAGAGGCAAAGCCAAAGGCTAGACGGGAGATGTGGTCCTCGACCACCTCGGCCCTTAGCTGCTGCTCGGGAGGTATTCTGTCCGGAGCCTAGCGACGGCGTGCTGGAAGCTGCTGCCTATGCAATGAACAGTTAGGGATTCCATACTATTTCCCGTGCCATGCAGAGTGGGCTTTTACTTAATATTAGCATAGTCTTTATAAACGATGTATGAATTGTTTCTTAGATGAGACTGTAGGGTAATGATTTTACCTTTTACCATACATGTTTGAGTCACGTGGGCCGTACCTCTTCCTGCGGGGAGGGGGATTTATACCCCTTTGGTCTGTTGGCTATGCCTCTCAGAGGCTAGTGGGTTTCGCACCCTCATCCTCCCATAGTATTTCAGGGAGGCCTAACAGGTTAGCGAATTTGCAAGGCATAGATTTGATGTACAGCGGTTAGCTGAATGCAAACTCTTTGTATGTCATCTATGAATAATCATGCGTTGTGTTAGCTTTGTTTTTTGGCATTTATAATTTATCACATCAACGCTTCATTATCGTATCAACGCTTCGCCTGTGCCCGCTATCCCAGCCCCTTCGCATTTTGCCACTGTTAGCGGCCGTGGGGTGTGAGATCCAAGGGTAACTACGTTGCGTTAGGTGTGAGCAGGGAAGAACATATCGTTTACTAACATTTTGATGTGTGACACCTTCTAGTACGGAGGCTATGCCTTCAAGGTACTGGAGGGGTCAGCTTCAAGGTGCCAGAGGATCATTACTTTGTATGAATCCTTTTTTGCACGGAGGCTAGGCCTTCAAGATGCTGAGGAGGTTATCCCTCCGCTACATAGGTCAGCCAATCCTTAAAGATGACAGAGGGTCTTTTGCCTATCCGGCATAGAGGCAATGCCTTCAACATGCCGAAGCAGTCTTTGCCTCTCCACCATGTAGGTTAGCTAGACTTTAAAGATGGCGGAGGGATATATGCCTATCTAGCACAGAGGCTAAGTCTTCAAGATGCTGGAGTGGTCTTTGCCTCTCCGCCATGTAGGTCAGCTAGGCCTTAAAGATGGCGGAGGGATATACTTCTCTGATACGGAGGCACTGCCTTCAAGATGCTGGAGGGATTTTGTTCTCTGGCACGGAGGAAGTGCCTTCAAGATGCCGGAGGTTTTTATCTCTCTAGCACGGAGGCAGATGCCGGAGGGTCTTTGTCTGATAGAATTTTTAGAACCTCTCTGGCACGGAGGCAGTACCTTCAAGATGCCGGAGGGTCTTTGTCTAGTGGAGGTTTTTGGAAGACATCCCCATTTGTTGGGGTTTTTGTAGACTCTCTGTCTTACGGAGATTTTTGCAAGGCTCTTTGTCCTATGGAGGTTTTGTAAGGCTCTCCATCTTGCTGAGCTTTTGCAAGTCTCTCTGTTTTGGCAGAGGTTTTGTAAGACTCTCCGTTTTTACCAGAGGTTTCGTTGGACTCTCCGTTTATTATGGAGGTTTTGTAGGACTCTCCATTTTGGTGGAGTTTTTGCAGGACTCTTCGTTTTTGCTAGAGGTTTTGTAAGTCTCTCTGTTTTGGCGGAGGTTTTGTAAGACACTCCATTTTGGTGGAGGTTTTGTAGGACTCTCCGTTTTTGCCGGTGGTCTTGTAAGTCTCTCTGTTTTGGCAGAGGTTTTGTAAGATGCTCCGTCTTGGCTGAGGTTTTCTAGGACACTCCATTTTTTGTGGAGGTTTTGAAGGACTCTCTGTTTTAGCCAGAGGTTTTGTGGAAGACTCTCCGTCTGGCGGTGGTTTTGGAAGGCACTCCATTTTTTGCAGAGGTTTTGTATCCCCTTCGGCATGTATTAATGCCGAAGTCCCTTCACACTATCGGGGCTACGCAATACCTTCCAGAAAACCTAGGCAGTCTTGCCTTGCAGGTGACCTAGGCATACTACGCCCGCGGTGTGTAGGCGTGTCGTGCTCCCAAGGAAACACCCCGGGTGCACCGCAACACTGTCCACCAAGGGTGTGCCCCAACGTGTGGCATTTATACGACCGAAACTATGCAATACCTTCCAGGAAACCTAGGCTTGATGTCTTCGCGGTGACCTAGGCATGCTACTCTCGCGGTGTATAAGCATGTCATGCAACGAGGATTCCTTGTGATAGCATTCCTCAGATCATCTCATCCTCACATCAAGGTCATCCCTTGATATGCAGCATCCACACTATTGAGGCTATGCAATGCCTTTCAGGAAACCTAGGCTTGATGCCTTCACGGTGACCTAGGCTTGCTATGCCTGCGGTGTGTTGGCATTTGCATGGTTATGTACTAGTTAAGTTGTGCAGTCTACTGTTGGTGATAAACATCTAATTGCAATTAAAGACATAGCTAGGTTAGATGACTATTCATAACTCATGCCAAATGAAAATGTAACTTAAGTTCTACTTCTTACTACTAAATAGAGACATAATCTAGATTTACCATTTCTACCTAGTGACTATCTTTTGTAAAAACTTCTAGCAGTAAGGTTGGAGGCCTCCAAGATGTTTTGATCTAACTGTATGAAGTATAGACTAACTAGGTAAACTATTGATAGGTAATAATGGTGTACCTTTGCCAGAATGAGGCCTCTATTATGAGGCTTGAAGGCCTCAAAGCCTATGGCTTGGCCGAGAGACGTGGTCCTCGACCCCCTCAACCCTTAACCGCTGCTCGGCTCTGGAGGTAATCCATCCAGAACTTGGCAATGGCGTGTTGGAGGTGAAGCCCAAGGCTAGTCAGGAGAGGTGGTCCACGACCCCCTCGGCCCTTTGCCTGGCTCTAGAGGTAATCCATCCGGAGCCTGGCGATGACGTGTTGGAGGCGAAGTCGAAGGCCAGTCGGGAGGGGTGATCCTTGACCCCCTCGACCCTTAGCCGTTGCCTGGCTCCGGAGGTAATCTGGCAGGAGCTTGGCGATAGCGTTCTCTGACTCAGTCATTGTCGCTGGGATATTGCACCGTTGGTCGCAGAGTTGGTGGCGATGGCGCGAGGTTGGAGGGCTAGGGATTTGCTTCAACCCCTGTGTCATCCTTTATTGGTTCCCTCTGCAGCTAGGTATCCTGCTTGTCTTCCAAAGTATTCCTCCTGGAAGGTCATGTGGGTTGTGGCCGCACCCCGGTTCGTGCAGTATGCACCTGTATGCTTCCGGGGGTACTAGAGCTTGTGGTTGATGTTGAGGTTGCTGCTGGGGGTCATGTGCCTCGGAGCCTGTGGTTTTCGCAGGGCCTGCTTCCCTTTAGGGAGACCGTCGAGGTTGTCCGATAAACCAGCTTTCAGAACTGGAGTGGCTCGGACTACACGTCCCTGGACGAGGTGGACTTGGGGTTCCTTGTACGTGGTTGGCATCATGAGGGTTGCGTCGGGGGCGCTAGAGGGGTCTGCACACTCCAAAGACCTACGCCTCCTCGGAACCTTATTTTCGCCTGAGGGGCCCTAGGAGGACGCTGGGTGGACAGACTCACCGAAGATGTTGGTGAGCCTGGGGCATCCCAGGTGCTGTCAAAGGAGATACTTTGGGACCAAGCCCAGGCGGGAACACTCCAGGGTTTGACCACCCAGAACTATTAGAAAGCGACCTACTTGGCTAAGGCCTCGGCCGTGACCTCTCCTGGTGCGGCGAGGTCTTTGCTATGCAGAGGCTAGAAGGTCTCCGCACCATCTGGAGTTTCCGTACTGACCCAAGGTTCTGGGTTGGTCAAGGCTAAAGGAACGCCGTACCACACGGTAGCGGGGATGGAGGGTGCACGCGGTGTACATGGCTGAGACAGCCCTGCATATGGTTGCAACGGTGGATATGGCGGCTAGAGCTAGCGCTTTGGTGGTTTTTCTTTTGGATTCCTACCTCTCTTTAGCAATTTTGTGTTCGAGTCCCCACGGATGACACGCTATTGGAGCAAGAGATCGTCTTGCCCCAGCAAGTATGGCGACAGTTTCTTCTAAGAAGGAGGCTCAAGCTTGGAGACGAAGTTTAAGAGGAAGGAATACCACAAATGTATTGATAGTAGAAAAATGGATCGATCTAGGGGGAGTATTACAGCGTGACTTTGTGTTTGTGCACCTCTATGTCCTGTGTGTTGCCCCTTGTGTTGTATTGAGCATTCTTGTTGTGAGCTATCCCTGCCCAGATGACCACGACCCCCTATTTATAGGGTGGTACGTAGCTTAGTGTACAAGTTATCACGATGTACAAATATCTAGGACCTGGCCAAATTACTGGGCCTTATCCTGGATAACTACTTTTTACCCTACATAGAAGATAAATATCTATCATGGTAACTATTGTGGTGGCTGCCCCGTGAGAGGTGAGCCGGTCGCCAATTGTGGCTCGGTGCTGCTCTACTAGGGGTGTTAGGAAGACTTTCATCGCATTGGGGTGTCAGGATAAGCACCACTTGCATCGGCATTAATCGCCCATCACCTCTCGTTAGGTTGGTTGCACGGGGGTGTCCTATCTTTCCCGATATTATCTCTAGAGACCTGCTGCATATTTAGGCTTCAAAAGGCCACACAAACACTGGAGGGGTGGCCGAAAGGGGTCCACAGTCTCCAGGGGCCAGGCCTCCTGCTGAGAGTTCGGAGGCCGAAGGCTCCAGAAGGCCACGTACGTACCAGAGAGGTGGCCCGACGGGCCCGCAACCTCCAAAAGTCGGGCCTCCTGCTGAGGTTCCGGAGACCGAAGGCTTTGGAGGGACCTTTGATAGCAATCTTCAACCATTGTTCTCAAGTTGGTCTATTTTCCCCCAACACCAACCGTAGAGTTAATCCTTCCTTATCCACACACATCTTTGTCTTGGCAAAGATTAAGTCCATTTTGCCCTTGCCTTCTGACCACTTCTCCACAAGAGAAAGGAGATACTCATTCTCAGCCATGAGTTTCTGAGCTTGGCCTCTATCCCAGCTTAGTTTGTCCTTAGGGACGATGCTGGTGGAACTGTTTGGCTACATATTCTTAGAACTCTCAGCACTCTCTAATCCAGACTCTAGCTCCTTAATGGGCTTGATTTTCACTTTAACATCCTTTGTGAGCAAAGGAAAATTCTTACAAGCATCTAAGAGAGTAGGTCTAGACTGCTCCTCATGGAGCTTCCTCTCAGCAATCTCAAGTCAACTAACGGTTTGAGCAAGCAAAGTCTGAAGCTCGACAAGCTCACTCATGACCACAAGGTCACTGTTATTGTTGTCCGGCATGAAGCAAAGGCCGATGAAGTCCTCATTCTTCTTCTTCTTCCTCACGAGCAGCTCCTCCTCCTCCAAGCTCACATCCTCGCTTGAGCACATGTCAGTGTCACTGAGCACCACCACAAAAGCTCATGAAGCCACCTTGGCCGCCTTCTCGGCTAGTTTTGTAGTGGTTCTTGAAGAAGGGCTTCTTATTCTTCTTCTGCTTGTTGTAGTCGTGGTTACGATCTTCCTTCTTCTTGAGTTTGGGGCAGTTTTCCTTGATATGAGTGGTGTCACCACACTCATAACAAGCACGAGAACCATTTCTCCTCCGGTCTAGTCAGTTGATGTAGAAGCGGGTGAACTTCTTCATAATCAAAACAAGATCATCATCATCAAGTACGTCCACCTGCTCTTCAGTGATAGAGACCAAGGAAGACAAAGAAAATTCGCTAGGCGAAGGGTTAGCACAAGAAAAACCAACTCCAGCCTGACTACCACCACTGGGTCCTAAAACTAATGTCATATTTTGAGATAGGAGATTTCCTAGACCTACCATAGTTGTCTTGGTTATCTCTGTTGATTTTAGCTTGCTGAAGAGTTCATCAAGTCAATGTGTCATAATTGGATGACTCCTCAATTCTTTAGATCTTTACATCCCAAATGCTATAGTCAATATCGTAGAGAAGCTTGATTGCCTTCTCATAATCAGAGTAAGGCAAAACCCCAGTGGATCTAAGATTGATAACAATTCCATCAAATCTTGCAAACATAGCATCTAAATACTCTCCAGGGCTTTGCATGAACATCTGGTAGTCCTGGTTGTACGTGCTCTAGCACCAAGCCTTGATCTGGTTGGTGCCCTCATGAAAGACACTAAGAGTAGATCAAATCTCTCTAGCAGTACAGATGTGCTGAACTCTATCAAACTCATTATGAATCAGGCTGGTGAACAATATATTTCTAGCCTTGTTGGCTTCATATTGTTCAATCTGGACCTGAGAAGTGTGAGCGATAGGAATCTCATAGTTGGAGTCTACAACCTCCCATATAGCACTTCCTTGGCTTAAGAGATAAGCCTCCATGCGCACCTTCCACTACGAAAAATCATGACCTTCAAAGAAAGAGATCTTCACAAGTCTCTCCATTGTCACCTATGGATCACAAAGCTAGTTAAGGCCAACATGTGATCAAACAGGCTCTGATACTAATAATAGGATCGAGAATGGCAACTAGAGGGGGTGAATAGGTATTTTACCAACTTCTTGGGTGGCATTTTCCTAATCTTTCACCCAACATGACTTAAAATAACATACCAAAGAAAAAGCTCAAGAGAAACATGTAGCACCAAAAGATCCTCTAAGAATGCATGGCACTCATGGATGGAATTGAACACTAGGTTCTAGTGAAAACCAATCTATGCATCATCGCACACAGAAGCTTGCAATTTTAGAAAGAAGCACTTAAATTCAAGGAGATAGTCGCCAAGTGAAGAACCTCTTCAAATAGATAATTTAGAGGTAAGGGAATTCAAGACCAATTCTGAATGTGAATTTTATGCCTCTAGCAACAAGAAGAACCTCTTCAACATGGTGAAAAATTTTAGCTCTCAAACCAAAATGAAAACCATAATGAAAACTGATATGAAAAGCTCTCACCTAATACATAGGCTAAACACCTCTCTGTCTCCTAAAACCCTACCACATAACTCTCAAATAGTTGGCTCAAAGAACTCCACCAGCTCTCCCCCTCTATTTATAGGCCTAGTGAGGTTCCTTGGCCCTTAAGTTTTCTTATTCCCAAAATACTACTCACTTCCAATGCACTCCTACCTACCAAAATACTGCTCACTAGGGGCATTTTTGTCCAATCTTTTCTTTGTCCATCAAACTGTCGTGGCATCTTCATGACTTAGCTTCGCGATGATGCCACGTACACTCCATCCTTCCACAGTTTTGACGCCAACCACAAAACCGTCTCACACACTTCTCAAAGCGTGACTCACTGCCACTTGCTTACACCTTAAGCAAGTGATCCTATGTCGGCACGTGCACTCTATCTTGTGATCTTAGACCGCCAGAAAGTTTCTCCCACTCCCGATCCCTCAAGCCGCCTTGTCACTTGGACCATCATCCCTTTCGCTTGACTTTGTCAACACGCTGTCTTCATCCACCTTCTCACGCTTTGGTTGCTCTCCACGTGTACAGCTAGGATAACCCTTGACTCCGCCTGGTCTCCTTGATCGTCTGGTATCAAGCACCCCGCTTCGCCTTGATCATCCCGCCATCGGTCGCCAAATTACATCCATCACCTACACATCATAAGACAAGCAAGCACGTATCTCCAACTCCATTATAGATTAGTCAAAATCAAAATCCTCAGTTGAAAGTACATCATAGAAAAATTGCGAACACCAGATGATCCGATGTGTATTACCCTCTGATCACAGACCATTCGGTGTGTACAATACTTCCTTCACTGACACACTTCTGGAAAACCTTCCGGTGTGCACACCATCAATCATCAAACCATCCGGCGTGTACATCCTCACCAGACAAGCTTTGCATCATTTCAGAAAAAATTAGACCACCGTGCGCATCCTCTATCACCAGACCATCTGGCATATAGAATCACACCAGACACATTTTGCAACCTCTTTGGAAAAATTAGTCTAGCGTGTTGTGTGCCCATCACCGGACCATCTGGTGTTTTAATGGATTTTCTCTACTAAGTCAAAACCCTATGGTGTGAAATCTTCCTGAGCACTGGATCACCCGATGTGTTCATTTCATTGGATGCTAGACCATCCGATAAGGTAAATTTTTCTGGACTCAGAGACAAAAATGTTTCTTTGCACCTTTAGTTAGTCATGATCATAATTGCAATACATAGCCATGCTCATGTCAAGCGAAAATGGCCTCATTAGGCCATGATTGTGATTTTGGTGATTATTGACAACATAGTCAATGGGACTAATGTGTTTGTCAAGAATATATGTTACTAGGTCTCATGAATGCAATACATGAAGAATCCACCACAGTCGGGACAAAGTTGGAAGATTTACCTCACTGGATAGTTCAGTGCACTGGGTGTTTGAACTTACCACAGTATATTTGTCAAATGGGAGAGAGGTCTAAAGACCTCACCGGAAGGTCTGGTGAGCAGAGTGCTCACCGGAGCAATTCTTCCAGAGAAGGTGATGTGCTGAAGAATGAAGGTTAAGCCTCACAGATAGTCCGGTGATCAGTGGGAGTTGCACTGTAGCATTTCCAGAGAAAAGAAGAGAAGGCCCAACCCACCGGATGGTCCGGTATTGAGAAGGATGAATGCACATGAGCATTATTATTAGAAAACGATGCAGCCACGGAAGATCAAAGGTTCAACCATCGGATGGTCTGATGTGAATTGAATGAACACTGGACAATACACCAGAAAATAAATAGTGCAAAGAAGCAGAATAAAGTTCAAGGCATCGGATGATCCGGTGATGAAGGTTGTGCACACTAGAGCATTACATCCGGAGAGGGTTGCATTGGCTCGGTTGGCTGAAATCAACTCACCGGATAGTCTGGTGATGAAGTGATGTGGACCGGATACATACATCGGAGTAATTTACACAGAGAAGAAGGAAAGGCTTAGATAGCTCAGGATAAATCACCGGTAGTCCGGTGATGGAGATGAAGGATACATTGGAGTGTCTGGTATTCTCAGAGGCTTGAGTGGGGTTCCAACGGCTAGTTTGCGAGAGTATACTCACCAAATGATCCGGCGTTAATACTATTGTTCTCACCGGATCATATGGTGTTAACAAATTTTAAGAGCCATTGGGTTAATGGCTAGTGCACGAGTTTTAGGCTATAAATACCCACCCACTCAACCATTTGAAGGTGCTGGAGTCTAGAGAAGTTCATATACACCTGAGAAGACATCCAAGCCACAAAAGTGCTTAAACTGATTATCCAAGGTGATTAAGCACAATATTAGAGAGTGTTTAGTGCTTATAGGCATATAAAGAGTGTTGCTAGGTGATTTCTGCCCAGAGAGTGGATCAAGGAGTGATCCAACTTTGTACCAAGTGGCTCGTCTGGGTGGAGGCCTTGTCTTTGTGACTTGGTGGCACAAGAGCCGTGACTGGGTGCTGACCGGGAGCATATCCTTTGTGGACTAGGGGTGGCATTCATACCATCGATACCATCAGAAAAAATCCTCCGTGCTGAGTTTTCTCTCTCTACCTTATTTACTTTTTTGCATTTACATTCTTGCAATTTACCTGCTTAGATAGGTTGCAAGTGCTTTGATCAGTAGAATATACACACTAGATAAACCTAGAGCACATTTAGATAGAAATTGATATAGGTTTATCTTATATTGTTTTTGGAGCCAAAATATTTCTAAGTGTCCTAATTCACCCCCCTCTTAGGACGTCACTGATCCCTTCATCGTGCAATCCCAAAAATCATCAAATCAAATCAACAACCTTGTCAATCACCCATCACATATAAACGAATGCACATTTGAACTGCCATTGGTCAAGATCTCTGGAGATGATGATCAAGCCGGAGGAGTTGAGGAAAAACCTTTTCACATCTTGCTTTCCAGTAAATCTCAACTGATAAACCATTGCTATGTGTCCTCTTTATTGAAAAATCTACTTCACTGACAGTTTGCTTGAAACATCATTTTGAAACTAACAGTATATGCAAGTACTTCTGGTGTAGGATTATGTGTTAGTTCAGATTTGAGATAAATTGATCAAGACATGTTTGAACTTTGAAAAACAAAAGTCAAATGTGAAATGCTGGGGCACATTTTTCTTCTGCCCTGGCCCAAGAGAAAAAGTAGTTTGATCTAGCAGTTTCTCTTCTAGGTGATGAAGGGATACATGTTCTGTAACTTATCAGAAGGTTTTTATCATTTTACTGCTCGCTTTTTCTATCTTCTTTCAGTTCAAAGGCACTTTTGAGTAACGAGAGTTCAAGTCGTCCCACCACTGCTTTGAACACTGCCACCCCACTGCCACTACCATGTACGCTCCTACTTCTCACCCGCAGCAAAAGCCTGGCTCCTGCTCTGTGCCAGGGCCACTCGCCGCTTCCTCTCCGCGAGAGTAGGGGGGCCCAGGATCACCTCCGTGATCTCCGTCACACGCTCTAGCAGGAGGTAGCTCTCTGGAAGAAAAAAGACAGCTCACATCGACAGATCAAGAACCAAACTACAAAGGGAACTCACCAGCACTGATGGGCGGGCTGGAATACACCTTCGGCCACTCTTTCGCGCCTTGCTCAAAGACACAGTTCCAGCCCGTTTGAAGGGGCCGGACGCGCAACATGGTGAACTCCTCCACGAGGTCACGCATTCTCATCTTTTCGGCCACCCTATAGAGAAGGGCTAGCCGTGAGCCAAACTGGTCGTCCATAATCCCTGTCTCCGGCTCCGGACCATACGTGATATCCTGGTTGATGGATTGAAGGGGCGATGCAGGGCTGATGCTATAGTAAAACTACCGCAGCTACCAGCCAGGAAGGCATCGTGATACTGCAGTTATATCTGGAAGTTGACACTCCCGAAGCTAAGGGGCCTCTTCGTCCCCTCGATTTTGATCAACTTTGACTGGCAGTTGGCAAAGTGGAGGGCCATGAATAAATCCGCCCTCCCTTCGCACCCCTCTGCCCACATGGCCCACTCAAAGGTGGCCAGGCGAGCAATAGCGTTGGTGTGGAGCTGTAGAAGCTCCACGTAGAAGTGGCGGAGCACCTCTTCAGGCAACGACACTGAGGGAAAACCTAGGCCCACCTCAAAGAAGGCTTCAAACACCACGACCTCATGGGCTAGGGGCTTTGGGACCTCCTCACCCAGCGAAGGCCGAATGACAGCTCAGGAGGGAATCTTCCCCTCCCTAACCATCCGGTCGAGCTCCTCGTCAACAATGACAGAAGCTCCCAACGCAGTGGTTTGCCGGGAGTGGCTTTTGCTGGCACGCTGGAGCTCCATTCCTTGTGGCAGCTCTATTAGCAATGGGAAAGCCGGTGCTACCTGAGGGTCCCCCGCCATAGCTACTCCGATCATCTCCCTCACCACCAGAGTTTTGGCTTCACTCGGGGTACTCAAACTAGCCATACGAACCACAAGAGGATGGCGAAAGGCCCTGGATTATGAGAGAGAGAAGAGTAGGGATCAAAGGACAACTCGTAAAAAGCAAAAGGCACCGAAGATAAAGGCATATGAGAATGAGGAGTTGGCAAAAAGGTCGCTCTCGGCAATTGTCGAGACCGGTTCAAGGAACAAACCAAATCTCTCCTATGTGCTGAGCCCAGGAAACGATCCGAACACATAGCAACTTCATTGATGATAATAATTACAATATCCTTACTTAAACGAATTAACCATCTTACAAAAGTGACCTTCAAGGGTCGAAGAACCAAATAAACTGCAGCGGAGCTAAACGAACTATTACTACTCTAATCCTTGACGACTCTTCCACATGCATCATCGACGTAGAAAGCATCTTAGAACGATCCACCTTCAGCATACTCCTCGATACCTTCTCCAACTGAGTGTTTGGTGATGGCAAGAGTGAGCACTTGTCGTACTCAGCAAGTTGTGAAGGAAATAGTATCCATATGAAGGCTTTGACAAGAATAAGGCTAATATGACTCTTTTGCATAAATCAGCATTTAAGTAAAAACATTTGAAAAGCAATAATAATTAAGTGAATAACAAATCACCTCAACATTCCATCCATCTTGACTAAACCAACTAACCAACACATCAACTAAAGTTCCATCCACTAAGGTTGAACCCTCAATCATAGTTCCCCACCACTATGACTGACCATCCTCAACTATGATTCCCACCATCATAGTTGACCCAACTAACCAACACATCCAATTGTAATCATGGTAGGTTTTCAGTGACGCTCATGACCGTGAGCATGGATGAATTCAGTTTTTAACTCTGTAGAGGTTGTACTTTATCCACAAGACGTATCATCCCGTTTTGCGAGCATCCGTTGGCCGATAGATAACTCTTACACACTACTGAGGTGTGCGCTAGGATTTCACTACAAATCCTTTACAATGCCTCCTCTCAGCACGTGTCTACCTGCTAAGGTTTCACTGCCGCGTGATTACACCTCAACAACAGAAGTTCCCTCTTGCACCTTTCGGATCCCAAGACATCATCCATTCACCGCTCTTCTGCCTGGTCTACACTATGCTGAGAGTGGGAAAATTACTCGACTAGGCCCATCCCATAGCAGGCTTGTGGTTGTACAGTAAACACAGAAAGGTCACCCCACGAACCTGCCCTTAGCTTTGAGCAAGACTACCACTTTCCCATCACACCAGCCTCATCATACCGCTTGCTCAAATCCCTATACCATGTTGCTACAAAAATCATTCCATCATATTTTATCATTGTTGCATAGGACCATTATCAAGTTCATGGAACATTTATCATGATTACCATCCCAAGCAAGACTAAGCATCATCTACCCTTCCATAACCCAAATCCATACTAAGGTGACAAGGATGATAAGGGAAAACTAGGGTAAAGGCTAACTCTTGGGATTCCCCACAAATTATTAGCATGCATGTTCATAAAACAAAATATTTGAAAACTGGGATAAATATGATCAAGAACACAACTTGCCTTCACTGAACTCAGTTGGGTCTTCAAAATCCTGATCCTGCAGACCTTTTAGCTCTTTCGAAACGTTGATGTCTATTTGCAACATACGCGGAAAAACAACAACACATAAACACCAAGATCCAAAAAGAACCAAATACACACAACAAGCATCATCACATACAAGTTCACACTATTCCTAACCATCTAGCGAAAGAACAGATCAAAACGAAGCTACGATTGACAAGTTATGATTTACTAAAGATTAGAACATGACCAAAAAGATTATCTACAGATGAAATTATGTTTCCAGGAATTTTCTAGGATTTTTCCAAAGCCATCTAGATTTTTTGAGATTTTTCTAGAATTTTCTAGCATTTATTTGAATTATAAAACTATTTAAAGTATCAAACATAATTAAATAAACACATAAAACATTATTATAAATTAATTACCTAATTATTATTTTTCAAATTATTTTTACACTAGAAATCTATTTATTGCGCAATATACACTATTTATGACGTCAACAAAACAATTAAAAGAAATAAAAGAAAAGATAATACTGACTGTGCACGCTGATTGGGCTGCTAGCGCTGACATGGCTTGACACATAAGCAAAACGGCTAACGTGGCATGATGTTGTGGCTTTGGTGCTGACTAGGTTTAAGTTGAACTCGTGTCGGCTTTGGGTTGGGTACCGAAGGGGTAAGCACAGTTCTAATCTTGGCCATCGGTCCTATCTCGGACGGCTCACCTTGCTTCTTCTTCTCTCGAGCGAAGATGACGGCAGCAGTTACTTCCCGGACGGCGGCGACCCATCGATAAGTAGCTGAAAACACGTCGACGACCTCTGGCTACTCCGGCGACTGGCGGAAGTCGGACTCCGACACCTTGCGAACTCGGCTGGGCTATGTGCTGGAGTCGAAGAAGCGCGGTCGAGGCTAGCGACAGCGAGGTGCGGTGCAAAGCTTCGGAGGTCGACGGCGCAGGGCTATGCTGAGCTGCGCTGAGCCGAGCAGAAGCGAGGGAGAGAAGAGGAGAGGAGATGGGCTCGACTGGGCTGGGCCGGCTGAGAGATAAGAGGAAAAAGAATGGGCTTCGGCCTTTTTCATTTTAAAGCTTTTCTATTTCAAAACTATTTTACTCATGTATATACTCATGAATATATATATACATACAAGGCATATACTACACATATATAGCTCACAAAATCAACAATCAATCAAGCAATCAACATATATACACAAATATATCTACAAACATTCTTTTTATAGAAAAATAGACCTCAATGCATATATGTATTTATACACATAACACACATACCTTCATATATGTATAAGCATGTATACAGCACACTTACACATTAAGGATTTTATTTAATTTTGCAAATTGTCTTATTTCTTTTGGGAAAGGTTTTAATTTTTCTTGGTTTTAAGAATTTGGGCTGTTACAACAATCCCCTTCCTGCTACAAATAGGGAGCAACTTGCCCCCTCTAGGCGGTGGGCGCACGCGCCGTCCTTTTGCCTACCAGGCCGAAATCATGGGGGAGCAAAACCGACTCCCTTGATCCCCCAGCGACAAGACGACACGCATCCCACGCCCCACCTAATAGGGTAGGACTGCACCTCTCCCAGGGCGCATTCAATGCCCCCTGTCGCCAATGTCATCCAACATGCCATTTTGTTACCCGGGTCAAACCGTCCCGGACAAGCCAAGCGACTCTTGAACCACGAGCCATCAACCACAAGCCAGGGACCGCCGGGGGCCCTGTTCCAAAGGAACCGTGGGCCCGATCGCTCCCTGGCCGCCCTCGCGAGGGGCTACTATTGGGGGTCATTATCAAGGACCCCCAATGGCCCCTTGGCTTAATCAGCCCAGCCTCCCAAATGTTCAGCCTCTCAAAGCTTCCGCCTTCCAAAGCCCCGGCCTTCTGGAGCTCTACCTCCCAAAGGCTCGACCTCTCAAAGCCTCCGCCTTTCGAAGCCCCAGCCTTCCAGAGCCCTGCCTCCCAAAGGCTCGGCCTGTCAAAGCCTCCGCCTTCCGAAGCCCCGGCCTTCCAGAGCTCAGCCTCCCGAAGGCTCGGTCTCCGAGGCCTCGGCCTCCCGAAGCCCTAGCCTTAGGAAGTCTTGCCTCCCAGAGGCTCAACCTCCCAAAGGCTCGGCCTCCTGCTACCCGGGCTTACTTCCCAGAGGTTACTAGGTGAGTCATCAGGCCTCAGGAAAGATCTGCCAAAAGGAAAGCACTAGTCGTACTTTCCTACAAGGAGGTAACCGGCATTAAATACCTAGGCTAGTAGATGCCGCTCTGACACCCCGGCATGATGGTACCTGCCCTAACACCCCTGGCAGTGTGGCACTGGGCCGCAGTTGGCGACCGACTCGCCCCCTTCAGGGGGCAGGTACCACGATATTTACCACGGTGGATATTTATCTCCCGATAGGGTAGAAGGTAGTTATCCGGGATAAGGCCTAGTAATTCAGTCAGATCTTGGATATTTGTACATCATCGTAACTTGTATGCCAAGCTATGCACAGCTCTATAAATAGGAGGCCATGGTCCTATGAGGAAAACACAGCAAAAAAAGATACAAAGGTGAAAGCACACCAAGTCACGCTGTGATACTCCTTCCGGAGTGATACATTTTTCTATCAACAATATATTCATTGTGTTCCTTCCTCTCAAACTTCGTCTTCAAGCTTGAGTCTTCTCCTGAGAAGAAACTCTCACCGTACTTGCTGGGGCAGGATGAACTCTTGCTCCAACATGCATATTTTATTAATGTACTATCTTGAGACGCCGAACCGAATTTGGAACCCGATTTGATATCAACTTATAGTCCGATTAGACTTGGACTTCAACAGGTGACGTTGAGATAATGTTACCGTACTTCCTCTATATTTCTAAGTAATAAAAATCACATAAAATTACTAGAATTCTATCATTTATCAAAAAAGTGTAAGCAGTAAGAAACAAGTTAACCTTTTGTGTATTTGAAGAAGTAATGTTCTCATTAGGTTGGGACGAAGCCCGTCATTGCCGGGTTAGCTTCCAAAGTTGTCGGCGGCTATATCTAGAGCTTGACTTTTGCCGTCTTCCTATACGATGCATCTGGTCTTCATCCGTAGTGCGTCCATGCATCATGCCCCTTCCTCAGCCACGGTGGCGGGGGATGCGAACGCGGTTTGCCGTACGCAATGGGGCCCGATGGCGTGGGGTGGCTGGAGAGTAGGGAGGATGAGTAGATGAGGACACTTCAAGGTGAGGCAATGAGTGGAGGAGGGCCTCTTAGGTGTGGCTGTAGCGTTGCAAAGCGGAGGAGCCTTGGAGACAGTGGAGCCAAGACTGGTGGGAACTAGGCTGGTCATTGAGGGTTGTGGGCGATGAAAGGAACTGGCGGTGGGGACGACGAAGAGCCACATGGAGAGGGATCAGTGAAGCTATTGTATGGAACAAAAGACAACAATGACAGGTCTCGTGGACCAGAGAGGGTGGCGCCGCACCAGCCGTCGTGCATCGGAGAGGAGGGCATGTGCTGGAAATGGTGGCATGGGAGGTGGAGGTGTAGTGAGCGGGGCCTGCAGGGCAACGTGGGGAGGCGAAGCTGACAGCCAGGCGAGGGCAGGGTGATCATCATTAAGGGACAAGGCAGAACGGTCTAGAGAGCCTGGCGTCAGTGTGGCCTATGCTAACTCAAATCGCACATTGCAGGTTCAGTGATACTTGGCACTGATGTGGCATGATGACGGGTTTAGATTATGAACATGTAGCTATTTCCAATTGCAGAATACTATCGATGTCTATTATATGGTTGGGTGAGGTCTACAAACAGGGGCGGATCCAGCGGGTGGCATGGATGGTCTATGGACCACCCTAAGAATTTGCCTGTAGATGAGGAGGAGCTGTGCAGGGGATGAGCTCACGGTGGGGTGGAGGAAAGATGGCATCAGCTTGTCGGACGCTGCAGATGAGCGGCCGATGGTCTAGCATGACAAGTTAGAGCTGCGCGAGCTTGATGGGGGGCCTGCCGCTTGCCCGCTCCCGCTCTTCCTTCTTGGGCGCGTACCGTCACTAGACCGCAGCAATGACAGTGTAGTCATGGGCTGCTTCTGCTGTAGAGAAAAGCAGAGAAATTTGCCAAATGAAATTTTGCAGGAGCTTACACGCTAACACATATTTTGGCGGTCAGTGTAAGGCATCATGAGCTGTGTTTTGGGAGATTTTCTGTTTTCTTAGCTCTGATTTGTATATGCTTGACCTTGAGATGTTTCTTGACAATATGCATGCCACTGATCTATGTTTTCCTTTTCTCTGCGAATGGGTGGGGGTGTCATGCATCAACACGCTCAACTCCCATGCATTTGGCTATCTCTCAGCAGCTTAGCTTGCGCGCCGGCCTAGGCTCAACTGCAGCGTGTGCGGCCGGCCAGGGGGCTGGTCTGCAGTGTCATCCGGCCAGGTGCCTAGACCACCCTTGCCCAAAATCCTGGATCCACCACTGTCTACGAACTATATATATTTCTAAGTCGTAGTCTTTGTGGACTAACATAGTGTTGTCAATTATAGGTTGAGAGGGATGGAAGCAATGAATGCAGCAACTACCAGCCTAGATCAGTCAACACTGCTGATACACAAGTCAAGCAACTTGACAACATAGACATAGAATTTTTACTTTTTAGCCTTTTTCGAAAACGTAGTTCATAAATGGATTCTCCAAAAAACGTTGTTCAGAAATTGAGAAACTAAATTAAAATGTATCTTGGTTTATATGTGATGAGTGATTAATAAGATTTTAAATTTGGTTTGATGATTGTTAGATTGCATAAGCATGTATATGTATTGCAATTATGATTATAACTAACTAAAGTTGTAGAGAAAATGGAGTTGTTATTTTTGTCTCTAAATCTAGTAAAATTGTATATATCGGATGATCCGACGCTAGGAATTTTGTACACGCTGGATGATCCGGTGCCTGGAAAGACTACACGCTGGAGCATTTCAACTCAGAAGAAAAATTTGAAGTACACGTCAGATAGTCCAGCGATGGACACAGTGAACGCCGGAGTATTTCTTGCAGCGAGGTTGCAAATCAGCTCAGGTGGACTTACATGCGCCGTATGGTCTCGCGATGGAAGATGTGAACGCCGGAGAATACATCGAACCATTTGTTTGCTTGTCTTGTGTCATGCATATGATAGATGCAACTTGGCAGTCGGTGATAGGATGATCGGGGCCAAACGGGATACTTGGTGTCAAACGATCGAGGAGACCGGATGGAGTTAAGGATGATCCTAGCTATGTATATGGAGGTCAATCGAAGCATGAAAGAAAGGATGAAGACCGCGTATTGACGAAGTCAAGCGAAGGGGATGCTGGTACAAGTGACAAGGTAGCCCGAAGGGATCGGGAGCAAGAGAGACTACCGATGGTCAAGATCGCAAGACAAAGTACACACGTTGACATCGAGATGCTTGCTTGGGGTTAGAGCAAGCGGCAGTGAGTCACGCTTTGAGCAGCATCCAATGCGGTTTCGCGATTTAGCCTCAAAACCGTTGAAGGATGGAGTGCACGTGGGATCAGCGCCAAGCTTGCGTCAAAACTGTTTTCATTATATTTTGCATTCTACTACATGTTTACTCGCTGTAAACTTATATGTACATTATTTAACATCTTGTAGATATGTCTGAGAAGAAAGAGTTCAATGAGCTTGCCTGAATGGGATGAGCTTCCTAGAATGGAAAACGGCATGATATTTCTCTAAGAAAAGATCTGCTACAGACCATTCAGCTAGGGTAGGGCTCCCAAGTGGTCACTCTAGATGAAATGGCTTTGACAGTTTATTATATCCGGTTGAAAGTGTATCTAGCTCTTATATGTGGTTTTGGTAATTAATGATAATACATATAGACTAACAATGTTGTTGAGTTTGTAAGTAACTTATTCCATAGGTGATGCATGGAGGAGACATATGCATCAAGATGAATGAACTCTTAGTGATGCTCATAAGAAGAAGGAGAAGCTCAAAAAAGATTCACAACAAACATTAAGGCTAAGTCATTTGTGGAGACTAAGTGACTAAAGGTATAAAGTTGTCAATTGAGATTTATGGACTAACCCGTGTACTTTATGCTTAAGAGTGAGTTAAGGTTAGAATATATAAGAAGGCATAAGTTGAATTGAAATCCAATATGCCAAGTGTGAAGAAAAAGATTGGACTCCATATATGATAAAGTGGATTCCTTGAAGATGTCGAATACAAAATGGTTTTCTATGACAAGACTAAGAAGGGCAAGCAAGACTCGGCTACGATGGACCATCCAGTAGTGAAGGGCAAGCTAATGGCTTGGCGTCGAAGGACCAAGGCGATGATGAAGAGCAGGTGAAGGCTTTGCACCAATGGACTGTGTAAGGCAATGGGAAGTTATGAATGATTCGCATCAATCATATGAAGAATACAGAAGAGATGGAGTGAAGATTACATGGAAGTTGGCAACCCTCAAAGTTTGAAAGAAAGAAGCGGTACTCGAAGGTATTCGAAGGCACAAAAGTGATTCAAACGAGTTTTATCTTTGAATTTGAGTATAGGCATGCCACACTATTAAGAGCTAATTATCGTGTCTCAGTGCTCAAGAGTTTTCTAACCAACCTAAAGTGAGAGTTTGCTTTAGAAATTTGGTGCGGAAAGTGTGTAAGTGTCTGAATTGGGTTTTGGAGTGTTACTCATTTGATCAAATGTGTTTGGGCTCATGAATTCAGTTGGAATGTGTAGCTCTCTAAATAAACTTTTTGTAGAGACAAAATTGTCAAAATCGGACTTCGGGATCAAAAGTTACCGCCACTTTCAGAGAGTCAGCTGTGCCGAACTTGGACATTCTGGGTTGACCCGGATACTCTGGGTTAGCCGGAGACTCCGGGTTTAGCTCTAAGCCAGGTGGTCTGTTAGAGCCTAAATCTTTCACCCAAATACTTTGGGTTCTGGTGTTCTATCCGGAGTCTTTGAATTGAGCTCTAGCCAGGGTTCTCGGTTATAAATATCCCCTCACCTCTATCCTTTCGAGCTGCTGCTTAGGCACGAAAGAAAAACATTCTAGAGCCAAAAGAACTCCCTCCCACTCCAATATAGCGTGTGATTTGAGAACAAAAGTGATTAGGGTTGAGAGATTGCAAGTTTGAGTGCAAGTGAACGTATCTCCCATCTTGAGCACTCGAGTTCATCGACAAGAAGTTTATCGTCGTGTTTGTTACTCTTGGAGCTTTGATCTCCTAGATAGCTAGGAGTCGCTAGCGAGGACCCAAGGTTGTGGTGTGCCGTGGGAAGTTTGTGAAGGCTTCAATTTCGCCTCCGCAAGGGAAGAAATCAAGAGTGGAGGCCAAGCTCAAGTGTGACTAAGCTTGGAGAGGAAAAGGGTTGAGAGAGACCCGGCTCAAGTGTGACCGAGCCCCTCAATGGAGATGTTGGAACCTCTAAGGGTGGTGTCCGAATTTTGGGAAACAAATTGTGTATCTCCTCACTTGTTTTCAAGTTCTTGTGTTATTGCTTAATATTTGTGCATTTTGCTTGATCTAGTTGTTCATGTGCATTTGATTGTAGGTTCTCCATGGATCTACTTGGAATCATCACTTGGAACACACTATTTCACTTGGTTTGAGCTAGAACCCTTTAGGCGATGTTTAATTTCTATTTTGAGTTCATTCTTTGTTGAACCCGGAGGTTCTTTATTTAACCTAGAAACTTCGGATACTGTACAATCAACTCTGAACCCAGAGGATCTGGGTCAACCCAGAGTCTTCGGTGAACAGTATTTTCAGGATTTTTCAATTAATGATTTCTTGCATACCTTTTGCTAGATTTGAGTAAACTTTGTCACCCTAGGATTGTAATTGTGCACTAGTTGAGCCTAGCATACTTAGGATTTTCACTTGTGAAAGATTTGTTAGTTTATTTTCCACTGTAAGTTTTTGCCAACGGTAAAAGGGGACAAATTTTTGTAAAAATGCCGATTCACCCCCATCTAGGTGACCTCTTTGTACTTTCAATTGGTATCAGAGCCAAGTCTCATTTTTAGGGTTTTATCACCTAGAGAGTAAAGATGTCGACTAGTGGATTAGTGCACATAGAGCCACTCCTATTAGATGGATCAAATTATTTTGAGTTGATTACTTGCATGCTTGATATTTTAAGGACCATGGGTCCTCATATAGAGCAAGTTGTAGATGTGAGCATTTCTCCTCCTAGTGATAAACTTTTTATCATTTGAAGAGGAAGAGAAATGCACACATATCAATGCTCAAGCCACTAATGCTTTATTTAATGCTTTGAGTATAGATGTGGTTGAATCCATCTTGCCGCTTGAAGATTCTCATCTCATTTGGACTACTCTTAAAGAAAGATATGACGAGCCCAAATGTGATGAAGAAGAACTTCTTCCGGAGACATCATTTGTGGAATGCTCTACTTCATCATCACACCATAAAAGAGCATCAAATGACTTTCTCTTTTGTCCAAGAGGATGCCACTCCGTCATCCACTTCACCAACATTTAACAACGAGCAAGGTAATGAAATGGCGAGTGTGATAAGTGAGTGTCCAATCCCTCTTTTAGACTTTAACAACACTTGTAGTGACATTTCTATTTCTAGTAGTGTTGATAACCCTTGTATATCATCTAGTACAAAATTATCTATATATTATGATGATATGGTTAATTGTCCTCATTGTGATGCGTCTATTTCCATTAGTATTTGTGAGACTAATATTTTGAAGGAAATAGAAGTTTACTTGAGACAAAGCTTAGGTGGAAAAGCTTCTAGAAAAATCAAGAATAGAGGCCCACCTAAGAGAAAATCAAGGAGGACGTGCTATATATGTCATCAGTATGAACATTATAGAATGGATTGTCCTCAACTTGGAAGTGAAGCATCCACTTTTTCAAGGTTCTCATCCCCTCACACCGATTCTCCATTGTCCTTATGGCAAAACGTAAAAAGAGAGCGGTAAGTGAGGTTAATAATACTAATACTAGTTTTAGTGCTAGTGATAGTGATGAGCTCGGGTTTGATCTTTTGAGCAAAAAGGATATGCCTAAAATGATCAAACTCATGAGTATAATAAAATTCCATGACGATAGCCTCGAGAGGCAAGAGGAATTCCTCATTGAGAAAATTGAAGAGTTTAAGGCATTAAATGTGAAATATGAAAAACTTAAAGAATCTCATAGTACTTTATCTAATCTTTATGGGGATCTTAAAGTTAAGCATATTTCTTTGATTGATAAATTAGATGTTGTGCCTTAAGTGAATTTAGAAATATCATGTCCAAATTGTAATGTTTTATCTAAGGACAAATCCACTATTTTTCCAATTGATGATGCTTGTGCTACTAAATCTAATTCTTGTGTAGTATCTTTGGAGAGAAAATATTGAGCTAAGGGCTCAGCTTGAAAAGCTTACTAGCAAGTATGTGGAACTAAAAGAAGATCATAATGTTCTTTTGTGCACTCAGACCCAACAGGGTCCGATACGGTGGCTCAACACCTTATTTCTTTAACTCTGACTAAACTATAAGGAATATTTGGATAAGCATATATCCATTGGAAATGGCTCGTCATAAGCTTTCCAGAATGTCCAAGATTTCCTAAAATGGACTTCGTTGAGAGAGTTATACCCGTTTTATTGACATGCTGTCCTGGGCCTCGACCACGACTACGACCACGATTTCGACCATGGCTACAACTCAGCCTTGAGTCTGAGTAGACTTGGCCTTCGTGGGGTGAAGTCCGGGTAAGGTTGTGGTACTTCTCCGATGTTCCTAAGTAATAAAACATCACAAGAATTTTGTAGAAACCCATCCAAGGAAGCATGAACAGCGAGAAATGAGTTCACCTGGTGCTCGAATTGTCGTGCACGTGCTCTTGTAATTGGACCTTGTATGATTTGAGGAATATTAGTAGTATTGATCATATCTGAAGGAACCATAGGCTCATCATCCTCCCCCTCTTGAATTGGAGTCGTTCTTGACTCAAGCTCATCTTCTTCTCCCATATATGGCTTCAAATCTGAAATGTTAAATGTGGGACTAACCCCAAAATCTGCAAGTAAGTCCAATTTGTATGCATTGTCATTGATTTTCTCAATTATCTTAAATGGTCTATCAGCTCTAGACATCAACTTTGACTTCCTTAGTTCTGGAAACCTATTCTTCCTTAAATGCAACCAAAGTAAATCACCCGGTTCAAATTTCATTTCCTTCCTACCTTTACTTCCAGCAATCCTATGCTTTTCAGTCATACTCTCTATATTCTTTTTAGTTGTTTCATGCAACTTAAGAATAAATTCAGCATGTTTCTTAGCATCTACATTAAGTCTTTCAAAAGTAGGCAAATGTAGTAAATCAATAGGATCACAGGGATTAAATCCATACACTACCTGGAATGGACTTACCTTGGTTGTGGAGTGTACCGACCTGTTGTAAGAAAATTCAATATGTGGTAAACACTCTTTCCACATCCTCAACTTCTTCTTTAGAACTGCCCGTAACATGGTCGATAATGTGCAGTTGACGACCTCTGTTTGACCATCAGTTTGAGGATGACACGTAGTAGAAAATAGCATCTTCATCCCCAGTTTATTCCAAAGTGATCTCCAAAAGTGACTCAAAAACTTTGCATCACGGTCCGAGATAATAGTATTGGACATTCCATGTAGTCGAATGATTTCCCTAAAAAACAAATCAGCTATGTTTGTAGCATCATCGCTCTTGTGACAAGGTATAAAATGTGCCATTTTCGAGAATCGATCCACAACTACAAATATGCTATCCCTCCCCCTCATTGTCCTAGGCAGTCCTAAAACAAAATTAATGGAAATATCCTCCCAAGAAGCACTAGGAACAGGAAGAGGCATGTAAAGACCATGTGGATTTAAACGTGACTTAGCTTTGTTGCAAGTGGTGCAACGTGACACGTAGCACTCAACGTCATGTCTCATCTTCAGTCTTCTTTGCTCTAAAAAGTGTCATCAATCCTCCTCCATGCGCCTCCTGTAACAACAAAAGATGAACGAAGCGAGCTGGAATGCATAGCTTTTTAGCACAATAAAGCAATCCTTCATTCAGCACATATTTATTCCATGTATTCCCTTCTTTACAATGTTCAAGCACTTCTCTAAAGTCTAAATCAGTAGCATATAAGTCCTTAATGGTATCTAAACCATAAATCTTATGATCAAGTTGAGATAACATGGTATGATGCCTAGAAAGTGCACCAGCAATCACATTGTACTTTCCTTTCTTATATTTTACAACATATAGAAATGACTCAATAAATTCTAGCCATTTAGAATGTCGTTTATTTAGTTTAGCTTGACTTATAATATGTTTCAGTGGTTCATGATCAGAATGTATAACAAATTCTTTGGGTCATATTTAATGTTGCCAAGTTTCAAGCACATGAACTAAAGCATACAATTATCATAAGTGGAATAATTCAGACTTGGCCCACTTAATTTCTCACTGAAATAAGCAACATGTATATCTTCTTGAATTAGCACACCTCCAATTCTTATCCCACTAGCATTACATTCTAATTCAAAGGTCTTACCAAAATCAGGGAGTTGGAGCAATGGAGCATGGGTGAGCTTTTCTTTCAACAGCTTGAATGCTTGTTCTTGTGCATGTCCCTTTGAAAACTACTCCTTTCTTTGTCAACTTATTTAATAGAGTAGCAATGGTGTTAAAATCCCGCACAAATCCCCGATAGAAACCCGCAAGACCATGAAAGCTTCTCACTTGTGTAACAGTCTCAAGAGTTGGCTAGCCCTTTATGGCTTCAATTTTTGCTTCATCCACCTCTATTCCATGTGGAGTAACAACATAGCCAAGAAAAGAGACACGATCTGTGTAAAAGATGCACTTTACGAGGTTACCAAATAAACATGCATGTCTCAAAGCGTTAAAACCAGTACGTAAGTGATCAAAGTGTAGTTCATATGACTTGCTGTAAATCAAGATGTTATCAAAGTAAACCACCACAAATCTCCCAATGAAAGCACATAAAACTTCATTCATCAATCGCATGAAAGTACTAGGTGCATTAGTTAATCCAAAAGGTATTACTAACCACTCATACAAACCAAACTTAAATTTAAATGCAGTCTTCCATTCATCTCCAAGTTTCATCCTAATTTGGTGGTAGCCACTTCGCAAGTTAATTTAAGTGAAAATTATAGAACCACTCAACTCATCAAGCATATCATCTAACCAAGGGATAGGGTGATGATATCTTATACTAATATTATTGATGGCTCTACAATCAACACACATACACCAACTACCATTATTCTTAGGAACACAAAGAACAGGAACAACACAAGGGCTAAGACTTTCTCGTACATACCCGTGATCCAAAAGGTCTTGGACTTGTCGCTGAGTTTTCTTAGTCTCTTCCGGGTTAGTCCTATATGCAGCTCGGTTTGGTAAAGTTGCTCCCGGAATCAAATCAATTTGATGTTCAATCCCTCGAATAGGTGGTAATCCTGACGGTAGCTGGAAATATATCCATAAACTCCTGCAAAAGGTTAGCAACAGTAGGAGGCAAAGAACTAGATATATTCTCAAGTGAAACTAAAGCATCTTTACATATCAAAGTATAGCATGACAGCTCATTATCACAAATTTCAGTAAGGTCAGATTTAGTAGCAAGCATAACACACCCTTTTAGTCTAATTCCATCGGACTTAGAAGTTGTTGTTGCTTTCTCCTTTTTGGGTGGAAAAACATTTTCTGCTACTTGTTGATTTTCATATTCATTCTCAAACTTTTTTCTCTTATTTTTAGCTATTTCTTGTTCACATTTTACAATTTCAGCAGGGGTTAAACGTAGAAAAGTTATTTTCTTTCCTTTATGCATAAGAATTTACTTATTACTTCTACCATGATGTGTTGCATCAGTATCAAACTCCCATGGTCGTCCTGACAAAAGTGAACATGCTTGCATGGGTATTACATCGAAATCAGCACAATCATGATATGAACAAATAGAGAAATGCACCCTAACTGTTTGCATTACCTTCACCTTACCACTGTTATTGAACCATTGAATATGATAAGGGTGAGGATGGTTTCTTGTCGGCAAGGCAAACTTCTTGATCATATCTGAACTTACCAAGTTGTTGCAGCTTCCTCCATCAATAATGACTCGAACACGATAATCTTTGACTATGAGAAACATCTGAAACAAATTATGGCATTGGAGCTATTCCACTTGCTCCATTTGAGTGCTTAACACTCGCTGCACAATAAGTGTCCTATAATTCTCCGTAGCAGCTGCACTCAATTTTCCTCATTGACTATATCCGTCTCACGTTCGTCCTCATCACCTACATGGTTAGTTGCAAGTGCATATTCATCCTCAACATCACTAGCACTTACATATCCACCGTCCTCTGTTACAGTGTATGCCCGCTGACTTGGATAATCCTTCATGACATTGCCCATTCCCTTACATCGACGGCAAATAATCCTAGTCGATCGGCCTGTAGAAGCAACCGAAGAATAGCTCTTGGCTGGACCCTGCGCACTTACCTCAGGAGCGTGTGACAGTGTCAAAGGTACTGTTGAATGCATCCTACTCAAGAAGGGGGCAGCATACCATATTCGGTTTATTCTCTAAAATATATTCGGTTTATTCTCAAAAATTAAGTGAAACTTTCATAAAAGTCTCTAGAACTTCAAAAGCTTATAACTTTTTGCTCGTAGCTCCGATTTGGGCAATTTTCAAGCTCAAATGTTCATAGCGACGTGCATAATCTTTTTATAGCATTTTACCTAGTTTTAGTACTATTTGGTATACTGTTCTTATTATTTTCCTTTGTGTGCTTTTTCGGTTTGTAGATTAGGAGGTGATCAGTTCGAGAATATGCATGATCAAGTTTGCAAAGACTTTGAGCAACCCTTAGCTGAAGGCAAATGTCCTTGAATATCTTGCTCATTTTTTAGGATTCATGTGTAGCTATTTATTCCTTTATTGCATGCTTTTCTAAACTAGAATCCCATGTTAGGGTTACTAGCTTTTGTAAGACTATTCCTTGTCGCCATTGATGAGTCATGGGTAATGATGGGTAGATATGCTAGTGTTTTCATAGTTGGGTAAATGTTAATCTTGACTAATAATTATGCAACAAGAATTAGGTATGGTAATTTGGTAGCAACATGGTATAGGGATCTTAACATAATGTTTGTATGATGATGGTGCGGGAATGCAAATGTGCGGGTAATGCACAATTGGTTTGTGGTTGTTCTTGTGTGGAATCCTAAGGAACGGTTCATGAAGCATGTAACTCGGCTAAACCACACAACCACAAGGTTTATATAGGTACAGCCTGGCCAACTAATTAGCCATCCCTCCGGTACTGTGGGCACCAATGGACAGTTGAGTGGCACAAGAGGGCTTCTGCAGTGATAGAATCATTTGTTAGGGGTGAAAACTTAGTGAGTGCCTACGGATCGGCGAGAGCTTTGTAAAGTCCTTATAGTGAGATTCCGACTCCACACCCCAGATGTGTGAAGAAACACAAAAATCACGACTTGTGGGGAAAGCTGTGCAAACTCTACAGAGTATAAACCTGATTGATCCGTGATGCTCATGGTCAAGAGTGGCTTGGACTCAGGATTAGATGGGATCAGGGTTTGGAATGGTTGGTTGGGTAACCGGGTAATGTAATTACTTGGTGCGTCTTGGTAGTCGGATAGAATCCGATGAGTCAATCCTTTTATCATAATGGTGTCTTCATACTTAGTAAATAGGATTCCTGTTGTTGGAGTCATTAGGTTAAAGTTTGCTTAGTGCAGTTAACCGTGTCTAACCTTTCCTTGGCCTAAGCCACATAGCCTGTTTTTCCCTTCACGTGCGGTGTACATTTTTGTACTCATACCCGTTGTCCCTTCTCTTGCATTCTTCTGCTATTCAGAAGCCGTCAATGATGCTGCACCCATCGATAGAGATGACTTTGACCGGGAGCTCCTTTTTTAGGTTGGATTTCCCCCAGTTGACGCCTATGGAAGATGGATGACCCTGTGGCGCTAAAGCTTTCTTTTTCTGTGGTGTTTTCTTTTAGACCCTCGGGTCCTTTGTAATAAGTTAATAACGTTATTGTATTATGGCACAGTGAAGATACACTGATGATGTAATGCATGTATGAAAACTTGATCCTGGCATACATGTGTTGTGCCCTGTTTTGTTCCTTTAAAACTGGGTGTTACAAGGGTAGTGGCGGACACCTAGCCCCAAGCTTTCTTATAGCATCAAAGGTGATCCGAGCCACCTCTAACGCATGGGTAGCTAACTGCTGACACTCTGAACGTAGTGCCCCCTCTGATGCTTGAGCCTCCTCCAGCTCTCGTTGTGCCTCGACCACCGTAGTCTGAAGGGTCTTAATTTCACCTTCGACCGACACACGAGCTGCGTTGGCCACGTCAGCAAACTCCATTGCCTCCCGGAGAACTTCGGTAGCCTTCCATGCCTCAGCCTCCGCACACTCCCGTTTCAACATCTCCTCCTATCAAAGACCCTCCTCACGCTCGTGGAGTGGCGTCTCCTCCTATAGACGACCCTCCACCAACTCCACCTACCTCCGAGCCTCCTCCAAGTACTAACAAAGGCCTGCCACCACGTCATGGGCCGCGGCGAGGGCCTGGCGCCCCCATCTCCTAGTGCCTTCGTCAAAATCACTTGCTACGAAGCACAACACAAAAAGAAAAAACAAGATAAACTGCTTAGAACCAGATGCTGGATCTGGCAGATCACGGCTAAATACTGACCTGTAGGGCCACCGCTGCCAGATATGCCTCCACTTCCACCAGAGGATGCCGAGCCATTGATCAGTCAACCTCTCCACTCTGGAAGAGAGATGAGGCCGCGACACGAAGTTGTCCAGAGTCAAGACCTTAATGCCTCCGGGTGCAACATGAAGTTGTCTGGAGTCAAGACCTCAACGCCAGGGCCCCCCTCGGTCATGGCAAAGGAAGACCCTGCCGAGGGTCCAGTGCCCCCAGTACAGGTCACCAGGGTCAAGTCATAAACCAGCTCGATGCTCTAAGGTTGCGAGGCCGCGTTCCCCAAAGCAGCCTTCAAGGACACCTCCAGAGGGGTCCCCGACCCTTACCAGGGCTCCGAAACATCTAGAGGAGGGGTCGAGGATAGATCCACCTTAGTGGACACTGCAAGATGCCAAGAAGCATTAATTAAGATCCTGGTGCATAACCAAAACAAGATATAACTAACGAAGTAACAATGTCTCACCAAGTCCCTCAACCCCTCTCATAGAAGGGCCCGTGACATCATCGACGTCCGAACCAGCAAATCCAAAGACATATTTAATGGAGGCCACACCTCCTCTTTGACTTTGGCCATGGCCGGTAGTGTTCGGAGGGGCCAGGCCCTTCCCCCTATCATCACCTCTGAGCTGACCCTCACCTTCGAACAGGTCACGTGCGCTTCCGACCCACCTCTAGCACTTCCTGTGGACCTTTGAGGATAGAAGGTCATCGAGCTCGGAGTGGTTTTGCATGAGTTGCGAGAGCCACACACGCTCGTTTCTCAATTACCTTAGGCTCCGGTAGATCCCGTCACGCTGGAGCCACCACTCTGAGATGATAGCAGACGTGGTTGTACCGCTAACAGCTCCTTGTTAGAGCCACCCATCACTTCTGCTCCACGTCAGTAGGTGGGCCCAGGATCACCTCCGTAATCTCAGCTGCTTTCTCCGGCGAAAGGTAGCTCTCTGAAAGGAAAAGGTGGCTCACATCTACGGATCCAAAACTAGACAACAAAGAGGACTCACCGAAGCTGACAGGGGGGCTGGAGTACACCTTCAGCCACCCTTCCGCACCTTGCTCGAAGACACAGTCCTAGCTCGCCTGAAGGGGCCGAATGGGCAACATGACGAACTCCTCCATGAGGTCACGTATGCTCATCTTTCCAGCCACCTTCTGGAGGAGGGCCAACCGTGAAGAAAACTAGTTGTACATGATGTCCAACTCCAGCTCGTGGACATACATGATATCCCAGTTTATGGAGCAAAGGGGTATCTCGAGGTTATAGTAAAACCATCACTGTGACTAGCCGATGTACCACTGGCTATTAATGGCCTTCACTAGAAAGGCATTGCGGTGCTGTGGCCATATCTAAAAATTGATGCTGCGAGAGCTAAGTACCTTTTTCACCCCATCTGCCTTGAACATCTTCGACTGGTAGCTGGCAAAGTGGAGGGCTGCGAAGAAATTCGCCCTCCTTCGCACCCCTCCACCCACATGGCCCACTCGTAGGTGGCTAGGCAGGCGATTGCACTGAAATAGAGTTGCGAAAGCTCCATGTAGAAGTGGCGGACCACCTCCTCAAGCAACGTCACCGTCGGGAGGCCCAGATCCGCTTCAAAGAAGGCCTCGAACACCACGACCTCGTTGGCTAGAGGCTCTGGGATCTCCTCTTCTAGCGGAGACTAGGTGACGGCTCTAGACGAAATCTCCCCCTCTCTAACCATCCGGTTGAGCTCCTCGCCATCAATGGTAGATATACCCAGCATGGTGGTCTGTTGGGGATGCGCCCTGCTGGCGTGACAGAGCTCCACTCCTGGTGGTGACCCTAGCGACGATGGATGAATCAGCGCCATCTGAAGGCCCACTGCCACTGCTGCATCAACTGCTTTGCTCGCCGCTTGAGTTCTGGCTTCACCTAGGGCACTTGAGCTAGCCATGCAGATTGCAGGAAGGTGGCAAAAGGTGTTGGATGGCAAGAAATAGGGAAGAACAGCGATCGATGGACGCACACACAAAGACAAGAACAACTAGAGGCAAAGGTAGATAAGAACAAGACGCAAAGCGAGATCGCTGCTCGAAATAATCCCTCTCCTTATAAAGATAACTGAGAGATATTACTTCCCCTAAGGAAACAAGCGCACACCATGTCCCTTAGCCTACCAGGCTAGGGTCATGGGGAGTAGAACAACCCCCCATGACCCCCAACGACAAGACGCCATGCATCCCACGTCCGCTTGACAAGGCGTAATCATGCCTTTTTCACAGGACACATTGAATGACCCTTGTCACCAGTGTCACCAAACAGTCGGTTCAATCAAGCAGGCTGAATCTTCCAAGGCAAGCTAGGTGATACTATAGGCCATAGCCATAAGTAACGAAGCTAGTGACCGCCGGAGGTCTTGCTCCAAAAGAACCATGGGCCTGACTGCTTCACTAGCTGCCCTCATGAGGGGCTACTATTGGGGGTTGTTGTTAAGGACCCCCAATGGCCCCTTGGTTCAGCTAGCTTATGCCTATGGAACTAAGCCACCAAAGGCTGCTTTCAGACCTTCGGGCTTCAGGGAAGTCTTAGTGTCCCGGAGCCATGCCTCACGGAACCCCAGCCTCTGGAGCTTGGGTATGCTTCCCGAAGGCTACGGGGTGAGTCATTAGGCCTCAAGAAGCAACTATCAGAGGGGGAACGCCGGTCATCCTTCCCCTGCAAGGATGTGACCAGCATTCCGCACCAAGGTTGTGGATGCCATCCTAACATGATGAAGCAAGTGGAGGATGCCTGACACAAGGGATAGCGCGGCTCCGGGTCGCATTTGGCGACTGGTCCTGCACTAACCCGAGGATGGTTCAACACTTGTATTTGCCATGGTAGATATTAACTACTGAGTAAGGTAAAAAGTAGTTTTACCTGGACCTGTGCCATGTAATTCAGCCGGTCCTAGATCTTTGTTAGTAGCGAGAACTTACATGCTCCACCAGAGGTAGCCCAATAAATGCAGGGCCATGGCCTTTAGGCCAAGGACCAATTTTTTCTACTATCAATACATCGTCATTGTCCCTTCCTCTCAAACTTTGTCTCCAAGCTTGAGTTTCCTCCTTAGAAGAAACTCTCGCTGCACTAGTTAGCGCAAGATGATCTCTTGCTCAAATAGATACATCATTGATTGGGCAAATTTCTAACCTCTCAACTAGTAACTAGAACCTGATAGAGTTCTAAAAGCATCATTATGGACAGTGCTACCATACCAAATCAGAGTGCACAAGTTATGAACAGAAGTATGCAAAAACAAGTACTGACAATTAGAAAATATGCCCAATCTTAATCTAACATATACCAGAGATCAAAAAGACTAGCAGCCCACTAGAGATCCAACACACCAATCAGAAAATATGCCCAATCTCAGCATATCTCAAACTATCAGTTCATCATTGAGCATCTCAAACTATCAGTTCATAATTGAGCATTCTCAATTTACATGAAAATAAAATAAAATCAAATAAAATCAATTTGCATAGCATCTATGGACTCCCATAGCATCTGTTCTTATCAATTTGCATAGCATATATTCCTTAGCTCATATTAGGAGGACATGGTAGCATACCTAGACCAAGGGGGAGGAGACAGAGGGGGATGGGACGGCAGGGTCATCAGCGCGGGTGACAACGATGGACGGGGAGGAGATGGCGGTGACTGGATGCTTCTCCTTGGTGAAGGCCTTAGGGAGAGGGACAAGAAATGCGTCGAGGTGGAGCACAGGGGCGGCGGTGGGGAGGAGGAAGGGAACGGCATCGAGCAACAAGACAGCGACTGCATCGGGGACAAGGACGGGGATGACGTCAGGGAGGAGGATGTCGATGGTGTCAGGGAGGAGGATGGCGACGTCATCATGGAGGGCTCGGACAGCGAGCTCGGGGTCATCCGTGCGGTTTCGTTGTCCTCCGTCAGTGTGGGTGAGGACAAGGTGGAGGGGGTAGCGCTTGAGGATGGTGTGGGAGGCAATTCGGTGGAAGGGGAAAAAATTTCTATGTCTGGAGGGAGAACGTGGTGCATCGATTATATAGTAGCACCCTTCACTGCCGGCACACTGTGTGCCGGCAGTGAAGGGGGGATTCACTGTTGGCCCATAAAGTTAGCAAGCAATAAAAACCCCACCTTCACTACTGGGGCACATTTGAGCTGGCAGTGAAGAAAATCTTTAATGTCGGCTCAAATGTATGACGGTAGTGAAGTTTCACAATTGGGCCATGAAATCAGCTGGCAGTGAAACCCCCTCCCCCCGGTGCGTTGCGAGGCAAAAAAAATTGGTTATGAGCACAAGCGTCGAACCTGCGTGTTTGGCCCTAACTAGGATGAACAAACTAACTACCACACTACTCAAGTGTATCCGATTATGATCGTACTATCTACATTTATTAACATTCTTTTGACCTCCAATCCTAATACATAGTATTTTAATTTGAACTTTCTATGTACCAAAATTAAGTTTGCTATATACCTAAATTTCATGGTTAACCTTTATAATTCAATAAAAATGGAAAATAAATATTGTTGGAGCTTGATAATTAATTAAAAAATATAATTGGAACTTCCTATATATCTTAATTTCATAGATAAGTATTTTAAATCATTAGAAATTGAAAAGAAATATACTCATAACTATTTCTAATGTAAAACAACAGTAAAGACACCTTTATTAATACATAACAATTAATACAATTTAGCTACTTTGTCTCAACGAGTCGCCCTTCAGTATGATCACTGCGTACATAGGGAGGTTCGTTGGTGTCTACCATGAGACCTAGGTCGACGTCCTCTTCAAAAGGAGGTAGCGTGTCGAATTGATTGTAGTCTTCCTCATCAACGACATTCTCCACTCCGACAATCCTTCTTTTTCCTTGAAGAACTACGTGGCACTCCTCCTTGTTAGCCAGGTTTGGGTATTTTACATAGAAGACTTGCATAATATCATTTGTAAGTACGAATGGTTCTTCGCTATTAGTTTTTCATCCACTGTAGTCAACCATACTTATCGATCTTCATGCCCCCTGGGATGACTCATTTGCACCAAAAAAGAGAAACCTTTAACACACCATAGTCAAGCTCCTAGATCTCCTCTTTGAATACGTAGTAGGTCTCCCTATTTCCATTGCAATCGTAGGCATATATACGAACGCCGCTATTTTGGTTGACGCTCTTATTATTTTGAGCTCTCGTATAAAATGTATAGCCATTTATGTCATATTCTTGGAATGTGATGATTGTAGTTGACGGTCCGTGATCCAACACATTCAACTGACCACACTCTATTTGCTTATCCATCACCTGTCTATGTAACCAGGCGCCAAAATGACGCCGGTGCTCTCACGCGATCCAAACATCGGACTTCCTTAGGTTTTTGGTGCGTAGCACGTTCTGGTGTTCTTCGACATATGGGTCCACTACAACTGATTGTTGCAGAAATACGAAATATGCTTGCGTGAATGAAATAGGATCATTAGTTGTGGAATGAGTTTGCGCCTATCATCCCTTTCCCCTGTAGCCTTCCCTCATGGTGAGATACAGGCACACCAATCAATTTGAGATTCATGTAGTCAACACAAAAATCAATAACCTACTTGGTTCCCCAGCCTTCGACCATGCAACCTTCCAACTGATTTTGGTTACGAGCATCAGAACTCCCATGAACCTCTCAAAAGGGTATATCTGATGCAGAAACAAGGGACCAAGAATCTGTACCTCTTTCACAATGTGAACAATGAGATGCACCATGACATCAAAAATCGATGGAGGGAAACATGCCTCAATCTATGTGACACCTTGATTTTCAGATTTCTCAAATTTCTAAAATCTTCCCAGATTGTTGAATAGCTTCACCAGTAGTATAGGTTTAAAACCTATTTTCTTAATCAATCAATCAATATAGGTTATTATTTTGTGTGCATTGCATGCTGAGTTTTGTTAGGAGCCAGGTAAATGCATTAGAGTTCCTTTTCTTTTCTTTCTCTTTGGAGTTTTGAGTGAAAAAGATTTTGAAAAGGTTATTACAAAACTCAGTAGTGAATAAGTTAAAGATCTTAATGGTTGGAATTCAAAGTCTTTGAATTCATCATCTATTCAATCCTTAATCATACCTGATCCTTCTCCAAACTCAATTGAAATTCAAATCCTATTCAAATTTTTCTGCAAAAGTTTCTTTTCTAAGTCCTAGATATACCTAAAGTGTCTTTGGGCTCAATGTTTCTCAAGTTCAAACCCTTAGCCAAGTCTTCTAGATGGCCCAACAAAAGATCCACGAAATCTGCAAATTTTCGCGGAGTCCTGGATAGCCTCATCTTCTCATGACGTTTCGGAGTTCAAAATGGTCTCAAATGCAAATCTTGACAATACCAAAGTTGTAGGCCGGGTCAAGAGCTTCGATTTGAACCTATGGATGTCCCTTTTTGGATAATGGAACTAGGAGTTATGGCCCCCGAAATCAGTGCTGCGCAGAGAAGTCCGAGTTCAAACAGTTTATCTTGTGGCGTACTTATGGAAATCAAGATTACGTTTTCAGAAGTTCCAATGACTACCAAAGTTGTATATATTTTCAGGTACTACAATTTAGAATCAAGAAACATCCAATTTTGAGTCCCGACGATGGAGATATCATTCTCGGAATACAGAGCTGCAAAAAGGGAAACCGTAACCGACTCGAACTCGAATCCAATTCGTGTTCGGTTTGGACTCCACCTCAACCAGCCACTCCTAGCCATATATATATGAGTTGTACGCCCTCTCCTACCTCTATTCCATGGCCCCAAGCTCTAGAAGTCGCTGCTGCCCTGTCCGTGCATCGCCGGAATGCCGCCGTTCGCCGGAGGCGCCGCCGCCGCTGCCCGTGATGTGCTACGTCGTCTTTTCCACAAATCCTCCTTCTTCCACCATCAGAGCAAGGTGAGGACCCCTTATTCTCCTCCCTTACTACTGTTTTAGCATCATACTAAGTCCCTAGCCAAGCTCTAGCCCCGGCCAAAGCCCGATCTACGGCGCCACGGTCGTCGCCATCACGGACAGCCGCACTATAGCCGATTGGCATTGATGTTTCCTACCGACCAGAGGTCAAATCACCAAGCCCTTTCACCGGTGCGTGTCCCATGATGTTTCTCACGCCCTCATCAACCGGTTCGGCCAGTAGAGCAGCCAAACTATCAAAATCAAGGTTGACATACCCGCTGTCCGGTTTCTGGACGCGCATCGGATTTGCATTCGCGTCCCCCATCAATCCGAAAGCCGTATGGATGCACCAACCATGTCACGGTGTGTCCCATGGAGTCTTCTACGTTACCCTAGGAGTCCATCCCCGTTTGTGCAGCGACACAACCAGGATGTCATTCCCAACCACAGCATGTCGCAGCCATCATCCGTCTCATCTGTGCTGATCGTTCTTCCTCTCAGTGGATGATCTACCAAAACCCATTCCATAGCATTGTGTTCCCGGGTTATATGAACATCCTTGTTCAAACGGTTCTTCAAATTTCATAGCCAATCTCCTAGAACGCGAGTGTCTTCATTCTTGCATCTGTTCGCGGTCACCACCAAACCTAGAAGCAGTCATTGTTGTTTTGCCACTACCTCGGATGACCCCTTCCAAAACCAACCATACAGCTGAGTTAGTCTTTCCGCGTTCTACGCCATGCTTCCCTCGTTTGACTAAAACACCACTGAAGCCGACGTCGATGTCTGTGGCCACGTACCCGATCGCCATCTCCGACGAAACCCGAACCACCACCACTACATAGAGTCATCAGTAGTATCCTAAACCTAGAAGCGCAACCTTCGACCTTTTTGATCCATCATAGGTGGTCAATACTAGATCTCTGCTTATCCTTTCTTTAATCCAAGATGATACTTGCATAGCATTCCAAATCAATGCCACATCATTCTCCTTAACCTAGTCAGCGAAGTCTGATCTGCGCTACACTTCTTGAATCTTGCGTAAGGATCTTTTCAAGCCTGACACAGTGATACATAGTTCTGGTAAATCAGCATTTCCTTTTCAGTCTAATGCATCTCCCGAAAGCTATTCTCTTTTCATCTTAACTCCGATTTAGGCAATTCTTGTATCTAAATGTTTCTAAAATCTTCCCTATCCAACCATAGTATTTTTTTAAAGTGCTTCAATTATGTTTGGTATGTTGTTCTTAGTGTTTGCTTTGTGTTGTTTGTCGGTAGTTCTCGCGATTAGTCGATAATGTTTCGGAGCAGTTCGAGGGACTTCAAGACCAAGATTTCGACAACACTGAGCAGCATTGGGAAAAAGGCAAGTGTCCTTGATCATCTTGAACCTATGTTTTTAAATGTTTTGTTTTACAAAATTGCATGCAGTGTCAATATGATGGGTAACCCTAGATTTTCCCTTATCATCCCTTGGAACCTAGATGGTTTATGGTTAGGTATCTTTTATAGGTAGATTGCTTAGCCATGCTTTTGGGATGTTAAGAAGTGTCATAATCTTGACTAATGAACATATGCAACAATGGTCGTTAATGTGTTAATGGTCTAGCAACAAGGAACCTTAGTTCTTGAGCAAAGTGGTTTTGATAGTTGTCATGGTTATGATGTTGGTTTAGTGTTTGCTCAAGTAACCTAAGTAAGGACTGGTTCGTGGAGCGACAACCCAACAAGTAACGTACCAACCACGAGGCTGATATGGGTAAGGCGTGACATACTGATTAGATTCTGTCCAGTGTGTGTTGGGTCAGCACAAAAGGGGGCTTCTGGGTAGGAGCTTGGCTTGCGTAAAGCCTGGCGGTGAAACCTAGTGGGCAGACACATACTGGATTAGTCTCTGGTTAGTGGCAAGTGTCATAAAGTGATTCTTGGCGGCACACCACTGGCGTGTGTTAAGTGTTTCGCGAACACGACAACATGGAATTCACTGACTCATGGGGAAAGCTGGACAACCTCTGTAGAGTGTAAAACTGTTATAACAGCCGTGCTCACGGATATGAGAGACTTGGATCCTCACATGAGTAGTGGGTTGTGGTTATGAGTTTGGTTGTGGTTGTGGTTCTAGTACAGGGAGTATTAGATAGTTGTGGTTATGGTTCTGGTACAGGGAGTACTAGATAGTTGTGGTTATGGTTCTAGTACAGGGAGTACTAGATGGTTGTGGTTTTGGTTATAGTACAGGGAGTACTAGACGGTTATGGTATGCAAGGTGAGGAGCCTTGTATGCTGCGTATTGGACTGTATGGGTTACATTCACTTAATAATTGCTTAATGCTTTTGAGTCTAAATATGTTTTCATTACTCGTATTTACGCAAATATACCATTTGTTAGCCTATTCTTGATATAAGCCTACATATCATTACTTTCCCCCCCTTGCTGAGTACTCTATATGCTCACACTTGCTATTTTCCCTATACCATGCGATATGTATGCTGCTGCTCAGTGAGTGAAGCTGTTGAAGACTATTAAGACGAGGTTGTGACGTTCTAGGCGTGTGTCTCCCAGTCGGTTGCCTGCGATGTTGTTGGGCACCAGTGCTTCTGTTCCGCTGCAGATATCTTCATAGAAGACAATATATATCAATTGCTATAAGAGTTTAACGTTATTTAATAAAAGTATTGCTTTTGTTACTTCTCCTGTGACATTCTTATGTGTGTTGAACATCCTGGGCACACATAAGCCGCATCTGGTTTTAGCCGTTAAAACTGGGTGTGACAGAGGTGGTATTAGAGCCATACTGACCGTAGGACGCAAGCCTAGATAGAATGGTCATGCCATAAGGTTATATTTTAAAAGCCTATTTTGAAAAACCCATCTCTGTGCTTTTCTGACCTCTTGGTTTCTCTCTCTACTTACCTATTTCACTCTTTTGAGCAAAATGAATTTTCAACACTCCTCCTTTCAAACTAGTAGTTGTGAACCATCCTAGTTACTCTGTTTGAGGAGGATGCACTTGAAGATCTCTCTTGGTGCTCCTACCTTGCTTGAAGATTTATATGATAAAGATGAAGATCCATCACGTCAAGGAAGATTTATCTACCACAACACTGAAGATATGAAGATCTAGCTCCACGCTGCTCCCGGTTTTAGTTCTTCGAGTCATAGGAGAATTTTTCCTAATCTTCGGAATCGTTAGAGCGTTGTTAGTAGTGTGTGCTTGTGTGGTGTGCCTTGTGTGATTCGGCTTTTCTGTTTGAATGCTGAAATGCATTGAGGGATGTTTTAGCATCTGGTAACAGCGGCACTCCTTATATATCTATATAGCTAATAGTATAGTTGGGTTTTCTCCTTCTAGTCCCTTCTTTTCTTGCCAAACCTTCTGCCTCAATCCTGATCAGATGGTGAGCACAAAGAAAGATCAGCTTGATAAAGGTACCAACAACAATAACAACAACATCCAGTAGATGCCATAAGGAACAATTTTTGGAGACACAGACTTAAATTGTTCAAGGAATGACTCATAATATAGAAAGTCTGCTATAGATCATCGAAGCTCTGGGTGCAGCAGACGAGCATGGAAATCAAGGCAACATCAACAAGAGGAAGAAATCCTTTGAAGACTATCAAGCAAACAACAGTTCTTGGTTACGTTCCACTCCTGAACAAGCACTTTGTTCTATCAACCAGGCAATTTCATAGGTCGAGAGAAAATTTGCAGAGTACCCCTACAAGGAAGGTGTGCTTTTGCTGTGAAGAAGAAAGACACTATGCTAATCGATGTCCCCTGAGAATCCTTATACCTGACGATAAGAAGGTGTGTGCCCACTATGGAGAATCTACGCGTTGGGTCAAAAGATGTCCCATGAAGCACCCCGCACGGAACTGGATCAACCCCAAATCCCATATGAAGATCTTTGTTCAACATTCGGACTGTCACGACTTTCAAGTTGTAAATCAAGATAGTCAAGATCATTAAAAAAAAGAAAGAAAACTTATCAGGAGGGCCGAACCTACGAAATTCTCAGGAATCAGAAAGCACTAAGATGTATCATGATCTCAAGGATTCTTATTAGTAGTATGGAAACAAGAGTGGTGTAGCACAGTATATGGTCCCATGTGACACATGTCAAAAAAGCTAGAATAGTACATCAGAGACAACTACAACCGTTGGAGATATCAAAAATGGAATATTCGAGAAAATCCAACATACTCAAGGTAATCAATCAAGATTTGTAAAGACAGATGCGAAAGTCGTCAAAAGCAAAGTGAGCAGAATATGTCAGGGCAATGAGGTTAACATTGAGAAGAAAAAGCAATTTGGAAAGCGAGAAGAAAACTTGAAGATCAAGATCCCTTATCTCATTTTCGATCTGCCTGAATCTCGAGGGCGAGATTCCTTTAAGGGGGGTAGATTTGTAACACCCTGATTTTCAGATTTCTAAAATTTCTAAAATCTTCCCAGATTGTTGAATAGCTTCACCAGTAGTATAGGTTTAAAACCTATTTTCTTAATCAATCATCAATATAGGTTATTATTTTGTGTGCATTGCATGCTGAGTTTTGTTAGGAGCCAGGTAAATGCATTAGAGTTCTTTTTCTTTTCTTTCTCTTTGGTGTTTTAAGTGAAAAAGATTTTGAAAAGGTTTTTACAAAACTCAGTAGTGAATAAGTTAAAGATCTTAATGGTTAGAATTCAAAGTCTTTGAATTCATCATCTATTCAATCCTTGATCATACCTGATCCTTCTCCAAACTCAATTGAAATTCAAATCCTATTCAAATTTTTCTGCAAAAGTTTCTTTTCTAAGTCCTAGATATACCTAAAGTTTCTTTGGGCTCAATCTTGCTCAAGTCCAAACCCTTAGCCAAGTCTTCTAGATGGCCCAACAAAGGATCCACGAAATCTGCAAATTTTCGCGGAGTCTGGATAGCCTCATCTTCTCATGACGTTTGGAGTTCAAAATGTTCTCAAATGCAAATCTTGATAATACCAAAGTTGTAGGTCTCGTCCAGATCTTCGATTTGAATCTATGGAAGTCCCTTTTTGGATAATGGAGCTAGGAGTTATGGCCCCCGAAATCAGTGCTGCGCAGAGAAGTCTGAGTTCAAACAGTTTATCTTGTGGTGTACTTATGGAAATCAAGATTACGTTTTTAGAAGTTCCAATGACTACCAAAGTTATATATATTTTCGGGTACTACAATTTAGAATCAAGAAACATCCAATTTGGAGTCCCGACGATGGAGATATCATTCTCGGAATACAGAGCTGCGAAAAGGGAAACCGTAACCGACTCGAACTCGAATCCGATTCGTGTTCGGTTTGGACTCCACCTCAACCAGCCGCCCGTAGCCATATATATATGAGTTGTACGCCCTCTCCTACCTCTATTCCATGGCCCCAAGCTCTAGAAGTTGCTGCTGCCCTGTCCGTGCATCGCCGGAGCGCCGCCGTTCGCCGGAGCCGCCGTCGTCGCCGCCCGTGATGTGCTACGTCGTCTTCTCCGCGAATCCTCCTTCTTCCACCATCAAAGCATGGTGAGGACCCCTTATTCTCCTCCCTTACTACTGTTTTAACATCATACTAAGTCCCTAGCCAAGCCCTAGCCCCGGCCAAAGTCCGATCTACGCCGCCACGGTCGTTGCCGTCGCGGACAGCCGCGCTATAGCCGATTGGCATCGATGTTTCCGACCATCCAGAGGTCAAATCACCAAGCCCTTTCACCGATGCGTGTCCCATGATGTTTCCCACACCCTCACCAACCGGTTCGGCCAGTAGAGTAGCCAAACTATCGAAATCAAGCTCGACATACCCGCTGTCCGGTTTCTGGACGCGTTCTGCGCGCGCACCGGATTTGCATTCGCGTCCCCCGTCAATCGGAAAGCCGTATGGATGCACCAACCATGTCACGGTGTGTCCCATGGAGTCTTCTACGTTACCCTAGGAGCCCATCCCCGTTTGTGCAGCGACACAACCAGGACGTCACTGCCAACCACAGCATGTCACAGCCATCATCCGTCTCATATGTGCTGATCCTTCTTCCTCTCAGTGGATGATCTACCAAAACCCATTCCATAGTATTGTGTTCCCGGGTTATATGAACATTCTTGTTCAAACGGTTCCTCAAATTTCACATAGCCAATCTCCTAGAACGCGAGTGTTTTCATTCTTGCATCTGTTCGCGGTCACCACCAAACCTAGAAGCAGTCATTGCTGTTTTGCCACTACCTCGGATGGCCCCTTCCAAAACCAACCATACAGCTGAGTTAGTCTTTCCGCGTTCCATGCCATGCTTCCCTCATTTGACTAAAACACCACTGAAGCCGACATCGATGTCTGTGGCCACGTACCCGATCGCCATCTCCGACGAAACCCGAACCACCACCGCTACATAGAGTCACCAGTAGTATCCTAAACCTAGAAGCGTAACCTTCGACCTTTTTGATCCATCATAGGTGGTCAATACTAGATCTCAGCTTATCCTTTCTTTAATCCAAGATGATACTTGCATAGCATGCCACATCATTCTCCTTAACCTAGTCAGCGAAGTCTGATCTGCGCTACACTTCTTGAATCTTGCGTAAGGATGTTGTCAAGCCTGACACAGTGATAGATAGTTTCGGTAAATCAGTATTTCCTTTTCAGTCTAATCCATCTCCCGAAAGTTGTTCTCTTTTCATCTTAACTCCTATTTAGGCAATTCTTGTATCTAAATGTTTCTAAAATCTTCCCTATCCAACCATAGTATTTTTTTAAAGTGCTTCGATTATGTTTGGTATGTTGTTCTTAGTGTTTGCTTTGTGTTGTTTGTCGGTAGTTCTCGCGATTAGTCGATAATGTTCCGGAGCAGTTCAAGGAACTTCAAGACCAAGATTTCGACAACACTGAGCAGCATTGGGAAAAAGGCAAGTGTCCTTGATCATCTTGAACCTATGTTTTTAAATGTTTTGTTTACAAAATTGCATGCAGTGTTAATTTGGTGGGTATTCACCTATGTTAGGGTTTTCCCTAGATTTTCCCTTATCATCCCTTGGAAATTAGATGGTTTATGGTTAGGTGTCTTTTATGGGTAGAATGCTTAGCCATGCTTTTGGGATGTTAAGAAGTGTCATAATCTTGACTAATGAACATATGCAACAATGGTCGTTAATGTGTTAATGGTCTAGCAACATGGAACCTTAGTTCTTGAGCAAAGTGGTTTTGATAGTTGTCATGGTTATGATGTTGGTTTAGTGTTTGCTCAAGTAACCTAAGTAAGGACCGGTTCATGGAGCGACAACCCAACAAGTAACGTACCAACCACGAGGCTGATATGGGTAAGGCGTGGCATACTGATTAGAGTCTGTCTAGTGTGTGTTGGGTCAGCACAAAAGGGGGCTTCTGGGTAGGAGCTTAGCTTGCGTAAAGCCTGGCGGTGAAACCTAGTGGGCAGACACATACTGGATTAGTCTCTGGTTAGTGGCAAGTGTCATAAAGTGATTCTTGGCGGCACACCACTGGCGTGTGTTAAGTGTTTCGCGAACACGGCAACATGGAATTCACGGACTCGTGGGGAAAGCTGGATAACCTTTGTAGAGTGTAAAACTATTATAATAGCCATGCTCACGGATATGAGATACTTGGATCCTCACATGATTAGTGGGTTGTGGTTATGAGTTTGGTTGTGGTTCTGGTTCTGGTACAGGGAGTATTAGATAGTTGTGGTTATGGTTCTGGTACAGGGAGTACTAGATAGTTATGGTTATGGTTCTAGTACAGGGAGTACTAGATGGTTGTGGTTTTGGTTATAGTACAGGGAGTACTAGACGGTTATGGTATGCAAGGTGGGGAGCCTTGTATTCTGCGTATTAGACTGTATGGGTTACATTCACTTAATAATTGCTTAATGCTTTTGAGTCCAAATATGTTTTCATTACTCGCATTTACGCAAATATATGATTTGTTAGCCTATTCTTGATATAAGCCTGCATATCATTACTTTCCCCCACTTGCCGAGTACTCTATGTGCTCACACTTGCTATTTTTCCTATACCATGCGATATGTATGCTGCTGCTCAGTGAGTGAAGCTGTTGAAGACTATCAAGACGACGTTGTGATGTTCTAGACGCGTGTCTCCCGGTCGGTTGCCTGTGGTGTTGTTGGGCACCAGTGCTTCTGTTCCACTGCAGATATCTTCATAGAAGATAATATATGTCAATTGCTGTAAGAGTTTAATGTTATTTAATAAAAGTATTGCTTTTGTTACTTGACCTGTGACGTCCTTATGTGTGTTGAACATCCTGGGCACACGTAAGCCGCATCTGGTTTTGTCCGTTAAAACTAGGTGTGACAATCTGTGGTAGAGTCTTGACCACGTCTTCCTGCAGCCTTTCCAACTTGGTCGGATCGATGGCTTTCTGTGATATCACGTTGAAGAATGAACATAGCTTTATGATTGGGTTTCAGACCTTTGGTAGCAGAAGACCTCTAATTTCAATTGGAAGCATCTTTGTCATCATCACATGATAATCATGAGACTTCATGCTAGTTAATTTCAAATCTTTCATGTTTATTAGTCTCTTTATATTGGCGGAGTAACCAGATGGAACTTTGATTCCATGCAAGCACTTGCACATTGAAATTTTCTCCGCCTTGCTCAGACTGTAGCTAATGGGACCAAGATATTTGTCGCCTTCTTGCATATCTTTGGGATGTAGATCCTGTTTGAGTTTCAAACGTTTCAGGTCCTTTCGTGCTTGGAGTGTAGCCTTTATTTTGCCAGGTATGTCTAGTGACATACCAATCAAGCTACCACATGTTCTTCTCAATGTGCATGATATTGATTGCATGTCGAACCACCAAATTTGGCCAGTAAGCTAAGTCATAAAAAAAAGATTTCCTTTTTAACATAAGAGCTCTATGATTAGATTTCAAAACTGGTGTGCTCCCATGTCCTTTTCCAAGGATAACACTAAGTCTCTTTAACATTTTATATACCTGTCTCCTAGTGCGATGCTTAGGAGGTCATTGACTCTCAACTTACCAAGCAAAAGCTCTTCTGTTGCTGTGGTACGGGTGATCCTTGCGAAGAAATTTACGATGACCTAGGTACACCATTTTTCGGCTATTCTTTAGCCATAAGCTCTCTGTTTCATCCAAGCAATCCACACATGAATAGTGACAGTCTGGCCCAATATGTTGCCAAGGGCTGGCCAATCATGGATTGTTATGGATAGTATTGTGCGTAGGGTGAAGTTATCTCTTTTGTATGTATCTCATACCTGCACACCATCATTCCACAGTATTACAAGATCTTCCATTAATAGTTTCAGGTAGATATCAGCATCATTGCCTCGGCCCTGATATCAGCATCGGTGTCATAATGTACTTCCGCTTCATACACAACCAAAGAGGAAGGTTGTAGATACATAGAGTCATAGGGCAAGTGCTATGACTACGGCTCATGTTGCTGAATGGATTCATCCCATCCGTACTCAACGCAAATCTTATATTCCTCATATCTTCTATAAAGGGTTCCTTGTATTTTGTATCGATGTTTCTCCACTACGTAGAATTAGCGTGATGTCCCACCATTCCATCATCCTTGCACTCCTCGGTGTGCCATCGTATCAGTTTGGCATGCCTTTGTTCATGAATAAACACTCCAAAAGGAGGACTATAGGAAAATACAACATCACCTTAGATGAGAGGCCTTTTCTTCTTTCCTTCACCATTGATATCATCATCGTCATGCTTGTACCGTGCTGCACCACAGACAAAACAAGCTTCCAAGTCTGCATGCTCTCTATGATACAACATGCAATCATTTGGACATCCATGTATTTTCTGCACTTTCAAACCCAATGGGCACACAACCTACTTGGCCTGGTACATGTTTTCTAGTAGCACACTTCTCTTTGGAAGCAATTTCTTCAAGAACATTGACAACTCTATGAAGCTTGTATCAGACAATGCGTTGCTTGCCTTCAATTGTAGCAGTGAAATCATGGTATGCAACTTTGTGTGCTCCTTCTCACAGCTCGGGAACAACAGTATTTTAGAGTCCTCTACCATACGCTGGAACTTTTGAAACTCTCTTCCATTGGTGAAGTTTCCCTCCCAATTGTGCAACATCTACTCTAGATCTCAGCATCGGCGTCAGCCAACATCTCCTCTAGATCATCATCAACCAACATATCTCCAGCAGGCGGTATATTGGTGTATTCATTAGCCAGCATATCGGTGCACAAGTCTTTGTCTTCTCTGCAATGTATTGCCCTTCCCGTATGATCTTAGCTTCACCATGTTTGGTCCAACGGGTAGAGCGAGGCATAAAGCTCCTTAGCATCAAGTGGGAATGTATCTGCAAGGTGGTGGAAATGTACTCGCAATCGATGCATGGACATCACATGTATTGAGAGTGTATTTGACTTATGCGCCACGGCTGCTACCAGTAAATACTCCACGTTGTTCTTGTATTCTGCGTTCACACAGCTCGCATCGTACATCCATCTTCTTTCCATCTACAATAATATCATTATTGTAAATCCAAATTCATAACATCTAGAAAATTTTGCAATTACCAAAAATAAATTACATCACCATCTCCTATCGGCAATTGGCCTAGATTGGAGGAGGTGCCTTTTGTATGCTTTCGCATCCGCTTCTGATGAGTGTTTGTTGGTGCCATCCCTAGAAATTTTCAGTAATATTCAACCTTTACATGCATGAAATACATATAGCTAACTTATCAAAAGTAAATAGCACATTCACCCTTGGGATCAACCTCATGACACTCCGTGACATCGTTCTCTATATAGAGATAAAGTGCATTGAAATGACAATGAATGAAATGTCATGAGATTTGATCCAAATGACATGAAATTTGGTAGAGATGTAGTGCATGAGGTTATGAATGCATTAGAGGAAGAATCACATGAATTGGAGTTAATTTGCCCACTTAATTAACCAAATTACATGCTTGCTATTTTTCAATCCAAAATTAAATGAGGTAGTTCAAACAAACTAACATGAGGGAAGTACTCAACATGGAAAAAGGTATTTTTACTATGTAAGGAATACATAGAGAAGACCTAAAAAATTACTTTCACATTTTATGTTTTTCATTAATTTCTGTAGATTACCGTGTTAGGTTGTTGGTGTGGGTTGGTCGAGTGGTGAGTATGAGATGAGATGTGGGTGGTGTTAGGGGTGTCATCTGCCCTCAACGAAAGTCTGGGGGTAGTTCAGGAAGGGAACCTGGACACCGTAGGCCGCTTGCATCGTTTAAGGCCGATCGTCGGGGTAGTTGGCTTTAGCACTTACCTTAGTCACCACATGCCGATCTAATGGTAAGGCAAGCCGAATACCTTTGCAGTTGTGGCTCTGTGGGCGTGAACATTGACGGTGTGAGCAGGTGGGCTTGTAAGCGATACTAGTTTGCTCCGGGAGTAGTTCTAGTATCGCTGCGCCAAGTGATGCATGCCCCACATGGTTGGGGCTGGTTGTGAAAGGTTGCAACGAGTACACCCTTGTGTGAACTTTGGCTAGTGGCACAAGTCGTATGGTTCTTGTGTCATGTGGGTCCAGGAGTATCCCCCTGTAGGGTGTATAAATAGTTCGAACTGCCACGCTCTCGGTCATGAGCATGCTATTGTTTTATTTGCACCCGGTCGTAGAGTATTCGTGGTTGGTTCGGTTGTATGGTTCGGATATGTGGGAGGTGGTCAAGGTGTCACTTGTTATACATTGATACTAATGTGGCTTCAGTTTCATATGATCAGTTGGTAGTTGCAGGGTAATTTCATATATGTTGATTAAGTTAGTTGCTCACACATATGTTTAGGTTGCTTACCGTATATGTTTTACTTAACCTTGTGGCCTACTCTTGCTAACAACTCAATGCATAATCCTTGCAGTCGGGATATTATATACCCATATTGTGTAAGACTTGCGAGTACCTTCGTACTCAGGGTGACGCCATTAAGTTGATAGAGGTTCACAGGTCGGCGAGGAGGGGGTGGTGTTTGGCTACTTTGTGCCTGCCGATCAGGGTGGCAGGCAGGAGTAGCACACTCTACTTTCAACTCAGTGTTCTGGTATGGAGCCTAAGGGCATGTGGCTCCATATCCTTTTGTTGTATAGCTTTTAGTCTTCCGCTACTTAGTTCTTTTGTTGGTTAGGAGTTGAGCAGGTTTTAGTCTCCTCCTAGCTCTCTTTTGCTATAAATTGCGATAATTTGTTGCATGCTTAAGAACTTGTAATATAATGTTAATTATCTGCTCTTTCTTAAGCTTTGTTGTGATGTACATGTTGGGAAGGCATGTGTTCCGATCTTGGGCAAAAAACATGTGCCGGGACTACCGGGATGATATTCTGGTTAATCATCGAGGTTGTGATTATGAATAATGATCCTCCTGATGATTAATTAGAATATTATTTGGACGGTTCCTCACACAACCTGACGGATTGACCTACGTCATCATCTTGCTTCTTGTGGGAACAAAGCCAGCACCAACTCCTGAAGATGTTGATCGTTCCTGAGGGCGAGGCGTAATGGGAGAGCAGCGGTGGGCCGTTTCAGTACCCGCAGTTGACAGCGATGATGGAAGATCGAGGCATCTGGAAGGCAGTCGAGCCGGCAGTCGGTGTGGCCATCAATGAGAAGAAGGACAAGAAGGCGAAGTCGCATCTCTTCCAAGTGCTCTCGGAGGATCTCCAGATGCAGGAGGGAGAGAGCCTGAACCAGTACGCCGGAAGGCTCAACAGCATGTCCGTCAGGTACGCAAACCTGGGGGAGACGCTCGATGATGCTGCATTGGTCAAAAAGTTGTTCGACACCATGCCGGATCAATTCCTAAGTGTGATCACCGGGATCGAGCAGTTCTACATCCTCGACAAGATGTCGTTTGAGGAAGCCATGGGGTGGTTGAAGGTGTTTGAAGAATGTGCTCCCCCACATGCATCCGGTGGCAATAGCACCAGCAATTGTCAGCTCCTGCTCACTCAGGCCGAGTAGTAGGCGTGGTATAAGAAGGATGGTGGCGAGTCCTCATCAAGCAACAAGGGCAAATCCCACCTTCCTACAAATAGTAGCAACCGCGACCGAGGTGGTCATGTATGCGGCAGAGGCCGTGGCAGAGGTAGTCGCAGTGGGACATACCACAATGACAAGGAGAGTGGCTCAGGCGGTGGTCATCGCAACAAGAGCCACATCAATTGCTACAACTGCTACAAGATGGGGCACTACGCAAATGAGTGCAAGGCACCAAAGAAGAAGGAAGTGGAGACACATCTCACTCATACTGATGACACCGAGCCGGCCTTGCTACTCGTGGTGTCAGAAGAGCCAGCACAAGAATGGCAGCACCAGCGAGGAGCTGTGGTGCTGAATGAGGAGAAGTTGAAGCCAAAACTGCGCGACACCATGGAGGGAGGCTCCAGCTCTGAGATTTGGTACCTGGACAATGGAGCCAGTAATCACATGACCGATGACAAAGAGAAGTTTAGAAATTTGGACGAATGTGTCACTATCAAGGTGAAGTTCGGGGATGGCTCCATGGTACAAATCATGGGCTTAGGGTCTATCATGTTCAGCAGCAAGAACAGTGACCAGTGGCTATTGCAGGAGGTCTACTACATTCCAAGACTGTGCAACAACATCATCAGCCTAGACAACTTACCGAGGTTGGACACAAGGTTATCATGGATGCTGAACATCTATGTGTATATGATAGAAGTTCTGCGCTATTGCTTATGATGGTGAGGTGAACTCCAAATCGCCTCTACAAGATCGAGCCACATCAAGAGACGCTGGTGTGTCTCTTAGCCCCAGCCTTCAAGACCCGGCGTGCCTCTGGCATGTGAGGCTCAGTCACATCAACTTCACTTCTATGAAGCTTCTCATCAGGAAAGGGATGGTGGCAGGAGTGCCGCTGATCACGTACGCAAACCAGCTATGTCAAGGGTATTTGGTGGCGAAGCAGGCCAGATAGCCATTTCTGGTAGCAACAAATTTTAGGGCGGAGAAGCCACTCGAGTTGGTACATGCTTACCTCTGCGGGCCAATCACACCTTCGACTGTTGCCAGTAATAGTTACTTCATGTTAATTGTTGATGACTTTACTCAGTGGATGTGGGTGTATGTGATCAAGACGAAGGATCCGACCTACTCCATGTTCAGAAGATTCAAGTTGCAAGGTGAGAATGCAAGCGGGCGGTGCATTAAGATGTTGAGGACTAATCGTGGTGGGGAGTTTCTCTCTGGTGAGTTCACTCGGCTATGCGAGGAGGCCAGGATCAAATGGCACCTCAATGCACCACACACACCACAACAAAATGGTGTGGTGGAGCGAATGAGTAGGACAATGATGGTGATGACAAGGTCCCTCCTCAAGAGCATGAATGTCCTTAGAAGGTTTTAGGGGGAGGTGGTGCAGCATGCGGTGTATCAGCTAAACTGCTTGCCAACGAAGGCACTGGATGATCGCACTCCATTCGAGGCCTAGAACGGAAGGAAGCCGCATTTGGCACACCTTCGCTTGTTTGGCTGCACTCAGGTGAAGGTGACAACGCCACATTTGAAGAAGCTCGACGACCGAAGCCAGTAGATGGTGTATCTAGGCATTGAGGACGGCTGCTAGGCGCATCATCTCTTTGATCCACGACATGGGAAAATTCATGTAAGTCATGATGTTAAATTTGATGAAAGTTTGGAGTGGAGTTGGCGTTCAGGTGCAAGCGGTGGGGATTCATCGGATTTCACCGTCAAGGAGTTGTTCAGCTCTGAACCAATGATGGGTGGCTTTGTGCCTCTTACGGGTGGTCTAGAAGGTATGCCAGCACCCGCAGCACAGATTGATCCAGCTCCTTTATCGACTCTGTTGGCTAGCGAGGTGATGCCGGGAGGGCCAGCAACTAGGGCACGAACTGCTACACGCATGACAGCAACCTCCCCGACATCTCCCTCCACTCCACTGGTGATGCATGCCTTTGAATCACCAGCGGACGATATGGCCACACCACTGCCAAGCAGCAGTAGCAACAGCACAGATGAAGGCCCTGTGCGTTACAGGCACATCGACGACATTATGAGAAATGCTCCAAGAGTGGATCTTGATGGGGACATGGAAGAACAGGCCATGCTCGTGGAGACGGAGGAGCCGTCTTGCTTCCTTGAGGCCGCTGGGCAGCAAGTCTGGGAGGACACCATGGACAAGGAGATCGAGTCCATAGAGAAGAATAACACAAGGACTCCCACCATGCTGTCGGCTGGTCACAAGCCGATTGGACTCAAATGGGTTTACAAACTGAAGAAGAACACAGAAGGAGATGTGATCAAGCACAAGGCAAGGTTGGTCATGAAAGGATATGTGCAGTGGCAAGGAATTGATTTCAAAGAAGTGTTTATGCTGGTGGCTAGGCTGGACACCGTGCGGTCATCCTTGCTGTTGCAGCCAACCAAGGTTGGCAAGTTCATCATCTGAATGCCAAATCGGCATTCTTAAATGGTGAGCTCAAAGAGGAAGTATACGTGGCCCAGCCGGAGGGATTTGTAGTGGAGAATAAAGAGCATCTTGTGCTCAAACTCAAAAGGCATTGTATGGACTCCGGCAGGCGCCACGGGCATGGAACATTCGACTTGACAGAAGCTTCAAACAGATTGGTTTCAGTAGGTGTTCTCAAGAGCAGGCCGTATACACAAGAGGATCAGGTCTTGCAGGTGTGATAGTCAGAGTATATGTTGATGGCCTCATTGTGACAGGAGAAAGTCCAGAAGAGATCAAGGGATTCAAGCAGTAGATGATGAGTGAGTTTGAGATGACCAATCTTAGATTTCTCAATTACTATCTCAGGATATGAGGTAGTGCAAGAAGATGGGTGAATTACAATCAAGCAAACAGCATATGGGAAGAAGGTCCTTGGTCAATTTGGTATGCTGGATTGCAATCCCACAAAATTCCCCATGGAACAAAGGGCGTAGCTGCATAAGGATCCACATGGACAGTTGGTGGATGCAATTGAGTATCGACACATCATTGGTTGTCGAGGTGGCAAGCAAATTTATGGAGAAGCCCACGGTGATGCATCGCAAGGCAGTGAAGCAGATTCTTCAGTATTTGAAGGGCACCATTCATTATGGGCTCGTGGATACAAGAGGAGGAACAGAAGAAGTAATCACTAGGTATATTGATAGTGACCTGGCCAGTGACATGGATGACAAGAAGAGTACCGGAGGTTTGGCTTTCTATATCAATGATAGTTTAGTGTCATGGAATTCGCAGAAGCAGAAAATAGTGGCTTTGTCTTCGTGCGAAGCTGAATTCATGGCGCCAACGGCGGCGGCATGCAAAGAACTGTGGCATAGAAGTCTATTGGGGGAGATGATAGGAGAAGAGCCCCAAGCAGTCAAATTGTTTGTTGATAACAAATTAGCGATTGCTTTGATGAAGAATCCAGTGTTTTACGCTCGCAGCAAGCACATTGACACCAAGTTTCATTTCATCCGTGAGTGCGTTGAAGGAAGCCAAATTGAGGTTGAATTCATTTGTACAGAGGGGCAGTGAATTGACGCTTTGACAAAGTCATTGCCAGCGGTAAGTTGGCGGTCATGCGACATCTACTAGGTGTTCGTGATCTTACACCACGTCAGGATTAGGGTTGTATATTGGACTAAATCCAACGTGGGCATTGGAAACTCGGTTCTACATGGCAAGGAATACGTATATGGCTCTTATACAGCAAGGAGGACGTATAGCTCTAGTTTGAGTTAGAATATGATTCAGTTTAGTGTCCGGTTTAGATTAGGTAGCAGGTGCTATATATATAAGTTGTATTCCCTGGTTTGAGTAAGTTAAATAGAGTCCAAAAATTGCCCCAATAAAGGGTCTCCGATCTGTTTCTGTTCTGCTTCTTCTCATCGAGCTTGTATTCCTGTGCCGTGCAGAGAGCTCTTCTGTTCGTATGAGCGTTCTTGACGAGATTGTTTCTCGTGTGCTTTTGATTTGCTTCTGCTGTCTCTGCGTTCTCATCGAGTTGCAGGTCTACGTTTCTCGTCAAGAGATCGAGTTTCAGTGAGACACAAGTCTCATCGAGTTCCAGCTATTAAGCGAGTTCAGTCTAGTTTCTTCATTTCCGTCCAGATCGCAGAAGGGACGGCGTGTGGTCCTGGGTGCTCAAAAATCAACAGTGCGGTGGTGGACTTGGATGTGAACCACACAAACCTAATTACAGGATTCAGGGAAATTTTGATAGGTGGAAAGTTTGGATCTCACTAGCGAAAGGAAGACAAAAGGCAAATAATGTGCTAGGATTCGGAAAGCTAAAAAATGAGGCAACTGGTTGTCGTCACCTTGCCTTATTTATAGAAAATGGGCGGACTCCTTGATAACCTCCTTGAGATAGACGCCAGACTTAATGCCCTCGTGAACAGGGTGAACGACGGCACAAGATTCAAATTCGCCCTTTGGTGTGGTGTGACTGCATGACTTGCCCTTAAAGGTTCTTTTGCATGACTTGCCCTTAAAGGTTCTTTCTATGCACGGAACAAGAGGAGAGGTAACCATTGCATATCAAATGCCTTTCCTGCTCTACTCAGAAGAGATTCTCCGAGTAGATAATTCGCTTGGTTTCTAGCTAAATGTGTTCTTCTCGATTCAGTTATGCTTTAAGTCCAAGATAATTCTCGACTAGATGAAGTTAGGTTCCGTTGAGATCAACACATAAGCTAGAGAATTTTTGCCAAAAGAAAGGCTATTCTATTGAGGATGGTACTCCTACTTATCGATTAGCTGACTATGGCTTCAGTCACAAAGAGTTCTCAAGGGATTCTAACTTAAGCTAAGGATACTTCTTGCGCAAAAAAAAAAAAAACCTAACCTTAATCACAAACATATAGAATAGATGTTTTTGGTACACAATCAAGAAGAATAACAGTTGTGGATAAGTTTTGGATAAAAGCCTCAATTTGAGTTCTTATATTCATAGCCTACAAAGTTCCCTCGAAGATCTACTCAAGAAAGTTACAAAGCCACAAAAAAAAGACCAGAAAGCTGAAGATTGCAATGGTCCTAAATATATATTTGTGACCTAAATTAATTTATACCTCTAGATCTTGTTGCTAAGGCTCCCCGCATGGCTGATGGCCTGTAACACCCTGATTTTCAGATTTCTCAAATTTCTAAAATTTTCCAAGAGTATTGAATAGCTTCACTGGTAGTATAGGTTTAAAACCTATTTTCTTAATCAATCAATCAATATAGGTTTTTCTTTTCTTGTGCATTGCATGCTGAGTTTTGCTAGGAGCCAGGTAAATGCATTAGAGTTCTTTTTCTTTTCTTTCTCTTTGGTGTTTTGAGTGAAAAAGATTTTGAAAAGGTTTTTACAAAACTCAGTAGTGAATAAGTTAAGGATCTTAATGGTTGGAATTCAAAATCTTTGAATTCATCATCTATTCAATCCTTGATCATACCTGATCCTTCTCCAGGTCAAATCAAATCTTATTCAAATCCTTGTTAAAAGCCAATCACTCCTCTTTCTCAAATTCTACCCAAATCTAAATTCAAATTCCTTACCTACTCTTATTCTTGATCAACCTCATTTTTCGTTCCTCTCAAATTCACTCCAAACTCAATTCAAATTCAAATCCTATTCAAATTTCTCGGCAAAAGTTTCTTTTCTAAACCCTAGATATACCTAAAGTGTCTTTGGGCTCAATCTTAATCAAGTCCAAACCCTTAGCCAAGTCTTCTAGATGGCCCAACAAAAGATCCACGAAATCTGTAAATTTTCGCGGAGTCCTGGACAGCCTCATCTTCTCATGACGTTTTGGAGTTCAAAAAGGCCTCAAATGCAAATCTTGACAATACCAAAGTTGTAGGTCTCGTCGAGAGCTTCGATTTGAACCTATGGAAGTTACCTTTTGGATAATGGAGCTGGGAGTTAAGGCCCCCGAAATCAGTGCTGCGCAGAGAAGTCCGAGTTCAAACAGTTTATCTTGTGGCGCATTTTTGAAATCAAGATAACGTTTTCAGAAGTTCAAATGACTACCAAAGTTGTAGAGCTTTTCGAGTACTACAATTTAGAATCAAGAAACGTCTAATTTGGAGTCCGGACGACAGAGATATCATCCTCGCAATACAGAGCTGCGAAAAAGGAAACCGTAACCGACTCGAACTCGAATCCAACTCGTGTTTGGTTTGGACTCTACCTCATGCAGCCATCCCTAGCCCTATATATATGAGTTGCACGCCCTCTCCTACCTCTATTTCACGTCCTCAAGCCCTAGAAGTCGTTGCTGCTCTGTTCGTGAGTCGCCGGAGCGCCGCCGTTCGCCGGAGTCGCCGCCGCCGCCGCCCGTGATGCGCTACGTCATCTTCTCCGCGAATCCTTCTTCCTCGACCACCAAAGCAACGTGAGGACCTCTTCTTCTCCTCCCTTAATACTGTTTTAGTATCATACTAAGTCCCTAGCAAAGCCCTAGCCCCGATCAAAGCCCGATCTATGCCGCTATGGTCGTCACCGTCGCGGACAGCCGCGAGACAGCCGTGCTGTAGCTGATTGGCATCAATGTTCCCGACCGACCAGAGGTCAAATCACCAAGCCCTTTCACCGGTGCATGTCCCATGATGTTCCCCATGCCCTCACCAACCGGTTTGGCCAGTAGATTACCCAAACTGTCGAAATCAAGATCGACATACCCGCTGTCCGGTTTCTGGACGTGTTCAGCACGCGCACTGGATTTGCATTCGCGTTCCCCGTCAATCCAAAAGCCGTATGGATGCACCAACCACGTCACGACGTGTCCCATGGAGTCTTCTATGTTACCCTAGGAGCCCATCCCCGTTTGTGCAGCGACATGACCAGGACGCCAATGCCAACCACAGTATATCGCAGCCATCAACCGTTTCGTCCGTGCTGATCGTTCTTCCTCTCAGTGGATGATCTACCAAAACCCATACTATAGCATTGTGTTCCCGGGTTATATGAACATCCTTGTTCAAACGGTTCCTCAAAATTCATAGCCAATCTCTGGGAACGCTAGCGTCTTCGTTCTTGCATCTGTTCGCGGTCACCACCAAACCTAGAAGCAGTCATCGCTGTTTTGCCGCTACCTCGGATGACCCCTTCCAAAACCAACCATACCGCTGAGTTAGTCTTTCCGCGTTTTACGCCATGCTCCCCTCGTTTCACTGAAACACCACTGAAGCCGACATTGATGTCTGTGACCACATGCCCGATCGCCATCTTCGACGAATCCCGAACCACCATCGCTACATAGAGTCACCAGTAGTATCCTTAACTTAGAAGCTCAACCTTCAGCCTTTTTGATCCATCATAGGTGGTCGATACTAGATCTTAGCATATCCTTCTTTAATCCAATATGGTACTTGCATAGCATACCAAGTTAGCGCCACATTATTCTCCTTAGCCTAGTCAGCGAAGTCTGGTCTGCCATACACTCTTGAATCTTGCATAAGTATGTTGTCAAGCCTGACACAGTGATTGTGCAATAAACTCTTTTCCCATAGAAAGATAACTCCAGTAAATTAGTCTTTCTTTTCATTCTAATCCATCTCTCGAAAGCTGTTCTCTTTTCATCTTAACTCCGATTTAGGTGAATCTTGTGCCTAAATGTTTCTAAAATCATCCCTATCCAACCATAGTATTTTTAAAGTGTTATGCTGATGTTTGGTATGTTGTTCTTAGTGTTTCCTTTGTGTTGTTTGTCGGTAGTTCTCGCGATTAGTCGATAACGTTCCGAAGCAGTTCGAGGTACTTCAAGACCAAGATTTCGACAACACTGAGCAGCATTGGGAAAAAGGCAAGTGTCTTTGATCATTTTGAACCTATGTTTTTAAATGTTTTGTTTTACAAAACTGCATGCAGTGTCAATATGATGGGTAGTCACCTATGTTAGGGTTTTCCCTAGATTTTCACTTATCATCCCTTGGAACCTAGATGGTTTATGGTTATGTGTCTTTTATGGGTAGATTGTTTAGCCATGCTTTTGGGATGTTAAGAAGTGTCATAATCTTGAGTAATGAACATATACAACATTGATGGTTAATTTGTTAATGGTCTAGCAACATGGAACCTTAGGCCTTGAGCAAATTAGTTTTGATGGTTGTCATGGTTATGATGTTGGTTTAGTGTTTGCTCAAGTAACCTAAGTAAGGACCGGTTTGTGGAGCGACAACCCAAGAAGTAACGTACCAACCACGAGGCTGATATGGGTAAGGTGTGACATACTGATTAGAGTCTGTCCAGTGTGTGTTGGGTCAGCACAAAAGGGGGCTTCTGGGTAGGAGCTTTGCTTGCGTAAAGCCTGGCGGTGAAACCTAGTGGGCAGACATGCACTGGATTAGTCTCTGGTTAGTGGAAAGTGTCATACAGTGATTCTTGGCGGCACACCACTGGCGTGTGTTAAGTGTTTCGCGAACACGGCAACATGGAATTCACTGACTCGTGGGGAAAGTTGGACAACCTCTGCAGAGTGTAAAACTGTTATAACAGCCGTGCTCACGGATATGAGAGACTTGGATCCTCACATGATTAGTGGGTTGTGGTTATGGATTTGGTTGTGGTTATGGTTCTAGTACAGGGAGTACTAGATGGTTGTGGTTATGGTTCTGGTACATGGAGTACTAGATGGTTGTGGTTATGGTTCTGGTACAGGGAGTACTAGAAGGTTGTGGTTTTGGTTATAGTACAGGGAGTACTAGACGGTTATGGTGTGCGAGGTGGGGAGCCTTGTATGCTGGATGCTGAATTGTTTGGGTTACATTCATTTAATAACTGCTTAATGCTTTTGAGTCCAAATATGTTTTCATAACTCGCATTTACGCAAAAATACCATTTGTTAGCCTATCCTTGATATAAGCCTGCATATCATTATTTTTCCCCCACTTGCTGAGTACTCTATGTGCTCACACTTGCTATTTTCCCGACACCATGCGATATGTATGCTGCTGCTCAGTGAGTGAAGATGTTGAAGACTATCAAGACGAAGTTGTGACGTTCTAGGCGCGTGTCTCCTGGTCAGTTGCCTGCGGTGTTGTTGGGCACCAGTGCTTCTGTTCCGCTGCAGATATCTTCATAGAAGACAATATATGTCAATTGCTGTAAGAGTTTAACGTTTATTTAATAGAAGTATTGCTTTTGTTACTTCACCTGTGACGTCCTTATGTGTGTTGAACATCCTGGGCACACATAAGCCGCATCTGGTTTTGGCCGTTAAAACCGGGTGTGACAGAGGTGGTATCAGAGCCATACTGACCGTAGGACGCAAGCCTAGATAGAATGGTCGTGATAAGGTCATATTTTAAAAGCCTATTTTGAAAACTCATCCCTGTGCTTTTCTGACCTCTCAGTTTCTCTCTCTACTTACCTATTTCACTGTTTTGAGAAAAATGATTTTCCAACACTCCCCTGTTCAAACTATTAGTTGTTGAACCATCCCAGTTACTCTTTTCGAGAAGGATGCACTTGAAGATCTCTCTTGGCGCTCCTACCTTGAGTGAAGATTTATATGATAAAGATGAAGATCCATAACTACAAGGAAGAATCATCTACCACAACACTGAAGATATGAAGATCTACCTCTGTACCACTCCCAGTTTTAGTTTTTTAAGTTATAGGAGGATTTTCCCCAGTCTTTAGAGACGTTAGAGCGATGTAGGGTCGTGTGCTTGTGTTGTGTGACTTGTGTGATTCGGTTTTTCTGTTTGAGTGCTGGAATGCGTTGTGTGATGCTTTAGCATCTGGTAACAGTGACATTCCTTATATATCTATATAGCTGATAGTATAGTTGGGTTTTCTCCTTCTAGCCTTTTCTCTTCATGCCCAACCTCTTGCCTCAATCCCGATCCGATGGTGAACACAAAGAAAGATCAGCTTGGTAAGGGTACCACCACCACCAACAACAACAACAACCAGCAGATGCCACCTCAATTCAACAAGGAAGAATTTTTGGAGACGCAGACTCAGATTCTTCAAGGCATGACTTAGAATGTGGTAAGTCTGCTATAGCTCGTTGAAGCTCTAGGTGAAGAAGACGAGCATAGAAAGCAAGACAACAACAACAACAAGAAAAAAGCCTTTGAAGACCATCAAACACAGAACAATTCTTGGTTACATTCCACTCCTGAACAAGCACTTTGTTCTGCCAACCAGGAAGTTTCACAGGTCGAGAGAAAATTTGCAGAGTACCCCTACAAGGAAGTTATGTTTTTGCTATGAAGAAGAAAGATGCTATGCCAATCGATGTCCCCTAATGATAAGAAGGTGTGTGTCCATTCTGGAGAACCTACGCGCTGGCTCAAAAGATGTCCCATGAAGCACCCCACACGGAACTGGAACAACCCCAAATCCCATATGAAGATCTCAGTCCAACATTCAGACTATCACGATTTCAAGTTGTAACTCAAGATAGTCAAGATCGACGATATCCCATCAAGCACACAGAAGCTCAATAGGCACCCAAAAAAAAAGAGTGATATATTCCATGTCAAAGGCTACAAGTCTATCTACTTCTCAAGAACTGGAAATATAAGTCAGAGAAGTCCGCTCCTTTTTAAGGGGGGTAGAATTTCTAGCCAATCTCTTGGTTCTGGAACCTCAAGACAGATATTGGAAACGGCTAGTCAGCAAAGGTAATGTGGTAATAAAGTGTGCTAAAGGAAGAACAGTACCCAGAAGCTGCACTCCGACCACAGAAGTGATTGCTAAGAACAAGTACTCTTTCCTCGGAATTAGGATATGCTTTACTAAATCTTCAAGGATAAGAAGGTCCGCCAAGGTCAATCAATAGATGAGAAGATCAAAAAAAAAAAACTTATCAGGAGTGCTAAAGCTACGGAATTCTCAGGAATCAGAAAGCACTAAGATGTATCATGATCTCAAGGATTGTTATCGGTAGTATGGAAACAAGAGTGGTGTAGCAAAGTATATGGTCTTATGTGACACATGTCAAAACAAAAAGTTAGAATAGTACATCAGAGACAACTACAACCGTTGAAGATAACAGGAATGGAATATCCGAGAAAATCCAACAAACTCAGGGTAATTAATCAAGATTTGTCAAGACAGATGCGAAAGCTGTCAAAAGCAAATTGAGCTAAGTATGTCAGGGCAACGAGGTTAACACTGAGAAGAAAAAACAATTTGGAAAGCGAGAAGAAAACTTGAAGATAAAGATCCCTTGTGTTTTTTTTCCAATCTGCCCGAATCTCGAGGGCGAGATTCTTTTAAGGGGGGTAGGTTTGTAACACCCTGATTTTCAGATTTCTCAAATTTCTAATATTTTCCAAGAGTATTGAATAGCTTCACTGGTAGTATAGGTTTAAAACCTATTTTCTTAATCAATCAATCAATATAGGTTTTTTTTTTCTTGTGCATTGCATGCTGAGTTTTGCTAGGAGCCAGGTAAATGCATTAGAGTTCTTTTTCTTTTCTTTCTCTTTGGTGTTTTGAGTGAAAAAGATTTTGAAAAGGTTTTTACAAAACTCAGTGGTGAATAAGTTAAGGATCTTAATGGTTGGAATTCAAAATCTTTGAATTCATCATCTATTCAATCCTTGATCATACCTGATCCTTCTCCAGGTCAAATCAAATCTTATTCAAATCCTTGTTAAAAGCCAATCACTCCTCTTTCTCAAATTCTACCCAAATCTAAATTCAAATTCCTTACCTACTCTTATTCTTGATCAACCTCATTTTTCGTTCCTCTCAAATTCACTCCAAACTCAATTCAAATTCAAATCCTATTCAAATTTCTCGGCAAAAGTTTCTTTTCTAAACCCTAGATATACCTAAAGTGTCTTTGGGCTCAATCTTAATCAAGTCCAAACCCTTAGCCAAGTCTTCTAGATGGCCCAACAAAAGATCCACGAAATCTGTAAATTTTCGCGGAGTCCTGGACAGCCTCATCTTCTCATGACGTTTTGGAGTTCAAAAAGGCCTCAAATGCAAATCTTGACAATACCAAAGTTGTAGGTCTCGTCGAGAGCTTCGATTTGAACCTATGGAAGTTACCTTTTGGATAATGGAGCTGGGAGTTAAGGCCCCCGAAATCAGTGCTGCGCAGAGAAGTCCGAGTTCAAACAGTTTATCTTGTGGCGCATTTTTGAAATCAAGATAACGTTTTCAGAAGTTCAAATGACTACCAAAGTTGTAGAGCTTTTCGAGTACTACAATTTAGAATCAAGAAACGTCTAATTTGGAGTCCGGACGACAGAGATATCATCCTCGCAATACAGAGCTGCGAAAAAGGAAACCGTAACCGACTCGAACTCGAATCCAACTCGTGTTTGGTTTGGACTCTACCTCATCCAGCCATCCCTAGCCCTATATATATGAGTTGCACGCCCTCTCCTACCTCTATTTCATGTCCCCAATCCCTAGAAGTCGTTGCTGCTCTGTTCGTGAGTCGCCGGAGCGCCGCCGTTCGCCGGAGTCGCCGCCGCCGCCGTCCGTGATGCGCTACGTCATCTTCTCCGCGAATCCTTCTTCCTCGACCACCAAAGCAACGTGAGGACCTCTTCTTCTCCTCCCTTAATACTGTTTTAGTATCATACTAAGTCCCTAGCAAAGCCCTAGCCCCGATCAAAGCCCGATCTATGCCGCTATGGTCGTCACCGTCGCGGACAGCCGCGAGACAGCCGTGCTGTAGCTGATTGGCATCAATGTTCCTGACCGACCAGAGGTCAAATCACCAAGCCCTTTCACCGGTGCATGTCCCATGATGTTCCTCATGCCCTCACCAACCGGTTTGGCCAGTAGATTAGCCAAACTATCGAAATCAAGATCGACATACCCGCTGTCCGGTTTCTGGACGTGTTCAGCACGCGCACTGGATTTGCATTCGCGTTCCCCGTCAATCCGAAAGCCGTATGGATGCACCAACCGCGTCACGACGTGTCCCATGGAGTCTTCTATGTTACCCTAGGAGCCCATCCCCATTTGTGCAGCGACATGACCAGGACGCCAATGCCAACCACAGTATGTCGCAGCCATCAACCTTTTCGTCTGTGCTGATCGTTCTTCCTCTCAGTGGATGATCTACCAAAACCCATGCCATAGCATTGTGTTCCCGGGTTATATGAACATCCTTGTTCAAACGGTTCCTCAAAATTCATAGCCAATCTCTAGGAACGCTAGCGTCTTCGTTCTTGCATCTGTTCGCGGTCACCACCAAACCTAGAAGCAGTCATCGCTGTTTTGCCGCTACCTCGGATGACCCCTTCCAAAACCAACCATACTGCTGAGTTAGTCTTTCCGCATTTTACGCCATGCTCCCCTCGTTTCACTGAAACACCACTGAAGCCGACATTGATGTCTGTGACCACATGCCCGATCGCCATCTTCGACGAATCCCGAACCACCATCGCTACATAGAGTCACCAGTAGTATCCTTAACTTAGAAGCTCAACCTTCAGCCTTTTTGATCCATCATAGGTGGTCGATACTAGATCTTAGCATATCCTTCTTTAATCCAATATGGTACTTGCATAGCATACCAAGTTAGCGCCACATTATTCTCCTTAGCCTAGTCAGCGAAGTCTGGTCTGCCATACACTCTTGAATCTTGCATAAGTATGTTGTCAAGCCTGACACAGTGATTGTGCAATAAACTCTTTTCCCATAGAAAGATAACTCCAGTAAATTAGTCTTTCTTTTCATTCTAATCCATCTCTCGAAAGCTGTTCTCTTTTCATCTTAACTCCGATTTAGGTGAATCTTGCGCCTAAATGTTTCTAAAATCATCCCTATCCAACCATAGTATTTTTAAAGTGTTATGCTGATGTTTGGTATGTTGTTCTTAGTGTTTCCTTTGTGTTGTTTGTCGGTAGTTCTCGCGATTAGTCGATAACGTTCTGAAGCAGTTCGAGGGACTTCAAGACCAAGATTTCGACAACACTGAGCAGCATTGGGAAAAAGGCAAGTGTCCTTGATCATTTTAAACCTATGTTTTTAAATGTTTTGTTTTACAAAATTGCATGCAGTGTCAATATGATGGGTAGTCACTTATGTTACGGTTTTCCCTAGATTTTCACTTATCATCCCTTGGAACCTAGATGGTTTATGGTTATGTGTCTTTTATGGGTACATTGCTTAGCCATGCTTTTGGGATGTTAAGAAGTGTCATAATCTTGAGTAATGAACATATACAACATTGATGGTTAATTTGTTAATGGTCTAGCAACATGGAACCTTAGGCCTTGAGCAAATTAGTTTTGATGGTTGTCATGGTTATGATGTTGGTTTAGTGTTTGCTCAAGTAACCTAAGTAAGGACCGGTTTGTGGAGCGACAACCCAAGAAGTAACGTACCAACCACGAGGCTGATATGGGTAAGGTGTGACATACTGATTAGAGTCTGTCCAGTGTGTGTTGGGTCAGCACAAAAGGGGGCTTCTGGGTAGGAGCTTTGCTTGCGTAAAGCCTGGCGGTGAAACCTAGTGGGCAGACATGCACTGGATTAGTCTCTGGTTAGTGGAAAGTGTCATACAGTGATTCTTGGCGGCACACCACTGGCGTGTGTTAAGTGTTTCGCGAACACGGCAACATGGAATTCACTGACTCGTGGGGAAAGTTGGACAACCTCTGCAGAGTGTAAAACTGTTATAACAGCCGTGCTCACGGATATGAGAGACTTGGATCCTCACATGATTAGTGGGTTGTGGTTATGGATTTGGTTGTGGTTATGGTTCTAGTACAGGGAGTACTAGATGGTTGTGGTTATGGTTCTGGTACATGGAGTACTAGATGGTTGTGGTTATGGTTCTGGTACAGGGAGTACTAGAAGGTTGTGGTTTTGGTTATAGTACAGGGAGTACTAGACGGTTATGGTGTGCGAGGTGGGGAGCCTTGTATGCTGGATGCTGAATTGTTTGGGTTACATTCATTTAATAACTGCTTAATGCTTTTGAGTCCAAATATGTTTTCATAACTCGCATTTACGCAAAAATACCATTTGTTAGCCTATCCTTGATATAAGCCTGCATATCATTATTTTTCCCCCACTTGCTGAGTACTCTATGTGCTCACACTTGCTATTTTCCCGACACCATGCGATATGTATGCTGCTGCTCAGTGAGTGAAGATGTTGAAGACTATCAAGACGAAGTTGTGACGTTCTAGGCGCGTGTCTCCTGGTCAGTTGCCTGCGGTGTTGTTGGGCACCAGTGCTTCTGTTCCGCTGCAGATATCTTCATAGAAGACAATATATGTCAATTGCTGTAAGAGTTTAACGTTTATTTAATAGAAGTATTGCTTTTGTTACTTCACCTGTGACGTCCTTATGTGTGTTGAACATCCTGGGCACACATAAGCCGCATCTGGTTTTGGCCGTTAAAACCGGGTGTGACATGGCCCAAGGGCCTCTTGCTCCAATGTCATTGTCATCCTCATTGTTGGAGTCAGAGGAAGAAGAGTAGGCAACGTGGGTCTCACTGTTGAGAGCCGCCCCCGCCATTTCATCTTCTCGCCTTTTTCCTGGTAGTAGCACAACTAATAGAGGTGAAGGATGAGAAAGCAGGGATGGAGCGCTTGCTATCGAGTCCTCCTTCTTGAGCTTCATCTTCTTCTTACCCGACCGCTATCGGCTCTGTGCAGCGACAAATGACTCCATCATCTACCCACTCTATGCTGCGCTCCTTACTCTGAGCCACATCTCTGACATCTTCTTCATCTTGAAGAAAGATCTCCTAGATGGCCTCTTCGGTGCTAAGGTCGCTATTGGTCTCAGCATCATACTCTTCTTTTGCAAGGGCCTGGATATGGCTTCATCATTGGAAATGTCTTCATTCCCCTCTTCGGAGGATGATATTTCTATCACTGGGTAGTCTATCTATGTCAAGAGGCACCGGTGATAGAGGTGAAGAGTTTGGAGAAAGAGGGGGCGTGTTCGCCATGAATATTTCATGGAGGACTAAGGAAGAAGAGGCCAATGGAAGGTTTGGGGACACAGCTTGGATGCAAGCATTCCGCTCTATTTACCGGAGACGTCAATTCCCACTGGTTCGCATCCCTCTATCATTTTGAAACCTTAAACAATCTTTTTTGTTAAGCATCATGATGACAAAATCTCGTATCGCACTGAGTAAATACGATATGACTGGATGAAAGAGAATCTACCATAAGCAGGTACTTGATCCTCATCCTTTGAAGCAATCTCTAACAAGGTTTGTAGCTATGTTCAAGGTCTTCACCGTATAAGGATGCACTCGATTAGGGAGATTTCTTCACAAGAATGCTACCTCTAGTCGAGTCAACTCTTGGCATACTCTAAGATTCACTTAAGATGGACTCCAGATTAGCTATACTATTATGAGCAGAGTTTTGGGGCTAGTTGGTGAGGAAGAAATAATAATCTAGAATATTAAATGAAATATTGCATATTCTAAGGATAGAACACTAGTACAGAACGATACTGTACAGGCGGGTGGAAACGCCTTTTCACAGGCGTTTGGCGCACCCACTTGTGACAGAAGGCTTGTGGAAATCAACGGCGCAAAAGTGATCACCTGTGGAAATCGATTTCCACAGGCGGTTCGTTAAGACAACCGCCTGTGGAAATAATTTTCCACAAGCGGTTCTTTTATGTCAACCGCCTGTGGAAATCAATTTCCACAGGCGGTCCACATTAGCTGCCGCCTGTGATATAAAGATTTTCATAGGCGGTTCCGTATGAGAACCGCCTGTGGTATGTATTTATTTCAAAAAAAATAATTAGAATATATTTTATTCCATTCAGATTTCACATAGTTTCAATAACAATATGAATAACATCACATATTTCAAAATTTAACACAAGTACAGCAATATTTACAAAACAATATTTACAACATCACAAGCCTATATAGCTAAGAGTCGCTGTCCCACACACAAAGTCTCGGATGGCTAGCTAATTCACCTCCGCGATCAAAGAATCTACCGTTCTTGTGGATGACTTTGTGCATAATAAACCGGCACATGTCACGTTGGACGTTTTGGATTTCTTTATCGGTGAGAGCTTGGTTGGCACATTGGATCATCCTTGCCTGGTTTGAAAACACACTAAAAGAGTTAAAACACTACTGACAACAGAAACATAACCAAATAAGAATGTGCAGGTGCAATGATGACTTACGTCCTCAGGGTTCGTTGTGTACCTCCCGTTTATCCTAAGAAATTGGCAAACATAGTATCCACAAAGAACGGTATTGAAACCTTGCTTGTGGCACTTAAAAAAAATGCAACGTATTTGTTAGTTCAATAAAACTCTTCATCATTAATAGTGGAATACAAGAATTAGAAGTTGTGTTAGTACCGGAAAATGTGTACGGACTGTCATCGCATCCGGCCTGTCCGTATCGTGTATCCCACCTTTCGTTATGTACCACTTGTAGGCCCTATTCGAATACCAACAAGTAATTATCAATTCATAAATAATTTATAAGAATTTTAAGTATGGGAGATTTCCTTTACCTCTGTATAACGTCAATGAAATCTTGGTAGGATTTTTGTTGGAAATCGGCAGAGTCAAGGACCACGAGTCTGCTCGACTTCGGCATCAACATTATACAAATATAGGGATCGCTACATGAATACTTCTGTTAGATTCTTGATCGATCAACTAAGTTGAACACTTATGTTAGATTCATAATGTATCACACTTACTTAAAGTTGTAGAGAGCGAAGATGCAGTCCTTTTTCCTGCATTTCAAGCATAGCCCTTCCTATGTAGGTTGACATTTCGAGCCTTTTTGTTTTGGTTGCTTCTTTTATGACCCGTGCTTTATCCTTTTTACTCTTCCCCTTAATCCTAGGGTCATCAGTCCTTATGTTCACGATCATGTTTGGCTGGGAAATTCGTTGCGGATCAAGGAATCCGACAGGCCTCTTTAACTTATCTGCATCGTTAAATTGCATCCTACAGAACAAATCAATAGTCATTAGCTTCTATAACATATATTGGTACATATATGAACGTAGAGGTAGATTGTTGGCACTTACAGGCACCACACGCTTATGAAATTGACATCAAGTTTGTCGAGGCAGAACACAGCGTGCATGTCCTTGAAATCCAACATGAGGTAGTTGTCTCCGCTTAGATAAACGTTAGCGGGGACAGAAGCAGTGATTATGGAGAGGCCTGCGCGACATGCCCTCATGTACCATTCGTGGAATTTCCTCATCTCCCACGGACCTTCCTGGAATTGAAATGATGGCAGAAATGGCTTGTGATGCTCATATTTTTCGGGAACATCCAGTGTAGGCACGAAATGTATCTGTGAGGTACTTAATGCTTTGACGATCTCTTTCATGAGATTGCCCTTCGCTGGAGATTCCTGAGCGGATGATGCCTTTGGTTTTGACGAGGATAGAAGCTACCTCTTCATCGGATCAGGTAGATCAATCTTCTCATATGGGGTAATCATTGTAGGAACTCTCCGATGCTCAGGTGATGAATCTGTCGGAGGCGGAGACGCCGGAGTCAGAGACGCTAGAGGCGGAGGTGCCTGAGTTGTAGACGGTGAAGCACGATGCGAAGTTGCCTACGGCGGAGATACTGGGCGTGGGGGCGACGGTGCCTGAGGCGGAGAGGGTTGGCACGGGGGCTGAGGTGCCTGAGGCGGAGTGGGTTGGCTCTGGGGCTGAGGTGTCTGAGGCGGAGTGGGTTGGCTCTAGGGCAGCGGTGCCTGAGGCAGAGATGCTGGGCCCTGGGACAGGTGGGACACTGATGATTGTGACTTCTGACAGCTTAATATGATATCCCGTCTGGGCCACAAAATGAAGTTTCCAATAGCCTCATCGAGAATCTCAATACCCTCAGGTGCGCTGATTTCAAGCTTGTACTTCCTAAAAATCGGCTGCACCGAGTCCACTTGTACCTTGGCGTAACCGGCCGGAATATCTTGACTGTGAAACACATGGCCTGGAATGGCCTGGCCAGTGGCAGCCTCGACAGTGAAGTCTCCCTTGCCGACCGGAACATGAAGAATGCAAGGGGTAGCCTCTTTGATTTCATCCACAGGATATCTCTGGCTATCGAAATGTGTGGACCTGACGCTGCTCTGAAATCCTGGGCAGGTTGGTTGCTCTATCAGCATTAATGCCGCCCTTTCCTTCTCCTTTTCATTCCATATCTTCATGAATTCGATCGTCACCTGTTCTTGTATCTGTTCCTCTAGGGTCTTCTTATATCTATTACGTGTCGTGTACTGGCCCGCATCGTTTGGGAACCCATGCTTCCAGCCCACTTTTGATCCGATGCCTCGAGTGAGACTCGGGTGTTCTTTGTTCCCCAGGGCCTTGGTAAGCAGGTCATTCTCCCTGTCAGGCTCTAGAGACCCTTCCTTAGCAAGCCCTTGGATGGTCTGGGTCACCTCCATAGTCTCGGGGCTATTGAAGGCTAAGTCCCCAGACTCGGTTCGTTGTGACCGAGTGTAGACCCAGTTCCTGCTTCACTCATCACAATTTTCTAAAGGGTTGGGTTTCCCAACCCGGGCAGCCTCTTCTTCTTGCCTCCTCCACTCAGGAATTTTGGGGGCGTACCCAGATGTGCCCAGGTGATGGTGGTGCTTATTCTTCTTCGCAAGTTGCTTGAACGATTCACCCAGTTTGATGGCATCAGGTGTGGTCTTCTGCCTAACAAACTCTGCCCATTGCTCTGGTGTAATTTTTCCGTATTTATTAAAGGGTACCTGATTCTTCTTCACGAATTCCTTGTTGAGCTCACTCTTCCAACCCTGGAAGCTTTTTCCCATAGTTTTCAATGCATTCTGTTTGGCTGCTTCCTCTGTTCCCGAGGGGAATCGGATGGTTCTCTGCAATGTTTCCCATAGGAACTCCTTCGTCTCATCCGACACCAATCGCCAATCAGTTATAGTGATTGGGACGTAATCTTTGACAAGGAATCCACAACCGTTGCGGAATTTGGCGTAGGCCTCACGAGGTGCAATAGGCTCCCCTTCAACACCGACTTGTGTTATTGTATAAATGCCAGACGACAACTTGTTTCTGCTACGCTCGCCCCTTCTTCGTTTCAGCATCGGCCCAGAGGGACCCGAAGTTTCGGGCACAGATGTAGCGGTGGGTTGTGGCGTAGAATGTTGTGGTGCAGATGATCGACGTGAAGATCTTTGCACCCTCACCCTCTAGAGAGAAAATAAATGAGAGTTGACATCAACAGAAGATATTCCTCCATTTAACAAGTATGAAATGCATTGACTCAACTAAATACCTCTTTGGCGGAATCGTACTCGTTGTCACTTTCCCGACGGCGGATCTCCCGCTCGCACGGAACAGGGCTCGGGCTGTGATACGAGCTCGAGCTTTTGCTGCTGTTGGAGGAGGACGGCTGGTGAGGGCTTGGGTCCCTATCCGACCTCTGTGCCGGGGAGGCCTCTATTGCGAGCGTCCTCTGTGCCGGGGAGGCCTCTATTGCGAGCGTCCTCTGTGCCGAGGAGGCCTCTATTGCAACATCCGACATCCTGCTTGCTTCTGGTTTCTTAGGGGTTACTGTCCTCTTCTGCCCCATAGTACTTAATCGACCGCTGGATTATTGTTGTCTAGAAAAAGCTAACAAGTATGCTAGTATGAAAAAAGGGGAATTTAGTAGTAGTGTAAAATGCAAAATGGAGTATCATAGAACACAAGAAAAGAATAGAAATTAGAGAGCAGAGAATGACAATATTGGATTATTCGAACGCCGTATGTGCTTATATGCATGCATGCATGCATACCGTCCTATACAGTAAGTAGTTGTACCAGGGTCTAAGGCCCTCAAGAACTATATATATGCTTGTTAGCTCTGGTCTTAATGCATGTGGTCCCTATGGAGTAAAATTTTGCATTGGATGCCATGAGCAATGTCAAAGTCTAGAAAGAACAAGTAAAGAATGAGGGTCTTCCTTCTGGTGTCACCATAGTGGTAGATTAAGCTTTTGAACAAGGATTTGCTCTATAACCCGGGAAAGGAAGCTTCTACGTGAAGTTTGCGAAAAATAAACATAAGTAGTTGAGTTAGAATAAGTAGTTTTTGCTTATGCCCTTTGCTTCTTCTTTTTCTCCTAGATCCTATATCCCTTCCCCCCCCCCACTAGTAAAGATTTCAGGTCAGTGTTTCTTAAGTCAACCGCCTCTGGAAACCTGTGGAATGTTTTTTTGCTTGTTTGGGAAATACTATTCTATTACATATTAAAGCATCTTAAATATTCTATTACATACTACAGCATCTTAAATATTCTATTACATACTACAGCATCTTAAATATTCTATTACATACTAAAGCATCTTAAATATTCTATTACATATTGAAGCATATTAAATGCATACAAGTCCATAATACAAATTAAAGCTTATCCTAATTGTATACAAATTTCAGGGTTCTATCACATTGAAAAATAATTCGCATAACATTGCACTATTTGCCTTGAACTGTTTTCCCTACACCATCCAGACGCATGTACAGCATCACAGATCTATCGAGGGTTGCTTCTACAAGTTTGATCTTTTCTGGATCTCCAAAAGGCGGCACGTCATCGAATTGATTGTATTCTTCCGCATCCTCCACATTCTCGACTCCGACAATTCTTTGTTTTCCGGCAACAACTACGTGCATCTTTTCATTCGCGGGGTCGATTATATAGAAAACTTATGCGATGTGATCAGCGAGTACCCACGGGTCATCTTTGTGGCCTACAATGCTGAGGTCAACAATTGTGAAGCCATAGTTGTCCACTGCCACGCCATTTGGGTGTTTGACCCATTTGCACCGAAAGATGGGGATCTGCAGATTCACTCCATAGTCGAGTTCCCAGATTTCTTCTACGAACCCATAGTAGGTGACCTTTTCCCCTGTTGTGTCATAGGCTTCTGTTCGAACACCGCTGTTTTGGGTCGTGCTCTTCTTGTCTTTTGCTTTGGTATAAAACGTGTACACATTAATGTCATACGCTTGCCATGACGTAACTAAACTTGATGGGCCACAAGCCAACATTTTAACATTTTTTTTATCTAGAGACTCACCGTCTGGAAGGTTTTGGTTCTTGAACCATGTGGTGAAGTGACGCTTGTGCTCTTTCAAGATCCAATCATACGAGCGGCCTTGATTTTTTGTGTACAACTCATTTAGGTGTTGCTCGACGTACGGCGTCACTAACTGGATCTACTGCAATATGGTGAAATGTGCTTCTTCCACTGCCTTCTAATCATGATCGATGAATCTTTTCTTTCCTTTGGTCCCTCTCCCAGACAACCTCCCCTCATGTCGAGATACAGGTACACCAATGGGATTAGAATCTTTTATGTAATCGATGCAACACTCAACGACTTCCTCGGTACTGTAGCCCTCAATCATGGAACCCTCTGGGTGAGCACGATTCCGTACATAGCCCTTCAGAATGCCCATGTGCCGCTCAAACGCAAACATCTGATGTAAGAATACAGGGCCCAACGCAATTTTCTCATTCATGATGTGAACCAAGAGGTGTACCATGATATCGAAAAAGGATGGAGGGAAGCACATCTCAAGTTGGCACAAAGTCTCTACCAACGAACTATGTAGAGCACCCAGTTTTTCAGCATCGATCACCTTCTGAGCAATTGCGTTGAAGAAGTGACACAACCGTGTGATGACCACCTTTATGTATCTCGGCTTGATACCCCTTCTTGCAATAGGGAGCATCTGCGTCATCATCACATGACAATCGTGAGACTTCATGCCGATTAGCTTCAAATCTTTCATCGAGACTAGGTTCTTAATGTTGGATGAGTAGTCAGTCGAGACTCTCACCCCACGTAAGCACTTGCACAGTGCCTTTTTCTCCTCAGGTGTCAGAGAGTAGCTAGCCGGCGGAAGATAATGTTTCCCATTTGGTCTGTCTTCAGGGTGTAGCTCTGGCCTAATTTCAAAATGCACCAAGTCCTTACGTGACTTGATTCCATCCTTTGTCTTGCCTGGTATGTCCAGTAAGAGGCCAATGATGCTATCACACACATTCTTCTCAACGTGCATGACATCGATGCTGTGACGGACGTGAAGTCCTTCCAGTAGGGCAAATACTTAAAGAAAATTGGCATCTTCTTCCACAGCGTGTTGGTCGGCGTCTCACTTTTCTTCTTCTTTTTACCCTTCGGCGGCTTCCCAAAAACAACCTTGATGCTACTGACCATTTCAAACACTCGTGCCCTGCTGCGAGGTTTTGAGCCAGTATTTTCCTCAACCGTGTTGTCAAAATGTTTCTTCATATTACGGTATATGTGAGTTCTGAGTAAGAATCGTCGGTGGCGGGTGTACACTACCTTCTGTGAGTATGGAAGGTACACAGATGCGGTTTCATCCAAGCACACTGCACATCCTTGCTTACTTTTAACTTGTCCCGATAGGTTAAAAAGGGCGGGATAATCATTGATGGTAACGAAAATCATTGCTTTCAGCGTGAAGTACTGTCGTCGGAATTCATCCCACACTCGGACCCCCTCGTTACACAGTTTCGCCATATCTTCCATCAATGGTTCCAGAAACACATCTATATCGTTGCCTAGTTGTTTCGGTCCTTGGATAAGAGTGGACAACATAAGGTACTTCCGCTTCATGCATAGCCATGGAGGAAGGTTGTAGATGGCCAGGACCACTGGCCAAGTGCTATGTGAGGTGCTCATGTCACCGAAAGGATTCATTCCATCCGTACTCAACGCGAACCTTACATTCCTTGGTTCTTCAGCGAACTCTGGATACATGGCATCGAACTTTCTCCATTGCCTAGCATCAGTGGGGTGTCGAAGCTTAGTCCCATCCTTCTTGTGCTTATCGAAATGCCAACGCATCAGTTTAGAGTCCCTAGGGTTCGAGTACAGGCGCTGCAAGCGGGGTATCACTGGTAGGTACCACATCACCATCGCAGGACTTCTTCTCTTCTTCTCCGCGTTGGAAGAAGTGTCTTCTTCATCACGACCAGCATTACTTTTCTTCTTCTTCGTGTTGGCGGAAGCAACTTCGTCCTCACAATCATCATTCCTCTTGTACCGACTCGCATTGCACACTGGACATCTATCCAAGGCTTCGTACTCTTTACGGTAGAGGATACAGTGGTTCGGACACGCGTGTATTTTTTGCACATCCAATGACAACGGGCAGATAAGCTTCTTCGCCAGATAAGTGGTGGTGGGCAAGGAGTTAGGCTTCGAAAGCATGTTTGCCAAGAGACTCAATAGATCCAAGAAACTCTTGTGGGACCATCCATTGCTGGCCTTCAACCTTAGAAGTTCAAGCACCGAATGCAACATCGTAAACTCCTTATCACAACCCTTCGATTCCTCATACAAAAGTTCCTTCGATGCCTTTTTTAATGCCTCGAAATTATCTAAACCTCTCGTGTCCCTTAAAACATGTGGTTCTGCTTGGCGCAGCATTTCCTCCAGATCAAAGTCAGCATTATCATCCAGATCAAAATCGGCTTCATCATCCATCATAAAATCAATGTCGCCTTCGACTGCTCCCTCATCATCACCATCTACTTGATCAGCAGTGATGTCCTGGTTTGGTTTGCTTGTACGTTGTTCGCCGTGATTGGACCAACATTTGTAATTCTCAACAAAACCTCTCAAGATCAAGTGCGATTTGATTATACTTGATTTGTCCCACAATTTCTGGTTCTTGCAGTCAGAACATGGACAGTACATTTCCTTTGTCTTCTTAGTTAAAGCGTCCTTCTCTACGGCTTCAATAAAAATAGAGAGTCCTTTGATGTATATTTCTCCATGTCTTGGCGCATCATACATCCATGCAATGTCCATCTTTAACTTCAACCACAAAATTAGATACATTAATTAATTAAATAATTAATTTGAAAATCAGAATTAAAAATATTATTATGATTATAATATGCCTACGCAATTGAATCTACATTAACATAAATTTATGACTCAAAATAATGTGAATTCATTACTCTCTCTCTCCCTCTCCCTCTCCCTCTCTCTCTCCCCTAGATCTAGATCTAGAGAAAATATCCCCATTCATGATGAAACCTCCTAAGGCTAAACATCACATTCTAGCTACATTTTTAAAATATAATACTAGAATCATGTGAATCTACACAATTAAATCAATATTGCAACAAATTTGAGCTAATTTGATGATCAAAATAGCAAGAACCATGAGCATCTCTAGATCACATTGAAACTCTAATTTAGCCTTAAATCTAAATTTAAACTTCAAAAAAATGCAAGCTAGGGATGAGATATACATACCTTATTTGGCTCCTCCAAGGAAATAAAAAACAAAACCTCCCCCCCCCCCCCCTATTTTCCAAATCGGCCGCCACAGTAAATGCTTACTGTTTCGAACAGTAAGTCTGTCTGAATGGAGCTGGCCGAGAAGAAGCAGTATTTATGGAGTATTTTCACAGGCAGTTCCTTAAGTGGACCGCCTATGAAAATGAGATCTATTTCCACAGGCGGTCCACGTATGAAACCGCCTGTGGAAATTACTTTTCACAGGCGGTCCTCGGCCGCACGGGGCTGCAGCCACTTTCTCAAGCGGTTCTTCCTACGAACCGCCTGTTCAAATCAATCCTAGGTGTCTCGGAAAATAGGTTTTGTAGTAGTGGAATCTCCATCATACCCATGTATGACACGGTCTCATTCTCCAACAGTAAGAGCTATCTGTACATGAAAATAATTTTCAGATAAGCAAGAGAATACCCTGGATATCTCGGGAGATATAAGTTAAGTCAATTACACTTAGGACTCTCGGTAGGTCACGGCCTCTCTTCACCTGACTATATAGATCAATGTAGGGGTACAGCCAAGTCAATTCAATTCAAGTCAAACAAGGCAAGAGTCTAAGTCTTCAATCCTAGGAAAGAACTTGCCAAATAGCTTAGGGTCTATATCTAGAAACCTAACATTGTAATCTTTTTTTATTTGATACAAGACTCAAATGATATAGGACGTAGGGTTATTATCCTCTAGTAGATCCAAATCTGTCTACATCGCATGTCCTTTTTCTCTGATCTACAGTATAGCTATGAGATCATGTGATGAAAAATTAATTTGATTGGTGAAATTGGCAGAGCAAAGTGATTTATCATAATGACATTTGGTTGATGTTCATAAGTTGCTAAGATATGCTTGAATAGCATAGTTGGTTTGTTGCGTTATCATTAGTTGGGTATGCTTATGTTAGCGTGTTGTTTTTGCTTAGAGTTTGCGTGGTGTTGCGTGAACTGATCTTGAGCCAAGTCGTGAAGGACTTGTACTCATACTCGATTGTTATTTGATTCATGTGCAGGTCTTACTCGAAGGCGAACATGGTCGATGACGGATCAATGAACTAAGTTCAAGGTGGAACTGAGGTTTGGCGACTAGGTTCAGGAGGAACTGAGGTTGTGGTGATCGAGGATGTCATGCGGGACGTTTGAGTTGAGAAAACAATGCATATGGAGACAAGGCTTCACGATGGACGCATGAGGCAATCTGATCGTGAGAGGATGTGAAGACTAATTTGTGGTCAAGTCGGAGCACACATGAGGGAGTCATGCGGTGGCTGGTCTTGAGACAAGAGTTAGTGTCGGAGACGGACTCTGAGTTGGTTACGTATATGCATGTGTGCATGGGAGATGTGCATTCATGATTACATAAGAGTAGTTGGCTAATTGGATTAATTAGCGGAAGTTGTTTGTCCTCTTGTGATTAGAAGAGGATAGAGAACAGATTGAATATGATAGGGAGTTGTAGTTCGATTCGGTCACGTTTGTGTGTATGGCTACCCTATAAATAGAAATGTCTGTTATATTGGGTAGTAGAGGTGAAGAGATAGAGAAACTTGAGAGAGAGCTGTTTTAGGATTTTGTGGAAATCCTTGTTGGATGCTTTGGAGAGGCATCTTGTAAACTCATCTATGCAATAAAAATCAAGTTTCGTAAGTTGATGAGTTGATGATTTGGAATTTTCTCTCTGTTTTATATTCTGCATGCTCGGTTTTGGTTTTCAGTTAGTTTCCTATGTCTATGAAGTTTAATCTTTGCTTAATACATCCAAAACCTTGCTAGAATATATGGTTTTTTATCTGAGAAAATTTCGAGTGGGTTTGGTTTGTTCTCGAGTAGCTTTTTGTCAACTCGACTAAGTTTTGATCTACTCGATACTTATGATGATTTATCTAATGTTGTTGTTCATCTTGGTACACTCCTAGAGAAATGTAACAAGAAAATTAAGAAACATGATGTTTTATTTGAATCGCTTAATTCTGAAATTGCAAGACTTAAGACTTTAATTCCTGATGATTATGCCTGCAAGTCATGTGACTTAATTTATTTTGATCTTACTTCTCGTAGATATGTTCATGCTTCTACTCTTGAGAAACTTAGAGAAGAAATTGAGAACAATGAGAAACTTGTTGTGTTGAATTGCAAACATGTTTAAAATGCAAGTTGTTCAATGTCTGATTTGCATGATTCAATTTCCTGTTCTAATTGCTCAATTCTTGAATTGAATTTGCATGATGCTAATACTGGAGTTTCTCAAATAGCTAATGACATGATTATTCATGAGCTTCTTTCATACTCTAACTATTGTAAACAAAAGAAACTCATGAGTGTTGCTTGTGATAAGTGCTTAGCTCTTTCTAAATGTTGGGGATGATCTCCCCCCCCCCCCCCTTCGTATGGCAAGTCAAAGTCTACCGGTGCTAAACACTCATGGGTGTTACAGGGATGTTTTAGGGAATGCAGGCAAAGATCATGGCGTACCTTCAGTCGAAGCCCGAAGGTTGACCCATATCCTTCATCTGTGCGGGCGAAGGCCAGGACAAGCCTTCGGTCGAAGCCCGGAGGCACGTTCGCGGTTCCTGTCACCCGCGTCGGTGAAGGCGACGATAGGCCTTCGGTCAGTAGCCGAAGGTCGGCCAGTAATTCTATTGATCAAAGGGTGCAAAGGTACTAGTGTATCTTCAGCTAGAGGCCAAAGATCGACTCATGGGGCTAAAAGCCAATTGGTACATCGAAGTTATTGCCAGAGCCTTCGGCTTTAGCTGGAGCTTCGGCCGAAAGACCCCCTTTAGCGCTACCAGGCTCAAGCAATGCTTCGACCGGAGGAGCTTCCGGTGGGTGCGAACAACACTATGGTGTTGATGTTGCACCACTAGGAAGCCATGAAGACAGCACGGAGCGGCTGTCTAGGAAAACGTAACACCGGTGCGGGTCGTGGAAACAAGCGATCATGCACGCCTTGAGCCTTCAGTAGAAGAAGGAGGAAAGGCGCGAGATGAAGAGTGGGAAGACCTGGATGACTTCACAGAGTACGAAGATGAAGATGAAATACAGGAGGAAAGAACAGCCAGGTTAGAAGTCGAAGAGCTTGAGAGGTAGATTACGTAGAAAAAGTGCATGTTGGATAGCCTGGCGGCAAGTCAAAAAGCTGTGGAATATCGCAAGCGGGCGGAGGAAGCTAGGAAGACATTGGAGAAAATGCAAGAAGAAATCGATATGTTGCATCACACAGAGGAAACAGCTCACCACGTGACGCCGTTGGAAGTCGTGGCATGACCGGAGCAGGACCTTCAGCGATGGCCATCCGCAGGCGACCCAGAGTCCCCGCTATCCATTGGCCTGCAGAACCAGCCATGGCCTTCGGGCTTCAAGATGCCTAGAGTAGTAATGTTGGACGGAGAGTCAGATCCAAGAGAATTTGTAATGAGTTTCGAAGCAGCAGTCAAATCCACCAGAGGAGATGATGCAACACTGGCGAAGGCCTTTGTATTGGCTGTAAAAGGGATAGAATGGTCGTGGTACTCCATGTTGCCTTTGAGATCCATCTATTCATGGGAGCAACTGCGTAATGCCCTGTACAGCAACATTCAGGGAAATCGGGCAGACAAGATTACCGTGAGCGACCTCTTTGCACTGAAGCAGCAGCCAACAGAGACATTACAGAGCTATATGCGTCGCTTTGTACACATACGCTGTCAGGCGAAGGGGCTGAGCGAAGACACAATCATCAACGCCACCATACAGGGCATCAGAAGGGGACTCCTGGCAGGAAAGCTTACAAGAAAGAGGCCAGGGAGTGTACAAGAGCTGCTCAACAAGATGGAAGAATATGCAAGATCTGAGCTTGACCACCTTCAGAGGAAAAATTAAATGGTAGCCTCAAAAGCAATAAAAACAAATATGTCGGCTAGGGAGGCAGGTGCTGGCCACTCCAGAGACCGATTGAGGCATGTGAGAAAAGCCAAAGCATCTGAATATACAACAAGGCAAAAAGGGGTCAATCAGATAGACTCCGGTCCAGTCAAAGTAGCTCAAGCGATAAGCGAAGGCCAAAGTGGGGCTACTTGAGGAGGCCGAAGTGGCAGAGGCCGAGGCCGAGGAGGTCGAGGTGGATGGGCTCCGCAAGACCCGGCCACGTTCTACTGTGAGTTACATGGGGAAGGAGCCAGCCATAGGACCAAGCAGTGCCCACAGGTCATAGCCTTGAAAGAAAGCTTAGCAAAGCAATCCTTTGATCAAGCAAGAATCGTACACCACGCTGCACAGTTCAGGCGAGGTGAAGCATGGGAAAACCCCAATCTAGGAATGACATTTGCTAATCAGTGGCGACCGATGCTCATGCCAGTGCAACAATATGCCCCCCCGTGGACTTAGCTCAGCTGGATCAGACAACTAGACAATTGGCCTTCCAAGGGGAGCTACCTCCGCCTCCACCAAGACCAGCGATCGAAGCACCACCGGAGACCAGCAGGTCGGTGAACACAGTAAATCGTGGATACAACATGGTGTTGGCGATCTCAGGAGGATCTAATCAGGAGACAGAGTCCAAGAGGTAGCGAAAAGAATATGTGCGAAGGATTAACCACATTGGTGTAGGACCAACTTACGTTCACTCAAGATGGTCCAATGTGCCCATCACATTCTTGCAAGATGACATGAGGGTTCTAGATTACCCACACACTGACGCCTTCATGATTACAGCAAACATTTTGGGAAACGAAGTGCATAGAATCCTGATAGATAGTGGAAGCTCGACGGATATCATCTTTGCGGATGCCTTCGACAAAATGGGTTTACGGCAAAGCGACCTGGACCAGGTTGGGTCTCCATCGCCAAGCTTCAGCGAAAACGCAATCAACGCTTTGGGAAAGATAACAATCCCGGTGTCATTTGGCGAAGGGTCAAATTTCCAGACAGAGGATATTACCTTCGATGTGGTCGATATCAACTCTCCATATAATGCGATATTCAGGCGGGGAGTCCTGAAAACATTCGGAGCAATACCGCACCATGCACCTGTGTATGAAAATGCCGGGTCCCAGAGGCGTCATTACAGTGCTCAGAGATCAGCAAGTGGCTCATAGAATCGAAGTAGGAATCACTCCAGGTCAGCGAAAATGCCCATATGGTGACGGATCCTTCGGTGGATCTCGGGGAAAGTGAGGTCCAGCCAAAGGTGAAGAAAGTGGCAAAGGCTAAACTGGAAGGGGAGACCAAAATAGTGCCACTACATCCAGATAAACAAGATAAAAAATCATCATAGGGGCGGAGGTCAGAGAGGATGAACAGCGAGAATTGATAAAGTTCATTCACAGCAACGAGGATATCTTCGCCTGGTCTCCAAAGGACTTGCAAGGAGTCAGTAGGGAAATCATTCAGCACACTCTAAATATAGACCCCAGTGCGAAGCCAAAGAAGCAAAAGCTTCAGATGAAAGGGAAGAAGCAGCGAAGGCTGAAGTAAAGAAGCTGCTCGACGCTGTCGTGATACGTGAAGTGTTGCACTCAGAGTGGCTGGCCAACCCCAGTGCTAGTTAAGAAAAGTAATGGCAAGTGGAGAATGTGCGTAGACTTCACAGACCTAAATAGGGCTTGTACGAATGATGATTTCCCATTATCTAGAATTGATCAGTTGGTGGACTCCGCGGCTGGTTGTGAAATGTTGAGTTTCCTAGATGCATACTCCGGGTACCACCAAGTTTGGATGGCAAAGGAGGATGAGGAGAAGACAAGTTTCAGAACATCCTTCGGCATATACTGCTTTGTGAGGATGCCCTTCGGCCTCCGAAATGCTGGCGCAACCTTCACTAGGTTGGTGCAAACAGTGTTAAGCTCAAAAATAGGGCGAAATATCCTAGAATATGTTGATGATATAGTGGTCAAGAGTGCCAGAAAGAGCCAACATCTCGAAGACCTATGGGAAACCTTCGAAAATTTGTGAAGGGTAGGGCAAAAGCTAAACCCAGAAAAATGCACCTTTGGAGTACAGTCCGGGAGGCTATTAGGGTTCTTGGTGTCGAAGAGGGGCAACGAAGTAGAACCCCAAAAGATCCAGGCAATAATAGACACGAAACCTCCACAGAGCAGAAAACAAGCACAACGCTTGGCAGGCAGGTTGGCGGCACTGAATCGGTTCATTGCAAAATCTGCAGAGTGAAGCCTAGCTTTCTTCAAGATGTTAAAAAGCTTCGACCAATTCAAATGGGGTGCGGAGCAGCAAGAAGCCTTTGATGAACTGAAGAACTATCTAACGGAGCTCACAGCCCTATCCAGTCCCGATCCCGGGGCTGATTTGTTGTTGTACATAGCTGCATCCCCTTCGGCAGTAAGCACTATACTTGTGCAGGAGAGGCATGAAAATAACAAGCTACAACAGTTCCCAATATACTACGTGTTAGAAGCTCTTGCGGGCCCGAAGAGATTCTACACCGAAATGGAAAAGGTGGCATACAAACTGGTAATGGCATCGCGCAAGCTTCGTCATTACTTCACGGCTCACAAGATCACAGCGCCAACCTCCTTACCCCTTCGTGACATGTTTGAAAATCGGGAAGCTACAGGAAGTATGGCAAAATGGGCTGCAGAGGTCGCCCCACTCATGATAGTTTTTTTGGCAAGAACAGCAATGAAGTCCCAGGCGTTAGCGGAGTTCGTAGCAGAATGGACGCCGCTTGCCGAAGCCCCGGTAGAAGAACCGTCAGACCTGGTCTGGATCGCATATTGCGATGGGGCATGGGGTGCTACAGGAGCAGGTGCGGCAGCGGTACTATCTTCGCCTTCGGGCGTAAAACTAAGATATGCTGCCAGACTAGAATTTCGATCTTCAAACAATGTCGCGGAGTACGAAGTCATCCTCCTTGGCCTTCGCAAGGCGAAAGCTTTGGGCGCCTGAAGGGTGCTGCTTAAGACGGACTCTAAAGTAACAGCAAGCCAGATTGACAAGACATTTCAGAAAAAAGAACCAGAGCTTGTTAAGTACAGGGCAGCAGTCCAAAGCATGGAAAAGTACTTCCTTGGGTTCATGGTCAAGAGTATATCGAGGAATGACAACTTCAAAGAAGATGACCTCGCCAAAGCCGCAGCACAAAATCTGTCAATACCGCCAGATGTATTCTACCAAAAGTTGAGCATGCCAGCTGTAGATGACTCTTCGCGGATAACATGTTCTGATGCCATGATTGAAAATGAAGATTGGTGCTCTCCAATAATGGCTTACCTTCGTGGCTATTATGATCCCCAAGATAATGTTGAAGTGAAGCACATGGCCCAAAGAGCGAAAAATTACAAAATTGTGGGAAACAATTTGTACAAGGTCAGAGTTTGTGCACCTTGGCTACGGTGCATATCTCAGGAGGAAGGATAAAGTTTGCTGAGAGAAAAACACGGGGTACTGTGTGGCTCACATGTGGGCACTCGAGCCTTAGCCGGAAAGGTATACAAACAGGGATTCTTTTGGCCGAAGGCGCTTAGTGATGTGGATAACATAGTTCGAAGTTGTATGCAATGCCAGTACTGGGCGAAGGGGTCAAACAAGCCTTCAATGAAGACATAGCTCATTCCACAAATTTGGCTGTTAACACGATGGGGAATTGACATTGTCGGCCAGCTGCCGGTCGCTCTAGGGAACTTGTTCTATGCTGTCATTGCAGTCGAATACTTCTCCAAATGGGTGGAGGCAATGCCGCTCGTAAACATAACATCAAAAAATATCCAAAAATGCTTGTGATAGAACATCATCTGCCGTTTTGGAGTCCCGCGTGAAGTGACCGTGCTCAATGGCACCCAATTTGATAGTGCAGGATTCATGCATTTATGCGAAGGCTTGGGAATCAAAGTCCATTTCGCATTCGTATATCACCCACAGTCAAATGGAGCTGTGGAAAGGGTGAATGGTATCATCTTCGCTGGTGTTGTGAGGCATCTGCAAGGTCTGGTGAAAGGAAAATGGGTCGAAGAGCTACCGAAGGTCTTATGGTCTATAAGAACAACGGTAACAAGACCAACCGGTTTCACACCGTTTCGCCTTCTCTTCGGCGTGGAAGTGATGACTCCAGAAGAATGTAAGAACAAATCATTTAGGGTCATAAATAAATTGGTGCAAAGTGAAGAATTAACATCAAAAGATGCGCTCAAGGAAGTGAGATTGCAGGCTGCCGAAAATTTGAACAAGTACCAGGAGGAGACTAGAAGGTGGAGAGACAAGAAAATATCCTTAAAGAACTTCGTCCCTATAGATCTGGTGTTGCGAAGACTCAGCAATGCTTCATCAGTGGGAAAACTGCAAAGCAAGTGTGATGGCCCTTTCTTGGTCAAGAGGTCATTAAGGCCCAGCTCATATCACTTGGCTACTCTGGAAGGTGAGGAACTCCCGCATACATGGAATGCGGATAACCTTCACAAGTTGTACATGTAATAGCAGTGAAAGTCTTCGCACCTCTGAGCAAAGCACCCGTTCCAGGGCAACATTTATGTAATTTTCTTTTCTTTTCATGTAATAAAAAATGTACGGGAACTGCACTCTTTTCCTCATAGGGGGAATCCTTCGTTAGGGCGTGAGGTTTTTAATGAGGTAGGGACTAAGAGTGCCTGCCCCCGCACCGAAGGAAAAACAAACCTTTGAAAGAAAAAAGTAGAAGTGCCGCTTGACTTAAAAGAAGGCGGCACACTTCTTGCTAAAAAGTCGGGGGCTAAGAGTGCCTGCCCCCGCACCGAAGGAAAAACAAACCTTCGGAAGAAATAAGCTGAAGTGCCGCTTGACCTAAAAGAAGTCAGTGCACTTCTCACTAAAAAGTCGGAGGCTAAGAGTGCCTGTCCCCGCACCGAAGGAAAAACAAACCTTCGGAACAAAAAGCCAAAGTGCCGCTCGACCTAAAAGAAGACGGCACACTTCTCACTAAAAAGACGGGGGCTAAGAGTGCCTGCCCCCGCACCAAAGGAAACAAACCTTTGGAAGAAAACCTAAGTGCTGCATGACTTAAAAGAAGATGACGCACCTCTCGGCCAAAAGTCGGGGGCTAAGAGTGCTTACCCCCGCACCGAAGAATAAGGTTGCATCTAGGTACCTACGGCAAAAGGTCAGGGGGGATGGCATTGTTAGCAGATCTTAAACATCCACTGCCGCCGAAGCATCCCCTCAGCTAAAATATCGGGGATGATGACACTCGAGAAAACGCTTCGTGGGCGATGCTCTCAAAGTTCCTGTGGCCCTAGAGTCAGGTGAACAGCGTTCGCTGAGGGAGGCTTCGCTTGTGTCATTGCAAAATGTTCCTAACCTTCCAACAGCATTGCAAAACGGCTTTATTAAAATCACACTTCAAGCGCGGTGCCGCCGAAGGAGCAACTCAACCTCCCAAAAATGAAGTAACATTAAATGTAAAAAACACTTTTTATTCTGCAAAGTGATCAATATCAGGATCCACAAAATCCTTATACCATCGACTAAAACCAAATTGGAAGGCTATGCCTTGACTAGCATGAAAAGGCATAGTTGGGTCCAATGGGGACCCAACATAAGAAGACGAAGGGGAGGGAGATACATGAGGGGCGCTCCCACCTTCGGTGTATTGCACTAACTGTGAAGAGGGTCCTCGGTGGTAACAAAGCTGAGGTTGGCGAGGTAGAAGTCCATCGATGTTGTCCTCTGGCTCGAGCTTTGGATCGATGAGAATAGGTGGAGGTTTGACATCTCCCCGCGTAATCCGACGTGAGTTACGCTCAGCTCTACGGGTAACCAAAGCCGAAGGGCTAAAATGCTTTGGTTATGTTATTCATCGCATCCTATGCCCTACACTTCACCTCCCAGTACCGCTCGAATTCAATATCTGGATGGCTGCGGAGAAAGGAGTCCCAGCAAGACCAAGACACAAAAAATTGTCCCGCATCATAGTAATGGGAGCAACGTCTTCGGCTACTTGCGTAGTGTCCAAGGGGAGGACTTGCGTAGGGAGCGCAAATAATCAAGAACATTTTGCAACAAGTAAAAATAGTATATATTGCATTGCTAATATATATTACATCGCCCCAGTTTATAACAAAATTTCAAGAGCCAATGTGACGCTTCGCGCTATTTCGTCACACCTTCCCTATCTCTTCGGCTGTTGCGGTCGTAGCTTTAGCCGAAGGGTCGTCCCTCACCTTCGCCTGCAACAGAAAGATTTCTTCAATGTGCACACGACTAAACCAACTAAATAAAAAATGGTAATAAGAAACAACGTACTCGGTGGCAGTTCCTCTCCTCCTCCCAGAGGGCAAGATCGCGGCCATGTCTACACCAATAATTGGTGGTGAATGATCGAGTGGTGGCCTTCGACACCCTCGACACGGCCGAAGTAGACATGTCTGTTGGATACCGGAAGGTTGGCTTCTGGAGTGCAACGTGATGGTCGCAGCCAGTCATTTCAATTGATTATACAAGGCTCCGGGCTGAGACCATTGCACAGAAGTCGCCATACAATTGAGCCGCAGGGAGAAGGCTTCCGCTGGTTTCATTAATCCACCCTATAAGACCACCCAGCTTGACAATATCAAGTGTTGGGGGTGTGGCCGAAGCACCAATCCCTTCAAAGGTGCTGCTGATGGCTTTGCATGCGGTGACAGCCTTCGGCTCTAGCTCTGCAAGTACATTCAAGGCATCTTCGGACAAAGCCTTTGCCTCATTCAGCTCTTCATGCAACCGCTGTGCTTTAGCGGTTTCAGCAGTGCAGAGTGCCTGTAGGTCAGAAACTTGTGCTTTGGATGATTGTAGATTTTATCGCAAGCATTTGACCTCTTTGGCGCTCTGTTTCTCTGAGCGGAGGGTGCTTAGTTCCTTGTCAAGTTGTTTCAGACGCGACTCGGATTCCCTCGTTCGGCATGCAAATTTGCTCTTCTGGCCTTCCGCTTTTTCCGCCCACTTTTGCAACATGTCCCTTTGTGCCTCCGCGTTCCTGGTGCGGGCTTTGTAATTTTCAGCTTGTTTGCGCTGAGCCCGCGAGATAAGCATAGCCATGGATGTCGTACAGGTATGACAGCAAGTAACAAAATGACAAGGAAACACAAACATAATAAAACATAGGAATATACCTTCGCAATCACCACGTCCAAAGCGTCGAGGAGTTCGGCGGTGGGCTTCCGGTTGAGGGAAATCTCAAGCTCGGGCAAGATGAAGGTACTGAAGATCTTCTTGGCTTTGCTGACCTCCCTAGAGCTTGGTTCAAACAAGGAAATCTTAAACGCCTCAGGCTCGATAGCCTTTGCATTAATCAACCGTGGCTCATCAGTCCTTTCCCGCCGCGGTGGGGCATGGTGGGCGTAGACTCCTCTGTATCAGTGGCTCTGTGGCCAGTGGATGACTTGTCGGAGGACGAGCTCGAGGATGAAGAGGACGAAGAGTTAGCTACAGCCTCGATATTTTTAGCCCCTTCGACCTCGGCATCCCTGGCCGTAGTTTCGATGATGGTGCGTGTATCCACCGGATCCTCCTCGTCATCGCTCAGGATCAGCATGGGAAGGTCCACATGAGAGCAAAACACCGACTTCGGCGAGGGGCAAAGACCCTGAGTGACCTCGGGCAGCTCTTGCTGTAGGGGCATGGCGCAATGCTACTGTACCCTCGGGAGTTACCTCCTAGCGAGCGTCGTCAAAGGTGACTTCACGCGTCGTCAACCGAAATGCATCAGCTCCCTCAAGCCTTCGATGGGCCAAAGGGGTCAGTGTTGAGACAAATCTTCCAGTTTACAGGCTTGGCCCATCGAAGATGAACCTTACCCATAGGGGGCTACTGTTGGGGGTGATCTCTCCCACCTCCCCTTCGTATGGAAAGTCGAAGTCTACCGGTGGCTAAACACTCATGGGTGTTGCAAGGATGTTTCAAGGAATGTAGGCGAAGATCATGGCATACCTTCGGTCAAAAGCCCGAAGGTTGGCCCATATCCTTCATCCGTGCGGGGGAAGGCCAGGGCGGGCTTTCGGTCGAAGCCTGGAGGTAGGTGTTCGGTTCCTGCCACCTACGTCGGCGAAGGCGACGACAGGCCTTCGGTCAGTAGCCGAAGGTCGACCAGCTATTCCGCTGACCGAAGGGTGTGAAGGTACTAGCGTATCTTCGGCTGGAGGTCAAAGATCAATTCATGGCGCCGGAGGGCAATAGCGAAGCTCGTGGTGAACCTTCGGCCGCAAGCTAAGGAGGAGCATTCAGCGCAGCCATGAGATTGGCCGAAGACCACAAATGGACGTCGAGGCCCACTTAACTGCACAGGGCAGAGTTGTAATTATGTAAATATACTTGATTGTATCATAATGCCCTCGAATATGCTGGGAATGTAGCAGGTGAGGGGGTGAAACTGTAAACCCTAGCGTGGAGTGGTTGACTACAAGCTATAAATAGGGCCATACTGTACCCGAGATGGGAGGAATCAATCGAGACTATTTGCCTCTAAACACGTGTCACACCCAGAAGCCTTCGGCTTTCCTTCGGAGCGAAGGTTTTCCTTGTTCAGGACTTCGGTTCCAACACTAAACAAGTTGATTACTTGAAAGGAACTTTAGAACGTTTTTCTAAGGGAAAGAAAAATCTGAACCTAATTTTAGATTCATCTACGTAATGTACATGTAAACAAGGTTTAGGTTTTGATCCTTATGCTCGTTCTAAGACAAATGCACCCACTATTGTTAGAACTCTTGGTTGTGGAAAATTGAAATTCTTGCTGAATATGAACCTAAGAAGGTTGTTTTTAAGTCTGTTAGACTTTTATCCTCTACAATGAATGCAAATGTTGCTTCTTCTTCAAAATCCATACATTGGGTTAAGTACATTTGCACTCATTGTGGTAGAGATGGGCATTTAGTAGATTTTTGTTTTAGACTAGCTAAACAATAAAATAAAGAAAAGTCTAAGGCTAGGTCTAATTTTTGAAAAGCACATTTTATCCCTCGTGAGGTTGTGGCACCTCATTTCTTGCCTCAGGTGAAACAGTCATCACCTTTTACTATTTGTGTAACTCGAGTTGAACCTACTCGAGCTTCTCAAGTCAAGTCTACTTGCACTACTCGTGTTTTGCCTACTCGTGTTGTTGGTCGAGTGACTCGGTACTTGATTCCTAAAAGCTTTATTACTAACCCCGGTACTGAGGCATCAACATCTTCTATTTTCTTGTAGGCTTCTCGAGCGAGGAAGGAGAACATTTGGCTAGTCGATTCCAGATGTTCACGCCACATGTCTAGTGATAAAAATTGGTTCTCCTCCCTTGTACGTGCATCTTATGCTGAAAGTGTTACTTTTGGAGACTCTTCTTCTACCTTAGTTGTTGCAAAAGGTACAGTGCAGGTAAATGAGAAGTTTATGTTCAAGGATGTTGCGTTAGTCGAGAACTTAAAATTTAACTTGCTTTCTATCTCACAAATGACTGATGAAGACCTTCAGGTGCGCTTGAAGAAAAATGAATGTAAAGTATTAGATGCTTCAAGTGATCTAGTTTTTAGATTCTCATGTTTTGGAAGAGTTTTTAAGGCTGATTTTGATGCATCATCTTCTTCTAAGCTTAGATGTCTTGTTCCTAATGTTTCTAAAGATTTATTCTTTTGCATCATAGTGATGCATGTTTGCCCAATCTTCTGAAGGTAATATGATAAGTTGATTAGTGGAGTTTCGACGTTGATGATCCAAAGGCTCCGATCAAGAACAGATCAAGAATCCTCGCAACCACTACACCACTACTTCAGGGTTATCAACCAGGCCAAGACATTGTTGACCTTGCCAAGAAGGCTTTCCTTGCAAGCGAATCGAGAAAACAAGCAAGAACAGGTAGATGCCATCTGAATATTGCTAATTACCAATGAAGCACTCGAGTTTTGGGGTTCAACAATCCGATAAACGGTGAAACTATATTAAACAAAATAATCTAAGCTAAACCCGAGCCTAAACTACAATGGCTACTGTGTATATATAGGGGGGTGTGAGTATGTCAACCTAGGGTTGTGCAACCGTGGAGAGAGACATGCACAACCTGGACTCACTCCAACACGATTACAAAACCCGGCAGGGTTCAAAACAGTGATGCAGCACATTATTCCTTTGACTCTAACTAAACTATAAGGAATATTTTGTTGAGCTCATATCCATTGGAAAGGGCTTGTCGTATGCCCTCCAGAATATCCAAGATTGCCTAAAATAGACTTCGTATGAGAGAGTTATGCCCATTTTACTACGTGTTGTCCTGGAACTCGACTTAGACCGTGACCACGACTTCGATCACGACCACGACTTCGACCACGACCACGACTAGAGCTCAGCCTTGAGTCCGAGTAGACTTGTCCTTCGAGGAGTGACATCCGAATAAGGTTGTCGTGCTTCTCCCATATTCCTATGCAATAAAACATCACAAGAATTTAGTAGGAATCCATCCAAGGAAACATGAACAGCAAGGAACAAGTTTACCTGGTGGTCTAATTGTCATGCACGTGCTCTTGTAATTGAACCTTGTATGATTTGAGGATTATTGGTGGTATTGATCGTATCCGAAGGAGCCATGGGCTCATCATCCTCCCCCTCTTGAATTGGAGTTGTCCTCGACTCAAGCTCATCTTCTTCTCCCAAATATGGCTTCAAATCTGAAATCTTAAACATGGGACTAACCCCAAAATCTGCAGGTAGGTCAAATTTGTATTCTTTGTCATTGATTTTCTCAATTATCTTAAATGGTCCATCAGCTCTAGACATCAACTTTGATTTTCTTAGTTCTGGAAACCTATCCTTCCTGGAATACAACCAAACTAAATCACCCAGTTCAAATTTTATTTCCTTCCTACCTTTATTTCCAGCAATCTTATACTTTTCAGTCATGCTCTCTATATTCTTTTTAGTTGTGTCAGGCAACTTAAGAATAAACTCAGCACGTTTCTTAGCATTTAAATTACTTCTTTCAAAAGTAGGCAAAGGTAGTAAATCAATAGGACCAGGGGATTAAAAACATACACTACCTGGAACGGACTTACCTTAGTGGTGGTGTGTGCCGACCTATTGTAAGCAAATTCAATATGTTGTAAACACTCTTCCCACATCCTCAAATTCTTCTTTAGAACTGCCCACAACATGGTCGATAATGTGCGGTTGACGACCTTTGTTTGACCATCAATTTGGGGATAGCATGTAGTAGAAAATAGTAGCTTTGTCCCCAATTTATTCCAATGTGATCTCCAAAAGTGACTCAAAAACTTTGTGTCACGATCCAAGATGATAGTATTAGGCACTTCATGTAGTCGAACGATTTCCCTGAAAAACAAATCAGCTATGTTTGTAGCATCATCACTCTTGTGACAAGGTATAAAATGTGCTATTTTAGAGAATCGATCCACAACTACAAATATGCTATCCCTCCCTCTCATTGTCTTAGGCAATCCTAAAACAAAATCCATGGAAATATCCTCCCAAGGTACACTAAGAATGGGAAGAGACATATAAAGGCCATGTGGATTTAAGTGAGATTTAGCTTTATTGCAAGTGGTGCAACATGACACGTAGCGCTCGGCATCATGTCTCATCTTTGGCCAAATGAAATGAGCGGTCAGCACATCTTTAGTCTTCTTTGCTCCAAAATGTGTCATCAATCCTCCTCCATGCGCCTCCTTCAACAACAAAAGACGAACGGAGCTAGCTGGAATGCATAGCTTGTTAGCACGATAGAGCAATCCGTCATTTAGCACATATTTATTCCATGGTTTCCCTTCTGTACAATGTTCAAGCACTTCTTTAAAGTCTAAGTCAGCAGCATATAAGTCCTTAATGATCTCTAAACCAAAAATCTTATGATCAAGTTGAGATAACATGGTATAACACCTAAAAAGCGCATCAACAATCACATTGTGTTTTCCTTTCTTATGTTTTATGACATGTGGAAACGACTCAATAAATTATATTCATTTAGCATGTCGTTTATTCAGTTTAGCTTGACTTCTAATATGTTTCAGCGATTCATGATCAAAATGTGTAACAAATTATTTGGGCCATAGATAATGTTGACAAGTTTCAAGAACATGAACTAAAGCATACAATTCTTTATCATAAGTGGAATAATTCAGACTTGGCCCACTTAACTTCTCGCTAAAATAAGCAACAAGTTAACCTTCTTGAATTAGCACACCTCTAATTCCAATCCCACTAGCATCACATTCTAGTTCAAAGGTCCTACAAAATCAGGGAGTTGGAGCAATGGAGCATGGATAAGTTTCTCTTTTAATAACTTGAATGCTTTTTCTTTTTCAGGTCCCCATTTAAAAATTACTCCTTTCTTTGTCAACTCGTTTAATGGACAGCAATGGTGTTGAAAATCCTACACAAATTGTCAATAGAAACCCGCAAGACCATGAAAAATTCTTACTTGAGTAACAGTCTCAAGGGTCGGCCAGCTCTTTACGGCTTCGATTTTTGCTTCACCACCTCTATTTCCTGTGGAGTAACAACATAGCCAAGAAAAAAAAAACTCAATCCATGCAAAAGGTGCACTTTTCGAGGTTACCGAACAAACGTGCATCTTTCAAAGCATTAAAAACAGCACGTAAATGATCAAAATGTTGTTCTTGTGACTTGCTGTAAATCAAGATATCATCAAAGTAAACCACCACAAATCTTCCAATGAAAACACATAAAACTTCATTCATCAATCACATGAAAGTACTAGGTATATTAGTTAACCCAAAAGGCATTACAAATCATTCATACAAACAAAACTTTGGTTTAAATGCAGTCTTCCATTCATCTCCAAGTTTCATTCTAATCTGGTGGTATCCGCTTCGCAAGTCAATTTTAGTGAAAATTATAGAACCACTCAATTCATCATGCACGTCATCTAACCTAGGGATAGGGTGACGATATCTGATAGTAATATTATTGAAGGCTCTACAATCAACACACATACGCCAACTACCATCTTTCTTAGGAACCAAAAGAACGGGAACAACACAAGAGCTAAGACTTTCTTATACATACCCGCGGTCCAAAAGGTTTTGGACTTGTCATTGAATTTCCTTAGTCTTTTCCGAATTGGACCTATATGCAGCACGGTTTGGCAAAGTTGCTCCCAGAATCAAATAAATTTGATGCTCAATCCCTCGAATAGGTGGTAATCCCGGGGTACCTTTGCTAGAAATACATCCACAAACTCCTGCAAAAGATTAGCAACAGTAGGAGGCAAAGAGGTAGATATATCCTCAAGTGAAACTAAAGCATCTTTGCATATCAAAGCATAGCATGGTAGCTCATTATCACAAATTTCAACAAGGTAAGATTTAGTGTCAAGCATAACATACCCTTTCAGTTTATTTTCATCGAACTTAGAAGTTGTTATTGCTTTCTCCTTTTTGGGTGGAAAAACTTTTTCCGCTACTTGCTGATTTTTAGATTCATTCTCAAGCTCTTTTCTCTTATTTTCAGCTATCTCTTGTTCACATTTCACAATTTCAGCAGGGGTTAAAGGTAGAAAAGTTATTTTCTTTCCTTTATGCATAAGAGTGTACTTATTACTTCTACCATGATGTGTTGCATCAGTATCAAACTCACATGGTCATCCTAGCAAAAGAAAGTATGCTTGCATGGGAACTACATCAAAATCAGCACAATCATGGTATGAACCAATAGAAAAATGCACCCTAGCTGTTTGGATTACCTTCACCTTACCACTATTGTTGAACCACTGAATGTAGTATGGATGAGGATGTGTTCTTATCGGCAAGGAAAATTTATTGATCAAATCTGAACTTACCAAATTGTTGCAGCTTCCTCTCTCAATAATGACTCGAACATGAAAGTCTTTGACTATGAGGAACATCTGAAATAGATTTTGGTGTTGTAACTGTTCCGCTTACTCCATTTGAGTACTTAACACTTAATACACAATGAGTGTTCTATAATTCTCCGTAGCAACTGTACTCAATTCTTCTTCATGGTCAATATCCATCTCGAGTTTGTCCTCTTTATCTGCAAGGTTAGTTCCAAGAGCATATTCATCCTCAACATCACTAGCACTTACATATCCACCATCCTCTATTGCAATGTATGCTTGCTGACTTGGGCAATCCTTCGTGATGTGACCCATTCCCTTGCATCGGTGGCATACAAACCCGGTCGATCGTCCTGTAGAGGCAACCGAAGAAGAGCTCTTGGCTGGACCCTGCACATTTACGGATTTGCTTACCTCAGGAGCGTGTGACGGTGTTGAGGGTACTACTGAACGCGCCCTACTCGAGAAGGGGGTAACAGACTGTGAAGCTGAATGTGGGGCTCTTTTCTCTTGACCCAGCGTTGATTTTTAAGAATTCGAGTTTCCAAAATTGTTCCTTTGCCTCTGTTGTTGTCCCTGCAATTCTCTTTCTGCCAAACACGCAAGTTAGAATAATCCAGGAACACTATCGTACACTTTGTAATCAACTATGTCCTGAATTTCACACCTTAACCCTCCATAAAAGTGTGTCATTGTAGCCTCTTCATCCTCAATAATATCACAACGTAACATACTAATTTGTAGCTCCTGATAATATTCTTCTACGGATCTATCACCTTGGTTTAAGCACTGCAATTTCTTACGCAAATGACGTTTAAAAGAGGGTGGAACAAATCTGCTATGCATAGCAACCTTTAAAGCATTCCATGTCGTAGGCGCTAATCTATCGATGCAAACTCTATTCCACCAGATGATTGCAAAATCTTTAAATTCACTAGTGGCTTGCCTAACTCTATGCACTTTAGGAACCAGATTAGCATTAAACTTCTGTTCGACTGTTATCTCCCAATCTAAATACTTTTTAGCATCATAAGCACCTGCAAAAGATGGTATAGTAAGCTTAACCTTAGCAAATGGATCATCATTAACATGTGGGTTATGTTGCTGAAAATCATTACCTCTCATACCTTGATGGTTGAAGTTCAATTGCCGTTGTGGTGCATCAAAGGCATCACATTATTGCCTCAAAATTTCTTCATCCGTGATGGACTCCTCTTGTTCATGAGTTGCAACATGAGGATCCAGTCGACCATTGTTCGGTGGATTAACCAATCAATCAAAGCGTGTATTGAGTATTGCAATGCTTTCATTGAGTCGTTGTGATACAGTATTGGTCCTCGCAAGCTTCTCGTCAATGTCATCACTAATAGTGTGCCGATGATCATCCAACAACATTGTGAGTTCTTCTCTCAAAACACACTCTTTCACATCCGATGTTTGATCTACCATGGTTAGTAGTAGACAGAAGATAACAAAAATTATTATCCCTATCGACTACTAGGTGGTGGAGGTGGAGTCACACACTCTTAAGCGTCTTACCATGCTCTTGCAAGTGTTCTTACCATACACAACAGTTGGCACAACCGATGGCTGGTTCGTGATACCTTATCAGGTGCAAGTCAGGTAGTTGCAAGGGGAGAAACCGTTCTGATCGAGAGAAGGTGTAGCTTGGAGAGGCAATATTTAGTAGCAAGAAATAGCAATAATTGAAATCAGATTAGCAAAGCTGAATAAAAGTCCATAATTCTCATCCTAGTTGCTGGCCCGAACACGTTCGTAGAACTAGCTCAAGCAAGCTAAAAACTATAACAGACAGCAACACAATGGAACAAAATTTGCAATGCAAACTGATTCCTTTTTTTAATTCTCTCTCTTCTTTTTTTTACTCTTTGCTTCTTCTCTTTTTTTTTCTTTGCTTCTTTCTTTCTTTTCTTTTCTTTCTCTTTTTTTTGCGAATGTGACACAAACTCAAAACTCTTATACTGTCTTTTCTAAGACCAGTGAAGTATGTAGGTCACAAACTTTTTTCGGAGAGTAGGGGTATAAAGGTAATAAAAAGATTCGAGAAGGTGGACGACAACGACTAAGTGGTCGGATCCGACAAGGTGGGTGGAGTGACTGGTTGAACAATGAGTGATTGGGCGGAGTGACTGGTCGGATCCCGAGTGGTTGGTCAGAGTGACTGGTGGGTGGTCGGAGTGACTGTTCGGGACCTAAGGGGTGGTTGGAGTGAGTGGTCGGGACACGAGGGGTGGTCGGAGTGACTGGTCGGGACCCCAAGTGGGACACAAACTCGGCTATAGTAGACTAAGCAAGCCGAGTAACTCGACAACTAAACTAGAAATGACTCGACGCTAGAAACTAGAACATGATGACTCGACCAGTAACACGACACTGACGATGGACTCAAACTCAACAATGCAAAAACTGAAAAACAAAATTGCGAAAGGTACAAAGTAGTTTGGACAGCGGAAAACTAAGATCTAAATCCTTTTTTTGTGGGGTATTTTTCTAGACTCTGGGTAAAGGAACTCGATGAAACGAAAGGGATAACTGAGATTACCTAACGGGCAACCGAGGCTTTGATACCACTTGATGCGCATTTGCTCGATCTTTCGAAGGTAATATGATAAATCGATTAGTCGAGTTTTGACGTTGATGATCCAAAGGCTCCGATCAGAACAGATCAAAAACTCTCACAACCACTACACCACTACTCCATGGTTATCAACCGTGCCAAGATGCGGTTGGCCTCGTAAAGAAGGCTTTTCCTGCAAGCGAATCGATAACACAAGCAAGAACAGGTAGATGCAATTTAAATATTGCTAATTACCAATGAAGCACTCGAGTTTTGGGGTTCAACAAACCGATAAATAGCTAAACTGTATTAAACTGAATAATCTAAGCTAAACCCGAGCCTAAACTACAACGGCTACTGTGTATATATAGGGGGGGCCTAAGGAGGTCAACCTAGGGTTGTGCAACTGTGGAGAGGCGTCCACAACCTGGACTCTGACTCCGACATGATTACACAACCCAACAGGGTTCAAAACGGCAACACAACACCTTATTCTTTGACACTGACTAAACTATAAGGAATATTTGGTCGAGCTCATATACATTGGAAAGGGCTTGTCGTAAGCTTTCCAGAATGTCCAAGATTGCCTAAAATGGACTTCGTATGAGAGAGTTATGCCCGTTTTACTGACGTGCTGTCCTGGAACTCGACTTTGACCACGACCATGGCTTCGACCACGACCACAATTTCAACCACGACCACAACTAGAGCTTAGCCTTGAGTCCGAGTAGACTTGGCCTTCGAGGAGTGACATTCGAATAAGGTTGTGGTGCTTCTCCCATGTTCCTATGCAATAAAACATCACAAAAAATTAGTAGTAATCCATCCAAGGAAACATGAAAAGCAAGGAACGAGTTCACCTGGTGGTCTAATTGCCATGCACGTGCTCTTGTAATTGGACCTTGTATGAGTTGAGGATTATTGGTTGTATTGATCATTTTCGAAGGAGCCATGGGCTCATCACATAGACTTGGTCATGTTGGTATAGATCATCTCACTCGAGCTAGTGGTTTAGATCTTATTTGTGGCTTGCCTTAGTTTAAGGGTGATGCAAGTTAGTTTGCTCTTCTTGTAGATATGGTAAAATGCATTCAGGTTCACATTCACCTATTACCATGATTATGACAAATGCACCCGATCAACTTTAACACCTTGATACTATCGGTCCTTCTAGAGTAGAATCTTTTGGAGGCAAATGGTATGTGCTTGTTATTGTTGATGACTTCTCTAGATATTCTTGGGTTTACTTTATGGCATCTAAGGATGAAGCTTTTGGTTCTTTTAGAAGTTTAGTTCTTAGATTGTCTGTTGATCTCTCAGGATCTTTGAGAGCGATTAGATGTGATAATGGAACAAAATTTAAGAATTCTTCTTTTGATCACTTTTGTGCTGAGAAAGGTATTGAACTTCAATTTTCATCACCTAGAGTTCCTTAACAAAATGGTGTAGTTGAAAGGAAGCACTCTGGTCGAGATGGCTAGGACCAGGTTAGATGAATTTTCTACTCCTAGAAAATTTTAGGCTGAAGCTATATCTACTCCTTGTTATGTTTCAAACCGTGTTTTCTTGATATCTAAATTGGGTAAAACTTCATATGAGCTGTGGTTTGGACATAGGTCTAGTGTATCTCGCTTTCAAATTTTTGGCTGCAAGTGCTTTATTCTGAAATCTGAAAATTTGGATAAGTTTCAGTCCAGATCAACAGATGGTATTTTTCTTAAATATCCTGCTCATACTCGTGGCTATCGAGTGCTTGTTTTGGAGACTAACAAAATTGTTGAAACCTGTGAGGTTACTTTTGATGAACTAGTCCTGAAACTAGATCAAGTGATGCAGGTACGGGTACACATATTCAGGGGGAGCTCAAGAGCAATTTTGTGGATGACGATGAGGTTGATGAGGATGAGATTTTAATTACGATGATACAACCAGCTGTACATCTGTCGGAGGGTTAACTCCTGTCGCAGGGATCCTGAGGGACCCCTTTTTAGAGATTCGGCCAGGGGGATGATCCTAAATATGTTCTCCGGAGAAATAAATGGGTATGAATGCGATGGCCGGTGGGGTGGAGTGATCTAATGCTGAACAGAGTAAATGCGCTGGCGTTTAGACAGGTTCGAGCCGCACGGAGGCGTAACACCCTACTCCTGTATGGATACTATAAATGCCTTGAGAATGTCCCTCAAGGATGTTGCTGGTTACAAGATTGTTTATCTATCTTAGAGCCTGGGGCTCCTTGTTCTTCGGTCTGCGTGTATCTGCTGGCTTTGGGTGCTCTCGATCTTCTCTTCGCTACCTCGAAAGCTTCTTCGGAAAAAACCTCTCTTCGTGCCCCCTTGTGTTCGTGCTGCTGGCGGCTTTAAATACCCGCCGGCAGTAGCGTGCCCCGAACGGGAGGGGGGGCACAAGTTCTGAGACACTATAAATAGAAAGGGCATCATCATAGCCTCTATGCGAAGTGACCGGGGGTGGAAAATGCGTCCCACGCATGGTCATCCGTCACCATAAATGCACTGGCAACGGGCACCGTGGAGAGGGCCCACCGGGCAGCCGCTGAGCGGCCCGACGTGCCCGCCCTGTCTTGTTCTCCTGCCACAACAACGCGGTAGACGGAAGCTAATGATGGAAGAGCGGGCTGCCAAGTGGGAGTCGGAGCTGACCTCCCGCGAACAGGCCCTCTCCACCCTTGAAGAGCGAGTGAAGCAGGCTGAAGCCCAGGCGTCCAGCGCGGCCAGGGGACAGGGCCTCGAGGAGCGGCTGCGAATCATGACGGAGGAGCTCGAGACCGCCAAGACTGAACGGGCCAACATGAAGCTAATGATGGAAGACATCCTTCGGCAAGCGCAGAGGTCCGTGAAGGTGGCAGGGTTCGGGCGAGTCCACGTGGAGGCTAAGGGGACGGGCATCGGCCACATTGCCCTTGGCTTCCAGAGAATCAGCCAGCGCCTCGAGGCGCTCCCCCAGGCCGTCCAGGAGCTAGCCGCCCGAGAAGGGCGAGGCTTGCCCCAAGCGGTGGCCGAGCATGTCCTGGCCTGCTACCGAAGCCGGGACCCAAACTTCCTGCTGGAACCAGCTCGGGAAGGGGTGGTCAAAGCCGAGGAGGAGGCCGTCCGGGAGGCAGTTCAGGGCACCGCCGCTGAGGTGGCGGCCTGCTCCACGCGAGAGGCACCGCCGACTCCGGACCTGTGGAGCAGCGGTGAGGGCTCCGACTTAGAGTAGGCTTTTGTAGTTTTTCTTTTTCTTTGACTTGATGTAAATATGGGAGTGATCCCTCAGAATAGCTGTCCTTTTTTGTGAATATAATGGAAGCCTTTCTTTGGGGTCGCAACTCCAGTATTCTTCTGAGTACTTGATAAAGTTTATGTTCTTTTCACTTGATGCCCCGAGGAGTACTCAGTCAGACCGGGCCCGACCTTTCCCTCCCCGAGAACAAAGTCACCCCGACCACTCGTCGCCTGAGCAGTGAGGCCTTCTCGATGCGTTCAGCCCCCGAGCCCTCACGAGTCCACAACAGCTAAGTCAAAAGACAAAGGCACGAACTTCCTTGCTCGGGAGATAGATCGATCCAGCACGGAGCACGCCACGACCAGTGAACACTTTCCCACTCTGCGACCACTCAGTAAGTAGACTGGAGACACGTGCGGGTGGGAATGCGACCAAGAGTCCCCACAGTTTGGTGGTGCCCGGGCTAGGATGGACCGGACCGAGCACCGACAGCCCGCCCCCAGGGTCTAGGCTCCCGACCGCTCGAGCAGCTCGAGCCGTGAGATAACCCGAGAACCCCAGAGGCTCGGTAATGCCCGGGGCCTTTTAAACGGACCGAACACCACGACCACCATAAAAAGACTTCGTTCAGACATTGCCGTACGTACGGTACACCGTTCTGTCATTCCAGGAAAAAGTGGACACGTGGCAGGGTTTTGTGCATGAGGAGACCATCTCGCCGAACAGATTAGAGGATGAGGGCCCCCGAGGACAACTCGGGAACAATATATTACTGAATGTAAATTCGTGTGAATTTAACCACTCACCGGACTGCTGTCAGCTTTTCGGCCAACTGATCCAGGAGAGGCACGCGCTCCGAGCTCGGGGTGCCCGGGAACTTGGTTCCCACGGCTGGGGCGCCCGAGCAGTGGGGGGCGCAAGGGGGGCCCAAGATCAGGCGATCCCGACCACTCATGCCTGAGCAGTAGGACCACCCGAGGACCCTTAGGGCCGAGCAGCGACCTAGGCACTGAGGCCCTCGCGGTCGAGCCGCTCTTGCTTTTGATTGTCGATCTGTGACTTGAGAAAAATAGAGAAAATTTTTGCTTGGTGCGCTCTGTTAGTGCGGTACTCATTATAGACTACTCTCGTTTTCGATCCGAGACCTCTCGAATGCCCGGACCGGTGGACAAAAGCAGGCAGAGGCATAACCCAGAGGTCATATGGTTCGGTGGTGCCCGTGTATTACAGTTCAGACCGAGCACCGACAGCCCGCTCCTGGGGCTTAGGCTCCGGACTACTCGAGCAGCTCAAGCGATAGGATTACCCGAGAACCCTAGGGACTCGGTAGTGCCCGGGAGCCTGCCATGACATCGAACACCACAGCCTACCACAACAGACGTAATTCAGCGGCAACTGCCCGCGCGCATACCGATCGGGATTCTTTTATCAACGGGGAAAATGAGAGAGCGAACTTTTCTCGCACAATCGAGCATCTCACCAGACAGATTAAACATATGGAATCCAGAAAAAATGAAATTTTGACATAAGAACGGCTCATTGATATATGTATTGTATTGACAATTTTTTTACAAGGTTGGGTGACTTACCCAGTTAGTGGTAGCCCCCGGTCAACTTGGGCGGGGGGGAAGCCCCCGGCCTGGTTGACCTGAGCCTGCAGACATGGCCATCTATGGGAAGAACTTGCGCAGGTGCTCGATGTTCCACGGGTTGGGGAGCGGCTACCCATCTTCTGCAGCCAACCGAAAGGAGCCTTCTCGCGGGACACTGATCACGGTAAAGGGACCTTCCCACATAGGGGACAGTTTATTCCTTCCTTCGCGCGATTGGAAGCGTCGGAAAACTAGATCCCCCACCTCGAGAGACCGGGCCCAGATGTGACGCTGGTGGTAGCGCCGTAGGCTTTGCTGGTAGCAGGTTGCCCGGAGGTCGGCACGCCGCCGACGCTCTTCCAAATAGTCGACGTTGTCGCGCCTTTGCTGCTCCTGTTCACCTTGAGAGTAGGCATGCACCCTAGGGGAGCCTAGAGTGAGCGCGGAGGGGAGGACCGCCTCAGCGTCGTACACAAGGAAGAAAGGAGTCTCCTCGGTAGCGCGACTTGGCGTAGTACGATTGGACCATAGCACGGCAGGCAGCTCGTCGATCCACCCTTTCCCGTGCTTTGCGAGCACGTTGTAGGTCCGGGTTTTGAGCCCCTTCAGTATCTCCGCGTTGGCACGCTCGACCTGCCCATTGCTCCGAGGATGAGCGATAGAGGCGAAGCAGAGCTTGATGCTGAGGTCTTCGCAGTAGTCCCCGAACAGGGCACTTGTAAACTGAGTGCCATTGTCGGTGATGATCCGGTTCGGGCACCAAAGCGACTGGTGATACTGCGGATAAACTGGAGTGTCGTGTTCTTGGTCACCTTGATGACTGGAACTGCCTTTGGCCACTTGGTGAATTTGTCGATGGCGACGTAGAGGTACTCATAGCCCCCGATTGCTCGGGGGAATGGACCCAGAATGTCCAGCCCCCAGACCGCGAAAGGCCATGACAGGGGGATGGTTTGAAGAGCCTGAGCTGGCTGGTGAATCTACTTTGCGTGGAACTGGCACGCCCTGCAGCACCAAACCAGCTCGGAAGCATCCTGGAGGGCTGTAGCCCAGTAGAAACCTTGCCGGAAGGCCTTCCCGACCAACGTGCGGAACGATGCATGGCCACCGCACTCGCCCTCGTGGACCTCAGCGAGAAGCTCGCCGCCTTCTGCCTGGGTGATGCATTTCAGGAGGATGTCGCTTGCGCTATGCCGGTAGAGATCCTCATCTACTATGGCATAGTGTTTGGACTACCGAGCAACTCTTTCAGCAGAAGCCTTATCCCCAGGGAGGAACTTTTCCTTCAAGTGCCCTCGGATCTCGTCCATCCTCGAGGCATCTTGAGAACTGACAGCAAGCACAGCGCACTCACCGGACGGTGGCACCCTGTCGGGGCTTCCCACTGAGGGCGCCGCCGGGGTCCCCTGAATTGAGCTTGAGGTTTCCCCTTCGTCCTGTTCGGCAGGCAGGATGGAAGGCCGTGTGAGTCTTTCTTCAAAGACTCCGGCAGGGACGCGCGCACGGGAGGAGGCTAGGCGAGAGAGGTCATCGGCCATAGTGTTGTCGCGGCGAGAGATGTACCGCAGCTCCAGGACGTCGAAGCGCTTCTCCAGCTTCCTGACTGCCGCCACGTACGCCGCCATTTGAGGATCCGTGCAATGGTACTCTTTCGATACCTGGTTGACCACCAGCTGGGAGTCTCCCTTGACCAGGAGGCGACGAATCCTGAGGCCCACCGCGGCTCAGAGGCCGGCGATGAGGCCCTCATATTCCGCCATGTTGTTGGATGCGTGGAACTGCAGCTGCACGATGTACCGGAGTTCTTCACCCGTTGGGGAGGTGAGAACCACTCCGGCCCTGCGCCTTTCAGTGTGAGAGAACCATCGAAATGCATAATCTAGTACCCGGGTGAATCGTGCCCGGGATATGTGGAGATTTCTTCTTGGACGACCTCAGGGACAGGTGTCCACTCTGCCACGAAGTCAGAGAGCACCTGGCTTTTGATCGCCTGGCAGCTGACAAAGTGCAGGTCGAACTCCGCCAGCTCCACCGCCCACTTGACGATGCACCCGGTGCCTTCTCGATTCCGGAGGATGGGCCCTAGTGGCTACGTAGTAACCACTGAGACCTTGTGCGCCTGGAAGTAGTGGCGCAGCTTCCGGGAAGCGATGAGCACGGCGTAGAGCAACTTCTGAGCCTAGGGGTACCTTGTCTTGGCCTCCCAGAGGACTTCACTGATGAAGTACACCGGTCGCTGTACCCGGTGGGCCCAGGCTCTGGCTTCACCCGAGGGCCCGCTACAGCCCCCGAGCTCGGCGACGTGGTCAGGGCTGACCGGGTGCTCGGGCTCGACCCCCTGGTCGGGAGGATCCAAGTGCTCGGGCTCGACCCCCTGGTCGGGAGGAGCCAAGTGCTCGGGCTCGACCCCCTGGTCGGGAGGAGCCAAGTGCTCGGACTCGACCCCCTGCTTGGGGGGAGCCGCGAGGATGGGGGAGTGCTCGGGGGCGGCCAGGAGCTGGGACCCAGCACCTGACCCCGTGCACTCATCGTGCTCCACCACCAGTACCATGCTCACGACCTGAGGAGTGGCCGAGATGTAGAGCACTAGTGGCTCACCTTCGGAGGGGGCCACTAGTACAGGTGGCGAGGTAAGATACTTCTTCAGATCGCGGAAGGCCTGCTCGGCCTCCGGCGTCCAGTCGAAATGATCGGTCTTCTTCAGAAGCTTGAAAAGGTGGAGTTCTCGCTCCCCGAGTTTGGAGATGAAGCGCCCGAGGGCCGCCATGCAGCCGGTGAGACACTGACCCTCCTTGAGTCGAGCCGGGGGTCTTATCTGCTCGATGGCCCAGATCTTCTCTGGTTTGGCCTCGATCCCTCGGCTGGAAACCAAGAAACCGAGGAGCTTGCCCGCAGGCACCCCGAAGACGCACTTCTCGGGGTTGAGCTTCAGGTGGGTAGTGCGGAGACAGTTGAAAGTCTCGTCAAGATCTTCGAGTAGGGTGGCGCGGTCTCAGGATTTGACCACGAGATCATTGATGTAGGCCTCGACGTTGTGGCCAACCTGTGAATCAAGGGTGATGCGGATAGCACGCTGGAAAGAAGAACCAGCGTTGCGCAAACCAAAAGGCATCGACACATCGAGGCTGACCGGAGTGGTAAAAGCAGTTTTTTCTTCATCCTCTATGGCCATGTGAATCTGGTGATAACCAGAGTTTGCATCTAAAAAACACAAAAGATCACATCCCGCGGTTGCATCTACAATCTGATCTATGCGGGGCAAAGGAAAAGGATCTTTGGGGCAAGCCTTGTTTAGATCAGTGTAGTCCACGCACATGCGGAGCTTGCCGTTGGCCTTCGGGACGATAACTAGGTTTGCCAGCCACTCGAGGTGGAGGACCTCTCGGATGAATCCGGCATCAAGGAGCTTGCTGACTTGCTCCCGGATGAACTCCTGGTGCTCGGGCGCCTGCCGCCGGACCTTCTGCTTCACCAAGCGTGCGTCCGGGCACACAGCCAGGTGGTGCTTGATCACCTCCCTAGGGATCCCGGGCATATCGGATGGCTGCCATGCAAACACGTCGACGTTAGCCCGGAGGAAGGTGACGAGCGTGCTTTCCTATTTGCCGCCCAAGTCACCGCCGATTCGGATGACCTGGGAGGCGTCTTCGCCCACCATGACCTCCTTCGTAGGAACGGAGGCGTCGGCAGCGAGTCAGGGTTTTGGATGAAGAGGGTCCCAGGCCCCCTGTACGACCTTCGACCTTGGCTCGGGCTGAGACCAAGGCCGAGTATAACTACTTGGCACAAGAGACGGCGCTTCTGGTCTCGGCGAACACGGAGATGGGGCCTGCTGGGCCCGACATCTTAACCGTGAGGTACGCATAGTGCGTAACCACCATGAACCGAGTGAGCGCCGGGCGCCCGAGGATAGCATTGTAGGGGAGGGGGAGCTCCACGACGTCGAAGATGATGTTCTCCGTTCGGAAGTTGTCCCGGCTCCCGAACGTTACGGGCAACTTGACCTGCCCGTAAAATGGGAGCGACGGCTTTAGGCGCCTGAAGGGCACCGGTAGCTTCTCGAAAGCCTCCTTGGAGAGGAGGTTAAGGCCTGCACCCCCGTCGATCAGCACTCTGCTGACCTTCACATTGCAGATGGTGGGGGACACTACCAGGGGTAGTCGCCCCACGCATGCAGTACTGGCGGGGTGGTCGGCCAAGCTGAATGTGATCGGGGCGTCCGACCACTTCAGGGGCCTTACGACCTCTTCACTCAGGGTCACCGAGCACACCTCGCGCCGCATGGTTTTGACACTGCGGCGGGAGGAGGGCGTGTACGCGCCTCCGTCGATGAAGGCGATGGTGTGGTCAGGCTCCTGGAAGCCGAGCTCTGGGTTGTTGGGGGCGGCTTCATCGTCGCCACCCTGACGGGGCTCCTCACGATCCCTTTGGCGCTGCTCACGAGGCCCTTGACCGTGCGGCACTCCGTGAGGTCATGCCACTTGGTCTGGTGAATCGGGGACCACTTCCCCGGCTCGGGCCCCGCAGGAGCGGGGACCCTTGCTGGAGCGGGAGCCCTTGCGGGGGCCAGAGCCCTCGCGGGCGCGGGCCGTTTGTCGGTGGCCGCCTGAGGCGCTTGCCGGCGGTCGGACTCCTGAGCCGGCCCACGGGCGGGGCCCGGGGCTGGCTCGACGGGGACAGCCTCATGCCTCCTTCTCTTTTTCTTTTCCCGCCTGTCGGAGCGGGAAGGACCTGGTTGATCGGCGGCGGGGTGCTCAGAGCGCGGAACGTGCCACGCCCGAGCTTCCGTCGCCTTGGCACACTTGTCAGCCAACGCCAAAAGTTCCGCGGTGGTCTTGACCTCGTGTGTGCCTAGCTTCTCGAGCATCCGCTCGTCGCGGACGCCCTGTCGGAATGCAACAATGACGGCGTGGGGGCTTATCTGCGGGATGGTGTTGTGGACCTAGCTGAAGCACTGAATAAAGCACCGCAGCGTCTCCCCCTCTTGCTACTTGATGGCATGGAGGTCGCACTCCAGGCCGGGGCGCGTGAATGTGCCCTAAAAATTAGCCACGAACTGGTGGCAAAGATCATCCCAGGAGCTGATAGATCCTGGGGGTAAGTTCATAAGCCAAGAGCGGGCAGAGCCCTCAAGGCAACATGAAAGTAGTTAGCCATCACCTTTTCGCTGCCACCAGCTACCTGGACAGTGGTGCTGTATATCTGGAGGAACTCGATGGGGTCGATGGACCCATCGTACTTCTCTGGCAGCTCAGGGCAGAACTTGGTGGGCCATTTGACCCGGCGGAGCTCACTGGTGAAGGCACGACAACCGGTGCCGTACCCTGTGGCGCGAGCAGCACCCTTGGGCGGTGAACGATGGCGAGCCGGGGAGCCCCGGCGTTCCTGGGCCGGCAAAGAGGAGGCCTGGTCCTCAACTTCAGCCTCCTGCCGGGTCTCTCGCTGGCGCTTGAGAGTGACGTGCGCGTCTTCGATGCCCCTCCGCTCATTGAGGTGTAAGCGGAGGTCCTGGGTTCCGGAAGTGGCCAGGGGGGCGACGCTCCGCTTGGAGGCCCCCCGGCCAGCGTGAACGCCACCCGACGATGGGCCGATCCTAGCGGCGCCACGCTGAGTGGTGGCGCGGGAACTTTCGGCTAGCACCTGGCGGCAGGTTGTTCCGACTAGGGCGGCGACTTCCTGGAGCCAGCAGCCCTCCGGGGTTTCCCACCTGGCCTAAACTGGCGGATGCCTGAGGAGAGCATGCGCCGCAAGCAGCGCGCTCCCGGGACTGGCCTCGCCGAAGGTGAGTCTACGCCGGAGAGGCGCCCGTCGTTGTCCAGACGCGGACCTGGCGGCAGGAGTTTCAGCAGCCTGCTGGGAGTTGGGTGGTGCACCGGCGATGGCGGCGGCGGCCCTACTGGGCCCAGCGCCCTGGTCCCCTTGAGAGGGGAACACCGTGCGTGCAGACCACGGCTGCTGCTGGGACGCAACAACGACTGGGGCCTCCTGTGCGAGGGGCTCCATTTCCCTGCTGGAGCTGGAGCCGGAGCGCTAGAGGCGATGACCACCGGCCATTTTTTCTGCAGAAGGAAACAAACAAACAAATTCAGGGATGCTTACCCCCTACCTGGCGCGCCAGCTGTCGGAGGGTTAACTCCTGTTGCAGGGATCCTGAGGGACCCCTTTTTAGAGATTCGGCCGGGGGGATGATCCTGAATATGTTCGCCGGAGAAATAAATGGGTATGAATGCGATGGCCGGTGGGGTGGAGTGATCTAATGCATAATGGAGTAAATGCGTTGGTGTTTAGACAGGTTCAGGCCGCACGGAGGTGTAACACCCTACTCCTGTATGGATACTATAAATGCCTTGAGAATGTCCCTCAAGGATGTTGCTAGTTACAAGAATGTTTATCTATCTTAGAGCCTGGGGCTCCTTGTTCTTCGGTCTGCGTGTATTTGCTGGCTTTGGGTGCTCTCGATCTTCTCTTCGCTACCTCGAAAGCTTCTTCAGAAAAAACCTCTCTTCATGCGCCCTTGTGTCCGTGCTGCCGGCGGCTTTAAATACCCACCGGCAGTAGTGTGCCCTGAACAGGAGGGGGGGCAGGAGTTCCGAGACACCATAAATGGAAAGGGCATCATCATAGCCTCTGTGCGAAGTGACCGGGGGTGGAAAATGCGTCCCACGCCCGGTCATCCGTCACCATAAATGCACTGGCAACGAGCGCCGTGGAGAGGGCCCACCGGGCAGCCGCGGAGCGGCCCGGCGTGCCGCCCTGTCTTGTTCTCCTGCCACAGCAGCGCCACAGACGGGATGCCTCGGCCCTTACGATGTTATCCCGAGATGGGCCGGATGGCACGGGATGGGACCCGTGCATTCAATGACCCCACGCCCTTCTGCCAGAATGTGGCAGGAACTGACACCGAGCGTGGCGGGAGCAGTTGGAGGTGACAGGCCACGCGCGCTCTTTAAATGCGGCCTTGGGCCTTTGACTGGCTGACACCTCATCAGTGGGCCCCTCGGAGGCCACTGTCGGAGGGCTCTCTGAGTCGTCGGGGAACCGAGTGCTCGGGGGTCACTTCTCACCTCCCCGAGCACTCTCTCCCGGGAATGCCCTTTCTTGATCCTCGAGGAACCGAGTGCTCGGGGGTACTGTTCACCTCCCCGAGCACTCTCTATCGGGCACGCTTGTACGGATCCTCGGGGGACCGAGCGCTCGGTGGCTGCTGCACACAGCCCCTAGCACTCTCTCCTGGAGCTTCCTTCTATGGGTCCTCGGGATACTTGGGTGCCCAGGGGGCCACCGCTCGCGAACCCAGGCACATTTCTCCCGGTACTTAGCTTTCCTGATCGTCAGGGGACTCGGGTGCCCAGGGGGCCACCGCTCGCGGACCCAGGCACATTTCTCCCGGTACTTAGCTTTCCTGATCATCAGGGGACTCGGGTGCTCGGGGGCCACCGTACACCTTCCAGAGCACTTTCTTCCTGGCACTTAGACTTCGTAGATCATCGGGGAACTTGGGTACTCGGGGACCACTGACTGTGGCCCCGAGCGCCCTCTCTCGGGACTTAATCTTTTTTACCTCGCGGAGGAGACTCCGCGGGATGGCGCCATGAGGCAGATTGCTGGCCTGGCCTTGGGATTCGGGAAACCCCGGTTCCTGATTCACTGACAACATCCCTTGACACATTCAATCACTTCAGCTACAATTGGACATCCTCAAGCTACTACATCATCTATGCATGTTGAAGGAGAAGAAGAGATTGCTTGTCGAGTGATAGCTCCTTTGAACATTCAGCGGAGTCATCCACCTGATCAGATGATTAGAGATTAGCATGAGCGAGTCACATGGTCCAGATTTATTGATGCTAATTCTCATGCTCATTCAGCTTTTGTTACTTTTTTTGAACCCAAAGATGTTTCACATGCATTAACTGACGAATCTTGGATCAATGCCATGCATGAGGAACTTATAAATTTTGAACGCAACAAAGTATGGGAGCTTGTTGCACCTCCTCCGGGTCATACACTTATTGGTACTAAATGAGTTTTTAGAAATAAACAAAGTGTGGATGGTGTTGTTGTTAGAAACAAAACTAGACTTGTAGCTCAAGGTTTTACACAGGTAGAAGGGTTAGATTTCGAGGAAACTTTTGCTTCGGTTGCTAGACTAGAAGCTATTAGAATTCTTTTAGCTTTTGCTGCATCTAAAGGATTCAGATTATATCAAATGGTTGTCAAAAGTGCTTCTCTGAATGGCTACATAAATGAAGAGATTTATGTTAAGGAACCACCTAGTTTTGAAAATCCTAAATATCCAGATTATGTATACAGGTTGTCGAAAGCTTTGTGTGATTTAAAACAAGCCCCTAGAGCGTGGTATGATAGGCGTAAAACCTTCTTTCTTGAAAAGTGTTTTGAAATGGGAAAAGTGGACATGACGTTGTTTGTGCTCATGCATGGTAATGATCAACTATTTGTTCAGATTTATGTAGATGATATCATCTTTGGTTGTTCTTCTCATGCTTTGGTGTCCCGGTTTTTAGAAACGATGAGCAGGGAATTTGAGATGAGTATGATGGGTGAACTAACGTACTTTTTGGGACTTCAAGTCAAACAAACAAAAGAAGGTACTTTTGTTCATCAAAGTAAGTATACACGAGACCTGCTATGATGTTTTGAGATGGAAAATAGCAAACTGATCATGACACCTATTGGAGCAACAATGAGACTTGATCTTGATGAAGATGGTGAGCCAGTTGATCAAAAAGAATATAGAAGTATGATTGTATCACTTTTGTATCTCACCACTTCAAGACCAGACATACAATTTGTTGTATGCTTGTGTGCGCGATTTCAAGCTTCCCCACGTGCTTCACATTGACAAGCTACCAAACGGATTCTAAGGTATCTTTATGGAACTCAAGATTTTGGTATTTGGCTTTCTACTTCTTGATCTATTAGCTTAGAGCTTTTTCTGATGCTGATTTTGGAGGTTGTAGAATTGATAGAAAAAGTACATCTGGTACATGTCTTTTTCTGGGTAATTCTCTTATTGCATGGTCATCTAGGAAACAATCCTCTGTTCCACAATATATGTAGCTGCTGCTAGTTGTTGTTCATAAACTCTTTGGATAGTTGCTACACTTAAAGATTATGAGGTTAATTTAGAGAGTGTTCCACTTTTCTGTGATAACACCAGTGCTATAAGTATTGCTAAAAATCCTACGCAACATTCTCGAACTAAACACATTGATATCAGATTTCATTTTCTTAGAGAAAATATTGAAAAAGGAAACATTGAACTTCTCCGTGTGAATACTGAACACCAATTGGCGGATATTTTCACAAAACCTTTGGATACTTCAAGGTTTACTTTTCTTTGTGGAGAACTTGGTGTTATTCATCCTATGATATTGTTTTGAGGGGGAGTTTTTATATCTTTGGAACTTGTCAAAGTTTATAAAAATAAGAAAACAATGAAATATGATGAGCATCATATCTAATACATATATGACTTTTGAAGCCAGTGCTTATGCTACATACGAGTTTTTGCAGTTTCATATCTACATGTGTAACTGTGTAGTTTTTGTCATGACTTTTTAAACCAAATGACAACTTGAAAGAAATCTTGTCATGGTTAAACTCTCTTGATTGCTTTGATCTTTGATAAAAAAATGCTATATGTGAAAGAATCAAAGAAATAAAAAGGTGTTGTATAATAGTTTATAGACAAAAGATCAAGGAAGTATGCACTGTCGCACTTCTTTTTTTGAGACTGCTTATCATTACACTTTGATATGAACTTGGAAGAAATCGTGTATGACCAAAATTATCGTCTTAAGCTTATGATTGTCTTTTTGACATAGACTTGGCATGATTGGATAGAATAAGGCTGATGGTGCATATAATTCATTGTAAAAGAATATGAGAAGTTCTTGACATCAAAATTAGCATCTTGTTATATGTCTTTTTAAATTAAAACAATGATATACTTTTGATATTCATGTTTTTGATAGCATATAAATTGAGAATTCAAGTGATTGAGATTGGGAGATCATACCTTGCAAATAAATCATTAATTATACTTGATAAGTTGTGCTCACACAATATTTTTACATGTGTAGACGGGTTGGTGCAAGTATTCTTCATAGTGTGGCTTGGTCAAGTATTTGTTATATATGTGGATAATTCTGATGCTCATTGAAATGATTAAAATAACAAGATTTAATTTTCTCTTTTGAATTTTTCATGAAATCATTGACAAAGGGGGAGAGAAATTTGTTCAAAGGATTTTTTGTTTCAAAGGGGGAGAGAATTTTGTTTTTAAAGGATTTTTATTGATCTTTTGATGTCACTTTGTGTTTGGTTTTAAAATCAAATCATATCTGTTAAAAGGTTGCCAATGTTCACATGTGAGTTGCCAATGTTTTTATCAAGGGGGAGATTGTGAGATCATGTAATGAAAAATTGGTTTGATTGATGAAATTGGTAGAGCAAAGTGATTTAGCATAATGACATTTTGTTGATGTTCATAAGTTGCTAAGATATGTTTGGATAGCTTAGTTGGTTTCATACGTTATCATTAGTTGGGTATGCTTATGTTAGCGTGTTGGTTTTGTTTGGAGTTTGCGTGGTGTTGTGTGAACTGATCTTGAGTCAAGTCGGGAAGGACTTGTGTTCGTATTCGATTGTTGTTTGATTCATATGCAGGTGTTACTCGAAGGCAAATGTGGTCAATGATAGATTGACGAACTAAGTTTAGGATGGAACTAAGGTTCGGTGACTAGGTTCATGAGGAACTGGGGTCGTTGTGATCGAGCTGAGAAAACAATGCATATGAAGATAAGGCTTTGCGATGGACGCAGAAGGTGATCTGATCATGAGAGGACGTGAAGACTAATTCATGTTCAAATCGAAGCATGCATGAGGAAGTCATGTGGTGGCTGATCTTGAGACAAGAGTTAGTGTCGGAGACGGACTCTGAGTTGGTTACGTATATGCATGTGTGCATGGGAGATTTGCATGCATGATTACGTAAGAGTAGTTGGCTAATTAGATTAATTAGTAGAAGTTGTTTGTCCTCTTGTGATTAGAAGAGGATAGAGACTAGATTGAATATGACAGGAAGTTGTAGTTCGATTCGGTCACATTTGTGCATGTGGCTACCCTATAAATAGAGATGTCTGTTGTATTGGGTAGTAGAAGCGCGTAGAATGTATCAAATAGATAGAGAAACTTGAGAGAGAGATGTTTTAGGATTTCGTGAAAATCGTTGTTCGATGCCTTGGTAAGGCATCTTGTAAAATCATCTATGCAATGAAAATAGTTTCGTAAGTTGATGAGTTACTTATTGGAATTTTCTCTCTTTTTTATATTCTAAATGTTCGGTTTTGGTTTTCAGTTAATTTTATGTGTCTATGAAGTTTCATCTTAGTTTAATCCATCCAAAACCTTGCTAGAATATATTGTGTTTGATCTGAAAAAATTTCGAGTGGGTTTGGTTTGTTCTCGAGAAGCTTTTTGTCAACTCGACTAAGTTTTGATATACTCGATACTGGTTGACACAGTCTACTTCAACTAGGAATAACTTTAGATTCACATATCCGATTTATTCGATACTTGTTGGGTTAGTTTCGTATTTGAATATAATTTCTACTGACAAAATTTGAGAGTATCCGACCAGCAGATCTTTTTATACATTATTTTTACTAGAGTGTGTACATTCTGTTTCGAGTGGAACACCGAGTTTAAATCGAGTTTCAATTTAGGTAAATTAATATTTGAATTTGGTTTTCGCAATCATTCACCCCTCTAATTGGGTATTTTGCAAATATTCGATCCAACAATAGCTTCCAGCCTTATATCGCATGTCCTTTTTCTCTGACCTTAGACAAATAATACATTATCATTTTACTAAACCTCAGACATACAATTTATTATTTCCAATTTGTAGATTGAATCCCAGTTCCCATCCGCAATTGGCATGAATTAAACGAGGATCATTGACAACATACAACAAGTTGATAAAGGACAATACCTGAATATAGGTTCACGGGGGTCTTCCGCATCTTCATGAATGTAAAATCTTTCTTTCTCCGGGTTGCTTTTATATTTGCATGATCAGGACGAACTCCACTCGAAGAGATTAGGCGAGATGGCTGCAAGCACAAAGAGAGACAAAAAAAAAATCAGAAAAACAACAACAAATCCATGTATTTCCCGTTTCTTTGTTCGCTGCTGGTGCCGAAGCTGACTGCCCCTGCGCGCTGCTCCAATGCCGCCGGCCGTCGCGCTGCTCCACTTTTCCGCGCCCGTGACACCCGCTGCTTTTCCACACAGTGCCGCAATGCAGCTGCCCGCCTTCCCCACCCAATGCTCAACTGCTGCGCTGTTCCGCGCCCGTGCTGCTCTATCGCAGGCTGCTCTGATTCTATCTTAACCCTAACTGATGAGGATATCACTCTTTCGGATACACACACACCGAGTATTCCTCCAATAATAGGTCCATTGGCATGAGCTCGTGCACGTCAACTAAATTATAAGGTGAGCTTGTTCCTTAGTGTTCCTTTATATTTTGATGAGGATGGGATGCTACTGAATAATTGTGATGTATTGTTACTTAGGAACACGGGAGAAGAACAGGAAGGGTGGAGGTCCAATCAAGTTCGAGTCCGTTTCGGAGTCCAGAATCAGTCTGCACTAAAATCGTCGCCCAGGACGCATACGGACTCCGTTTTCAACGTTCTACACATGGTTGGAAAGCTAAGGAGATAAGCTTTCTAACGGGACTGGTCCCATGTCAAAATTCTTTCTGAGTCAACAGGAATCGTCGAAACAAGTTGACGTCCAGAATCTATCAGGGTGCTGCGCCACCATCTTTCGGGCCGTTGGGCCGTGTAACATGTTGGAGTCCATTAGGGACACGTCCAGGGGTTCTTGGCCGACCCTAGTCTTTTATATACAGTAGCCGCTGCCCTAATTAGGGTTGGGTTTTGCTTAGATATTGATCTACACACAGTTGTGAGATTTTCGCTCTTGTTCCGGACCGACTAGGCCGCCGCAAGTGTTTGTGGAACCCCAACTTCGAGTGCTTGAATTCTATTCACAATATTTCAAATTGCATCTTCTACGTTCTTGCTTGTGTTCTCGGTACGCTTGCAGGGATTGAGCCTTCTTGGCGAGGTCAACCGCACGACACGGTTGATAACCATTGGAGCTGTGGTGTAGTGATTGCAAGGGAGATGATCTGTTCGGGTCGAAGCCTTTGGATCATCAATGTCGAGTTCTCCACCCACCGACTTATCGCTACCTATCGGAAGATCAGACCAACATTGCTCATCACCAACTCTAATAGATTCTTTTTACGAGTCATTTCTTTCACGAAAGGATTTTCAATTCCTTCAACGGTACAATAGTTTTTCTTCATGGTTCCCTTCATGAAGGGATTCTGAAGTTCATTCCTTTTATCCCAGAATTCTCTCTCCTTTACCTTCAGAAATCCCTTCGAATACAAGCTGATGGAGATGAGGAAAAACAAAAGGAATAGGACAGAGAGGGGAATCAAGAAGTGAATGAAATGAAGGAAAAATAGTTAGAGATGGCCTAATGGAAAAGGAAAGTTCTACTAAAATTAAAGTCTTTCTCTGATACTTGTGTAAAGGTGTACTTTTAATAAAAGATAATCTTTCTAGAAGACAATGACAATATGATAAAAAGTGTTGTTTTTGTCATCACAACGAGACAATTAAGCATCTCTTCTTTTACTGTTGTTTGGCCATTCAGTATGGTTTATAGTTCAAGTGGCCTTCAATATTTACCCACTGCGTAGCACAATTAATATGTTTGGTAATTAGCTCTGTGGTCTAAGTAAACAATGGAAAGGCGATCTAATGGCAGCAACTGCTATCTTTTGTTAGTCTATATGACTATCCAAAAATAATATTGTCTTTAACAAAAATAAGTGTTTGTCTCCTTTGTAGTTTATCTTTTCTTGTATACGGTAGCTTCATATGTGGTATATTCTGTAACATCAAGAGCAACGACTTTCGATGGCTACAGCATGTGGGCACTTAGAACGGACTATCAAGGAGCTCTCTACCCATTGAGTGGTTGTCTAGATTACACATAGCAGATTAAACTTTAAGACCCACTTCGTAGTGTTTCTTTTTTTAGAGTTATGTTGGTGTTTTTTTATTTCTCTTCGTTTGTGTGTATCTTAACTATACAGAGATTGGGAGCTAGAATTTTGGTTTGTATCATGTTAATGTGATGATAGGAATTAATAAAGTCTCCATTTCCAAATAAAATTGTGGCCTCACTCCTCTGCTTTCGCGTCATGCGGATGCTCCTCCTGCAGAGTGAGGAGAGGAGATGGGGCAGCACATGAGGTTGTAACAGGCAATGACGGGGGGAGACGCAGCAACGGACGAGAAGAGGAGCGGAGCGGAGGAGAGAGGGTGGCGTCGGGAGGTACGTGGGCGCAGAGGGACCGCAACAATGTTGAAGCGGGCCGGGAGATTTTGGTGGAGATGAAGATAGGTGCGGATGCAGACCACGATTGCGTTTTCGGCTAAATAGTGGGGGACTGGGTCAAAGCGGTTTCATCCACTTTTTCTTTTCCTGTTCTGTTTCTTTCTTGATGGTGGGAGGGGAGTTCGGGAAAGGGAAGCGAACAAGAAACTCCTGGTTTATATTAGCAGAGAAGAGAAATGTGGACGGTTACAAGTGTTGTGTGATGTATGAACACTATAGAAAATTATAAATTTTATATTTTTATATGATCATGATGTAGGATAGCTTCTGCAAAAGCTTTCGCTATCCCCAATAGCTGTTTTGTCCACGACACTGCAAAAATTGCAATTTAAACCATTGGACCCATGCCATGCATACAATGTCTCAGGATGCTTACGATTTATGAAGTAAATAAACGGGCCAATCATTTGATTTCAATCCCACCGTGCACCAGTTGTCAAGAAGCTCCGGCAGAAAGCAGCAGGGCAGGTCCTCCCAGGAGCACAAGAAATATGGGTTCAAACGCCGTGGGCTGATCTAGCAACGGAATGAGCCCAGAAATGCACAAAGTTGGCTGAAATTTGGCCCATTGGGGTAATTTAATCACACAACAATACAACATGAACTTCGTAAGAAGCTAGCTGTGCTGAAGGGAGTGTTGGGGTCACAGAACTGCAGAACGCTAATGCATGTCCTCTGGGCACGTCGACGATACGAGTACTACCTCATTTCAGGGCTATAATTTCGTAACCTTCTATCAAAATACATGGCATGCATGCATGCGTAATAATGGTCCTTTCTCTCCTTTCTTTTGCAAGCATTTAGAGTAAACGTCAACACTAATCATTCACTCTTATTCTCAAGAAATAATAAAATAGAAAACAAATCGATTACTAGAATTATATATTTATTACTCTATATGTCCAGACCGATCGACACAAATGCTCCTATGTTGAACATCGCTGTTAGAGTAAGAAATCGTTTTGTCTCAGCAAGTACAACGAGAGTTTCTTTTAAGGAGGAGACTTAAGTTTGGAGATAAAGTTCAAGAGGAAGTAACACCACATATGTATTAATAGTAAAAATATGGACTGAACCAGAGGAGTATCATACGAAGACTTGTGATTGTGCCCCTCCGTGCTGTGTTGAGCGTATTCCTCTGCTCAGATGACCATAACCCGTTATTTGTAGGATTGGACGTAGCTTAGCTTACAAGTTACCACTATGTGTAAAATATCTAGATCTGACCGAGTTATATGGCATTATCTTGGATAAGAACTTTTTACCCTACATAGAAGATAAATATCTACTATGGTAACTATTGGGTGCATGTACCCAGAGGGGTGAGCCGGTCGCCAATTGCGGCCTGACACCGTGATATCAGGGGTGTCAGGATAACCTCCATTGTACCGGGGTGTCAAGACGGTGCCCACTAGCCTAGGTAATTAATGTCGGTCACTTCCTTGCAGGCAAAGGATGACCGACGTTCCTCTCCTGACAGATCTTTTTTGACGCCCGATGGCTTACCCCATAGCATTTGGGAAGCCCGCCCGAGCCTCGGAGATGAGGGCTTCGGGAGGTGGTTACTCCGAAGCCTAGAAGTCAGAAAGCGGCCTTCAGGGGGCATGGGCCCATGGGCATGGGCCAGCGAAGCCAAGGGGCCGTCGGGGGTCCTTAACAACAACCCCCAAGGCGCCATCACGGTTCTTTCAGAGCAGGGCCTCCAGCGATCCCTGGTTTGCTATTGATTGCTTATGGTCCCTAATATCGCTTGGCTTGCCTGGAAAGATTCGACCCACTTGATCTACACGGTCCGTTCGATGACCCTGGTGACAAGGGGCATTGAATGTGCCCTGTGAGAAGGGCGTGATTACGCCTTGTCAGGCGGACGTGAGACGCATGGCGTCATGTGGTTAGGGGGCTGCGGAGGGCGGTTCCGCTTCCCCATGATTATGGCCTGGCAGGCGAAGGCATAGGGCATACGCTTGTTTTTCTAGGTGGGGGGGGGGGTAATCTCTCCCTTACCTTTATAAGGGGATGGATTACCCTGAGCGGCCTTTTCGCTCGCGCCTTGTTCTTGCCTGCCCTTTGCTTCCAGTTGTTCTTGCTTTGCGCGTGTGTCTGTTGATTGCTGCTCTACATTCTTCTCCACCGTCCAGTGCCTTTCGCTATTTTCTTGTGAACCGTATGGCTGGCTCAAGTGCCCTAGGTGGAGCAGGAACTCAGGCAGCTAGCGAAACCGCCGGTGAGGCCACGGCAAGAGGCCCTGAGGTGGTGCCGGTTCACCCGTTGTTGATGGGGCCGCCGCCTGAGGTGGAGCTCCACCGTGCCAGCAGGAGTCATCCTCAGTAGACCACCGTGCTGGGGGTGTCAACCATTGATGATGAGTTGCTTGACAGGATGGTTAGGGAGGGGAAGATTCCCTCCAGAGTCGTCGTTCGGTCTCCGCTGGACAAGGAGGTCCGAGCCTCTAGCCCTAGAAGTCATGGTGTTCGAGGCTTTCTTCAAAGCAGGCTTGGGCTTTCCGTTGACACCGTTGCTCGAGGAGGTGCTCTACCACTACTATGTGGAGCTTCTACAGCTCCATGCCAACGCCATCACCCGCCTAGCCACCTTCAAGTGGGCCATATGGGCGTAGGGGTGCGAAGGGAGGGTGGATTTCTTCTCGGCCCTCCACTTTGCCACCTGTCAGCCAAAGATGATCAAGGGCGAGGGGACGAAGTGGCCCTCAGGTTTGATAGCTTTAATTTCTAGATACAATTGTAGTACCATGATGCCTTCCTGGCGAAGGCAATTAACGGTAGATGGTATACCGGCTGGTTGCAGTGGTGGTATTACTACAACGTTGTCCTCGCATCCCCCCTTCGCTCCGCAAACTGAGATATCGTGTATGTCCCAGAGCCGGAGAAAGGGATTACAGACGACCAGTTTGCTTCACGGTTGGCCCTTCTTCGGAGGGTGGCTGAAAGGATGAGCATGCGTGATCTCGTGGAGGACTTCACCATGTTGTGCATTTTGGCCCCTTCCGATGGGCTGGGACTGCGCCTTCGAGCAAGGTGCGGAAGAGTGGCCGAGGGTATACTTCGCCCCCTCGCCCCCCGGTTAGCTTTGGTGAGTTCTCTTTGTTGTCTAATTTTTTATTCACCGATGTGAGCTGTCTTTTTCTTTCAGAGAGCTATCTTCCGCTGGAGCGCACGATGGAGATCACTAAGGTGATCCTGGGACCAACTACTCATGCGGAGTGGGAGCGGCGGGTGGCTCTGACACGGAGTTAGGAGCAGTACAACTATGTCTACTTTTATCTCAGAGTGGGGGCTCCGGCGTGGCAGGATTCACCGAAGCCTAAGGCTGCCAGGAAACGAGCGTGTGCTGCTCCTGCGATCCGTGCGAAGCCGCTTCGGGCCCGACGGCCTTCTTTCTCCAGAGGTTCACATACTGACTTGACGGCTAAGTCATCCGAGGTGCCGTTGGTCCACAGGAAGCGTCAGAGGCGGGCCGGGAGTGCGGGTGACCTGCCCGGAGGTGAGGGTTAGCTCGGCAGTGGTGACTGTGGGAAGGGTCTGGACTCTCCCAACATTGCCGGCCATGGCCAGAGAGGAGGCATGGCCTCTATGGAATACGATTTTGGGTTCACCGGTTCAGACGTCGATGATGTTACGAGCCCTTCTATCAGAGGGTTTGGGGGACTTGGTGAGGCGTCATTGCTTCGTTAGCTATATCCTGTTTGGGTCATGCACCGGGATCTTGATCTTGTGTTTCATGGTATTTCACAGCGACCGCTGAGGTGTATATGTCTTCGACTCCCCCTCAGAGGCTGGGGAGCTCAGGCATGGGTTGAGGACTCCTCCGGAGGTGTCCCCGAAGGCCGCCTTGGGGGACGTGGCCTTGTCTCCACGAAGCCCCTAGCCGGCTGGTGAGATGGCCTAGGCGGTCAGTGCTGGGGGCACTTTGCCCTCCGCCGGGGCTCCCTCCATGACGACCGAGGGGTCCCGGGCCTTGGGGTATTAACTTTGGCTGACTTGCACTGTGCCTGGAGGCATCAAGGGCCTTCGTCGTGGCCTCCTCCCTTCTCCAGAGTGGAGAGTTAGAGCGATCGTGGGCCCAACATCCTTTGGAGGAAGTGGAGGCGCATCTGGTAGCGGGTGGCCCTACAGGTCACTAGTTCAGTCGTGATTTTACCGGGTCTAGTGTCTGGTTCTGAGTAGCTTATTTTGTCCTTCTCCTTCTTCTATTGTGCCTTGTAGCAAGTAATTTTATGTGGACACTGGAAGATGGGGGGCGCCAGGCCTTTACCACAGCCTGTGACGAGGTTGACGGCCTTTGTCAGGCCTTGGAGGAGGCCTGGAAGCAGGTGGAGTCTTCGAAGGGTCATCTTCAGGAGGAGATGGTGCTTTGTGAATGTGAGGAGGGTCTCCGGCGTGAGGAGGCTTTGAAGCCGAAGCGCACGAAGGCTGAGGTGCAAAAGGCTGCCAAAGACCTTCGAGAGGCCAAGGAGTTCGTCGATCCCGCCAATGCAGCCCAAGTATCAGCCGAAGGTGATGTTGAGACCCTTCGGGCGACGGTGGGTGAGGTGCAACGAGAGTTCGAGGAGGCTTAGGCATCGGAGGGAGCACTGCTCTCGGAGTGCCAGCAGTTAGCTACACTTGCGTCAGAGGTTGCCCGGATCACCTCCGACGCCCTGAGCGGCCTTGGGGCTAGTTGTCCGCCACTACCATCCAACTCAGAGGCATCGTTGATGTCGCTCTTCTGGCTTCGGTCTGCTGTGAAGGTCATGGTTAGGGCTGTGGAGCAATACAAGAGGTCTAGCACATGCGTGGCCGCGACACTCAAGCTGGCCCTGCTGCACCAAGCGAGGGTTGGTCCCCTCGAAGTATTGGCCATGATCGAGGGTTTCAGCCTGAGGCACCTCTGGTGGAGATCCACACGGCTCTAGAGAACTTCTATCATAACTTGTGGGTAAGGCACGACCAGGGCGTGACGCTATGCTACATGGCAGGTCATGTGACTCCAGGTGCCCCAGGAGGTCTTCATCCAGGTTCTTCGTCGGGAGGTTCAGCCCCTCATTTGGAGCCTGCAGGCGCACCACGGCCCTTTGGAGGCCATTGCTTCGTACCATTACCCCGTAGGAGCAGTCCTCGTGTGTGGATGCCTTGGTGGTGTACCTCTATTGCAGGTTGTCTGTTTTTTGCTTTCTTTCTTTCCGAAGGGGGTCAAAGTCTTAGCATGTTGACTACCCCCTTTTGCTTTATGTATTTGGGTTTGTTTCTTATCTAAATAGAGTCATATATGCATTCTTATGGTTTGCCTGTGTTGTTCTGGAGTATTCGTGCCTTTGAGGCTAATTGGAGTCTGATCTGTGTATATAGGTGCGGCAGCCTGAAGCCAGAGGGGGCCTCGCTCATATCTGGGATGGTGCCTCAAGGAGGGATCATGTGTGTTCGGAGCGTCCAGGGCCACTCCGTCTATCTGACGGCGGAGATGCTTTGTTATGTGTGAGGAACCATCCAAACAATATTCTAATTAATCACCAGGAGAATTATTATCCATAATCACATCCTCGATGATTAACCAGAATATCATCCCGGTAGTCCCAGCACATGTTTTGTGCCCAAGGATAGGAACACATGCCTTCCAACATGTATATCACAACATAGCTTAATAAAGAGCGAGTAATAAACATTTCTATTACAAGTATTAATGATGTAACTAATTTCAACAATTTACAACAAAAGTGAGCTAGGAGGAGACAGAACCCCTCAACTCCTAACCATAAAAGACCTACACAGTGGAAAGATAAACTTATGAATGACAAAAGAGGACGGCGCCACATGCCCTTAGGCACCATCTCAAAATGCCACCTTCAGAGTAGGATGCACTACTCTTGCCCGCCACCCTGGTCGACAGGCACGAAGTAGCCAAAAACAACCTCTTCCTCACCAGCAGTAATACCTGTAACAACTTAAAGGTAGCACCCTGAGTACGAAGGTACTCGCAAGACTTACACAATATGGATATATAATATTCCGACTCCAAGGATTATGCATTGAGTTGTTAGCGACAGGCCATGAGGCTAAGTAAAACATATGCGGTAAGCAAACTAGACATATATGTTTGAATACCTATACTTAACCAAACATGCCATTCTACCCTGCAATAACCAACTGAACAGAAATGAAACTACAACATAAAAGTGACATAAGTACTTGAATAATTAAGTAAACTGAACCAACTCATCCATCACCATAATGATCGAACCATCAACCATATATCTGAACCATAAACCACAAACGAGGACCCTGCAGGGGGATACTCCTAGATCTACACGACACGAGGATCATACAGCTTGTGCCACCCACTAAAGTGCACACAAGGGGGTACTCGTGACAACCTTTCCCAACCAGCCCCAACCGTGTGGATCGTGCATCGCTCAGTGCGGTAGTACTAGAACTACTACTGGAGCAAACTAGTACTACATACAAGCCCGCCTGCTCACACCAAAGATGTTCAGATGTACAAAGCCACAGTTGCAAAGGTATTCGGCTCGCCTTACCATTAGATCGGCATGTGGTGTGAGTAAGGTAAGTGCTAAAGCCAACTACCCCGACGATCGACCTGAAATGATGCAAGCGTTCTATGGTGCCCAGGTTCCTCTTCGGGACTGCCCTCAGGACTTTCCTTTAAGGCAAACATCACCCTAACACCGCCCACATCTCGTCTCATACTCACCACTCATCCAACCAACATCCACATAACCATATACGTGAACAAGTAGTAAACCCTAAGCTCACGAACAACGGCCGAACCATTGCTCATCTTCTACTAAGGACCTATGCATTGCTAAGCATTTCGATCGACTCTTAGACATTTACCACGTTACTAAGTCTACAAGGATGTAGATGAATAATTCAAGGTAGGGATTATGCAATCAACATAGGTTCTACCCATAAAAACCCGACATCGACTCCCTATACATGCAAACCTATACATAAGCATAGTTTATTAATATTTAGATTTCACTCAATTCGACAAAGGTGCAATATGATAGATGCTTGCCTTGCTGTTCAGGTAGCTGCCTATAGTTACCCACACAACACTCGCCAAAATCCGGAAGATCGGAGTTGTCTTTGACCACGGTCGCCTCCCACTTCGGCTCCTTGTTAGCTAAACAAGAACGCGTGCAATGATGAGCATGAATGAATGCTACAAGGCATGCCACAATGCTTAACAATATGCTAGAAGTATAAGATATGCGAATCAAGGCAATACTAAACGATCTAAACAAAAACCGAAAAATAACAGCCATCCGGAGTATCCGGACTGGTTCGGAGTATCCAGGCTCGGACTCTCCGGGCCACCCTCCGGAAGTGGCGCTCGGTTACTGCATTTTATTTCACTAACCTGGAGTATCTGGGTGAATCGGGATTTGGTTCCGGAGTATCCGGGCCATCCTCTAGGGAAGGCTTTCGGTTAGCACTCTTCTAACTTGACTCGGAACCACCGGGTTGGTCCGGACTGTCCGGGATTTGCCGAACACTCCGAGTGAGGTTCCAAATGAAGCCCTCAGCTACACGATCACAAAACTACCCAGAGTCTCTGAGTTTGTCCGGATAATCTGAGTGATACAGACTTGGGTTCTTCACAATTTTTCCCTCGGGTGATTTGACTCATTTTATAAATCTGTGCTACACAAACGTGCATATGCCCTATCCAAAAGGTTCTAAACCAATCTCGCACCTTAAACCATAACCAATTTTGAACACAATTGAACGGACAAATTCTGCTAAACCCGGAGTATCCGGGTGAGTCCGGAGTATCCGAGTCAGGACAAAAAAAGCTGCTCTCGAGTGGATTTTTGGTTGATTTGAGCTGCAATCTTTTCCAACCCTAAAAGGGACATGAGGGATAGTCTAAGGGTACTAGAACTTGCTCTTCAACTACCAACACGACTCTAAAGCTCATATTCGACCAAAACTCCATTTTTGCTCCAAAAAACTCAAGAACACCAAGAACTTCAAGAACTACTCAATTCTTCCACGAAAACGAAAATGGATTGGATAGATGAGTAGCTTATGAGCTAGAGAATGCAATGGTACCACATGCATACTTTGAATCCTCCACTTGAGCTCGGATTTTGGCAAGAAAGGAAGAGAGAGAGCTTGAGCTTGAGTGGGAGAGGGAGGGGAGCTGCTGCTGCAGCAGCTTGGGTGGCGTGTGGTGTGAGGAGAGGAGAGAGAGAGCAGGTGGGGTGCTGCCCACTTGAGAGAGGGAGTGGGTGAGGTGTGGGGCCACATGTGGGGCCCACATGGTAGAGAAAATGGGTATTTCCAATGCATTTTCCATTATTTTCTCCCCCAATTTTCTCTCTCTTATCCAAATGATTTTTAATGAAGTGCATTAGCGCTCTGAAAGACCATTATGTTAAGCATAATACTTAAGAAGCATAATTTTTCTTAAATGCGTGATTAGGAATTTGGGACATGACAAACCTCCCCCCCCCCCCCTTAAGAAGAATCTCGTCCCGAGATTCGGCACAAGTCGGGGAGAGGACAATGAGGCTAGGAACCACGTTGTGAGAGATACTACGTTGTGGGTACCACACTGTGGGAGCGGTGAGTGATGGAACCCAATGCAATACTTTTATTCAACATAGTGATGAGCATAGACATGCAAGAGGTCCCAATTGTGCAAAATTTACACAATGCTTACAAGCTCACAAAGAGGTTGGGATACTCGGAGCAGATTTTATCCCGACGCCCCCAAGTTGCCTCATCTTCCGGGTGGTTGCTCCATTGGACTTTGATGAATTTGATGGAACTTCACTGTGTCTTACGCTCGGCTTCACCCAAAATCCTTATTGGCCGCTCGCAATACGACAAATCCGGTTGAAACTCTTGAGGTGCAACATCAACGACCTCAGTTGGAACTCGGAGGCATTTCTTCAGTTGCGACATGTGGAAGACATTATGTACAGCGGAGAGAGATGGAGGCAAGTCCAGTTGATATGCCACTTCTCCACGTCGAGCAACAATCTGGAATGGTCCCACATATCAAGGCGCTAATTTGCCTCGGACTTGGAATAGTCAAACACCCTTGAGCGGTGAAACCTTGAGATACACATGATCTCCAATTGCAAACTCGAGGTCTCGGCGGAGACGATCCGCATAGCTCTTTTGCCAGGATTGAGCTATGAGAAGACACTTGTGGATTTTCATAACATGATCTTCTGCCTCCTTGACCAAACCAGGACCTAGGAAGCCCGTTCACCGGATTCATACCAATTCAGCGGCGTTCGACACCTTCGACCATATAGAGCTTCAAATGGCAACATCTCAATACTCACTTGGAAGCCATTGTTGTATAAGAACTCCACAAAAGGCAAACATATGCCCCACCTCTTCCTGTAAGTGAGAACACAAGCTTGGAGCAAAATCTTCCAAAACCTGATTAACTCGCTCAGTTTGGCCATCGGTCTGGGGATGAAACGCAGTGCTATAGAAGAGCTCGGTTTGCACAGCCTCTTGAAAACTCCTCCAGAAATGAGAAGTGAATTGGGTGCCACAATCAGAAATGATCTTCTTCGGAACCCCATGGAGGAAACAATTTTTGTGAGATACAACTCTACATATTGCTTGGCCGAGAATGTGGTCTTGACGGGCAAGAAATGAGCGAACTTCGTCAATCGGTCCATAATCACCCATATAGAGTCATACCCATTCGAGGTCTTTGGCAAGCCAGTAATAAAATCCATTCCAATTTCCTCCCACTTGCAGGAAGGAATGGGCAAAGGCTGAAGTGTATCAGCTGGCTTGAGGTGCTCGGCCTTCACTCTTCAGCAGACATCACATTCAGCTACATATCGAGTGATCTCTCGCTTCGTGCGAGTCCACCAAAACCATGGCTTGAGGTCTTGATACATTTCCATGCTCCCTAGATGAATGGATAGCAAGGAGTCATGAGCCTCGTCAAGAATCTTCTTCCTTAGTGCTTCGACCCTATTGGAACCACTAGTCGGTTTCCAAACCATAGAACACCCTGATTATCTTTAGAAAAGCATACGGCCTTGCCGACCTTCATCTTCTTCCGGATTCGGGCCATGCCCTTATCATCCTTTTGAGCTGCTTTGATATCGTCCAAGCGATTGGATTTGATCTCCAAATTGGCAAGGAAGCCATCCGGAACCATTTTGAGTCCAAGCCGGCAAAAATCATCACAAAGTGTGGAATTCTCGGGCTCGACTCTAAGGCAATGAAAATGCACCTTCGGGCTTAGTGCATCGGTGACCACATTCGCTTTTCCTGGATGATAATGAACCTCCAGTTCGTAATCTTTAATCAACTCGAGCCATCTTCGTTGCCTCATGTTCAGATCAGCTTGAGTGAAAATGTACTTCAAACTCTTGTGATCCGTATAGATACGGCACAAGTTTCCCATCAGATAATGATGCCAGATCTTCAGAGTGTGTACTACTACAACCAGCTCTAAGTCATGTGTCGGATAATTCTTCTCGTGGTGCTTCAACTATCATGAGGCATAAGCGACAACCCTGCCTTCATGCATCGAAACCCTTTTTCATATCCAAGGCCTATGTGTGAAGTGTCGCAATAGACATCAAAACCCTTTCTCATATCTAGCTGAGTGAGAACTGGAGCGGTCGTGAGCAACTCCTTCAAAGTCTAGAAAGTTGACTCACACTCACTTGACCACTCAAACTTGTTGCCTTCTTCAGTAACTCAGTCATTGGCTTGGCAACCTTGAAGAAATTCTCGATGAACCAGCGGTAATAGCCTGCAAGTCCAAGAAAACTCCGGATGTCCGTGACATTCTTGGGTTGTACCCATTTAAGCACATCTTGTACCTTGCTTGGGTCAACTGCAACACCATTTTTTTATAGAACATGACCAGAAAAGCTACCTCCCTGAGCCAAAACTCACACTTGCTGAACTTGGCATAAAGCTGATGATCTCTAAGCCGACTAAGACAATACAGAGGTGCTCTACATGCTCTGCATCAGTCTTGGAGTATTTGTTGTCGTCGATGAAAACCACGACAAACTTATCCAATTCCTCCATGAACACTGTGTTCATCAAATACATGAAGAATGCTAGCGCATTCGTCAATCCGAAGGACATGACGGTGAATTCATATAGCGTGTAGCGGGTCGAGAAAGCTGTCTTTGGAATATCCTCCGGCCGGACCTTAATCTGATGATAGCACAATCTCAAGTCAATCTTCAAGAAGACTCGAGCTCTGGTCAGTTGATCAAACAGAATATCAATCCTACGGAGAGGATATTTGTTCTTGACAGTTACCTCATTCAACAGACGGTAATCAACACACATCCTCAGAGTGTCATCCTTCTTCTTCACAAAGAGTGCCGAGCCTCCCCATGGTGAGGAGCTCGGATGAATGAATCCTTTTACAAGTAACTCTTGTAATTGCTTCTTCAACTCAGCTAGCTCTACTAACGACATCTTATACGACTTCTTCAATATTGGGGCCGCACCAGGCATGAGATCAATAGAGAACTCCACTGCACGGTCGGACGACACCCCTAGCAATTCATCCGGGAAGACATCCGGGAATTCTCACACCACAGGAATACTCAATAGATCTATAGTGGGGACAGCCTTCAAAGCAAAAAGACAAGAATCGACACCCTCAAGCTTCAATTGAATTCGAGTGCCAAACGGACCATTTAGAGTAATTGTCTGCTGGGCACAATCCATGATAGCCTTATTCTTAGAGAGCCAGTTTATCCCCAATATGATGTCTATCCTCTTCGAGTCCATCACCAACAGATTTGCAACAAATGGGCATTTCATTGATGATCACTGATGCCTTGGTCACACACTGATTAACTAAAACCTTGGCTCCAAGGGCGTCTATAACATACGACGTAGGGGTGGTACTGACTTTCAGCCCATGTCGCCAAACATAACTCGTAGCTATGAAGGAATGAGAAGCCCAGAATCAAATAGAACAACTACAGAAATGGTGACGGGATTAAAATTCATATTCAACATACCCATCAGTACGTTGTCACCCTCGTGAACTCCTTCAGTAGTGGTGTGACGAGCTCGGCCACGCTTGGGAACGTATGTAGCCTGAGAGGACTGCAGTGCAGACTGAGCAGGTGGTGGCCTTGCAACGGTCAACACGGCTCCCGACTTCAAATATTGGCAATCCCAAGCATAGTGGCCGACATGGCTGCAGTTGTAGCATAGGCTGCCGGGGCCACCTGTCACGCTCATTTGAGGGCCAACGGGTCTTGCAGACTCCCCTTGTGGAGCGGAGAAAGATAGACGCCGCACCAGCCACATCGGCCGTGGGGCTGTCAAGGCTGACATATGAGATGGTGGAGATGGATTCTCTGTTAAGGAGCATTGAGAGCTCCCGCCCACAGAAAGCGACGGAACCCTCTTACGCTCCTTCTCATCTTGGTGGTTCTTGAACTTGAACTCCACCGTGAGCAACGTGCTCACCAACTTGTTGAAGTCGGTGAACTTGTGTGCGGACAACCAGTCCGCATCTTCGAGTTGAGGCTATTAACGAAGCGGTACTACTTCCACTCGTCGGTGTTGACCTCATCCTGAGCATACTGCGTAAGGTGGTTGAACACCTGCACATACTCCATGATGGTTCTCTCGCCTCTTGATCTCCATAAGACCCTTAGGAATGTGGAAGTCACGAAATGCCTGGCGGAACTCCACCCAAGACACCCGATGATTAGCGGGGTGCATGGCCAAATAGTTGGACCACCAAGCGCCCACCACGCCCTGAAGTTGATGGGTGGCGAAAAGCACCTTCTCATGGTCCTCGCACCGAAGGAGAGTGAACTTCTGCTCGATCGTGCGAAGCCAATGATCGGCGTCGAGTGGATCCTCAGCACGCATGAAGGTAGGTGGCTGAGTTCGCGAGAAATCCGAGAAATTAACTTGGCGTCTGGCCCCACCCCCTCCATGAGGAGCCATGTTGCACATGAGAGCCTTGAGGAGCGCCATCTGAGCTTGGCAGTTTTGCTCGATTTGCATTAGGACATCCGCCATGCTTGGCGGTGGAGGCGGCAGAGGGTTGTTCTCATTAGATCCCTCGGGAAGATCTCCCAAACTGCCACGGGTTCTCATGCTGTTGTCATGATGAGAAGGAAGAAAGGTGAAGGTTAAATTCCGCCCTAGGAGAAAAATCCAACTCCAACTAATGCTACTTGCTACGGCGTATCTTGCTTATTTGTATCCGTATACAATAACTGATGAAAATGCATGATCAGAGGCATGATGCAAAATGAGCAATGAAACATGAAGGCATGTTCGCTTCTGAACTACACGTATCTTTCTCAAATGCATCTCACCCCATCAAGCATCATAACTACAAACGTTATACTTAGGGGCATAATATAGCAGGTTCATACATATTGATCATGAAAATGCATGAAGGAAATTTAAGTGAGTTGCTTAGTGAAGTTAACTACTTGCTAAACAATGCTCTAATTATGTTTAGGCTACTTCAATAAACCAAGCTCTGATATCACGTTCTGAGGAACCGTCTAAACAATATTCTAATTAATCACCAGGAGGATTATTATCCATAATCACATCCTCGATGATTAACCAGAATATCATCTCGGTAGTCCCGGCATGTGTCTTGTGCCCAAGGATAGGAACACATGCCTTCCAACATGCACATCACAACATAGCTTAATAAAGAGCGAGTAATAAATATTTCTATTACAAGTATTAAGGATGCAACTGATTTCAACAATTTACAACAAAAGCGAGCTAGGAGGAGACAGAACCCCTCAACTCCTAACCATAAAAGAACTACTCAACGGAAAGATAAACTTATGAATGACAAAAGAGGACGGTGCCACATGCCCTTAGGCACCATCTCAAAACGCCACCTTCAGAGTAGGATGGACTACTCTTACCCGCCACCCTGGTAGGCAGGCACGAAGTAGCCAAAAACAGCCTCTTCCTCAGCAGCAGTAATACCTGCAACAACTTAACGGCAGCACCCTGAGTATGAAGGTACTCGCAAGACTTACACAATATGGATATATAATATTCCGACTCCAAGGATTATACATTGAGCTGTTAGCAAGGACAGGCCATGAGGTTAAGTAAAACATATGCGGTAAGCAAACTAGACATATATGTGTGAGCACCTACGCTTAACCAAACATACCATTCTACCCTACAATAACCAACTGAACAGAAATGAAACTGCAACATAAAAGTAACATAAGTACTTGAATAATTAAGTAAACTGAACCAACTCATCCATCACCATAATGACCGAACCATCAACCACATATCCGCACCATAAACCACAAACGAGGACCTTGCAGGGGGATACTCCTAGATCCACACGACACGAGGACCATATGGCTTGTGCCACTCGCTAAAGTGCACACAAGGGGGTACTCATGACAACCTTTCCCAACCAGCCCCAACCGTGTGGATCGTGCATCGCTCAGCGCGGTAGTACTAGAACTACTGCTGGAGCAAAGTAGTACTACATACAAGCCCGCCTACTCACACCATCGATGTTCAGGTGTCACACCCGGTTTTAACGGCCAAAACCATATGCGGCATATGTGTGCCAGGATGTTCAACACACATAAGGACGTCACAGGTGAAGTAACAAAAGCAATACTTTTATTAAATAACGTTAAACTCTTACAACAATTGACATATATTATCTTCTATGAAGATATCTGCAGTGGAACAGAAGCACTGGTGCCCAACAACACCGCAGGCAACTGACCGGGAGACACGCGCCTAGAACGTTACAACCTCGTCTTGATAGTCTTCAACATCTTCACTCACTGAGCAGCAGCATACATGTCGCATGGTGTAGGGAAAATAGCAAGTGTGAGCACATAGAGTACTTAGCAAGTGGGGGAAAGTAATAATATGCAGGCTTATACCAAGAATAGGCTAACAAATGGTATATTTGCGTAAATGCGAGTAATGAAAACATATTTGGACTCAAAAGCATTAAACAAATTATTGAGTGAATGTAACCCAAACAGTTCAGCATCCAGCATACAAGGCTCCCCACCTTGTACACCATAACCTTCTAGTATTCCTTGTACTATAACCAAAACCATCTAGTACTCCCTGTACCAGAACCATAACCACAACCATCTAGTACTCCCTGTACCAGAATCATAACCACAACCATCTAGTACTCCCTGTACCAGAACCATAACCACAACCAAAGTCATAACCACAATCCACTAATCATGTGAGGATCCAAGTCTCTCATATCCGTGAGCACGGCTGTTATAATAGTTTTAGACTCTGCAGAGGTTGTCCAGCTTTCCCCATGAGTCAGTGAATTCCATGTTGCCGTGTTCGCGAAACACTTAACACACGCCAGTGGTGTGCCGCCAAGAATCACTATTTGACACTTTCCACTAACCAGAGACTAATCCAGTATGTGTCTGCCCACTAGGTTTCACCACGAGGCTTTACGCAAGCTAAGCTCCTACCCAGAAGCCCCCTTTTGTGCTGACCTAACACACACTGGATAGACTCTAATCAGTATGTCATGCCTTACCCATATCAGTCTCGTGTTTGTACAGAGCTTCTCGGGTTGTCGCTCCACGAACTGGTCCTTACTTAGGTTACTTGAGCAAACACTAAACCAACATCATAACCATGACAACCATCAAAACCACTTTGCTCAAGGCCTAAGGTTCTATGTTGCTAGACCATTAACAAATTAACCATCAATGTTGTGTATGTTCATTAGTCAAGATTATGACACTTCTTAGTATCCCAAAAGCAAGGCTAAGCAATCTACCCACAAAGGACACCTAACCATAAACCATCTAGGTTCCAAGGGATGATAAGGGAAAATCTAGGGAAAACCTTAACATAGGTGACTACCCATCATATTGACAGACATTGCATGCAGTTTTGTAAAACAAAACATTTAAAAACATAGGTTTAATATGATCAAGGACACTTGCCGTTTACCCAATGCTGCTCAGTGTTGTCGAAATCTTGGTCTTGAAGTTCCTCGAACTGCTCCGGAACGTTATCGACTAATCGCGAAAAGTACCGACAAAAAACACAAAGAAAAACACTAAGAACAACATACCAAACATCATCAAAACACTTTAAAAACATTATGGTTGGATAGGGATGATTTAGAAATATTTAGATGCAAGAATAGCCTAAATCGGAGTTAAGATGAAAAGAGAACAACTTTCGGGAGATGGATTAGACTGAAAAGAAAATGCTGATTTTTCGGAACTATCTTCCTATGGGAAAGGCTTTATTGCACAATCATTATGTCAGGCTTGACAACATTATTGTGTAAGATTCAAGAAGTGTAGGGCAGACTAGACTTCACTGACTAGGCTGAGGAGAATGATGGGGCGCTGACTTGGCATGCTATGCAAGTACCATCTGGGATTAAAGAAGGGATACGCGGAGATCTAGTATCAACCACCTATGATGGATCAAAAAGGCCGAAGGTTGCACTTCTAGGTTAAGGATACTACTGGTTGCTCTATGTAGCGGTGGTGGTTCGAGTTTCGTCGGAGATGGTGATTGGGCACATGGCCACAGACATCGATGTCGGCTTCAGTGGTGTTTCAGTGAAATGAGGGAAGCATGGCGTAGAACGGGGAAATACTAACTCAGCGGTATGGTTGGTTTTGGAAGGGGTCATCCGAGGTAGCGGCAAAACAGCGATGACTACTTCTAGGTTTGGTGGTGACCGCGAACAAATGCAGGAACGAGGGTTCTTGCGTGCCAGGAGATTGGCTATGAAATTTGAGGAACCGTTTGAACAAGGATGTTCATATAACCCGGGAACACAATGCTATGGTATGGGTTTTGGTAGATCATCCATAGAGAGGAAGCACGATCAGCATAGATGAAACGGGTGATGGCTACGACATGCTGTGGTTGGCAATGGCGTCCTGGTCATGTCGCTGCAAAACGGGGATGGGCTCCTAGGGTAACATAGAAGACTCCATGGGACATGCCATGACGTGGTTGGTGCATCCATACGGCTTCCGGATTGACGGGGAACACGAATGCAAATCCGGTGCGCGTGCAGAACACATCAAGAAACCGGACAGCGGGTATGTCGACCTTGATTGCGGTGGTTTGGCTGCTCTAATGGCTGACCTGGTTCATGAGGGCGTGAGGAACATCATGGGACATGCATCAGTGAAAGGGCTTGGTGATTTGACCTCTGGTCGGTCGGGAACATTAATGCCAATCAGCTACAGCGCGGTTGTCTCACGGCTGTCCGCGACGGTGACGACCGTGGCGGTGTAGATAGGGCTTTGGCCGAGGCTAGGGCTTGGCTAGGAACTTAGTATGATGCTAAAACAGTAGTAAGGGAGGAGAAGAAGGGGTCCTCACCTTGCTTTGGTGGTCGAGGAAGAAGGATTCGTAGAGAAAACGACGTAGCGCTTCACGGGCGGCGGCGGCTCCGGCGAACGGCGGCGCTCCGGCGACACACAGACAGGGAAGCAATGACTTCTAGGGCTTGGGGGCATGGAATAGAGGTAGGAGAGGGCGTGCAACTTATATATATAGGGTTAGGGACGGCTGGTTGAGGTGGAGTCCAAACCGAACACGAATCGGATTCGAGTTTGAGTCGGTTACGGTTTCCTTTTTCGCAGCTCTCTATTCCGAGGATGATATCTCCATCGTCCGGACTCGAAATTGGACGTTTCTTGACTCTAAATTGTAGTACTCGAAAAGATATACAACTTTGGTAGTCATTGGAACTTCTGAAAATGTCATCTTGATTTCAAAAAATGGACCACAAGATAAACTGTTTGAACTCAGACTTCTCTGCGCAGCACTAATTTCGGGAGCCATAACTCCTAGCTACATTATCCAAAAGGTGACTTCCATAGGTTCAAATCGAATCTCTCGACGAGACCTACAACTTTGGTAACTCGGACTTCTCTGCGCAGCACTAATTTCGGGGGCCATAACTCCTAGCTACATTATCCAAAAGGTGACTTCCATAGGTTCAAATCGAATCTCTCGACGAGACCTACAACTTTGGTATTGTGAAGATTTGCATTTGAGACTGTTTTCAACTCCGAAACGTCATGGGAAGATGAGGCTGTCCAGGACTCCACGAAAATTTGCAGATTTCATGAATTCTTTGTTGGGCCATCTAGAAGACTTGGCTAAGGGTTTGGACTTGAGCAAGATTGATTCCAAAGACACTTTAGGTATATCTAGCATTTAGAAAAGAAACTTTTACAGAGAAATTTGAATAGGATTTGAATTTGAATTGAGATTGGAGTGAATTTAAGAGAAACGAAAAAGACGAGGTTAAACAAGATTAGGAGTAGATAAGGAATTTGAATTTGGACTTGGGTAGAATTTGAAAAAGAGGAGAAATTGGCTTTAAACAAGGATTTGGATAATATTTGAATTGAACGGATAATATTTGAATTGAACTAGAAAAAGATCAGGTATGATTAAGGATTGAATAGATGATGAATTCACAGATTTTGAATTCCAACCATTAAGATCCTTAACTTTTTCACTACTGAGTTCTGTAAAAACCTTTTCAAAATCTTTTTCACTCAAAACACCAAAGAGAAAGAAAATAAAAAGAACTCTAATGCATTTACCTGGCTCCTAACAAAACTTAGCATGCAATGCACAGAAAATAACAACCTATATTGATTGATTGATTAAAAAATAGGTTTTAAACCTATAATACTAGTGAAGCTATTCAATACTCTTGAAAATGTTTAGAAATTTGAGAAATCTGAAAATCAGGGTGTTACATCAGGCCCACAAAACCACAGTTGCGAAGGTATTCGGCTCGCCTTACCATTAGATCAGCATGTGGTGTGAGTAAGGTAAGTGCTAAAGCCAACTACCCCGACGATCGACCTTAAATGATGCAAGCATTCTCTCGGTTAGAACTATTCTAACTTGACTTGAAACCTCCGGGTTGGTCCGAACTATCCGGAATGTGCTAGACACTCCGAGTGAGGTTCCAAACCAAGCTCTTGGCTACACGATCACATAACTAGCTAGAGTCTTCGGGTTTGTCCAGATAATCCGAGTGATACAGACTTGGGTTCTTCACGATTTTTCCCTTGGGTGATTTGACTCAATTTATAAATCTATGCTACACAAACATGCATATGCCCTATCGAAAAGGTTCTTAACCAATCTCGCACCCTAAACCCTAACCAATTTTGGACACAATTCAACGGACAAATTCTGCTGAATCCAAAGTATCCAGGTGAGTCCAGAATATTCGAGTCAGCCTAGAAAAGCTATTGTCGAGTGGATTTTTAGTTGATTCGGGTTGCAATCTTTTCCAAGCCCAAAGGGGACATGTTAGGGATAGTCTAAGGGTACTAGAACTTGCTCTTCAACTACCAACATGACTCTAGACTCAGATTCGACCAAAACTCCATTTTTGCTCCAAAAAGCTCAAGAACGCTAAGAACTTCAAGAACTACTCGATTCTTCCACGAAAAGGAAAATGGATTGGATAGATGAGTAGCTTATGAGCTAGAGAATGCAATGGTACCACATGCATACCTTGAATCCTCCACTTGAGCTTGGATTTTGGGAAAAAAGGGAGAGAGAGAGCTTGAGCTTGAGTGAGAGAGGGAGGGTAGCTACTGCTGCAATAGCTTGGGTGGCGTGTGGTGTGAGCAGAGGAGAGAGAGAGCAGGTGGGGTGCTGCCCACTTGAGAGAGGAAGTGGGTGAGGTGTGGGGCCACATGTGCGGCTCACATGGTAGAGAATGCAATGGTACCATATGCATACCTTGAATCCTCCACTTGAGCTCGGAATTTGGTAAGAAAGGGAGAGAGAGAGCTTGAGCTTGAGTGAGAGAGGGAGGGGAGCTGCTGCTGCAGCAGCTTGGGTGGTGTGTGGAGTGAGGAGAGGAGAGAGAGAGAGAGAGAGAGCAGGTGGGGTGCTGCCCACTTGAGAGAGGGAGTGGGTGAGGTGTGGGGCCACATGTGGGGCCCATGGTAGAGAAAATGGGTATTTCCAATGCATTTTCCATTATTTTCTCCCCCAATTTTCTCTCTCTTATCCAAATGATTTTTAATGAAGTGCATTAGCACTCTGAAAGACCACGCAAAATTAAGCATAATGCTTAAGAAGCATAATTTTGCATAAATGCGTGATTAAGAATTTGGGACATGAGATTATGCCCTATGATTCCGAGGGGTGTGTGGATCCGAAGGTGGCCACCGAAGTCGTGGTCAAGGTCGAGCAGGAGGACCACCTTTTGTCTAGCCCGGATGTGCGTTTTGTTGTAAAGGACGACTGGTGTGCAACTCAAATAGCTCGGGAGGTTATCGGTTCACGCTTCTTCCAACGTCTTGTCCTCCCACGGGATTCTGATGGTAGGGTACCTTTGGAAATTCTTAGCCTATCCTGGCCGAGGTGAAGGTGGAGGAGGTGCAGGCTGCAGTGTCCCCATTGGAAGAGCAAGAGCTGGATTTCTTAGCCTTCGACTTGTATACCTTCCCAATGGGCCCTTCGTGTTCCCGAGGCTGAGGGGGCTCTGCTTTCAGCAGTGGTTCCATCCGTGGAGGGGATTCGTGTCAACCCCTTATGCGCAGTTACTGGGCTCAATCCTCCAAGTCCCGTGGTGTTTCTAGGAGGCAAGGCGGTCGAGCACCCTCGTCCTCCGGTAGTGTTCTGGGGAGGCATAATAGGTTAGCAAGTTTGCTAGGCATAGATTCGATGTACTGTGGTTAGCTGAGTGTAGACTCTTTGTATGCCATGTATGAATAAACTTGTGTTGTTTTAGCTTTGTTTTTTTTGGTGTTTTTATAATTTATCGCATCAATGCTTTGTTATCGTATCAACGTTTCACCTATGCCCCCTATCCCAGCCCCTTCGCATTTTGTGGCTTGTTAGTTGCTGCGGGGTACGAGATCCGAGTACAGCATAGCGTTAGGTGTGAGCAGGGAAGATACCGTAGGGGTGAGATGATTTTAGTATGGAGACTTTTAGTCTTCAAGGTGCCAGAGGATTAATACTTTGTATGAATCCTTTTTGGCACAGAGGCTAGGCCTTCAAGATGCCAGGGAGGTTATCCCTTCGCCACGTAGGTCAACCAGGCCTTAAAGATGACAAAGGGTCTTATGCCTGTCCGGCACAGAGGCAATGCCTTCAAGATGTCAGAGTGGTCTTTGCCTCTCCATCACGTAAATTAGCTAGACCTTAAAGATGGTGGAGGGATATATGCTTGTCTAGCATGGAGGCTTAAGCCTTCAAGGTTTTGGAGCGATCTTTGCCTCTCCGCCATATAGGTCAGCCAAGCCTTAGATGGCGGAGGGATATACTTCTTTGGCACGGAGGCACTGCCTTCAAGATGCCGAAGGGTTTTACCCGTTTAGCACGGAGGCACTGCCTTCAAGATGCCAGAGGATCTTTGTAGGCTCTGTGTGGGTTTGTTTTTTGGGAGGTGATACCTCTAGGTAAGGTGGTTATTTGTGGGTGGGTAATCTATGTTTTTATTTGTATGGGACCTTTGGAGAGGGCGGAGTCTGGGGGCTTCTACACATAGTATTTGCAGAAGGTCTCCGTGTTCCAATTGTGTGGTAGGGGGGTTCCTTTTATGTTGGCCAGGCGGTAGGAGCCGGGTCTGTTAGACCTAAGGACCAGGTATGGGCCTTCCCATTTATTGTGCACTTCTTTCGGAGCCAGGGCACGTTGAAGTACTAGGTCGCTGGGTTCGAAGTTTGGTGGCGCAACCTTAGGATCATACCAGGCCTTGGTTTTCCTGATGTAGTGATCGAGGTTCTGGATGGCACAGAGCTACGTTCCTTCGGTGAGATTGAGGGAGAGTTCTCTTTGTCTGGTAGTTTGTGGAAGTTGTACTTGGAGCGAGCATCCCTTGACCTTGGTGGGGTTCATGGCTTCATCGCCATATAGGAGGTGGAAAGGGGTGAACCCTGTGCCTCGCGTGATAGTGGTGTGGAGGGACCATAAAACCTTGGAGAGTTCCTCGACCCACAGGCCTCGAGCTAGGCCGACGTGTCGGCAGTTTAAGCTGGAGAGAATGTTGCTGTTGGCCCGTTCGACGGCCCCATTGGACTGAGGATGTCAAACTGCAGCGAAGCATAATTCGATGCTGAGGTCGTCGTAAAATTATCTGAAGGGCCTGGAGTCGAATTGTGTGCCGTTGTCGACCGTGAGCTGTCGTGGCACACCAAAGTGGCAAATTATTTTTTTCCAGAAGAATTTTTGGACATTCTTCGATGCGATCGTCGTGAGGGGTTCAGCCTCGATCCATTTGGAGAAATACTCCAATGGTACCACCACGTATTGAAGGTTGCCTTTGGCACAGGGGAATGCACCGATTAGGTCCATGCCCCAACGAGCCAGGGGCCAGATAGGAGCGATTGGTTGTAGGGGAGCCAGGGGCCGGTGGCTTCATCGTCCTTTCCATTGGCATCATTGGCAGGTGCAGACAAGGTCTTCTGCATCAGACATGATTGCAGGCTAGTGGAGCCCCTGGCGGAGGGCCTTGCCAGCTAGGGCGCGAGGCGCCAAATGATTGCCGCAAAGGACCTCATGTATCTCTCAGATGAGGTTGGCCCCTTTTTGTGTGGTGATGCAGTGAAGGAGGGGAGCACAGACACCTATTTTGTAAAGGGCGCCTTCTATGAGACAGTAGCCCCTGGCACGATGTTGAATGCGGCAGAGCGCAATTGGGTCATCTGGCTCTTCTGTTCCACTGAGGAAGGATAAGAGAGGAGTTCTCTAGTCGGTGGTTTTGATGGGGAAGATGGTGGTGGCCATCTCATCAAGAGTTTTAGCAGCCGGCTGGTGTAGAGTCTTGAGGAAGGTGCCCAATGGTGGGTCTTTGCCCGTGGCGGCAGCTTTTGCTAGGGCGTCTCCCTGGCTGTCGTCCGTTTGTGTTATGTTGCATATTGATATGCTGCGGAAGTGTGGTTTGGCTTTGTGAATGGCTTCGAGGTATCTTGCCATGTCCGGATGTCGAACCTGGAAGCTTTTGTCGACATGGTCGGTGATGATTTGATAGTCGGTCCGGATGATGACTCTGGTTGCCCCAATGCTCGGTCCTTCTGGAGGCCTATGAAGATGGCTTCATACTCGGCTATGTTGTTAGATGTCCTGAAATCCATACAAGCAGTGAACTGGACCTGCTGGCCTGTGAGGGAGATGAGGACGGCGCCAGCTCCGGCACCCATGGAGTCATATGCTCCATCGGTGTAGATAGTTCGGCTGTCTTGGGTAGGGGTAGTGGTGGGTTCGGAGGGTGCCAGAGTCCATTCGGCGATGAAGTTTGCCAAGATTTGGGATTTGATAGCGGTGTAAGCCACAAACCTTACCACATAGGGGGCTAGCTGTACAGCCCATTTGCCAATGCGTCCCGTCACCTCCCGGTTGCGAAACAGGTCGCCAAGTGGGTACGAGGTTGGGACAGTGATGTCGTCGGCGAGGAAGTAGTGTTGGAGTTTGCGTGAGTCCATTAGTAGGTCGTATGCTATTTTTTTGAGCTTCATGTAGCGCATCTTGGCCCTTGCTAAGGCCTCCGAGACAAGGTATACGGCCTTCTGCGCATAGTGATTGTCACCCTTCTCCTCCCGTACCAGGGCGGCGCTGACAGTAGAGGTAGAGATGAACAAGTATAGGAGCAACCCTTCGTCGAGGAGGGGCATTGCGAGTGTTTCGAGGGCCTCGAATGCCACCTGGCACTCCGGAGTCCAGCTGAACAGTTCGAAGCCCCTCAGCGTTTTGAAGAAGGGGAGGCTATGCTCGGCGGATTTGACGAGGAAGCGGCTGAGGGCTATGAGGCAGCTGGCCAAGCGCTGTACTTCCTTTGGATTGGTGGAAGGTGACGTCTCTACGATGGCATGAATCTTGCTGAGGTTGGCCTCGATGCCTCTCCGGTAGACGAGATATCCCAGCATCATTCTTGCCTTGGCACCGAATACGCATTTCTCTGGGTTCAGCTGTATGCCTACAGCCCGGAGGCTATCAAATGTTTCTTGCAGGTCAGTGATGTAGTTGGTTTCGAGTTGGCATTTTACCACGATATCATCCACATAGGCTTCGGTATTATGGCCCAATTGCTATTGCTGTACCTTATGCACTAGGCAAGAGAAGGTGGCCCTAGCATTTCGAAGGCCGAAAGGCATCCGGACGTAGCAGTATACCCTGAAGGGGGTAATGAAGCTAGTCTTGCTCTCATCCTTTATCGCCATCCACACCTGGTGGTACCCAGAGTAGGCATCTAGGAAGCTTAGCAATTCAAAGCTGGTGGCGGAATCTACTAGATGGTCGATGCGAGGAAGGGGGTCTGGGTCCTGAGGGCACACTTTATTTAGTGATGTAAAATCTATGCACATACGCCACTTTTCGCTATGTTTCTTGACCAGGATGGTGTTGGAGAGCTAGTCAGAGTGGATTACCTCTCGAATAACACTGGCCTTCAGTAGCTTCTAGACCTCCTCTTTTGTGGTGTCTGCCCTCTTTGAGGAGAGTTTTCGAAGCCCCTGGCATGCAGGACGGGCCCTCAAGTTGACCTGGAGAGAGTGTTCGATAATGCAGCGGACGACTCCTGGGAGGTCCTGTGGTGACCATGTGAATGTGTCGAAGTTACCCTGTAGGATGGCAAGAAGCTGGGCTTCCTGCTCGGAGGTGAGTTTGGCCCCTATTTGGAAGTCCCGATCAGGTTGGTCTGTGTGTATGGGGACACGCTTTATGTCTCTCTCTGGTTGTGGCCTCAAAGGGCCGTGGTGTCTAGAATATGCTGACAGAGGGTCCTTTGAGCCCTCATAGGTTACTACATGGATGTGGAAACCAGGGAGTGGAGCAGGGTGCTCGTACTCGATGCGCCTAGCTAGGTCTAGTCACCGTGGATAGCTATCAGTCCCTGGGGTCCGAGCATTTTCAAGCAAAGGTAATTGTGATGGGGTATGACTCCGAATTTGTTCAGGGTTCCTCATCCTAGAATGGCATTGTAGGTGTAACGTACGTCCACAACGTCGAAGGTGATTACTTCTTTCCATGCTGCGGGTCCTTCGTCGAAGATGATCCAGAGTTCCATCTGGCCTAGGGCGTCGAGGGGGCCCCATTGAACCCCTGGAGGGGTCTATGTCTTGGCGAGAGCTGGCTTCACGGGATTCGGAGTTGGTCGAAGGCATGTATGAATAGGAGGTCCGCCGAGCTACCTCTGTCAACCAGTATTCTTTGGGCCTCAGCTTCAGTGATGTTGGTTGAGATGACAAGGGCATCGGAGTGGGGAAATTTCACCCCCTCGGAGTCGTGGATGGTGAATGTCACGGGGGCGTCGGTCCATTCGAGGGCTTGATGATGGATGCTGGTTGCTCCAATGTGGTACACCCCATGTGCGTAGTCTCGCCACTACCATTTCAAAGCGCAGCCGGAGCTCCCTCCACCGGTTATAGCGAGGACAATCTATTTGCCTTGTGCCCCCTTGTCGCTGTATCTGTTCCCGGATGGCCAGGGCGGAGAAGGTAGGGCTAGCTGCGGAGGCTTCTACAAGGCTAGATGATCAACCTGACTGTTGGTTGGTAGCCTGCCATCTTCAGACCGCTCCTTGGTGGCCCCCTCAGTTGAGGTGAAGGCTGCCTGCATCTCGAGGTATTCTTCCTAGAAGGTAGTGAGGGTCCGGTAGTTGTTGGTGTTGTGTCCCCATCCCACACCGTGTTGAGTGCACCAAGATTCCTCCTCGGAGCACCAGTTTGGAGCATGGCATCGCTCCGGGATGCTTTCAGGGCATCCTCGGTCGTGTCCCCTGGGGTGGTTTTGTTTTGGAACCCCGCAGCTAGGGCTGATGTTATTGATGTTTCAGCATTGCTGCTACCGCCCTCTTTGGGACCCGGACGTATGAGACTCCTTGAAGCCCCTCTTCACTGAAAGAGGGGGTGTGTGATGGTCACGCCTCCGAGTGTGACTTCTCTGGGTTGACACGGGAAGTCTTGGTAGCTCGTGAGCGCCTACGGCGAAGTTTTTCCTCCCCTACATGCACATTTCCTTGAATTTTCTCATGAGCACTTCCACCATGCGTATGGGATGTCAGTTTAGCCGATCGTATAGGGGGCCTTTGGCCAGGACCTGGGTCATAGCATCGATAACCGAAGAGTCCGATATGCCCTTAATATGGGCCTTGGTCTGGGAGAACCTTCAGAAGTAATCTCGGAGGGTTTCATCCGGCTCCTATCTGATAGTGAACTGGCTTCTGGAGGTTAGTGGCTCAACAAAGGTGCACTGGAAGTTGCTGCAGAATAGGTCTCGTAGTTGGGACTGGGTGTGAATAGCGCCAGGGTCCAGTGCCTAGAACTAGCGTATGGCCACCCCTTCCAAGGCGAGAGGAAAGCATTTGCCATGGTGGTCGGTCCGCCCCCGTAAGCTTCTATGGCGAAGGCGTAGGACCGGACAAACTCATCAGAGTCTGAATCACCCCTGAACATAGGTAGCTTTGGGGTCTGAAAGCCCTCCGGGAAGGGCGTCCTCTGCAGGTCGGCCTACAAGGGAGAATTGTAGTCTTGTAGGGGGTCCTCGCGACGTCGGCTTCAGGGCTCCGGAGGCTAAACGTGCAGGGCCCTAGCATTGAAGGGTTTGTCGGCCTGTAGAGCTTGGATCGAAACAGCATCGGTAGTCATAGGGGCGGCAGTGGTCGTGCGGGTAGCCTGCTGCTCAACCCGTAGGGCCGTTTGTAGTTCCTCCATACGGGTCAGGAGAACCGTCAGGCGTGATTGACGCTCAGATGGAATGGTGTTTTCGGCGGTGGCGTCTACCGCGGCCCCTAGGGGTGCAGTAGGGACCCCACCATGCTGCTGCTGCTGGGTCGTAGTATAGTGTACAAGTTACCGCTATGTGCAAAATATGCATGATTTGGCCGAGTTACATGGCCTTATCTTGGATAACTACTTTCTACCCTACATAGAAGATAAATATCTACCATGGTAACCATTGGGGTGCCTGTACCCTGAAAGGTGAGCCGGTCGCCAATTGAGGCCCAACACCGTGATGTTAGGGGTTTCAGGATAACCTCTATTGTACCCGAGTGTCAGAACGTTAGGTAATTAATGTCGGTCACTTCATTGCAGGAAAAGGATGACCGGCTTTCCTCGCCTGACAGATCTTTCTTGAGGCCTGATGGCTTACCCCGTAGCCTTTTGGAAGCCTGCCCAAGCCCCGGAGATGGGGGCTCCGGGGGGAGGCATGGCTCCAAGAGATGGAGGCCTCGGGAGGCATGGCTCTGGGAGATAGAGGCTTTGGGAGGTATGGCCCTAGGAGATGGAGACTTCAGGAGGCATGGCTCCGGGAGATGGAGGCTTCGGGAGTCATGGCTTCGGGAGATGGAGGCTTCGGGAGTCATGGCTCCGGGAGGTGGTTACTCCGAAGCCAAGGGGCCATCGGGGGTCCTTAAAAACAACCCCCAACATTCACCTTCTATATATTCCGTCCCAACATATGAACATATGTGTGCTAGAGGAATCATAAAATTCAAAAATCATGATGCATGTATGATCGGAGAAATTGGCATTATTTGAAGACTTCCTCGGCAAAGTTAGGTTCATCATGTTAGAGTATATGGAAAGGATCCAAAAGGATCTAGTTGTTACGGTAGGATAATATTAGTTTCATCATATATCTAGGATTACTTGAGATACAAGCCACCATGTGCTCCATATAAATAACCTAGGGTGAAAGGATCGAATGGACTAAGAAGGGGATGGATTGAATCTAATTAAAAATAGTTCGATCAAATACTAAAATAAGTAGCAACCTTATCCTAGATATAGTTGTTACGGTAGGATAATATTAGTTTCATCATATATCTAGGATTACTTGAGATACAAGCCACCATGTGCTCCATATAAATAACCTAGGGTGAAAGGATCGAATGGACTAAGAAGGGGATGGATTGAATCTAATTAAAAATAGTTCGATCAAATACTAAAATAAGTAGCAACCTTATCCTAGATAAAATATAATGCAACTACGCGAAGAAGATAGAACAAGGCAACAAAATGGGCAAACAAAGACACTGTACAAATTACGAAATTAAAGCTTGTAAAAATGTAAATGCTCAAAGTAAATGCGGCAAAGTAGAAAGATGGACAAGAGGATATCGATTTTTCCTGAGATATCAAGGAGTTGGCAATCCCCCTTAATCCTCGTTGGAGCATCCACCAAGAATATTGCTCCCTCTTGAGTCACCAAGACTCAAGTGCTTCCTCATGATTGCTACTTCTCCATCTTCAGATTGGCGGCCATCAAACCAAGTACATCACACTTCTTGGGGCTCCCATATGAACTCCAAGAGCTCATCGAGACAACTGCAATTACCTAAGACTGGCTAGGTGTTACCAACCACCAAGAATAATAAGCCAATAGCTTCACTTGAACAAGATCAAACCTAAACTACAACTATCTACACACTTGCTACTCTCTAAGCACTAATGATGTCCTTAATCTACCAAGTAGGGACTTTGCAAATCACAAAAGTGCTCTCTCTGGCTTTCTAATGACACACACAGTGTATTGGCTCCTCTTGATTGCAAGAGAGCAAAGTGAAACCGAGTTAGGGGGTATTTATACATTAGAAGTCCAAATCTAGCTGTTACCCAACCGTCTACTTTTTTTGTGAACACTGGAAGCTCTGACGTGCATGGACTCACACACGCCGGAACATTCGACATGTACCTTTTTGAAACACTGCCAATGCCAGTTGTCACTAGCTATTACTATTCTAAAATGGTCCAGTGAAGCATCTGTTATCCACGCTAGACCATCCAACGAGTATAATTGTGAAAAACAATATGAGAAAACTTCTCTGCAAGAAATGCTCCGACAAAGCCATTTAGTGAACGCTGGACCATCCGACGTGCACAGTCACCTTTCAGTAGAAATTTTAGTTCTATGAAAAAAGCTCTGACATGTTTCATCCTTAGCGCAGAACCATCCGGCGCATTGATTTGAAGCGCCTCTTCAAAGTCAAAACACTCTAGCTTATTCAACTTGCAGAGCCAGACCATCCGGCGTTGACTTGTATTTTTTCTAGCTACTTCACCAGAAAAATGCTCTGGTATTAGAACCTTTTGTGTTACTAGACCATCTGGTGAACTCAAAGGTTTTCTAACTTGAACCAAGAATTCTCTGGTGAGTTTAACATGTTGAACACCAGACCATCCGGTGTAGGCATATTCTTCTGAACTCATCCAATTCAACCATTCTCGAGTTCTAACATCTTGACATCTCATCCATGGGCATCTTTGAGCTACATAGTGCTAGAATCACAAGTGTGCACCAACTAAATCTAGACTAACCTAGGTTAGGCTACTACACTTAGCACCTCTTTATAGTATGGTTAAAAGACTACGAAAAAGACATATACTAATCTAAGTTATACCTTTCAAAACACACTCGTTAGTCATAATGATACGGTTGTCATTAATCACCAAAACACTTACCACTTACCAAGGTGCCTAGATGCTACAATCTCCCCCCTTTTGGTGATTGATGACAACACAAATGAGAAGATAAATGTATGAATTGATGTAGACCCTATCATACTAGGCAAAATACAACATATATCAAAAAAGTAAGAGAAAGCCTAGCACTATAACAACCTATCATACTAGAAGAATTAGAAACAAACATGCATGAAATTAAACACAATGTGATGACAAGCAAAACATGTCGATAGAGAGCAAAATAGTCTGTCATTTCATCAAAATCCATGAAGATCCAACAAGCCCAACCTAACTACCCAAAACCCTAAACTCCCCCTTAAACTAAGAAACTCTCTAGCCACTCAAGCTAGCTATCTCTCCCAACTCCTCCTAAAACTAGACTCTCTCCCCCTTTGGCATCTAAACACCAAAAATATAATACATCTAAACATTCAGAGTCAGAGGAGACATAGAACGCTGGTAAAGAAGGTCACACCATGAACTGAGAAGCGACAGACTCAGAGTTAGATGCAAAAGAGTCGAGCCTGACGGCAACGACGTCAATGAGAGGTGAGACGGATCATACGGAAGGTTGACTAGAGGCTAAAATAGCAAGAACCTCTAATGACACTACATCGGGATGAGGGTCGATGTAGAGGTAGCGACATCCTGTGCTGCCATCTCCTAAATGATCTAGCTTTGCACAACCCAAAGGGGAGAATCTCTATCGTCAAGCACAGGCCGAGCAACTAGAGGACACTCGACTGAAAAATAGGAGGTACAAGAGGTGTCATCTCAAGTACTGAAGAAGGTAGAGCTAAAGTCTATGCTGCAGCCTGAGAGGAACCTCCTACCTCGATGTCATGAGACTTAACGACTAGCGAGAAGTAATTCATGTCATCTGAGTTGCTATCACAGTCCAGCTCAAAAACGCTTGAGGTAACTCTGGCTCAGCCTCAACTAGGGCCTAGTCCTCAACTATAACTCTCTCTCTCTCTCTCTCTCTCTCTCTCTCTCTCAGCAACTGGGACTTGCTACTCAGCGTGAAATATAGCATGCTGACCATGATGTCTATTTGAAGGAGTAGTAGAAATATACTCTGTGAAGTAACTTGGTGACTGCTCATAGGTCTGAAAAGGAACTCCGGGAACCTGATAGAGTGAGCAAGCATATGAGATATGAAGTGGGCATATGGCTGCTGTCTGGCTGTAGTCATCCAGTATACTATGACATCTTCTATGTCACACAATATCATGTCTACAATATCGAACTGCTAGTGTATGAGAAAAGATAGGATGAGCCACTACTGCAAGCTGCTGATCGACTTGGCATATACGATCCATGGCAACAAACTGCACCTCATGGCCATATGAATAGCCTTCACCTCAAGTGTAACATGCCTAGCAAATGAGGAGAACCTGGGATGAAGGGCTGCCTGAATAGATGTCTGATCTCGTCATCTATAGGAATGACACCACCAACAAGACCACATGAGAGGGGTTGGTTTTAGGATGATCAACCTCGTGAAGGCATCTAACACATGCTTGGACCCCCAAATTCTCAAGAATGTTGCTCCTATATAGCCTAATATACTCTCCCTCAAACATAAACTGAATGAAGTTGCACTCCGGCTCAATCCACACCGTAGCGTAGAAGACACTGACCCACTCCTCCACATATCTGTCAACATCTGTAAGCAGAGTTGAGAGTCTTGGGAAGACGTCAAAGAGAGGTCTCAAGTCAACTCCACCTGCAGCCAACTGCATGGAGTGCCAGTTGAGCGTCTTATGCTTGGTGAACCTGACATTCCTCCTCAAGTAAGATGCATGAAAACTCTCCTATAAACCACTCCTCGACTGGCAAGCGAATCTCACCCTATGTTGGAGGCGGCTGCTCTGGCTACTGCTAGGGCTGCTCCCATTGAAGCTGCTCCTCCTCTATGTCTTGCTCTTGATGATCTGTCTTCTAGCTACCTGACATGCCAAAAGGTGTCAAGCCTGACCCCGTGGCAGAACGAGTGCGGGTCGACCGATGCGGCGAAGAGCGGTCATCTCTAATCTAAAAACCTCGCTGAGTATCAGGTGTATCTGCAATAGCAATGGCATGATCCCATTCTTTCTGTGCCTTTGACTTCTTTTTCTTTAGCTGTTCAACAGCTTTTCCCTTGTCGCGGTGCTCACAACCCATCTGAGAGATAGTATTGACAACAAGATGAGCAAGCGCTTCAGGTTTTAAAGAAAATTGAGTGAACTTGTCCCGAATTTTAATCCTAAGCAAGAATTTGATGTGGATTTGGATGAACATGCTACGGATTCAAGTTTGCGATACTAGAAATAGATCAATTTGCAAATATTTGACTCTAGTTGCAAGAAATTGATCAAATTTAACTTGCATTTAAGTGAAATTTGCAAGAAATCATCTCATATTTGAATGAATTAAGAAATTTAGGCACAAATTTGATCAACATGCCCTAAATTTATGTCCTTTGAACTCAACTGCAATAGATAAAATGAGTTTAAGCACTGATTAAATTCAAAAATTTCAGAAATTTGCATGAATTTGAATCTAGGGCATGCAAATCAATGAACCGGTCAATTTTGATGCTCACCATGATGATTTGCAAGGAAAAATGATGGTGAGGGAGGAAGACTGGCGGTTGGAGGTGGCATTGAAATGACGGCAGCAGCTAGAGCATGGCGGCAGCAATGTGCATTGAGCGAAGCTACACTATGGTAGGACGATGGGGGCCTACGGTGGTGCAGCGAGTGGAGGAGCAGGGCGATGGAGCTGGACGACAGCGTTAGAGATTGAGCATCGGCGGGTCGAAATAGAGAGGAGAAGGCCAAGCCCGAATGAATTTATGACAGGTGGGACCCATGAAATTTGTGAGCACCGGACGATCTGACGATGCACCACCTATATGCCGGAAATAGCACTGGACCAATATTTGTAGAGAGCCTGCAAACCGAGCCAAAAACCAATTTTCACACACCAGAATGTCCACTGAAAAGCACTAAATGCTAGACCTTTTCTGAGCAAAAATGACTTTCGAACGCCGAAAAGTCCAGTGCTGATATTTTTGTTCTTGCCAGACTATTTTTTTTGTCATTCTGATTTTGCTACCACTGACTAAGCACCGAAAGGTTCGGTTATGAACTTGAGCTGACACCAGACCAATTTCGATGTAAACTTGCAGCCCTGGCAGAACAGAACGCTGGAACTTCCGCTGAGAAGAAGACATTGAGCGCCGTACCATCTAGTGAGGAGAAAAAGATTCTGCTAAACTAAAATCTCTCACTGAGTCCAAATTTCAACTGGACACACAACAAAAACACATATTTGGACCAGTTTGAGTGAAGACCTTACCCTCTCAAATACTCATTTGCAAATATTTGTCTAAAAAGGCTATACCATACATAGTTTTCGCAATAGGCAATAAGAACCAAAAAGAAAGGTGGGAGAAAATTCCAAGGAAATGCATGAGCCATATTGCCTATGAATTCAAGGATTAAGTCTTTAAATTCACTAGGACATGACTCAGTGAGCATGAAGCACAAACATCTATTTAATCACACTTATAGAGGTGTATGCTCACATTGAGAGTGAACAACAATCTCAAAGAGTGATATCCTCCTTTGTGATATCTCTACTACCAATGCACATGCAATGCAAATAAGTGCATGAATTTAAACATGAGTGCAATATATATGACTTGTGAATGCATAACATAGATTAAATCTATCTTGTCATATTACTTCCCTTCTTAAGCTTCTTCATGGTGAATCGAACAACATGCTTTGAGAGAAACAAGGGGATCACCATGTCAAGGAAAACCCATGTTCGCCAATATCTTGAGAAGATTAGACAAACACCTATCATGAATGCATCAATATGACAAGGCAAAACATGATGTTAGAAGCATCTATCACATTCAACTCACATCAGAATCTACAAAATGTGGCTTCATCTAGAGGTTTTGTGAAGATATCCACCAATTGATCTTCCGACCTTACACCACTAGGAGAAATATCATTTTTAGCCACATGATCTCTAAGGAAGCGATGGCTAATATCAATGTGCTTTGTGTGAGAGTGTTGAATGGGATTGTTTGCAAGTTTTATGGCACTCTCGTTGTCACAAAGGAGTGAAAACTTTTCTAGACGAACACCAAAGTCTAACAAGGTTTGCTTCATATAAAGGACTTGAGCACAGCATGCTCTGGTTGCTATATATTCGGCTTTCGTGGTGGACAAGGCTACAAAATTTTGCTTCTTGGAACACCATGAAACTAGGGATCTCTCTAGCAAGTGGCACGTACCCGAAGTACTCTTGTGATCCACACGATATCCAGCAAAGTCCAAATTTGAGTAACCCAAGAGTAAGAAACCAGAACCTTTGGGGTACCATAAGGCTATGCTAGGTGTATCCTTTTGGTATGTAAGGATCCTCTTAACTACACTAAGATGTGACTCCATAGGATTAGCTTGCAAACGAGCATGCATGCATACACTAAACATAATATCGGGCCTAGATGCGGTAAGGTAAAGAAGTGACCCAATAATAGAATGATAAAGCTTTTGGTCAACCATTTTACCCATTTCATCCATGTTGAGATGTCCATTAGTAGGTATTGAAGTCTTGATTGGCTTAATATCATCCATCTTGAACTTCTTGATAATGTCATTTATGTACTTAACAATATCAATAGTAGGCAATTTATTTAAGCTTGGATCAATGGCATCATAAGTTAGCTCAAGTTCTTGATATCTGCATTTCAAGTCTATATGCACAAATTTTAGCTTCTTGATACTAGCCTCAAGAGACATGCTAGACTCAACAACTTCATCATGTTTCTTAAGCACATCATTGTATTTAACAAACAACTCATCATGACTAGATCTAAGCTTAGTATTAACATTTTCAAGAGACTTGATTTTAGTATTAGCATAGTCACTCATGAGCTTAGATAGATCATTAGGAGAAAGACCATCATCATCACTACTATCATCTTCCTCACTACCCGTCTTGTTGTTGAATTTTTTTCATTAGGCACATAGGTGGTGGAGGTAGTGGTGGATCATCATTGGTGATGGCAAGGCCCGCGAAGTTGTTGTCTTTATCATTGCATAAATCATCACTTGAGCTCTCACCGGAGACCCATTCATCAACATTGTAGGCCTTACAGCCTCCACCCACCTTGTTTAAGAGCTTCTTCCTTTTCTTATCATAATCCTTCTTCTTGTGTTTGTTCTCATCCTCACTTGCATCAATATTCTTTCTCTTGTTCTTATTTCTCTTGTCGGGATGAGAGCAATCATATGACATGTGGCCATAGTCACCACAAGTGTAGCACTTTTTCTTATCTCCGCCACCGGACTTGTCAAAATTCTTTGAGTGAAATTTATTTTTCTTGTTATCATAGTTGTAGCCCTTCTTGCCCAACTTTGATATCATCCTTGTGGTTCTTTTCATGAGAAGGGAAAGCTCGGCGTTAGAGTCATCATCATCAACTTCATCATTCTCACTTGATGATGGAAGCTTCATCATCATCATATTCTTCTTCTTCTTCCTCTTCTTCTTGTCAACCATTTTGGCCTTGAGAGCAAGATTCTTCTTGGATGAAGATCGATCACATTGTTCTCCAAACAAGAACATCTCATGAGCACAAATCTAACGGCATCGGTGATAGTCATGTCATTGATGTCCCTTTCATGAAGAAGAGAGATGACAATATTGTATTGCGGCTTGGGAAGCACCATCAAGATCCTACGAATGATGTCTCCTTGAGACAATTGAGTAAGCTAAAGTGAATTAATTCTCTCAACAAGCATGTTTATGCGAGAATACATATCATTATATAACTCATTGGAAAACATCTTAAATTTATTAAGAGCATTCATAAGCACATGATATCTTTCCTCCCAGATTTTCCTAGAACCATCTTGAATTTCACAAAGAGCGGTCCAAATATTATGAGCAAAATCCTTGCTTCTTACTCTAGAGAAAACCTCTTCACTAGTTCCCTCAAATATAGCATTTTTACCCTTAACATTCCATCTAACTTGTTAAGTAAAATTTGATCAAACCCAATGGAAGTGGCGAGTCAAATTTCGGGGGAAATAGCCTCAAGATAGCTCGCCATGTGAACTTTCCAATAGGCGACGTTGTTTTCCTTGAACCTTGGCAAACTACTTCCATTCCCGGGGACCATTTCTTTAGGATGTTAAGCCTATCAAGAGCATGAGGCTCTGATACTAAGTGAAAGGATTGAATGGCCCAAGAGGGCAGGGGTGAATTGGGCTCTAATTAAAAATACTTCTACCGAATACTAAAATAAGTAGCAACCTTATCCTAGATAAAATATAATGCAATTACATGAACAAGCTAGAGCAAGGCAACAAAACAAGTTAGCAAAGACACTAAACAAATTGCCAAATTAAAGCTTGCAAGAATGTAAATGCTCAAAGTAAATGTGGAAAGTAGAGATATGGACAAGAGGACACCGAGTTTTTCCCGAGATATCGAGGAGTTGGCACTCCCCCTAGTCCTCATTGGAGCATCCACAAAGGATATCGCTCCCTCTTAAGTCACCAAGACTCAAGTGCTCCCTCATGATAGTCACTTCTCCATCTTTGGATTGGCGGGCATCAAACCAAGTACGTCGGACTTCCTGAGGCTCCCACAAGAACTTCAAAAGCTCACCAAGACAACTCCAATCACCTAAGACAGGCTAGGTGTTGCCAACTACCAAGAGTAACAAGCCAATAGCTTCACTTGACCAAAATCAAGTCTAAACTATAGCTATATGCACACTTTCTACTCTCTAAGCACTAATGATGTCCTTAACCTTCCAACAAGGGACTTTGCAAAATCACTTAAGTGATCTCTCTAGCTTTTTAATGACACACATAGCATGTAGGCTCCTCTGGGTTGCAAGAGAGCGAAGTGAGACCGAGTGAGGGGGTATTTATATGCTAGAGGTCCAAATCTAGTCATTGTCCAACTGCCCACATTTTCTGTGAACACCGAAAGGTCCAACGTGCACCGGTTCACTCACACTGGACCATCAGGCGTGTACCTTTTTCAAACACTGCCAGTGTCAGCTGCCACTAGCTGTTACTACTCTAAAATGCTCTAGTGAAGCCTCTGTTATACATGCCAGACCATCCAGTGAGTATAATGATGAAAAACCATCTGAGAAAACTTCTCTGTAAGAAATGCTCCGTTGAAGCCAATCGGTAAATGTGGGACCATCCGACATGCATACTCTCCATTTTAGTAGAAATTTCAATTCTATGTAAAAAGCTCCAGCGTGTTTCATCCTAAGTGTCGGACCATCCGGGGCATTGATTTGAAGCGCCTCTTCAGAGTCAAAACACTCCGATGTATTCAACCTACAGAGCGCTGAACCATCCAATGTTGACTTGTACTTTTTTCTAGTTACATCACTACAAAAATGCTTCGGTATTAGAACTTTTTATGTCACCGGATCATCTGGTGAAGTCAAAGGATTTCTGACTTGAATCAAGAATTCACCAGTGAGTTCAATGTTGAACGCTGGACCATCCGGTGTAGACATATTCTTCTGAACTCGTCCAATTCAACCATTCTCGAGTTCTAACTTCTCAACATCTCATCCATGGGCTTCTTTGAGCTACCTAGTGCTAGAATTTCACAATTGTGCATCCAACCAAGTCTAGATTAATATAGGTCAGGCTATTACACTTATCCCCTCTTTATACTATGGTCAACAGACTAAGGAAAGATCTTTTTGATTTTGATAACCTATACTACTCTAAGTTTCCTTCATCCCCTTGTGACACTTAGAATTAGGAGATCCCTAATACTGATGCACATATCCTTTGATTGTCCAAAGAATCACCTTAAGGACCAAAAATACCCAATCATCATTCTGACCTAAATTTTTGATACCCTTCAAAACACACTTGTTAGTCGCAATGATACGGTTGTCATTAATCATCAAAACACTTACCACTTACCAATAGACCTAAACGCTAAACAGGGGCTCAATACAAATCATCCACACCTATTGCAGCATATTCATCTTTCTACATGGTACAAGCCGGCATCCTTCCTGAGCCGCCACCTCCACAACTTCCACCGTTTCGCCCCTGGGAGATATTCAGTATCCATTATCTCTTCTAGGGACTGCACAACCTGTAATTTAGTATTCGTGTTGATGATCCAAAGGTCGGCTACCACTAATTAGAGTTTTCCCTGATCATATTCAGATTGGGTTTTTTTCCGATCATAGATCGATTTGCCTTGCCCTACCGACCTATCGACGTTCCTCACCTCTGGACTTCATCACCTCGGCTTCGACCTCTTGGACGCCTCTGATGGCACCATGGCTGATGTAACATGCTCGTCAACATGGCCCTCATCACGTCAGATCTTCATCGATAGCCCATCATCCAAGAGCACAAGCCCATCATGCCATCATTGCTAGGGTCGCCGCATATCCGGGCAGTGAATCTACCCCCACGCGGCTCATCCTCGTCACTAGGCCAGCTATCGCTCCGAGTTAGCGCGCACCATCCCCCAACACACAAGGCCACCACCGTAGCCCGAGGCCTCCGCCGCCGCCTGTTGAGGTGCTTGAGTGGATCAACCTGACTTTGTGCATGTGTGTGCTCGTATTGTTGATTTGGACCTGCACCCTCCTTCGCAGTTACGACCACAACTACCTTTCTCTTGGCTACCTTGGCAACAAAAGGGCTATCATCATCTTAAGCAAATCGTCGCCTTTTAGTCCAATATGAGCGTCCGTATTGCTCACGCTATGAGTGTCCGGGTGTATTAGAGTATATGGTAAGGATCCGAAAGGATTCAGCTGTTATAGTAGGGTATGATTAGTTTCTATTTTATCTCTAGGATTGCTTTCAATCTGAACCGTCATATACTCTATATAAATAGCTCACCAGACTCAATACAGATCATCTGCACCCATTGCAGTATATTCATCTTTCTACACATCTTACCACATGATAACTGACCAGAACTACCACCTCTTGTCTTTCTTTTTGTTTACCTCAAGTTGCACCAGATATGGCCCAGGCATTTTTCTTTCCTACTTCCTGCTCCTGCTCCAATCACGCAGTCGTAGCAGTAGTTATCTGTGTCGCGGAGCTCCTGTGAGTTGCGACCTGGTCAAGCAGCGCCGTTGTGAGCAAAAACGTCAAGCAGTTGTCGCACCTGAGGGCTGAGGCTGAAGGATCCACTGCATGCATTGCCGTTCTCCATAGAAATGAAGAATTTGTTTCCAACAAATTAAAAAAAGAAAAATGTCGTACTCGTTAGCCTAGCTTGTCTAGTTAATTTGAGCTTTGAACCAAACTGCGTTGACGCTCAACTTGAATCAATATTTGTAAACGACAACAACTCTCGTTTGATTTTGGATGCACGGAACACACCAACCATCGCAGCAAATGGCCTGGAAATAATAACGTGATACATGTGCAACTTTCAAGGTTGTTGTTTGCTTAATCGTTATTTTCCTCAGTTGTGAACACACGACACACAGGAATCTGGTCCTTTTCAAGTAAGGAATGTGATGTGAATCCACATTGTAATTGTTAGCGGCTGGTGTAGTCTTTGACGAATATATATTAATTTTTCCTTATATGTACTATAGGTTAAGGCCTTCTTTCGAACAAACAAAAATAAATAAGTTTTGAAGGAGTTATAAACTATGGAGTTTCTATGAGACAAGTGACCAAAATTTCAATATAATTTATACGAAATGGTTTGGCTCAAAGGAATTTCAAAGGCTGTGAAGCAACCATCAGTACATGCGCATATTGAAAAGTACCGAGTCAAAATGGGAATACTTGTTATATACCTATATATTTACCACCATTTAATAATTTACCACCATCAATTTATTGGAAGGATACAGGAAGCTAAATTTTCACATGTGTATGCACATGTATCCACCATTATCATGACCGTTTATATGCGTTGAGGTTCGTTCTAAAGGGGTGGGTGATCAAAAAAATTTGAGGTATGTGAGAGAATCAACCGATAGACGAATATCATGTGAGAGGAATAAACGAACGAGATTAAGCATGCACCAATGAATGTGGAGTTGTATTTCTCCATGATACATCACAGAGCGTCCTACGATAGGAGCTTGCCATGGTAGTGGGAGCGTGACGCGCAGACTGTTAAACCTGCGGTGGCAAGGAGAAAAATGCACGACAGAGGAACTAGCAAGTCCGGCATTGCCGTTCACTACTATGTTGAGTTGCACGTGCCAAATAATCTTGAATTTCTAAAAAGCTAATGAAGAAAGATGGGCAATAGCCAATGGACCTATTCTTCAACACATTGGACCCAATGCTAGTGAGACATTTTTTAGATGATGGAATAAAAATTATCCCAGCCTCTACATCACATGATGCACATAGCCGTTTATTATTACAAACTTGATGTCAAAAGGTACCACATCAAAGCGAAGCAAAGAACCTATAGGAAACCAAAACATGAAAAGAAGTCTCAAACACATATGCGATTAGTGAACCTCTGTCCATGCTTAGTAAATATTTCTCATATGATGGCATTCCTCCTCCTTTTGCAACAAGGCCCAGAAGCGAGTCCAATGAGTACCCCCGAAAATTACCTGCATAGGAGAGAGCAATTTTGCTTTGTTAAAAATCACATCATTACGGCTTATCCATATGGCCTAACATATATCACTTGCACCAACCAAAATCTGATTCTTTATTTTTGATTTCACCGTACCCCATGTAATCACATTCCTAACATAATAGAGATGCTAGTTGGAGGTGGAAAACCAAAAGCTATTTGAATCGCACACCAAATGAATCTAGCAACATGACACTTGAAAAAAAGTATTGTATCGTCTCATTAGCATGCAAAAGCTACACCTAATACAACCATTCCATTATCTTTTTGTTAGATTATCTTTGGTTAAGATCACACCAATTTGCATGTACCATAAAAAACTTTTATCTTTAGGGGGAGTTTGAGCATCCATATGTAGTGGTTGTGTGGAATGACACCATTATTAATCAATGTTCGATACATGGATTGGACAGTAAATTGCCCATGTTGATGTAAGGACCATCTAAAGGTATCAAGTTGATCATTGAGTTGTATATCCGAGATTTTAGCTACCAACTCATGCCAAGCTATTAAACTTGTCTCCCACAAGTGCCCTTCAAACATTCAAAGGATTCAAGCTTAACACATGCACTACAGACACATCTTTCTTTATAACAACATTATATAAAGTAGGGTACTGCTCTTCAAGCTGAATTTGAGTTCCATTTTGCAGATAAAAGGAACCTAGATTCAAAATAAAATAAAATTATTTGACCTTCCTCAGGCCAGACTAGAAATGTGAATCGCCAAGTTTCTTACGTACCTGATAAATCATTTTTGTTTTCAAATACTTATTTCTAAGAAGACCTTGCCAAACTCCTTTCTCATTTATTAACTTGGAAAGACATTTACTAAGTAAGCACTAGTTCTGCAAAACAAGGTTTAGAACTCACAGTCCCCTTTGATCCTTAGGTGTTCAAATAATGCTCCATTTAGTCAATCTATATTTCTTCTAATGTTCGTCACTTTGCCAATAAAAACTAGATCTAAAATAGTGTAGCTTTTTCAAAATGCCCCTAGGCACTTTAAAGAAAGACAACATACACATTGCTAGGCTGCTAAGGGCCGAGTTGATAAGGACAAGCCTACCTCCAACTGGAAGCATATTTGTTTTCCAACAACTCAGTTTTTCTGAAATCTCTCCTCCACTTGTCTCCAATCCCTATTGCTAATCCTTTTGTGATACATCGGAATTCCCAAATATGTAAAAGGGTAGTTTCCCCTATCACATCCAAAAATCATCGATTAATCCTCCTCAAAGTTCTTTGCTTCATCATAACAAAACAATTCACTCTTATAAAAATTATTTTTTATACCAAATAATTGCTTAAAGGCACAACAAGAGCTTCATATTCTTGGCTTGTTCAATGTCATGATCCATGAAGAGAATTGTATCATCAACATATTGTAAAATTGAGACACCATCATCTATATGATGTGAAACTACCCATATTATTTGACCTTGCTCCTTTGCTCTTGAAATTAAAATCGCCAAAATATCTACTACAATATTAAAATGGATTGGAGATATAGGGTATCCCTATCTTAAACATTTCTTAGTCTAAAAATAATGGCCGATATCATTATTCACTTTAACTCCTACACTCCCCCTGTGACTAATTTGTAACACCCTAGCAACCACATAAGCCTAGGATGCTACTAAACTACTCCACAAATACGCCGAACTAGCAAAATTTTTTTGGCAACATCTCCTCAGAATAGAGGCTACGTGGAAGCAACCGACAAACATATATATATATATATATTATGAATAGACCAGCACACTAACAATTTAAAACATTCTAGTAATAAAAGAACAAGAGCTTAACCACTTTAGAGCATTATTAAAACTATCAAGCAACGACACTAGCAACTATTACTTTATTATTACAACACCACTCTAAATTATTTGTGATGGTGCAAAAGTGGATGACGTGTTGCTAACCCATCCCTTCCATACTACCTTCCAGAAGAGCAACCTGGGGAGGGAGAAATGCAAGGGTGAGATTGAAAAATCTCAACAAGTAAACTGGTTTTACCAAGCTAATTAAACCACAGTATTTGAAGCATCAATTTTATACGTTAACAGGTATTAAAGATATTAACATTACCAAACGTATTTTTTTAAGAAAGATAATAATTACTTCTAAAAAAATCAATAATCACATGTCCATAATGAACTTAAATGTAACATAAACCAGATAAATAAACTATTTATCCCATATGACAAGATATCAACAGCATGAATGACTTCAACTTCTAAGAGATAAATAGAACTTGTAGTGAAATATCAAAATTCAAGTCATCACGAATAGAGATCAAGCCACATTAAAATAAATGACCGTTTTACAAGAATGAACCACTCATAACAACATACCTTCTGCAGTTAATAAGATTACTCAAATATCTGCATACAATTCACCATAATCAAATTGTATATGCGATATTATTGCAATGCAATATGATGCGCATGAATAATTTGCAATGCAAATCCACATAAGATGTCAATATCTTCATAAATCCACAAGGCATACCACAATAGAAATATACGAAGAAGCATCACTTCTTATATCAACTTCCAAATGCAACTTTCAATATATCCAAACATTCAATTCCATACATCAATGCATATGGATGCAATGACATGTCTTCTTTTACATCGCATCCCTTCTCGGGCAACGTACGATACGTACCGATACGGTCGTGATCTTTATGATATAGCTTCCAATGCATATGTAAATTCAATGCAATGCCACAAAATGAATATCTTCATAAATCCAGATATCCATGAAATGACATGTCTTCTTTTACATCGTACCCCTCGTCGGGCAATGTATGATGCGTACCGGTACAGTCATGATCTTTACGACATAACTTCCAATGCATATGTAAAAGCAATACAGTGCAAATTATGCACTTCAAATGCCATCTGGAATTCACATATACCACACACTTCAAGACGCATAACATAAATATGATCTATCACATATGGAAGCATATAAACATGTGCCACTAATATCAACATATAAGTAAAACTTCAAAGATAAATAATATGGGTCATGATCTTTCGTATGGCAGCATATATAACATGCTGCTATTAGACTAAGAGACGCTCACATGGATAACTGTTCCCATGCAATCCATCAAACAAGTTAGGTGCTACACTTATATTAGCTACTGATTTCACTTCTTCCATCTATCACATTATGTGTATGATAACAAGATTGCATTAACAAATCTTCTTATGGCATTTAAAATAGCCAAGATAGGAACTTCCTTTAGACAACTACACAAATGCTACAAAGGCATAGGTAGAACCTGCACCTATAAATGAGAGAAACTAAAGGTCAAACTTTTTACCTTCCATTTAGCATGATTTACCAAATCTCACTTCTCTAACCCAATAAAGGCCATAGCACGACGGCTCTATCATCATCTACATATCCCCAAGGATTCCAACCATTGAAAAACATAAGATATGGGTTTGCTACAAACGACTAAATCCCATCATCGGTTCCTTTCTACCGCACTACATTCCTCATATATGTAATCAATGAGGAATTAAAAAAATACATCATTGGCAGACCCTAGCACAATTAATTTATGATGCATAAGTCATTTGAGCATTTCAAAATTACCCATAAAGTATAACCAGGTGAACAACTCATTCCTGCTAAAAACACAACCATCATACTATCATCCTACTCACATAAACAACATGAAGGCATAAATCCCCACGAGCAACATAAAGCAAGAACTTCAACATATAAGACATTTAGGGCATACCTCAACCTGAATCATATCACAACATGAATGAAGCATCATTTAGATAGGTTATATAAGTTTGGTGTTTGCGCTGAAATTTAATGTTTAGACGGAATAAATAACAAGATAAAACCATAGCAACCACCGCTACGTTTACTTGCCTCCGTCGAAGGTGAAAATTGCACTAGGCACGATCCGGGGCACTACAACCTGCTAGCAACTTTCACATCAGCACATACATTCATACAAGCATATATAAACAATAAGTGAAGTGGTCACATGCCACAACCCGATGAATGGCAAAAACAGCAAGCATATACACCCGGTTAACAGCAGATGCGCTGCTTGTCTTTTTTTTTGTATCTTTTAATTTACAAAGGCTATGATAGGAAACAAATACATTTCTAGAAACTACAGATTGAGTCCTACAACTTTCAAAAAGACATTCTATTTTTATTCTGAAGTTAAGTGGGGCTAATATGCGATTGAAAACTGACATCAGAATCTGCCTAAATTTTCAGACAGTCAAACTTAAATGACGATATATACTAAACCATTTGGCCAACAATTCTGAAACTTTACCAGAGTAAAGGTCTTTAATCCCTCTACGACTTTCTCCATAGAAGGAGAGACCAGTTCAGCTTCTAAGATGCCCAAAAACTGCTCTGATCTACTACTGTCAAGATTTCACCAGAAAAAGAACAGCCATGATTAAGCTGCGTTATCCACTAAACCACATGACAAAACTTCTGAAATTTGTGTAGCAGCTAGATTTCATAGTTAGCTAAAACTTTCTAGTTGATGGTTTCTGCTGGAAAAATCATCTAGGTCGCCAAAACCTTAACGACAGCAGCACAGCCCAGTCTGCCTACGCGCAGAACAAACAATTCAAAACCAAGCCTCAAACACTCACTAAAACCTCGCAAACCAAGAATTATCGATGAGAATCATCAACAAAACTTCAAGAACAGCAAGGGGCTTAACCCTAACCTCAGTTTCCTCCTAGCCTTCGGCGTCGCCTCCCATGCGATGTCGCTAGGATCCGGATGGAATACCTCCAGAGCCGGGCAATGGCTAAGGGCCGAGGGGATCGCGGACCGCTTCTTCCGCCTGGCCTTCAGCGTCGCTTCTGACGCGCCGTCACCAGGCTCTAGACAGAATAACTCTGGAGCTAAGGGCCGAGGGCGTCGCGGACCACCTCTTCCACCTAACCTTCGGCTTCGCCTCCAACGCACCATCACCAGGGTCCGGACGAAACACCTCTGAAGCCGGGCAGCAGCTAAGGACCGGGGAGGGTCGCGGACCACCTCTCTTGCCAAAACTTCGGTTGTGCCTCTGACACATCATCGCCGTGAACTTGGACAATCGCTAAAGAACCCGAAGGGTCAAGGACCACCTCCAGAGTTCATCTACAAAGGTTCTAGAGGGACTTCGCTGAGTCAGAAATCTAGAACAAATTAGGAAGGAGGCACTACTAGCCCCAGGCCCGAGGAGTACGCAGTAACCAGGGACGACGAGGTCACCACTACAACACCCGGTTCTCCTTAGTTACCCTACGTATCAATCGGTCGTCAGAAAAACTAGCCATCACCTTTCAAAGGGACGAAGAAGTACAGTTTGGAGGCACGAAAACACGCACGCATGTGGCCACCCATTCGAAAGGTCCTCTCGCATTCCGATACGGAAGGACACACGACCATTCTCGAAGATCCACATTATATTATTAAACAACTAGTACATCCAGGGGATACAAACTAAAACAACCGTACAAAAATTGCCACGAAGAAGATAGATCCCTACGGAGCAAAACAAGGTGAGAAAGAGTACAAGGTGAGTAAGTTCAGCCATGACATAGATATATCATGGTGTCACCAAGTACTTCATCCCGGGGATCGCCTTCACCTCCTACGGGTCCCGGCAGGGGCCACACATGAGATGGCGTATGCGCCTCATCTGCGGCCTGCCATTGTGGAAGACGATACAGTAGCCAGATCTCGAGTTGTCGGAGGACGCTGAGGAGTTTGAGGAGGTTACTGGCGAGGCCTTCTCCCTCTCCTTCCCAGCCTCCTCCTGCTTCACTACTGGGCCCACAAACGCCGGCTCATTCTCCCTTCACAGGAGATCCCAGTTGATCTCATCGTCGTCATCGAAAATATCGATGATCTTGATAGGCATGCCCTGCCCGACTAAAGGTCAGGCCAGAGCGGTGGACAACCGCCTCCCCTTCAGAGGTGGAAGCAATTTTGCCTTCAGTGCCTCTACCGACGACCAAAACCGCCTGGCTCCCGAAGGAGCCATCGAGATCATCGATGTCTCTGAGGAGGATGAGGAGGAAGACGATGCCATACTCAAGTCAAGGTTAACTGCTTGCTCATGGGGCTGTGGAGAGTCCAACCGGGTAACCCTGGCTTTATACCTGGGCCACGCAGCCACGTAGATCCGGAGGATGAAGCAGGACGAACGTCACCGTTTCCTCCCATTAAACACCTAGGGAGGGGGCTGTGGCCATATCCAATTTCCCTCCAACACATGGCAGCACTCTATGACGAATGCCTCATTTTGTGGCACGGACGTCCCATCACATTAATAACCCAAACCCCTTTCAGCGCGTGATAGGATCGCAGGCACAAGACCCTAATGACCCCTCATATTATCCAGTCAGAACGCGGTAGTGGCACGTCTTGTCCCGCCATGAAAACGTGTGGGATTCTCCAAACCCACACGAAACCTCTACTCTAGCGACTTCAAAGGACAGAGACTCGCCATCAGGCATCCTTGATACTATATCATGCTGGGGTTGATTTTTCCTCTACATCCTCTCCCCCACCGAAACATCAAGGCCCGAGAATGAGGGGGTACTATTGGGGGCAAAATAAACCAGCCTGAGGATAACGATTGAAGATCACCATCCAGGTCCCTACGAAGCCTTGATCTCCTAACCCTCTATTAAAAGATCGATCTCCGATATCATCAGATGCTTTCACGGTAATCCTTCACACCTACAAAGCCTTCTCTTTGCTCCGCCAGCTCGACCTCCTGAAGCCTTCGAAAACACGACCTCCCGAAGTCTCGGTCCTCCGAAGCTTCAGCCTCCCGAAGCCCTGGCCCTCCAGGGTCCCGCTTCCCAAAGCCTTCACCTCCCTGTTCTATGCCTCCCGAGGCCCCTGCCTTGTGTTGATAGGGCAGCCTTCCCGAAGGCAGTGGGGTGAGTCAGCAGGCCTTGGGAAAGATCTTTACTGAAAGGGGAGTGCTTGTCATGCTTTGCCTGCAAGGAAGTGACCGGCATTAAAGGCCTAGGCTAATGGACGCCACTCTGACACCCCAGCGCCATAAGGGCTATCCTGACACCCCTGATAATGCAGCGCCTGGCCGCAATTGGTGATCGGTTCACCCCCTTCAGGGGGTAGTCACCAAGATAATTACCACAGTGGATATTTATCTGCCCGATAGGATAGAAGGTAGTTATCCGGGATAAGGCCCAGTAATTTGGTCAGATCCTGGATATTTGTACATTATGATAACTTGTGCGTGAATCTATGCATGGCCCTATAAATAGGAGGCCATGGTCCTCTAGGCATGGGGGGCACAAGGGAAAGAACACGTCAAATAGTGAACGCTGTGATACTCCTCCCAGAGTGATACATTTTTCTATCATCAATATAATCGTGGTGTTCCTTCCTCTCAAATTTCATCTCCAAGCTTGAGTATCCTCCTTAGAAGAAACTCTCGCCGTACATACTGGGGCAAGACAAACTCTTGCTCCAACATAGCTCATATATTGAACAGAACTATATGGTAGCTGCCGAGTTAGAGACAATCAAAAGGACAATAAGATTCAAATGTAGTACTGATAATAGCAAAACAAGATGATCTAGCTTCATTATCCAGAATAAAAACTGGTATGCTATCTCTAGACTAACATTAGCAGCACACAAACGAGTCATCGGAACCACAACAGATAGCCCACTGGACAATCAATACATGAAATGTGTCTAAGTACTCAAATTCAGAAGGTAGTGAGAGCCACTAATGTAAATCACCAGGGGCTATCACACAAATCACAGAACTAGTGTATCATAGGAAAAACTAATGTACTTAATAAATTGCCAAGTCTCATATTGTCAACTCATCATTAAGCAACTAGAATATGTAACAGTGCTGTCCAGAACAGAAAGAGAAGAAAACTCACAAAGTAAGATCTTATTCAGATAACACATGCTATGAAATTATGAATGATCATATTTCAATGTACCTAAAATTATGAATGGCCATACTTCAGGTAACACATACTACAAAATTATGAATGGCCATATTTCAGATAACACATGCTATGAAATTATGAATGACCATATTTTAGATAACACATGCTATGAAATTATTAATGGCCATATTTCAAAGTATCCAAAATTATGAATGACCATATTTCAAATAACACATGCTATAAAATTATGAATGGTCATATTTCAAAGTACCCAAATTATGAATGGCCATATTTCAGATAACACATGCTATGAAATTATGAATGGCCATATTTCAAAGTACCCAAATTAATGAATGACCATATTTTAGATAACACATGCTATGAAATTATGAGTGGCCATATTTCAGATAACACATGCTATGAAAATTATGAATGACCGTATTTTAGATAACGCATGCCATGAAATTACGAATGGCCATATTTCAGATAACACTTGCTATGAACTTATGAATAACCATATTTCAGATAACACATGCTATGAAATTATGAATGGCCATATTTCAAAGTACCAAAATTATGAATGGCCATATTTTAGATAACACATACTATGAAATTATGAATGGACATATCTCAAAGTACCCAAGATTATAGATGGCCATATTTGAGATAACACATGCTATGAAATTATGAATGGCCATATTTCATATAACATATGCTATGAAATTATGAATGGCCATATTTCAAACCCATTGGACTAGCTACAAGATCAGTAGGAACAAATAGGTGATGGGTGATACATTTTACTGAACAAATAGCCCACTGGACTTGCTACAAGATCAGTAAGAACAAATAGGTGATGGGTGATATATTTTACTGAACAAATACCCCACTAGACTGGCTACAAGATCAGCAAGATAGAAGCAGATAGACCACTGGAGTGGCTACAAGATCAGCAAGAACAAATAAACAAATAGTAGCACGATGTGTTGATCTATTGACTGAACGAACTTGTCCAAGATCAAGGACTTAGTTTAAGAGTGCAAGACTCGAAGGTCTCTTTTCACTACAGTTGAAACATTCAACATCGAGCAGAGATGGGGGAGGAGATGGAGAGGGAGGAGTGGGGTGGGGGCGTACCACGGTGTGGGGGAGATCATGGTGTGCTCCGGGGCAATGGCAGTGCTCTGAATGCGGCAGTGCTTCGAATGCGGCAGGGCTCGGACAGGAGTGGAGAGGGCGTTAGCGACTGGAGCGGCGATGGCCTCGGGGGTGATGGTGGCGACGGGCTCGGGGGCGACAGTGACGGGTCTGATGGCACTGATAGCAATGGGCTCGATGGCAATGGTGACGAGCTCGGTGGAGGGTGGCGGCGAACCCTAGCGTGAAATGACTTAGGTGTGCCATCAGGAAATAACTTAGGCGATGTGCGTGGGGATGCAACCAATATATACATACAATTAATAGGTGACGGGTGATAAATTTTACCCGTCACCTATTACAATCATATGTCGCTTATTTTAGAGCATCGGTGATAGGTAATAATGTTAACCCGTCACCTATGAGTTATAATAAGTGACGGGCAACTTTGATTAATTTCACCCATCACATTTTACTTTTCAAAGAGAAAAAATTTAGATGAACAAAAATTCAAATAACTTGAAACCTAAAATTCAAATTTGACATTAATATTACAAATTTAAATAACTTGAAACCTAAAATTCAAATTTGACATTAATATTACAAATTTGACAATTAAATTCAAATTTGCCATTTTCGTGCTTTCTTGACATGGATCCCTTCATTATGATCAGAGTGCAGGTATGGGCTTTTCTCGATCGGTGAAAGGCGTGACATGATTGCAGTAGCAAAAGGGGGATTTCATCGAATTCATTGAACTCCTCCTCATCAACAACGTTTGCAACTCCAACGTTTTCTGCTTTGTTGTGTCAGTCAGATAAAAGATATGGTGAACATCTTTAGTGAGTACGAAGGGTTCAGACTTGTATCCGACATGTTTGAGATTAACAATAGTGAATCCATTCTTGTTATTAGTGACGCCCTTTGCCCCATGTACCCAATGGCACCAAAATAGGGCTACCTTGAATCCCATGTAGTTCAGCTCCCATATCTCCTTTCTTTGACCATAGTATGTGCCCCTCTGCATGTCATTGTCATAAGCATCTATACAGACACCACTGTTCTAGTATATGCTCTTCTCATCTTGGGCAACCTTATAAAATGTGTATCCATTTATATGGTACCCTTGATATGTTATAATTGTGTATAGCGCCCGATGCCAGTTTTTTATCAAAGCACTTATAGGAGTACTCGATTGTCTGATTTGATCTCGGAACCAAGTCATGAACCTTTGCATATGTTGCGTTGCAACCCAAGCTTCGGTCTGCCTTGGATTCTCTTCAGGTACCATCTGTTTGTGCTCATCGACACATGTGCACACTTTGCTCATTTGTTGGAGCATGAGGAAATGAGCTTGGTCTTATACCTTCTAATCAGAAGTTATTGCCATCTTTCCCAAGACCCCTACACCTAGGAGCTTCCCTCATGGCGAGACTTAGGCACGCCAATTGGGTTATCTGGGTCAATGTAATTAACAGACCACTCCAACGCCTCTTTCGCCGCGTAAGCATGCATGATGCATCCCTTAGGAAAGGCTTGATTCCTTACGTACGACTTGAGAATGCCCATACGTACGACTTGAGAATGCCCATATATCTCTCATATGGAAACATGTGATGCAGGAACACGGGACCAAGGTAGTGTATCTCCTTCACAAGGTGAGCAGTGAGTGGTGAGATGCACCATGATATCAAAAAAGGATGGTGGAAAATACACCTCAATAATACATAGTCTCAAAGTATCTTTTTTCTAGCTCCTCCAGCGACTCTAGATTGAGCACCTTTTGTTCAATTGCATTGAAGAAAAAGCACAAGCTCAGGATTGCCTCGCAAACCTTAATTGGGAGGATGTTCCTAATAGCTATCGCAAGCAGTGATGTCATCATCACACGGCAATCATGGGATATTATCAAGGTGAAATTCATTTTCAACTCTTTCACCGAAACCAGTCTTGCGATGTTGGATGAGTAACCAAAGGGAACTTTCACACTGTGCAAGAACTCACATAATTCCTTTTCTACTTCCTGAAAGAGTGATAGTTGCTGGGGGTTGGTGTTTTCCTTTGTCTGTATCATGTGCATGGAGCTCCGGTCTTAAGCCCATTACATCAAGGTCAGCTCGTACGTTCTCATGATCCTTTTTGTTTCCCTTCATTTGGAGTAATGTACCAATCAGACTTTTGCAGATTTTCTTCTTTACATGCATGTTGACGATAGAGTGGCGAACATCTATTTTTTCCCAATACTCCAGCTTGAATAGTACTAATTTCATGTTCCATATTCCTAACTATTCATCATTCTTGGAGGATTATTTTTGCTTTCCAAGGACAACATTTATAGTCTTAATTTGATTGTGGACATCTTCCCCAATGAAATGCCTCGGAGGTAACGCTTTCTCCCTTATGCCATTGAACCGCTTGTCCATGTTTCAGTACGGGTGCTTCCTAGGAAGGAAACATCGATGCCGCATTTACACTATTTTTTTTGAGTTGTTTAACCTCAAAATGCATGTGTTATCTAAGCAATGGGGCCAAGGTTCACCTTTTCTTTTGCTCTGACCAGACAAGTTATGAAGTGCTGGGAGATATTGATGGTAACGAACAACATGACGTGCAAGGTAAAGTACTCTTGCTTGTACTAATCCCAAACCTCGGCGCCTTCCAACCAGGGTTTCTTAATATCATCGTCTAAGGGCCTAAGGTACACATCGATATCATTGCCAGGTTTTTTAGGTCCTGATACCAAGGTCAACAACATAATGTATTTCCACTTGTTACAAAGCCAGGGTGGAAGGTTGTAGATCGACAATACAACAGGCCAGGTGCTATGTGAGGTAATCATGTGACCAAATGGATTCATGCCATCTGTGCTCAATTCTTTAGGGAACTAACCAAATGTAGAATCAACGATTCGCCACTGAGCGAAATCCACCGGGTGCTATATCATTGCATCATTCTTACGACCCTCCTTATGCAAACAGACGTTTCAGATGGGGAATTGCAGAAAAATACCACACTACCTTCCTAGGAGGCCTTTTAGTTTTCTTGCCACCATCCCCATCACCACTGTCATTTCTACGCTTATATCGATGGGTTCCACAAATGGGGCATTGATCCAGCTCTACATACTCTCCACAAAACAAGATACAATCCTTCTTACATGCATGTATTTTTTCTATTTCCAGTCCTAAAGGACAAATTATCTTCTTTATGTCGTAGACACCCTCGGGCACTGTCGGAGGGTGAACTCCTCAAGTGGGGATCCTGAGGGACCCCCTTTGAGATTCGGCCGGGGGGATGATTCTGAATCCGCTTCATAGGTGAAATAAATGGGAGTAAATGAGATGCATGTGGAGGTGGATTGATCGGAAGCAGGAAGGAGTAAATGCTCAGGGAAGTTTTAGACAGGTTTGGGCCGCACTGAGCGTAATAGCCTACTCCTGTGTGTGTGCTATAAATGCTCTGAGAGTGTCTCTTTGAGTATCTGTTGGGTTACAAGAATATTTGTCTAAATCTAGAGCTTCGTGCTTCTTGTTCTTTGAGACTTATCTTCTGGTTCATCCTCTATTTTCTTGATCTCAACTGTCTTTCTCCGGGGAGTCCGCTCTGCTTATATACCCGCCGGGGCGGTAGCGTGCCAGAAAGGATGGCGCGAGTTCCAAGGCACCATAAATGGAAAGCAACCATCATGGGCTGCTGTGCGAAGTGACGGGGAGGGTTCAAAACACGCCCCCATCTGGTCTTGTTTGTCATCATGCCGCTTTTCAACGGGCGCCGCAGGGAGGGCCCACCGGGCAGCCACCGAGCAGCCCGGCGTGCCCGCTCGGTCAGAGCAAGCTTGACACAGCAGGGCTATAGGCGGGGCGCCTCGAGCTCTGTGACGTTATCCCAAGGCACGCTGGATGACGTGCGATGGGACCCGTGCATTAAATGTCCCCACGCCTGCCTGCAAGGTCATGGCAGGGTCTGACAGCAGGCGTGGGGGGATCAATTGGAAGTGACAGGCCATGGGCCCTCTTAAATGCAGCATCGGGCCTCTCACCAGTTGACACATCACCGCTGGACCTTTGTGGGGACAACCGACGAAGGACTTCTCAGGTCCTCGGGGAACCGAGTGCTCAGGGGCCACTGTTCGTAGCCCCGAGCACTCTCTCCCAGATATGCCCTTTCTTGGTCCTGGGGGAACCGAATGCTCGGGGGCCACTGTTCACAACCCCGAGCACTCTCTCCCGGAACTGGCTATTCGGGTCCTCGGGGAACTAAGTGCTCGGGGGCCACTGTTCACGGCCCCGAGCACTCTCTCCCGGAACTGGTCGTTCAGGTCCTCGGGAAACCGAGTGCTCGGGGGCTACTGTTCATGACCCCGAGCACTCTCTCCCGGAACTGACTTTTCTTGTCATCGGGGGACTTGGGTGCTCGGGGGACACTGTTCGCAGCCCCAAGCACTCTCTCTTCCTGGTACTTGGTCTTCTCTCTTCCCGGTACTTGGTCTTCTCAGGTCATCGGAGAACTCGGGTACTCGGGGACCACTGTTCGTGGCCCTGAGCACCCTCTCCCGAAACTTGGTATTCTCGTACCTCGGGGAGATAGCCCCCGAGGGAGGGCGCCATGTGGCACTCTGCTGTTCTGGCCTCGGGACTCGGGGACCCCCGGTTCCTATGTCACCGACAGCAGCCCCCGGGCCCATTGGTAGACGATGGCCCAGAGACTGCGAATGGGGCCCTCGTCTTCATCGAGGCCGATCATAGCATCGATGCCACGTGGCCTGTTCTTAGGCGCTGGTCTCTCTGGCCTAGGGTTTTGGTATGGCCCGGCGGGGAACCAAATGGACGCGTGTCCATCCGTCTCCCGAGTAGCGTGATAACGAGGCGGGCGGCGCGCGTGGTGACCACGAAGATAGAGGATAGTGTGCCTAGCAACCGCACGGATCGAGGGAGATTCGCCTGGCACCCGTGCCAAACGAGGAAAATATGCCTCGCCGAATGCGCCGCGGAAAGCACCGTTTGAAATCCCCAGGATATAAAAAGGAGAGGGGAGCGAACCGTCGCCCCCTTATGCCATTCTTGCAATCATTGCTTTTGTTTTCTCCTTCCTTGCGCTCGAGAGCTCTCGCCCTTCCTTCAGCCCACAGCGCATTCTCTCCTCCACCTTTTTCCAACACACTCCCCACCCCCAAAAAATGGCGAGGGCAGGGAGCAGCCGCCGGGACAAGGGCCCAGACAGCGTGCTGCCGGAGTCGCGGATCGTCAACGAGGAGGGGGCGGAGAAAGTCTGCAAGCTCATGGTGCCTGACGGCCAGCGGGAGGTGTCGGTGGTGTTACCGGTGAGCTTTCTGCCCACTACAGACCGGCCGGAGCGCATCGTGATCTTCGTCTCCTTCGTCGCCGCCAGGCTGGTGCTACTGTTCTCCACCTTCCTCCATGTGCTGGACACCTTCGGCATCCAGCTCGTCCACTTGAGTCCGAACTTAGTGGTGATCTTGGCCATCTTTGCGCACTTCTGCGAAATGTTCATGGGAGTGCCACCGTCGATGGCCTTATTCCAGCATTTCTTCTCCTACAAGCGGCCAGGAAGAAGAGAGGATCCTCCAGCGTGGACATCGCCGGCTGCTGCAACTTCCAGCTGCGGGACGGGCTCATCGAGCTGTACATTCCGCAAGTGCTGCGGAGCAAGTGGGAGGACTGGCGCCGCGACTGGGTCTACCTCGATGTCAGCCCCCATGATTGCCTCACGCTGCTAGAGATGGCGGTAGAGCCCCACAGGCCGACCTGGGAGGTGGACCCGGTGGAGGACGAGCGCATGCGCCCGGTGCTAAACCACATCGACGATCTGCGCTGGGCGGTACTGACCTCAGTGATGGTGGTGGCCGACTACTTGCGCCGCCGCCTAGCGCCCCTCCAGGAGCGGGCCCGCCTCTCCTGGATGTACACGGGTCTGAACGACATCACGAGGACCCACATCGGTGAGGACGGGAACCTGGAGGAGGGAGCGCTGGCGACCCTGCTAAGGGTGATGACCAGCATCGAGGACCTCACCCGGGCGGTCCTGCCCCGAGAGCAGCTGGCGCTCTGCGCGGACCCGGGCCGAGTGGCGCTGCAAGCGACGCTGCCGAAGTTTGACGCCCAGGGTTTAGTGGACCGTCCGGGGTGCTGGAACCCCGGGACTATTCAAATCCCCGAGGTGGACAAAGAGACAGGCAATGCATAGCGGACTGGCGGCCGGGACGCAGCGGGCAGCAGGCCGTAGACCGGCGGCAGGGATGCAGCGGGCGGCAGGCCGCAAGCCGGCGGCAGGCAACAGGCCGGCCGTAGAGATGCTGCAGGTAGCAGCCATTAGGCCGGCAGCAGGGGCACCACCGGCAGCGGAGCGGAGGCCCCGGGGGAAATGCAGCTGTACAACATACCAGAGTACTTCACCCGTTGGGGAGGTGAGAACCACTCCAGCCCCCGCGCCTTTCAACGTGAGGGAACCATCGAAGTGCATAACCCAGTACCCGGGCGCATCGTGCCCGGGATATGCAAAAATTTCTTTATGGTCGATCTTGGGGACGGGCGTCCACTCTGCCACAAAGTCAGATAGAGCCTGGCTCTTGATCACCTGGCGGCTGACAAAGTGCAGATCAAACTCCGCCCACTTGACGATGCGCCCAGTGCCTTCTCGGTTTCAAAGGATTGGCCCCAGTGGATACGTAGTAACCACTGAGATCTTGTGCGCCTGGAAGTAGTTGCGCAGCTTCCGGGAAGTGATGAGCACGGTTTAGAGCAGCTTCTGGGCTTGGGGATACCTTGTCTTGGCGTATCGGAGGACTTCACTGACGAAGTACACCAGTTGCTGTACGCGGTGGGCCCAGACTGAGGCTGCACCCGAGGGCTTGTCACAGCCCTCGAGCTCGGCGCTATGGTCGAGGCCGGCCGAGTGCTCAGGCTCGACTCCTTGGTTGGGAGGAGTCGAGTGCTCTGGCTCGACTCCCTAGCCGGGAGGAGCCGGATGCTCGAGCTCGACTCCCTGCTCGGGAGGAGCCCCAAGAACTGAAGGTTGCTCAAGGGCGACCGGGAACTGGGACCCAGTACCTTGCCCCCAGGCACTCGTCACGCTCCACCACCAGCAGCACGCTCACGACCTGAGGAGTGGCCGAGACGTAGAGCAATAAAGGCTCGCCCTCGGAGGGGGCCACCAGTACGGGTGGTGAGGTAAGGTGCTTCTTCAGGTCTTGGAAGGCTTGCTCGGCCTCCGGTGTCCAATCAAAGTGACCGGTCTTCTTCAGGAGTTTGAAGAGAGGGAGCCCTCGCTCCCCGAGCTTGGAGATAAAGTGCCCCAGGGCCGCCATGGAGCCAGCGAGACGCTGAACTTCCTTGAGTCGAGCCGGGGGTCACATCTGCTCGATGGCCCGGATCTTCTTTGGGTTGGCCTCGATTCCTTGGCTAGAGACCAAGAAACCAAGGAGCTTGCCCGCGGGCACCCCGAAGACGCAATTCTCGGGGTTGAGCTTCGAGCGGGTAGTGCGGAGACAGTTGAAAGTCTCGGCCAAATCTTCTAGCAAGGTGGCACGGTCTCAGGACTTGACCATGAGATCGTCAATGTAAGCCTCGACGTTGCAGCCAACCTGCGAATCAAGGGTAATGCACACAGCGCGCTGGAAAGATGACCGAGCATTGCGCAAACCAAATGGCATTGACACATAACAATAAGTCCCCACTGGAGTGGTAAAAGAAGGTTTTTCCTCGTCCTGTCTGGCCATGCGGATTTGGTGGCAACCCGAATTTGCATCTAAAAAACATAAAAGATCGCACCCCGCAGTGGCATCTACAATTTGATCTATGCGGGGTAAAGGAAAAGGATCTTTCGAACAAGCCTTGTTTAAGTCGGTGTAGTCGACACACATGCGGAGCTTGCCGTTGGCCTTCGGGATGATTACTGGGTTTGCCAGCCACTCTGGGTGGAGGACCTCTCGGATGAAGCCAGTGTCAAGGAGCTCACTGACTTGCTCTCGGATAAATTCCTGGCGCTCGGGCGCCTACCGCCGGACCTTCTGTCTCACCGGCCGTGCATCGGGGCACACAACAGGGTGGTGCTCGATCACCTCCCTAGGAATCCCAGTCATATCGGACAGTTGCCATGCAAACACATCGACGTTAGCCCGGAGGAAGGCGACGAGCGCGCTGGGTGTCCTTCGACCTCGGCCCGAAGGACCTGGGAAGCGTCTTCGCCCACCACGACCTCCTTCGTAGGAACGGAGGCGTCAGCAGTGACTCGGGGTTTGGATGAAGACGGTCCCGGGCCCCCTGGGTGTCCTTCGACCTCGGCCCAAGCAGAGACCAAGGCCTAGTAGAGCTGCTCAGCGTAGGAGACGGCGCTGCCGGTCTCGGCGGGCACGGAGATGGGGTCTGCAGGGCCCGACATCTTAACCGTGAGGTAGGCATAATGCATGACCACCATGAACCGAGCGAGCGCCGGGTGCCCGAGGATAGCGTTGTAGGGGAGAGGGACTTCCGCGACATCGAAGATGACATTCTCCGTCTGAAAATTGTCCCGGCTCCCGAATGTCACGGGCAGCTCGACCTGCCCGAGGGGCAGGGTATGCCCAGGTGTCACCCCGTAGAAGGGGAGCGACAGCTTTAGGCGCCTAGAAGGCACCTACAGCTTCTCGAAGGCCTCCTGGGAGAGGAGGTTAAGGCATGCACCCCCATCGATCAGCACTCTGCTGACCTTTACATTGCAGATGGTGGGGGACACTACTAGGGGTAGTCGCCCCACACCTGTAGTACTCGTGGAGTGGTCCACCAGGCTGAACGTGATTGGAGTGTTCGACCACTTCAGGGGCCTGGCTGCCTCAGTGCTCGGGGTCACCGAGCACACCTCGTGCCACATGGTCTTGATGCAGTGGCAGGAGGAGGGCGTGTACGCGCCCCCATTGATAAAGACGATGGTGTGCTCAGGCTCCTGGAACCTGAGCTCTTGGTTCTCGGGGGCGGCTCTGTCAACGCCGCCCCTGCGGCGCTCCTCGCGCTCCTTCTGGCACCGCTCGATGAGGCCTTTGACTGAGCGGCACTCTGTGAGGTCGTGCCATTCAGTCTGGTGGATCTCGCACCACTTTCCATGCTCAGGCTTCGCGAGAGCGGGAGCCCTTGGGGGAGCAGGAGCCCTCGTGGGAGCTGAAGCCTTGGGTGCTCGGGGGACACTGTTCGCAGCCCCGAGCACTCTCTTCCTGGTACTTGGTCTTCTCGGGTCATCGGGGAACTTGGGTACTCGGGGACCACTGTTCGTGGCCTCGAGCACCCTCTCCCGAAACTTGGTCTTCTCGTACCTCAGGGAGATAACCCCCGAGGGAAGGTGCCACGTGGCACTCTGCTGTTCTGGCCTCGCGACTCGGGGACCCCCGGTTCCTGTGTCACCAACAAGCACCAAGTCCCCCCACGTAGCATCTCCCTTAGCAGATATAGCAATGTTTCGAAACTCTTGTCAGTCCAACCATGGGTTGCCTTCAGCTGAAGAAGCTTTCGGTTCCCAATATCCACATGTACTTCTCCTTACAGTTGGGATAAAGGTGTGTCTTGGAGTCCCACACAAATTCTTGGAATTTAGGAAACTCACTATTGTTATACTCATCGTGCCACTCGACATCCCTCACCATCTAGTCCACAGTCTCCACAAAATCCGCGAGATCATTATCATTGAAACCTAATATGTCATCATCCTTGAGATCATGATCTATTTCACCGGGTGTAAGTCCTTGATCCACACTATCGGCATGGAGGGCCTAATCCGTCTCTCCCTCGTTAAGGCCTTCCTCGCCATGTTTGTTCCAACATGTACAATTCTCTTTAAATCCATGCATTACCAAGTGTACATGGATATTGTATGGTTTCGGGAACTTCTTATCATTCTTGCAGTCGCGACATGGACAATACATCACCATTTTATCATGATCTTTTAGATCCGCTAAGACAGCACTCATGAAATGCTTCACCCCGCTCAGGTACTCCAGACAAGTCTGGGTCTCAAGGTACATCAAACTTCTATCCGTCATCTACAATTAATACAAATATCATTCTTCATTAACAATTATCTTAATTTCACGGTTTAGCCTACGATTAAAAATTCAATACAAATACACTAGATCTATGGCATCTCGCGGTAGATCAGGTAATCCTAGTATCAAATCTAACATAAATACAACTAACTTGTATTAAGATTTTGGATAATGATACAAAATGGCCGATTACAACTCAAAGCACAATAAATCTACCAAATAGGGATTAGAGGAGGAGGAAAGGGGGAGATGCAAACCTTCAAAGACCTAGCACAAATTCAAACTTCAAATCAACAAGATATTAGAAAATTTCTAGCGGAGTTGGTGAAAATCACCACCACTGTGTGGGTGGAACTGTTGAGTAACTATTCACCTGCACAGTGGCTGGCGAGCTCTTAAAACAGATCCATGTAATAAGTGATTGGTCATATTACAACCCGTCACCTACGACTAGCCCAGGGAGACCCGCTACCTATGCCAAGTTAGAAGTGACGACTAATAACACAACCCATCACTTATGATCATGTTATAAGTAATGGGTATAGTCATTACCCATCACTCATGTCATAGGTGACGGGTAATATTATGACTCGTCGCCTTTTACTTGATATCTATGATGGATCTATACCCTGTCATGACCTGAGGCGATAAAAGTGACAGATCATGTAATGACCCGTCACTAAATTGTGTCTTCTTTGTCCGTTTTTTAAGTAGTGCCCATGTCACAAGTGATTTTTCAGACTATTTTTGTACTCTTCGTTTCGACAAAATCAAACCCGTGGCCTAGCCTCACGCACGTACCCACCTTACCACCTCACCCTCGCATGCCTTCTGAAGGGAGACAGATATTTTATCCTTTTAAACTTTTTGCCAAAGGTTATAAATGATGGGTCATAACTATGAACTGTCACTTGTGATAATCATAAGTGATGGGTCACATTTATGACCCATCATTCATGTTCATTGTACGATATACACAAAACTAGTTAACCTTGAGTGTCTTTGGTAAAATGGGCATAACTTTTGCATACAAACTCTGATTTTGACGTTTTTGACTCTATGGACATCTTAAAAAAAGTTACATCCATTTCCTCAGTGTCGGGTTTGACTAATTTTTTGAGGCCAAAAACAGCTTCAAAGATTGAGTTCTCACCCTTAGAAGTTTCTGCACAGTTTTTGGAACACCCATTTGTGTCCATAACCGTCACCCTTACATAAAACTTGAGTAGAAATGTACAATAGTTCCTATTCTAGTGATGCTAAGGTGAGAAAAATAAAATAAAAATAAAAAATATTTTGGTAATATCTCATGTATTATTGGTGTCAACAACAGGAAGCATTCGCCATTATCATCTTAATATTGCTCTCTCTCTTTCTCTGCATGTGTGTAGGCCTCTATTTATCTCACTACTATAGAACTGAGCTTATATGCTGGCCCATCACTGTCGGTTCTTCATGGGCCCGCAGTGATGGGGCATCATTACCGATTCATTAGCCGTGCAGGAAGAATCAACTATCATGACTTATGAACCGACAGTGATAAGGATCATCACTGCCGATTGATGGATTGAGCCGGCAGTAATGCACCCACCCTCATCACTGCCGGCTTAATCTAATAACTGACAGTGATATCTCTACATCACTGCCGGTGGAATATATGAGCCAGCAGTGATATCCTCCTCTTCCCCACCACTTCTATCTTGAGCTAACAGAGCCATTTCGGAACTCTCTCCCTCACAAAATCTCCTATGGAAACAACCACTTAATCCCTTCTCCGACATTGATCCCCCAATTTTGGTCAAGAAGGAGGCCTAGATGAGCTCTCTCTAGCTATCCAAACAAAATCCCTTTTTCCTCTCCATTTGCTCATTTGGCTTTTCTTCAATTTTTAAGGCAAGTGAACTCTGAATTTTTCCCTAACGGCAAGCAAGCTTCTAGCAGGAGCCTCTTGAGGTCAAGTAAATTGAGATCCCCAAGGTTAATACTATATTTAGCATTTTAAATCAAAATGTTACCTGAAAAACCAAAGTTGATCTTATCCCTATAGAGACCTAGGAAAATCTTCAAAGTTGATCCTAATGAACCACAGGAATGAGCATATTTATTTTTGATTTTTGATAAATTAAAAAAAATTAGCCATGATATTGAGGTATGTAGCAAGATCCAATTGTATTTTTTATATTTTATTTAATTAGCAACCTCCAATATAGAAACTTTAGGTATGAGCGTATTTATTTTTCATTTTTCCTTAATGAGTCCTAGATAAGGGTTGAATAATAAAGAAAATTTCTAGGGATGGCACCAACAAATACTCATCGGAAGCGGACGCGTAAGTATACAAAAGGAGGCTCCTCCAACCCAGGCCAATTGCTGGTAAGAGATGACGAGGTAATTTATTTGTTGGTGATCGCAAAATCTTCTAAATATTTTGAATTCGGATTTACAATAATGATATAGTAGTAGATGGACAGAAGATGGATGTACGATGCGAGCCATGTGAGTGCAGAGTACAAGAACAGCGTGGAGGGTTTCCTGGTAGCAGCCGTGGTGCACAAGTCAAATACACAGTCTCAATACATGTGCTGCCCATGCGTCGATTGCGAGATCAAGAAGAAATTCTCCACCACCAGCAGATACACTCCCACTTGATGCCAAGGGGCTTTATGCCTGGCTGTACCCATTGGACCGAGCACGGTGAAGTTGAGATCGTATAGGAAGGGCAATAAATTAGAACAAAAGGTGAAGACATGTGCACTGATATGCCGATCTACGAATACATCGATATGTCACCTGCTAGAGATACGTTGGCCCATGATGATCTAGAGGAGATGTTGGTTGACGTCGACATCGTTGATCTGGAGTAGATGTTGCATGATGGGGAGGGGAACTTCACCAATGAAAGAGAGTTTCAAGAGTTCCAATGTATGGTAGAGGACATTAAAATAATGTTATTCCTAGGCTACGAGGAGCACATAAAATTGCGTACCATGTTTTCACTACTGCAATTGAAGGCAAGCAATGGGTGGTCTACTACATGCTTCATAGAGTTGTTACTGTTCTTGAAGAAATTGTAAAGGAAAATATGCTGCTAGAAAACATGTACCAGGCCATGCAAGTTGTGTGCCCATTGGGGTTGGAAGTACAAAAAATACATGCATATCCAAACAATTGCTTGTTGTATCGTGGAGGGCATGCAGACTTGCAAGCATGTCTTGTCTGTGGTGCAGCACAGTACAAGCATGACAGTGATGATATCGATGGTGAAGAAAAGAAGAAAAGGCGTCCCATGAAGGTGATGTGGCATTTTCCTATAGTCCCCCGTTTGGAGCATTTATTCGAGAACAAAATGCATGCCGAACTAATGCGATGGCACACCGATGAGCACAAGGATGATAGAATGCTGAGACACCCCGCTGATTCTATGCAATGGAAAAACATCGATAGGAAATATAAGAAGCCCTTTGCAGAAGATGTGAGGAATATAAGATTTGGGTTGAGTACGGATGGGATAAATCCATTCAACAACATGAGCAATAGTCATAGCACTTGGCCTATGACTCTATGTATCTACAACCTTCCTCCTTGGTTGTGTATGTAGTGGAAGTACATTATGATGCCGCTGCTGATACCCAGGTTGAGGCAACCTAGCAACGATATCGATGTCTACCTGAAACCATTAATGAAAGATCTTGTAATACTGTGGAATGATGGTGTGCAAGTATGGGATGCATACAAATAAGAGAACTTCACCCTATGCACAATGCTGTTCGTAACAATCCAAGATAGGCCAACCTTGGCAACCTATCGGGCCAGACTGGCAAAAGCTACTGTGCATGCGTGCATCGCTTGGATGAAACAGAGAGCTTGTGGCTGAAAATCAGCCAAAAATGGCGTACCTAGGTCATCGTAAATTTCTTCGCAAGGATCACCTGTACCGCAGCAACAGGAGAGCTTTTGATGGGAACGAGACTCGATCACCTCCTAAGCATCACATTGCGAGACAGGTATATGAGATGGTAAAGGAACTTAGGGTTATCCTTGGAAAGGGATGCGGGAGTACACCGGTTCCGAAATCTAATCTTAGAGCTCCTATGTTCAAAAAGAAATATGTATTTTATGACTTAGCATATTGGCTGGATTGGTGGTTCGACATGCAACCGATGTCATGCGCATTGAGAAGAACTTGTGTGATAGCTTGATTGGTACGTTACAAGATATTTCTGGCAAACCAAAGGATACAGTCAAAGCACGAAAGGACCTAAAATATTTAAAACTCAGACATGATCTATACCTCAAAGAGATGAAAGAAGGAAACAAATATCTTGGCCCTGCTAGCTACAATCTGAGTAAGGCAGATAAAATTGCAATGTGCAAGTATTTGCATGTAATCAAAGTTCCATCCGGTTACTCCACCAACATAGTAAACATGAAAGACTTGAAATTAATTGGCATGAAGACTCATGATTGTCATGTGATGATGACACAGATGCTTCCAATTGCGATTAGAGGTATTCTGCTGCTGAAGGTCCAAAACCCAATCATGAAGCTGTGTTCATTCTTCAAAGTGATATCACAGAAGGCCATCAATTCGACCAAGCTAGATAAGTTGGAGGAAGACGTGGTCGAGACTCTATCCCAGCTTAAGGCATTATTCCTTCCATTGTTTTCTGATATCATGCTGCATCTCATTGTTCACAATGTGAAAGGGATATGGATTCTTGGCTCTGTGTTTCTACATCAGATGTACCCTTTCAATAGGTTAATGGGAGTTCTTAAAAAATATGTTCATGGGGGAACCGAGGAGGTCATTGATTTCTGCGTCGACTACATGAATCTCAAATCGATTTGTGTGCCTGTATCTCACCATGAGGGGAGGCTAGAGGGGAAAGGGATGATAGGTGCAAACTCATTCTACACTAATGACCCTATTTCATTCATGCAAGCATATTTTGTAGTTCTGCAGCAATCAGTTGTAGTGGAAACATATGTCAAAGACCACCCGAAGATGCTACGCACCAGAAACCTAGAGAAGTCCGATGTTTGGATCACGCGAGAGCATCGAGATTGTTTTGGCACTTGGTTATGTACACAAGTGATGGACAAGCAGATAGAGTATGCTCGATTGAATGTGTTGGCTCACTGGCCATCAACTACAATCTTCACATTCCAAGGATATGACATAAATGGCTATACATTTCATACGAGAGCTCAGGATAATAAGAGCTCCAACCAAAATAGCGGTGTTCGTATAGATGCCTACGACTGTAATGAAAATAGGGAGACCTACTACGGATTCATAGAGAACATCTGGGAGCTTGACTATGGAGTGTAAAAGGTTCCTCTTTTCCAGTGCCAATGGGTCAAACTCTCAAGGGGTGTGAAGATTGACAGGTATGGTATGACTAAAGTGGACCAAAAATTCATTGGATACAGGGAAGAACCATTCATAATTGCGAACGATGTTATGCAAGTGTTCTATGTAAAGGACCCAAACCCGGCTAACAAGGAGGAGCACCATGTGGTTCTTCAAGGAAAAGGAAGGATTGTTGGAATGGAGAATGTTGTTGACAAGGAAGACTACAATCAATTCTATGCGCTACCTCCTTTTGGAGAGGATGTTAACCTAGGCCCCATAGAAGACATCGACGAACCACCCTATCTACGTCGTGATCATAATGAAGGGTGAATCATTAAGACAAAGTAGCTAAATTGTATTAATCACTATGTACAAATTTGTTTTAGATGCAATTATACCTCACTTTTATGGAAGCTTCAATTTATAGTGGCGATGGTGGAAGAAGTCTTTCTTATTGAGCATACTAATTTTTTATTTTTAATAATGAATTAGTAATTTTTAATGTTTTAAAATATTTATCGATGAAATTAAGATATATATGAAGCTCCAATTATATTTTTTAGTCATAACTCACTTTTGTTATGGAAGCTTCAATTTCACTGCACGCGCCAAAATAAAACAAAATTTTTGCACCCTATGGTACCAACAGTGAAAGGGGTTTCAACACCGGTTGACATATTGGGCTGGCAATGAAACTACTTTCACTGCCGATAGATTTATTAAACTGGCAATGAAAGTAGTTTCACTCTCGGTTGTCCTCTTCAGCCCCAATACAGAAACTTAGGTATGAACATATTTATTTCAATTTTTTATTAAAATAGAAAATTGAACCAGGAAATTTAGGTATATACAAAACTTAATTTTGGTATTTGCAAGATCGAATTTAAATAAATATGTATTAGGATTTTAGGTCAACAGAATGTTAATAAATATAGATAGTACAAACTCAATATAAAACTCTTGAGTAGCACAACGTTTTGTTTGGTCTTACTTGGTGTAGGTCATGGGTTCGATTCTCTGCTCGCGCGTGAAACTAAAACAAATTTTTTGCACCCTGCGGCACTAGCAGTGAACGGGGTTTCACTGCTAGTGGACATATTGGGCTGGCAATGAAACTACTTTCACTACCGGTGGACTTATTGGGCTGGTAGTAAAAATAGTTTCACTCCCGGTAGTCCTCTTGAGCTGGCAGTGAAGGTACCATTTCACTACCTGTGGTCATATTGAGCAGGCAGTGAAAGCCCTCCCCAATAAAATGGCTCAACGCCTGCGCCATCTGATACATAGAAAAATTTTCCCCTTCCCTCTTGTGCCCTCTGACGAAACCCCTCCCAACACCGAGAACCCATGCCGCCGGAGGACCATGAGCCTGAGCCTACTGTCTCTGTCCTCCTCAACACCGTCGTCCTCCTCCCCAGCTTGTCACCGTCCTCCTCCAAGGTGCCATTCCCATCCTCCTTGACTCTGTCGTCCTCCTCGCTGACCCGCACTCCTCCTGACTCCAGCCGCCTCCTTCCTAGCCCGCGCTCCTCCCCGACTCAAGCCACCTTCTCCCCGACGATGACCGATAAAGCCATGGTGAGTAGCCATCCCCCTCCCAGTCGAGCAATCGTAGCCAGTGCTCCAGCTAAGTCCCTTCTTCTCTATGTGATGCCCCTCCCTTCTTCTCTGTGTGATGCCCCTCCCTTCTTCTCTTTGTGATGCTAGCCATCACGCCACTGTGATGCCCGACCATCAAGCCACTGTGATGCCCGGCCATCATGCACTGTCATGTTGTATTGCGCAATAAGGTGCATTCATATATCACATTTGCTCATATTTTGCCTAAATTGATGGATATCTGTCACTTTGTTCCTAGTGAGCTAGAAGGGCTTGATTATACAAACTTGAACATAATGTAGACTAAACCAGCAAAACTAAATTATAGTGGCTTCCTTGTATAAATTTAACGGTCTTATGGCTTACATTGGTTTATTTTTTCTAGTAAGTTGTGGAGATTCTTCTCTAGTTTATTTCTTTATTACTTCTAGGACTTTAGTATTGATTACCTATTCGGAGAGAAAGCTAGCATTCTTCTCAAGTACTAAAGTCCTAATAGGGCCATTTGCTTCCTTTACAAATAGGTAATCAGTACTGAAGTCCTAATAGGGCCATTTGCTTGAGCCATTTTGCTATGATGTAACAAGAACACTATCTTTTCTTCATAGTAACATTTTTTTGGTGTTATTGTGGTTTGTATAGTATACCATTTTTGTATATTCTCTAAAATTTAGGACTTCTATGACATGGTATGTTGTTCATCCCTAGCATTGTTCAACTCATATTATGTGTTGTATTAAAAATTGCACTGTTTTCATACTTGTTTTACTCTTTTGCAAATGATGAAATTGCAGAACTATTTATCATACATATGACTAAAAATCTTGACTAGGATGGTTATTACACATGCACCTTACATGTCTTTTCACTATCCCAGTTAAGCTTGCAGTTGTATATAATTATCTCCATAATCTAATGCGGATCAATCAAATAATAGACTCTTTGCTGGATGGTGGTTGCATATTATGCTGGTGATTGAATTTTGTTTTTGATTGTTTCTTTTCTTCTTACACACCCTAATGTATAGATATTGATGCTACGCTTATTTTAGTATTGATCAATGCACTCTCATGATGAGTTCGTATGAAAAGCACTACCCAGTATATCATTTATGCCTATTATCTCAAATTTAGGAGTGCTATGACATGGTATGTTGTCCATCGTGGCCAGCAAAGTGGAGTGACCTCCAGTTGGGAGGAATGCCATGCACAAGTTAATGGATTCAAAGGAGCATGTTACAAAGGATACAAGTCCAAACATAAAGCTATTGCGGCATACAACAGTTATGTCATCCAAGCCGAGCTAAAATTGGCTAATTTTGAAAATAAGAAGAAGTGTGATTTCACATATAAAGATGTCATAATCCTAGTTCTTGTTGTAATCATCATTATTTTGCTATGTAAGATGATGTGACTTATAAGTTCAATGTGTCAATTGTCAGTACCTTTATGCCTATTTTACTACGTTAGATGTGAATTTTTTTGTTAAATGAGGTTCTAACGTACTCAATTATAATATTGTATGTGTATGCATTCTATCTATCGACTCCTTCATGGTTATCTCACTCTTTCGATAGCCTCTTTCCCTCCCTCGTCAGCTTTATCTCTATCTCCCTCCTTTCTCAGCTCTCTATATGTAGACTACTTACCACTCATCAGCATCGTATGCAGAACTTCCAAGAACGAATGGCACCACCAACCACTGATCCAGCCCAGGTGCCAGAAAGAGATGTAGTGCCGCCATCACACATTGAAGAAGGTTGCCCCAGCCACTACCTCAACCTGGAACAAATAGACACATGTGGAGGCGATGAGGTAACTCATAAGTAGATGAATGCATCTGTTCTAAATATTATTGTATAGGTTCCCAATAGTTTTCTTAGTTTATGCGCAGATGCTTGATGCTCTGGAGGGTCACGACAATGAGCAATTAAAGGAATGACATCGTGTCTGAGGTCCCTCAAAGATGCCTACAAGATAATTTGTGATCACAGAGGTCTCACTAACAGGGGAGCCAACTATACCTGAGAGAGTTCTGGGGCTATACAAGTCAGTCTGTGAGATTGTTGTTAAGGATCATGTGCCTATCACCTATAGATTGTGGACTGGTGAATGAGGTGATCTGCCTGTGGTTCATAATACGATCACGAATGACATCTTGTGGCCCAAGATATTAGAGAAGTTCGACTTCCCTAAAGGGACAGATATGGAAGTAGTTAAGCATAAGACACTATTGATCATGGGCATTTCGTTTAAGAACTAGAAGGGCACACTGAACAGAACATATGTGCAGAAAGATACAATGCAAGATTTCCGCAAGTGGCCACAACTGGAAGATCATTGGCAAGCCTTTGCGGAGGTTGAGTGCAATGAACAAAGCGAACTCAAAGAAGAACCTCTACCGACGTGAGGAAAGAATAGAAGTGGCAACAACAGCTAGATCAACTGTGATAGGGAGGTGTCATGCATGAGACGGTGGGCAGCAATGACCGATCAACGCACGTCCTTCTTGGGAGGGGTGCTTCTTACTCGTCTGATGGAAGCTTATGCTTTATGACCTCCAAAGACTAGGAAGTGACACAAACTCTTGCAAAAAATCTTACGGAAGCCCACGAGTAGTCTGCACAAGGCTCTTTCAAGCCAGACGAGGATAGGGATGAGCTCACCTTAGCCCTAGGAAACAAGGATCATAGTGGTTGCACACGAGGTGTTGGGGTGATGGGACCGAAATATGGATTCCCAGGCGATGTCGATAGTTACAAGAGTCGAAATAGATCCCAAGCAGAGCGAGTTGTAGAACGAGAGGCAGAACAAGCTAGGATGCTGCACATGCTTGAACAAGTGCTGCAACATGAGAGGGAACATACAGACGAAAATATAGCATAAGCGGTACAACAAGCCCTCATGCGTGAACAGGCTGCCATTGTGAGCGATCAGAAAAGGCCTATAGCATCTCCTAATGTTGTGCATTCTAGCCCCGGTGCTCGTCAGAGTAGCTGTGCATCTAAGGGAGTTTTGGGACCTGACCCCATCACTTATCCCGTGGACCTCATCACAGCACGAACACCGTGTAAACTGCACATTAGTGCTTGAAACATTGCCATTAAGGTGGCTTCTGGCGCGGCTTATCCTCGTGGCTCCCATGAACATTTGCACGAACGTCCGATACCATAGGGCTACACCGTGATTGAAGTAGACGAGGAAGTGGACCAGTACCATCATGTTGAGGTAGACTACCCTGCAGAGGAGGGGGAGAACACTATAGGAGAGAACAAGCACACATTCATCACATGGGAGAATGCCTACGTAGTGTTTTCACCAAGGACAGCTACCGAGAATCTCTACTGACCACTACACCCCAGGCCACCATCGCCTCAAAGATCTCCCTGTCCTCAGCCATCTCCCAAAAGAAGTCCACCTCCTGAGCCATCACCTCAAAGAAATCCACCGCCCAAGAAGCCAGCCTTCAGCTAAGAAAACAAGATTAGGTTCTGTAACATCCAAGCACACGACATCATTTAAGAAGTCGGTAGCATCTAAGAAGTTGGCAAAACCCAAAGATGTCTATTCACTCACTGCTGAGGAAACCGAAAAGATTGTGGATGCCAGTGTCATGACTCATTTCCATCCTCCACCACCTCCATCAAAGCCTGTTGTGCCTAAAGATACTATGAAATTTGTCATGAATATGGCCGAATCTAAATAGACAAGGGCGGCTTCAATGAGCCGCAGAGTGATTACGAACATATCAATAAGAAGTAGGCCAAGAGCAAATTAGCTCCAATCGTTCAAGATGCTCCAAGCATTGGGGATTTCCTGGATACTTCTGCATTACTAACAGAAGAACTAGCACGACTTACTGTGGGAATGGATATTGCAAAGTTGGATGTTACATGGCCGTTTGAGTTGACCAAACCTTTGGTCAAACCAGATATAGAAAGAAACCTGACAACTCAAATGCGCCGATTACCTCAGTGGTACTTGGAGCAATTGAGGCATGGTTTGTAGGTGTTCCCTGTAAGATACACAAATGAATATTTCCTTAATGGGGATGCCTCCTTCTGGGTGTATTTCAAGGACATCTATGAACTGTACAAGAAATATGCCCTAGACGTGGCTATAGTCAGAGCGTGGACTCTATAAGTGACTTCTCCATATAAATAACATTATATGATCTTGTACCTTGAAATTGCATGCCTAACTTCTCTATTTTGTAGAATGGAGAACTGCGCATGCAGATGATGCGCGTTTTTCTGATCTTCCAAAAGGTAATATGATAAGACAATTGGTGGAGCTTCGACGTTCATGATCCAAAAGCTCCGAATAGAACATATTAAGAACCCTCGCAACCACTACACAACTACTCCGTGGTTATCAACCGTGCCAAGACGCGGTTGACCTCACCAAGAAGATTTTTCCTACAAGCAAATCGAGAATACAAGCAATAATAGGTAGATGCAATCTAAATATTACTAATTACCAATGAAGTACTCGAGTTGTTGTTCAACAAACTGATAAACGGCAAAACTATCTAAAACAAAATAATCTAAGATAAAACCCGAGCCTAAACTATGACGGCTACTATGTATATATAGGGGGGACGTGAGGAGGTCGATCTAGGGTTCTGCAGCCATGGAAAGAGGCGTATACAACCTGGACGATTACAAGACCCAACTAGGTCCAAAACAGTGGCACATCACATTATTCCTTTGAGTCTGACTACAGCATAAGGAATATTTGGTCGAGCTCATATCCATTGGAAAGGGATCGCCCTAAGCTTTCCAGAACGTCTAAGATTGCCTAAATCGGACTTCACATGAGAGAGTTATGCCTGTTTTACTGACGTGCTGTCCTGGGACTCGACGATGACCACGACTAGAGCTCAGCCTTGAGTCTGAGTAGACTTGGCCTTCAAGGGGTGACATCCGGGCAAGGTTGTGCTGCTTCATCCACATTCCTAAGCAATAGAAAATCATAAGAATTTAGTAGTAATCCATCCAAGGAAGCATGAACAGCAAGGGACGAGTTCACCTGGTGGTGTAATTGTCGTGCACGTACTCTTGTAGTTGGACCTTGTATGATTTGAGGAATATTAGTAGTATTAATCATATCTGAAGGAGCCATGTGCTCAACAGTAGACAACAAGTTGATCGTAAAGTAGGATTCATCGATCCTGGGCTTGTGAACCAGACGCTGGTAAGGGAGAGTCCAGACTTCAACGAGAACTACATATTGAAGTATTTGCTTCTCCACCAATACAAGAAATTCATACTCTTACCCTACAACTATGAGTACGTGCTTGCGTGCTATGACGTTCTTCTTTTATGGGCAACATGATTCTAGTACTATCTTGCTATGGTGACATAATATTATATTCCTGCAACTTTCATTAGATCCTTCTTGTCATCCACCCAGACTTGAGCAAGATCATTGTCTTGGATCACAAAAGAGAGTGCAAATGACTTACCAAAACCTCATCGACATGCTAAATAGGTAAACTCAATCATTTCATCATCTCGACAATTGCATCCAAGTTTACATGGTATTCATATTCACGTACAGGGTGTACACAAGATACCGTAAAAAGAGTCTTATTCACTTTCCTTTCAGGAATGAGTATAATGTAAGAATTGACTTTTCAGTACGCTCAGAATTTTCATGTCTTGCATTTCCTTTTGAATAAAAAGGTTCAATTTGTTCCACTAATGGAACATTTCCTCTTGAAGTGTATGAGGCAGCCACCTGGCAAGAATATCTACGTGTTTTATGTTCTAACTTTCATGCACAGATTTAGCCCGAATGGAGACGCTGTCAGGTTCAATGATCTTGAGGTATGAAATAACATATCGATGCCTTCTTTTCAATTTTACACGTGTTCAATGACTAATTCTTTCGATTCTTCAAATGCAGCGCTCAAAACTATGCACAAAAGAGTTACAACCTGTAGAAATAAATGCCCTCCAAGAATAGATTATTGGGTTCTTCATGGAACATGTTATCAACACAAATGGCGAGTTTCATGAACTGATCATGCCGTTGACTAGTGACAAACCTTCAGATTACGCCATACCAATACAGAGTATGAGACAAGGAGGAAGTCTACCAGAGGGTTAGATGGCTTATATATTGCCATATTACACCATTTTAATTAAGGACATTAATTACAATGTATTAATATAGGACATGAATTACTATGTATTAATGAAGGTGTACTTTGAAGTTGGTAGCGTCGGACGACTATTCGACAGAATGGCCTTCCAACGATGATGTGAAGGAGGAGCAAGAAGCAAAGCCCCATCAATGCACCCAAGAGGAGGAGGATGAGAGGTTGGCCCGTCAGTTGTGCACTGCGAAGGAGTAAGAAGCAGTGTCCCGTAAGCATGACCAAGAGAAGGAGGATGAGAGGGTGGCTAGTTAGTGCACCGTGGAGGAGACCAAATGTTCAAACCGTACTAGCGTTCAGGAGTCGGACTTTGATGTCTTTGACATGCCGGTGAGCCCGGTGATTAGGCGAAGTTGTGGTCGATCAGGTGTGACCGGGTCCTCCGCTCCACCACCATCACCCCCCCCCCCCCCGCGTCCCCACATGTACACACGCCATCAGCCGCCCGTGCGGAGACACAGTCCTCATCGCAGGAGAGGTAGAGGGATACTAGACTGGATCAACTCAAACATTTCAGGGGCTGACCTATGAGAAATATTATGTATATATGTGTGACATGAATTACTATGTATTAATGAAGGTGCCTTTATTATTGATTTACATTACATATATCTCATTGTATTCATGTATTGAGTGGGAGAGAGACGGAGAGATCGAGGAGAGATAGGGAGGATAGAGATGATAGAGAGGGAGGACAGGACTGAAGTAGAAGGCAGAGGCACAACACTGTCGGCTAAAGCTTTCAAGAGGCAGCGATGCCTTGGGAATCACTACTGGCTGAAACCACCAACCGGTAGTGATACTTTGGGAATCACTGCTGGCTGAATCCTTCAGTTGGCAGTGGTAACCCCTTTCACTGCCGATCCACGGAGCCGGCAGTGATAGTCCCCGAGAGAAAGACGGGGGTTTTGGAGACGACAATGATGTACTGTTCTGTAGTAGTGTCTCTCCCCTCTCTTTCTCTATGTATCTGTATCTCTATCTCTATATCTCTATCTTTGCTTCTCTCTTTCTTTTTCTTTCTCTCATGTTCTTTCTACCTCTTTCTCTCTCTCTCTCTCTCTCTATATATATATATATCCATATTTGTCTCTCTCTTTATCTCTTTGTTTCTCTCTTGTTCTATCTTGCTTTATCTCTTTATTTCTCTCCCTTTTTGTATTTATCTATCTCTCGCTTAATTCTTCTCTGTCTCTTTCTCTCTATTTTTCTCTAGTTCTCTCTTTCTCTGTGTTCTATATTTGGCTCTCTCTTTATCTCTTTGTTCCTCTCTTGTTCTAACTTGCTGTATCTCTTTATTTCTCCATTTTCTCCATTTCTCTATCTCTCGCTTAATTCTTCTCTGTCTCTACTTCTCTATTTATCCCTCTCTCTCTCTCTCTCTCTTTGTGTGTATTTATAAGTTATATTCGTTATTTCTCTCTCTCTCTCTCTCTCTCTGCTTCTCTATGTCTCTCTTTATATTCTCTCTTTCCTTGCTTGTCTCTGACTCTGTGTGTATGTGTGTGTTTGTCTCTTTATCTCTTTATAAGATATATCTAGTTATTTCTCTCCTTATATGCCTCTTTATTTTCTAATTCACCCTATGTGGTGTGTTTGTGACCAAGTTAATGGAAATGTGGTGTTTTGGTACTAAGTGGAGGAGTTCACTCAAGATGATTGTGAGGAACCATCCAAATTGTATTCTAATTAAATATTAGGTCGATCATTTACACAATCATGACCACGATGATTAACCAGAATCCAATCCCAGTAGTACCAACAAGTGTTTTATACCAAAGATCAGAACACGAGCCTTTACAACATGCTTCCTCATATCAAGGCATAATAAAGAGAGAGTAAAGAAAATTATATTACAAGTCTTTAAGTTATTACAATTTTTCATCCATTAACTGAAAAGGAATGCTAGGAGGACAAAATAACAGTTTTACCTAGCCGCTTAGAGATACTACACAATTGAATATATAGAGTCTATTACAATGAAAGATAGGTGGAGCATTTAGCCCAGAGGCACCACCCTGAAACAACATCACCCGAGTACATAGCACTACTCTCGCCCGTCGCCAACATTGGCGGGCGTGAAGTAACCAAACACTACCTTTTTCTCAACTACATAACAAAACAACGTGAGTACGAAGGTACTCGTAAGACTTAATCCATAATGGGTACGTATAATAACCCAACTCCAAGGATATTGCATTTGGATAATTTAGTAAGGAATCGGCCACAAGGTTGAGTTCATATACGAAAGTAGAATTTGACTCAAATATGTGAGCATCTACACCTAACCATAAGCAACCTTCTATCCTGAGATCATTAATCCAACATAAAAGTAACTTGATCTAACTCAAAATATCATCAACCCTTATTAACCATTCCTAAAAACCCCATAACATCATTCCACATCGAAACTCTACGATTGATGCAAACGGACTGAAGCATGCTCATAACCGAGAGCGCGGTAATCTGAATTGTTCTTATACCCTGCAGGGGTACATCATTACCCACACGACACAAGAACCATTCGGCTTGTGCGACCCACTAAAGTCCACACAAGGGGGTACTCATGACAACCTTTCCTAATAAGCCTCAACCATTTGAACATGCACCTAAAGGTGCGGAGATCATCTAGAACTACTCCCCGAGCAAACTAGATACCACTACAAGCCTATTATGCCCACAACAACATAGACTCACACGCCAAAGGTTCATAGCTACAAAGGTATTCAGCTCATCCATCCCATATACGGATATGTGGTAAGTACAAAAAAGTGCTAAGCCAACTGCAATAATTGGCGATGCTTGATCGATGGAAGTGGTCTATGGCATCCAAGTTTGTCTGCCGACGTACCCCTAGCACTGCCCATATCTTGTCTCATCCTCACAACTCATACAAAACAGCATCATCATTATCTTTGTGAACATTATTAAGCCCTAAGCTCTCGAACGATGGTCGAACCACCACTCAAATTCTTCCGGTGACCTATGCATTTATAAGCATCTTGGGTAAACTTTAAGTTAGACAACGATATGTTATACCTAGGTTATAAGGATAGGAAATATCAATAGTTCAAGGTAGGAGATGCATCAACATAGGTTCTAACAATAAAACCAGACAAGACTCAGTAACATGCATAACATACATAAAATAGTAATTTATCAAATTAGACTCCACGTGATCCAAGGTATAAGGTAGAATATGCTTAGATGCTTACCTTGGTGCTCAGCTTCACAATTCCTAGCAACAAACTCCGATTCGCCTCTGATCACACCCACGTCAGGCTTCATTCCTCCATTCTCTAAAAAAGCACATGCAATGCGATGAGCATGAAGGAGGTGCAATGAGGTATGCTATAAGATGCATAAAACAGGAGGATGCAGTACAACAAGCTAAGTGTACAAAGACATGCGATAGAACAATGAAGTATCCGATCCAAGCGTCATCTGACATTATGACTAAAATTTGGATGTTCCAGTTTGAGGTTAGAACTACCAGGTTGTATTCCGAATAGGGGTTCTTGGGTTGGCAAGTTCTATTTAATCCAGAAGTTTAGATTGTGGTTAGAACTTCTGGTTGCTCGGAATGTCTGAGTGGTGTTCCAAAAAGGGGCTCTCAGTTTGGCTAACTTGCATTAACCTAGAGCTTCCAGGCTAGAATCCAGAACTTCCGGTAGGGGTTCTCATGATGTTTTAACTCAGTTTATCCCGGAACTTCTAGGCTAGAATCTGGAACTTCTAAGTTCTAGCAGATGTGAGTTTTTCAATGATTTGTTAGCTGATTCGACTTGCATGCTAAACCCCAATCCACATAAGCATGTATTGGCACTAAAGCATGGATTCTAGACCTAATTTACCCACTCCACAAGCATGATTCACTAGATCTCTCTTATTCAACATTTCCCTATGATCTCTAATTCAACAAGAACGAAAGGTTCTTTGCAACTCCAAGAATGTAGCTGCAAAACCTATCTAAATACCAACTAAATTATGCATTCTCACCATGGAAAAACCTAGGAGACTTACCCCACTGTACTTATTGATGTTGGTCACCATCAGTTGGGGAAGAAACGGAGGAAAAGAGCTCGGAGAAGAGGAACAAGTTGCTGCTGAAATTTCAGAGAAAAGGAGTGACCAAAATAGATTGGAAATCATCCAAATCTTCATGCATAAATCTTCATCCAAATCTTCATGCAACTGAACTTGGATGGGTGGAGAGATAGGGAAGTTGGGAAGACAATTATGTTACATGCATACCTTGATTCAGCTTCTTAAGGGAAGATTTTTGGGAGAAAGAGAGAGTTTCAGGAAGAGGGAGAGCTCCTACTCTTGTGCTGTCAGTTTGGGGAGGGAGAAAGTGAGTGAGAGTGAGAGAGAGTGAGGGGGAAGGTGGGGCTTCTGGTGCAGCCTAGTTGTAACACCTAGTTTTAAAGGAATAAAACAGGGCACAACACATGTATGCTAGGATCAAGTTTCATACATGCGTTTACATCATCAGTGTATCATCACAGTGCTATTAATACAATAATGTATTTAACTTATTACAAAGGGACCCAAGGGTCTAAACAAAAATACAGCGGAACAAGAGAGCTTCAACACCAGCGGGTCTTCCATCTTCCACAGGCATCAACCGGGGGCACACCAGCCTAGAATAGCAACTCCAGATCGAAGTCATCTTCGTCGAAGGAAGCAGCTTCATTAACGGCTTCTGAACAGTGGTAGAATGTAAGAGAAGGGACAATGGGTTTGAGCACAAAAATGTACTCTGCAAGTGAAGGGAAAACATGCTATGGGGCTTAAGCCAAGGAAAGGTTAGACACGGTTAACTGCACTAAGCAAACTTTAACCTAATGACTCCAACAGCAGGCATCCTATTTACTAAGTGTGAAGACACCACAATAACAAAAGGATTGACTCATCGGATTACATCCGACTACCAAAACTCACGAGGTAATTCCATTACCTGGCTACCCAACCAACCATACCAAGCCTTGATCCCATCTAATCATGAAGAAGTCCAAGCTGCTCTTGACCATGAGTATGGCTAATCTGATCAAGTTGATATTCTGTAGAGTTTGCATAGCTTTCCCCATGAGTCCTAATTCCCGTGTTGCTTCACACTTCTGGGGTGTGGAGTCGGGGTCTCACTACAAGGCCTTTACAAAGCTCCTGCCAATCTATAGGCACCCATTGAGGTTTGACTGCTAACAGATGATTCCATCACTGCAGAAGCCCCCTCTTGTGCCACTCAACCGCCCATTGGTGCCCATAAAACCGGAGGGTGGCTAATTAGTTGGCTAAGCTATACCCTTTGGTCTGTTGGTTGTGCTTCTTGGAAGCTAGTGAGTTTAGCAACCCTCCGGCACGGAGGTGTTTGCCTTCAAGATGCCGCAGGATTTTGTCCGATAGGTATTTTAGAACCTCTCCGTCGAGCGGAGGTTTTTGGAAGACATCCCCATTTGCAAGGTTTTTTTTTGTGAAGAATCTTCATTTTACAGAGGTTTTTACAAGCTCTTCATCCTACAGAGGTTTTGTAAGACTCTCCATCTTGTGGAGGTTTTGGAAGTCTCTCCATTTTTGCAAAGGTTTTGCAAGACTCTCCATCTTGCAGAGGTTTTGGAAGTCTCTCTGTTTTGGCGGAGGTTTTGCAAGACTCTCCATTTTTGGTGGAGGTTTTCTAGGACTCCATTTTTGGTGGAGGTTTTGTAGGACTCTCCATTTTGGTGATGGTTTTGTCAGTCTCTCTGTTTTTGCTAGAGGTTTTGTGGAAGACACTCCGTCTGGCTGAGGTTTTGGAAGACACTCCAGTTTTTGCGGAGGATTTGTATCCCTTCGGCATGTATTAATGCCGAAGGCCCTACACACTATCGGGGCTGCACAATACCTTATAGGAAACCTAGGTAGTCTTGCCTTCTAGGTGACCTAGGCATACTCGCCCGCGGTGTGTAGGCTTGTTGTGCTCCCGAGGAAACGCTCCGGGTGCACCGCAACACTGTCCACCAAGTGTGTGCCCCGGTGCGTGGCATTTATACAATCGAAGCTATGCAATACCTTACAGGAAACCTAGGCTTGATGCCTTCGTGATGACCTAGGCTTGCGGTGTATAAGCATTTTATGCAACGAGGATTCCTTGCGACAGCATTCCTCAGAGCACCGCATCCTCACATCAAGGTCATCCCTTGATATGCGGTGTCCATACTACTGAGGCTATGCAATGCCTTCCAGGACGCCTTGGCAACCTGCCTTTTAGGCGACCTAGGCATGTTGCACTGCTGCAGGTGTGTGGGCTCCACTACCTACCAGGGCAAAGCCTAGCCTCCGGGAAACCATTTCAGGTGACCTTAGGTTTAGGCAAGCAATGCTTACAGGAGCATGGGTGTGTCATGCCTCACGAAGAAATCCTTCGGGGACGCCGCATTCCAAGGAAGTCCCTTGGTAACTTGCATCTACACACTATCGAGGCTATTCAATGCCTTCTAGGAAACCTAGGCTTGATGCCTTCGTGGTGACCTAGGCTTTCTATGCCCGCGGTGTGTAGGCATATCGTGCAATGACGATTCCTTGCTATAGCATTCCTCAGAGCACCGCATCTCTGCCTCTGAGGACATCCCTTGGGGTGTGGCTTCGACACTACCGAGGCTATGCAATGCCTTCCAGGAACACCTTGGCAAAATATGCCTTGTGGGTGACCTTGGCATGCGACACAGCTGTAGGTGTGTGGGCCTCACTGTCTACTAAGACTACGCGATACCTTCCAGGAAACCTAGGCAGTCTTGCCTTCTAGGTGACCTAGGCATGCTGCGTCTGTGGTACGTGGGCTTGTCATGCCTCCCGAAGAAGTCTTACGGGTGCTGCTGCAACACTGTCTATCAAGGAAGTCCCTTGATAGGTGGAAACTACACTATAGAGGCTACACAATTCCTTCCAGGACACCTAGGCAGTCTTGCTTTCCAGGTGACCTGGGCATGCTGCGTCAGCAGAAGTGAAGGAATTTGCATGGTTATATACTAGTTAAGTTTTGCAATCTACTGTTGGCAATAAGCAGCTAATTGTAGTATAAGACATAGCTAGGTCAGACGACTATTCATAACTCATGCCAAATGAAGATGTAACTTAAGTTCTACTACTTACTGCTAAATAGGGACATAATCTAGATTTACCATTTCTACCTAGTGGGTATCTATTATAAAAACTTCTAACAGTAAGGTTTGATGCCTCCAACATGTTTTGATCTTGCTGTATGAAAGATAGACCAACTAGGTAAACTATCGATAGGTAATAGTGGACGTACCTTTGCCAGAATAAGGCCTCTAATATGAGGCTTGAAGGCCTCGAAGCCTACGTCTAGGCCGAGAGAGGTGGTCCTCGAATCCCTCAGCCCTTAACCATTTTTCGACATTGGAGGTAATATATCCGGAGCCTGACAATGGTGTGTCGGAGGTGAAGCCAAAGGCTAGTCAAGAGAGGTGGTCCTTGACCCCCTCGGCCCTTAGTTGTTGCCTGGCTCCAGAGGTAATCCATTCAGATCCTGGCGACGGCGTGTCAGAGGCAAAGCCGAAGGCTAGTTGGGAGAGGTAGTCATCGACCCCCTCGACCCTTAGCCGTTGCCCAGCTCCAGAGGTAATCCATCTGGATCCTAGCAACGGTGTTCTTTAACTCAGTCCTCATCGCTGGGATATTGCAACGTCAATGGCGGAGTTGGTGGCGATGAAGCAGGGTTAGAGGGCCAAGAATTTGCCCAGGACCTTGCCCTAGTCTTCCGACCCCTGTGTCATCCATCACCGATTCCCTCTACGGCCAGGTTTCCTGCTTGTCTTCTGAGGTATTCCTCCCGGAATGTCATGAGGGTTGTCAATCTTGTGGCCATGCCCTGGTCCGTGCAGGATGCACCTATATGCCTCTAGGGGTACTGGAGCTTGTAGTTGATGTTGAGGTCATTGCCAGGGGCCGCATGCCCCGGAGCACGTGGTTTCCCAAGGGCCTCCTTCCCTTTGGAGGGACTGTTGAGGTTGTTTGGCGAACCGGCTTTCAGAGCCGGAGTGGCTTGACTATGCCTCCCTAGACGAGGTGGATTTGCGGTTCCCAGCACACGGTTGGCATCAGGAGGGCTGCGTCGATGGCGCTGGTGGGGTTTGCACACTCCGAAGCCCTGCGCCTCCTCGGAACCCTCTTTTGCGTGAGGGGCCCGAGGAGGTCACTGGGTGGACAGACACTCCGAAGGTGTTGGCTTGCCCGGGGCATCCCGAGTGCTATCGAAGGAAATACTTTGGGACCAATCCTAGGCGGGAACACCCCTGGGTTCAACAACCCAGAACCAATGTAAAGTGGCCTGCTTGGCTACGGCCTCGGCCGTGACCTATCCTGGTGTGGTGAGGTCTTCATCATGCAAAAGCAGAAGGCCTTAGTGCCATCTGGGTTGGTCAAGACCGGAAGAACACCATCCCACATGACAACAAGGCTGGAGGGTGCACGCAGTGTGCATGGCTGAGATAGCCACGCATATGGTTGCATGGTTGCAACGGTGGATATGGCGGCTAGATGTAACACCCTAATTTTTCCACCATTAGAAATTTCCTAAAATTTGCTAAAATTTAATAGGAGTTTAAATAATTTAAAAGAGTAAAATCCTATTTTATATAAAAGAAAATATATTTGACATAGGATATAATTGATTATTATGCATTCATGCTGAATTAGGCAAATAGGATTTTTGTTTCGTTTTTTTGGTGCAATTTATTTGAAGAGGATTTGCTTTGAATTTGAATTTGAAATTTGGATTTGAATTTAAAAGAAAAAAAGAAAAGAATAATTCTTTCTCGGGCTGCCCTTTTCTTTTTTCCACCGGCCCAGATCTTTTTCGACCTCAGCCCAGTGGCCGTCTTCGGTCTTCCTCCCGCCTGGGCCGTGCCCCTTCCTCGGCCCATTCCCGCGTGCCAGCCGAACACGCCGAAGACGCCCTGCGCCGAGCCGCCTTTACCTGAGCCGCCGACATGTGGGCCCTACATGTCGGGCCCTTCTCCATCCTTCGGTCGGACTCCGACTTGGACACGAGCATGCACCGGCCGCCGCCTCCCGTTCAAATCCGAGCCTATCCCGAACACTAGAGCTTCTAGAAAGTTGCCAAATCGAATCCCAGATCTCCTCTATCTCTAACCGGCCTTATCCCTAAAAGTTTCGTGTTTAAACAAGGAAATCAAGCTCGGATTTGGGTCCACCATCACAGAACCCTACTCGGATTCGATGGCCTACCCGAGCCTCCCCGCCTATATACAACTTTTCCCCAACTCCTCGACGAGTTCCCGAAGCCGTAGCACCCTCCCCACAAAGCTCCGACCGCGTGAAGTTGCCACCGTCGTCGCCAAGCCTCTCCTGTGCCGCGCCGCTTTCAGTAAGCCTCAAAACGGTTTCGTCGTCTCCTTCCCGTCGTAATCCGCCGCTCGTCGTCGTGCTTCGAGGCCGGCGATGAGGTCAGCACCTTTCTCCAGCGAAAGCGCCCCGCTACCCCTCGGTCACCGCCGTCCCGCTCCTCTCCGACCGCCCGATCCACGCTCAGTCGTCGGATCCAAAATCCACGGCCGAGATTAGATCGCATCTATACCCCTTCGATGGCTAGTAGTGGTTCACCACGTGTCACCCTTAAACCAGTCAGCGTCCCATGCCTCATCACCCTTCCACGTGTGCCACACATCAGCTGCTCAGCCCATGTGTCATGCCTAGTCAGAGCCAGTCAGCTACCACGCAATAAAAAGATGTTTTCCAATAGAAAAATAATTACAGATAATTCCTTTAATTGGTAATTTTGCAAATTAGCCCATAGACTTTTCTAAAATAACAAACGAGCCCTATCTTTTTCACAGTTAAGTCCCTATACTTTTCCATAATTACAATTAGGTCCCCTATTTTTACAAAAAGGTCCCTAAACTTTCTGTTTAATTCAAAATAAGCCCTTTTCTTTTCCAGATTTAACCCTAGATTTGTTTAAGCCCTAACTTTTTCATCGTAGCTCCGTTTTAAACGATTCTTGCGCCGATAGATTCGTTTTTCGGTGCTCTTTGTTTCTAATCAGTTTTTATCTCATTGTTCTTTTGTTTTGTGCTATTTTCTTAGTGTATCTTGTTTGTTTGTTTGCTGGTTATTGTGCGATTAGCCGACAACGTCCCGGATCAATTTAAGGAACATCAAGACCAGGAGCAAGAATACACGGAGCAGCAGCAAGGAGAAGGCAAGTGTCCTTGATCATATTGAACCTATGTTTTTAAATGTTTTGTTTCACAAAATTGCATGCAATGTCTGTCAATATGATGGGTAGTCACCTATGTTAGGGTTTTCCCTAGATTTTCCCTTATCATCCCTTGAAGTGTCATACAGTTATTTTTGGCAATATGAAGTGTCATACAGTTATTTTTGGCGGCACACCACTGGTGTGTGTTAAGTGTCTTGCAAACACGGCAACATGGAATTCACTGACTCGTGGGGAAAGCTGGACAACCTCTGCAGAGTGTAAAACTGTTATAACAGCCGTGCTCATGGATATGAGAGACTTGGATCCTCACATGATTAGAGGGTGGACAGTTATGGTTCTGGTACAGGGAGTACTAGATGGTGTGGTTTTGGTTACAGTACAGGGAGTACTAGACGGTTGTGGTATGCAAGGTGGGGAGCCTTGTATGCTAAATGTTGGATTGTTTGGGTTACATTCATTTAATAATTGCTTAATGCTTTTGAGTCCAAATGTGTTTTCATTACTCGCATTTACGCAATTATACCATGTGTTAGCCTATTCTTGATATAAGCCTGCATGTCATTATTTTCCCACACTTGCTGAGTACTCTATGTTCTCACCCTTGCTTTCTACTAAAAAAACATATGCTGCTCAGTGGAAGACTTTGAGGATTTCCAGGATGACGACCTGGTATTCTAGGAGCGTGTCTTCCAGTCGGTGCCTATGGAGTGTTTGGTCGCCAATGTTTTCATCCCGCTGCCATCTTTTAGATGCTGTCGTTTAGGTTAAAATTTGAGGTTGTTTAGGTGAAGTCTTTTATTTGTAAGAAGTGAACATTTATTTAATTAAAGTATTGCTTTTGCTACTTCACCTATGACATCCTTATGTGTGTTAAACTTCCTACGCACACATAAGCCACACTTGGTTTTGTCCGTTAAAACCGGGTGTAACAGAGGTGGTATCAGAGCCATACTGACTGTAGGATCGCAAGCCTAGTTAGAATGGTCGTCCTAAGGAATTACCTAGTCATCTAAACCCATCAAAGCCTTTCCATAGTTCTCAAACTTGTCTCTTGCTATCCATAAGTTTATTTCTTATATCCCATCTCTTCCTTTTTAGATGGTTCACGAGCTACTTACTGCCCGCAAGTCAACCGGGGGACGTCCACCCATTCTTCAATGTGTACCAACTGAAGAGCAGATTGATGACCCTGCTTTCCGGAGTATGGATCCCGTTCCTGATGTCTATGAAAGTGATGGCCTTCATACTGGACACCTTCCGCGCCTCCTTTGGGGGATACTTTCTGGACTCAGAAGTCAGTCTATAGGGGAGTGAAAAAACAACACTCTGGATATGTGGAATGGAAGGTTGAAGTCACTATTTATGATTACGAGCGAAGTCATGATGAAGGTATGGAAGTTCGAAGAGTGGTGGGCATTCACTCAGCAATGGTCCCAAGAGCAACCTTCACCGCTGGTGTTCGAGATGTAGCTCGTCAAGCCATATCCCGTGTTCGTGATCAATATAACAGCAAGATTGACAACTCTCCTTATGCATATTGTTCCCGCAGAACTCGCGGAAGTAACGAACCGTTCGTGAAGAGCTCCTTTGGAGAAAACCCCAAGCTACGGGAGCAAGTTGCCCTTACTATGGCCTTGGAGGACGAACTCGACTGTGCTTTATGGGAGTTGGGAGAAGTTCGCCAACGCCTTACCTTCGTCTCTGCTTCTCTTGAGGACGAACAAGATGCCAACCAAGAAGGATCTGAAGATGACGAAGAAGACTTGTCTATCCACTCGCCCCCGCGAAAGAGGATCTGCTTCAACACCCCTGCCACCTTTGAGGATGGATCAGTTGATTCCTCCCCCTCAGGGTCTCGCACTAGAGAGGAGTCCCAATAGTATGGTCTTTCCATAGGTAGTCTTATCCTTGTTAGAACCTAGCATCGATGTAATCGTTAAGGATAATAATATTGTTAGTGTGAGCTTTGTTATGGTGCTAAGTGTGCAAGTTGGAGTTTTGTTTGAGTGCTGATGTGAGCTGTGGAATGCTTTGGCACCTTGTCCACAGACGCATTTTTTATTCCTATATAATATAATATAGATGGGTTTCTTTAGTTAAACTATTCTAGACTTGCTTATCTACTTCTGTTCCCTTCTTCAACCCTAACCAGATGGTTCACGGGGAGGAGTATTAACACTCAAGAAGAGAACAACAACAACCAGAATCCACCCCTGCCCCCTCCATCAACCTTGGAACAACAGATGGCTATGCAGACTCAAATCTTGCAAGCGTTAGCCCAAACCATGGTGAATATGCAGCAACAACAGCCAAACCATGTGAGGAACCGTCCAAATAGTATTCTAATTAATCATCAGGAGGATCATTATTCACAATCACAACCTCGACGATTAACCAGAATACCATTCCGGTAGTCCCGGCACGTGTTTTGTGCCCAGGATCGGAACACATGCCTTCCAACTCAAATATCACAACACAGTTTAACAGAGAGCAAGTAATTAAGCTGTATTACAATACTTAAACATGCAACTACTTCCACAATTTACAACAAAGGAGGAACAACAAAAACTACGCAGCGGAAGATAAACCTATACAACAAAAGAGTATGGAGCCGGATGCCCTTAGGCTCCATACCAAAAGCGCCGGAGTTTGGAGTAGAAGGTGCTACTCCTGCTCGCCACCCTATTTGGCAGGCACAAAGTAGCCGAACACTGCCTCTTCCTCGCCAACCTGTGAACCTGAAAGCAACTTAAGGGCAGCACCCCTTAGTACGAAGGTACTAGCAAGTCTTACACAGTATGAGTATATATATTCTCGACTCCAAGGATCATGCATTTAAATCTGTAGCAAGGATTAAGACATGTTTAAGTTCATTAAGCGGTAAGCAACCTAGACTCTAGGTGTAAGCAACTAACTTAACCAACCACCGACTCAACTCTGCCAACCAATTGACCACAACAGATATGTAAACAACAAGTGTATAAAAGTAAACCATTACCACCAAACCACCGAGCACATACCGACCAAACCACCCAAACCAACCATGCCACAACCCACATCAAAACTCTACGACCAAAACATGGTCGCTCGGTGGAGATAAGCGATAGCGATGCTCATGACCGAGAGCGCGGCAGTTTGAACTGATTATACACCCTACAGGGGGATACTCCTGGACCCACATGACACAGGGACCATACGGCTTGTGCCACCCACTAAGATGCACACAAGGGGTTACCCGTGACAACCTTTCCCAACCAGGCCCAACCATGTGGATCAACCATAGCTCGACACGGCGATATTAGAACTACTCCCCGAGCAAACTAATACCGCTAAAAGCCCGGACTCAAACTGGACTCACACCATCTATGACGAGGCCCACATGACCACGTCTACGAAGGTAATCAGCTCGCCTACCATTATATCAGCATGTGGTGAGTAAGGTAAGTGCTAAAGCCGACTACACCGACGGTCGGTGCTTAACCGGTGCAAGCGGTCTACGGTGTCCGGGTTCCCTCCCCGAACTGCCTGAGGACTCCTCGTGAGTAGATGACACCCCTAACACCGCCTACACCTCATCTCAACTCACCACTCATCAAACCGACTCATCATCAATACAACCATAAGTGTGAACAAGTAATAAGACCTAGGCTCGCGACAACGGTTGACGCCGTCGTCGGCTTCTACCGGAAAGCCTAAGTACCACTAAGCATAGCGAACTATAATTAGACCTCGACGACACCACTAGGCTTCTAGGAACAACACATGACACGTGACCAAAATGGGATAATGCATCGGCATAGGTTCTACCCAACTCGGTACCCGACACATGCAATGTATACATAAGCGTAGATAACATATTAGATTTCAATTTGACACGGTGCAATATGATAGATGCTTGCCTTGCTGCCCTGATTGCTGCCCGACACTACCCGAGTCACGATCACCACTGCGGGAACCTCCGGGGACAGCCTCGTTCGCCTCGTTCACCGGGTCGAAGCAATGTAACGAATATGAATGTTATGAAATGAAGGATGCTCCATAGAATGCGATAACAGTGCAAATTGTTAGGGCACGAGTTCTAAAGCATTGAAGATTTTTCTTAAACGGGATACTGTTAAACGTTTGAACACTTCTAGGATTAATTAAGCTTAACCCTATATAGAATTGTAACAACATATAACATGTGGGTGATTATTTGTGCTGAACAGGGGGTATTAAAACAAGAATAACAAAATTGGATTCATCAATTTTGGAAATACCAAACTTCAACTATGAATTATCAAAGCCCAGACATATTTCATTAATTCAATAATTCACAGAACACATTTCATGGCCACTGGTATTTTTAATGGATAGATCATGTCATAATAAAGCCAACAAAATCAGTTTCATGAATTTTGGAGCTCTACATAAATTCCTATTCATTTTTCAAGATTTCAGCCGATTTATCAACTCAACAGATATTCATTTCGCAATTTCTGATTTTCTCTAATATTAAAATGGGCCCACGCCTTTTTCTACCGGCACCGATCTAGCCCAAGCCACTGACCAATGGGGCCGGCTCTTTGACCCCGGGTCAAAACAGCCAGGCGCCAAAGGCACTAAGACGGCCGACGGCTCGGGCCGTGCCCGTCGGCGGCGGGCGGCGCCACGTCGGTAGCCGGGGAGGGCAGCAACACCACCAGGGGAGGATGTGGACTCAGTGGGGGCACACGTTGACGCCGGCGATGGCCGGAGCACGGTGAGCGGCGGCGAGGGGCAAAACTAGCACGGCGGCGGCACGGTTGGCGTCGCCGGCGGCGAAACTGTGGCGCAGTAGACTCAGACGAGGGCGGCTATAGCTTCTACGAGGGTGCGTAGACCAAATGCCGCGGCCCAACACCGAGGAGCTCGATGGTGGCACGGCCGGCGGCGAGAGCAGTGGCGCGGCGGCAGCTGGTCGTCGCGGACGCACGCGCCGGCGACAGGACGGAGGGAAAACGGCGCGCGCATAAGGTATACAGGAGCATGGGGAAGCTCACCGTGCAGCGGGTTGGGCCGGAGAAGCGAGGACGCGGCGGGTCGATGGAGGACGGCGGAGCTCGGTTGCCGCCGTTGGGGAAGAAAGCGTGGACGGCTCCAATCCGTGCGGGAAACGGCCGGGGAAGGAGAGGAAATAGCAGAGGAGGGCCTCGGTGCTCCACCCTGCTCGGGCTCAGCGGAACACGCCGGTGGCACACGTTTTTCCCGGCGGCCGCGGCTTTGCTTTGCTCAGCGCTGCGCTGCTCTCTGTGCTCGCTAGTGCCGCGCGAGAGGGGAAAGAGAGAGGGAAAGCAGAGGCAGGGAGGGGAGGATAAGGACACGGCGACGTGTCCTGGTTTTCGGCGACGTGGCCTGGCCACCGAAGTCAAAAAGGGCGGCCGGCGCTTGCTCTGTGAGAGCGGGAGAAGGGGGAGCAGAGAGCTGTGTGTGCGAGGGGGATGACAGGTGGGGCCGTGAACAGTAACCGGTGGCAAAATATCCCCACCACTTTAGCCATCCATTTGAATGCCTTCCCAAGGTCCAAAATTGGTAAAACAAATTTTGTTTGAAACTAAAATTCATAAGGAACCCATTTGAACTGGTTTGATCCAGAATGCTTGAGCCAATTTTGAATAAAAATTGTTCAAAATGCTATCTTTTCCAACTTGGGATAATTTTTATGCCTTCTAAACATTTTCCAAAAATTTGGGAAAATTCATTTATATTCTCCTCCTGGCGTCCACTAATTTCTAAAATTGTCACCAGCCCTATGTTCCATGGAAGTTTTTGGAGATGCTTTACAACGCATATGATAAACCCGGTTTAACCAAATTCAGTTTAATCCACATTGCAAGTCTATACTGCTCAAAACAAAAACAAATGATGCTAATGATGCTCATTAGCACTTAATTACGTGTTTAGAAACTCTAGGCCATGACAAACCTCCCCCCCTAAAAAGAATCTCATCCTGAGATTCGGTACGAGCCGGAGAGGGGACAATGAGCACGCTGTGATGACTTAGCAGGTTGTGAGCCGACATCATGACGCAAGAGATGGAATCCCACGCAGATTTTTATTCAATCATAGAGATGAACACATACATGCGAGAGATTCCAAATATGCTATATTACATTGGTATTACAAATTCTCAAAGAACTCAGGATACTCGGAACAAAGCTGATCTTCCCGCTCCCAAGTCGCTTCAGACTCGGAGTGGTTACTCCACTGAATCTTCAAGAATTTGATTGAACTCCGCCGTGTCTTGCACTCGGCTTCATCCAAGACTCGCATCGGCTTCTCACAATATGTCAAGTCCGGTTGCAATTCTTCGGGCGCAACATCAACGACATTGGTCGGGACTCATAGACACTTCTTGAGTTGTGAGACATGAAACACATTATGTACCGCGGAGAGGGATGGCGGCAACTCCAATTGATATGCAACCTCTCCACACTGAGCTAGAATCTGAAATGGTCCAACATACCGAGGCGTCAGTTTGCCTCGGACTTGGAATCGACGAACGCCTTTGAGAGGTGAGACCTTCAGGTACACGTGATCCCCCACCTCAAATGTGAGCTCTCAGCGACGTCGATCTGCATAGTTCTTCTGCCTAGACTGGGCCACGAGAATACTCTTGCGGATATTCTGGACATGGTCTTCTTCCTCCTTGACCAAATCCGGACCCAGAAAAGCCCGCTCACTGGATTCAGACCAATTCAGCGGTGTACGGCACCTCCGACCATAAAGGGCCTCAAATGGCGCCATCTCTATACTAGCCTGGAAACTGTTGTTATACGAAAATTCCGCGAACAGCAGGCATATGTCCCACTTCTTCCCATAAGTGAGCACACAAGCACAGAGCATATCTTCGAGAATCTGATTTACCTTCTCCGTCTGACCATTCCTCTGTGGGTGATACGCCATGCTGTGGAACAACTCGGTCTCCATAGCCTCCAGGAAATTTCTCCAGAAATGAGAAGTAAACTGTGTACCCCGATCAGAAATGATCTTCTTCGGCACCCCATGGAGGCAATCAATTCTAGTGAGGTACAATTCCGCATACTGCTTAGCAGAATAAGTGGTCCTGACAGGAAGGAAGTGTGCGGACTTTGTCAACCGGTCCACGATGACCCAAATAGAGTCATACCCACTCGAATTCTTCGGTAAGCCGGTAATGAAATCCATCCCAACTTCCTCCCACTTCCAAGATGGAATGGGCAAAGGATGGAGTGTGCTGGCAGGCTTGATGTGTTCAGCCTTCACCCTTCGGCAGACGTCGCACTCAGACACGTACCTAGCAATCTCCCGCTTCATGCGAGTCCACCAGAAATGGGGTTTCAAATCCTGATACATCTTCGTACTGCTTGGGTGAATGGACAGCAATGAATTGTGAGCCTCATCAAGGATCTTCTTCCTCAGCGCCTCGACCCTCGGAACCACTAGACGGTTCCCAAACCAGATAACGCCCTGATCATCCTCAGTAAAGCACAAGGCCTGCCCGATCTTCCTCTTCTCTCGAATTCGGGCCATACCCTTATCATCCCTCTGAGCAGCCTTAATCTCATCAATGAGAGTGGACTTGATTTCGAGATTTGCAATAAAACCGTCCGGCACCATATCAAGCCCAAGACGCCGGAAATCATCACACAACGTGGAATCCATCGGCGAGGCTACAAGACAGTGACAATGAGCCTTTCGACTCAAAGCATCGGCGACCACATTCGCCTTGCCAGGATGGTAGTGAACCTCCAGCTCGTAGTCTTTGATCAACTCAAGCCATCTGCGCTGCCTCATGTTCAAACTGCCTGCGTGAAAATGTACTTTAGGCTCTTGTGATCCGTGTAGATACGGCACAAGTTGCCCATCAAGTAGTGGCGCCACATATTCAGAGCGTGCACGATAGCTACAAGTTCAAGATCATGTGTCGGGTAATTCTCCTCGTGACGCTTCAACTGTCGGGATGCATATGCAATGACTCGGTCCTCCTGCATCAAAACACAGCCGAGACCGATGCCGGACGCATCGCAATACACATCAAACCCTCTGGTCACATTAGGCTGAGCAAGCACTGGAGCGGTCGTGAGCAGCTTCTTCAATGTCTGGAAAGCAGACTCACAGTCATCTGACCACTCAAACACGCTGCCTTGCTTCAACAACTCAGTCATCGGCTTCGCAACCTTGGAGAAGTTCTCGATGAACCGGCGGTAATAGCCCGCAAGTCTAAGAAAACTCCGGATCTCACTGACATTCTGGGGCTGAACCCAGTCGAGCACATCCTGCACCTTGCTCGGGTCAACTGCCACCCCGTTCTCTGATAGAACATGTCCCAGAAAGGCCACCTCCCTGAGCTAGAACTCACACTTGCTGAACTTAGCGTACAGCTGATGCTCTCGGAGTCTTCCCAGAACAATACGGAGGTGCCCAATGTGTTCTTGTTCAGTCTTGGAGTATATCAGAATGTCGTCGATCAAAACCACGACAAACTTTTCCATCTCCTCCATGAATACCGAGTTCATGAGGTACATAAAGAAAGCCGCTGCATTAGTCAAGCCAAACGACAAAACTGTGAACTCATACAAACCGTAACGAGTAGAGAACGTTGTCTTTGGAATATCCTCTGGCCGGACCTTGATCTGGTGATAGCCCAGCCTCAAGTCAATCTTTGAGAAGACTCAGGCTCCAGTCAACTGATCAAACAAGATGTCAATTCTAGGAAGTGGATACACATTCTTCACCGTGACTGCATTCAACGGACGGTAATCAACACACATCCGGAGAGTGTCATCTTTCTTCTTCACAAATAGAGCCGAGCATCCCCAAGGTGAGGAACTCGGACGAATGAAACCCTTCGCCAGCAGCTCCTGAATCTGCTTCTTCAGCTCAACTAGCTCAACTGGCGACATCTTGTACATCTTCTTCGAAATCGGGGCCGCACCGGGCACGAGATCAATAGAGAACTCCACTGCCCTGCCAGGCGGCATTCCAGGCAACTCATCCGGAAAGACATCTGGAAATTCCCACACCACATGAATGGTCTTCAAAATCCTGGTGGGGACAGCCTTTATGGCGAATAGGCAGGATTTGACACCCTCTAGCTTCAACTGGACTTGAGTACCTGACAGACCATTGAGGGTGACGGTCCTCCGAGCACAGTCCAGCACAGCCTTGTTCTTCGAGAGCCAATTCAATCCTAGAATAACATCAATTCCCTTCGAGTTCATCACTAACAGATTGACAAAGAAGGGCACTTCGTTGACACACTGGTTGATTAGAACTTTGGCCCCCGGGGCGTCTATAAGATACGGCGTGTGGGTAGCACTGATTCTCAACCCACTCTTCCAAACATAATCTGAAGATATAAAGGAGTGAGAGGCTCCTGAATCAAACAGAACCACTGCAGAAAAGATGTCAGAGTTGAAACTCATATCCAACGTACCCATCAGGACGGTGTCACCCTCCTGAACCTCGTCGGCGGTAGTGTGGCGAGCTCGACCATGCTTGGGAATGTGAGTCGCCTGCGAAGACTGCGGTGCTGACTGAGCCGGCTGTGGTCGCGGGGCACTCACCGCGGCTCCCGGCCTCGGATACGGGCACTCCCTCGAGAAATGGCCGACGCGGCCGCAGTTGAAGCACGGACCGCCTGAGCCACCGGTCACGCTCACTTGGGAGCCGGCTGGTCGTGCAGCCTGCCCCTGTGGAGCAGAGAACACAGGACGTTGTACAAACCACATCGATCGTGGGTAGCCAGCCGACGGCACCTGAGACTGTGGAGGCTGACTCTCAGTGCGGGCGCGCTGCGAGCTCCCACCCACGGAAGACGAGGAACCCCTCTTCCTCCTCTTCTCCTCTTGGTGGCTCTTATACTTGAGCTCCACCATCATCGACGTGCTCACCAACTCGTTGAAGTCGGCGAACTTATGCGCGGACAACCGGTCCTGCATCTTTGAGTTCAGGCCATTCACGAAGTGGCGCTGCTTGCGCGCATCCGTGCTGACCTCCTCGGTAGCGTATTGTGCAAGGTGGTTGAACACCTGCACGTACTCCATCACCGCCCGACCTCCTTGCTTGAGGTCCTCAAACTCCCGCCTCTTGGCCTCCATGAGGCCACTCGGTATGTGAAACGACCGGAAGGCCTCTCCGCCCATGACACACGGTGACCGTCGGGGTGCATGGCCAGAAAGCCGGACCACCACGCACCTGCCGGGCCCTGAAGCTGATGGGCGGCGAAGAGTGCCTTCTCGTGATCCTCACAGCAAAGAAGGGCGAGCTTCTGCTCGATCGTTCGGAACCAGTGATCAGCATCCAGAGGATCCTCAGCTCGCGAGAAGACCGACGGTTGAGTCCACAAAAAGTCCGAGAAGTCATCTCGGTGCACGGCTCCACCTCCTCCATGAGGAGCCGCGTTGCACACGAGAGCCTCCAGGAGCGCTTGGTTCGTCTGGAGGAGAGCGTGATTCACTTGGCGGTTCTGCTCGATTTGCATGAGCACATCCGCCATGGTTGGCGGTGGAGGAGGGTTGTTCTGACCGGAACCCTCTGGAACCTCCCGACCACACCGAGTGACAACCATTCTGAAATGTAAAACAAAAGGGGGAAACGTCAAATTCCGACTTAGCACAATGCATTCGCCGGATATACTGTTAGAATCCCGTAATACATGAACAAGTATGAATGCATGCATGAATGCCATGAAATGATGCATGCTCGAACCTAGCTACCGCCTCTTTCTCAAAATAAGAACCGCACCTGCAAGCATCAAAATCACAGGCAGTATATAACATCCAGAACGTACCCTTCGCGCTAGAAAGGGTAAGAGCGCGAACGGCCCTTGTACCACATGCCGTACAAGCGACAATCCATACGTCGACAACGACGTATTCACTTCCCGTAGACCCTACGGGACATCTCGTATAAACGCCACACGAGTAGACGACCATGTCTCCCATCGCATGGTGGATGTTCATACGCTATCGCTAGCATATTCACTTCCCGTACGGATCACCGTACGGGACACGCCAGGCCCCTGCCTCGCATCCGGCTGAGCCCTCGATGATTAACCGCCACCGAGCGTCGTACCTTACCTTCCGACAATGCAAAGCCGAAGATGCAATGCTCAACATGAATCAATGCAGGGTCGAAAGCGAAACAATGTGGTACAAGACATATAAACGCCACTCATAATACGCATTTTAACTTAGGGGCATAAACGATAGCAGTTTAATACATATTAAACATGAAGAGGCATAAAAATAAATTGTGGGTTGTTTAGGTGGAGTTGTCGACTTACTAAACAACGCAATAATTAGGTTTAGGCTACTAAATTAAACCATGTTCTGATACCAAGCTGTGAGGAACCGTCTAAATAGTATTCTAATTAATCATCAGGAGGATCATTATTCACAATCACAACCTCGACGATTAACCAGAATACCATTCCGGTAGTCCCGGCACGTGTTTTGTGCCCAGGATCGGAACACATGCCTTCCAACTCAAATATCACAACACAGTTTAACAGAGAGCAAGTAATTAAGCTGCATTACAATACTTAAACATGCAACTGCTTCCACAATTTACAACAAAAGAGGAACAACAACAACGACGCAGCGGAAGATAAACCTATACAATAGAAGAGTATGGAGCCGGTTGCCCTTAGGCTCCATACCAAAAGCGCCGGAGTTTGGAGTAGAAGGTGCTACTCCTGCCCGCCACCCTGATCGGCAGGCACAAAGTAGCCGAACACTGCCTCTTCCTCGCCAACCTGTGAACCTGAAAGCAACTTAAGGGCAGCACCCCTTAGTACGAAGGTACTAGCAAGTCTTACACAGTATGAGTATATATATTCTTGACTCCAAGGATCATGCATTTAAAGTTGTAGCAAGGATTAAGACATGTTTAAGTTCATTTAGCGGTAAGCAACCTAGACTCTAGGTGTAAGCAACTGACTTAACCAACCACCGACTCAACTCTGCCAACCAACTCACCACAACAGATATGTAAACAACAAGTGTATAAAAGTAAACCATTACCACCAAACCACCGAGCACATACCGACCAAACCACCCAAACCAACCATGCCACAACCCACATCAAAACTCTATGACCAAAACATGGTCGCTCGGTGGAGATAAGCGATAGCGATGCTCATGACCGAGAGCGCGGCAGTTCGAACTGATTATACACCCTGCAGGGGGATACTCCTGGACCCACACGACACAGGGACCATACGGCTTGTGCCACCCGCTAAGATGCACACAAGGGGGTACCCGTGACAACCTTTCCCAACCAGGCCCAACCATGTGGATCAACCATAGCTCGACGCGGCGATATTAGAACTACTCCCGGAGCAAACTAATACCGCTAAAAGGCCGGACTCAAACCAGACTCACACCATCTATGACGAGGCCCACATGACCACGTCTGCGAAGGTAATTAGCTCGCCTACCATTATATCAGCATGTGGTGACTAAGGTATGTGCTAAAGCCGACTACACCGATGGTCGGTGCTTAACCGGTGCAAGCGGTCTATGGTGTCCGGGTTCCCTCCCCGAACTGCCTGAGGACTCCTCGTGAGCAGATGACATCCCTAACACCGCCCACACCTCGTCTCCACTCACCACTCATCAAACCGACTCATCATCAACACAACCATAAGTGTGAACAAGTAATAAGCCCTAGGCTCACGACAACGGTGGACGCCGTGATCGACTTCTACCGGAAAGCCTAAGTACCACTAAACATAGCGAACTATAATTAGACCTCAACGACACCACTAGGCTTCTAGGAACAACACATGACACATGACCGAAATGGGATAATGCATCGGCATAGGTTCTACCCAACTCGGTACCCGACACATGCAATGTATACATAAGTGTAGATAACATATTAGATTTCAATTTGACATGGTGCAATATCATAGATGCTTGCCTTGCTACCCTTACTGCTGCCCGACACTACCCGAGTCACGATCACCACTGCGGGAACCTCCGGGGACAGCCTCGTTCGCCTCGTTCGCCGGGTCGAAGTTCCCTAAAAGAATAACGCGTGCAATGTAACGAATATGAATGTTATGAAATGAAGGATGCTCCATAGAATGATAACAAAATTGGTTTCATGAATTTTGGAGCTCTACATAAATTCCTATGCATTTTTCAAGATTTCAGCCGATTTATCAACTCAACAGATATTCATTTCGCAATTTCCGATTTTCTCTAATATTAAAATGGGCCCATGCCTTTTTCTACCGGCACCGATCTAGCCCAAGCCACTGACCAGTGGGGCCGGCTGTTTGACCCTGGGTCAAAACAGCCAGGCGCCAAAGGCGCTGAGACGGCCGGCGGCTCGGGCCGTGCCCGCCGGCGGCAAGCGGCGCCACGCCGGTAGCCGGGGAGGGTAGCAACACCACCAGGGGAGGCACGTGGACTCAGTGGGGGCACATGTTGATGCCGGCGATGGACGGAGCACGGCGAGCGGCGGCAAGGGGCGAAACTAGCACAGCGGCGGCACGGTTGGCGTCGCCGGCAGCGAAACCGTGGCGCAGTAGACTCGGACGAGGGCGGCTATAGCTTCTACGAGAGCGCATGGACGAAATGGCGCAGCCCAACGCCGAGGAGCTCGATGGTGGCACTGCCGGTAGCGAGAGCTGTGGCGTGGCGGTAGCCGGTCGTCGCGGACGCACGCGCTAGCGACAGGACGGAGGGAAAACGACGCGCGCATAAGGTATACAGGAGCATGGGGAAGCTCACCGTGCAGCGGGTTGGGCCGGAGAAGTGAGGACACAGCGGTCGATGGAGGACGGCGGAGCTCGGTTGCCGCCTTTGGGGAAGAAAGCACGGACGGCTCCAATCCGTGCGGGAAACGGCCGGGGAAGGAGAGGAAACAGCAGAGGAGGGCCTTGGCGACCTCCCTCGGTGCTCCACCCTGCTCGGGCTCGGCGGAACACGCCGGTGGTGGGCATTTTTGTCCGGCGGCCGCGGCTTTGCTTTGCTCAGCGCTGCGCTGCTCTCTGTGCTTGCTGGTGCCGCACGAGAGGGGAAAGAGAGAGGGAAAGCAGAGGCAGGGAGGGGAGGATAAGGACACGGCGTCGTGTCCTGGTTTCCGGCGACATGGCCTGGCCACCGAAGTCAAAAAGGGCGGCCGCCACTTGCTCTGTGAGAGCGGGAGAAGGGGGAGCAGAGAGCTGTCTGTGCGAGGGGGATGACAGGTGGGGCCGTGAACAGTAACCGGCCGGCAAAATATCCCCACCACTTTAGCCATCCATTTGAATGCCTTGCCAAGGTCCAAAATTGGTAAAACAAATTTTGTTTGAAACTAAAATTCATAAGGAACCTATTTGAACTAGTTTGATCCGGAATGCTTGAGCCAATTTTGAATAAAAATTATTCAAAAATGCTATCTTTTCCAACTTGTGATAATTTTTATGCCTTCTAAACATTTCCCAAAAATTTGGGAAAATTCATTTATATTCTCCTCCTGGCATCTACTAATTTCTAAAATTGTCACCAGCCCTATGTTCCATGGAAGTTTTGGGAGATGCTTTACAACGCATATGTTAAACCTGGTTTAACCAAATTCGGTTTAATCCACATTGCAAGTCTATACTGCTCAAAACAAAAACAAATGATGCTAATGATGCTCATTAGCACTTAATTACGTGTTTAGAAACTCTGGGCCGTGACAAACCATGGTCCTCAACTGCATCAACCATCAAGACTTGGAGAATTCAAAAGAACTCAACCCCTAGTCTTCAATCATGCAGTGGAACCTATGGATGCAGACGATTGGCTGAAGGATGTAGAGAGGAAGCTACATGTTGCTCAGTGCAATGATAGGGAGATTGTTCTCTATGCCTCACATCAACTCACGGGTCAAGCTCTAGACTGGTGGGAAGCATACTGCGCTGCACATGAAAATCCCGAATCTATCACATGGATGGAGTTTAAATCTAGTTTCCGCACCCATCACCTGTCATCTGGAGATGTTCGTCTGAAGAAGAAGGAGTTCATGAACCTGAAGCAAGGACAAATGACTGTAAGGGAGTACCTGACCAAGTTTACTCAGCTGTCCAGATATGCACCCAACAAAGTGGACACAGAGGAAAAGAAGCAGGAACATTTTCTGGAGGGCTTGAATGATGCCATAGAATATGCTTTGCTTCCCCAAGAGTTTCCCCATTTCCAAGCAATGGTAAACAAAACCCTAATGGTTGAACACAAGCGCCGCCAGCTGGATGAGAAGAAGAGAAAGATGTCTTTCTAGGGACAAGGAAGCAACACACGATCCCGTGGAGCAACACAGATGTCTCCGCAAGGCCCTATGTTTCGTTCTAACATTCAGTACCGGACTCAGTCGCAAATCCCTGTTCAGCGCTCCAACTATCAGACGCCCCGATCAACCCCAGTAGCTACTCCTCAAGCCAAGAACAGTCCAGCAACTCCTGGCCCAAACAAAGGATGTTTCTATTGTGGAGAGGAAGGGCACTATGTGAATAAATGCCCTAAAAAGGTGCAGGATCTGGCCAGAACCAACAACACACCAAGGACAACTCCAACTTCAGCCCAGTCACATGGTGGAAGTCAGAACACTAGTCAGAACAATCGTGGACAATAGAATTATGTTCATGGGAAAGTCAACCATGTCACAACAGAGGAGGCTATTGATGCTCAGGATGTGGTGTACAGTATGTTCCTCTTTAACTCCCGACCTGCACCTTTTTTGTTTGATTCTGGAGCTTCGCATTCTTTTATAACCATTCAGTATGTTGCAAAACATGGGTTGCCTTTGGTTATGATGAAGAATAATATGTTAATTATCTCGCCTAGAGGGAAATTAAAGGAAAAATATATAAGTCTTAAGATGAGGCTTAGCATAAGGGGGGGTAGACTTCCCAGCGAATCTTATAGTCTTGGAAACCAATGGCATATATGTTATCCTTGGAATGGATTGGTTAGCCAAGTTCAACGGAATTATAAAATGTGCCAGAAGGGCAGTTCAGCTAACCAATGGAGAAGGTACCAAAGTTGAGTTTGTAGCTACCGTACTAGCAGCAGAGGATCGGTCTCTCATTTCGCTTGAAGGAACAACCATTGATCAGATCAAGGTAGTTTGTGAGTTTCCCGATGTCTTCCCCGATGAATTGCCAGGTATGCCACCTGATCGAGAAGTCGAGTTTGTCATTGAATTGGTACCTGGTATGGCCCCTATAGCAAAAAAGACCATATAGAATGTCGGCTAACGACCTAGTCGAGTTAAAGAAGGAAATCCAAGAGCAGTTAAGCAAAGGTTTTATTAGACCAAGTGCATCACCTTGGGGAGCCCCAGTTCTTTTCGTGGATAAGAAGGATGGTAGCCGAAGGATGTGTGTAGATTACAGAGCGCTCAATGAGGTAACCATTAAGAACAAGTACCCGTTGCCCCGGATTGAGGATTTGTTTGATCAGATGAGAGGAGCCCGAGTGTTCTCCAAGATTGATCTAAGATCAGGATACTATCAGCTGAAAATTCGACCGTCCGATGTACCAAAGAGTGCTTTCAGCACCCGATATGGGCTATATGAGTATACTGTTATGTCATTCGGATTAACCAATGGCCCATCCTACTTCATGAATCTCATGAACAAGGTATTTATGGATTATCTGGACAAGTTTGTAGTGGTGTTCATTGATGATATTCTAATTTTCTCTAGAAGCGAAGAAGAACAAGAAGGACATTTGCGAATTGTGCTACAGACACTCAGAGAACATCAGCTGTATGCCAAGCTTAGCAAGTGTGATTCTTGGCCATATCTTAACCGCTGGAGGTGTGGCGGTAGACCCCAGTAAAGTAAAGGATGTATTGAATTGGTTACCACCGACCAACGTGTCAGAAATCAGGAGTTTTCTTGGACTAGCAGGATACTATCGCCGTTTTATAGAAGGGTTCTCCAGGATAGCCCGACCTCTTACCTCTTTGTTTCAGAAAAATGAGGTTTTTAAGTGGAGCCCTGCTTATTAGGCAAGTTTTGAAGAATTGAAGAAGAGATTGACTACGGCCCCAGTGCAAGTTTTACTCGATATTAGCAAGAACTTCGACATCTACTGTGATGCTTCGCAACAAGGACTTGGATGTGTTCTTATGCAAGAAGGTCGAGTCGTGGCCTGTGTCAAGACAATTAAGGAAGCATGAAGAGCACTACCCTACACATGATTTAGAATTAGCAGCTATGGTTCATGCTTTGAAGATTTGGAGGCATTATCTCATCAGAAAACGATGTCAAATATACACGGATCATAAGAGTTTGAAGTATATTTTCACTCAACCGGATCTAAACCTTCGTCAGCGCAGATGGTTAGAGTTAATTAAGGATTACGATGTGGGGATTCATTATCATCCGGGAAAAGCAAATGTTGTGGCCGATGCTTTGAGCCGGAACGGTTACAGCAATTCGATGATGGTTCAAGATAGTCAACCTGGGTTATGGAAAGAGTTTGAGAAGCTCAATCTTGGATTTGTGGCAGACATGGAAATAACCACCATGGAAATAGATTGCACCCTTGAATAAGAAATTCGGAAAAGTGGATGTATCATGATCTTAAGGATCGTTATTGGTGGTATGGAATAAAAAGAGAAGTTGCAGAATACGTAGCTTTGTGTGATACTTGCCAGAAAGTCAAAGCAGAACATCAGAGACCAACAAGTTTACTGCAACCCTTGAAGATACCTGAATGAAAATGGGAGGAGATTGGTATGGATTTCATTGTTGGATTGCCCCGTACCCAGAATTGATCGTTTAACTAAGGTCGCCCATTTTATTCCAGTAAAGACAACACATAGTGGAGCTAGACTAGCAGAGTTGTATATACCAAGAATAGTATGTTTGCATGGAGTACCAAAAAAGATTGTTTCGGATAGAGGAACTCAGTTTACCTCCATGTTTTGGCAGAAGCTACATGAGTCTATGGACACCAAGTTGAATTTTATTTCTACCTATCATCCTCAAACAGATGGTAAGACAGAAATGGTAAATCAGATACTGGAAGATATGTTGAGAGCGTGTGCTCTAAAGTATGGTAAGAGTTGGGACAAAAGTTTGCCATATGCCGAGTTCTCGTATAACAACAGTTATCAGACAAGCCTCCAAATGTCTCCGTTTGAAGCCTTGTATGGAAGGAATCTAGAACACCGCTGTTCTGGAATGAGATAGGAGAAAGTCAGGTTTTTGGCCCAAAGGTTCTATGAGATGCAGAAAAGCAAGTCCAGATAATTCGAAAAAATCTGAGGATTGCACAATCCAGACAGAAAAGTTATGCTGATAACAGGCGAAGAGAATTGGTTTTCAAAATTGGAGATTTCGTCTACCTTAAGGTTTCGCCTATAAGGGGTCTTCGTAGGTTTAAGGTTAAACGAAAGTTATCACCAAGATTCATTAGACCCTTCAAGATATTGGATAAGAGAGGAGAGGTAGCTTATCAGTTGGAATTACCGCCTCAACTATCAGATGTGGATGATGTCTTCCATGTTTCCAAGTTGAAGAAGTGTCTTCGAGTGTCGGAGAAACAATTACCAATGGAGGAACTGGATGTTCAGGAAGATCTCTCCTATATAGAGTATCCTGAGAAGATTGTTGAGAGATCAGAAAGAGTAACCAGAACCAAGGTAACACCAATGTGCAAAGTGCAATGCAGTCATCACTCAGAAGATGAAGCAACTTGGGAAAGAGAAGAAGATCTGAAGGAGGAGTTTCCTCATCTCTTCTCTGCTCCATGTGAATCTCGCGGGCGAGATTCGTTCCAAGGGGCTAGGTTTGTAACACCCTAATTTTTCCACCTTTAGAAATTTCCTAAAGTTTGCTAAAATTTAATATGAGTTTAAATAATTTAAAAGAGTAAAATCATATTTTATATAAAAGAAAATATATTTGACATAGGATATAATTGATTATTATGCATTCATGCTGAATTAGGCAAATAGGATTTTTATTTGGTTTTTTTGATGGAATTTATTTGAAGAGGATTTGCTTTGAATTTGAATTTGGATTTGAATTTAGAAGAAAAAAAAAGGAAAAGAATAATCCTTTCTCGGGCTGCCCATTTCTTTTTTCCCCCGGCCCAGATCTTTTTCGGCCTCAGCCTAGCAGCCGTCTTCAGTCTTCCTCCCGCATGGGCCATGCCCCTGCCTCAACACATTCCCGCGTGCCAGCCGAACACGCCGAAGACGCCCCGCGCCGAGCCGCCTTCACCTGAGCCGCCGACATGTGGGCCCCACATGTCGGGCCCTTCTCCTTCCTTCGGTCAGACTCCGACTTGGACACGAGCATGCGCCGGCCGCCGCTTCCCATTCAAATCCGAGCCTATACCGAACCCTAGAGCTTCTAGAAAGTTGCCAAATCAAATCCCCAGATCTCCTCTATTTCTAACCGGCCTTATCCCTACAAGTTTCGTGTTTAAACAAGGAAATCGAGCTCGGATTTGGGTCCACCATCGCTGAACCCTACTCGGACTCGCCCGACCTACCCGAGCCTCCCCTCCTATATATATGCACCCCTATGCCTCCCCCGAAGCACCACACAACTTTTCCCCAACTCCTCGACGAGTTCCCAAAGCCGTAGCACCCTCCTCGCGAAGCTCCGACTGACCGAAGTTCCCGTTGTCGTTGCCAGGCCTCTCCTGTGCTGCGCCGCTTTCGGTAAGCCTCAAAACGGTTTCGCCGTCTCCTTCCCGTCGTAATCAGTCGCTCGTTGTCGTGCTCCGAGGCCGGCGACGAGGTCAGCACCTTTCTCCGGCGAAAGCACCACCGCTACCCCTCGGTCGCCGCCGTCCCGCTCCTCTCCGGCCGCCCGATCCACCCTCAATTGTCGGATCCAAAACCCACGGCTGAGATTAGATCGGATCTATACCCCTTCGATGGCTAGTAGTGGTTCGCAACGTGTCACCCTTAAACCGGTCAGCGTCCCATGCCTCGTCACCCTTCTACGTGTGCGACACATCAGCTGCTCAGCCCATGTGTCATGCCTAGTCAGAGCCAATCAGCTGCCACGCAATAAAAAGATGTTTTCCAACAGAAAAATAATTACAGATAATTCCTTTAATTGGTAATTTTGCAAATTAGCCCCTAGACTTTTCTAAAATGACAAAAGAGCCCTATCTTTTTTACAGTTAAGTCCCCATACTTTTCCATAATTACAATTAGGTCCCCTGTTTTTACAAAAAGGTCCCTAAACTTTCTGTTTAATTCAAAATAAGCCCTTTTTCTTTTCCAGATTTAACCCTAGATTTGTTTTCGCCCTAACTCTTTCATCGTAGCTCCATTTTAAGCGATTCTTGCGCCGATAGATTCGTTTTTCAATGCTCTTTCTTTCTATTCAGTTTTTATCTCGTTTTTCTTTTGTTTTGTTCTCTATTCTTAGTGTATCTTGTTTGTTTGTTTGCTGGTTATTGTGCGATTAGCCGACAACGTCCCGAATCAATTTGAGAAACATCAAGACCAGGAGCAAGAATACATCAATGGTCATTAATTTGTTAATGGTCTAGCAACAAGGAACCTTAGACCTTGAGCAAAGTGGTTTGGATGGTTATCATGGTTATGATGTTGGTTTAGTGTTTGCTCAAGTGATCTAAGTAAGAACCGGTTCGTGGAGTGACAGCCCAAGAAGTAACGTACCAACCACGAGGCTGATATGGGTAAGGTGTGACATACTAATTAGAGTCTGTCCAGTGTGTATTGGGTCAGCACAAAAGGGGGCTTCTGGGTAGGAGCTTAGCTTGCGTAAAGCCTGGCGGTGAAACATAGTGGGCAGACACATACTGGATTAGTCTCTGGTTAGTGAAAAGTGTCATACAGTGATTCTTGACGGCACACCACTGGCGTGTGTTAAGTGTCTTGCAAACACGGCAACATAGAATTCACTGACTCGTGGGGAAAGCTGGACAACCTCTGCAGAGTGTAAAACTTTTATAACAACCGTGCTCACGGATATGAGAGATTTGGATCCTCACATGATTAGAGGGTGGACGGTTATGGTTCTGGTACAGGGAGTACTAGATGGTGTGGTTTTGGTTATAGTACAAGGAGTACTAGACGGTTGTGGTATGCAAGGTGGGGAGCCTTGTATGCTAGATGTTGGATTGTTTGGGTTACATTCATTTAATAATTGCTTAATGCTTTTGAGTCCAAATGTGTTTCTCCTACAAAAACATATGTTGCTCAATGGAAGACTTTGAGGATTTCCAAGATGACGACCTGGTGTTCTAGGAGCGTGTCTTTCAGTTGGTGCCTGTGGAGTGTTTGGTCGCCAATGTTTTTGTCCCACTGCCGTCTTTTAGATGCTATCGTTTAGGTTAAATTTTGAGGTTGTTTAGGTGAAGTCTTTTATTTGTAAGAAAAGAACATTTATTTAATTAAAGTATTGCTTTTGCTACTTCACCTATGACATCCTTATGTGTGTTAAACTTCCTGGGCACACATAAGACACACTTGGTTTTGTCCGTTACAACCGGGTGTGACGCTAGAGCTAGCACTTCGGTGGTTTTCTGGTGGATTCCTACCTCTCTTCAGCACTTTTGTGTTCGAGTCCCCATGGATGACGCGCTAGTGGAGCAAGCGATGGTCTTGCCCCAGCAAGTACGGTGAGAGTTTGTTCTAAGGAGGAGACTCAAGCTTGGAGATGAAGATTGAGAGGAAGGAACACCACAAATGTATTGATAGTAGAAAAATAGATCAGTATAGGGGGAGTATCACAGCGTGACTTTGTGTTTGTGCACCTTTGTGTCCTGTGTGTTGCCCTTTGTGTTGTATTGAGCGTTCTCCTTGTGACCCGTCCTTGCCCACATGACCACGGCCCCCTATTTATAGGGTGGTACATAGCTTAGTATACAAGTTATGACGATATACAAATATTTAGGACCTGACCGAATTACTAGGCCTTAACCCAAATAACTATTTTTTATCCTACATAGAAGATAAATATCTATCGTGGTAACTATTGTGGTGCCTGCTGCCTGAGGGGTGAGCCAGTCGCCAATTGCAGCCTGGCGCTGCTCTGCCTAGATACAATGGACGTGTTAAGGACTTATATCTGTACAAACTACTTTTGTAAAATTGTTTTCCTTTCACTTTATCCCTTCTCTATCTATTGCTCTTTATAAAATTATTACTAATTTTCTATCATCTTAAAAATTTTAGATGGCCCGCACAAAGATCACCCCACACAAGCACGTGCTGGTTCCTAAGCTGGAGACCCCCCTGGTGCTGTTTGGGCGCACCAACCCCCTCCCGAGTTCTACTCTAATGAAAAGCTTACCGTCTACTTCGCCCATACATTGTCGTACCAGCTTTAGGGTTTGGGCTACCACGACGCTCCATTCTACAAGGGAGTTAGAGTTCCACTTGGAGGTTGTGGTTACTCCTGGTCAGTGGAGGTGACCATGTTCAAAAAGCCCACCGATCACGGTCTTCATTTAGTTCGCTGTGTCAACACCGCCATCGCCCTCAGAGCTACCTTCGAGGCTGGGGTCGAGGACGTCGCCCACCATGCTCTTGTTGTTCTTTGTAGGGAGAATAGATAGGCCCTTCGTCTTACTTAGTTCAGGAAGTTTCCGCAATGCCCGTCCGGTAGTCTAGAGGTCATCTTCGTGCCCGTCAACAATGAGCCAGATCTTCGTCTAAGAGAGCAGTTCCGCCTCACTGCCACCCTGTACGCTGAGCGTGATAGAGCTCTCGATGAGCTGGAGGATATGCATCACATTCATGCAGAGCAGGAGCAGAACATCCCTGAGCTGCAGATTCTGCTGGAGGACCCCGACCAGTTTCACGAGGAGTCTCCCGTGGCATCCGTGGTTGCACCACCCTGTTCCCCGTCGCACATAAAGCTTCATTTGGTAGATGCAGCAGGTCCTTCAGGCACAACAGGCGAGGAATAGAGTCAACTAGCAGGATGTCCCTAGCTGAATAAATCATTTAGTCTTGTGTGTCCTAGTTGTCTTGTGTCGGTTGTGCTAGTGTGTGCTTGTGCTTATCTCTGTAGTGTGAACCTTGTTATGAGTTGGATCTTTGTATGAGTGTTGGTGTAATGTGGGACTTTCCCCTCTCTATTGTGTCAGTTAATAATATAATAATAGTTGGGAGTCCCTTTCTTTCGTGCTTATCTATTCTTTTCTATTCTTGTCTTGTTTATCCATCCTTCCTTTTCCCTTATGTTCCCCGCATGAACCTTGGCTACCAATAGATGGTGAACACTAGGCGTAGCAACAATGTCAACAACAACATCAATGACAACATCAACAACAACATCAACGACAACGTCAACAACAATGTCAACAACATTGTCAGCAACAACACCAATGACAATGCTGCCAACCAACGCAATCTTCCACACCCGCTGTCACACCCGGTTTTAACGGGCAAAACTGGATGCGGCTTATGTTTGCCCACGATGTTCAACACACATAAGGACGTCACAGGTGTAACAAAAGCAATACTTTTATAGAATAAACATTAAACTCTTATAGCAATTGACATATATTGTCTTCAATGAAGATATCTGTAGTGGAACAAAAGCACTGGTGCCCAACAACACCACAGGCAATCGATCAGGAGACACGCACCTAGAACGTCGCAACCTCGTCTTGATAGTCTTCAACATCTTCACTCACTGAGCAGCAGCATACATGTCGCATGGTATAGGGAAAATAGCAAGTGTGAGCATATGATGTGCTCAGCAAGTGTGGGAAAAATAATGATACGCAGGCTTATATCAAGAATAGGCTAACCCATGGTAAATTTACGTAAATGAGAGTAATGAAAACATATTTGGACTCAAAAGCATTAAGCAATTATTAAATGAATGTAACCCATAAAGTCCAACACGTAGCATACAAGGCTTCCCACCTTGCACACCATAACTGTCCAGTACTCCCTGTACTATAACCAAAACCACAACCATCTAGTACTCCCTGTACCATAACCATAACCACAACCCACTAATCATGTGAGGATCCAAGTCTCTCATATCCGTGAGCATGACTGTTATAACAGTTTTACACTCTGCAGAGGTTGTCCAGCTTTCGCCACGAGTCAGTGAATTCCATGTTGCTGTGTTCGCGAAACACTTACACACGCCAGTGGTGTGCCACCAAGAATCACTGCATGACATTTGCCACTAACCAGAGACTAATCCAGTATGTGTCTGCCCACTAGGTTTCACCGCCAGGCTTTACGCAAGCTAAGCTCCTACCCAGAAGCCCCCTTTTGTGCTGACCCAACACACACTGGATAGACTCTAATCAGTATGTCACGCCTTACCCATATCAGCCTCGTGGTTGGTACGTTACTTCTTGTGTTGTTGCTCCACAAACCGGTCCTTATTTAGGTTACTTGAGCAAACACTAAACCAACATCATAACCATGATAACCATCCAAAGCACTTTGCTCAAGGCCTAAGGTTCCATGTTGCTAGACTATTAACAAATTAACGACCATTGTTGTATATGTTCATTAGTCAAGATTATGACACTTCTCAACATCCCAAAAGCATGGCTAAGTAATCTACCCATAAAAGACACCTAACCATAAACCATCTAGGTTCCAAGGGATGATATGGGAAAATCTAGGGAAAACCCTAACTTAGGTGACTACCCATCATATTGACAGACATTGCATGCAGTTTATTAAAACCAAAACATTTCAAACCATAGGTTCAATATGATCAAGGACACTTGCCTTTTTCCTAATGCTACTCAGTGTCGTTGAAATCTTGGTCTTGAAGTTCCTTGAACAGATCCGAAGCGTTGACAACTAATCATGAATTCTATCGACAAACAAAAACACCATTGAATAAACACCCAATAAACTCCAAAAGAAATAGAACGATAACTGGGATCTTGGATTGGGCTGAACAAGGATAACAGAATTGACTGGACCACTATCGAGGAAAGATTAAGGGATGGGAACTAGGGTTAAAGTTTCACATGGGAAGATAGAAAAGATTGACTGTAGTTCTTCTGGGGAAAAAGATATGGTTGTAGAGATCTAAATGTTACTAAGGAAAAACTACTGTAAAGACATGAGAATTGATACTTAAAACTAGCATGGATAGATAGATCATATTTTTAGAAAAATTTGAGCGCAAGAATCACTCAAATCGGAGCTAAAGCGAAGAAGATATGGCTAAAACAATTCTAGGGTTTAATCTGAAAAAGAAAATGACTTATTTTGAATAAATCAGAAAGTTTAGGGACCTTTTTGCAAAAATAGGGGACCTAATTGTAATTATGGAAAAGTCTAGGGACTAATCTGTAAAAAGACATGGCTCTTTTGTTATTACAGAAAAGTTCAAGGGTCTAATTGCAAAAGAGCTATTTTTTGGAATTTTTGGAATTATTTTTGTACTGGAAAAGCTTGAAATATTGACTAGCCTGCTTTGGCTGACGTGTCACGGTGATAGGGATGACACATTAGCAGAGAGGGATAGGTGGGACCTGAGGTGGCTAGATGACATGGCGTGGCTGCTGACTGGTTTAAGAAGCGACACGTGGTAGCTTCTGGTTGGTTGGCTAAAGAGGTAAGTTGGATCCAATCTGGGCCGATGATGATGGATCCGACAGCTGAGATCAAAAGGGACGGTCGGAGAGGGAGTTCATGATGGCGGAAACTCAGGCACGATGGCGATCTTGCCAGAGTTAGCCAAAGACCTCGTCGTCAGCCTCGGATCTCAACGGCGAGCGGCGGAGCAAAGAGAGAGGTGGACGGGGAGCTTACCTAGGGCAATAGGCGGCTAAGGGAGAAAGTGAGGTGGCCCGGTGACATGTTGCACGGTGGAGAAGCTACGGGATTGAGTTTTGGCGAGTGAATGGCGACGGCAAGCAGCGTAACGCGGTCATGGGAGCACAGTGAGTTCGTTTGAGGCGTCGGTGAGGGCAGGCTATCACCAAGTCGTCAGGGTGACGACAAGGCGATACGACGGCTGATGGATCTCGCCGAGGTGAGGTCCTCAGCGGTCGGAAAGCAAAAGCATGTGTACGGGATAGCCCAGTGGTCGACGGCGATGCTTTCAAGTAGCTTGGCGGTGGCAACATGCGTCGGGAAGCGGTGAATCGGTGAGCTCAACCAAGGGGCTCCTATGGCGGGGGCGGCGACTAGGGATTCGGTGACTCGGTGAAATAGGGCACAGAGAATGGCGGCTTGCAGCGAAAAGAGACGGAGGAGCGTCAGGTGCTATATATAGGCAGCGAGATCGAGGAATCCATGGCACACATGCCAAGAAAAAGGGCGGCGCAACTCGACTCAGATACGGCGGTGGAAGACGAGTCCGATGTGCAGGCCCCACGTGGCGGTGACTCGGGTGAAGGCGGCTTGGTGCGGGGCACCATCAGGTGCGAGCAGCGTGGAGGCAGCAGGCACGCAGGAGCGGGCCAGGGCGAGGCAGTTGGCGCGCTGGAGCGGGCCAGGGCGAGGCAGTTGGCGCGCGGCCCAAGTGGAGGAAGGCGGGAGGAAGAGGAGCGGGCCAGGCTCAGGCGGAGGAAAAGTAGAGGCTGGCTAGCGCGGCTGGGCCAGGTCGAAAGATTGGGAAAGCAGGCGAGCTAGAAAGGAAAAAGAGAGGGGGAAGAGAGATAGGCCAGCTCAGGCTAAAGGGTTGGCTGGATCAAGTTTAGGAATAGATCCAACTAGGATGAAGGGTTTTAGGAATTTTAGAAAAAGGAACAAAGCAAATACAATTCAAATAAAACACCAAATAAAGCCTAAAATTTCGAGAAAATTCAACAAGTTCAAAAAAACATTTTGGAAATCAAAACAAAATATTTTGAGCTTATGAAAACATTTTGGAATTCATTTTAACACAAACAAATTCAAATAAATCCAAAGGAGCTCAAATAGAATCCAATAAGATCCAGTAAAACCTAAATGCCTATTAATCAGCATGAATGCATACAAACAATTAATAACCTTAATTCAAATTTGAATTTGAATTTAGAAAATGGGATTTTTCCTATTTTAATTATTCAACCTATAATCAAATCTTGGAAAATTTTAGAAAATTGAGAAATCTGAAAATCAGGGTGTGACACCCGCCCCCTCTGATGGACGCCAATTAAGTGATGACTATTCTCTAAGGCTTAGTCCAGGCTATCAACCAGCAACGCCAAGGCCAGCAAGCATCGTCGTAGCAGTTGTCGTCTAGGCTCAGAATTCTTGAGCACTCAGCCACCCACCTTCTCTCAGGCAGTTGAGCCCATGGAGGCTGATGACTGGCTAAAGACAATCAAGGGTAAGCTGCATAAGGCTCAATGCACTGGAAGAGAGAAAGTTCTTTTCGCATCTTATCAACTGACTGGTTCAGCTCAAGAATGGTGGACAGCTTACACAGCTACCCATGAGGATCCTAGGAGATCACTTGGGTAGAGTTCCAGAACAGCTTCTGTTCACACCATGTCCCTGCAAGAGAAGTAAAGCTAAAAAGGAAGGAACTTCTTAGTCTGAAGCAAGGGCCCTTGTCAGTAATGGAACACCTCACCAAGTTCACTCAGCTCTCCCGCTACGCCCCCAATGATGTGAATACTGATGAAAAGAAACAAGATTGTTTCCTGGAGGGTCTCAACACTGGCTTACAGTATTCCCTCTCAGTGAACGAGTACCCCAGTTTCCAGAAGCTAGTGGATAGATCTTTCATCATGGAGAAGAAGCACCAGAATCTGGGAGAAGAATGCAAGTGTAGTCTACAAGGTCAGTCTTCAGGCAGCAACACCCATCCCCGCTTCAACCCTCCTGCCACAGGTCCAATGTTCCGCCATGGAGGGCGGAATCAGAAACAGAGGCCACCACAAAAGATGCCTAATCAGGTTGCAGGGTCATGCAAGTCGCCAGTGTCGCCAGCACCACAGCAGCAGTAGCCGCGCCCCAACTTGCAACATCAGCGACCCAACAACAACCAACCCTAGTAGCAGAATCGCACCAGTCAATGATCGGGCAACATTGGACCATGTTTCAGTTGTGGCAACTTCGGGCACCTTGCCAACAAGGGTCCCAAAAGGCAGCAGGTCCAAGCATAGGCCTAGGGCAACAACAATCAGTAGCAGCAGGCTCGACAGAATGCGATGCATGGTCGAGTCAATCACGTTATAGTGGAAGAAGCCCAGGATGCTCCTAATGTAATGCTGGGTATGTTTTCTCCAAACTCTCGCACTGCTATAGTTTTGTTCGATTATGGTGCTATGCATTCTTTCATATCATCTCAGTTGGTAAATACATAAATTTCCAAGAGCATTAATGAAAAATTGGGTGCTAGTTAGTTCTCCTGGAGGAGAAATGAAATCAAGGCATATATGCCCTAAAATAAGCATATGCATAAGGGGGATAGACTTTCTTGCCAACCTCATCATTCTGGATTCCAAGGGAATTGATATCATACTGGGAATAGACTGGTTGACCAAGTACAATGGAATCATGAGATGTGCCACAAAGTTAGTATAGTTGACACACATAGATGGTGCTAAGGTGGAATTTGAAGCCACGACAGAGTTGGCTATCAACACCAGTCTGAACAAGGCCAATGCAATGGAAGATAGCAGAGTGGTCAGTGAATTTCCAGACATCTTCGCTGAGGATTTGCCAGGTATGCCACCTGATTGCGATATTGAGTTCGTCATTGAATTAGTACCTGGAATGACTCCTATATACAAGAGGCCTTATAGAATGAATGCCAATTAGTTGGCTGAGCTCAAGGAGCAAATCCAAGAGCTACTAGGCAAAGAGTTTATCTGCCCCAGTTCTTTGCCCTGGGGAGCCCTAGTTATCTTCGTTCTGAAGAAGGATGGAACCCAAAGGATGTGTATAGATTATCGAGCCCTAAATGAAGTAACCATCAAGAACAAGTATCCTCTACCCCGCATTGAAGATTTGTTTGACCAGTTGAAAGGAGCATGTGTGTTCTCCAGGATGGATCTTCAGTCTAGGTATCATCAGCTAAAGATTCCTGCTTCAGATATTCCAAAGATGGCATTTATTACTCGGTATGGTTTGTACGAGTACACAATAATATCTTTCGGGTTGACCAATGCCCCAGCTTACTTCATGTATCTGATGACCAAGGTCTTATTGGAGTATTAGACAAGTTTGTCATGGTATTATTTATTGCTGACATTCTGGTTTACTCCAAGAATGATGAAAAGTATGAGGAACATCTAAGAATGGTATTGCAGAAACTCAGAGAAAACTTGTTATATGCTAAACTGAGCAAATGTGATTTTTGGTTGAAGGAAGTTCCCTTCCTTGGTCATATTATATCAGCAAGAGGTGTGTCTGTAGACCCATCCAAAGTTAGAGATGTTCTGAACATGAAACCACCGCAGAATGTTTCTGAGGTCCGAAGTTTCTTGGGCTTAGCAGGATACTATCGTCAGTTTATAGAAGGTTTCTCCATGATGGCGAAGCCAATGATAGAACTACTAGAGAAAGGAGCAGAGTTCAAGTGGACCACCGCTCGAGAAGCCAGTTTCAATGAGTTGAAGAAAAGATTGATCTCAGCACTAGTATTGATCATTCTTGACACTCAAAAGGTGTTCTCTGTGTATTGCATTCCATCTCGTCAAGGTTTGGATTGTGTGCTCATGCAAGAAGGTCATGTTGTAGCATATGCATTCCGGAAGTTAGGGAAGCATGAATAGAACTACCCGACACATGACTTGGAGCTAGCCGCAGTAGTTCACGCACTCAAGATCTGGAGACACTATCTGATAGGTCAAAGGAGTGAGATGTTTTCAAATCATAAGAGCTCGAAGTATATCTTCACCCAACCAGATCTTAACCTCAAACAACATAGATTGTTAGAACTCATAGAGGATTACAACTTGGGAATCAATTATCACCCAAGAAAGGAAAATGTAGTGGTTGATGCCTTGAGCAGAAAATCTCAGGTCAACGCTATAACTCTTCAAGAGATGAGTCCTGAGCTATACAAGGATTTGAGAAGTCGAATCTGGGAATGGTGTGTAACACTGAGATAATTGCAATGGAAACAGGCTCAACGCTTGAACAAGATATAAGGAAGGGTCAGCTCGAGGATGAAAAGATTTTGGAAATCAAGCAACTGATCAAAATTGGCAAAGCCTCAGATTTCACTAAAGATGAGCAAGGTATAGTGTGGTACAAGCACAAGATATGTGTTCCGGATATAAAGGCTATTCGGGATACAATTTTAAAAGAAGCTCATGATTCAGTTATTCCATTCACCCAGGGAGTACCAAGATGTACTAGGATCTTAAAGATCAGTATTGGTAGTACGGAATGAAACATGCAGTAGCAGAATACATGGCTTTGTGTGATATTTGTTAGCGAGTCAGAGCTGAGCATCAGAGACAAGTAGGTCTACTACAGACATTAAAAGTACCTGAATGGAAGTGGGAAGAAATCAGCATGGACTTTATAGTGGGTCTACCTCAAACTCAGTGAGGATATGATTCAATGTGGGTTCTGGTTGACCGGTTGACAAAAGTAGCTCACTCCATTCTAGTAAAAGAATCCTATCGAGGTCCGAAACTAGCTGAGTTATATATGTCCAAGATTATGTGTCTCCATGGAGAACCCAAGATAATTGTATCTGATCGGGGTAGCCAGTTTACTTCATGGTTTTGGCAGCATCTACATGAATCTATTGATACAAGGTTGAATTTCAGCTCAGCATATCACCCGCAAACTGACAGATAGATAGAAAGAGTGAATCAAATTCTTGAAGACATGTTGAGAGCGTGTGCACTGAACAATGGTAAAAGTTGGGACAAGAATCTGCCATATGCAGAGTTCTAGTACAATAACAGTTATCAAGCTAGCCTCAAGATGTCTCCTTTTGAAGCCTTATATGGAAGGAAGTGTAGAACCTCGTTGTTCTAGAACCAGACCGGGAAAGCCAAGTTTTTGGCCCAGAAGTTCTGAGAGAAGCAGAAAGAGAACTACAAGAGATCAGAAATAATCTAAAGACTGCTCAATCAAGACAAAAGTGCTATGCAGATAATCGACGCTAAGAACTGACTTTCGAAGTAGGAGACTTCGTGTATCTCAAAGTATCACCAATCAAAGGTCTACACAGATTCAAGGTCAAAGGTAAGTTTTCACCTCGATTTATTGGTCCATACAAGATATTGGGAAGACGAGGAGAAGTAGCTTATCAACTTGAGTTACCACCTTAACTCTTAGGAGTATATGATGTTTTCCATGTGTCATAGCTGAAAAGGTGTCAGAGAGTTCCCAAAGAGCAACTACCAGTAGAAGATCTCTCCTACTCAGAATATCCAATCAAAATTCTTGAGATATCAGGACGGGTTACCAGAAACAGGCGAATCCGTATATGCAAGGTGCAGTGGAAGCAAATTGGGAAAGAGAAGATGATTTGAAGGCTGAGTTTCCCATCTCTTCTTTGATCCTTTCTAATCTCGAGGGCGAGATTCAGCCTAAGGGGGGTAGGTTTGTAACACCCTAAATTTTCAATTTTTGAAATAGTTTAAAATTTTGCTAGAATTTTAAATAGGAGTTGCAATTTTGTTCAATTCATGAAATTAATTTCATTTTGTCGAAGTTACAATAGGTCTTATGCGTGAATTTTTTTGCAAAAGTTTGCTAGAAGTCGCTCGTTAAAACCCCTTTTGAGTTTGGCTCAAAATCTTTTTTTTAAAAAGCATTTCAAAAATAACAAAGTGCTCCCGGGCCGATTCTATTCCCCAGCCCATTTCGTCTTTTCCATCTCTCTTTTTTTCTCCCCACGTGGACTGCCCTCCCTCCTCCCGCACTGGGTCACCCGAGCCGGCTTGCCCGTGCACCCGAGCCACCCCAATCCCCACCCTCTCTCACCACCAAGCAGACCCAGCTGAAGCCAAGCCGCCCAACCCGAGCCAGCCTCCTTTCATCCTCCTCCCGCTGCCCACCTTCACCGCCCCCTAAATCGTACAGGAAGTTCAAAATCGCCGCCTCCCCATGCCGTTTCCCACCAATTAAACCCCGCTACTGCAATCCCCGCAACACAATCATTCCATCCCGACCGTTTCCCCCTCATTTATGTCTCTCAAATGAGGAAACCGCCGCATTTCTACCCATTTAGGTCGCCGGCCATTTCTCTTCGAATCCGACCAATTGCCTTCCCCTTTCGCGTATATAAGCCGGCCATCTCCTTCCTTGCAATGTTCCACACCTTTTCCCCCGTTCTCCTCTTGGATTTGACCTCAGCGTCATCGCCTTCTTCATGTCCGGTGAGAGCTCCACCGCCGCCAGAATTCTCCACATTCGAGCCATCTTTGATCCTTTCCTTCCCTCTTCGGCTTCACAAGGACACCAGTGGACTTTCCGGTCGGTTCTCGGTGTCGCCCGACCAAGCTCCAAGCCTGCAGGCTGCTCGTCTCCATCACTGGCTGCCCTCCATCCTTGTCCACCGATGTGCAGCCCACGATGATGATCCCCTTTGCCTCCTCTCTCTTTTGCGCTTATCCTCATCAAATTCTGTGGCCGGTAGCGCATTTTGTGCTACTCTGGCAATGCACCGGCAAACCCGCCGCCATCGAGCATGGCTTGCTTGTGTCCGTGCTGCCCGATCGAGCCCCACCGAGCCCCCATTGAACCCTAGCCATCGGATCTCAATCCAATGGCCGAAATCGCATACCCCTTCTATTTATGTTTTCGGTCCATTGTGGACCAGTGGACCGGTCCTAAGCCCATGGTCCACAACTCCATAGGCATATTCCATGCGGTTTTCAATAGAAAAATAAATTAGTTTTATTTTATGACATCATAATTAAGATTTTCAGTACAAAAACAATTCGGTTCATTCTCTAAAAATCAAGTAAAATTTGCAGATAAGCCCCTAAACTTCAAACGCTCAATACTTTTTGCTTATAGCTCCGATTTGGGCGATTTTCATGCTCAAATGTTCGTAGCAACATGTACAATCTTTTTATTTGGTTTCTACCTAGATTTAGTACTATTTGGTGTACTATTATTAGTAGTTTATCTTGTGTGCTTTTCTGGTGTGTCGCTTAGAAGGTGATCAGTTCGGGAATCTGCAAGAGAAAGTTTTCAAAGACTTCGAGCAACCCTCAGCTGAAGGCAAGTGCCCTTGAACATCTTGCTCCTATTTTAGAATTCATGAGTAGTTATTTATCTTTCATTGCATGCTTGTCTAAATTGGAATCCCATGTTTGGGTTTACTAGCTTTGTATGATTATTCCTTGTCGACGTGGTTTAACCATGGGTTAAAATGGGCAGTATATGCTAGTGTAGTCATAGTTGGAGAAAATGTTAATCTTGACTAAAGCCTATGCGACATAAATCGGGAGTGGTAATCTTTTGTAGCAACATGGTATAGGGATCCTATCAGGGTGGTTGCTTGAGGTGGTGCTAAACAGTAGGCTGGTGTTTCTTCCTGTGTAGGGTCCTAAGGACCTGTTCTTGAACATGTAACCAAGTGAATCCGCAAAACAACAAGGCCTATATGGGTATGGCCTGGCCAACTAATTAGCCACCCCCTCTAACTCTGTGGGTACCATTGGACGGTTGAGTGGCACAAGAGGGGGCTTCTGCAGCGATGTAATCGTCTGTTAGCGGTGAAACCTCAGTGGGTGCCTGCAAGTTGGTGGGAGCTTTGTAAAGGCCATGTAGTGAGACCCGACTCCACACCCCGGAAGTATGAAGCAAAATGGGAATCACGACTCACGGGGAAAGCTGTCCAAACTCTGCAGAGCATCAAACTGATCGGTCAATCATGCTCACGGACAAGAGCGGACTTTGACTTCTTCAGGATTAGATGAGATCAGGGTTTTGTATGGTTTATTGGGTAGCCAGGTAAAGGAATTACCTGGTGAGTCTTGGTAGTCAGATAGAATTCGATGAGTCAATCCTTTTCGTTTTGGTGGTGTCTTCACACCTAGTAACTAGGATGCCTGTTGTTGGAGTCATTAGGTTAAAGGTTGCTTAGTGCAGTTAACCGTGTCTAACCTTTCCTTGCCTTAAGCCCCATAGCATTTTTCCCCTCACTTACGGAGTACATTTTTGTACTCACACCCATTGCCCCTTCTCTTGCATTCTACTACTATTTAGAAGCCGTCAATGAAACTGCAACCTTTGATTAAGACAACTTCAACCCGGTGTTGCTGTTCTAGGCTGGAGTGCCCCTGGTTTACGCATGTGGAAGATGGAAGCCCCACTGGCGCTAAAGATCTTTAGTTCTGCTGTGTTTTCTTTTAGACCATTGGGTCCTTTTGTAATTTAACAATGTGATGATACACTGATGATGTAAACGCATGTATAAAATTTAATCCTGGCATACATGTGTTGTGCCCAATTTTGTTTCTTTAAAATTGGGTGTTACCAAACTCCACCAAAGAGACACAATGATCGGAAATGTGCATGGCTAAATAGTTGGTCCATCATGGGGCGACCGCGCCTTGGAGTTGATGGGTAGGAAATAGGGCCTTCTCATGGTCCTCGCACCGAAGGAGAGCAAGCCTTTGCTCGATGGTGCAAAGTCAATGGTCCTCATCAAGAGGATCCTCGGTGCGCGTAAAGGTGGGAGGACTAGTGCAGAGGAAGTTCGAGTAGTCATCATGGTGTGCGGCCACGTCTCCTCTGTGAGGGGCCGTGTTGCGCAGTAGATCTTCGAGAAGAATGGTTTGAGCCTGGCGGCTCTGCTCAATTTGCATCAGTACATCCGCCATCCTCGGCAGTGAAGGCGGTACTGGGTTGTTCTCGATCAAACCCTCAGGGATATAATTTTTGAGGTTTTGATGGGTCCTCATCCTGCTGTCAATCCCAAAGTTAGTGACAACTAGATCTTGACAAGGAGACAACGAAAAGGAATTTAGGGCGACAAGGAATGGATAAATCAAGATGAATGCGGTCAGGCTCCTTAAAGCTCATGATATGTAAAAACATGCATCATGATAGATAGGAAATTAAAAGCAGGCTCGATCCCTATCTACACATTTCGTTCTTGAGTTCATCACTCTCCAACAAGCATCAAGGTCAATCATCACAGACATTCATATAAATTGACTCACCAAATATCACCCTTCGTGCGAGAGAAATTTTTTTTTGTGCAAACGGTGCTTGTGCGACTCGCCGCACAAGCGATGTTTCATACATTGTTACCATCATATTCACTTCTCATACCATCGCCTTACGAGACATCCCATGTAATCGCCACATGGGTAGATGACCATAACCACCATCATATGGTAGATGACTGTGACCATCATCGCATGGTAGATGTTCATATGATATTATTAACGTATTCACTTCCCATATCATTGTCGTATGGGACACACCAGGCCCCAACATCGTACTGGTTGAGCCCTCGACAATTACCGCTATTCGAGATGCGTCCCTTACCTTCATACCTTTTTTGTCAATTGCGTCGATGCAACATAATCACAAAGATAATGTAATTAAGAATAACACAATAAGCACCCCAAAAATGTATAAGACAACTTCAGAAATATGTAGCAACCATCCGAATGAAAGACACAAGAAAGCAGTCATGATACTCATACAATATAATGATACATGAAACAAGTCTCATACTTAGGGCATAACACAGCTAATTTCAATACTCCAAAAGTTCACAAAAGGAAACTACACCCTATTACATATTCTTATCTCCACCGACTTAAAACCACCAGTGATACGGATCCCGGACAAAGTCTTCAGGAAATTCATCCAAGACATGACATTGAGGAGAGCCTATATCATCAACGGCATCAGGGTGCATGAGATGCTGCGGTTCGCCTAATAGCATTTACCTCATGACATCCGAATGATGGAACCAAGGCACTTGTAACCCATTGGATGCCCTCGTGCATCAGCCATGGGGACGAGGTACCCGTGTGCCTAGAACCACTGGAAAATTGTGAGTCTGAGGTGCCTTGCCATACGGCGCCATGTGGCCTTCACTATACAACACTTCATGGTTCACCAGTCTGTGGCGAACATGTAACTCCATCTCGTGTTGCAGCCACTTGTAACGCCTTCATGTCTCCCATAGCTCAGTCACATGCTGCTATTCATGGCAGCAAAGGATATGAAATCCCAGATGTAAGATAATTGCATAGTCTTTTCGTAGCAGCTTTTATTTATTACAAATATTCGATGATAAAATGATTTTGCTCACGCTAATTGCATACTTTTTCCATAACTACTTTGATTCAATAGGAATTCAGCTTATCAGATGGCAATATCGAGGAGTCTGCACTCTCCAACATTCGAGCATGGATCACCCCGTTCTTAATGACCGAAGTCGTCTCTTCAAAAGGTGAGTTCTATTGTAGGGAGGAAGAACTCTGACCTTTGTAATTTATGGTTACACTTTTGACTTATGTAATTTGTAACTATCTTGATGTAATTTGTGATTGCACTTTCGACTTATGTAATTCAAGGTTGCACTTTTGACTTATGTAATTCAAGCTCTTGATGTGGACTTGCGCCGTTGTACGTCTTGAGGACTTTTGATAATGTAATTTTTGGTTGCATATGTCGTGAAAATGTGGGTATATATCTTGAAATGAATGGTGATTATGGCATGAATGTATCTGAATCTGTCTTATTTGCAGGAGAAGATGGCTACCAAATTCTGACATTGCTTCAGGATGAAGCCAGGAAAAAGGAAAATCCCTTCGGGGGATGAGACTACTAGTGACAGGTGGTAAATTCACCCATCACTAATGATCGAGTCCCAGTGAAGGGTAGCTTTTTGACTCGTCTCTGTAACTCAGTCATTAGAGACAGGTTGAAAAGATACCCGACACTAATGACTCATAAAACCAGTGATGGGATGTAGCTATCCGTCACTAGTTCTAGATAATTAGTGATGGGTGGTAAATACACCTGTCACTAATGACTCAGTCACTAGTGACAGATTGTTTTCATCACCCATCATTAATGACCGAGTCCCAAAGACAGGTTGGAGATCTATCTGTCACTAATGACTCAGTAACCAATGACGACTGGTAACAACCCATCACTATTGACTCGGTCGGTAGTGACAATTTGTAGTTAGCACCCCTCACTAATGATGGTCACAGTGACGGGCAACAGACCTGCTCAGGTCATAGGAGACGCATTTTAGTGACAGGTCTCAATTATGACCCACCACTAGTGATGTGTCCCAACCACTACGTCAGAAATCCACATTAATGACGGGTTATAACCCTCATTAGCGACGGGTGTCACAACCGTCACTCTTAACGCGTCACTAATATAGACACATTAGTGACGAGTTTGGATCCATCACTAATTAAACACAACAGTGATGGGTCTAAATCCAGACCAGTCACTAACGACACACAACAATGATAGTTCTAGATTCAACCCGTCACTGATGTACAGTCATCAGTGACGGGTTGGGTCCATACCCGTTTCTAACAATCATTAGTGATGGATTGGTACTAGACCCGTCACTAATGGGGTATTTAAAAAATGAGAAAAAGGAAACTAATTGCTGACCTATTTCAGTGAACCATGATACAGACATCCTTCCTCTCAAAAATGGAATACGCTAGATCAAAATGGACCAAGGATGCATGTAGCAGACCAAATAATTAAATCTAAGTCCACAAGTAGTTTTTGACTAAACTACAGCTAACAGAACCATTAGCAAATTCTTCAGTGAGCCAACACAGGTGTTACAAATTAGGCGAAGATAATTCAACGTCATTCAAGCGCATGCACCTTCGTCCTCACACTAACCTGAGTTGTTGGATAAAGACGCAAAAAGAAACATGAAAGAAACTAAAACACTACCAACCACAAAGCTGCCTTCGTCCTCCTCAAGCTTGCCTGTGCCTTCTCTAGCCGAAGCTTCTACTGGTCAATCTCATTCTCAGCGTAGCTAGACCTTGAATCCCTGCACTTGCTTCTGTTTTGGTGCAGTACTAAACCATCTCCTCTAGGTACCTCATCACAAGATCTTACTAGACCAAAATCTTGCATCCATTTTGCGAGGAAAATAAATCAACAATCGTTCAAAGGAATGACGAGAGAAAACATTAAAGCACTATCAGAAATATAGAATACTCACATCCTTTTGGCAAGTGATGAATTGCTAAAGAAGACCTTGTTTCTCCTGTCGACCGTCGCTTCGTCAGCGCCCTGAATGCCCCTCGCCTTGGTCTACACCCCTACCTCTGCTGTGGTGGCAGCCTCTTTTTGCGCCTTCCACCCCGTCTACTGCTCGCCTCCACTGCACGAGCAGCATTGTGTCGAGATCTCTCGATGATAGATCCATGGTCGAGGTCATCATCGGCTAGAGCTCATCACCTACACCATGCACATCCACCGCTTGTAGAAGTAGAGTATGACGTTGTGATCCGCTGTGAGGTCGTGGTCACTGTCCTCGAAAGGTCATTGCTACCATGCCATGCCGCCATGGATCCGCCGTCACCTGCCATGGATCCAGCCGCCATCGCCATGGATTTGGTCATGGTCGCCATGGATGATGTCACCGGTGCTCACGGGGGAAGGGGAGAGGAGAACGAGAGAGAAGGGAGAGAGAAGGGAGAGAGAGAGTGCAAGGGGCATACGAGACTTAGATATTTTAGGGTGCGGATGTGAGCGAGCGCGAGGGATCGAGATAAAAGTGGAGTGAATGAAAATTTTGGGTCCTATATTACATTAGTGACGTGTGTTTTTAAAGCAATTCACTAATGATTTCGGCATTAGTGATGGGTGTTGTTATCACCCGTCACTAATGAGTGATTCCTCTTTAACCCATCCCTAATGACTATATGATTAGTGATGAGTTGTGAAGTGACCGATCACTACTATCATTAGTGACGGATGATTTTCTCATCCGTCATTAATGAGCTATAAATAGTGACAGGTCTGAGACGGGTCTTGGTCTGAGTTCACATTAGTGATGTGTCTTCATAGGACCCGTCACTAATAGGATATTAGTGACGCGTAATGAGCAGCTGCCACTAATGATGTGTCACTTTTGTTGGTTTCTTACGTAGTGAACCCATCACTAAAATTTTATCATTAGTGACGTAATAAGTGTAACGGGTGCCATAACCATCACTAATGATATATTCATTAATGTTCTTGTGTTAATGTGATGTTCTAGCGTAGTGGCTCCTGCTCTTGTGTTGCCTATTTGGGGAGGGAGAAAGTGATAGAGAGTGAGGGGGAATGTGAGGCTGCAGGTCGGGTATTTTCAAGAACTAAAACTATGCGAAACTAAAACTGAAACAAAACTCACTGGTTGGGTATTTTCATAACACTTCGTCAAGGTTAAGCCACCGTTAGAAATAACAAGCACTCAACAATTCAACATGATACTTATGAAGTATGATTATGTTTAATGACATGTTTATGAGATTTGGGACGTGACAATGCTATTCTTATCATTTGAGTTCAAATTATGAACGACATATGCCTCAATTTTTGTTTGCATTTTTGCTTAAAAAATATGCAAAAAGTTGTTTATGTGAGTCTTTTTTTCTTTGTGATTTTGTCTCCGAGACTTCTCATTGTTCATATTGCAGGCATCTAGGTTTACATGAACCACAACTTAGTTTTCGGGGAAAAGAAGCAGCAGGATTGTGATTATGCTATGCAAAATTAGATTAGGGAAAGCAGTAGGAACACTGTAGTTCAGTTTTTTTCCTTTCAGTGATGTACCTGTAAGTATCACAATGTTATTTCGGTTCAATCCCTGAGTAGTTCTCTCTTGCGGTGCGTACCCCTCTCTCTCAGAACTGCAATTTAATTTGCTCATTTAAATTTGCACATGAACTATGCAAGTATGATCAGTGTAGCCTGCTAGAGTTCTTTCTTTCCTCTTATGTAAGCTCCATGTAGATGTTATCAGGTTCTGGTTTTCTATTTTTTAATGCACCTATAATGATCATTGTCCGCATCGTCCGCATTGTTAACAATGCTTAATGAAAATTGTGCTTGGTCTTTGACTGGGGTGTATAGACCGCAATCGGATGCAAAAAAGATCTCCTTTCTTCAGGAGCATGCAGATCTAAAGTCTAACATGAAAAATGAATGGTTTATTATTGGATATTACAACATGATATATAAGGCGGAAGATAAAAAGAACAATAGATTAAATCAGCAAATGATGTACGCATTTAAGAGGACCATAGATGTGATGCAGATTAAGGAAATAAAAGCTTCAAGGTCGGCGTTTTACTTGGTCAAATGAACAAGAAAATCCCACAATGACGCGGATAGACCGCTTTTTCTGCACGACAGATTGGGAGTTTATGTTCCCGAATGCGGACCTGCAGGCTCTAGCAACAATGAAGTCAGATCACTCCCCCCTCTTCCTCCAGGGCGAAGTACTACATAACACATATGGCGGTTTTCGTTTTGAGTCTTCCTGGGCTTCACGGCCGGTTTCACAGAGATGGTGCAGCGAGCTTGGTCTCAACCAGTCAACTCTCAAGATGCCATTCTGAGCTTGCATGTAAAGCTAAAAAGAACAGAAAAGGCAATCAAGAGATGGAAAAATCAAACAATTGGTGATGTGAGGCTTCACCTAGCTATTGTGCAGGACGTTATTCTCATGCTTGACGTGGCTCAGTAATCATGAATGCTTACAGAAGAAGAGCACAGCTTCAGAAAATTCCTGGAAGACAAAGCTCTAGGTTTATCGATAATAGAGAAAACACGTGCGAGACAACATTCCAGACTAACCTAGATCCGAAAAAGTGATACAAACACAAAGTTTTTCCAAATCAAAGCAAACGCACGAAAAAAAAACATTTTATCCGGTCTTTGGAAATGGAGGCAGGATTGGTCGTTTCACATGAGCAAAAAGAAACTGAGATATCCAGGAACTTTTCTGAGCATTTGGGAACTAACAAGCCAAGAAATCTTGCACTAAACTGGGAAAACTTAGGCTACCAACCTGCAGATCTCTCAGAATTGGAAGAACCGTTTGATGAGCAAGAAATTCTTGAGACAATTAATAGTATGCCTACAGAGAAAGCTCCGGGACCGGATGGATACATTGGCCTTTTCTACAAGACATGCTGGAACATTATAAAGGAAGACCTAACAGCTGCGGTTAGGGACTTCTACAACCATAAAACAAGAAGCACGGGTCTTATCAACAATGCGAATATCCTCCTGCTGCCAAAGAAATCGGCTGCTGCTATAGTGGGTGATTATAGACCTATTAGCTTAATTAATAGCCTTACAAAGTTAATAACAAAGATGATGGCAAACAGGTTGGCCCCCAGACTAAATGAGTTAATGTCCATGAGCCAAAATGCTTTTATAAAACGTAGATACATTCATGAAAATTTCATATACGTGTAGAATGTGATCAAAGAGCACCACAAGAACAAATGACCTGCGTTGTTTATTATACTAGACATCTCAAAGGCTTTTAACTTGTTAAATTGGGCCTACCTTCTGGAGGTCATACTAATTATGGGTTTCGGCTATAAATGGAGAAACTGGATTGCTTCACTGTTGGCCACCATTTCATCCAAAGTTCTGCTCAACGACACCCCAAGGAAGGAATTCAGACATGCACGAGGTCTTCGTCAAGGCAATCCTCTATCGCCAATGCTATTCATCATGGCAATTGACCCCCTGCAACATATTATTGATATGGCAGACCAAAACAACATTTTGCAACTAATCCTCCCCCTATCAGCACACTTAAGATGCTCCCTTTACTCATACGATGCTGCTATTTTTGCAAACCCTTGCAGGTCTAACCTTATCGCCTTTTATGAAATCCTTCAGGCTTTTGGCAAGTGCTCGGAGTTGATCACAAACCTAGCAAAAACAAAGATTTTCCCCATCATATGCGAACAATTACCTTTGGAGCAGATCCTTCTTGATTTCCGAGGCAAGATTAGAAAGTTCCCAGGAACATATTTGGGCCTGCGTAAATTGAGGAGGGTTGATGTCCAACCTTTGCTTAACAAGCTTGGAGCCCGGCTCGCTAGATGGAAAGGGAAGTTATTATCAAGAGCAGGCAGAGAAACTCTTGTTAAAGCGGTCCTCTCCTCCCAATTGACATATCATCTAACGGTTTTCCCTCTACAGAAATGGTTAACCAGGAGGATTGACAGAATACAGAGATTGTTCCTTTGGCGAGGAGATGAACCGGAAATTGTTAACGGTGGACATTGTCTACTGAACTGGGCTATAGTTTGCCATCCAAAGCACCTGGGAGGGCTTGGGGTATCAAACTTGCAAATATTTACTAGAGCACTACGCCTTCGATGGATGTGGTTCAAATGGAAAAATGAAGACATGCCTTGGGAAAGAATGAATGTGCTCGGTGACAATGTGGATAAAGACTTATTTCACGCCTCGACGAATATTACGGTGGGCAAGGGAGACAAAGCCTCTTTTTGGCTCTCAAGTTGGCTTGATGGTCAGGCCCCCAAAAACATGGCACCGGCCCTTTATGAAATAACCAGAAGAAAAAATGTTACTGTAAAAAAAGCCTTAACAAATCAAGCTTGGATTTCAAGCTTAGGTCACCTCACAACCCTAGAGGAACTTCGACAGTTTCTAAATCTTTGGGGGAACCTACCGAGTGTCACCATAGACCCCAGTGTACCGGATACAATCACATGGAGGTGGACTAATGATGGAGAATACACCACACGAAGTGCTTACACCATCTAGTTTGAAGGTAGTATCCGAAGACCAGAAATGATGCCAATTTGGAAGGCAAAGACGGAACCCAAATGTTAGATTTTTTTCATGGCTGCTGCTGCACAAAAAAATTCTAACAGCAAACAATCTTGCGAAGAGGAGATGGCCACATGATCCAATATGCAAGCTTTGCCGCGCAGAAAATGAGACACTGCTCTATCTATGCAAAAATTGCTCTTTTACAAAGGAGGTATGGATGGAGATCACCACATGGCTCAACCTCCAAAACCTACCGGACCTGGGAGAGCAAAGGACAATTAAGAGCTGCTTGCACCAAGCAAGAAAGAAGGTCGAGCGACATCAACGACAAATTTTTGATGGCATAGTTATTTACTTTTGGTGGAATATTTGGAAAAGAAAGAACCAAAGAACCTTCAAATACACGCAACTTTCAGCAACACATTTGGCGTTCCGGCTCAAGGAGGAGTTTGATCAATGTCGCTTAGCATCTTTGTCCATTAGTTAGGCCTTCTGTTTAGTCAAGCTGTGTTTTCTCTGTTTTAGGTTTTTTTATTTTATCTGAGTTGTTTTGACCGGGTGTAGCTACGGTGTTTTTCCGCTACCCCTGTTGTTGGCCGGGTACTGCAAGCTAGTTAGTGGTGATCCCGGTTTGGGTTCACTGGTGCTGGCCACAACGGAACCTTTTTTTCGTTTATTCTCCCTTTTATTCTTTCTAATATAAGATCGGCAATCCTGTAGCTGTCCGTTTTGAAAAAAAAAATTGATCATTGTCAGACTTTAAAAAAGTTGACAGATTTCTTATTGGGTTGTATGTCAGATTTTTTCATATGATCTATCAGCATCTTATTAGTTAAAAATTTGATAGATTTTTTATTACAAAATCTTCTTGATCCTTCAGGTCACGCGTTCATCGCGTGTGCCTTCGATTTCGAGTAGCTGACTACCAACTCCGTAAGGATTCGTAGCAGCTGGCCTACGCGCGACTCGGTCGATCGCCCGGTAAAGAAAACGTAACCATGGATCGATAGCTCCGTCTGTAGCTGAACTGATAGTGCCAGCAAAGCAAGTTTTCTTCGGTGCTTTGGTTGTTTTAATGGCTTCATGTAAGCCTGTGAGTTCGGGCGGATATCACCAAGACGCGTTGTATATATCGTTCCTTGTACCAAAATATTTCGTCTTAATATAAAAATACCTAGTTATCTTGTGTATTTCTTTAAGAAAAAGATAGCCGGTTTCTGTGTCGTCTCGGCCACATAATTAAGTTACCACACTGCTATATGGAAGCTTCTTAATCATGATAATGAAAGCAATTTCTCACCAACAACTCGCGCGAGTAAGATCAACTCTCCTGCACGCGTGGGCCCCACCCTTGATCGGTTGCCCCCAGCCCGGCCTATAATTAAGTAGAGCCACAGCGTGTGCCTCATCTCCTTACCTGCAGCACTTCAACACGAGTAGTACCTGTCACAGGCGAACTAGCTAGGCACCAATCACTACATAACTTCCTTTGGAGAGAAAGACAGGATGCCAAGTGAGACGGCCAATGTGCCGGCCCTCCCCGGCCACGGCCGGACGGTCTGCGTCACCGGGGCCGGCGGGTTCATTGCCTCCTGGCTCGTCAAGCGCCTCCTCGAGAAGGGTTACACCGTGCGCGGCACTGTCAGGAATCTTGGTGGGTCATCCGAGCACTCTTGCAAACTGCTGCGGCCTTGCTAACAGCTTGATCTCTTTTACTTTCTGTGTAACTCGTGAAACTGTGATAGACGGCTTAAAAGTAGCTAGTATTTGACACTTCGTATTTTATATATTCATTGATTCGCAGATGTACTAACTCTAGTGTTTTTGCTCCTCCCAACTCTCAAAGTTGATCCTAAGAATGACCACCTTAGGACGCTCGACGGCGCCGCTGATCGCCTCGACCTCGTCCGCGCCGAGCTGCTGGATCCCGACAGCCTTGTCGCGGCTTTCTCCGGCTGCGAGGGCGTCTTCCACGCCGCCTCCCCCGTCACCGATGACCCTGTACGTACACTTCTCGCACCAACTCACACGTACGAATCGTAAGATCTTCCTTTGGGAGTGTCGTACGTCGTCGTCAATGACTGACCGATTCAAAGCTTACATATATATCTGGCGCCATGGAAAACTCTCAGGAGAAGATGATCGAGCCGGCCATCCGCGGGACGAGGTACGTTATCACGGCCGCTGCCGACACCGGCATCAAGCGCGTCGTCTTCACGTCGTCCATTGGCACGGTGTACATGAACCCCTACCGCGACCCTAACAAGCCCGTCGACGACACCTGCTGGAGCGACCTCGAATACTGCAAAAAGACAGAGGTATAGATATATAGATCCCTCCAACAAATTAAGCCTAGTTATTACTTCAGAGTGAAGAAAGCTTAACTACTTTAGTAATGTTCTTATGCTTTCAAATAAAGAATGAGAGACCATGAAAGAATGAGACAACATATATAAATGCGCGAACTGAGCATAGCTAATGCATGCCACTCGGCACGGGTCTTCGTATTTTTAAAAGGCTATATATTGTTGACCTCGTGACATCCTATTGATATTGAGGTTGGAAGTTATACTTTTTTCAGTAAAAAGAAAATTAGTACCTTATCATTGAAACCTTAGAGACATGATAATTACGGCCCATGATGATTTGCTAATGCATTTGACGATGCTTTTGTTGGTGCACACATGTCAAACTTCACCAAACGAAGATAAAAGGGGTCCGATCGACGTTGATCTGTGAACTGCACGGGTTGTGAGGTGTAGTTTGTTGGTCAAGGCGTCAAACACCAACTGGACCATCTCATCCTTTCCGGCCATTGTTAACTACTCCAAATACTTTTGTGCTACCTACTACCCCATATATAACCGGGATCCTTTATTGCAGTTGAGACCAAACATATTGCTCATCAGATGGGGTCGATGTCATCAATTTCTTTTACTCATACATCAAAATTTTGTTCAGTTTTGAACTTTAGTCTCTTCAACAACTTTGGTATACGAGAAAATCAACCCAGGCCCCATTGATTTAGGAAAATGTTATTTTATCAACCATGGTAAATGTTGATTGCTGTCGTGATGTGCTTTACGTACATACAGTCGACAGATGCATAGTCCGAATAAATTTTGCTTACACAAAATACCTTTTTTGATAATGGAAGAATACACAAAATACAATAGTACAATAACATCAAGCACCATCAAAAGACAGACAGGGTCTACGGACCGCTAGTCTCCCGGTGAGGAGCGAACCCACGCGGGCTTGAATCCGCGCATGCGTACGTTGGGCGCGGGCGCGCGGCCCTTTTGCAACGGGTCCCAAGCCACCACAGTAGCACCGGTGGGGCCCTCTGTGGCCCTACTACTAAAAAATTTGAAACCTCCAAGGCTTTTTAGCAAAGAAATTCCACATTACTGGCATAAAATAATAATAATTTTTTCATTTGTGTTAGGAGATAAATATTATAATTCTCCCTTCTTCTTTGGTTGGGGACATTGCAACAAAGCAAATTTTGTTAGATATAGACAGTGGTAGATAAAAAAACTATTTTTTGAATATTAGACATAGAATTGCGTTTTTCAAATCTACCCGAAGAGCTATGTTGTGTCCACCTGGTAGTTGTTGAGAAAAACAAGTGATCTATATGGTGTAAGAAACGAACACTAGTGCACAGGTATTTCTAAGAAGGTACTTACGTTGAAGGTGAGTCTTAATGTGTTGAAACTGTACCTCTGAACAAGTAACGCTACTTAAAAAAAACTCATTTACTATCGTTCTATAAAGGGATTTTACAACCGATTTTAGAGTCGATAGTGAGCAACGGATAATGATAGTCCCGACTATTACTCTCGGTTCGGGAACCGGCAATGAAGAAGTTATTATTGTCGGCTCTAGCCACGAGCCAGAAGTGATAGTATGATAGTGGATTTTTACTGTCGGTTTTTTTAATAGTATTTTAGTGGCAGTTCATGATATTCTATCACTACCGGCTCATAAAAAATTGGTAGTGATGGGCCGATATATAAAATTATTTCTTTAGTAGTGTGACTAACTGGTACCTAAAGACTTTAATGAATTCTAATTATTATTATAAGAAAAATCAATTGTTCCAAATAAAATATTTGTTGCAGGAGAATTCAAACGATTATTTTCATGTACTCGAGAAAATTAAGAATCAAATGATTTTGTTTGTGCAGAACTGGTACTGCTACGCGAAGACGGTGGCAGAGCAGGGCGCATGGGAGGTGGCACGGAAAAGCGGCCTGGACCTGATCGTAGTGAACCCGGTGTTGGTGCTAGGCCCGCTCCTGCAGCCGACGGTGAACGCGAGCACGGATCACGTAATGAAGTACCTGACGGGGTCGGCCAAGACGTACGTGAACGCCGCGCAGGCGTACGTGCACGTCAAGGACGTCGCTGAGGCTCACGTCCGGGTGTACGAGGCGCCTGATGCGCACGGCCGATACATCTGCGCCGAGAGCACCCTCCATCGCAGCGAGCTCTGCCGCATCCTCGCCAAGCTCTTCCCGGAGTACCCCATACCCACCAAGTATATATAGATGGTCGAGCTCGGACCAGGTGATCGATTATGAAAATTTTGTTTCCTTTGTTGATGGGCTCTGTGTGTGCAGGTGCAAGGACGAGGTGAACCCTCCGGTGAAAGGCTACAAGTTCTCGAACCAGCGGCTCAAGGATCTGGGGATGGAGTTCGTGCCGGTGCGTCAGTGCTTCTACGAGACGGTGAAGAGCCTCCAGGAGAAAGGGATACTGCCCGTGCTCCCCCGAAACGACCAAGACGAGCTCCTGACCTCATGATTCCAACATTATTCACTACTACTTCTACTACCTATCATCAGCTAGCATATTGATTAACCTTTTTTATCCATATATGCATGTCTCTACGTGTGCCCTTTAATTGGTGCATGCATGCGTGAGTCACCGACCGATCAAGTGCTGTATGACGTGCACAACATATCTGTTTGGAATATATGATTGTAATATATATATCGTGTGCAATAAGTGGTCACCTTCTGCTAGACTAGTGCAGAAATCGAGTTGAAGTGCAAAATTATGTGCAATCATGAAATCAGCTTTGGTTTCGATACCAAACTATGATGAAGCTGTCAAAACATCCATGATGTACTTCTTAATTTCCACTACTCTATATAGTAGTCTGTGGGAAAAATTATGAGTTCTTTCTGTGTTAAGAGTTACGGAAATGAGAAATGCTAGCAAGTGGTACAATACAAATTGAAAAATGAAAATGAAAAGGACAATAACTGTATTTTGTTTTTAGAACTTACTTTCAGTTCATTTGAAGTTGGAAAAATTAAATCATGTTACCATTATACACAAAATAATTTCTTATAAATATTTTTCAGGCAGATTTTGCTCCCAAACAAACAGTGATTTCATATACGATAGCATCGTGTATTACAGTAATCAATATATTCCTTGTTTATACTTAACAATCGACCCAAAGGCCGCGCGCACGAAAAAAATATTTACATGCCATTGCATGTACTTTTTGTGATGCTGTTGTGATTAATTAGTTCCAAAGTGTCCTTTTTAAAACACTGTAAGTTCCAAATTTTGACATACTTAAATAAATTCAGAACTTGCCGGTTTGCAGAAATTAACAGGAAGCCTCTTGAGCTCCTGGGCTTTCAACCAATAATCGTTCTATTTTTTGTATTTTATGGACTATATGTTTTCATTTTCAAAACAAGAACCAATTTGAATATCTGAAAATTTTATATTTTAAACATGGGAAATTGCTTTATTACTCCCCATATTTTAAACATGGGACAGTTTTATTACTAAAATTACCAAAAAAGTCTTGCATATTCTACGATATTTAGAACTTGTACGCATACGTTTGGGTAATTGAAGTTGGCACTTGCATGCATGTCATGGTGTCATTGGAGCTAGGCTTGGTACCTTCTTTCGGACTAAATGACTATAATTATTACATGTTTCCTACCTGCTCTGCTGGCTAATAGTGGGCGTGACATGGGAAGCCAAAAGGCCATCAAATCAAATAATTAGTGTCCTGCTAGAGCATGGTTTGAAAGCATGCAAGATGCTCGATACACCGGACGGTTTTACGAAAGGAGTCCATGGTTCGGTAAGATAACGACAAGGAGTAGGAAGAATTTTGGAAGAGGAATCATTGGGTTTAAGAATTCGTCTACACCTGGTTTGTGTCTTGAATCTAAGGTACTTGTGTCTTGATAATCCAGTATATGTGTTTTAGGTAATACTCTTTCTGATTGTAAATATAGATCGTTTGTGTTCTCAACTATTCTCTAAATATAAGTAATTCTCGAACTTCTATGCATTTTTTTCTTTTTTATTCTCGTCTTGCCCTTATTTAATAAATGCTACCACTCTCATAAATAAATAAATTATCTTTTTCAATACAGAATAAATAAAAGACAACAAGATCATTTGATCTACTTTCTTAATCTTAATGCACAAATATAAAACAATTTACATTTGCAATCGGATGGAGTAATAAAAATCAACTAACTGAGGGATAACAAAGACCCTATCGACAACGAAGGCTCTCATATCACCTGATGCGCACATACCTCCATTTATGATGGGTGCATACAAGTTTGGTCCCAATCTTAATTAATCGTAGGAGGAATCTCATGATGGCTGCAATTTTTGTTAGACCTAGGTAGTGATAGCTGCGATTTTTCTTAGACCTAGGTAGTTGGTCACACGGTCATATATACCTCGTACATGTTCTATGTATATATCTTTAATTTCAGCATTCATTTCAATCAATAATTTAGCATCTCTCATCCTAATTTCTTGGTCTTGCTAAAATACGAGTGACGATCAAACGCGGAAGGTTGATGGGGCAAAATGACATATTCTTTTTGTGTCACTACTTACATAACACCACCTATTAGTATCGATTCTAGATATAAACAGACACTGATATATTAGTATCAGATTTAGCCACGAACCGAGACTAATTATCAGTATCAGTGTCGTTTTAGCCACGAACCGGCACTAAAGATTTACTGTCACAGTTCATCTTAAAATTTCATAACGTTTTTACATAAAGTCGGATGGGGAAAAACTTTATATGAAAATTATAGTCCTCGATGAGATCTACAACTTTGTAGTTGAATTTTTAATTTAAGGTCATTTCAATGCTCAAATAATTATAATAAAGTTACAGCAGTGGTTGATGACAGCTCATGTTAAAAAATTCATAACTTTTTCATACGAAGTCGGAAAAACTTTATATGAAATTTGTATCTCTCGAAGAGATCTGCAACTTTGTAGTTGATCACTTTTTTATTTGAAGCAATATAGCTGTACAAATAAATCAATAAAAATTGTCGAAGGTACCACATACAGGATCACAAACTAAAGTGTTATATCTAGTGTGAAATTAGTAGGAATCATTGAAAAAGCCACATATTTAGTCATAAATATCAAAAGTGCAAATTCAAAGATTTTTATTGTGATTTTGGTAACTCGGATTAATGAAACGTCTGTGCAACACTAACTTTCAGATGATGCACTATATCTCAAAAAATTTCCAGCAAATCGGAGAAGGTCAATTTTTGACGAAAATTTTAAAGGTCCTATCGAGGGTCTTCCGAGCTTTCTTTTAGGGTCAATAATTGTACAAGTCTAAAACCCTTGTATTTTTTCAGATGTGTCTCCTCGTTAGTTTCGAAAGTAGACGTCGAACGTCGAAATCGGACTCCATATGCAGAAGTTATGGTTGTTTTACTGATTACTACATGGATTGGATACAAACTTGAAATACAGAGTAGGATGGAAGAAAACTTCATAGGAAAATTGTAGAACTTGACCAGATGTACTACTTTGTAGTTGACAACTTTTTCATTTGAGGTCATTTAGATGTCCAAATAATTATTCAAACGTTCGATCAGAAGATGTCAAAAATATTTATTGTGTTACTACTTACGAACGGACGATAGTTGAGATGGTTAGAGGGGTCACGCGTGTGCACATGCTATAAGATCTTGAGTTCGTGTCTTGGTTGCCGCATACGGGTGAATATCGCGTGACTTGCGAATGTTGGGCGCGTTCGTGTGGGTACCCTCTTGTCAGGTGTCCCTGGTCACAAATTTTTTTAAAGCTTTTTTCGGCTTAAAAAATATTAAATCAGGACCAACACTATTTGTATCTGTTGGTAGCTCCAACCGGCACTGATAGTCCATCAGTTTCAGTTAGAGCTACCAACCAGCACTGATAATGATTTTTAGTACCGATTTCATACCCGACACTGATAGTCATTAACGATTTTAAACCGACACTGATAAAGATTTCTACAGTAGTGTATACTTCCAATGATAAAAAATCTCGTCATTGCCCTCTCCAACATGTGTTTTATATTAATAATATTGCATTATGCTTAATATTCAAGTTTCATCCTTAAAACATTGTATATTTTTTTTTTTCGGAAGAACATAGGTACTTTGGAACATTCATAAAGCACATGAAACGAGTAAGCCAAGTCGAAGAATAGCGGGAGCCAAAAGGGCGGCCAAAACATTCTAGCAATTATTATAGGCTTCTAGATGGCTTCAAATGAACATGTTCACATTTAGATAGTTTCATACAAGGGTTAGCTCCATCCGACTCATAAGAATTATATAAGATTTTAAGAAGATCGGTTGTATCATTCACAAGGCAGAGAAGACCACTGCACGGAGTGTGATATGATCATGATTTGTTGTATCACTCGTGTGAAGCCACAGCCTCCACGTGTGAAAAGCCTACGTATGTATATCATATCTCTTAAGTTTTTATCATCGCTTTATGCATTATCTTATAATAACACATTAATGATGGGTTATATATCTATCACTTCGAACACGTCACTAATATACGTATTACTAATAATAGTACATTAGTGATGAGTTATATCTATCATCCGTCACTAATAACTTAATTCACTGCTGCAAAACCTATTTTCCGAGACACCTAGGATTGATTTGTACAGACGGTTCGTAGGAAAAACCACTTGAGAAAGTGGCTGCGGTCCCGTGCGGCCGAGGACCGCCTGTGAAAAGTAATTTCCACAGGCGGTTCCTTACGTGGACCGCCTGTGGAAATGGATCCATTTCCACAGGCGGTCAACGTAAGGAACCGCTTATGGAAATGGAGCATTTACACAGGCGGTTCCTTACGTGGACCGCCTATGGAAATGGACAGGCGGTCCACGTAAGGAACCGCCTGTGGAAATTTCTTTTCACAGGCGGTTTATTAAGTCGACCGCCTATGAAAATACTCCATAAATACTGCATCTTCTCGGCCAGCTCCATTCAGACAGACTTACTGTTCGAAAAAGTAAGCATTTACTGTGGCGGCCGATTTGGAAAATAGGGGGGGGGGAGGTTTTGTTTTTGATTTCCTTGGAGGAGCCAAATAAGGTATGTATATCTCATCCCTAGCTTGCATTTTTTTTTAAGTTTAAATTTAGATTTAAGGCTAAATTAGAGTTTCAATGTGATCTAGAGATGCTCATGGTTCTTGCTATTTTGATCATCAAATTAGCTCAAATTTGTTGCAATATTGATTTAATTGTGTAGATTCACATGATTCTAGTATTATATTTTAAAATTGTAGCTAGAATGTGATGTTTAGCCTTAGGAGGTTTCATCATGCATGAATGAGGATATTTTCTCTAGATCTAGATCTAGGGGAGAGGGAGAGGGAGAGAGAGAGAGTAATGAATTCACATTATTTTGAGTCATAAATTTATGTTAATGTAGATTCAATTGCGTAGACATATTATAATTATAATAATCTTTTTAATTATGATTTTCAAATAAATTATTTAATTAATTAATGTACCTAATTTTGTGGTTGAAGTTAAAGATGGACAGAGCATGGATGTATGATGCGTCAAGACATGGAGAAATATACATCAAAGGACTCTCTATTTTTATTGAAGCCGCAGAGAAGGACGCTTTAATTAAGAAAACAAAGGAAATGTACTGTCCATATTCTGACTGCAAGAACCAGAAATTGTGGGACAAATCAAGTGTAATCAAATCGCACTTGATCTTGAGAGGTTTTGTTGAGAATTACAAATGTTGGTCCAATCACGGCGAACAACGTACAAGCAAATCAAACCAGGACATCGCTGCTGATCAAGTAGATGGTGATGATGAGGGAGCAGTCGGAGCCGACAATGATTTTATGATGGATGATGAACCCAATGTTGATCTGGATGATGATGCTGACTTTGATCTGGAGGAAATGCTGCGCCATGCTGAACCGCATGTTTTAAGGGACACGAGAGGTTTAGATAATTTCGAGGCATTAAAAAAAGGCATCGAACGAACTTTTGTATGAGGAATCGAAGGGCTGTGATAAGGAGTTCACGGTGTTGCATTCGGTCCTTGAACTTCTAAGGTTGAAGGCCAGCAATGGATGGTCCGACAAGAGTTTCTCGGATCTGTTGAGTCTCTTGGCAAACATGCTTCCGAAGCCTAACTCCTTGCCCACCACCACTTATCTGGCGAAGAAGCTTATCTGCCCGTTGTCATTGGATGTGCAAAAAATACACGCGTGTCCGAACCATTGTATCCTGTACCGTAAAGAGTATGAAGCCTTGGATAGATGTCCAGTGTGCAATGCGAGTCGGTACAAGAGGAATGATGATTGCGAGGACGAAGTTGCTTCCGCCAACACGAAGAAGAAGAAAAGTAATGCTGGTCGTGACGAAGAAGACACTTCTTCCAACGCGGAGAAGAAGAGAAGAAGTCCTGCGATGGTGATGTGGTACCTACCAGTGATACCCCGCTTGCAGCGCCTGTACTTGAACCCTAGGGACTCTGAATTGATGCGTTGGCATTTCGATAAGCGCAAGAAGGATGGAACTAAGCTTCGACACCCCACAGATGCTAGGCAATGGAGAAAGTTCGATGCCATGTATCCAGAGTTCGCTGAAGAACCAAGGAATGTAAGGTTCGCATTGAGTACGGACGGAATGAATCCTTTCGGTGACATGAGCACCTCACATAGCACTTGGCTAGTGGTCCTTGCCATCTACAACCTTCCTCCATGGCTATGCATGAAGCGGAAGTACCTTATGCTGTCCACTCTTATCCAAGGACCGAAACAACCAGGCAACGATATAGATGTGTTTCTGGAACCATTGATGGAAGATATGGCGAAACTGTGGAACGAGGGGGTCCGGGTATGGGATGAATTCCGACGACAGTACTTTACACTGAAAGCAATGATTTTTGTTACCATCAATGATTATCCCGCCCTTTTTAACCTATCTGGACAGGTTAAAGGGAAGCAAGGATGTGCAGTGTGCTTGGATGAAACCGCATCTGTGTACCTTCCGTACTCACAGAAGGTAGTGTACACCCGCCACCGGCGGTTCTTACTCAGAACTCACAGATACCGCAATATGAAGAAATATTTTGACAACACGGTTGAGGAAGATACTGGCCCGAAACCTCACAGCGGGGCACGAGTGTTTGAAATGGTCAATAGCATCAAGGTTGTTTTTGGGAAGCCGCCGAAGGGTACAAAGAAGAAGAAAAGTGATACGCCGACCAGCACGCTGTGGAAGAAGATGCCAATTTTCTTTAAGTATTTGCCCTACTGGAAGGACTTGGACGTTCGTCACAGCATCGATGTGATGCACGTTGAGAAGAATGTGTGTGATAGCATCATTGGCCTCTTACTGGACATACCAGGCAAGACAAAGGATGGAATCAAGTCACGTAAGGACTTGGTGCATTTTGAAATTAGGCCAGAGCTACACCCTGAAGACAGACTAAATGGAAAATATTATCTTCCGCCGGCTAGCTACTCTCTGACACCTGAGGAGAAAAAGGCACTGTGCAAGTGCTTACGTGGGGTGAGAGTCCCGACTGACTACTCATCCAACATTAAGAACCTAGTCTCGATGAAAGATTTGAAGCTAATCGGCATGAAGTCTCACGATTGTCATGTGATGATGACGCAGATGCTCCCTATTGCAATAAGGGGTATCAAGCCGAGATACATAAAGGTGGTCATCACACGGTTGTGTCACTTCTTCAACGCAATTACTCAGAAGGTGATCGATGCTGAAAAACTGGGTGCTCTACATAGTTCATTGGTAGAGACTCTGTGCCAAACTTGAGATGTGCTTCCCTCCATCCTTTTTCGATATCATGGTACACCTCTTGGTTCACATTGTGAATGAGATAATTGCGCTGGGCCCCATATTCTTACATCAGATGTATGCGTTTGAGCGGTACATGGGCATTCTGAAGGGCTATGTACAGAATCGTGCTCACCCAAAGGGTTCAATGATCGAGGGCTACAGTACCGAGGAAGTCGTTGAGTGTTGCATCGATTACATAAAAGATTCTAATCCCATTGGTGTACCTGTATCTCGACATGAGGGGAAGTCGTTGAGTGTTGCCGCTCGTATGATTGGATCTTGAAAGAGCACAAGCGTCGCTTCACCACATGGTTCAAGAACCAAAACCTTCCGGACGGTGAATCTCTAGATAAAAAAAATGTTAAAATGTTGGCCTGTGGCCCATCAAGTTTAGTTACGTCATGGCAAGCGTATGACATTAATGGGTACATGTTTTATACCAAAGCAAAAGACAACAAGAGCACGACCCAAAACAGCGGAGTTCGAACAAAAGCCTATGACACAACAGGGGAAAAGGTCACCTACTATGGGTTCGTAGAAGAAATCTGGGAACTCGACTATGGAGTGAATCTACAGATTCCCGTCTTTCGGTGCAAATGGGTCAAACACCCAAATGGCATGGCGGTGGACATCTACGGCTTCACAATTGTCGACCTCAGCATTGTAGGCCACAAAGATGACCCGTGGGTACTCGCTGATCACGTCGCACAAGTTTTGTATATAATCGACCCCGCAAATGAAAAGAAGCACGTAGTTGTTGCCGGAAAACAAAGAATTGTCGGAGTTGAGAATGTGGAGGATGCGGAAGAATACAATCAGTTCGATGACGTGCCGCCTTTTGGAGATCCAGAAAAGATCAAACTTGTAGAAGCAACCCTCGATAGATCTGTGATGCCGAACATGCGTCTGGATGGTGTAGGGAAAACAGTTCAAGGCAAATAGTGCAATGTTATGGGACATATTTTTCTAATGTGATAGAACCCTGAAATTTGTATACAATTAGGATAAGCTTTAATTTGTATTATGGACTTGTATGCATTTAAGATGCTTCAATATGTAATAGATTATTTAAGATGCTATAGTACGTAATAGAACATTTAAGATGCTTTAATATGTAATAGAATAGTATTTCCCAAACTAGCAAAAAAAAAACATTCAACAGGTTCCACAGGCAGTTTACTTAAGGAACCGCCTGTGGAAATGGATTTTCACCGGCGGTTCACCTAAGGAACCACCTGTGAAAATGATCCATTTCCACAGGCGATTCTTTAGGTGAACCGCCTGTGAAAATCCATTTCCACAGGCGGTTCACCTAAGGAACCGCCTATGAAAATGATTTTCACAGGCGATTTCTTAAGTCAACCGCCTGTGGAAATCGTTCCTATTTATATAACCACGCGCGGCCCCAAAAACCCTAGTGCTTTCAGAATACTTCGACCTCGCCGTCAGGCTGTCCGCCTCCCGCGCTCTCCCTTTCCGCCGAGTGCGACTGCGCCGAGGACCCGCCGCCGCTGCCGAGTTCGGAGCACCGTGGAGGAGCCGCCACTGCCGCTGAGTTCGACACCGCCGAGGAGGAGCCGCCGCCACCGCCGTTGCCGCTGAGTTCGATAGCGCCGAGGAGGAGCCGCACCGCCGAGGTCGACAGCGCCGAGGAGGAGCCGCCACCACCGGTGAGTAGTTCCATATCCCCCTCCCGGCCAAGCCATCGTAGTCGGTTCTCCGGCCGGTCGTGTGTCCCCCCCCCCCCTTCTCTGTGATGCTGGCCATCGTGCCGTGGTGCAGCGCCGCCGGTGAGTAGCTTCGTTTCCCCCTCCCGGCCAAGCCGTCGTAGTCGGTTCTCCGGCCGGCCATGTGTCCCCCCCCCCTTCTCTGTGATGCCGACCATTGTGCCAAAGTTTTAGAACCTAACATGTGAGAACTCACACTTGTAATGAATATTTAGTTTGCATTTTCTCTTGCATAAGAACACATACAGAAACAGAATATAGCTTTGAATTCCCATGTCTTTTGTTGATTCTAAATAAAACACGAGTAGACCTACTTCCTGCTGAATCACATCATCACAGAGGTGTAAGATAGTGCCTTTCCCACTATCTAGTTGTTTGTCATACATTGATTGAGTGATTAGGTTTTCCTAAAGGAGTCCACACAGACACAGAGATCAAAGGTCTAGACTTCCAGCGCAACTGAAGCCTCCCCTTCTCATGTGCAACCCCACCTACTGAACAACCCAACCAGCATTCTAGCTTGAGCAATATTACATGCACTCAACTCACAAGACAAAAAACCTTCCATTATTCTTGAAATTTTTAAAAGCTAGATTTCATTTGAGTTGTTATTTCAATGCTAGAACACCATATTCTTCTGTTTCTAATTTCTGAACATAACTCCTACAGATATTCCATTTGATCTTTTGTTTGGTCTAAGTTGCTTGTCTATATCATGGCTATGATAAACATTGTACATGGGAGTACAAACAACACTATAATTGTGAGCCCCGTTTGTTAACTAAACCTGACCATATCACTTATGAATTATAAATTGTTAGACCCTTAACTTGGTTCATCAATTTCACATCTATCCTTATCTTGGAGTATGTAGATGGATTGCCCAAAGATTTAAGTTCTCATTAAAAAATATGCATATGTGAAGGATGGTACAAGGGATAAGTTCAGTGTATATGACATTGTACCAATTCAGAATTCAGTTATCCTTCACCATAGACCATAGTAGACCAATCAGAGCATCTTAGGTACTTTTGGTACAAGGCATATATAAGTTTTCATTTGAATTGTTTTTTGTATGAATGATATACTAACAAATGAAAGTGATTCCCCAATCAATATAGCATGATGCTATAATGGGACAGCCAACATGGTAAGAATAATCGAGTAAGCATATTCTTAGGTAGTTAGCTGCTGAGATCAGGATTCGAGAAGAGGAAGGGTATTTGCATAAGAAGATTCTGAAAGCTGCAAAACTACAACCATAACTGAAAGAAAAAAATTAAGAGGTGAAATCGGATACCTGTTTCTCTTGCTATCTGTCTTGACTTCCACCCCAGCCCACTCGATCCTCCCCTCAGCTATGCGACATACTTGCGCACGGAATCTGCAATCCATCACAGGTTAAAAAAACAAAGAAATCAGCTGAGCTAAGTGTTGGAATGTAATCTGTCAATTCCGTCCATCTTGGCTCTCCTTCCATTCTCGCCCGATAGTATTCTATAAATCGGTAGCTTGAGTATGTTTCTGAGGTAGAAAGCATAGTTGATACCAGGTGTATTAGTAACTAAGTACATGTAGAATAGCCAAAAGTTAAGTGCATAAAGTGCTATTGGAGCTAATCTTTTCTATAAATGGCACCACCCGTCTTGCAAACTTCACGTAGAAGCTTCCTTTCCCGTGTTATAGAGCAAATCCTTGTTCAAAAGCTTAATCTACCACAATGGTGATCACCAGAAGGAAGACCCTCATTCTTTACTTCAGGTTTCTAGACTTTGACACTGCGGCGTTTGAATAATCCAATATTGTCATTCTCTGCTCTCTAATTTCCATGCTTTTCTTGTGTTCTATGATACTCCATTTTGCATTTTACACTACTACTAAATTCCCCTTTTTTCGTACTAGCATACTTGTTAGCTTTTTCTGGACAACAATAATCCAGTGGTCGATTCAGTACTATGGGGCAGAAGAGGACAGTAACCCCGAAGAAACCAGAAGCAACCAGGATGTTGGATGTTGCAACAGAGGTCTCCCCGGCACAGAGGACGCTCGCAATAGAGGCCTCCCCGGCACAGAGGTCGGATAGGGATCCAAGCCCACACCAACCGTCCTCCTCCGACAGCAGCAAAAGCTCGGGCTCGTATCACAGCCCGAGCCCTGTTCCGTGCGAGCGGGAGATCCGTCGTCGGGAAAGTGACAACGAGTACAATCCCGCCGAAGAGGTATTTAGTTGAGTCAATGCATTTCATACTTGTTACATGGAGGAATATCTTCTGTTGATATCAACTCTCATTTATTTTCTCTCTAGAGGGTGAGGGTGCCAAGATCTTCACGTCGATCATCTGCGCCACAACCCACTGCTACATCTGTGCCCGAAACTGCAGGTCCCTCTGGGCCGATGCTGAAACGAAGAAGGGGCAAGCGTAGCAGGAACAAGTTGCCGTCTGGCATTTTTACAATAACACAGGTCGGAGTTGAAGGCCTGCGCCAAATTCCGCAACGGTTGCGGATTCCTTATCAAGGAGTACGTCCCAATCACTGTAACTGATTGGCGATTGGTGTCGGATGAGACGAAGGATTTTCTATGGGCAACATTGCAGAGAACCATCCAATTCCCCTCGGGAACAGAGGAAGCAGCCAAACAGAATGCATTGAAAACTATGGGAAAAAGTCTCCGGGGTTGGAAGAGTGAGCTCAACAAGGAATTCGTGAAGAAGAATCTGGTACCCTTTAATAAATACGGAAAAATTACACCAGAGCAATGGGCAGAGTTTGTTAGGCAGAAGACCACACCTGATGCCATCAAACTGGGTGAATCGTTCAAGCAACTTGCGAAGAAGAATAAGCACCACCATCACCTGGGCACTTCTGGGTACGCCCCCAAAATTCCTGAGTGGAGGAGGCAAGAGGAAGAGGCTGCCCGGGTTGGGAAACCCAACCCTTTAGAAAATTGTGACGAGCGAAGCAGGAACTGGGTCTATGCTCGATCACAACGAACCGAGTCTCGGGACTTAGCCTTCAATAGCCCCGAGACCATGGAGGTGACCCAGACCATCCAAGGGCTTGCTAACGAAGGGTCTATAGAGGCTGACAGGGAGAATGACCTGCTTACCAAAGCCCTGGGGAACAAGGAACACCCGGGTCGCACTCGAGGCATTGGATCAAAAGTGGGCTGGAAGCATGGGTTCCCAAACGATGCGGGCCAGTACAAGACACGAACTAGATATAAGAAGACCCTAGAGGAATAGATACAAGAACAGGTTAAGGTCGAATTCATGAAGATGTGGAATGAAAAGGAGAAGGAAAGGGCGGCATTAATGCTGATAGAGCAACCAACCAGCCCAGGATTTCGGAGCAGCGTCGGGTCCACACATTTCGATAGCCAGAGATATCCTGTGGATGAAATCAAAGAGGCTACCCCTTGCATTCTTCATGTTCCGGTCGGCAAGGTAGACTTCACTGTCGAGGCTGCCACTGGCCAGGCCATTCCAGGCCGTGTGTTTCACAGTCAAGATATTCCGGCCAGTTACGCCAAGGTACAAGTGGACTCGGTGCAACCGATTTTCAGGAAGTACAAGCTCGAAATCAGCGCACCTGAGGGTATTGAGATTCTCGATGAGGCTGTTGGAAACTTCATTTTGTGGCCCAGACGGGATATCATAGTAAGCTGTCCGAAGTCATAATCGCCAGCGTCCCGTCTGTCCCAGGGCCCTGCATCTCTGCCTCAGGCACCGCTGCCCCAGAGCCAACCCACTCCACCTCAGGCACCTCAGCCCCAGAGCCAACCGACTCCGCCTCAGGCACCTCAGCCCCCGTGCCAACCCACTCCGCCTCAGGCACCTTCGCCCCCGCGCCTAGTATCTCCGCCGTAGGCAACTTCGCATCGTGCTTCACCGTCTACAACTCAGGCACCTCCGCCTCTAGCGTCTCTGACTCCGGCGTCTCCGCCTCCTGCACATCCATCACCTGAGCATCGGAGAGTTCCTACAATGATTACCCCGTACGAGAAGATTGAGCTACCTGATCCGATGAAGAGGTGGCTTTTGTCCTCGTCAAAACCAAAGGCATCATCCGCACAGGAATCTCCAATGAAGGGCAATCTCATGAAAGAGATCGTCAAAGCATTAAGTACGTCACAGATAGATTTTGTGCCTACACTGGATGTTCCCGAAAAATATGAGCATGGCAAGCCATTTCTGCCATCATTTCAGCTCCAGGAAGGTCCGTGGGAGATGAGGAAATTCCACGAATGGTACATGAGGGCATGTCACGCGGGCCTCTCCATAATCACTGCTTCTGTCCCCGTTAACGTTTATCTAAGCGGAGACAACTACCTCATGTTGGATTTCAAGGACATGCACGCTGTGTTCCGCCTCGACAAACTTGACATCAATCTCATAAGCGTCTGGTGCCTGTAAGTGCCAACAATCTATCTCTACGTTCATAAGTGTACCAATATATGTTATAGAAGCTAATGACTATTAATTTGTTCTGTAGGATGCAATTTAACGATGCAGATAAGTTAAAGAGGCCTGTCGGATTCCTTGATCCGCAACGAATTTCCCAGCCAAATATGATCGTGAACATAAGGACTGATGACCCTAGGATTAAGGGGAAGAGTAAAAAGGATAAAGCACGGGTCATAAAAGAAGCAACCAAAACAAAAAGGCTCGAAATGTCAACCTACGTAGGAAGGGCTATGCTTGAAATGCAGGACAAGGACTGCATCTTCGCTCCCTACAACTTTAAGTAAGTGTGATACGTTATGAATCTAACATAAGTGTTCAACTTAGTTGATTGATCAAGAATCTAACAGAAGTATTTATGTAGCGATCACTACATTTGTATAATGCTGATGCCGAAGTCGAGCAGACTCGTGGTCCTTGACTCTGCCGATTTCCAACAAAAATCCTACCAAGATTTCATTGATATTATACAGAGGTAAAGGAAGTCTCCCATACTTAAAATTCTTATACATTATTTATGAATTGATAATTACTTGTTGGTATTCGAATAGGGCCTACAAGTGGTACGTAATGAAAGGTGGGATACACGATACGGACAGGCCGGATGCGATGACAGTCCGTACACATTTTCTGTACTAACACAACTTCTAATTCTTGTATTCCACTATTAATGACGAATAGTTTTATTGAACTAACGAATACGTTGCGTTTTTTTAAGTGCCACAAGCAAGGTTTCAATACCGTTCTTTGTGGATACTATGTTTGCGAATTTCTTAGGATAAACGGGAGGTACACAACGAACCCTGAGGACGTAAGTCACCATTGCGCCTGCACATTCTTATTTGGTTATGTTTCCGTTGTTAGTAGTGTTTTAACTCTTTTAGTGTGTTTTCAAACCAGGCAAGGATGATTCAATGTGCGAACCAAGCTCTCACCAATAAAGAAATCCAAAACGTCCAACGTGACATGTGCCGGTTTATTATGCACGAAGTCATCCACAAGAACGGTAGATTCTTTGATCACAGAGGCGAATTAGCTAGCCATCCGAGACTTTGTGTGTGGGACAGCGACTCTTAACTATATAGGCTTGTGATGTTGTAAATACTGTTTTGTAAATATTGTTGTACTTGTGTTAAATGTTGAAATATGTGATGTTATTCATATTGTTATTGAAACTGTGTGAAATCTGGATGGAATAAAATATATTCTATTTATTTTTTTTGAAATAAATACATACCACAGGCGGTTCTCCTACGGAACCGCCTGTGCAAATCTTTATATCACAGGCGGCAGCTAATGTGGACCCCGCCTGTGGAAATCCATTTCCACAGGCGGTTGTCTTAACGAACCGCCTGTGGAAATCCATTTCCACAGGCGGTTGTCTTAACGAATTTTCACAGGCGGTTCGTTAAGATAACCGCCTGTGGAAATCCATTTCCATAGGCCGTCACTTTTGTGCCGTTGATTTCCACAGGCCTTCTGTCAGAGGCGGGTGCGCCAAACGCCTGTGAAAAGGCTTTTCCACCCGCCTGTACAGTATCATTTTGTAGTAGTGATTAGCAGTGATCTACACTCGACCTCCCTAATGGATCAACAACAATGACACTATCAACTTAAATTGATACTCTCTGGAGCTTAACAATTTTCAAACCAAAGGGGCTCAATATCTCCAAACAGCTAACCAACTGATTGGCACTGAGTTAAACAAGTTTACTACAAGGTTCATAATAGTGCTCCACTACAGGAGCATCCAAAAGCACTAACTTGAACAATGTTGCATTATTGCTTTTGGGATTTAACATCAACGGCATATTGGCACTCATAACTCCTAGCATAGCAGTTATACAGTCACAAAGCAAAAACAGAGTGACAAATGCAGCAAAATAACAATATCTGGGCAACATATCAGCACGTTTTTCACAATGTATATACACAAGCAGAACAGCAAATAAACACATGCGCACAGAACAAAATACGATGCCATTGTTACTGCATTTTGCAGAACTAGTCGACAAATTGTGCTATTAGCCTAGAAACGTTCCTAAGTGTAGGAAAACTCTGGCCCCGAAAGCTTCCAGACCACCATCTAGAATCACGTGTACACTCATCGTCCTCCCCTTAATAGAATCGCAGCAACGGTACCCGAAAATCTAACAAAAGCAATCGCTAATGGACTGTTGATGCGAAAAGTTACCACTCCAACACAGTATAATACCCAGTTTTAAAGGAATAAAATGGGGCACAACATATATATATCAGGATCAAATTTCATACATACGTTTACAACATCAGTATATCATCATAGTGTCAATAATATAATAACGTATTTAACTTATTACAAAGGGACCGGAGGGTCTAAAAGAAAATACAGCGGAACAAGAGAGCTTCAGCACCAGCGTGTCTTTCATCTTCCACAGGTGTTAACCGGTGGCACACCAGCCTAAAACAGCAACGCCGGATCGAAATCGTCTTCGTCGAAGGAAGCAGCTTCATTAATGGCTTCTGAATAGCAGTAAAATACAAGAGAAGGGACAACAGGTGTGTGCACAAAATTGTACTCCGCAAGTTAAGGGAATACATATTATGGGGCTTAAGTCAAGAAAAGGTTAGATACGGTTAACTGCACTAAGCAAACTTTAACCTAATGACTCCAACAATAGACATCCTATTTACTAAGTGTAAAGACACCACTATAACAAAAGAATTGACTCATCAGATTTCATCCGACTACCAAAACTCACCAGGTAATTTTATTACTGGGCTACACAACCAACCATACCAAGCCCTAATCTCATCTAATTATGAAGAAGTCCAAGCAGCTCTGGACCATGAGCACGGCTGATCTGATCAGTTTGATACTCTGTGGAGTTTGCATAGCTTTCCTCACGAGTCTGTGTTGCTTCACACTTCCGAGGTGTGGAGTCGGGATCTCACTACAACACCTTTATAAAGCTCCCGCCGATCCGTAGGCACCGACTGAGGTTTCACCGCTAACAAACGATTCCATCGCTGCAGAAGCCCCCTCTTTTGCCACTCAGCCACCCATTGGTGCCCAAAAATCAGAGGGGTGGCTAATTATTTGGCTAGGCCATACCCATAAAAACCTCGTGGTTGTGCGGTTTAGCCGGGTTACATGCTTCAAGAACCGATCCTTAGGATCCCACACAAGAACAACCACAAACCAACTGTGCATTACCCGCATTAGTGCATTCCCGCACCATTATCATACTAACATTCCGTTGAGATCCCTATACCATGTTACTACAAAATTAACATACCCAATTCTTATTGCATAATTATTTGTCAAGATTAACCTATCCTCAACTATGACAGCACTATCATATCTACCCATAATTAATCATGACTCAACAATGGCGACAAGAAATAATCATACAAAAGCTAGTAAACCCTAACATGGGATTCCAATTTTGACAAGCACGCTAAGAAGGATAAATAACTACACACGAATCCTAAACAAGGAGCAAGATGTTCAAGGGCACTTGCCTTCAGTTGAGGGTTGCTCGAAGTCTTCAAAAACTTGATTCCCGAACTGACCACTTCCTAACGGCGAACCAAAAAAAACACACACAAGGGAAACTGTAGTTAGGCAAAAAGAACTCATGCTCCTCGAGCACTTTCAGGCACCCTTCAACGGTGGTTATTTCGGAATATAACAAAATCGGTGATGCATTGCTACTAGCTCTAATAGTGATATCCTCACTAATTTCTCCCCTTGAACGTATGTTAAAAAAGATAGATAGCTTTACAAAATTCCTTCCATCTAGAGTGGATTGCACCAAAGGTACAATACCACATATCACAGGGATTTCCTCTTTGAGCCATAGGATCAGTTTCAACACCTACATGATAGGATAATATGAATTGAGCCTAATGTACTATAAACTCAATTAAATTGTTGTGTCCTAATGAGTGTTACTATGAGCCTAACAATGAGGGAGAAAAAGAAAAGAAGTTACTATAATCGGTCTCGATCGTGGCTAGTGGGGGAACGTCGATGGGGGAACGCCTGAAGGGTAGTGTATGCCTAGTGCGTGAGCCGATGGAGGAGTTGTCAGGATCCATCCAAGTCCACGATGACAACGCCAATGGCCCCTGCCGCTAGCTTGATCCATCGCCCTAACCCTAGCGGGTAGAGGGAGGCGCGGTCATACGTCAGACTATGGTGGAGAGGGAGGATGGTGGCAGCGTCGGTGGTGAGTGCGAATGGCAGCGACGATGGGAGGAGGAGGCGAGTGGACGTGAGCAGAGATGAGAGTGGTCGAGAGAGAGAAATGGGCGGATAAGAGTGGTTGAGCAAATAGGAGTGGTCGGCGAAGAAATTAGTGACGAGTGATAAGGATACCCGCCACTAATGAGTCGGTCATTAGTGACAGTAACAACTATGACCCGTCACTAATTATTTTAATATTAGTGATGGGTCTTTTAACGATCCGTCAGTAATGAGTAGGCTACATTTAGTGATGTGTGCCCCATATACCTATCACTAAAAAGTAAATTATTAGTGACGGACATTAATATGACACATCACTAATATCTTTAGTTACGGGTCATTCGCTAGTCGTCACTAATGAGGGTTCATTAGTGATTGGTCTTGGCTGGATTCCAGTACAAGCCATTAGTGACGGGTCGGCACTGGACCTATTACTAATAGTGCACTAGTGACAGGTACTGAGAAGCTGTCACTAATGATATATCTCCTTTGATGATTTCTTATTAGTGAGTTCACCTGCTGATATTGTTACATTTTTTTCATACGGTTTCCTCTTCTGTGCCTCCAGTTTTCCTTCTAAAATCCCTTGTTAAATTATTTCAGAACTGAACAAAATTGAAGTTGAATATACTTTGGCATTAGGAAACTGGAGAACCGTTGCTTCTACCCTTATTTGGTTGCATCGTATATGCTTGCTCCTTGTGCATGTAGATGTGAAAGGTAAGAGACATTCAGAATCTGATGCTTTTGCTGATTTGAAGAATGCATATGTGCAACAGTCTGCAATGGCATACCATCTGAGATGGCTTTTAGTCTACTATCCGCTACTTCAAGCAATCAATGTGTCTTTCACTCTGAGATATCAAGGATGTGTGTAGATGAATAAGCTTCTAATGCAACCTTTGGAGCTGATACGTGCAATCTTTAAAACAGGGATTTAGTCTTTCTGATCTACAAACAGATTTGTGAGGTAGTGTTGTATCTTTAAAGTTCTTATCATGTACAGCCTTTCCAGTAATCAATTCGTCCAGATTATTTAAAAGCATGCATTATTGAAAGTTTCGGTTAGCGCTGTAACATTATCAAATTTATTTTGTTTAATTTTCCTATTGTTTGCAGATTGTATTGCTGATATGTTACCTTGAGCATGTCATGCTATTTGTATTTAACATGGTGGCTACAAGTGTATCGGTATTGGGCCCACTGCCTATACCGGATTGGTTTAAAGAAAATAAAGTATAGTGCACTGTCGGTTGAAAACCCTCAAAATTTTCAATAAACTGAATCTAGCTCTAGAAGTAGAAAGCCCCCCGTGGATTGATAATATATGTGATGGTTGTCGTATAGTACTAATTTGTGTTCCAAAGACAAAAGAATGGTAAATTTCTTAGAACATCAGTTCAATCAAATAGATTATCACGTAGATGTAAAATTATGTTCTTCTGTATGTTCGCATCGAGGTTTGTTTTATTAAACTCATGCATGCATGGAATGATCAACAACTATAACCAACGATTTGCATTATGAGTGTTCTCAATGGCATTGTGGTTTACATTAAGCAATTGGCCATCTAGTTATGTACTTTTTTTCATAATTACAATAATATATAATGCACTTATAGGATGGGCACGAACTAAGAAAGAAGTTCTTGCTTGATCTTACTATAAAAACTATTTTAGGAGACACCTAAAGTGTATTTTCACAGATGGTTCATTTGAAAAACAGTCTGCGTAGTTAGCGGTGGTCTGCTGTGGTTATGGACCGTCCGTGAAAATATATTTTTACAGACGGTTGCTTACAGAACCGCCTCTAAAAATGTGATGATTATCACATACGGTTAATATAAGGAATAGCCTGTGTAAAAGGTTATTTCCACATGCGGTTTTTTATGTGAACCGCATATGAAAATGGGTTATTTCCACAAGCGGTTCACATAATGAACTGCCTGTCAAAATGAGTGACCGGTTATTTTAAAAAAATTATAACTTTTTTATATGAATTCGGAGTAGGTCAAACTTTATATGAAAATTGTACCACTCGACGAGACTACAACTTTGTAGTTGAAAAGTTATTCATTTGAAGTCATTTATATGTCCAAATAATTATTTGAAGTTTTAAACAATTATTTGAGCATCTAAATGACTTCAAATGAACAACTTTTCAACTACAAAGTTGTAGATCTCGTCGAGGGCTACAATTTTTATATAGATTTTGTGCTCATCCGACTTAATATGAAAAAGATATGAATTGTTTAAGCTACATTTCTACTCATTTCTACAGTAGAAATGATAAGGAACCGCCTGTAGAAATAAGTGACAATGTTCCTAAAAAAATTATATCTTTTTCATACTAAGCCAGATGAACACAAAATCTATATGAAAATTGTAGCCCTCGACGAGATCTACAATTTTGTAGTTGAAAAGTTTTTCATTTGAACTCATTTAGATGCTCAAATAATGGTTTGAAGTTTCAGATAGAAGATATCAAAAGGATTGTATATGGCGTTAGTATCACTAGTAGTTCTCTGGTGGGATGGTAAGGAAGATTTGCGCGAGCTGAGGGGTCCCGGGTTCGAGTGCTAAGAACCGCACTCGCGCGTATTTCGTACAAAAAATCGCGTGACTTGTGACTTGCGACCGTGGGGGTGCATGGTCAGTTAAAAAAATTGTTTTTTTGAATAAAAAAATATTGATTCGGGGACCAATTATTACATATGGTCTGCTTAAGAATCCATCTGTGAAAATTGATTTCTATAGGTGGTTCGTTGAAGGAACCGCCTGTTGAAATCGGTTTCTACAGGCGGCCCGCTTAAAGAACCGCCTGTGGAAACCTATTTTCACAAGCGGTTCTTTAAGTGAACCATTTGTGGTAATAGATTTTCACAGGCGGCTCGTTTACGTCTATGGAAATCGTCCATTTCTGTAGGCCTTTGATTACAGTGGATGCGCTAAATTTCTGTAAAAATGAGTTATCAACCATCTCTAAAATTAGTTTTTTAGTAGTGCATGTTGAAATACAATATGAATGAATCTGAAGACAATATCTGTGAAGTTGTACGAGAATTTATTAAACGTATTAGATAGTGCATAGTTTAGAATGAGAGATTAGTTGCACTATTATTTTTCTCGTGACTATTGTACCATTTATTTTTCTCCTTTACATATTTTAAAATCATCTAAGCATATGTTAGCTTAAAAAAATGCATAATCACATCGGTTATTTGACCTCAGTTATATACAATTGTAATAGGTGATCGTAAACTTCTATATCATAGTTTGTTTAAATAATATAATATGTGACCGTAAACTTCTATACCGTAGTTTGCTTAAAATTTTGACTCTCGTTGTAATGTTACTGATTTCATGTGCATGCTCTCGTCGTAATATTATTAATTACATGTGTGTTACACATGTACCCTTAGTAGTATTTACAAAAATTAGCACTCCATTGATTAGGCACAGCTGATACACTGCTGTTCATTGTTTATCCAACATTGTAGTTCCCTTTTGGCCACTGCAAATTTTTCTTACGTAATTATCCCTTATATGCTTCTATTGTCCCACTTATATGTGGGTCTGATCCACATGTCAACACAATTATGATTTAGCACAATTGCAAATAAGGAAATATCTCAAAACGGATTTGTGCTACAAGCATGCCATAGTTACCAAGATATGCTTATGTAGTGTAGGCAAGAATACACAGTGTACAGGTCACCCCCAATTGTTTAAGTTTGTCGTCACTACAGTCAACCAAATAATTGCCTTAATTACCATGCGGATTTTTTAACCCAAGAACAGTTTAGAATTCCTGTAGCCACAAGAATGGACCTGAGATTAAAGACCCATGCTCGGTGTTCATGAACATGTTTGAGATTAGATTCCATATTGGAAAGATAAGTTTTCTAGTTGAGGCTCTCACCATGGAACGGTTCTTTCTGAGGTCAGCATGTTCTCATTGTCCTTTCTTATGGGAGATGATTACCAGACGTACACCATCCATTTATTTTGAGGGCACTATTGCAGAACAGGTGATCAGTGTTGGTTCAAAAACGTGATCAGTGTTGGTTTATAAACCGACACTGATTAATTGGCAGTAATAGTTAGTGACTATCAGTGTCGGGTATGGAACCGGCATTGAAAATCACTATCAGTGCCGGTTCTAGATGAGAACCGGCACTGATAGTGCACCTATCAGTGCCGATTAGTATTACCAATAGGCACTGATATGGGTGCTATCAGTGCCGGTTGTTTGTTATCAACCGGTACGGATAGGTGTTTCCCGCCTTTTTTTTAAACGTGGCGGTTGCCGCTAGTACAGTGTCATTTTCAAATTTTGGACGTTGCCAAAAATAGACACGCATACATATCAAGTTTTATCACAGCATAATACTCAAGCACATATAAATTTTATTTATAAAATATCAAGTCTCGTTACAATATATATACACCGCATACTTATCAAGTTTCATTACAATAATCTTATGGAGTTTAAGATTTCTTGTGAACCGATGGGTCTAAACTCTGCCCTTTTTTATGGGTTGAAGGTAACAAGAAAGACGATCCAATTTCATGGAACTCGCCGGTTGGATTGATGATTTTGTCATTGATAAACCCGACAAGTTGTTCTTGAAGTGCGTTGATTTTATGAGGCATGAGACGTTCTTTGGACAGCTCGAGGATCTGCAATTTCAAGAATTGAATAAATCAATACATATGATTTTGGCGTATCGAACCTGAAAAAAATTAGTCATCAATGTGTATACCGCCTACCTCAGGATATTCCGGCAGGATCGAATCCTCTGTGTTGAAGCTGTGCATGAATTCCATTACATAAAAACCACATAAATTATTGCCCGGACCCTGCTTCCTACAAGGAAAGCCATATCGGACTGTCCATTCTTTCGTGTATGACCTGTATCTAATGCTCTTCTTGGTGTATCGCGGGTACACTCTATATGTGTGTGATTGTTACCGTAAGTAGACTTAGATTCAATCAAATCAAATATTACAAGAGTAGTAACGAAATTGTCGGTTTTTTACTTTTGTAGCAAGTCAATGACAGGTTGGTAGGTTTCTTTCGGATTATTTTGTGAGTCGAAAATAAAGATCTTGCTAATATCTGACTGGATGATAAGGAGGATCCAGTAAAAACTGTACATAGGTCACTATAGGTTAGTTGGTCCTAATTTCTAACGATGTATTGCTCAAAAAGAGTAGAAACATGTACCCCTAGTGGTAGGGTAAAACTATGTATTTCTTCAATTGTAGCTCCAGAAGACACTTCAATACATAGTCCTCGGGTTTTTTTTAGGACGGTAGATTTCATCATTGTCGGGTTGATAAGATATGGGTCGATGAATCCCACATGCATGATGCACTCCTTCCTACATCTTTCTACCTTCATTCTACACAAGGAATAAGTTAAGAGATTCAATACAATGGTACAGAAATGTATATTGTGAATTATACGTATACGACACTTACAGAGTCCAACAACTCAAGATAGACACGTCGAGGGTATCATGCTGGTACAGTCGATACATTTCCTCTAAGAATATAAAAATATTGCCATCCCTGTGGAGGAGATCTTGTTCCTTGACTCTGGCCTCGAAACTTTCCCTACCCTCCTTTGACTCATTCATGTACCACGCATGAAATTTCCGAAGTTGATATGTCAGTTTGGCCCACTCGTCCAGCGCGACCAACAGTTTGCCCAGCTTAAATTGCCATCTCTTGGCTGCTTTGGGTGCCACGGACTCGTTAAAAAATTGCTCTCTTGTCATATTGGCATCCTTAAGGAATCTTTCTAGTTATTGTTCTTCCCGTACCTGGTCGATAGAAGCCTGCCTCAAGGATTTCTTTGCTTTGATACGCTCATAGTCTGATTGACGCTTAGCCATAGCAGGTTTGCTCAGCGTCAAGAGAAACTTTTTCGTTTCCGCAGTGAGTGGTTTTTTCTTCTCAGGTTCTCGCTTTTTAAAAAATTTCTCGACTTCGGCGTTCACTATCGCTCTGTTTTCCTCTGCAGTTCTTTCATAAGGCAACTTCTCAGGTGCTGCCACCTTCTTAGACTGAGAGCGTGTTGTCAACTTCGGAGGAGTTGGCAATTTTGGTGGCACTGTTGCTGACTTTGAAGGAGCCGACTCTCTTGGAGGCACTGGTGCTGACTTCAGAGGGGGAGGTGTTGGCTCCCTTGGTGGCACTATTGATGACTTTGGAGGGGGGGGGGGAGTTGGCTCTCTTATTGGCAACTTGCGTGGGGGAGGAGTCAGCTCCCTTCTCGGTGATGGTGGCAGTAGCGGCGACAGTGGAGGAGTTGGATCTCTTCCTGGTGACGGTGGCACTGGCGCCGACCGTGGAGGAGTTGGATCTCTTCTGTGTGCTGGGTCTGACTTCGCATTAGATGACTCGTCTGTCTCATCTTCAAACAATATGTAGTGCTTGTGCCACAAAACGAAGCCACCCACGTTTGATCCGAGACTCTTGGAACCCGTCTCTCCGGGGTAATCCATATCAAGCTTACAGTACGGCTTTCGCACGGAGTCCACGTGGACCTTAGCGTATCCCCGTGGTATCGGGAGATCGTTCAAGAGAGCCTCTTCGACGCATTGGTCGACCTGCCCCAAAGCCACCGTGATGGTAATGTTCATAGTGGGCACGACAAGCTTGCACACCTTGCTTTCTGTGATATCGTCCACGGGGAAACGGGCTAATTCTTCTTCTCCAAACCCCACGGACGCGCAGCTGCTCCGACGACCACAAGGGCTCACAACATTGTCATCGCCTTACTGCTGCCTGATTCCTTGCTGAAATGATTCTTTGATTTCTCTGATTTTGGCGTCTGTCATCTGACGCTCTTGCACAAGTTCTTGTCACACTACAGCCAGTAGGTCTTCCAGCTCTTCTCTCCTTCTCTTCCGACTCCTATAACTTTCGGTGGATTCTGGGAATCCCTCTTTCCAGGACACCACACCCTTGCCTCTGGTGCGACCTGAGTGCTCCTTTGTTCCTAGTGCCAAGGTTAGCTGGTCGTTCTCCCTATCTGGCCTGAAAGAGCCTTGGGAAGACTGGGTGTGGGCATCTGCAATTCTCTGCATCACTTGTTGCTTTTGAAGTTCAGACTGCCATCTGCCACCAAGGTCACCCCTCTTGCGTATAGATAGTGCTTCGCTTGTTCAATTCAGGGGGCCATCTGAGGTGTGGCACCACTGCGGGTTACCTGTTCTTCCATCTCATCCCACTCGTCGTATTTCCTCACATACCCACGCGAGCCAGTTCTATAGGGGTACACGTTCTTCTGGGAGTTGTGCTTCCTCTGAACGCTTGTGCTCTATGAAATTGTTCCAGAATGGTTTTACCGTCGGATTACGGTCCCATTTTGGTGTCCGGCCCACCAAGCCATAATTTCTCCATAGCTTACCCTTGAAATTCTTGAACGCGATGGACATTGTTGATAGGGCACGACTCTTCGCTTTGGCCATGCTGCATCCTTCCGGGAACTCAAACTTTGCCAACAACTTGCCCCACATAAGATCCTTGATGTTTTCGAGAACTACCCACACATCATCCCGTCTGCCTCTCCAAGTTCTGTATCTGACTGCGACATGGTCCCTCACCAGACACCCGATTGCTGTCTTGTACGGGCCCAGAATAACTTTTGGTCTCGTGGGCTCCCCGACTGCATTGACCTCCGCGATGATGAAACGTCCCTTAGGCATCCTGTTGGGACCTCGTCCACTCCTCTCTTCTCCAGTCATCTCGTCACCACCCGGAGCATCAGCATCAGGGTCGATCTGACCCTCCGGTTCATCACCTTCGGCCGTGCCCTACGCAGCCTCAGCGGCTGTCTCTAACTCAAACTGTTCCATGTTTAAGTACAACCTCTGGCTACCGCCCCATGTCTGGTCCGGCTCCATGTTTGTAGGCTCATCATGTACTGAGGCTGGAGTCGGACCTGAGGGACCTTGTATCGGAGGGGGGACGGGACGGGGTCGTGCACGGCGGTTGGATTTCGTACGTGTCATTCCTACATCAACATTTTAGACATAAGAAGCACTTGATTTAGAGATAATCTAAAACCGAATACTCACTACTACAAAAACTATTTTTTAAGACACTTAGAATAATTTTCTACAGGCGGTTTATTTGAACAACCGCCTGAACAATTGGCGAGGGCCTCCTGCAGTTACGGACCGCCTGTGGAAATATATTTTCACAGGTGGTTCCTTATGTGAACCGCCTGTGTTATACCGCTTGTGATAACACAGGCGGTTCACATAAGGAACCGCCTGTAAAAATGGTCATTTCCACAGGCGGTTCCTTATATGAACCGCCTCTGGAAATGACCATCCATTAAAAAATTCATAACTTTTGTACATGAAGTCGGATGAGGAAAAAATCTATATGAAAATTGTGGCTCTCGATAAGATCTAAAATTTTGTACTTAAAAGTTTTTTTATTTGAAGTCATTTAGATATCTAAATAATCATTTGAAGTTTCAAATAATTATTTGGGCATCTAAATGACTTCAAATGAAAACCTTTTCAACTACAAAGTTGTAGATCTCATCAAGGGATACAATTTTCATATAAATTTTATCCTCATCCGACCTTACATAAAAAAATTATGAATTTTTAAAGATAAGCTGTTACATATTTTTACATGCGGTTCCTTATGTGAACCGCCTGTAAAAATGACCATATTTTTATGTGAAAATGGATGATAGCTTATTTTTAAAAATTCATAATTATTTCAAACAAAGTCGGATGAGGATAAAGCTTATATGAAAATTATAGCCCTCGACGAGATCTACAACTTTGTAGTTGAAACGTTTTTCATTTGAGGTCATTTAGATGCCCAAATAATCATTTAAAGTTTCGGATTGTAGATATCAAAAGAATTACATATGCTCAATGTTCAGTTGTCGTTCTCTGGTATGATGGTGGGGAGGGATCACGCGACCCGATAGGTTTCGAGTTCGAGTGCCAAAAACTACGTAGCGCGCGTATTTCGCGCGAAAAAACGCGTGACTTGCGACGTCGCGAGCTAGTCGGTCAAAATTTTTTTTTTGCTTTTTTTCGGTTCAAAAAATATCGATTGAGTGACCGACTATCACAGGCGGTCCGTTTAAGGAATAGCATGTGGAAATCAATTTCCACAGGCGGTCCGCTTAAGGAACCACCTGTGGAAACCTATTTTCACAGACGGTTTCTTAAGTGAACCGCCTGTGATAATAGATTTCCACAGGCGGTCACTTTTGCGCCTGTGAAAATTATTTATTTCTACAAGCCTTCGATCACAGGCGGATGCATTAAACGCCTGTAAAAATGAGTTATCACCCGCCTCTAAAAATAATTTTTGTAGTAGTGGCTATACTGGAACATAGAAGAAATAAGAAGAAAGGGACGTAAAATACAAGGACATAAGGCACACAAAAATACAAAAATACAGCATATGATCAGGTCCATAAGTATAACATACACTCATGAAATGCCTGGGGTCCACACATAATCTTTTCATTTTCGCAGACACTCATGAAATGCCTGGGGTCTTTGGTCAACAAAGGTGAAAATAAAGGCCGGCATGGTAGATGCCCATGCCATTGCCACCTGCAACCAGGGTTCACGTTACCGACCGGAGGTCGGTTACCGACCTCCGGCGGTAATCGAAAAACCGCGGTAACCACGATTACCGGTCAAAAATTCAAAATTCGGAGAAAATTCATTCGGCAAATTTTGAATTTTTGCGAAAAAATCGTGTTTTTGCCCTCTCGGTAACCGCTCGGTTTTGATCGGTTACCGAGCGGTTTGGGTCGGTTACCGAGCGATTTTCTCGCATTTTGATTTGGTCGGTTACCGAGCGGTTTGGGTCGGTAACCGCTCGGTTTTCTCGATTTATCGAGCAGTTTTATCGAATTTCAGCGCAGTTCAACAAAAAACCTAAAAAAGGGTTCAAACTTGTAAAATCAATAACTAATTCATTTGAGCTTCAAATCAAGTGAAACAAATTTTGTTGGCTTCCTTGTAACATGATCTACATGATAAAAGTATTTATACTCATAAAAAGTTCAAAATTTTCTATGAGAAATTTTATTTGTTAAACCAAGTTAAATGCATAGTTTACTCTTTGCTAATCCAAAAATCATGAAACTAATTTTTTTAGTCTTCTTACATGATCCTATATCTTTTAAAAATATATGAACTCATGAATTAGTTATTGTAACATGCATGATTGTGTAAATGTGTTGCAACTAGATTAATTCATAACTGACCCATCACACCTCAAAAATTAGTGAAACCACTTTCATTAGCTTATTTATATTATGATTTACGTAGAAAAAATAATAGTAGATATGAAAATTTTAATTACAGTGCTGTTTCTTAACATATTCACTTTATGCTTGTGAACTTTGTAAAAATCATAGAGAATTTAATAAAACTCTAAATAAAGTGAAATCAATTTTAAAGATTCTCTTAAAATACGTTTTATACAAGAAAAATATGTGTTTGCATGTTACAATTTTCCTTAACGTGAGTTAATAATTGAGTCGCACGCTTCAATTTTTTTCATTTTTTTCAAACTTTCTCCCTATAGAATATGATGCAAACGATATTATTTTTGAAAAAAGTTTTCACAGAAGGTCTTAGAATTGTGTCTAGTTTTTTTTTTAAGATTTGTTTTTGAAATTTTTTTGAATTTTTGAATTTTTTGAATTTTTTAAATTCAAATTTCGGTTACCGTTCGGTTTCTGAAACCGGACCGGACCGGAAAGGTCGGTAACCGCGATCTTTGGGCGGTTACCGATGGTTTTTTAACCCTGCCTGCAACTAGTTTCATCACGTCGTGGCCTTCAGGTGGGCCCTCCCGACTCTGTGTAACTGTGTTGACTGGTTGGTCCAGGAGACCCTGAATCTGATGGGAGGGGAGAGCAGGAGTGTTGGAGCAAGCAGAAAAATGGAGGGAGAGCCCAGCTGCAGAGTGGCGGTGATCCATTCCCAGCATCCAATGCTAGGTGCTCACCGTACACTCCTAGACCGAACAAGCCAAGACTCCAAGCTCCATGGTTAACTGTCCTTTGCAGTACTAATACGGGAACACTACAGGATGAAGACAAACAGTGTAGTTTTCAGCTCATTCTCCGCTCATGCCGGAGGGGGGAAGCAGATGCACCAAACACAAATTGAGCAGTAGTACTAGGTATCAGGTACCAGCTGTCAAGTACCACTACCAAGAAATGGAAGTAACATGAAAGGTAAAGAGACCTTGATTACTACAGCTCGCAAGGCCTAGATACATGAGTAGGGATTCAGGAAAATTGGCACGAAAACTTCTGCATTCAGAGGAAAAAGATTCATCCAGGGCCTGATGAGTGAGTACACATGAGTGACCTGGGAACATTTATGCTCCTATTTACAGAAATCAATAACAAAACTATATTCAAAGCTATATATACAAAGCTATATATTCAAATGAAAGACACATATTAGAATCAATGACAAAGCTATATATACAAAGCTAGTCCAATTATTGAAAAACGTTCAACCAGACATGACTCAATCACCAGAGTGAAACAACGAGGTAAGTATATCTACTTCAAAGAAAGAAAGGGTAACGAGAGATCATCAAATGATTGCCAAAGTGGCAGCACATATGCATAATGCGTTCTTGGAACTTAGGGAGCATCTATGCCATACTTTTGATCTATTCGGAGTCAGAAATGCAACGAAGCAATTTCCAAATGTTTAAATTAATTTAACCTACCAAAAATACATCTTGTTTGATCTGTGTCTACATATTGCACTTGCAAAATCTGTCAATCCGGAGAAGTGCGAGACTCTAGATCCTTGTGTTCTCACTGTTGCGGGATGCATAGGTGCATGCGCGCGCATGGGCATGACTCACTTCACTGCGAAATGCAAGAATGAGGCCAAACCTCCGCATTGATGGTTCCCCTGCTTGAGCTAAGCAATGCTGAATAAATTCCATAACATAACTTAGAATATCTTGAAACAGTTCAACGAAGTGCTAATCCTTTAGCATGAACGGTTGGGCACTTTATATCACACACACACACACACAGAACTGAACATTTGTATCTAAGCCATCACCTGCATAGCATGATTCCTTCTCATCTTGTATTTTTGTATTGAAATGACATAATCATCATTTGTTCCATGCATGTAATGCCTTGATCATAATAAACATGTTATTTTCTAAAGAATGTAATGTCTTATTGGATTGTCCTACGCCTGTGCAAACCAATGGCGAAATGGCCATTATTTGTCATTAGCAATACATGGGCTTTTTAGCACTCTTTTTATTTTTTCCCTTTCGCAAGTTGAATTATTACCTTCTCCCACGCGTGTGGATTAGTTTCAAAAGAAGGAAAGCAGGCATGTGGAGGATCGAAGCCGTGCATCATCCCTAAAGTGTGGTTGATGCGACATCCTACCATTGCCAACAGCAATCCTCAGCCCACTACCTCAGCAGCAATTACATAAACAACCACATTAACATACTACCACACAATATTCATTGCTCACTATGGAGCATTCCTATTTCTGATCTTGTTAAGGTCCAACACTTACTTAATGACTAGAACCAAGGTGCCAATGCGTTGCCACAAGGTACTATAACATCTCGAAATAAATAGCAACACAAGAGGAGCGGTTGCATTCATTTGAACATAACAGGGTACTATAAATCTTGCATTTCAATATCAACATTAACGTTGGCAAGCAGGAGAGGTTGGTGGGAAGAGAAGACCGACCGTTGGGCTTGAAGGGGATGGAGGAGAGCAGGAGAGGTGGTCCTCACTGTCGGTGTTAGGTGCGGCGGCGGCTCCTCCTCCGTGGGGGGTGACGGCGGCGAGGGCTCCGAGAACGAATTGGCGTCGAGAGGAGGCGGCGGCGCATCGGGGCGGCGTCCGGAGGAGGCGGCGATGGGAGGAGGCGGCGACGCATCGGGGCGGCGTCGGGAGGAGGTGGCGGCACGTCGGGGTGGCGTCGGGAGGAGGCGGCGGCGCGTCGGGACTCGGGTGACTGAAGCGAACGAGGAAGGCAGCACTAAGGTGAATAGAGGAACGAGAATGCAGCTAAGTGTTGGAGATAAATATAGGAGACGTATTAGTGCCGGTTCTATTTTCTAACCGGCACTGATACTAGTATCAGTGCCGATTCTAGTTAGTAACCGGTACTGATACTAGTATCAGTGCCGATTATATTTACAACCGGCACTGATAGTTGAAGTATCAGTGCTGGTTATATGTACAATCGGCACTGATAGTTGAAGTATCAGTGCCGGTTACTACATAGAACCGGCACTGATACAAGTTTTCCTAGCAAATTAATTCTTATAATGTGCTTTGTTTGACAAAATAAATGCTTTAATGTGCTTTGTTGCATATAAAATTAGTTTTAATTCTAGAAAATTGCAAATAAATTTTATAAAATCTTTTTAACTTGTTTTATGTTGAAAAATAATTCTAGAAAATTTCAATATGCACTCGATATAAATTAAAGCATATTATTACATCACCCATACATGTCCTTGATACAAAATAAAGCTTAACCTAAATATTATACAAATTTCACCAAATACATGAAAGCTTCTTTCACTGAACGATTAATGCTTCGTTATGGTCGCGGCGTATGTAGATAGCTTCCGCAGTGTCATCAATGAGAGGCAGTTCGACATTCTCTCCAAAAGGAGGCAGGTCTTCGAATTTGTCGCAGTCTTCGTCGTTGACAACATCCTCAACATCGACGATTTTTCTTTTTCCTTGAAGAACCACGTGACGCTCCTCCTTGTTAGCTGGGTACGGGTCCTTTACATAGAAGACTTGTGCAACATCGTTGGCAAGCACGAATGGTTGTTCTCTGTATCCGATGAGTTTGAGGTCCACAGTAGTCATACCGTACTTGTCGACCTTGACTCCCCCTGGGAGTTTGACCCATTGGCACCGAAACAGAGGGACCATCAACTCACCATATTCAAGTTTCCAAATCTCCTCTATGAATCCATAGTAGGTCTCCCTGATAGGTTACCAAGAGCAGGCCAATCTGAAATCGTCACGAACAGCATCGCGCGCAGGGTGAAATTCTCGCGTCTGTACTCATCCCATACCCGTACGCCATCTTTCCACAGTACAAGAAGATCTTGCACCAATGGTTTGAGGTACACATCGATATCATTGCCTGGTTGATTCGGCCCACTAATCAGCAAAGGCATCATAAGGTACTTCCGCTTCATGCACATCCAAGGTGGAAGGTTGTAGATACAGAGAGTCACAGGCCAAGTGCTATGAGTACTTCTCGTGATGCCGAAAGGATTCATCCCATCCGTGCTCAATCCGAACCTTATATTCCTCACTTCATCTCTGAATTCCTTGTATTTCGAATCGAATCTCCTCCATTGCATGCCATCAGCAGGGTGTCTAAGCATTCCATCTTTCTTGCGTTGTTCGGCGTGCCATCGCATCAGCTCGGCATTCGCTCTGTTAGCAAACAATCGCTTCAAACTGGGGACTATAGGGAAATACCAAGCCACCTTAACGGGGGGGGGGGGGGGGGCTTTTCTTCTTTCTCTTCACCCCTACGCCATCACTCTCGATATCATCAACGTTGCTCTTGTACCATAGTGCATTGCAAACGTGACATGCTTCCAAGTCTGCATCCTCATTGCGGAACAACATGCAGTCATTTCCACATGCATGTATTTTCTCTACTTCCAATCCCAACGGGCAGACAACCTGCTTGGCATGGTACGTGTTTTCGGGCAACATGTTCCCCTCTGGAAGCAATTCCCTCAAGAATTCTAACAATTCATTGAAACCCCTTATCGGCCCAACCATTGCTAGCCTTCATTTGCATCAGTGTCAGCACCACATGCAACTTGCTGTGCTCATCTTTACAGTTCGGGTAAACTGGTGTTTTAGAGTCCTCTATCATGCGCTGGTACTTTTGATATTGTCTTTCAATGGTGAAGTCCCCCTCCCCATCGCGCAACATTTGTTCTATGCCTTCTTCATTGTTGCCAACAAAAGTATCCCAATCATCGTTCTCGACAAAAGTATCTTCAAATGCCGACATATCGAAGTCTTCGTTAGCCGTCGGATCATTGCCTCCGTCTCCTTCAACTGTTGATTGCCCTTCACGCCCAACATCTGCAAGTTCACCGTGCTCAGTCCAACTGGTGTAGCCAGCCTTGAAACCCCTGCGAATCAAGTGTGCACGGATCTACTCTATGTTTGAAAACTGCTTCTCATTCTTGCAGTCGACACACGGACAACATATATAGTGCTCGTCACGCTTCCTTTTTGGCTTCTTGTACACCGCGGCAGCCCTCAAAAAAGCCTCGATGCCAACAATGAACTCTGGCTCTCGTTCCTTGTACATCCATGACTGGTCTATCTGCAAATCATTATAATTAAACACATTGGACTTATAATCATTAAACATTTCAAAATCTAGAACATATTCATCGAATTACCTCGCATCCTGATTGGTCCCTATTTGAGGGCCCATCTCCTTCCGGTACTTGGGCCGGATCGGGGGACCCGCCTTCCAAAGGCTGCCAAGTCTGATTGTGACCCGTGGGTGGACGTGCCATCCCTACAACATAATATTTTATCAACTGTACATGTTAAATTCACTATGTTGATTAATTAACAGAGGAAATCCACTGGATTATTACTAAAATTTATGACTTTAAAAATATACGCAATCCATATACTAGAAAAATAGAGCTAGATTTTAGGGACATTTTGCAAATACCTCCCTGATTTTTTATTCTTTGTATGCCACTCGAATGACAGTTCTAGCGGTATTTTTGCAATTTTTGAATGGCAATAACGGTTCAACAAGTGGCAAATTTGCAATTGTCCATAGATTTTAATGTAGGCACTCAACTCTATTTACATGTGACTTTTAATCTACTCGTTAAATTATCTACAATGATAAAATTGCGACCTTTCTCTAATTTATATGGATATTTGAGCTCTTGCTCATTCCAAATTTCAGCACCAACTAACAACTACCTAAATTCAAACCTAGAGAAATCTTGCAACTAAAATCCAACTAAGAATCAAATGTAGATTATCTCTATACATCTAACAACGACAAAGTTGCAAACTTTACCTAAATTAGATCTCAACTACATCTCTAAATCCATAACCATGGAACAAGCACCATCCATCATCAACCCTAGAGCAATCTACCAAGTAATCTATCCAAAAATGAAATATAGATCTCAGTAACCTTAAAACAGTTGACTCCAAATTTTGAAGGCTCCCACGCAAAAAAAAAACCTTGAATCGCCAAAAAAAATGGCAAGGAGGTGCTGTAACACTGGGCTGCGGCAGCAGCGGCTCTGTTCTGGGTCGAGACGGGGAAGAAGATGGGCTATATATAGTGTAGCAGGCTATCAGTGCTGGTTTAAAGAGGAACCGGCACTGAAACACCACTATCAGTGCCGGTTCTTAACTCTAGGGCCTCGATCGCAGACGGGAGTTTTAGAACCGGCACTGATACCACTTTCAGTACCAGTTCCTTTGAACTGGCATTGAAGGTGGCGGCTATTATGTGGGGTTCTGTAGTAGTGGGGTATAGGCCCCTATCTGCACCTATTTTTTCTTGAGTGAGCATAATATAGATTTTTTAGTCAGCTGCAAATTTGAACAAAGTCATTTAAATTATTAATAAGATTGCCCTGATGTATTAGCTGGGCAGGAATACTTAGATTGCCCCCTTTTTATTCACTTTGTTACTTCTGTTCTATAGCCTATCCCTATTACTTATCGATATGAAATATGATATAAAATAGAAGGTACTAGAAAGAGGGACAAAATGAAATCCTTTACTCGATCTTTCAACCTAAATTATTTTATTATTGGATCAACAACCAAACCACACCTGTTTTATGAAAATAGAGAGTGGTCTTATGTGAATTGAAAGTTCTTTCAAATCTTCAACCAATTATGTGCTTCATTAAATTTCCTAGAGTAAGCACTATATCTTGTCTCCAATACTCAGCAGCTTGATCCACTAGAGCATACATGTCTTAATTGGATCAATAACAGCTTGGAATAAGGTTCTAGCACCTTGGTAAATGTGTGCGAAACTAAGAGCAAAGCAAACTCAGCATATATAAACTATAAAAGAGCGAATACATTTGATGTTGTATTCCACAAACACCCAATCCAACGGCTCATGTTTTTCTGATGGTTAACTATCCAATCCAATCTAAGGGCTCACAGCCTCTTGATGGTCCATCCCTCCCCACCCACTCTTTTTTCTGTTTACATTCAACGCATATGGAAACAACCAATCCTTCTTCCAAAAATAATTCGAGATAAATGGTCACAACTTGGAAACCACTGATTGCATTTACTTCTATCTGTAATGATAATGTATTAGAATGAATCCCTTGATGTTTTGAGTAGTACTGTTATGGTTACAATGATGTAGGGGATTGAACATGGTGTAGACGTGATGTTGTGCTTTTATTCCAATAAAGAGACATGTTATGAATTGTTCTATGATTGGTTATTATGTCTCTTGTGATTAATGCATGCGGTCTCCATAGGGTGCCCCGACAACTTGATCTTGGATTTTCAATTAACCTAACTTGCATGAACTATTACTCTTCGTGGAGATGAACTAGAGTATCCCTAGGGGACAGATTAGGAGTCCAAGTGAATTCACCATGATCGGAGGAACTACATGTTGCCGCCACACCTAACAGGTTGCTCTAATTTTATCTTAATACAAAAAAGCTCATTCCGAAATGGGATTGTGGTTATACATGGTAACAAGCCTATGATATGGGACATAGCTTAACACAATTCCTCCTTTATAATTATTATTATGTTCATCTACACTTCATGAACTAAAATCTCCTATGACTGCTTTACATATTTATCACATTTTGACTTATTAATTGTCCATGTTTACTTTATTGCAACCTATGTGTCGATGAGTAGTAAACCATTGATCTTACGAACTTGTAGATGAAGCATGAATGCTCCCTGCAGACAAAGCACACAGCACACGTAGAGGTTTATAGAAGTTTAGGCCTACCTTAGGATAATATGTCTATATCTTGTTTGTCTTATATTGATCTCCGAGATTGATTACAAGGGGGTCTTGACTAGCCTAGATGGATCTAAACCTAGTCAAGGAGATTCCTTGTGTGCAGTCATGGAGGATGGTTGATGTTCATCAAAAGTACATAAGGCTTGTGAGGTCAAAGCTCTTGTAGGCTTGAATGGACATGTATTCGCTCCAATGGGCTTCAATCGGCTTGTCCTCCGCAAGGTTTCCTAGCTCTGTATATATAGGAGGGTTATCGTAGGGCCTCTAGAGTCCTTCCTATCATTCTTGGAGATAAGTTCCCTATGTATGGAGTATCTTAAGCATCTATGGGTAGTTTTCATACGTCTAGGGATTCCCTTCCACGGATAGAGATATGCCCCGAGAATGCAAGAAACCCAAGGATATCAGAATACGGTGGTTTTATACTACCCATTATCAAGCCCCCCAGCAGTCACAAGAAGATCGACAAACCAGAGAGCTCTGTTGCCAGCACCGCCAAGGATACGATCCTGCTATGGCCAAAATTCAATGTTTCTGAGGAGGTTCTGGCCTAGGCGGAAAATGACAAAGTTATTCCTTCATGCGTCTTGGTCTCTTATGCACTAGCGGTGGGAAAGATGATCCCCAATCCAGGCACCACCTGAACTATCATTTTTCTTGATTTCTTTCACTGCAGCTTTCGTTTTCCCCTTCCTACTTCTTCATCCAACTGCTCCGCTTCTATGGCATTGAGATCATCCATCTTAACCCCCACTCCATTATCATGTGCAGCGTCATTGCACACTTGTGCAAGGCCTACCTAGGCATGCGCTCCTCAGTCGATCTCTTCAGGCATTTCTACTTCCTGAAGGGATTTGTGGGTAGGTTCATAGGCGGCGCCAGATTCCACCTCTGAGAAGGGAAGTTGTGGAGTGCATCATGTTCTCCACCAAGAGTTCCTAGTTGGGGTGGCCTAGGAAGTGGTTCTACTGCCAGCCCGGCCCGCCCGAACTCCTGTATCAAGGCCTTTTACCACTGGTGAGGCCATTGTGGATGAGGAGCTGAGACCCACCACTGTCTCTCAGGCTCTCATCACCGAGATTCAAGTCCTCAAGGAGTGAGGATTGACGGTGTGGGACATTTCCAAACACTTCATCAAGCACTGCCTATGTCCCCTGAGGTCGAAGATTTCTGACACTTGGGAGTATACGGCAGCGGAGGACCCAGCTCGAGAAGGTGAGCCAGGTACCAACTTATCCTGAGTAGCTATTAGGAGAGCTACTGGCATACCCTTCATGAGTCATTTCTTATCCACAGATCTCTCCCCAAATGCAGTGGAGTAGATGACCACGTTCCTTTTGAAGGCAACCCCCAAGCCTAATCTCCAGGATGTCCCAATCTCCATCGCGGAGATGGAGGCTGAAGCTCGAGTTCCAATCATGTAGGTAAGCCTCGTGATCCTTTTTCTTTTTCTTTTCCTCTTTTCCAAGTAGGCCTGACCTAGGTAATGGCCAACAGAATATTGTAGTGAACGGGACGCGAGGCCCCAATTTAGAGACCGAGAATGCAGGCATTTGGGCTGAAGAGTCAGATGAGGTCGAGTTCATAGGAACTGTAGGCCCAGGAGAAGGCGTGAGTGGTGAGCCCATGTCACTAGTTTCATCCACCGTCATCACCTCCTCTGGCATCTGACTCCATGATTCTGGATCTAACCCCATGGTTCTAGATCTAACCGTAGCTCCTAGAGCCTCGGCCCCGATTCCAGCATCGACCTTGGCTCATGAGGCCCTAGCTCCCGAAGCTCTCCCCTCAACTCTGGTGAGTTCAGATTCCTCTCCCAGCCCTTATAGCCATGGTAGAGTTGCGTAATTTGTCAAGTGGACTGGTGCTACACCAGGCTCACAGAAAGGCTGTCGTTGACTCAGGCGCATTGGCTGTTGTGCCCCTACCTACGCTAGGAGTAGGGACTGGGGGAGGTGCCCGTTAGAAGCCATCTAAAAGTCTAGCTCCCATACTTCACCCGTTGAAGTCCATCCGAGGCATAAAGTGGCCTAGGTATGTTTCTCATCGTAGATGTCTTCTTTATGTTCATGGGAATGCAATTTTTAGCTTCCTTCCCGCATGACACTTGGAGAACCAACGACAGCCCCCGAGCCCTAACTACTTAGGATCCAGGACACCAAGTCCATCGAGGGGTGTGGGAACAAGTCCACCGAGCCCTCGGCACCTACCAGCGAGAGCAAAGAGGTAGAGGTTCTGTCCCCCCTGGCGGATGTGAACCTGATCCATGGATTGCCTAGCGGCATGCCTTGGAGGGATGTCGTCAGGGGGGCCAAGGTCTGAGTGGCCATAATCAAGAGGCCATCATCAGCTCCTTCTTCATGGCAAGTGCTTCCCTACAAAACAACTACTTAATCGATGGAATTATAGGTACTAACCTGATGCTTTGTGAATGTACATGTCACGATTGAACACGGTCCATGGTGAGGCTTGGCGAGTGATGACTCGGGTGAATGAACTCGAGAAGGACTGCTGACTGGTCGAATGGAGCTCCCAACTCTCCCAAGTGGTCACTAAGAAGGATATAGTGTGCTCCGAGCTGGTGCGCGTGTCAAAAGGTAAATCCCCGATATCTTGCGAAAACCATGCTTCTACCTTCCCGTTCTAAACTCATTGCCTTCTTTATGCAAAGCTATCCAAGGCTCACGATGCCCTAGCCCAAGAATGGACCCAGATGTCTTATGTCTGACAACAGCTCTCCACGACCCTATATACATTCTAGGATGCCCTTGCCGGAGTCAAGATTCAAGTGGAGCCCATGGAGGATGCTGATGCCACCAGACTAGCCGCTCGGGCGACTAAACTAGCAGAGGCCTTCGATGGTCTTCAGCTAAAGGTGGTCAATCATGTCTCGATCAAGGACCAGAGAGGCGCAGAGGAGGCAGTCGCCAGATGCTAGTCCTTCTGAAGGTGCACTAATAGAACATCGACATCGATGTCCTTCAGACGGACTTCTGTGAGGAGATAGAGGAATAGGCGATCCATAAGGTGGAGGAGATGTTTTTGTGATCACCTTAAGCCTTTTATTCCCCATAGTTTATAATAAGAGCTTGGTAGCTTGTTAGAATTTAAGACTTTTTATCTTAAGTGTTTTGTGTTTGAAATGAGAGCACTGCTAGTGGCTAGTACTATTTAAGTTTGACAACATCTCATGGTAGCCTTACTCGCTTTTCCCTTTGATTCATTCAAGCCACATCGGTCACTAGTTGATGCACTTATTATGGTCAGCCTTAGGTCTGCTTTGACTAGAAGGCATTATAGCCTCTAGATACTCGTGGAATAGGATAAGGAACCTTTTCACAACACCAAAGTTGCAACTTAGTGATCCATCCCTTCTTATTAAAATTTTCTTTCAGAACGTACATAATATGCCATTAACAATTTCCAATATCAAGTACCCGTCAAGCCCCCGACTATCTACCCGAGAATAATGTTGGGATAGGCAATCAAAAGGTTAAAAGATGAATAGTGTAGTAAGGTAAAAGGAACTCATATTTCCCTTCAATCATAGAAAAGTTTATTTGTAACCCTAGGCATGCGCATGGGTAGAGGTACCCGAGAGGCGACTTGCCCCATTGTCAAGCATTAGGATGAAGAGAAGACAAATAAGGTTGAGAAAGGGATTCAAGTGACTTTCCAGGTAATATGAACTTTATTATTGTGAATATACTCTTAGTACTTACATGTGGGACTTACATAGCTTAACCATCATTACATTAGTTATTGTGGACCTATCATCTTAAACCGATGTGCAGGGACCCATCTACTTAGAGGATAGAGTATTGTTGTTCATTGGTTCCAAACTTAGTCATGGAACCATATCCTCGGGTTGTTAGGTGTGCTTCTCACATACTCTCATCACGCTCGTAATGAAAGCTTCTCATTCACCTTAATCCTTGAGCTCCTGGCTTCCTTGTAAGGTCGGTGTTGGGATGCAATGTCGACACTTTGCTTATCGCAACGGAGGCCTACCTTGCGACAACCCAGACGGTGATGACCCCTTTAGGTCCTGGTATTTTCACGCACTGGTAGGCATACTGCGCGACAGCCATGAACTTGGCTAGGGTTGTTCATCCTAAGATGGCATTGTATGTCGTTTCGAAGTTGACCACATCGAACAAAATCTTCTCCATTCAGAAGTTATCATGCTTCCCAAAGGTGACGAGTACGAAAAAGGTAAAGTCATCTTTCCTAGGGTTCAACCAAAAGGAGCTGTGTTCTATGGTTTGACGTTGTGGAGATCCAGCACTCTTCTAAACAAAGAAAGAGGGGATTCGCGCTACCTCCTACTCCTACAGAAGATCGATTGGCGCGATATTTGACCAATAGGTATGGTCGAAGATTCGGGTACTATGCGTGGAAGACTTGCATAACTGGCTTGATGGCAGATCAGGAGATCTGCATTGTATTGAGTTCACCTGAGAAAAGGATGTTCAAAGAACTTCCCCCATCGATAAGCACCCAGGAGACCTTATAGTTGTTGATCATAGGTTTGGCCACTCTCGGGAAGCAGCCTGGCCATACGAAATTTTCTGGGCAATCATCGTGGCCAAAGGAGATCTCACATTCGACCAATTGATAGCCTAATGGCTCTTGGGGACAGAAGCTAGGACTTCTCGGGCCACCGTCTTGTACTGCTATTTGGACTTGTATGATGCAGAGCCACCAAACATGTGGTCGACTGTTCTCTCCTCTAGCTAGTAGGACATCGGGTCTGAGTCATCCTCGCTGCTACTGGAGCTGGAGTCCCTACTTTGGCCATGACATGGGTCTTCTTTCCTTTGGCCTTGTTGATTTCGGTGTCGATTAGCTTTAGCCAAATGCAGCATTGATGGAGGCCGTGACTGTTAGTCTAGTGGAAGTTGCACAAGGGCTTGTTGTTGCATTTGTCAATGCCTGGCTAGTGGCCCTTGCCCCGGGATGATTCGAAGCTCTTTATCGGGATGTGTGTCAGGAAGATATGTGAAAACTTTGTTAGTTTTGGTTTTGTTGCCTTACCTCCCTTGGATTTCTTCTTGTGCTTGCTCCTTGCCATGTCGTTGTCTAGTCTTGGCTAGGGGCATTTGAAGCCCTGATCTCTTTCCTTTTTGACAAGAGTGGCTCTTTAGCATTGGGTACCTTTTTGACAATCCTCATGAGCTCCTTGATCATCTCTGGCTCCTTCTTGGTGACATCTTTGACTCATCATCGACTCTTGACCACTCGAGTAAATGTTTGGATGACACCATAGTCATTTATCTTGGGGATGGTATTTTGGGTGTTACTGAAGAGGCGAATGAACTCGCGCAAGGTTTCCTTCTCCATTTGTATGCAATGGAAGTGGTCATTTTTCATGCCGAGGCGAACGTAAGTACCATGCAAATTGGCTTAGAACAAGTCATAGAGCTACTCCCAGGAGTAGATAGTCCCTAGCAATATATTAGTCTGTGCCAGGTCCTGGCTGACCCTTCAAGGGTTGTGGGGAGGTAATTCGCCATCACCTTTTCATCCCGACCAGCCGCTTGGATGGCCGTAGTGTAGATCTAGAGGAACTCAATGGGATTAGTGTTCTTGTTGTACTTCTCGATTGACTCAGGCCTGAACCACACCAGCCAGTTCACCTTCCGTAAATCTAGAGAGAAAGCCTAGCATTCGTTGATGGTACCATGCTAGGTTCAGGTAGCTGTTCGTGTTCTACCTATGGGGGTCGAAGATCAGCCATGGCTCCTACTTGAACGGTGCCAGGACATCCTCCGATTAAACCGATGAGGAGCAGTCGACTCTTCCACAAGGGACTTTGAGCGTCTCCATTGATCGATGACTTCACATAGATTGTTGATGGCATGGTCACTTATCAGCGAGGTCTTGTGGCAGCTAGGTGCTTGGTTGTCTTCCCAAACTATCTTGTTCCAGGGATTGCATCTTTATGAATCTGAGTCACCTCGGGAAGGGTCAGTTTGAGACTTCCCCCGATTAGAGCTATTCGTGGCTGCGGCTAGATAAGAGTTTTCGGCCTGAAGGATGGCTTCATTGACCAGTCTGGCTATTGAGTTGATCCAGTCCTTTCCGCCAGGGGTAATAAAGATGTCTAGTTGGGGTTGTAGGAGGGCATCCTGTAGAATAGGAGCCTTTGCGCCATTGCAGATCTGAAGTGTTGAGTTCCCAGTTGATAGTCAGGTGACGCTAAATCCTGGACTCCATTAAGATTTTGGATATGAGGAGTTGTCATCAGCCAAGGCTGGTTATTGTCTCTCGCTATAGGAGCGATAGGGCCACGCGTAATTACGAGGTCATCGTACTCATGATGGGTCACACCGGTGTCCCCGTCTCTGATAGCGAATACTTCTTAGGGGTAATCTTCACTGGAGGAGGAGTTCAGATCCATCATAGATTTGTCATCGGAGGAAATCTCTGGATATATAGGTACTTCGACAATCCATGTTGTTGGAATCCATGCGAGAGGATCCTGTCTAGCGGCAAACGTCGCTCATGCAGTCGTCATTGCAACCGAGTGGTTCAAACTCGATGTCGTAGTTTGTGGAACATTGATCCATAAAGCGATTTACCTCATCACCGGAGTCATCACCAGTAAGGTCTTCATCGATGTCCACCCAATTGATCGTCAACTCGTCCTTGGTTGAGAGGGTAATGTTGTTGTAGACCCCTCGTCTGAGAAGCCGGTCCTCGATGTAGGCTTGGGTGAATACTCCCCACGGATAGTGCCAGGTGTCGATGATTTGTAAACCTCCGATCTTAGAACTTGTAGATGAAGTAGGGGGTACTCCCTGCTGACGAATTACACATCACACGCAAAGGTTTATACAGGTTTCGACCTCCCTTAGGATAATAACTTTGCATCTGGTTTGTCTTGTATTGATCTCCGAGACTGATTACAAGGGGTCTTGGCTATCCTAGATGGATCTAAACCTAGTAGAGGGGTTCATTGTATGTAGTCGTGGTGGATGTCTAATGGAAGGTTTGAGAGGTCAAAGCTCATGTAGGCTTGAATGGCTTGAATGAATGTGTATTGGCTCCAATGGGCTTCAATCGGCTTGTCCTCCGCAGGCTTCCCTGGTTTCATATATATAGGATCATCATTGTACGACTTCTGGAGTCCTTTCTTATTATTCTTAGAGATAAACTTTCCTATGTGCGGGATATTCATGGCATCTGCCAGCCGTTGGAGTATCCAGATACGGTAGTTTTATACTACCCATCGTCATTATGCTTTTAGTATTATTATTATGTAATTTTTCTTATTTGTCTTCTAAGCCTTGTCAACCTTTATTAATTTAATTCATGACTATGTTAGTGACACTGACATACTTGTATTAGGCAACTAGCTTTCCTTTGCTCCTTATGATTCGATAACCTCAATATTCCTTTAAGGGAAAACTATATGCATACAATCATAGGTGCTTGCGGGACATCAAGGAGACATCACACCACCGAAAGCCGGCGATGTGCCACAACATCATTGTCGAGGTCACCAGCCCTTCCGGGTATGGCTCCACCGTATGCTTTGAGTTAGCGCCTTCTACCATGACCTTTATGCCGCCGCCACCCCTTTGAGTCAATCGCCATTGCCGGTCGTGGTCCTTGGGCAGAGCAAGTTGATTCTGTGAACACGTGTGCTCGTGTTGGTGCTTTGGTCATGCAACATCTTCCCCGAAGTCATATATCTCTAGGATTGTTTGAGATTTAAGCAACTATGGGCTCTATATAAACCACCCCCGAGGCTTAGTAGAAACATCTATAATTCACAGCATATTCATTGTTCTACAGTACGTATGGGTGTAGGTGACGGCCTAATGAGTGGTATCAAGCTTCGAGGTGATCAAGGGTGACGTTGGGGTAGCCATAGGTTCACAGACGTCAGTAGACTGAGCACGAGACCATAAACTAGCTTCAAACACCTGGTGAGCATGGGAAGGCCGGTGGCGATGGCATGGGTGGAGAGGACAGCTTCGTGATCATCCCCAACTTAGTGGATGAACTAGTGGTGGTGTTAACATGGGCAGGATCCATGACAACGGCGATGACAACCATGGGAACGCTGGAGTCAATGATCACAAGTAGAACAACTAGCGGAGCAGGATGGTTTGACGATGATGTTTAGTGTTGAGGCAGGCATGGCGGAGGACGAAGCCATGGTGCGAATATCCATAGACATAAGCTCGCCACCGAGGAATTTCGTCGAACACCACGCGTGTGTGCTGGCAGAGAGGCTTCCATCTGCCCTTGAATCAACACCAACATTGACGCAGTCCATAGCAGCGACGCGAGAGGTCGGCAGCACAATTGGGTGTCAAGGCTTTTGTGTCCTTTGGAGCAGTTGACATGTCAATCACCTCTGCAGAAAATGCTGCATCGAAGACCTGCAACACCGTCAACGCCTTCGTGATCTCTGCCATCCTATAGAGAGGGGATGGTTAGGAAGAGAGAAATCTAGAGTGGGATAGTGAAGAGAGGAGATAGAGAAACCAAAGCATGGGGAGGATCAGTGTTTGAGGAAGAAGAAGGGTCAGTTCCGTTGTTTTTGGTCCATCTCGTGTGTTGCGGTTGGTGTCTTTTGTACCGCTCACTTTTCCAGACGATTGGGCCATGGGCCAGCCGTTTGTCCAGCCAGGAAACCCAAGTCAAGTGCCCAGTTCGTGACAGCCCACGTCAGTTTATTTCTTTATTTCTTTTTCTCCTAACCATTGTCTTATGGCAAAGATTACACCTAAAGGATGTCCATAAGCAAAATTTGCAATATTTATATTGCTCAGTCACAGATGTTGTTTGGACTGAGGTGGCTATTTGTTTCTGAGCAAACAATCGTCCAATAGTTTTGAATCAATACTGGAATTAAGAACTGGCTACCCCATGGCGAGAAAATGTATACGTTTGGCCTATCTGCAACATGTTGGTTGATTTCAGAGGCTCAAAATCGAGCTTGCTTTGATAAAAAGTTAATACGACATCCTAATGATAAAAAGTTAATACGACACAAATTATTAGATTAGATGCACTGCTCAAAGAAAGAATAACCGATCTATTGAAATCTATAGTGTTTTTGCACAGACCCAGGAGATTCTATCATTGAGATTGAATATATCGTCTCTCCAAAGGACAACGCATAGCGGAAATTTGGTGGCGGATCAGGCCTAGATGTGAACCCGTTGTGATACATGGAGGATAGAATAGTTGGGCACAACTGGGTGAAGGCATCTTTTGAGCCTCACGGGCATTTATGTAGAGTACAAGAGAACATGGAACTCGAGTCAATCTACTAGAGATAGGGAAGGAACCATATGAGATGCTAATCCTAGCTGGTTCCTTCATATCTCTAATAGTCTTATTTTACAAGCAATATACTTGACAGTAGCATTAGTTATTGAAAGGTTGTTCACAATAGGTGCAGTTGCATCCTGGCGCTTTTGTATCTGCGATGCATTTGCTAGATGCGGTTGGGCCAAGTTGATCCAGGCAAATTTTCCTGCATTCCTCTGGAATACAACTACCTGGTGTGAAAATTGATCCGCACCTTTTATCATGGGTTACTCCACCGTCCGCCATTCCCTTGATCGCCATATCTATGAGTTCGAATGGGAAATCGAGCATATGAGGAGGATATGCAGTGTTCAACATTATTTATAAAATATGTAATTGAAGAAAGGAAGCTGAGGAGAGCAATTAGGCAAAGGCCACACCACGGAGGAATCACCGGGGGAGCTATATATAGCGACCGAACTGGTCAGTTAGGAAACAATCATCTAGAGATGTACACGGGATGTACTTCCATCTTCTAGAGTTATACAAGATAAACTACCCGATTCAGTTAGATAGCTATACAAGAAATGTATCGCTAACAGTAATGCTCGGTAAACTGTGTAAGGAAGAATATATCTTGACAGAATTACCTGAAGATAGCATGAGAGGAGTAAGAGCCAGGAACAACATGAGGCTTGCCTTCATTTTTCTTTCAAAACCTTTCTAGCTATCGAACAATTGTTTGCTATTCAAGTAAACGAGTTGCCTTTCTACCTTGTGGATGGCTAATGGATCATCCGATCATGTACATGGGTTTTATACTGGAAGTTGTGTTTTTCAGTTTTGTGCCAGTTTCTAGAACGAAAACTAGATGTATGAGCTGTACCTAACCGAGAGCAACGAAATTTATACAAAAATTAGTACTCCATTGATTAGGCACAGCTCCTACACTGCTGTTCATTGTTTATCCAACGTTACAGGTCCCTTTTGGCCACTGCAAATTTTTCTTACGTGGTTATCCCTTATATGCTTGTATTGTCTCACTAACATGTGTATCCGAATCCACATGTCAGTGACACAATTCTGATTTAGCAAAAAAAAGTTTGGAAATAAGGAAATATCTCAAAACGGATTTGTGCTACAAGCATGCATAGTTACCAAGATATGCTTATGTAGTGTAGGCCAGAATAAATAGTGTACAGCTCACCCCCAATTGTCTAACGGTAATTCGCGATTTCAGTCAGCTGGTATAATTCGCGATTTCAGTCAAAATTTGCTCCATTCGATCGGCTCCACGATCCATGTATCTTCCTGATCGCACGCGCCTCTCCCCACGTCTTGGGCTAAATTCTCCTTAGTTGTGCCAGTTCATTTCTGTTCAGGGCTTTCTTTCCCTTTTCGGCGCAATTATTTTCTTTACTGTTTTTGTTTGTGGTCTGGCTTGGACCCGACTAGGGGTGGCCTAATGTTTAATTTTGTTTATCTTTTGTCTCTTTGGGGTTCACCAATCATAATTTCTCTTTTCTAACTCATAGTGTCCAGTTTTTTCTTTCTTTCTTTATTTCTTTCTTTTTTGATTTTTGAGAGGGCAATCGTTCTTCATGTATTTGGGCTCATTTGTGAAATTGGAGGCAAACTGATCGCAGCCACTGACTTGCTTTTTTTTTCTTTGGAAGCCTTGGGGAACTAAAAAAGCAAAGGACCTTGAGTGACAAGGGAGCTGGATGTGAACGCATCACTCAGCAGCCAGCAGCCACGGTTGTGCCTGTGTTGTGTACCGTCACTTCGGGCGCGCATTTGGTTATAGGTAGTTTGATCCATTTTAAAAAGTTTTAGATCCTAAAAACAGAGAATCGAGTTAACAATAAAAATATAAAAAGACTGAGCCTTGGTTGGTGTTCTGTATCTTTCAGATTATTTTTGTCATCTCATTTTTTGTTTGGTTTAATCAATCATTTGATCTCTTTTGTACACAATAATTTTTTCCTTGTCTTTTATTTATGTAGGGATCAGCTAATACTGGGAATTTTTGTCTCCTTAGTTAAAAATCTGTTGGGCAATTGTCCTTGTAGGTTCACTAAACATCAAAATTTTGTACTCAAAGTCAAAATTGTCTTATTGTATCTCTATTTCTCTTAGTGGACCTTATACTTAAAAGAGCATGTCAATTATCTTTATAGCCATTTCATATTTATATTTTTCACTTTCAATTTGTTTATCTAAGGCAACTAAATAGATTTTTCAGGTTTTAGTTGTAACTTATTTTCAGTACTTGTTGTCTATGTTTCAGAGTTAGTGCCGATTTGCAGTTGTTTCCTAGTTTTTTTTTCCTTAGTGCTTTTGAACTTCCCTTCCAAGAAGTTGTTTCTTTGTGCAATATAATACCCTAAAGAAATTTTCTATTACACTTTTCTGAGCTACGTTTTGGGTTACCCAGAATGAATGCATGTCTTTTTTCTACAATACTAAACAAACTCAGTCGCTTCTTCTGTGTTTGTTGTCTTCCAAAAAATTGATTGCAATTCAAATATGGTGCAGTCGATTTTTGACTTGTTGTTTGGGTTCCAAAAAGTGACTGAAACGACAAAGAAGATAAGCTGATTTTTCTGGTTACAAAAAACACTACTCCAAAAACTATTTTTAGAGGCGGGTCATAATCTATTTGCACAGGCTTTTAGTCAACGCCTGTGATCAAAGGCCTGTGAAAATGGACAAGCGCAAAAGAGGCCACCTATGGAAAGCTATTTCCACAGACGGTTCACTTAAGAAACTACTTGTATAAATTAATTATCATAGGTGGTTCCTTAAGTGAACCACCTGTGCAAATAGTTTTCACAGGTGGCCTCTTTTGTAATAGTCTGTAGATAGGTAGATTTCCATAGGCAGGCGACATAAGGATCTGCCTGTGGTATGTATTTCATTCAAAAAATAATAAACAACATATATTTAATTATCTCTAGATTTTAACACATTTCCAAGATAGATTTTAACAGCATTTGAATCAACACAAGTCTAATATTTAACACAAATACAAAATTATTCACAAGTACAATATTTTTACATCACAAGTCAATTTACATCAAGCTAAATATTCAACACAAGTATTCTTTCATCTCCCACTCACAAAACCTCGGATGGCTAGCCAATTCGCCTCCGAGGTTGAAAAATCTGCCACTTTTGTGGATGACTTCATGCATGATGAATCAGCACATGTCACGTTTGACGTTTTGGATATCTTCGTCTTTGAGAGAGGTGTGGCTAGGTTCGATCATCCATAGCTGAAATGAGAACACAACTTAAAGACCTAAAACGCTATTGACAACAGAAACAGAACCAAATAAGAATGTGCAAGCGTAATGATGACTTATGTCCTCGCAGCTCGTTGTGTACCTCACGTTTACCCTAAGAAACTGACAAATATAATATCCACAAAGAACGGTGTCGAAACCTTGCTTGTGGCACTTCAAATAAAAAAGCAACGTATTTGTTACTTCAATAAAACTCTTCGTTATAAATAGTGAGATGCAAACATTAGAGGTGTGTAATTACCGGAAAATAAGTATGAACCACCATCGCATCCGACTTACCGCATCGTGTATTCCACCTTTCGTTACGTACCACTTGTAAGTCCCATTCGAATGCCAATAAGTAATTATCAATTCATAAATGATTTATAAGAATTTTATGTATGAGGATTTTCTTTACCTCTGTATAACGTCGATGAGATCTTGGTATGATTTTTGGGGAAGATCGGCTGAGTCAAGGACCAGGAGTCTGCTCGACTTTGGCATCAGCATTATACAAATAAAGTGATTGCTACATGAATCTTTATGTTAGGTTCTTGATCAACCAATTAAATTGAATACTTATGTTAGGTTCTGGATGTATCACACTTACTTAAAGTTGTAGGGAGCCATGATGTAGTCCGTGTCTTGCATTTCTAGCATAGCTCTTCCTACGTAGGTTGACATGTCAAGCCTGCATGATTTGGTCGTTTCTCTTATGACCCTTGCTTTCTCCTAGTTACTCTTCCCCTTAATCCGGGGGTCATCTGTCCTCAACTTAATGACCAAGTTGGGTTGGGAAATTTGGTTGCAGATCAATGAATCCGACCGGTACATTCAAATTTTCCGCATCGTTAAATTGCATTCTACAGAACAAGTCACTAGTCATTAGCTTTCATAGCATATATTAGTAGATATATGAACATAGAGGTAGATTGTATGCACTTACAGGCACCACACGCTTATAAGATTGATGTCTAGTTTCTCACGGCAGAACAAAGCGTGCATGTCCCTAAAATCCACCATGATATAAGAGTCTCCGCTTAGAAAAATATTAGCGGGTACAGAAACAGTGATTATGGAGAACCCCGCATGACATGCCCTCATGTACCATTCGTGGAATCTCCTCATCTCTCATAGACCTTCTTGGAGTTGAAGCAATGGCATAAATGGCTTGCTATTCTCATATTTCTCAGGAACATTCAGTGTAGGTAAGAAATCCAACAGATGGGTACTTAATGTTTTGCTGATTTCTTTCATGAGATTGCCCTTCGCTGGAGATTCCTGAGCAGATGATGCCTTTGCTTTGGAGGACAGAAGCCACCTCTTCACCAGAGATGTTAGAGTATTTTCATATGGGGTAACCATGATAGGGACTCTCTGATGCTCAAGTGAAGGATCGGGAGGCGCAGACGTTGGAGGCGGAGATGACGGAGTTGCAGACGCTAGAGGCGGTGGTGCCGGAGTCACAGACGGTGAAGCACGATGCGAAGATCCCTGAGGCAGAGATAATGGGCGTGGGGCGAAGGTGCCTGAGGCGGAGATAAAGGACACGGGGGCAAAGGTGCCTGAGGTGGAGATAATGGGTGCGGGGGCGAAGGTGCCTGAGGCGGAGAGGCTTGGCTTTGGGGCGGAGGTGCCTGAGGTGGAGAGGCTTGGCTCTCGAGCGGAGGTAACTGAGGCAGAGATGCTGGGTGCAGGGGGTGGCCGTGATGTTGGCGATTGTGACTTCTGATGACTTAAGATGATATCCCATCTGGGCCACAGAATGAAGTTGCCAATAGCCTCATCGAGAATCTCGATACCCTCAAGTGTGCTGATGTCTAGCTTGTATTTCATGACAAGTGGTTGTACCGAGTCCACTTGTACCTTGGCGTAACAGGCTGGACTTGATTGTGAAACATACGGCCTGGAATGGCCTGGCCCATGGTATCCTCGACAGTGAAGTCTCCCTTACCGACCGGAACATGTAGAATGCAAGGGGTAGCCTCTATGATATCATCCACACGATATCTCTGGTTATCAACCTGCGTGGATCCGACGCTGCTCCGAAAGCTTGGGCTGGTTGGTTGCTCTATCATCACTAATGCCGCCCTTTCCTTCTACTTTTCATTCCATATTTTCATAAACTGGACTTAACATATTCTTGTATATCTTCTGCTAGGGTCTTCTTATATCTATTATAGTTCTTATACTGCCCCGCGACGTCTGGGAACCCATGCTTCTAGCCCACTTTTGATCCGATGCCTCGAGTGCGACCTAGGTGTTCCTTTTCCCCTAGTGCCTTGGTAAGTAGATCATTCTCCCTGTCGGGCTCTAGAGACCCTTCAATAGCAATCTCTTGAATGGTTTGGGTCACTTCCATGGTCTTGGGGCTTTTGAAGTCTAAGTCCCTGTAATACCAAATTTTTGAGAAAAAAAAGAGAGAGATTTGACAAAAAGTTGACTTTTTGATCCGTTGCTCATATGGACGATCAGAGATCGTGGTTGCGTTCATCTCGTCGAGACGAACCCAATTTTCTATTCATATGTCCGTTCTGGGCACTTTGCGACCCGTAGCAAGCCTAATAAATTTAGACCGTTCGTTGTTAAAAAAAAGGGGGATAAGTACTAGATGGATCGGTCCTCAACCCGATCCATCCAGACTCTTCAGCGCTCGCGTTTCTCTCTCTCTCTCTCGCGTCTCTCTCTCTCTCCTGCGCACGGCGCTGCCGCTCTGTGCTTCCCCGCCGCCGCACCGCTCCTGCTCCGGTCCCGCCGCGCCAGCCTGTCTGCGCTGCCGTCGCCGCGCTTGCTGCGCGCACCGCGCGCCTGTGCCGGCCATCGCCGCTGCTGCGCGCGCTCGCTGCCGTGCGTCGTCGCGCTGCTGCTGCTCGCCGGCGCCGCCCTGCCGCCGGCGCCACCGCCCGCCGTGCGCCGCCGTGCGTCACCGTAGAGGCAAGCCAGCAGCCAGAGCAGCCGGCCGAAGAGAAGCAGGAAGAAGAAGCCAGGAACGAGAAAGGAAGAAGGAGAAAAGAAAAAGAAAAGAGAAGAAAAAGAAAAAGAGAAAAGGAAAAAAAAGGGAAGAAAAAAAAAGAATAGAAAGGGAAAAGTTGGAAATTTTGGAATTTCGTCGGATTCATCGTCAATCTTTCGAAGGTGATTTCTCGGTAATTCCTGGACGATTGTGGTCTGATTAATCAAATCAATCAATTCCTGTCGTATCATTTCATGTGATCAATAGTCTGATTCGTTGCGATAATCGTTATTGATTCAAAGATATAACATCCGAGTCGAAGTATTCTTTTCGTTCATCGGAGCGAAGTCTAATTAGTTAGAATTTTGGTTCGACTCTGAATTGGAAATAGTGTATCATTTCATGTGATACAGTTTCTGTTCGGTTTTCCGAAATATAGGCATATACGCGACGTTTTCAGACGTAGGGTTGATGCTTCATATTTTATGTGTTTTAAATGTGTTGTAGTGCTAATAATATACCTGTACAGGTGGTACTACTTCCGGACGTTCTTGATCGAATTTTCTTCGTCGCTTTTGGTAAAAGGCAAGTAACGTGGGGGTGTGATTCCGTGCTATATTTATATTCATGTCTTACTTCTTTTGCAAATAAAATTGAAGTATATGGTTTTCTTTTCTAATTCATTCAAATCATGGATGACATTGCATTCGATTATTTAAATCCATGCTTTTCTTATTGATTTGGATTGTACCTTTGTCTTCATGAATCAGTTGTGGTTTTTATCATGAGCCATTCAAAAAGGAATGAAGAATTGTCGTCAATTCACATGCATACATATGCATTTATGCACTTCATATGGTGATAAAAGGCCGATCACTGCCATCGCGCGTGATTCGTACCGGTACATGGAGTTGCATGAGATGTTGGCATCGTCCAGCTCTCAAATGGAGTTGCATCATGGCATTCATACATTTTTTCTTATGATATCCGGAGAATACAGAATTCTGGGAGTTGAATGCCATATTTTGTGGGAGACTGGGTTGAAGTTTGTTGTTATTTTCTCGACAAATATTCTAAAATGATAATCTCTTTAAAACCATGTGTTTTCTCTGGTTGATGTGAGAAGAATGTTTGTTCTCCCAAATACTTTTGATCTAAGTGAGATGTGTTTATATTCATAGCTGTTACTTGCTGAGCTCGTCTCACCTCCTGTTAAATCTTTTACAGGTATGTTTAGATGCTGATGTGCATTTCGGGGATGGATCTGGGTAGTTGCACACACTACCTCCTCACAATGTTGATAGCTCAACCAGTGTATATAAGTTGTGTGTCTGGTGGTCTGTCGTTTGCTTTGTTTATGTTGTGGTAGACGCTGGTAGCGTCATGACGGTTTCTATATATATGCTGGTTATATCTTTTTCTGTCTGCCTGTGATATTTCTTTTGGTCAGTTATACCGTCCTATAGAGGAGATGCTGCTAAAATTTCCTATTTTCAAATAAGTAGGCTTAGTTGTAAAGTAGGGTGTTACAGCTTGGTATCAGAGCCTAGGCTTTAGGTTCTAGGATAAGAAGTTAATAATTTGTCACACTTGCACATGTAGGATGGGAAAGGGTTTGCATATCTTTTCATATGCCTTGTTCCGCTATATTCCCTTTAGTTCATTTGTTTGAAGTATGTTTGCGGTTTAGTGTTTGTTTACTTATCCATTGTGATGTTTGTAGCTATGCCGCCAAAGGTGTGAGGTCGTGGTCGAGGTATCGAGGCAGGTCGTAGTCGTACAGCAATCCCAGGTCGTGGTGATGCACAGTTATCGGCTGCTGAGGTTGAGTCCTCTCAAACAAGAAATATCAGTCAAGCGGAGCTAATGACCACTATGAAGGAGATACAAGAAGAGCTAAGAGCTTTGTGGCAGGCTGTTCCAAATACTCCTGCTGCTGCTAGAGCTATGGCACGGGAGATGCCTGAAGGGGGTGCTACTAGTGGGGTAACACTCCGTGAATGGGTCAGTATGAAATTGGACTCCTTTAATGGATCAGGGACTCCAATTCAGGCTGTAGATTCGCTTGCTTATATAGAAATGCAGCTGGATGCTTTTGAGGTGTTGCCTCGAGACAAGGTTAGATATGTGATACAGTTGATGAAGGGAGAAGCCCAGATCTGGTGGAGAGGTGTACAGTCAGCCAGGACTGTTGCCCATGGAGATCTTACCTGGTCTAAGTTTGTCAGGCGATTTGAGAGGAGATTTTATCCAGCTACTTTTCTGGATAAAATGCAAATTGACTTAAACAACTATACACAAGGTCAGAAATCAGTGGCAGAGTATGAAGTGGGCTTTAATCAAATTGTGCGCTTTGTACCTCATGTAGCCCACGATGATGCAGAGAAGGCCAGACATTTCAGACAGGGTTTGAAGCCTTTTATCCTTCATGTCCTTGGTGCTTTTCCTGTTACAGATTTTCGTTCTATGGTTGAACAAGCTTCTGGGGTTGAGTTGCAGCAAGCTTACACTGATGATATTCGCAAGACATCGGGAGCAGATCAGCATAAAGGACCAGAAGAGAAGAAGAGTCATTTTGGTGGTCCCATCCATAAGAAGTACAAGGGACAACAACGTCACCAACCATACCGTGGTGGACCCTCTCAGATGCATCCTCCAAGCACCAATACCCAATTCCGTATAGTGGTTAAACCCAGCTTTGGTTTGGTGTGCTTCAAGTGTGGTGATTCACATATGCAGAGTGAATGTTCTTGGAAGGGGAACTGTTCAGTATGTGGTCATCCAGGCCACAAGGATGTGGTGTGTCGCAGAAACCCGAACAGTCGTATTAGGTGGGAACCAGTATCTTCTTCTTCTGGGGTTTCTTCTTCAGCTAAGGGATCAGTACATGTATTGGCTGCTACTCCTACTCCTACAGTCATTACTGGCCCGATGGCTCCACTGATGCAGTATTATCTTCCTTCTATAGTTCCCACTGGGCCTTACTGGTCACATCAGCCTATGATTTCTCAGGGAACTTCTACACCGACACTGCCGATGACTGGGGCATCTTCTTCCCACATTGCAGGAACCTCTTCATCTCAGACACCTTCTGGGTTAAATACTTTACCTAGTGCTGAGACCGGAGGTCACAATGACGTGGTGACAGGTATCTTACCCGTGGACTCCTTTGATGCACATGTTTAATTTGATTCTGGAGCTAGCTTTTCCTTTGTCTCGGTAGACTTCGTTAGAAGAGCGAGTCTTTCAGTACAACAAATTGGGCAATCTGTGGTAGTTAACTCCCCCAGTGGTCTTATATCCAGTTCTTATGTTTGCCCGGGGTGTGTTATAAATATTGGAGATGAGGCATTCACGGTTAACTTGGTGATGATCAATTTAGAGTCCTTCGATGTTATTCTTGGTATGGACTGGCTTGCCCAATACCAAGCCATTATCTCTTGTTCTTTGAGAATCATCACCTTGCGAGCTCCATCAGGAGTGGAGATTGTTTTCCAAGGGAAGGCCTTGCCATATGCACTTTCCATGTTGTGCAGGATTTTCCCTAACCGATGGATGTGGAAATCTGGTGCTCTTTGGTCATTGGTTGAAGGGCAGGATGTCACTCTACGCGTGGAAGATATCCCAGTAGTGTGTCATTATCCTGATGTGTTTCCTAGTGAGCTTCCAGGATTACCTCCTGAACGAGAAACAGTCTTTCATATTGAGTTGATTCCAGGTACACAACCTATTTATAAGACTCCGTACCGAATGGCTCCAATGGAACAAATGGAATCGAAGAAGCAGTTAGATGAACTCCTTGCTAAGGGATTTATCAGACCTAGTACGTCGCCTTGGGCTGCCCCTGTTTTATTTGTGGAAAAGAAAGATGGCACTAAAAGACTTTGTGTGGATTATTGGGCGCTTAATCAAGTGACAATCAAAAACAAATATCCTCTACCTTGTATTGATGATCTTTTCGATCAGTTGAGGGGTGCTATGATATTTTCGAAGATTGATTTGCAATCGGGTTATCATCAATTGCGAATCCGAGATGAGGATATTGAGAAGACGGCTTTCAATACAAGGTATGGGCATTTTGAATATGTAGTTATGTCTTTTGGACTAACGAATGCCCCTGCTGTTTTTATGGAAGCCATGAACCGGATGCTCCATGAATATCTGGATATCTTTGTGGTGGTTTACATCGATGATATATTGATTTATTCCAAGTCAAAAGAGGAACATGAGGTGCACCTCAGTTTAGTGTTGGAGGCTCTTCGGAAGAATAAATTTTATGCGAAGCTAAAGAAATGTGCCTTTTGGCTCGAAGAAGTCAGATTTCTTGGTCATGTTATTAATCAGCATGGTATTACTGTGGACCCAAAGAATGTTGCTGCAGTATTAGAATGGCAAAGACCATCTAATGTGACAGAGATTCAAAGTTTTCTTCGACTCGCTGGCTATTACTGGCACTTCGTACAAGATTTCTCCATTATCATAAAACCTATGACTAGACTTACTCAAAAAGGCGTTCCATTTGTATGGACTGATGAATGTGAGGTCAGTTTCCAAACCTTAAAGAATAAGTTGGTGAATGCTCCTATTTTGGCTTTGCCCGAAAGTGGTAAGCGTTTCACAGTTTACACTGATGCTTCTCGGATTGGACTTGGCTGTGTGCTTATGCAAGAAGGTCGGGTAATTGCATATGCTTCCTGACAATTGAAAATTCATGAACAGAATTATCCCACTCATGACTTAGAATTGGCTACAGTGGTTTTTGCCTTGAAGAGTTGGAGGCATTACCTGTATGGTGAGTCATGTGATATTTTCACTGATCATAAGAGTCTCAAGTATATTTTCACTCAAAGGGATCTGAATTTGAGACAACGAAGATTGTTAGAATTAATCAAAGATTATGATCTGACAATTCAGTATCATCCCGGAAAGGCAAATGTGGTAGCTGACGCCCTTAGCAGAACAGGTGTACCTAAAGCAATAATGTCCTTACATTCAGAATTGGATCGGATGGGGATATCTTTTTGCTTTGCTGGCACTGTGCAGAAAGAAACTCAAATGATCATCCAATCTGCTATACCTGAACGTGTACGTGAAGCTCAACAGCATGATCGTCTTCTTTTAGAAGTTCGAAAGAGAATTTCAGCAGGAAAATCAAAAGAGTTTAGTGTGGATGAACACGGTGCAATGCGCTTTAGAGGCTGTCTCTGTGTACCATAGAAGGCAGATGTGAAAATGGATATATTGAGAGAAGCTCACCGGACTCCTTATACTATTCATCCAGGTGAAACCAAAATGTATCGAGACCTAAAACAAAATTTTTGGTGGAAAAGGATGAAAGTGGATATTGCTAAGTACGTTGCAGCTTGTGGTGTCTGCCAACAAGTAAAGGCTGAACATAAAAGACCTGCAGGATTAATGCAATCCTTAGAAATTCCAGAATGGAAATGGGAACATATCACTATGGACTTCATTGTTGGGTTGCCTCGTTCACCTCGAGGCAGAGATGCTATTTGGGTTATCGTGGATAGGCTTACCAAATCTGCACATTTCATCCCAATGAAGACAACCAGTTCGGCACATGATTTGGCTCCCTTGTATATCAGGGAAATCGTGAGGTTGCATGGTGTGCCAAAATCGATCATTTCAGATCGGGATTCCAAATTTGTATCTCAGTTTTGGCAGAGTTTGCAAAGTGCCTTGGGCACAAAACTTTCTCTTAGCACAGCCTTCCACCCTCAGACGGATGGTCAGTCAGAACGGACTATTCAGACTTTGGAGGACATGCTTTGTGCTTGTGTCTTATCCTGGAAAAGCAATTGGAAAGATCATCTAGCATTAGCAGAATTTGCTTATAATAATAGCTATCAAGCAAGTATTCGGATGGCTCCTTTTGAGGCATTGTATGGCCGAAGGTGCGTTTCCCCTTTGTGTTAGGATTCTGTTGGAGAGAGATCACTACTTGGTCCAGATTTAGTTCAGCAAACATCAGAAAAGGTGCACCAAATACGTCAGAACCCGTTGGCTACTCAAAGTCGACAGAAGAGCTACGCAGATATCCGGAGACGAGACCTAGAATTTTCAGTTGGTGACTATGTTCTTCTCAGAGTGTCGCCAACTAAAGGTGTTGTACGTTTTGGTATCTCTGGGAAGCTTAACCCGAGGTACATTGGCCCATTTCTAATCACAGCTCAAGTAGGCAGTTTGGCGTACGGTCTTGAATTACCAGACTCAATGAGTGGAGTACATAATGTCTTCCATGTTTCTATGCTAAGGAAATATCTGAGAGACCCTGAGCATAAAATTGATGTTGAATCCATCACGATAGAGAAAGACCTGACCGTAAAGTGCCACCCAATACGTATTCTGGATTCCTCAGAGCGAGTTATGAGGAGGAGAACTATCAAGTTTGTGAAGTCCTTTGGACAAATCAAACAGAACGAGAAGCAACTTGGGAACTTGAAGAACAAATGCGCAAAGAGTATCCTGAGCTCTTTGACACTGGTGAGTCATAAGTTTTGAAATATTTTACCTCTGTTCCATAGTTGCTATGAAAGCGGCAGAATTCGGGGACGAATTCCTTTAGGGGGGGGGGGAGAATGTAATACCAAATTTTTTAGAAAAAAAAGAGAGAGAGATTTGACAAAAAGTTGACTTTTTGATCCGTTGCTCATATGGACGATCGGAGACCGTGGTTGCATTCATCTCGTCGAGATGAACCCATTTTGCTATTCATATGTCCGTTCCGGGCACTTTGGACCCGTAGCAAGCCCAATAAATTTAGACCGTTCGTTGTTTTTTTTTAAAAAAAAAAGGGGATAAGTACTGGATGGATCGGTCCTCAACCTGATCCATCCAGACTCTTCAGCGCTCGCGTTTCTCTCTCTCTCTCTCTCTCTCTCTCATGTCTCTCTCTCTCCTGCGCACGGCGCTGCCGCTCTGTGCTTCCCCGCCGCCGCACTGCTCCTGCTCCGGTCCTACCGCGCCGGCCTGCCTGCGCCGCCGTGCTGCGCTGCCGCCGCGCCTGTGCCGGCCGTCGTCGCTGCTGTGCGCGATCGCTGCCGTGCGTCGTCGCGCTGCTGCTGCTCGCCGGCGCCGCCCGCCGTGCGCCGCCATGCGTCACCGTAGAGGCAAGCCAGCAGCCAGAGCAGCCGATCGAAGAGAAGCAGGAAGAAGAAGATAGTAAAGAGAAAGGAAGAAGGAGAAAAGAAAAAGAAAAGAGAAGAAAAAGAAAAAGAGAAAAGGAAAAAAAAGGGAAGAAAAAAAAAAGAATAGAAAGGGAAAAGTTGGAAATTTCGGAATTTCGTCGGATTCGTCGTCAATCTTTTGAAGGCGATTTCTCGGTAATTCCTGGACAATTGTGGTTTGATTAAATCAAATCAATCAATTCCTGTCGTATCATTTTATGTGATCAATAGTCTGATTCGTTTCGACAATCGTTATTGATTCAAAGATACGACATCCGAGTCGAAGTATTCTTTTCGTTCATCGGAGCGAAGTCTAATTAGTGAGAATTTTGGTTCGACTCTGAATTGAAAATAGTTTATCATTTCATGTGATACAATTTCTGTTCGGTTTTCCGAAATATAGGCGTAGACGCGACGTTTTCAGACGTAGGGTTGATGCTTCATATTTTATGTGTTTTAAATGTGTTATAGTGCTAATAATATACCTATACAGGTGGTACTACTTCCGGGCGTTCTTGATCGAATTTTCTTCGTCGCTTTTGGTAAAAGGCAAGTAACGTGGGGGTATGATTCTGTGCTATGTTTATATTCATGTCTTACTTCTTTTGCAAATAAAATTGAAGTATATGGTTTTCTTTTCTAATTTATTCAAATCATGGATGATGTTGCATTCGATTATTTAAATCCATGCTTTTCTTATTGATTTGGATTGTACCTTTGTCTTCATGAATCAGTTGTGGTTTTTATCATGAGCCATTCAAAAAGGAATGAAGAATTGATGTCAATTCACATGCATACATATGCATTTATGCACTTCATATGGTGATAAAGGCCGATCACTGCCATCGCGCGTGATTCGTACCGGTACATGGAGTTGCATGAGATGTTAGCATCGTCCAGCTCTCAAATGGAGTTGCATCATGGCATTTATACATTTTTTCTTATGATATCTGGAGAATACAGAATTCTGGGAGTTGAATGCCATATTTTGTGGGAGACTGGGTTGAAGTTTGTCGTTATTTTCTCGACAAATATTCTAAAATGATAATCTCTTTAAAACCATGTGTTTTCTCTGGTTGATGTGAGAAGAATGTTTATTCTCCCAAATACTTTTGATCTAAGTGAGACGTTTTTATATTCATAGCTGTTACTTGCTGAGCTCGTCTCACCCCCTGTTAAATCTTTTACAGGTATGTTTAGATGCTGACGTGCAGTTCGGGGATGGATCTGGGTAGTTGCACACACTACCTCCTCACAATGTTGATAGCTCAACCGGTGTATATAAGTTGTGTGTCTGGTGGTCTGTCGTTTGCTTTGTTTATGTTGTGGTAGACGCTGGTAGCGTCATGACGGTTTCTATATATATGCTGGTTTTATCTTTTTCTGTCTGCCTGTGATATTTCTTTTGGTCAGTTATATCGTTCTATAGAGGAGATGCTGCCAAAATTTCCTATTTTCAAATAATTAGGCTTAGTTGTAAAGTATGGTGTTACAGTCCCCAGACTCGGTTCATTCTGACCGAGCGTAGACCTAGTTCCTGCTTCACTCGTCACAATTTTCCAAAGGGTTGGATTTCCCAGCCCGGCCAGCCTCTTCTTCTTGTCTCCTCCATTCAGAAATTTTGGGGACGTACCCAGACGAGCCCAGGTGATGGTGGTACTTGTTCTTCTTCACAAGGTGCTTGAACGATTCACCTAGTTTGATGGTCTCAGGTGTGGTCTTCTGCCTAACAAACTTCGTCCATTGGTCTGGTGTAATATTTTCATATTTATTAAAGGGTACCAAGTTCTTCTTCACGAAGTTCTTATTCAGCTCACTCTTTCAGCCCTGAAAGCTCTTTCTAGTAGTTTTTAATGCATTCTGTTTGGTGGCTTCCTTTGTTCCCGAGGGGAATCGGATGGTTCTCTAAATATATATGCTTGATTAATTGTATACATGAACTTTCATTATTTCATTTTAAGTTCCATATATCATGGAACAATTTAGGTTACATATGCTCACTACCACAGAACCCCAATAGGTGACCGGTGGGCAACACTAACTAGCTATATGTCTCCAAATAAAATGGATTTGTTCTCAGAAATTATCAAATGAACAAAATGTTTAATTTCTTGGTTAAACAAGAGGCTCCTGGTGTGCATATACTTTCTAGATATGATGAGATAGTACTCTATCACTTGTAAATATTGGAAAACAACGATTGGTGCGCAAGATCTTCTCCAAAGTGAACAGTCGCAGAAGTCGGAAATTCTAGCTATTCCAATACACGCTAGACGGTGCGCATGTACCGTAACTAGTTGTTCTTTCTCCACCTCTATGTGCCAAGGCTGTCTTGAATATAATTAAGATCATTATATATTCAGCTAATCTTGAATCTAATTAAGACCATTATATATTCAACTATATATCTATAAGATTTGAAAATGTATTATTTAGAGAAAAGCTCCTCCCTTAGTTACGTTTACAATTAGCAAAAACCAGTTATGAACCTTGAGATTTAATTGGTAGACTGGAACAAATACATATAGTGAGAAAGCTAGGAGAGACTAGTACTACTTTTTCGAAGCTACTACTCATCATGAAGATCGATCACCATGGTATAATAGTGAACTGGGTAATTCAGAAATACACCGCCCTAGCAAGCTAAAAAACGCATGAAAAATGTATGGTATGTAAGCTTCACTTGCTTCCTCCAAATATGCACTCTCCATTAGTATTAGTCTTGAGTAAATGATCGATAGTGCAAGCAGCTGGACTGTAGCCTCTGGTAATGACGAGCTGCATGCAGGTCCCATCTCCCAGCCAATTATAACGCGCGCGCTTTGCGATTACCAACCAGTAAGTGATCATAAACGTACCAAGCTACGTACGTTCGATCGCGCAAGCAACATACATAGTATTACATTAATTGATCATCGAGATTACTCGCTATGTATATTTGGATGAACACATGACCTTACTCGCTATATATATCGAGATTCATGTGAAATATTGGCGACGTTGGTTTTGAAAGTAAAGGCTGAGCTTGATCAATTTGGTGATTTACTTAATTCTGATTCTGCAGCTTTCTGCAATACCAAATGGAAGGTATCAATGCCAGAATGCCAATCAGTTAGACTGTGGAATCTCAGCCAAACATACATTTTTTATTTGCTAATAAGCATATTTCACATGAACCAAAAGTTTGGCTCATGTCTAACATATCTCCACTTGGTATTCAGAACTTAGCATTTCCATTTTTCTCCTATTGCACTCAAGATCACGCTGAAATTGGTACAAACTCACAACAGCACAATGTCGGCATTACACAGAGAAGAAGGAAGGGGCATCGCACGGCTCGGCCGAAGCACCGGCTATGACGGATCAGACTGGAGGGGATGGCGCTACTCACCACAGATTCGGCGGTCGTCGTCGGGGAGGAGGCGGCTGGAGTTGGGGAGGAGGTGGCCGGAGTCGGGAGGAGCGCGGGCCGGGGAGGAGGCGGCCGGTGTCGAGGGAGGAGGTGGCTGGTATCAGGGAGGAGTGTGGATGAGTTGGGGCTTGAGTGGCTGGGGAGGAGCACGTCTAGAGTCGGGCCTTTAGCGGCTAGGGAGGAGCATGGGCCAGGGAGGAGCGCGACCGCAGTCGGGGCTTGGGTTGCCGAAGTTGGGGGCTTCGGCGGCGCGGAGGAGAGGCAGCCTGACGGCACGGAGGAGAGGCAATCAGTGGAGTCTAGGGTTCCTGGGGGCTCACGCGTGCTATATATAAAAGTTTATTTCCACTGGTGGTTGACGTAACAAACCGCCTGTGAAATGCATTTTCCGGCAACTCTGAGAATTCTTTATTTTTCGGCAACTACTGTGTGCTTCTTTTCGTTCGCGGGGTCAATTATATAGAAAACTTGTGCGACATGATCAACGAGTATCCACGGGTCATCTTTGTGGCCTACAATGCTGACGTCGATAGTTGTGAACCCGTAGTTTTCCACCACCACACATTTAATGTTTGACCCATTTGCACCGAAAGACAGGGATCTGTAGATTCACTCCATAGTCGAGTTCTCAGATTTCATCTATGAACGCATAGTAGGTGATCTTTTCCTCCCTTGCTGTGTCATAGGCTTCTATCCAAACACCGCTGTTTTGGTCATGCTCTTCTTGTCATTTGCTTTGTTATAAAACGTGTACCCATTAATATCATACACTTGCCATGTTGTAACTAAACTTGATGGGCCACAAGCCAACATTTCACATTTTTTTTATCTACGGATTCATCACCTGGAAGGTTTTGGTTCTTGAACCTTGTGGTGAAGCGACACTTGTGCTCTTTCAAAATCCAATCATGTGAGTGGCCTTGATTTCCTATGTGAAGCTCATCCAGGTGTTGCTCGACGTACGACGCCACTATCTGGAGCTACTGCAAGATGGTGAAATGTGCTTCTTCCACTACTTTGTAATCATGATCGATAAATCTTTTCTTTCATTTGGTCCCTCTTCCAAACAACCTCCCCTCATATCGAGATACAGGTAAACCAATTGGTTTAGCACCTTTTATGTAATTGATGCAACACTCAACGACTTCCTTGATACTGTAGCTCTCGATCAGGGAACCCTCTGGGTGAGCACGATTTTGTACATAGCCATTGAGAATGCCCATGTACCGCTCAAACACATACATCTGATGTAAGAATATAGAGGCCCAATGCAATTATCTCATTCACGATGTGAACCAAGAGGTGTACCATAATATCAAAAAAGGATGGAGGGAGGCACATTTCAAGTTGGAACAAAGTCTCTACCAAGTAACTATGTAGAGCACCTAGTTTTTCAGCATCAATCACCTTCTGAGCAATTGCATTGAAGAAGTGACACAACCGTGTGATGACCACATTTATGTATTCTAGCTTGATACCCCTGATTGCAATACAGAGCATCTACATCATCATCACATGGCAATCGTGAGATTTCATGCCGATTAACTTCAAATCTTTCATCGAGACTAGTTTCTTGATGTTGAATGAGTAACCAGTCGGGACTCTCACCCCACGTAAGCAGTTGCACAGTGCCTCTTTCTCCTTAGGTGTCAGAGAGTAGCTAACCGGGGGAAGATAATGTTTCCCATTTAGTCTGTCTCCAGGGTGTAGCTCTGGACTGATTCCAAAATGCACCAAGTCCTTATGTGACTTGATTCCATCCTTTGTCTTGCCCGGTATGTCCAGTAAGAGGCTAAGGATGCTATCACACACATTCTTCTCAATGTGCATGACATCGATGCTATGGCGAATGTCCAATCCCTTCCAGTAAGGCAAATATTTAAAGAAAATTGGCTCTTCTTCCACAGCATGCTGATTGGCGTCTTACTTTTCTTCCTCTTTTTACCCTTTGGTGGCTCCCCAAAAACAACCTTAATGCTCCTGACCATTTCAAACACTAGTGCCCTGCTGCGAGGTTTGGAACAATACCTTGCTCAATTGTGTTGTCAAAATATTTCTTCATCTTGCTGTATCTGTGAGTTTTCAGTAAGTACCATCGGTGTCGCGTGTACACAACTTTCTGTGAGTACAGAAGGTACACAGATGTAGTTTCATCTAAGCACACTACACATCCTTGCTTCCCTTTAACATATCCCGATAGGGAAAAAAGGGCGGGATAATCACTGATGGTAACGAATATCATGGCTTTCAGCGTGAAGTACTGTCGTCGGAACTCATCTCACACCTGGACCTCATCGTTCCACAGTTTTGCCATATCTTCCATCAATGGTTCCAGAAAAACATTTATATCGTTGCTATGTTGCTACGGTCCTTGGATAAGAATTGACAGCATAAGGTACTTACGCTTCATGCATAGCCATGGAGGAAGGTTGTAGATGGCCAGGACCACTACCTAGGTGCTATGTGAGGTGCTCATGTTACCGAAAAGATTCATTCCATCGGTACTCAACATGAACCTTACATTTCTTAGTTCTTCAACGAAATCTGGATACATGGCATCAAACTTTCTCCATTGGCTAGCATCAGCGGGGTGTTGAAGCTTAGTTCCATCCTTCTTGTGCTTATCGAAATGCCAACGCATCAGTCAGAGTCCCTAGGGTTTGAGTACAAACGCTGCAAGAGGGAGATCACTTGCAAGTACCACATCACCGTGGGAGGACTTCTTCTCTTCTTCTCCGCATCGAAAGAAGTGTCTTCTTTGTCATGACCATCAATCCTCTTCTTCTTCTTCTTCGCGTTGGCAGAAGCATCTTCATGCTCACAATCATCATTCCTCTTGTACCGACTCGCATTGCACACTGAGCATCTATCCATGGCTTCATACTCTTTACGGTACAGGATACAGTGGTTCAGACACATGTGTATTTTTTGCACATCCAATGACAATAGACATATAAGCTTATTCGCTTGATAAGTGGTGGTGGGCAACGAGTTAGGCTTTGGAAGCATGTTTGCTAAGAGACTCAACAGATCCCAGAAACTCTTGTCAGACCATCCATTGCTGGCCTTCAACCTTAGAAGTTCAAGCACCGAATGCAACACCGTAAACTCCTTATCACAACTCTTCGATTTCTCATATAACAGTTCCTTCGATGCCTTCTATAACACCTCGAAATTATCTAAACCTCTCGTGTCCCTTAAAACATGCAGTTCTGCGTGGTACAATATTTCCTCCAGATCAACATCAGTATCATCATCCACCATAACATTAGTGTCGCCTTAGACTCCCTCATCATCACCATCCACTTGATCATTAGCGATGTCATCATTTGCTTTGTTTGTATGTTGTTCGTCGTGATTGTACCAACATGTCTAATCCTTGACAAAACCTCTCAAGATCAAGTGTGATTTGATTACGCTTGATTTGATCCATAATTTCTGGTTCTTGCAACCAGATCATGGACAATATATTTCCTTTGTCTTCTTAGTCAAAGCGTCCTTCTCGGCTGCTTTAATAAAAGCAGAAAGTCCTTTGATGTATATTTCTCCATGTCTTGGCGCATCGTACATCCATGCTTTATCCATCTTTAACTTCAACCACAGAATTAGATACATCAATTAATTAGTTAATAATAAAATCAATTTTAAAACAATATTTTTTAAAATATAGAAAATATTGGGCATCTTATGATTATAATATATCTACGCAATTGAATCTAAATTGGCGCAAATTTATGGCTCAAAACAATGTGGATTCATTACTCTCTCTCCCTCTAAATATAGATTTAGATCTAGATAAAAAAATCCCCATTCATGATAAAACTTCCTAGAGACTTAAAAAAACATCAAATTGAAGCTACATTTTTGAAATATAATGCTAGAATCATGTGAATCTACACAATTAAATCAACATTTCCACAAATTTTAGCTAATTTAAGGATCTAAATGGCTAGAACCATAAGTACTCTAGAACATTTTCAAACCCTAAATAAGCCATAAATCTAAATCTATACTTCAAAAAATGCTATCTAGGGACGAGATACTCTTATGTTAGATGTCTCCTCCAAAGAATTCAAAACAAAACCTTCCCCTTTTGTTTTCAAATTTCATGTCCACCACTTAAGCTATACTGTTCGAAGAATGGTAAGCTCAGTCTGAATGGAGCTCCCCTCTGCAGGCACTATTTATGGAGACTATTATCACATGCGGTTAACATAAAGAACTGCATGTGGAAATGGATTCTATTTTCACAGGCGGTTTACATAATGGACCGCCTGCGAAACGTAAGCATTTCATCAACGGTTCTTTATGTGAACCGCATGTGATAATAGAATATATTTCAACAGGTGGTTCATTATGTTAACGGTCTGTGGAAACAAAGCATTCTACATGCTGTTTCTTCTATGAACCGCCTGTGATAATAAAGCTATTTACACAGGTGGTTCACATAAGGAATCGTCTGTGGAAATTAGTTTTCACAGGCGGTCCACAACCGCATGGGCCCCAGCCTACTACTCAGGCGGTTCATACGACGAACCGCCTGTAGAAATGAACACTAGGTGTCTTGAAAAATAGTTTTTATAGTAGTGAAATGTGTTATGCTAATGGCAAAAAAATTGACTGCGATCAAAAGAAAAATAGCTGAATACTAAGTAGTCAGTCCCTTGTCTAAATTTGTTGTACTGCGGTCATCCTAATAATTTCCTTAATTACCATGCAGATTTTTTTAACGCAAGAACAGTTTAGAACTCCTGTAGCCACAAGAATGGACCTGGGATTAAAGACCCATGCTTGGTACTCTTGAACATGTTTGGGATTAGACATATTGGAAAGATAAGTTTTCTAGTTGAGGCTCTCACCATGGAACGGCCCTTTCTGAGGTCAGCATGTTCTCATTGTCCTTTCTTATGGGAGATTATTACCAGACGTACACCATCCATTTATTTTGAGGGTATAAGCCCCTATCTACATCTACTTTTCTTGAGTGAGCATAATATAGATTTTCTATTCAGTAACAAATTCGAATATAGTCTTTGGAATTATTAATTAGATCATCCTGGTGTATTGGCTAGGCAGGAATACTTAGATTGTCCCCCTTTTATTCACTTTGTTACTTCTGTTCTAGAGCCTATCCCTATTGCTTATCGATACGAAATATGGTATAAATAGAAGGTACTAGAAAAAGGGACATAATGAAATCCTTTATTCCATCTTCCGACCTAAATTATTTGATTATTGAATCAACAACCAAACCACACTCATTTTATGAAAATGGAGTGTGGACTTATGTCAATTGAAAGTTCTTTCAAATCTTCAACCAATTATGTGCTTCATTAAATTTCCTAGAGTAAGCACTATAGCTTGTCTCCAATACTCAGCAGCTTGATCCAACCAATGTTCCGTGATTTGGGAGTCCCTGTCTAGAAAAGCATATTCTTCTCAGTAGGTGTAACATCCCATATTTTAGCATATTTTTTATTAAGCAAATTTTGCTAATTCAAATTTAAACCTTTGCATAGAAAAGGAAAGGAATTTGATTTGGGATTAGGTTAGAGATTCAAATTTGAATCTGAATAGGATTCAAATACAAACCAACAGACAGAAACTCTAGAGAATTCCAAATAAAACAAAGATGCATATGAACACTTTTTATGCAAGTTTAAATTTTGGAAACCTAAGTTTAAAGTGAATTTGAGATACATGGATCAATATAACATACATTTGTTTTAGTTTGACTTAATTTATAAGAAGTTCAAATTTGGAGTAAATTTTGGTTATTAAACAATATGCTGAAATACTGGATGTTACAGTAGGAATAGCATGTTCCCTCCCTTAGATCCCAAATTGAGAGTTTCCTACCTCATAGCACTAAAAAATTGCTATATTAATTTTCCATATCATAATCAAATAATTCAATTTCTCAAAAATCTATCCAGTTTCATTAAGGATTAATTAGAATAAATTAATTTGCTACCTATAGTTGGATCACTAACTTCTTGGAATGTTCCAATATCCACTGGAGCATCCATGTCTTGGAACAATACCAGGAAAAACATCTTGGAACAAGGTTCTAGCACCTTGCCAAATGTCTACGAAACGAAGAGCAAAGCAAGCTTAGCATATCTAAACTATAAAAGAGCGAATATGTTTGATGTTGTATTCCACAAACACTCGATCCAATGGCTCATGTTTGTCTGATGGTCCACATGCAATCCAATCTAAGGGCCCATGACCTCTTGATGGTCCATCCCTCCTGTTCTGCTCTCCTTTTCGATTTGCATTCAACGCATATGGAAACAACCGATCCTTCCTTCCAAAAATAATTCGAGTTAAATGGTCACAACTTGAAACCACTCATTGTTTTCTTTGGAACCAAGGATGCTCAATTTGGTAGTTGTGCAGCGGTAGCCTTAGGATTGAAAGACGACAATGACTGTAGGTCCCTTCTATTTTAGCTATTTTCCCTCCCAAAAATAATTTGAGATAAATGATCATAATTAGGAATGAATTATTTCTCCATACCATGCATGTAAGATTAGTGCTCTCTTTCCTTATTCTATATCTATACCTCTATACTATAATATACTACTAAGTGTGCAAGTAAAATTCACGTGAGTACAAGAAAAATTCAATAATGCTGCAACGGGTGACACACATGCCAAATAAACCAAGTGAACAATAAATTCTTGATACACTTAAGAAATTCTCGTACAACTTGAGGGATGTTGTGTTTAGACACGTTCCTAGTGTACTTCAATTGGTGTACAAAAATTGTTCCTCAGTTCGTAACCGTCATGTAGAAGAATGAATTGTTATCTTAGGCTCATGTACAAAGTTTCTATCCGCGTGCGATGAAGAATACTCACCGTGCAAACTGGCGTTTAGTCCTTCACCATTCCGCGAGCGCATGAAATTGAAAGTGAAATAACCAAACATGTCCTTGCAGAAGAATGGATTGTTACCTGGGGTGTTATTAGACAATTAAACTAACCGGTTGTAGTGAGGTTCAAAGCAAGTCAAGTATAAGTAGTATAGTGTGCCTTCGTGTAATAGAATATAATGCAGTGGAATCCACCTTAATCAATCAGCAACCAAGAGAGTAAATATAGCAGAGTTGTTGGCAAATAGTTGGGACCGCTGGTCAAATTTCTAGATACCATAGCTACAGACCACAAGTCCCATCTATACCCTCTCCCAGCAAAATAAATGCTAGTATTAGTTAACATCAATAAAACCAAAAGATTGTTGTACAGCAGTATTTCAAAAGTCACTACGATCGAGAGCATGGCACTTTGGGACCAAATGAAAACTTGCTAAAAGTGTAGTGGTGGCCATGTTATGACTGGAGACGTAACTCTCTTTGACAAATGCTTATCAGAACTACAAAGATTAATCAGCCTTTGAGACTTGATGAGAGGATGGCGCGGGTAGTGGTGGCTTTGGGGCGGTCACCGCAGCTCAGGATTTTGGGAAAGGATATTCCCGCGCAAAGTGCCCGATACGCCCACAATTGTAACAAGGGCCGCCGGAGTCACCTGTCATACTTCCTTGAGAACCGGTGGGTCTTGGAGGCCGCCCTTGCGGAGCGGAGAAAGATGGGTGTCGTACTATCCACATTGATTGTAGAGAAGTCGAAGCCGACATGTGTGATGAAGGAGGTTGACTCTGCATCTATGTACATTGAGCCCTCGCCCATCGAAGGCAATGAAACCCTCTTGTGCTTCTTCTCCTCCTGATGGTTATTCAGCTTGAACTCGATAGTGAGAGAGGTGGTCACCAATTTGTTAAAGTCGGCGAGCTCATGAGCTGACAAGCTATCTTGCATCTTGGAAGAGAGGACATTCACAAAGCGGTATTGCTTTCGCTCGTTGGTGTTGATCTCATCCGACGCATATTGTGCAAGGTGGTTGAACACCTGCACATACTTCATCACCAACCTACCTCCCTACTTGAGGTCTAGAAACTCTCACCTTTTGATCTCAATAATCCCCTTGGGAATATGACAATCACGGAAGGCTTGGCGGAACTCCACCCAAGACACCCGGTGGTTGGTAGTGTACATAGCCAGAAAGTTGGACCACCATGCGCCAGTAGCACCTTGAAGCTGATGGGCAGCGAAGAGAGCCTTCTCATTATTCTCATAACAAAGTAGCGCGAGCTTCTTCTTGATGGTTTGGAGCCAGTGGTCGGCATCGAGAAGATCCTCAGCCCACGTGAAAGTGGGCGGCTGAGTCCTAAGGAAATCTAAGGGGCCATGTTATGCCGTCTAAGCTTGACGGTTTTGTTCTATTTGCATGAGAACATCCACCATACTCAGCGGCAGAGGCGGTATAGGATTGTTCTCATTGAAACCTTCAGGAAGATCTCCGAGACTTTGGTGGGTTCTCATCCTACTAGAGATGGCAAAAACAAGAGAAGACAGAAGATTAAATCCTCACATCTCGTACAACCCATATCATTATCATTGTGTTTGTAAATAATAAGTAAGCCCTAAGCTCGTGAACAATGGTTGAACCATTGCTCGTCTTCTACTGAGGAGCTATGCGTCGCTAAGCATTTTGAATAAATTGTAAGTTAGATATCGACTATGTTATTAAGGCTACAAGGATATGGATAATCAATAACTCAAGGTAGAGGTAGTGCAAATCAATATAGGTTTGACCCATATAAGCCCGACATCAACTAGCTAACCATGCAAAGGAACATAAGCAACAACTTATCAATTTAGACTCCATTCAATTCAAACAAAGGTGCAATATGTTTAGGTTCTTACCACGTTGCTCTAGCGCTTGCCTGATACTACCCGCACAACACTCACAGAACTCTGGTAGATTGGCGTAGCCTTCACTTGCTTGGATCGTTGGCGTAACACTCCCTAAACGAATCAAGAATGCATTGCACAAATAATCAAATGATGGAATAGTGTGCATATGATGCATGCTTGAATATTGTCGGGGGAAAATAGACTAGCCTGAGGATAATAGTTGATGATCGTTATCAAAGGTCCCTCTAGAGGTTTCGGCCTCTGGACTCAACAGGAGGCCTTATCCCCAGAGGTTGCGAACCCCTTTGGGCAACCTCTCCAGCACGTACGTGGCCTTCTGAAGACTCAAAGCTACAGCAAGTCCCTCCAGACCCTTCGGCCTCCGAACTCAACAGGAGGCCTTATCCCCGGTGGCTGCTGACCGCTTCGTGCCACCCCTTCGTTGCCCATGTGGCCTTCCGAAGCCTAAAGATGTAGCTAGCCTACAGAGATAATATCAGGGAAGAAAGGACACCCCCCGCAATCGACCTGACGCGAGGTGACATGCAATTAATGCCGGTGCAAGTGTTGCTTATCCTGACACCCTAACATGATGCAAGTGGTCCTGACACCCCCGGCAGAGCGGCGTCGGGCTGTAATTGGCAATCGGCTCACCCCTCAGGGGGCAGAAACCAAAATAGTTACCACAATAGATATTTATCTTCAATGTAGGATAAAAGGTAGTTATCCAGGATAAGGCCCAGTAATTCAATCAGGTCCTTGATATTTGTACATCATGATAACTTGTGCACTAAGCTACGTACTACCTTATAAATAGGGGGTCGTGGTCACCTGGAAGAAAGAGGCAAGAAGGAGCCCGCTTAACACAACACAGAGGAGCATAATCACAAAGTCTTTTTGTGATACTCCCCCTAGCTCAGTCCATAATTTTACTATCTATACATTTGTGGCCTTCCTTCCTCTCAAACTTCATCTCCAAGCTTGAGTCTCCTCCTTAGAAGAAACTCTCGCCGTACTTGCTGGGACAAGACGAACCCATCGGGCAGATTACCTCTCGAGCCGGCAACGGCTAAGGGTCGAGGGTGTCGAGGACCACCTCTCCCGACCTAGCCATAGGCATAGATGCCTTATTTTGGCAAAGGTACATCTACTATTACCTATAGATAGTTTACCCATCTGATCTATCTTTCGTACAGTATATTAAAAATATGTTGGAGGCTCCAACCTTACTGCTAGAAGTTTTTTACAATAGATAGCCATTAGGTAGAAATGGTAAATCTAGATTACATCCATGTTTAGCAGTAAGCAGTAGAACTTAAGTTGCATCTTCATTTGACATGAGTTATGAATAGTCGTCTGACCTAGCTATGTCTTATACTGCAATTAGCTGCTTATTACCAACCGTAGACTGCAAAACATAACTAGTACATAACCATGCTAAACCCAAGCTTGCAGCTATGCCGTAGGCCTAGGTCACTGCAGAGGCATCAAGCCTAGGTTTCTTGGAAGGCGTTGCATAGCCTTGATAGTGTGTAGATGCCAATTATCAAGGGCATTCCTTGGTAATATAGTAGCGAAGCCCCCGACGGATTTCTTTGGGAGGCGTGACATGCCCACGCCCCTGTAACCATTACTTGCCTAAACCTAAAGTCACCTAATAAGGTTTCTCGGAGGGTAGGCTTTGCCCTGGTAGGTAGTGGAGCTCACACACCTGCAACAGCACAGAATGCCTAGGTCAGCCAGAGGGCAGATTATGCCAGGGTGTCCTGGAAGGCATTGCATTGCCTTGGTAGTGTGTACGCCGCATATCAAGGGATGACCTTGATGTGAGGATGCGGTGCTCTGGGAAAGCTATGGAAAGGAATCCTCATTACATGACATGCTTATATACTGTGAATTTAGCATACCTAGGTCACCGCGAGGGCATCAAGCCTAGGTTTTCTGGAAGGTATTGCATAGCATGTGTCGTATAAATGCCACGCACAAGGGCACACCCTTTGTTGACAGTGTTGCGGTTTTCCCAGGCCATTTCCTCGGGAGCACGACAAACCTACACACCATGGGCGTAGCATACCTAGGTCGTCTGGAAGGCAAGACTACCTAGGTTTCCTGAAAGGTATTGCGTAGCTCCAATAGTGTGTAGAGCCTTCGGTGTTAATACATGCTGAAGGGGATACAAAACCTCTGCCAAAAACAAAGAGTCCTCCAAAACCTTCGACAAAAATGGAGAGTCCTACAAAACCTCTGCTAAAATCGGAGAGTCCTACAAAACCTCTAGCAAAAACGGAGAGTCCTACAAAACCTTCAGCAAAAACAGGGAGTCCTCCAAAACCTCCGGTAAGAATTCTTTTAGCAAACAAGAATGAAATTCAATTAGTCCCACACTTCCCGCAGGAATCGAAGAGTACGGAGAGTCCTACAAAACCTTTGGCAAAAATAGAGAGTCCTAAAAAACCTCTGGCAAAAACGAAGAGTCCTACAAAATCTCCAGCAAAAACAGAGAGACTTTCGGAAATCTCCACGAGGCGGAGTGTCTTAAAAAAACCTCCGCCAACAACGTATAGTCTCCCTAAACCTCCACAAGACAGGGAGACTTCCGACAACCCTCGCAAGAGGAAATGTCTTCCAAAAACCTCCGCCAGATGGAGAGGTTCTAAAAAACCTATCGGACAAAATCCCCCGGTATCTTTAAGGCAAGCACCTCCATACTAGAGGGGTGCGAAGCCCACTAGCCCCCGACGGGCATAGCCAACAGACCAAAGGGGTATAAATCCTACTCCCCGCAGGAAGGGGTATGGCCTGCATGACTCAAACACGTACGGTAACAGGTAAAACCATTACCCTGCAGTCTCATCTAAAGACATGATTCATACGTCGTTTATGAAGATCATGCTAACATTAAGTAAAAGCCCACTCTGCGTGGTACGAGAAATAGTATGGTATCCCCAACTGGTTATTGCAGGAGCCAGGCAGTGGCTAAGAGCCTAGCAGTCAGACCGCTTTTGATCTGCTGGTCTGACCGTGAGAGGCATTTAGTACCCAAAACCCTCTGTTCCCTGGCCGTCTGACCGCCCTAGGTTCATGATCTGACCATTGGTCAGCGATCACTAGTTCATGTTAAGGTCCAATGATGTCTTCCCATTCTATCGATGAATTTCGATGAGGTTTGTTCCATTTTATGGAAAACTCTTTCCCGTTCCACCATTGCACTTTCTCCCTTAGTTTGTCGAATCTTAGGACGAGATTCCTTTTGGGGGGGGGATGTTTGTCACATCCTAAGATGTTAATTACGTAATTAAGCATGCATCATCATCATGGCATAATATTTTATATGATTAATTATTATTTTGGATAGTTTTTAGAGTGAAAATGGTTTAGGAAGAGATAGAATGACCCTAAATACCTTGGAGAAAAGAAGAAAAGAAAGGAGAGAAAATAACGAGGAAGTTAGGAGAATTCAGCAAAGGATCACTCTCGTGGTCTGACCGCTAGGTGGACAGCCATGTAGGCTTACCATGTGGGCTTCCCACTGTCTGATTGACCCTTCCCTCGGTCTAACCACCACAACACAGAGGCTCCACTTAATGAAATCGACCAACTCTCTCACACTCACTCTCTCTCACATTCTCACTCTCACTCACTCCTTCACCCACACCAAGAGAGAGGGAGAGACCATCTCGACATCCACGATGATCGGAGATCGATGGAGGGAACTTCCTCGAGCTCTTTGAAGGCTTCCTCGAGCTCATCCCCTTCATCCTCTTCGTCGAGGGAGTTCCTATGCACGTTTCTTCCACGTCAAGCCCCTACACTACCCCGGAGCCCAATCTTCAAATCGGAGCTTCCCCGGAGTGATCCCCTCCATTAGAAGGCTTCTCTACGCTAAGGTGAGACGTCCCTTACCATTTTCCCATCGTTCCCAAGCTCTAATCGATTCCCATTCCATTTGGACCCAAGATTAAAACTATCCTAGGGCTTATCCATGCGGTATTTTGAGTTTAGCTCGGTGAATGTTGTCCAGATCACTTTAGAAGCATTTCACTAGTCCTATAGAGCATTTTGTGTACCCTTCATGGTCAAAGGTTTTGCCAGAGCCTTTACTGGTGGCCTCGTGAAGTGGCACTAGAAAGGTCTTGTGTAGGGATGATAGCCAGACCCGTGGGTTCGGGTCCCCACAGGTTTTGCACCCCACGGGTGCGGGTTCAAGTGCAAAATCCCGCCCACGGGTCTGGCGGGTTAGGTACCTGACACTGTAGCAAATCAGACTCGGGTTTCTACTTGGCCCCGTGGGTGACCCTTGGGCACCCGACCAATCTCCCTTTCCTCTTCTTTCTCTCTCAACCGGCCTCATTCACCACCTCTTCTATCTCTCACCCAGCCTCCCTCACTCTATCGCCTCTGTAAGCACTCTCTCTCTCTCTCTACATAGAGGCGACGATGGGTGGCGGGCGGTGGCGGGTTGGTCCGCCAACCCGCCAGGCCTCCCGGCATCCCCGATTACCATCCACATTGTCTGGCGTCCCCATTGCCAGGCAGCAACTGCTTGGCCTCCCCACTGCCCGATCTCAACGGCTCCCAGCCACCTGGTAGCTGCTGCTCGGCCTCCACGCCGCCAGGTCTCCCTGCCACAACTATCGCTTCCCCGCCGCCCGATCTCCTCCTCCACCATCGCCTCCCCGCTACTTGGCCTCCCCGCCGCTCCACCTCTCAGCCACCCGGCAGTCATTACTCGGCCTCCCCGCTGCCCGGTCTTGCCACCTCCCCACTGCCCGGCCTCCCTGCTGCCCGACCTCCCCGCTGCCCGGCCTCCTCGCTGTTCGGTCTCCCTACCGCCTGGTCTCAACACCTCCTCGTGAAATCCCAAACCCGGTGGGAACTCAAAACCCGACGGGCACCCGACAGGTGTGGGTTCGGGTGCCACTTTTCGCCTGATAGTCATTTTGGGCGCATGTCGAGTCGAGATTGGCGGGTTTCGTGTAGTGCATGGTTTTGCACCACTCGGCCCCAACCTGACCCATTACCATCTCTGGTCTTGTGATTTGACCACCTTTGGGGTCAGTCTAACCGCTAGACACCAAAACCTTCTGCAGGCCGACGATCAGACCGCCACCTGCATGTTGTTCTGACCGCCAGCTATTCAAGGTTGTATGTACTTAGGTTACCTTGTTTGGGGTTTCAAACTTTGAAACCCTAATCATTCGGCGGTCTTTTGCATATGTTTTTGAACCACGTCACTCTATGAATATTCAAGCATGCATCATATGCACACTCTTCCATCATTTGATTATTTATGCAATGCATTCTTGATTCGTTTAGAGAGTGTTATGCTGATGGTCTGAGTGAGTGAAGGCGACGCCAATCTACCAAAGTTTTGTGAGTACTGTGCGGGCAGTATCAGGCAATCGCTAGTGCAGCAAGGCAAGCATCTAAGCATATTGCACCTTTGTTTGAATTGAATGGAGTCTAAATTGAAATGAATGATTAGTGAGTCGATGTCGGGCTTATATGGATAGATCCTATATTGATTTGCACTATCTCTACCTTGAGTTGTTGATTATTCATATCCTTGTAGCCTTGATAACATGGTTGGTATCTAACTTACAAGTTATTTGAAATGCTTAGCAATGCATAGGTCATCGGTAGAAGATGAGCAATGGTTCAACCATTGCTCGCGAGCTTAGGGCTTACTTATGGTTTACAAACACAATGGTAATGATGTGGGTTGTATAAGATGTGAGCATGAGGCGAGTTGTGGGCGGTGCTAGGGGTATCTTCTTCACTGGAGGGGTTTCTCGATGTAGTTTGGGAGAGGAGCCGGGATGCCATAGACTGTTTACATCGTTTAAGGACCATTCGTCGATGTAGTTGGCTTTAGTACTTTCCGTACTTACTATATGTCGCATATAGTAACGATAAGCCGAATACCTTTGTAGCTATGGTTTTTTGGCGTGCTAGTCGATGGTGTCATGGGCACAATAGGCTTGTAGAGGTATCCAATTTGCTCCGGGAATAGTTCTGGATGACCCCCACACCTATCGGCGCATGATCAAATATTTAAAGCTTATTGGGAAAGGTTGACACGAGTACCCCTTACGTTGGCCTATGTGGACACGTGAGCCGAATGGTCCTCGAGTAATGTAGTTAAAGAAGTACCTCTGTATGGTATAAAAATAATTCAAATTGCCATGCTCTCAGTTATAAGCATGCTTCTATCCATTTGCATTGGTTGTAAAGTTTCCAAATTTGGGGATGTGTGATATGGAATGGTGTGTTGGGGATGGTTGGTTATAATTATTGATTACATTGAGATGATTTCAGTTACATTTATGTTCAAGTTGTTGGTTACATGATAGAAATGTACTTTTGGTTAAGTGTAGATGTTCACACATAGGTGTCTAGCTTGCTTACGTATATGAATTTACTTAACCTTGTGGTCTACTCCTTGCTAACTGCATAATCTTTAGAGTCGGATTATTATATGTACCTATTACGGATTAAGTTTTGCGAGTACTTTCGTACTCACGATGCTCTTTTAGGTTCTACTAGTGAAGAGTAGCTCGTGTTGGGCTACTTCACGTCCGCCAATGTAGGTGGCGGGAATGAGTAGTCCAAACTACCTGCGGGACGTGCTTTTGGGTATAGCCTAAGGACATATGATTTCACCTAGTTTTTGGTGTTGATAGGTGTTAATCTTCTGCTGCGTAGTTTCTAATTTGGTTAGGAGTTAATCTATTCTTTATCCTTCTAACTCTCTTTTTATGTAAATTATTGTAAATGGTTAAATAATTAAGAACTTATAATATAATTTAATTACTAGCTCTTTCTTAAGTTTTGTTGTAATGCTATATATTGGAAAGGCATGTGTTCCAATCTTTGGCACAAAACACGTGCTAGGACTATTGAGATGTATTCTGATTTATCTTTATAGTCGTGATTAAATAAATAATCGAATTAATAATTAATTAAAATACTATTTTGACGGTTTATCTTATCTGCATTTCTTTATGAACAAAACTGCTAGGAAGCATACCCACAAAGAACCTAGAGGATTATCTACTGAACAAAGTTATCAATAATTAAATGCTAATATTATGCGGTTTTCTTTGAGGTCACCGAATGAACAGAACCCATTTTTGTCATCTGCAGGTAACCAACAATCCTAATCATGCAAATTAATATGGAGAAGAATTTCTGAAAATCGTTTTTCAGGCAATAAAAAATAATTATCAGAAACTACCCATACATAGGCGTGGGGCCGTATGAGTGATGTACTGAAGAATTGGATTTAGGTAGCATCTGTTGCCCATATTGCTTAGACTAACTCCCTGCACAAGGGGAATTATTTTTAAATAATGAAATAACAAATAAATCCTAAAGTATGTCAATAACCCATCAAAAACTTAGTGCGGAATATATTACATACCACAGAGTGGGGGTTATTTTTTATAAGAGAGACATAGGAAATATCTTATCTTCCATGTCACAAGTTTCAAGACCGCTCTATTAAACAGAGCGCATCAATAAGTATGTCTCAATGTAATGAAGCATCAAATCACAAATCTCACACACAAAAATGTGATTAAGACAAACAGCAAGACAGGCACATTGGAGTTGCACTGCTCGCAATTAAGGGGCAACAATTGCTGATCAGCTTTGACACCCCTTAAGTCCTTTTCATCCTGCAGCACCAAATAAATACATGAGGAAACTTTAGAAACCTAAGACAGCCAAATTATGGCAGTCTGTTGTAGGCATTCCTACACTGATGCACAAACACGGAGAAGTAATGGAGGCAAACTTTTATATATAAGACAACAGCAGTTCCTACTGAATAATTGGATAAATATCCTGGTCCAATGTTAATTGTGTATGCCATTAAGATAAAATAATCAGGTCACATGCCCACAAAGAGCTTGAGGTAGCAATACCTATCTAAACAAAGGAACTTACATTTGAATCGGGCTGCTCTATGCAAAAGGGGTTCTGGCTGCTGCTTTGCCTCCCCATCTGGCACATCAGAGTCATCCTGTAATAACAATCAGAAAAACCCAAAGACACGAATTAGAGAAGTTCTAGATACAGCAGAACTCCATATAGGGATGGCATATATGGAATTATAATTGCAGATCAGCTGGCAGTAATCTGAGCAGTACAGTGGTACTTAGTCATATAAGCTTTAACTAAATTTTACAGATTAGGACAACTAAAAAGGTATTGAGTTGCATACACCGATCAACTCAAAAAAACCTAAGCTAATAAGGAAAGGTGGGCAAATCTCTTATACTTCAACAAAAAGTTTTAGTTCACACAATTAGTTACATGTGTCTACATCGCTACCGTAATATAATTCCCTGAGGTTCATACTATGCAAATTTAGAAAAGTCAGGTTGCTTGAGTATTGTACTGATAAGAGCACAGAACAGGTATACGATGTATAGGCAGTCACCTGAGGTTGATCAGATAAAAATCTGCCAATGTCAATGCTTCATACATCATCAATTAAAAGCGAACACGATTTGTTTTCCGCATCTACTGGATCGGATATGCTCTGAGCAACACATCCATGAACAATTTCGCAAACACCACTGACAGAGGAGCCCAGACAAACTAACTGGAGCCATCAAGCTCTTAAATAATGGCTCGGGGGAACAGACACACACCTCAGATTGCTGTCGCCTGTTTCCAAGAGAACATGATGCAACCAGCATCTGTTCATCATTGGCCGCCTTAGCACGCCCCAGGTCACGCCTCGCACACCGGCGCCAGCTGCCGTACCTCGCATCAGGCCGTGCCCGGCTCCAGCACCCTCTATCATAGTGATGCTCTGCCACTGCAGCGCGCGCTAGGACGCACTGGCGCCGCTGCTGTCACTTCACCATCTCGCGGGGGTGCGCCGGGCCGGTGCGTCACGCGGGAGCCTTAAGTGCACGACAGCGCCGTCCGGCAGCGGCACGGCGGTCGTGTGTAGTCCTGCATAGCAAATGGAGCGCGTCTAGCTCGGGTTGATACCGCTTGCACCGACACGGCTACCACCTCCTCTTTCGTGCCACCCGTCCTAGCCTTTGTCGTCGAGATCAGAGACGCCGTGTAGCAGCCCAAAGCCTTTGTCGCGAGATAACCATATGTGTATTAAAGTGGAAAGAGATGAATTATCAGATGAAATGAGACGTCTAGTATAGAAGAAAAATAAGGGTTATTGATCTGTACTTTTGGAAGGAAAATAAGATCTAACTTTATATGGTAACTATTTGATCAATTTGAGTAGACAATGAAGGTTATTCAGATCTGTCGTAACTAGTGAATTATATAGAAGTATATAAGTATAGAAAAAACAAAAGATAGTCTGGAACATTTGACCTCAGTCATTCACCCACCCGATCACACATCGCACATTGCTCCAATGATGAGCGTGTTTGGCCAAGTTCAATTTAGAGACCACTAATCCATTCTCCACTCAATTAGGAAACCCCTAATCAAATGGTCCAGATTTAGAGTTCGACCGCTAAAATTACAGAACATCATTAATTCCCTCCCCATAAAATCCTGAATTATGGAACATAATCTCTATCTCTATCTCTATATCTTCTCTATTACTTAAAAATACATAGTAGTTCCCGCACCCTTCTGTGTCCTGCCTCCACATCTTGCCCTCTCCCACGTTTTGTCCCTGTAGTTAGATATTATTTACCCACAAATACCACTGACTTACCCCCTCCACCCGTCTGTCCCCTTCCCGAGCCGCCCTCCAGTCGTTCCACCCCGCCCACCTCGACCCCTACCCGCGCATCGCCCCTCACCGCGGTACCTCCACCGCGAACCTCTCCTTCTCCCCTCTGCCCACCTCCTCATCCTCGTCAGTGTCCTTCCTCCTCCTCCAATCCCCATCCCCGTCCAACTTCGGAGGCAGGCTCCCCCCGTCCCCGCCCGTGCACTTGTATGGTGGTGGCAGAGGATCTGGCGATGCCACAGACTCTGGCGACGGCGACAGCCATAAAGGCGACATCCTCGACCTCTTCGTGGCCAAGTGGGCTGCCTGCATGGGCTCCTGCTTCACAACGCTCCTCTCTAGGGTGCTCGTTGGTCCGAGACACCTGCCGCCACCTGGTCCCTATGGCTGCCGCCGCTCGTCGGCTTTCCGTCAGAATTATAGAAAGGATTGGGTCCTGGCACCCCCAATTTCACCTCCTCCTTGGTGCTCCTCCCTAATTTGATGCATGGAGGCTTGGGTTCAAACCCTAGCTCCCTGGGCTCTGCCGGCGTTTGAGCTTACTGCCACCATGAGAGGTCATGGTGTGAGCCGGTGTCGGCCTCTCCACCTCAGGTATAACCCCACTGTGCTCCCCGTGCTCTACTCATCATGCTGCCTCATGGGTATACTGTGATGTACTTGTGCTTGTGCTTGTGCCTAGATGAATGGATGAAATATGGAAATATGTTGGCTCATGCTTGTGAATTATGGATCGGAGATTGGTACGTTATTCTAATGTTCCATTTATCTTGCTTGTTGTTTTTAGAATACTTTGTTCGGTAGTACTTACAAGGTCTGAAAGAGAGAAATTTTGATACATAATACAACATCGGTTTAGTTAATGTTGAACAACAAATTTGTAAAATAAGAGCAAATAAAGTAGGAGTGTCATTTAGCTTTCTTAAAATTCACATGTCACAGTACAAGAACTCTATGATTTGTGGAGTAGGAGAATTTTTCAAGCTCTTTACAGGAGTTCTGATATTTAGAATTTTTAAATTTACAAATGTCTCAATGTTTTTTTGTTTTTCCGAATTATCATTGAATGTTGATGCTAACAATTCCATTCTACAGAACAATAGCATGTATGGTTATGATGCCTAATTCTAATTTCTCAATTATCCACAGCTTTTTAGATTAACACACGTGAACCCTTCAATTCTTAAAGTGTTGCTCAATAAATAAGAGGTTCTCCATGCATTTTGATTATGAATTCAGAGACCTATGTGCTCTCCTTGCAGGACATGAACTTAGTGGCAGCTGAGTTGAAGCTTGAATTGGGGCTAACCAATATGCTGAATATGTGGTCACCATAAAATCAATAGTCGACAATTGATACTGAGGCAATCCATCAAAGCCAATGGTGCTTGCCCTTGGAGGCTTCTTTCAAGCAGCTAGCTGATTTACCGAGCTTGTTGCCAAAAATAGGCTGTTGTAAGTGATTGCAAACTCCAGCAATAGAATGTCCAGACAACATAATTTGCTATTTGACTGGGTGTTTGCCCAATTGTTTATTCCATTGCAATCGTTTTTTTTTTTTTTTTGCTCTGTTTGTGTAGTTAAGCATTGAAAACTCTTATATACAGAAGAAGCATAAACAGGTCCTCTTGTGTGCAAATTCAGGTAAAATTTTAGGTCCTAAAGCATGGAAAAATGCAGCGGTTGTTTTGGTTTTAACTCCTTAACTATATCCATGTTGCCTGTAATTAAAAATAGAAATCTTTCATTTCAACATCTCCTAGTTCTTTGACCAAGGTGCTAAGTGACATGCTAGTACTACTACTTTTTCAAGGACAAGCACCACAATATGATGATAACCTGTAACTGAAAGTTTTGATTAATAATATTTTTCAACTGATTTCTTCCTACTTAGAGTTGGTCGCTGGTTTTAGAGAAATCAACAATATTATCGTGTGTAAATTTTTAGCTCCCGTTATAATTAGTAATTAATAAATATCAACGCTAATCCGCTCCTAGATTTCAGCTGACTCCGTGAATCATGTGGCTCACCTCCGCGCCTCTCGTCACGTCGTCTCTCTAAGAATGGGCTGCCCTGCTCCGCCAAAATACCCCCTCGGCATATGCAGACGCCTTGTCCCACCACCGCACAGCACCCCGTGCGCTTCCGCCTCCATCTCCAGTCACTGCAACGACATACGCGACGCTGTATCCCGCAACCAAAGTGCCGCCCCCCTTGGTAGCCGCAACCTCGTCACCCCTTCAACACCACCATCCTTCGACGTTCCGATCATGCCGCCGCCGTTCATCTCTGAATCTGCGATCCCGGGCCACTCGAGCCAACGCCAAATCCCTCAGAGATCCTCCTCCGGTGAAGGCCTTCTACGCACGTTCCCAGGGCTGCAGTCGCGCCTCCCCCGTCGTCCCGCGTGTACGACACCTGCGTCATGCTCCGTGCGTTCCGAGGGCCGGTCTCACCTACCAGCCGTCCTGCGCCGTACGATGCCTGCAACAGTCTCCTCCGCGCCATACTACGTTAAGATCTTCTTCCGGCGGCGAACTCCTCCATGCGTGATGAGATCTTTTGCTAGCGGCAATCTCCTCCACACGTTCAAGTTCATCTGCCGCCGGCGTCCCCACCACCTCCGGCATCACGCGCCGCATTATGCACTGCCCTTGACGTACTCGAACTTTTCCTGTTTGGGAATCTGATCGCGTGCGTGTGCGCATGGTTTTGTGGTCGTTGAATCCAATCCTGGCGTGTTGATTTCTTGGGTGGTTTCATGAGCTCCGGCGTTGCATTCTCATAGACCATTGCAAGGTACGCATGTCTGTTGCTCATGGAGGCGTGTTCATTCTTCTTCCTGTCTCTGTGTTTATGCCTTGGATCATTGGCTTGATAAGTGGCTAAAATTGTGTATCTAATTTTTGTTTCACATGCTGTAGATGCAAAGTTCCGAATGGGTCATAGTCTGACAAGCATGTACAACTTGCACGTTCTTAGCTTTTTTATCAGATCAATTTCAACAGCTTTGCTGATATGACATACTCATGCTGAGAAGTTTGTAGTATTTATATTTGATCACAATAGTTTATGCAAAGAAGAAACTAATTGCCTAGGACATTTTCTCTCACATTTTTTGCTTGACATAGATTCGTGTCTGCCTGAGCCTATCATGGATTTAAACAAGGAAATGCTGCCCTCTGTGTAGCCTATTTGGATTTACTAGTTAAGTGCCTATGCGTTGCAACGGAAATAAAAATTGCACAAGATGACATCAAACATATACAAAAACTATTGCTTATATTAATAGATTTAGGAATGATTCTCCACGGGATTTGATCTATCTGGCCTACTTATTAGTAAGGAGTGCAGAAAAGAGGCAAGATTTACTTCAGATAAACCTGCCTCGGCCATCATCTCGAAGGTTGAAGATGTTGCAAAGATGCTGAATCTCAGGGTAAGGAAGAAGGATAATGGTGTAGTCAAGATTCAAGGGAGGAAAGAGGGAAGGAATGGTGTCCTTCAGTTTGACACATTGAGATCACACCATTCCACCATCTTGTCGAGATGAAACAAACAAGCGGAAGTACATTATGATACCGGTGCTGATACCAGAGTCGAGGCAACCTGACAACGATATCGATATATATTTGAAAACATTAATGGAAGATCTTGTAATACTATGGAATAATGGTGTGCAGGTATGGGATGGATACAAATGAGAGAACTTCACCCTACTCAATGGTGTTCGTAACTATCCAGGATTGGTCAGCCCTTGGTAACCTATCGGGCCAGACTGTCAAAGGCTACTGTGCATGCGTGCATCGTTTGGATAAAACAGAGAGCTTGTGGCTGAAGAATAGTAGAAAAATGGTGTACCTAGGTCATCATAAATTTCTTCGTAAGAATCACCGGTACCGCAGCAACAGGAGAGCTTTTAATGGAAAAGTTGAGACTCGATCACCTCCCAAGCATCACTGGGAGACATGTATATGACCTGCTAAAGGGACTTAGGGTTATCCTTGGAAAGGGACGCGGGAGCACACTGATTCTGAAATCTAATCTTAGAGCTCCTATGTTAAAAAAAAATCTATTTTTTATGACTTAGATTATTGGCCAGATTTGGTGGTTCGACACGCAATCGATGTCATGCACATTGAGAAGAACGTGTATGTTAGCTTGATTGGTACGTTACTAGACATACCTGGCAAACAAAGGATACACTCCAAGCACGAAAGGAGCTGAAATGTTTGAAACTCAGACAGTATCTACATCTCGAAGATATAGAAGAATGCGACAAATATCTTGGTCCCGCTAGCTACAGTATGAGCAAGGCAGAGAAAATTGCAATGTGCAAGTGCTTGCATGGAATCAAAGTTCCATCAGGTTACCCCGCCAACATAAAGAGACTAGTAAATATGAAAAATTTAAAATTAACTGGCATGAAGTCTCATGATTGTCATGTGATGATGACACAGATGCTTCCAATTGCAATTAGAGGTATTCTGCCATTGAAGGTCTAAAACATAATCATAAAGCTGTGTTCGTCTTCAACGCGATATCACAGAAGGCCATCGATCGGATCAAGTTAGATAAGCTGCAGGAAGACATGCTTGAGACTCTATTCTAGCTTGAGGAGTTGTTCCCTCCATCATTTTTTGATATCATGATGCATCTCATTGTTCACATTGTGAAAGAGATACGGATTTTTGGCCCCGTGTTTCTGCATCAGATGTACCCTTTCGAGAGGTTCATGGGAGTTCTGAAGAAATATATTCGTAACCAAAATGGGCCGGAAGGCTAGATGGCCGAGGGCTGGGGAACCGAGGAGGTCATTGATTTCCACGTCGACTACATGAATCTCAAATCGATTGGTGTGCCTGTATCTCGCCATGAGGGGAGGCTATAGGGGAAAGGCACGATTGGTGCAAAGTCATTCTGCACTAACGACCCTATTTCATTCACGCAAGCATATTTCACAGTTCTGCAACAATCAATTGTAGTAGACCCATATGTCAAAGAACACCTGAAGTTATTATGCACCATAAGCCCAGGGAAGTCCGATGTTTGGATCGCGCGAGAGCACCAAGATCATTTTGGTGCCTATTTACGTAGACAGGTGATGTATAAGTAGATAGAGTGTGCTCAGTTGACTGTGTTGGCTCACGAACTGTCAACTACAATCCTCACATTCCAAGGATATGACATTTTATACGAGAGCTCAGGATAATAAGAGCACCAAGCAAAATAGCTGTGTCCGTATAGATGCCTACGACTGCAATGGAAATAGTTAGCCTACTATGGATTCGTAGAAGAGATCTAGGAGCTCGACTATGGACTGTTAAAGGTTCCTCTTTACCGGTGCCAATAGGTCAGACTCCCAGTGGGTGTGAAGATCAACAAGTACGGTATGAATACAGTGGATCAAAAACTCGTTGGATACAGAGAAGAACCATTGGTACTTGTGAATAATGTTATGCAAGTCTTCTATGTAAAGGACCCAGACCCAGCTAACAAGGAGGAGCGCCACGTGGTTCTTCAAGGAAAAAGAAGGATAGTCGGAGTAGAGAATGTTGTTGATAAGGAAGACTACAATCAATTCGACACACTACCTCCTTTCAGAGTGGACGTCGACCTACGTCCCATGGAAGATACGGACGAACCTCCCTATGGACGCCGTGATCATAATGAAGGGCGAATCGTTAAGACAAAGTAGCTAAATTGTATTAATTACTACGGAAATTTGTTTTAGATGCAATTTTACCTCACTTTTGTTATGGAATCTTCAGTTCCTAGTTTATGGTGGAAGATGTCTTTATTATTGAGCATATTGATTTTTGACTTTTAATAATGAATTAGCAATAGTACAAGCTAGCAATATTGCTATGTATTACTATTTTTTATTTTTAATAAATTACCTATAGTTATGAGCATATTTATTTTTAATTTTTAATGAATTAACTATAGTTATGAACATATTTATTTTATTTATTTATTGTATTAGAAAATTGAACTAGGAAATTTAGGTATATACAAAACATAATTTTGGTATATAGCAAGTTAAAATTTAAATAAATATGTATTAGGATTTTAGGTCAACAGAATGTTAATAAGTATAGATAGTATTAAATCGAAATCACTTGAGTAGCGCAGTGTTTTGTTCGGTCTTACTTGTGCAGGTTATGGGTTTGAGTCTCTTTGTGCGCGCGCGAAACTTAAAGAAATTTTTTGCACCCTAAGCTACTAACAGGGAAAGGGGTTTCACTGCCTGTGGACATAGTTGGCCGGCAGTGAAACTACTTTCACTACCGGTGGACTTATTGGGCTGGCAGTGAAAATACACTTCCACTGCTGGTCGTCATATTGAGCCAGCAGTGAAGGTACCCTTTCACTGTCGATGCTCAAATTGAGCAGACAGTGAAAGTACCCTTTCACTGCTAGTCGTCATAGTGAGCCGGCAGTGAAAGCTCTCCCCTATATTGCTCGACGCCCGTCCTCTTGCACTTAAATTTTTTTTCCCTACCTGTGCCCTTCCGCGACACCACTGTCCCCACTTCCTCCTTGACACCGCTGGCTCCTCCCTGACACTGCCGTCCCCGGGCATCCTCCCTGACGCCGTTGTCCCCGCCGCATCCTCCCCGACTTCGCCATCCTCGGAGCCCCATTGTCCCTGTCCCGTAGGCCACCGTCCCCTTCCCCCATCCCGCTTGTGCTGCCGTCGTCTGCCCGCCCGCCTCATCAATCGATAGAGCAAAGGTAAATCCCCCGCCCTCCTTCCTCCCTTGTTGTGAGGCGATATCAAATTTGGCTGCACTCGTGTGCATTCAAAATCTATGACTTAAAATATGTGTTCATTACTATGTATTAATGAAGGTGCTTTTGTTATTAATTTACATTAAATATATGTATCATTGTATGCATGTATTGAGAGAGAGACGGAGAGATCGAGGAGTGAGAGGGAGTACAAAGAGGACAGAGAGAGGAAGGAGGAGAGGGAGAAGAGGCAAAACACTGCTGGCTGAATCGTTCAGCCGGCAGTGATTTCAGGTTTATCACTGCCAGCTCAAGGATTCAGCCGGCAGTGATGCCTTGTATCACTGCCGGCTGAATCCTTGAGCTGGCAGTGATAAGGCCCCCTTCACTGCCGGTCCACCGAGTTGGCAGTGATAGTCCATGACTATCACTGCCTGTTGCCCACTGCCGTCTCCAAAACCGGCAGTGAAGGTGGTTTTGGAGGCGACAGTGAAGGTGGTTTTGGAGACGGCAGTGAAGGTGGTTTCTACAATAGTGTGTTGATCCTTAAAAAAATGGTTGATGTTTCTTATACTGCTTACTTGGCTTCTTTTGGCGGAATATTGTGCCAACCATTGACAAAAGAAGCTCCTGTTTATGCACCTGCATATGGAATCACTCGATGTAGCATTAGCCGTGCCAGCACTCAACAACAGGAGAATTTACAGAACTGAAAGTTTGAAACTCCAAATGTACTTTACAGTCACTTGAAGAAGACTGTATCTGTTATTTATAAATGCTTGGGATTCAAATTTATTAAGTCGACTACATCTAAAGCACTCACCCTTTGCTCTTATTTGGATCTCAATGTTTCTTTCAGAATTTTGAAGAAAATTTCGTTCATATCAACACTTGCTGCTATGGTTTGAATCACATCTTCCTAATGACCAGATAATACTTTTCAGAGGGGAAATCAACAAGCGATGCTTGATAGCTTGGTTAATCTACAGATTCAAATTGGCAAAATTACGAGAAAATGAGCAAGATCGAAGTGCAGGTACCTGCACCTTCATTGGAAATTAAAAGAACTAAGCTGAAAATGAAAGCAAGGTAAAAGATACTCCACACAGACGAACATATGAAAAGATGAAACGTAGACGGTACATCACATGCTGGTCAGTTTAATCTTCAGGCAATATTTAAACTCCACTTGTGATGAAACAGAAGAAATTTTCTCTATCAATCGTGATTCGGGATAGATCGAACAACTCATTTTTCACATTCCTAATCAATCATTGTTGGAGCAAGAGTTCGTCTTGTCCCAGCAAGTACGGCGAGAGTTTCTTTTAAGAAGGAGACTCAAGCTTGGAGATGAAGTTTGAGAGGAAGGAACACTACGATGTATTGATGGTAGAAAAATGTATCACTCTGGGAGGAGTATCACAGCGTGACTAGGTGTGTTTTCACCTTTGTGTCTTTTTTTTGCTGTCTTGCCCATTCTCTTCCCGCTGTGTCCCTTTGCCCAGAGGACCATGGCCCCCTATTTATAGGGCCGTGCGTAACTTAGCGTACAAGTTATCATAATGTACAAATATCTGGGCTCTGATCAAATTACTGGGCCTTATCCCGGATAACTACCTTCTACCCTATCGAGAAGATAAATATCCATCGTTGTAATTATCGTGGTGCGTACCCCCTGAAGGGGGCAAGCTGGTCGCCTATTGTGGCCCGGTGCCGCACTGTTAGGGGTGTCAGGATAGTCTCCATCACGCCGGGGTGTTAGAGGGGTGTCCATTAGCCTAGGCCTTTAATATCGGTCACTTCTTTGCAGGAAAAGCACGACCGGTGCTCCCCTTCCGGCAGATCTTTCCTAAGGCCTGCTGACTGACCCCGCTGCCTTCGGAAAGGCGACTCGATTAGACCGAGGTGGGGGCCATGGGAGGCATAGAACCGGGAGGTGAAGGCTTTGAGAAGCGGGACCCCGGAGGGCCGAGGCTTCGGGACGCTGAAGCTTTGAAGGATCGATGCTTCAGGAGGTCTGTTTTGGGAGGCTTCAGAAGGTCGAGCCGGTGGAGCCAAGGGAAGGCTTCGTAGGTACGTAGGGGTGTCGTGAAGGGATCTGATGACATCAGAGATCTAGCTTTTAACCGAGGGTCCGGAGATCAAGGCTCTGGAGGGACCTAGATGGTGATCTTCATCCATTATCCTCAGGCTGGTTTATTTTCCTCCCAATAGTACCCCCTCATTCTCAGGCCCCGATGTTTCAGAGGGGGGAGAGGATGCAGAGGAAAAATCATCCCCAGCCTGGTATAGTATCAAGGATGCCTGATGTCAATTCTTTGTCCTTTGAAGTCGCTAGAGTAGAGGTTACGTGTGGCTTTGGAGAATCCCACGTGTTCACCTGGTGGGACAAGACGTGCCATTGTCACGTTCTGACTGGATAATGCAGGGGGGTTGTTTATGGTCTTGTGCCCACGACCCTATCATGTGCCGAAAGGAGTTTGGGTTATTACTGTGATGGGACATCCGCGCGAGAAAACGAGGCATTCATCGTGGAGTGCTGCCACATGTTGGAGGGAACCCGGATATGGCCACGCCCCCCCCAGGTGTTCAATGGTGGGGACACGACGGTGTTTGTCCCACTTCATCTTCCATACCTACGTGGCTGCGTGGCCCAGGTATAAAACCGGGGTTACCCGGTTGGAGTTTCCACAACTTCACAAGTCAGCAGTTAACCTTGACTTGAGTATGGCATCGTCTTCCTCCCTATCCTCTTTGGAGATGTCGATGATCTCGACGGCTTCTTCGGGAGCTGGACCGTTTCAGTCGTCGACAGAGGCGCTGGTGGCCACGCTCCTTCCATCTCTGCTAGGGAGGCAGTTGCCTGCTGCTCCAGCCTGACCTTTGGCCGGGGAGGGCATGCCTGTCGAGATCTTCGATATCTCCGATGACGATGAGGAGATCAATTGGGATCTCCTGTGAAGGGAGAGTGAGCTGGCGCCTATGGGCCCGGTGGCAAAGTAGGAGGAGGCCAGGAAGGCGAGGGAGAAGGCCCTGCCGGTGACCTCCTCGGACTCCTCAGCGTCCTCTGACAGCTCAAGATTTGGCTATTGTATCGGCTTCTGCAGCGGCACACCGCAGATGAGGTGCATACGCCGTCCCATGCGTGGCCCCTGCCGAGACACGTAGGAGGTGAAGATGGTCACCGGGATGGCGTCCTTGGTGATGCTGTGATATATCCATGTCACTACTGAACTTAGTCACCTTGTACTCTTTCTCGCCCTGTTTTGCTCCGTAGGGATCTATCTTATTCGTGGCAATTTCTGTACTGTTGCTTTAGTGTGTATCCCCTGGATGTACTAGTTGTTTAATAATATATCATGGACCTTCAGGAACGGTCATGTCTCCTTCCGTATCGGAATGCAAGGGGATCTTTCAAACGGGTGACCGCATGCGCGCGTGCTTTCATGCCTCCAAACCATGCTTCTTTGTCCCATTTGAAGGCGATGGCTAGTTTTTCTGACGATCGGGCACCGAGCCTTCGTATTGATCATCGTTGATTTTGTTTCTTCTGGGGGAGAGGTGGCCTTGAGAATCTGGTGGTGATGGATACGTAGGGTAACTAAGGAGAACCGGGTGGAGTAGTGGCGACCTTATCGTCCCCGATTAATGTGTACTCCTCGGGCCTGGGACTGGTAGGGTCTCCTTCCTAATTTGTTCCAGATTTCTGACTCAGCAAAGTCCTTGTGGAACATTTGGAGACAAGCTTTGGAGGTCGTCCTTGACCCTTCAAGTTCCTTAGCGACTATCCGGGTTGAAGGCGATGATGTGTCAGAGGCGCAGCCAAAGGCTAGGCAAGAGAGGTGGTCCGCGACCCTCCTTGGCCCTTAGCCGCTGCCCGGCTCTGGAGGGATTCAGTCCGGCACCTGGCAACGGTGCATCGGAGGCAAAGCCGAAGGCTAGGCGGGAGAGGTGGTCCGCGACCCCCTCGGCCCTTAGCTGCTGCCCAGCTCCAGAGGGATTCCGTCAGGAGCTTGGCGACGATGCGTCGGAGGCGAAGCCGAAGGCTAGGAGAGAGAGGTGGTCCACGACCCCCTCGGCCCTTAGCCACTGTCATGAATTGCGGTCTTTGCAATGGACAATCGAGGGTTCCACTATGTTTCCCATGCTACGAGGCATGGGCTTTTATTAAATGTTAGTATAACAATCATAAAATGACATATGAAATGTGTTTTAAAAGGATATGGTAGGGTAATGATTTTACCTTTTACCATACATGTTTGAGTCACGTGGTCATACCTTCCCCTGTAGGGAGGGGGATCTTCATACCTCTTTGATCTGTGTGTGGTGCTCTTTGGAGGGCAACAGGTTTCGTATCCCTTCGGCACGGAGGTATTAGCCTTCAAGATGCTGGGGTACTTTTCCTATTAGGTCCTTTCAGAACCTTTTTGCTCGGTGGAGTTTCTGGAAAACATCTCCATCGCGGGGGTTTTTGGGATGTCTCTCCGTTTTGTCAGAGGTTTTGTAAGGCTCTCCGTTGTGCGGAGGTTTGGTAAAGCTCTTCGTTTTTGCCCGAGGTTTTGGTAAAGCTCTCCATCTTTACTGGAGGTTTGGTAAAGCTCCTTGTTTTTATTGGAGGATGGGTAAAGCTCTCTGTTTTTGCCTGAAGTTTGGTAAAGCTCTCCATTTTTGTGGGAGATTTTGTAAAGTTCTCCATTTTTACCAAAGGTTTTGTAAGACTCTCCATTTTTGTCGGAGGTTTTTGTAAGGTTCTTCGTTTTTACCGAAGGTTTTGTAAGACTCTCTGTTTTTGCCGAAGGTTTTGTAAGACTCTCCATTTTTGTCAAAGTTTTTTGTAAGGTTCTCCATTTTTGCCGAAAGTTTTGTAAGACTCTCCGTTTTTGTCGAAGGTTTTGTAAGACTCCCCATTTTTGTCAGAGGTTTTTGTAAGGTTCTCTATTTTTGCCGGAGGTTTTATAAGACTCTCCATTTTTGTCAGAGGTTTTCTAAGACTCTCCATTTTTGTCGGAGGTTTTGTAAGGTTCTCCATTTTTTACAGAGGTTTTATAAGACTCTTCGTTTTTGTCGAAAGTTTTTGTAAGGTTTTCTGTTTTTTGCCAGAGGTTTTGTAAGACTCCTTGGCATGTATTAATGCCGAAGGTCCTACACACTATCAGAGCTACGCAATACCTTCCAGGAAACCTAGGCAGTCTTGCCTTCTAGGTGACCTAGGCATGCTACGCTCATGGTGTGTAGGCTTGTCGTGCTCCTGAGGAAACGCCCGGGGTGCACCGCAACACTGTGTGCCAAGGATGTGCCCTGACGCATGGCATTTATATGACCGAAGTTATGCAATGCCTTCTAGGGCACCCTAGTTATAATCTGCCTTGCAGGTGACCTAGGCATAAATGGCGCCAGCGATATATAAGCATGTCATGCAGAGAGGATTCCTTCCAACAGCATTTCTCGAAGCACCGCATCCTTAGATCAGGGCAGTCCCCTGATATGCGGCGTCCACACACTATCGAGCCTACACAATACCTTCTAGGAAACCTAGGCAGTCTTGCCTTCTAGGTGACCTAGGTATGCTACGCCCGTGGTGTGTGGGCTCCACTTCCTACTAGGGCAAAGCCTACCCTCTGGAAAACCTTTTCAGGTGACCTTGGGTTTAGGCAAGCGATGCTTACTGGTGCATGGGCTTCTCATGCCTCCGGAGAAACCCCCCGGGGGCGCCACAACTACATTACCAAGGAAGTCCCTTGATAACCGGCATCTACACACTATCAAGGCTATGCAATACCTTTCAGGAAACCTAGGCAGTCTTGCCTTCCAGGTGACCTAGGCATGCTACGCTCGCGGTGTGTTGATATGTCATGCAACAAGGATTCTTTGCGATAGCATTCCTCGGAGCACCGCAACTCCGCCACCGAGGACATCCCCCGGGGCATGGCTTTGACACCCGAGGCTATGCAAATGCCTTCCAGGGCACCCTGGGCATAATCTGCCTTGCAGGTGACCTAGGCATAAGCGGCGCCTGCGGTGTGTGGGACTCACTATCTACCGAGACTACGCAATGCCTTCTAGGAAATTTGGCAGTCTTGCCTTCCAGTTGACCTAGGCATGCTACGTCCGAGGTACGTGGGCTTGTCACGCCACCCGAAGATATCCTAAGGGTGGCGCCGCAACACGGTCTATCAAGGAAATCCCTTGATATGTGGCAACTACACTTCCGAGGCCGCACAATGCCTTCCAGGAAAGTTGGGCAGACCCGCCCCCAGGTGACCTAGGCACGATGCATCTGCGAAAGTGTAGGGATTTTGCATGGTTATACTAGCTAAGTTTTGCAGTCTATTGTTGGCAATAAGAAGCTAGTTGTAGCATAAAACATAGCTAGGTTAAATAACTGTTCATGCTAAGTGAGAATGTAACTTAAGTTCTACTGCTTCTACCTAGTGGCTATCTATTGAAAAAAGACTTTTAGCAGTAAGGTTGGAGGCCTCCAACAGACTCTAACCTGGCTGTGTGAAAGACGGATTACTAGGTAAACTACTTGGTGGTTAATAGCGGGTGTACCTTTGTAGGAATAAGGCCTCTATTGTGAGGTTTGGTGACCTCAAAGCCTGTGGCTAGGCTGGGAGAGGCGGTGCTTGACCCCCTCAGCCTTTAGCCATTGCCCAACCCCGGAGGTAATCCATCCGGGGCCTCGCGACTGCATGTTGGAGGCGTAGTCGAAGGTTAGTAGGGAGATGTGGTCCGTGACCCCCTCCGTCCGTAGCCTGGCAACGGTGTGTCCGTGACTCAGTTCTTGTTGCTGGTTGTGGTACCGTTGGTAGGCTTGGTAGCGATGGTGTAGGGTTGAGGGGTCAGGGATTTGCCTAGGAGTTGGCCCCTGGCCTTCGGACCCTACATCATCCTTCACCCGCTCTTTCTGCGGTCATGTATTCTACTTGCCTTCCGAGGTATTCCTCCCGGAAGGTCATGAGGGTGCGGCAGTCGTTGGTGTTATGGCCGTGCCATGGTCCATGCAGGATGCACCCCGTGTGCCTCCAGGGGTGCCGGAGCTTGTAGTTGTTGTTGGGGTCGTTGTTGAAGACGGTGTGTCCCAGAGCCTGTGGTTTCCCCTAGGTCTGCTTACCCCTTGGGAGACCATCGAGGCTTCCTAGTGCACCGGCCTTTGCCCAGAGGACCACGGCCTCCTATTTATTGGGCGGTGTGTAACTTGGCGTACAAGTTATCATAATGTACAAATATCTGGGATCTGATCAAATTACTGGGCCTTATCCTGGATAACTACCTTTTACCCTATCGGGGAGATAAATATCCACCGTGGTAATTATCGTGGTGCCTACCCCCTGAAGGGGGCAAGCCGGTCGCCGATTGCAACTCGGCGTCGCACTATCAGGGGTGTCAGGATAACCTCCATCATGATAGGGTGTCAGAGTGGCATCCATTAGCCTAGGACTTTAATGCCGACCACTTCCTTGTAGGCAAAGCACGACTGGTGCTCCCCTTCCAGTAGATCTTTCCTAAGGCCTACTGACTCACCCCGCTGCCTTCGGGAAGGAGGCTCGATTAGCCCGAGGCGGGGGCCTTGGGAGGCATAGAACCAGGAGGTGAAGGCTTTGGGAAGCGGGACCCCAGAGGGCCAAGGGGTACCATGAAGGAATCTAATGACATCGGAGATCGAGCTTTTAACAGAGGGTTCGGAGATCTAGGATCCGGAGGGACCTGGATGGTGATCTTCAACCATTATCATCAGGCTAGTTTATTCCCCCCCCCCCCTCAACAACCATCAGAACAACTTTCCAAGATGTAATATTAGAAATTTGAGGCACCAAATGTCGATCCAATCCAATTAGTTTCAGCAAACCAATCATAGTCATGCCAAGTTGTACCGTTACAATGGGTGCCAAAAATTTATATACGACTATCTAGGTACGGAGCCTCATGACAAATAACAAAATCGCTTTCAAATAGAGCTTGCAACTTGGATTTCAAATACAACTGTGAATTAAGTTTGAGTACAAATAAATAAGTCCATAGGAATAGATTTATTTCTACAACTATCTCTTTCAAATTGTCTTGCCCACGATGCGGCTAAGATATTCTCGTACACCTGCAGGTATTATATATTGATGCGAATTCCCATCGTACGTCAATAGGCTGATCAAAAAGTGCCTCCTCAGTGCTTGGCCATCCTCCACATGCATCATATATGGGCGTGTTCGGATGGTTGCATCCGCCGGTGCTTGCGTCGGCTGGTGCTTGCTCAGCGTATATTGCAGAGAGAGATGACTGTTTGGTTTCCAGGACAGTGCGTGCAGCGTGCATCCGCTCGTGCAAAAATACCTGCATCGGACGTACGCGCAGAAGGACCATCGCTCCCAGGCCAGGCCGAGCGGATGCAGCAGCAGCACAGAAGGTCCACCCGTCAGACGAGGCTCCCATTACCGCAGTCGCGTCTTCCGCTGCGTCTTCTCCACAGCCGATTTCGAATGGTGAGTCCGGTCTGGATCTGCATCTCCCACAGCGGAGCGGAGCGGGCTGAGGGTGGCCGCCGGGGGAGCGGAGCGGCGCGGGCTGAGGGCGGCCGTCGGGGGAGCGGAGCGGCGCCGGCTGAGGGCGGCCGCCGGGGGAGCAGCAGGGGCGTCGCGTCGCCGTGTGGGGGGGACGCCGGGGGAGGGCTGCTCGGGGGCTCACCGCGGCACTGGGAGGGGGCGCCGGGGAGCGGGCAGCCGGAGTGGGCGCCGGGGAGCGGGCAGCCGGAGTGGGCTCACGTCACTGGGAGTGGGCGCCGGGGAGCGGGCAGCCGGAGTGGGCGCCGGGGAGCGGGCAGCCGGAGCGGGCAGCCCTCGTGGGCGCCGGAGATGCCGGGCGGCCAGGAGCGCGGGGAGCGGCGATGGGGCCGGTAGGCTTGGCGCAGGGGCCGGTGGGCGCAGGAGGCGGCGATGGGGCCGGTGGGGTTGGCGCAGGGGCCGGTGGGCGCAGGGAGAGCGCGTGGAGCAGGGAGAGCGGCGCAGTGCCGAGCAGTGCCGAGCCAGGAGCTGAGCTGCGCAGTGCTGCGAGGGTGGGAGAGCGCGGGGAGCAGGGAGAGCGGCGCAGTGCCGAGTAGTGCCGAGCCAGGAGCTGAGCTGCGCAGTGCTGCGAGGGGGGAGGGGAAATGGAGGCTGCGAGGGTGCTGAGCTGTGGACTGAATTTTTTTTTTTATATTTCTGCTGCACAACTAGTAGCTAATTTTGGTGCACTGCATTTATTTTTTTATAATTCTGCTGCACAACTAGTAGCTAAGTATTGTGCTGTAAATTTCAGGAAATTTTGGTGGAGTAACATATACAGCAGAGAACTTTGAAGGTGCAAGGGTGGATCTTGGTACTTGTCTCCGTGAAGAAACGAGGTAATTTGTATATGTGGTTTGACATGTTGCTGTATGAGATGAAGCTGAAAGGATATTTCTGATCATATGAACATTTATAAATATAATTACAATTTGTCCGTATTTGCAATGGTTAGATGGATGAGTTGGCTGTCAAGCGGCGAAAAATAATTGCTCATGCTGCGGGAGTTGTTGCTACAATGTGTGCGTACACGTTGTTTTTGTATAGACGTCGAGGTCGTGAAGCACCCATCAGCTATGGTCCTTTAGCTGAAAGAGATAAAATTAGAATGGAAAACCTTAGATTCATTTTTCATAATGATGATCGCCATTGTGTAGAACAGCTTCGTATGAGGAGAGCCCCCTTTTTTCACTTATGCACATTACTCAGGACAAGACGGTTGCTTAAAGATACAATTCATAGCTCCATTGAGGAACAAGTTGCCATGTTCCTGCAAGTGGTTGGCCACAATTGTAGATTTAGGTTGATAAAGTTGAATTTTAGAAGGGGTTTGGAAACAATTAGTCGCTACTTTCGAGAAGTCCTGTATGCTATTGGGGAGCTACGAGGAGAGATGATTCGACCACCGTCCAACGATGTGCACCAAAAAATTGCAAACAGCCGCAGGTTCAACCCATATTTCAAGGTACTAGTGTTAGGTTCCGTAGTTGTTGGTTCCATTTATGCCCGCCGTAGTGGTTAACTATCATTGTTTCTTACTCTTGTGTAGGATTGCATTGGTGCTATAGATGGAACTCATGTGCTAGCTAGAGTCCCAGCTAGCATGGCAGCCGCCTTTCGGGGTAGGAAGGGGGTGACCACACAAAATGTTATGGCTGCTGTTGATTTTGATCTTAAGTTCACATATGTCTTAGCTGGCTGGGAGGGATCTGCTCATGATGCCATCATTCTAGCAGACGCTTTAGAAAGGGATGACGGCTTAAGGGTTCCCCCGGGTAAGTGTTGGTCATTAGGTAACAACAAAAGTTTAAGTTAACATAAAAATTTGCTTACTTGGATACAATTTCCCTCTTGTCAAGTAAATTCTACTTGGTCGATGCAGGATATGCTGTTCGTCCTGGGTTCCTTCCACCATATCGTGGCTGCCGATACCATTTAAAGGAGTATGGTGGAAGGAACAACCCTCGTGACCATAGGGAATTATTCAATCTGAGGCACTCCTCGCTTAGAGTCACAGTAGAACGAGCTTTTGGTGCATTGAAGAATCGTTTCAAAATTCTTTACAACAAGCCGTTTCACCCGTACAAAACCCAAGTGAAGTTAGTGCTAGCTTGCTGCATTTTGCACAACTGGATCCTAACACACGGCCCTGATGAGTGTGTCCCTGCAGAACAAGACTGGACTCCAAACCCTGTGGAACCCGAAGCACATAACGATGTTGCATATGACAACAACTCGTGGGCAGCAAAGAGGGACGAGTGGGCACTAGCTATGTGGAACAATAGGGGAAACATGCGTGTATGAAAGTCATCGTGTAATAGTTGGTACTTTTAATTGTGCAACGGTTTGTAGACTAAATTCATATGTAACTGACTATGTATTATTGGTAATTTAAGTGCAGATTTAGTGCTGTTGATTTTGATGAATGGAAGTGCAGTTTTAGTGCTGTTTTGAGATGAATTGATGTGCTGTTTTAGTGCTGAATGGAAGTGCAGTTTTAGTGCTGTTTTGAGATGAATTGATGTGCCGTTTTAGTGCTGTTTTTAGATGAATCTAAGTGCTGTTTTAGTTCTGTTTTCAGTCAATGTAAGTGCAGTTTTCGTGCTGAATGGAAGTGCAGTTTAGTGCTGTTTTGAGATGAATTGATGTGGTGTTTTAGTGCTGAATGGAAGTGCAGTTTTAGTGCTGTTTTGAGATGAATTGATGTGCCGTTTTAGTGCTGTTTTTAGATGAATCTAAGTGCTGTTTTAGTTCTGTTTTCAGTCAATGTAAGTGCAGTTTTTATTGCTGAGATTTGCTGAGTTTTGCAGGTGATGGCTGAGCATGGGGGTGTCGGTGGGGCAAGGAATCAATTGCGGTGGACAGCCCACATGTCCAACATGATGCTGCGCCATTTGGTTGCGCTGATTGAGGGTGGAGTGCGGACTGATAAGGGCTTTAAGGAGGCGCACCTAAACACAGTTGCAAGAAAAGTGACTGAGCAGTGCGGTGTAGAAGTCAGCGGGAGTCAGGTGTACAACCACCTTCGCAAATGGAGATCAAGGTGGGTGAAAATATGCAAGCTGCGGGACATCAGCGGTGCCTTGTGGGATGACAACACACACTCCATCGTACTAGAGGACGAGCACTACAAAGGCCACATCAAGGTTGATGCATCACAACTGACTTCAGTGTCAAACACTTTGATCTATTTTCTGATAGATACATCTCATATTTGTAGGATCACCCTGCTGATGTTGACTACCTCAACGTTCCTCTCGAGAACTATGAGCAGATGGTTGCCATCTTCTCTGTTGGACAGGCCACTGGGAGGTATGCTATGGGCTCCAATGAGCCTTTGGGACCTCCTCCCGATGAGGTGGAGAGCGAAGGCAAGGCGGACCCGATTTCGACTGCCACCAATGCGGGGATTATCTTTCCCGAGGTTATTGCAGAGTCCGTGGATGATGACACCAACACCAACACCCCTCCCCCGCATGCCTCTGAGGAGGTTGCTGTTGGATCGGCGGGGGGGAAAGGGAAGGACTCCTCCAGTGGGGCTGGTTCAAAGAGGAAGAGGGCCATGATCACAGAAGATGAGGCCATCATCTTCAACGGCATGACCGAAGCTGTAAAGGATATGGCAGGTGCAATCAAGGCAACCGTCCATGCTGAGGCACATCCCGATGTGTACAATGCGGTCATGAACCTCCCTGGCTTCTCCGAGGATGCATTGCTGGCTGCTCTTGATTGGCTCTATGACCACAAGCCACAGAGCATTGGTTTTGTGCAGATGAGTGCTGAGCATCGTCGTAAGTGGATGAATCGTTGGATCTCCAAGCACTACTTCACTGACTAATGTGCTTGTCATCTAACACTAACCTTTTGCCTACTTAGTTGGTGGTTAATGAACATTCCTCCACCCTCGAGGCCGTATCTATTTATGTAAGATGAAACTGTGGACATCTTCTAATAGCTAAGCTTAGTACATGATGTGGCACTATGGGTTGTGATGATGAAGCGGTCTAAACCTTATAAACTGTTGGCTGCTCATGTGATTATTTTGTGTAAATGTTGGAGGGTTCATGCTTAGGTGCAATATGGACATGTGTTTATTGTGCAAATCAAGTTAGTTGAGCACCTTTCGTTCAACTTGATTCTTGTCTGTTACGAATTAACTCAACATATGTACTGTCTTATTCTATTTAGCATATCAGTCTTATGCCTAAATGCGATCAGCGAGAGATAATACAACAACATATGCTCATCATCTAGAGGACTTGACAAAATTCGAGCCATAATAGACAACCTATAACACTTCATCCAAACTTACCTCATTCAAGTACATTACCTAAACAACACTTCAAAATTTCTAAAAATTTAAGCCACATTCAAATCTGACCTACACAACATGCACACAACAGCTTTAGGGGGGTAAGCACACCGCTCCTCAGGTGCAAGGTCACCATACTCCACTCATGCGGGCAACCAATCACAATCTCAGCACTTTGCACCCGCTCATACAGCCTCATATACAGCCAACCAAACAGAATCTCAGCTCAGCTTGCATCCACAGCTGCAGCCAACCAAACACACTTTTTTTTCAGAATACGGATCCCCTCAGCCTGCTTCCCCTCATCCAGGATATACGGTGCAGCTCTAAAAACCTCGTACAGCCAACCAAACACACCCTATATGTAAATGTAAATATATCTCATGTGTAAAGTATAGTATTTTAACTTGAAAAGTACATACGGCGGTGTGACAAAGTAATATGCTCACGTGTGTAGTTTTTTACCATTCCATGCGCACGTGAATTACAAAATGAAATAACCAAATAATAAATATTTTACAGCAGAATGAATTGTAAACTATGTGTTAGATAAACATACTTATTGCTTATTGCTTCTAGTGACGTTCAAAGAAAGTTACCCATATATGTTCGTTGGAGTACCAGCTGGGAGTATATGTTGCCATCTATAAACATCGTTATTCCACCCATGGCGTGCTACTCTCATGGCAAGCATATAGTTCTTGGCAATATGAATAATTTTATGTGTGTACTGCTTGTATGGCATATCTTTACACCAATCTAGAATAGGATTGGAGTCAAGTACGGTCATAGTTTTGTCGTCCTGGTCGAACACAAAAAGCAAGAGCATGCCATGTTGTGCAAATGGCATAAGAATCTACAAAAATGTAGGCATTAGGATAGCGAAAACAACAACACCAATGGATAAAGGGAAGCAACCTTACAAATTTGCAACGTGAAACATCATAATTCGTAAAAGTCTAGTTTTCTAACACTTTGGCCAACTCTCAAACATCAAGCTCTTTTCTATACTTTGGGTCTCGTCCAAAATCAGAAAACGTCTAGGAGAAAAAAAGATTTTTAAAATATGAGTAAAGAGTGCTTACGAGAATATAAAAACACACAAAATTGCAGGTCTATATAGTGCTTTGAAACCATTTTCTTGGAACTTTTCGATATCTTGTATCCCGTGTATGCAAGAATCCGAACACCCATATTGAAACAAGCATTGGACATGGATTGATCCATCTTTATTGATGCTTGAAGTTGCTTGACACTTAAGCAAATCAGGTAAGGCTTCAAACTTTGCACCCATTATGTTCTGTAAAATTATCAATTGCGACTAAGAATATGAGCATCGAAATAAAGTACATTATATTGTTAATAAATGGAACATAAGAAGCTTACTCCAATATCTCAGCATCATCAATTGACATATATAGTTGCATACGACGTCTGTCAATTCTTCTTTGCCTATCGGCATGTCCACCATGGAAAGGGCACACAATGAAGACTGATCTCTAGTTTCATCGGCGGACTCATTTGCATTCATGACTTTATACTGAACGGATTGGTGTGACCTTTTTCACAGATTAGGAGGACTTTCTAGCATCACAACATCATCTGGACTTCCACTTTCTTCGTCATTCTCTTTGATTAACAGATATCCTTTCCTCTTGTTTAGTTTTGATGATAACAAAATAGTAGCTAATTTTGTCCTGAATTGTATCATATCATCTTGCACAGTAGTAATATCATTAATTTTATAGAATATAAGATTAAACATGTAACAAACTATCATGACGCTGTATGATATACCTGAGTTACATTGTCAGACAACACATCCCCTGTCCAGTATTCCATGTAGTTTAACATGAAAAGACCATATGAATAGCTACAATATCGAAAAAGAATGTCATGCACATATTCATTAAATCAGTGGAAGGAAATTTTGGGTAAACAAATTTTTTGAGATGTACCCATTTGTCTGCATTATCTCTTCGAATTGTATCTGTCTAACCGGCTATGAAGTAACTTGGAGGTTCTACTACTTGTGGTTTTTAAGCTCCTTGAGCTGCGATACAATGTCTATTTGCCTCTGCAATCCCTTCAGCTATTATATATAATAAATAATAAAGTATTAGCAGAGATCTTTCTATGAGCTCACGAGCTCTCATGTGTAGATAGCTAGAGTATCCATATTGGAGTTCTCGTGTTTCTCTGTGTGACCCCTAGACAAAAATACGCTCTTGCTTACATGTGTTCGAGACCGAATTGTATGTTTCCATTAACTTCGTTCGAATGCCGGTTGAAATGAAGGTTTACTTGGTTCATTTGATCGTGTTTCTTTGGTGTGTTAGTACTAATCCCAATCTCTCCTACTTAAAAAAGACATTGTCCATCTATCGTCAGCGTTTATTCTGCCGCTCCACCCACCCTCCACGGCAATAAACCGACCAGAAACCAGGAAAACCTGGACTAAACTGGCGTGAAAAAGTACGCCCAAACCAGAACCAACCCCACCCACCCACCAGAGCGCCCCAAGGACCATGGACCACCCCCCATGCCCACCCCCGACGCTGTCGCCACCGCCCTGCCGATAGAGCCTCCACGCCACCGAGGAACCCCCCCTTCTCACTGGGCCCCACCCACCCTGCTCGACCCGATCGTCCTCCCCATCGTTCTCTCTCTATCTCTCTCTCCCTCAGCCAGCATCCAGATTTGCCCCCTCGCGGCTGAGGTCGTCAACTCTGGTGGCTCTCTCGTCCCCTGGGCGGCATCGGCGTGGCGGACCTCCTCCTTGACCTCCACAACGTCTGCCACCGCCTCAACCGCGTGCCCCTCGCCTGCACCACGCCTACTCCATGACCCTCCCATCCACAAAGAGCCCCAGGCACTTTGTCAAGATCCCCCAGATATTCCTCCCAGGAACATGACTGCAGATGTATCTCGCAAAAAGAGTGAGAAGCAAGAGCTAAAGCCTTGTCATTGTGAGGTGCTGACAGGAAAGAGGAAGAGAGGCAAAGAAGGGAGGTCATCATCAAAGAGCCAAAGATACCAGGAACCCAAATCATCGCCTCCAGATTGCCAAGAAATTACACCTAGCAATGAACCCAGAAAAACCATCCATAGAAAGATTAAAACGGATCCTTCTATCATGGTTGTCGGAGGATGAACTCCTCAAGCGGGGATCCGGAGGGACCCCCTTTGAGATTCGGCCGGGGAGATGATTCTGAATCTACCTCGTACGTGAAATAAATGGGAGTAAATGAAATGCAGGTGGGTTGGATGATCAGATGCAGGAGGAAATAAATGCTCATGGGATTTTAGACAGGTTCGGGCCGCACGGAGCGTAATACCCTACTCCTGTATGTATGCTATAAATGCTCTGGAAATGCCTCTATGAGGATCTCTTGTGTTACAGAGGTTTTTGTCTTAGTCTAGAGCTTCGTGCTTCTTGTTCTTCATCAGCTCATCTCGGTCCTGAAGAACTTGATTTGCCATGAGTTTGATCCCTTTTCTTCGGGGAGCCCGCCCCCCTTTTATACCCCGTTGGGGCGGGTAGCGTGCCCAGAAAGGATGGCGTGAGTTCCAAGGAGCCATAAATGGAAAGCAACCATCATGGGCTACAGTTTGATGTTACGGGAGGGTTGAAAATGTGCCCCCATCCGGTCCTGTCGTCATCATCCCTCTTTTCAGCGGGTGTTGCGGGGAGGGCCCACCGAACAGCCACCGAGCAACCCCGCGTGCCTGCCCGGTCAGAGCGAGTCTAACACAGCAGAGTGACAGGCAATATGCCTCGAGCCCTACGACGTTATCTAGAGGTGCGCCTGTCGGTGTATCAGGAACCGGGGGTCCTGAAGTCCCGAGGTCTGGCCAGCCATCCACCACATGACGCCATCCTACGAGGTCCCTCCTAAAGGATGAGAGAAGTTCAAGTCCCGGGAGAAGGTGCAGCCCCCGAGCACTCGGTTCCCCGAAGGATCGAGCAAGAGTGCTCGGGGAGGTGAACAGTACCCCTGAGCACCCGGTACCCCGAGGACAAGGATAGGCATTCTCGGGAGAGAGTGCTCGGGGAGGTGAACAGTACCCTCGAGCACTCGGTGCCCCGACGACCCAGAAAGGCCCCCAAGGGGCCCGCCGATGAGGTGTCCACCAGTCAGAGGTCCGAGGCCACATTTAATGAGCGTGCATGGCCTGACACATCCAACTGCTCCCGCCGCAGTGTCAGTTCCTGCCATGTTTTGGCAGAGATGCGTGGGGCTATTAATTGCACGGGTCCCGTCCCGTATCATCCGGCTTGTCTTGGGATAACATCGCAAGGATCAAGGCATTCCGTCTGCCACCCTGCTGTGGCAGAGGAACAAGACAGGGCGGGCACGCCGGGTTGCTCTACGGCTGCCCGGTGGGCCCTCTCCACGGCGCCCGTTGCCAGGGCGTTTATGGTGACAGGTGACCAGGCGTGCGGCATTTTTTCCACCCCTGGTCACTTCACCCAGAAGAAATGATGATGCCTTTCCCAGTCATGGCGTCTTGGAACTTGTGCCCCCCTCCTTCCCGTTCAGGGTATGTCACAGCCGGCGAGTACAAAAAGAGCCGGCAACACAGAAGAGAAGACAATCGAAGCATCCCAACATCCAAGCATCGATGAACATAGTGAGAATCAAAGACGTAGACCCAACCAAAGAACACAAGAACCAACACAAGGCACAAGGCACAGTCCCTGCCGAAGAACAAGGAGCCTCAAGCTCTTAGTTAGGCCAACATTCTTGTAACCAGCAACATCCTTGAGGGACTTCCTCAGGACAGTTATTACATCCATACAGGAGTAGGGTATTATACCCCCGTGCGGCCTAAACCTGTCTAAATTTCGGTGCATTTACTTCTTTTTGCACTAGGTTATCGCCCCCCCCCCCACCGGCCGTTGCATTTACTCTCATTCATTTCTCCGACGAACTTATTCAGGATCATCCCCCCGACCGAATCTCTAAAAAGGGGTCTCTCGGGATCCCTGCGATAGGAGTTAATCCTCCGACAGCGCCGGATGACGCGCGATGGGACCCGCCGCATTAAATGTCCCCACGCCTCCCTGCCAGGCAGTGGCAGGGACTGACAGCAGGCGTGGGGGGAGTGGTTGGAAGTGACAGGCCACACGCCCTCTTAAATGCAATATCGGGCCTCTCACCAATTGACACCTCACCGCTAAACCCCTGTGGGGACCACCGGCGAACAACTTCTCAGGTCCTCGGGGAACTGTGAGTGCTCGGGGACTACTGTTCATAGCCCTGAGCACTCTCTCCCGGATATGCCCTTTCTTTGTCCTCAGGGAACTCGGGTACTCGGGGACCACTGTTCATGACCCCGAGCGCCCTCTCCCGGAACTGTGTCTGCTCGGGTCATCGGGGAACTCGGGTACTCGGGAACCACTATTCATGGCCCCGAGCACCCTCTCCCGCAACTTGGTCTTCTCAGACCTCGGGGAAAAATCCCCGAGGGAAGGTGCCACATGGCACTCTGTTGTCCTGGCCTCGGGACTCGGGGACCCCCGGTTCCCATGTCTCCGACAGTAGTCCCCGGGCCCATTGGCAGGCAATGACCCAGAGACTACGGATGGGGCCCTTTTTTCTTCGAGGCCGATCCCAGCATCGATGCCACGTGGCTTGTTCTCAGGCGTTGGACTTTTGCGGTCTTGGCGGTCTTCTTGACCTAGGCTTTTGGTACGGCCCAGGCGGGGAACTGAAAGGACGCGTGTCCTTCCGACTTCCGAGGAGTGTGATAACGAGGTGGGAGGTGCGCGTGGCAACCTCATGGATCGAGGATAGTGTGCCTGGCAACCGCACGGATCGAGGGAGATTCGCCTGGCACTCACGCCGATCGAGGGAATACGCTGCAGAAAGTGCCATTTGAAATCCCAGGATATGAAAAGGGAGGGGGAGCGAACCGTTGCCCCTTACGCCATTCTTGCGATCGCCGCCTCTGTCTTCTTCTTCTTCCTTGCGCTCAGGAGCTGTCGCCCCCTTCGGCCCGCAGCGCACCCTCTTTCTCAATCCTTCCAGAACACTCCCCACCCCCAAAAGATGCCGAGGGTAGGAAGCAGCCGTCGGGACACGTCGAGCTCTGATAGTGTTCTGCCAAAGTCTCGCATTGTGAACGAGGAGGGAGTAGAGAAAGTCCGCAAGCTGATGGTACCCGCCGGCCAGCGGGAGGTGTCGATGATGACATTGACGAGCTTTCCGCCCTCCACGCGCCTGCCGGAGCGGATCGTCATCTTCGTATCCTTCGTCACCGCCGGGCTGGTGTCGCCCTTCTTGACCTTCTTCCTCCCAAGTGCTGGATACATTCGGCGTCCAGCTGGCCCACCTGAGTCTGAACTCGGTGGTAATCCTGGCTATCTTCGCACACTTCTGCGAGATGTTCGTGGGAGTGCCACCATCGGTTGCCTTGTTTCGGCACTTATTCGTCCTTCGAGCGGCCGGGAAGAAGAAGGGGTCGTCCGAGGTGGATGTCGCCGGCTGCTACGATTTCCGCCTGCGGGAGGGGCTCAGCGAACTCTACATCCTGCAAGTACTGCGCAGCAAATGGGAGGACTGGCGTTGGGACTGGGTCTACGTCGATGTCAGCCCCCATGACCACCTCACGCTGCCTGAGACGCCGGCGGAACCCGACAGGCCGATCTGGGAGGTGGCCCCACCGGAAGATGAGCGCTTCGCCCGGTGCTGAACCGCATCGACGAACTGTGCCAGGCGGGGCTAACTTCGCTGATGGTGGTCGATAACTACCTGTGTCTGACCCCTTTGTGGGTGCGAGGCCGCTTTGCCTGGATGTACACAGGCTCAGGCGACATCACGAGGACCCACATCGGCGTGGATGGGGACCTGGACAAAGGGACGCTGGCGACCTTGCTGAAGGTGGTGACCGGCGTCGATGACCATGCCCGGGCGATTCTGCCCCGAGAGGACCTGGCACTCTGCGCAGATCCAGGCCGAGCGGTGTTGCAGGCGTCCATGCCAGAGTTCGACGCCCAAGGCCTGGTGGATCGTCTAGGGCGTCAGAACCCTGGGACCTTACAAATCACCAGGGTGGATGAAGAGGTCGGCAACAGGCAGCAGGCGGGCGGCAAGGACGCCCCATGCTGCAGGCACCAGGCAGACGGCAGGGATGCCACAGGCAGCAGGCTGGCGGCCTGAGAAGACATGGGGAAGCGTCCCCGCGCATACATCCCTCAGCTGTCTTCATCGTCGTCGCTGTCTCCTCTGCGACAACGACCGGTGGCGGGTGGCGCGACGGGTGGTGGCCGAGGTGGCCAATCTTCGGGAGCGGAGTCCGGGACGGAGGCCAGGTCTAGGGCACGGCAGCCTGAGGGTTAGGGCTCGGCTGGCGGTGCAACAACTGGCTTCCGAACCGACCAGCCGCCGGAGGCAGGCTCCAGAGCCCTCCACCAAAGAGGAGTAAGGCGAAGCCCAGACCGAAGCTGCAGGACCCTAGCTTCAAGATCCCCGAATCACGGTGGAGGTATCGCCGGCCAAAGACCACGTAAACTCCCTTTCTGTCTCGAGCATACCTGCCCGGATGTTGTCTTGTCACTAACTTTTTTTTTTTCAGGCCGCCCAAGGAACCCGCAGGAGGCCAAAGGCAGCCGGAGGAGCTGAGGCTAGCCCCCACTATGGGGCCGAGTGCGCTCGTTCCAGAGCCGAGCGTGCCAACAGGCCCGGAGCTGAGGGCACCGGCCAGCCCTGAGCCGAGGGCCCCGACCGGTCCCGAGCAGCCAGCGCCGACCGAACCCGCCCCGAGCACTCCGAGGATGGAGCGAGTGGCCGCGAGGGAGGTGGTCGCGACGAGGGTGGCGCCGGCGCGGCAACCATCGGGGACCCCGAGCGCCTCTGCAGAGAGGGCTCGCAGGGGACCCAGCCCCCGACCACCTTCTGGCTAGGCCCCGGAACCCCTCCCGGAGGTGCTGGGAAGTGCTCGGGAGGTCATCGGGCAGCTCGAAGTGGCCGTGGCGGCGGAGCGGGCTGAGCTCGACAAAGGAGCTCACCGCCCTGGTTGAAGAGAGGGGGCGGCTGGAAGAGGTCGGGAAACTTTTGGAGACCCATATCGCCTCGGCCCGCGCATCTTTCGAGAAGTCAATGCGCGAGGTGGCTGGAGGAGACATGCGACGAGGCCATCACCGCGCAGGAGAAGGCCAGCCGCATGGAGCAGCTCACGACCGAGCGCGACAAGGCTTCCCGAAGGCGGGCTGTGGAGCTGCTTGCTCGGGAGCGGCAGCTGCTGTCTCGGGAGGAGGTGGCCGTCAAAAAGGAGGAGGCAATGCGGTCTGCTTAGGCAGACTTGGCCCGCTAGAATGACGAGCTCAAGCGTGGCTGTGCTGAAGTCCTCCACCGGGAGGAGGAGGTCACGGTACGTGAGACCGAGGTCGAGATAACGGCGGTGGCCCTTGATGCCCGGGAGGACCTGATCGCGCGGCGCGAGTAGTATGCCGCCTCGGCATCGTCGGCCCTCACTTTCCGAGAGGAGCTGGCCGCCAAGCGGGAGGCCGACCTGGTCAACCAAGAGCTGGCCGTCGCGGCCCTAGCCGAGCAGCTGCAGCGAGCTCAAGCCGAGATCCCGTCCACCAGTGGCGTCCCTGCTAGCGCAGTCGATGGTACCAGCCTCGAGGACAAGTTGAAGATCGCAAAGGATGAGCTCGAGACCGTCATCGCTGAGCAGACCAACGTGAAGCTGATGATGCGGGACATCCCCCAGCAGGCACGAAACTTCGTGAAGGCGACCGGGCTCGGGCACGTGCACGTGGGCGAGCAAGGGCTGGAAAAGGAGACGATTGGCCACCTCGCCCTTGGCTTTGAAGAGATTTCCCAGTGCCTCGAGGCTCTTCCAGGCACTGTGCAGGAGCTGGCATCCTGGGAGGGGCGTGCTCTGGCCCAAGCGGTGCCGAGCACGTTCTCGCTTGCTATCGCAGCCGAGACCCCGCCTTCCAGCTGGAGCCAATCCGGTAGGGAGTGGTCGAAGCTGAGGAAGCTGCCACCCAGGAAGCCATCTGTGACGTCGCCACCAAGGTGGCAGCGTGTTTTATGCGGGAGCAGGAGCCAGAGCCGGAACCGAGTAGTGGCAGCAGCGACGTGTCTTTGCCTCCGCCAGAGCCTGCAGATAGTTAGGTTTTTTGTTTTTGGAATGTTGTAAATATGGAAGTGATCCCCTCCAGAATGGTTCCTTTGAAATATAATAGAAGCCTTTCTTCAGGATCGAAACTCCATTGTGTTTGTCTTGATATTGTTTGCTTTTTGCTTGATGTCCCGAGAGGTACTAGCCGGACCGAGCCCGGCCTTCTTCCCCTGAGAGTTAGGTTTCCCCAACCACTCATCATATGAGTAGTGGGACCACCTGAGTGTCCAGCCCCTGTGCCCTCGCGAGTCCGCAGCTGCTAAGTCAAAGAGACATAGACACGAACTTCTTTGCTCGGGAGACAAGTCCATCCAGCACGGTGCACGCTGTGACCAGTGAACACTTTCCACCTTGCAACCTCTCAAACAAGTAGATCGGAGACACGTGCGGGCGGAAATGCGACCAAGAGTCCCCACAGTTTGGTGGTGTCCGGGGTAGGACTGACTAGACAGAGCACCGACAGCCCGCCCCTAGGGTCTAGGCAGTCCCGACCACTCTTTGTTCAAGCAGTAGGATTACCCGAGAACCCCAGAGACTCGGTAGTGCCTGGGGTACTGCCAAGTCGGCCGAACACCACGGCCACAGTAAAGGACCTAGATCAGCCATCACCGCTTGTACGGTACACCGACTACTGTCTGTTTTTGTCGTTCCAAAAAAGCGAGACCATCTCGCCGAACATTTTAGAATGCAAGGGTCCCGAGGATTACTCGGGAACAACAGTTTATTGCGTATGTATGAAAGGAAATTCATATAACTTTAGTTACTCACCGGACAGTTGGCAGCCTTCTGACCGACTGATCCAGAAGGGTGTAGATGTCCCGAGCTCGGGGAGCCCAGGAACGTTGGTTACCTCGTACGGAGCACCCGAGCACTGGAAAGCAGGTGAGAGAAACAGGGGCTAGGCGGTCCCAACCACTCATGTTCGAGCGGTAGGATTACCCGAGGACCCCGTAGGTTCGGGCAGCGCCCTGGGCACTGAGGCCCTTTCGGTCAGGCTGCTTTGTTCTTGATTATTGATCTGTAAATTTAAGAATATAGGAGAAGATTCTTTGTTTGGTGCACTCTGTTAGTGCGGTACTTATTATAGACTGCTCCCATTTTTGACCCGAGACCTCTCGAATACCCGGACCGGCGAAGTGTACAAACAGAGGCATAACCAAGAGGTCCAATGGTTCGGTGGTGCCCAGGGCAGGACTGACCAGGCCGAGCACTAACAACCCGCCCCTGGGGTCTAGGCGGTCCCGACCACTCTTTGCTCAAGCGGTAGGATTACCCGAGAACCCCAGAGGCTCGGTAGTGCTTGGGGTACTGCCATGTAGCCGGACACCACAGCCTACCACAACAGACTTAAGTCAGCAGCTACTGCCTGCGCGCATACCGATCGAGATCCATTTTTATCAACAGGAAAAATGAGAAAGCGTGTTTTTCTCGCACAAATCGAGTATCTCACCAAACAGATTAAACATATAGATTCTAGAAAGAAAGCTCGGAATAAGAGTGTATATTGACAATTTTGTATAGAAGTGGTAACTTACATGGTTGGTGGCAGCCCCCGGCCAACATGGGCAGGGGGGACCCCTGGCCTGGTTGGCCCGAGAACGAACATATCCACCTAGGGATAAAGCTTGTGCAAATGTTTGATATTCCATTCATTTGGGAGCAGCTGGCCATCCTCTGTGGCCAGGCGAAACGAGCCTTGTCGCAGGACACCGGTCATGATGAAGGGGCCTTCCCACATTGGGGACAGTTTGTTCTTTCCTTCGCGCGTTTGAGTGCGTCGGAGAACTAGATCCCCAACCTCGAGTGACCGGGCCCGAATGTGACACTGATGATAGCGCCACAGGCTATGCTAGTATCTGGCTGCTCGGACGGTGGCTCGTCACCGGCGCTCCTCCAAGTGGTCGACGTCGTCGCATCTTCGCTGTTCCTGTTCGCCTTCTAAGTAGGCATTCACCCGAGGGGAGCTGAGAGTGAGCTCAGAGGGGAGGACCGCCTCGGCGCCGTACACGAGGAAGAACAGAGTCTCCTTAGTAGTGCGGCTTGGCATGGTCCAATTGGCCCATAACACAGCAGGAAGCTCGTCGATCCACCCTTTCCCGTGCTTTGCGAGCACATCGTAGGTCCGGGTTTTGAGCTCCTTCAGTATCTCGGCATTTGCACGCTCGACTTGCCCATTGCTCCGAGGATGAGTGATAGAGGCGAAGCAAAGCTTGATGCTGAGGTCCTCGTAGTAGTCCCCGAACAGGGCACTTGTGAACTGGGTGCCATTGTCGGTGATGATCCTGTTCGGGATGCCGAAGCGACTAGTGATACCGCAGATTAATTGAAGCGACGTGTTCTTGGTAACCTTGACAACAGGGACCGCCTCCGGCCACTTGGTGAACTTGTCGATGGCGACGTAGAGGTACTCATAGCCCCCGATTGCTCGGGGGAATGGACCCAGGATATCCAGCCCCCAGACCGCGAAAGGCCATGGTAGGGGGATGGTGTGGAGAGCCTGAGCTGGCTGGTGAATCTGCTTTGCGTGGAACTGGCACGCCCTGCAGTGCCAAACCAACTCTGAAGCGTCCTAGAGAGCTGTAAGCCAGTAGAAGCCTTGCTGAAAGGCCTTCCCGACCAGCGTGCGGAACGATGCATGGCCATTGCACTCGCCCTCATGAATCTCAGTGAGGAGCTCACTGCCTTCTGCCCAGGTGATGCATTTCAGAAGGACACCATTCATGCCACGCCGGTAGAGATCCCCATCTACTATGGCATAGCGTTTGGACTGCCGTGCAATCCTCTCCATAGAGGCATCATCCCCAGGAAGGATGTTTTCTTTCAAGTACCCTCGGATCTCGTCGATCCACGAGGCATCTTGAGAACCACCGGCAAGCACAGCGTACTCATCGAACGGTGGCAACCTGATGGGACCTCCCACTAAGGGTGCTGCCTGGGTTCCCTCAACTAGGCAGGACGGATGGCCGTGTGAGCCTTTCTTCAAAGGCTCCGGCTGGGACGAGCGCTTGGGTAGAGGCCAGGCGAGAGAGGTCATCGGCCAGAGCGTTGTAGCGGTGAGGTATGTACCGCAGCTCTAGGCCGTCGAAGTGCCTCTCCAGCCTCCTGACTTTCGCCACATACGCCGCCATCTGAGGATCTGCGCACTGGTATTCCTTGGACACTTGGTTGACCAGCAGGTGGGAGTCTCCCTTGACCAGTAGGCGCCGAATCCTGAGGCCCACCACTGCCCGAAGGCCCGTGATGAGGCCCTCCATATTGTTGGTTGCTCGGAAATGCAACTGCACAACATACTGGAGCACTTCACCCGTTGGAGAGGTGAGAACCACTCCAGCCCCCGCGCCTTTCAGCATGAGGGAGCCGTCAAAGTGCATGACCCAGTACCTGGGCCCATCTTGCCCGGGGTATGCGGAAATTTCTTCATTGTCGATCTCGGGGACCAGTGTCCACTCCGCCACAAAGTCAGACAGAGCCTGGCTTTTGATTGCCTAGCGACTGACGAAGTGCAGATCGAACTCCGCCAGCTCCACTGCCCACTTGACGATACGCCCAGTGACTTCTCGGTTATGGAGGATCGGCCCCAGTGGATATGTAGTTACCACCGAGACCTTGTGCGACTGGAAGTAGTGGCGCAGCTTCCTGGAAGCAACGAGCATGGCATAGAGCATCTTTTGGGCCTGAGGGTATCTTATCTTGGCGTCTCGGAGGACTTCACTGATGAAGTACACCGGTCACTGTACACGGTGGGCCCAGACTAAGGCCTCGCCCGAGGGCTTGTCACAGACCCCGAGCTCGATGCAATGGTTGGGGCTGGCCAGGCTCTCGGGCTCGACTCCCTGGTCGGGAGGAGCCGAGGTCTCGAGAGGAGCCCCGAGAACTGAAGGCTGCTTGGGGGCGGCTGGGAGCTCGGTCCCAGCACCTTGCCTCGAGCACTCGTCACGCTCCACCACCAGTACCATGCTCACGACCTAACGAGTGGCCGAGACGTAGAGCAATAAAGGCTCACCCTCGAAGGGGGCCACCAGTACTGGTGGTGAGGTGAGGTACTTCTTCAAGTCTTGGAAGGCCTGCTCGGCCTCCGGTGTCCAGTCAAAATGACTGGTCTTCTTCAGCAGTTTGAAGAGTGGGAGCCCTCGCTCCCCGAGCTTGGAGATGAAGCGCCCCAGGGCCGCCATGCAGCCAGCGAGACGCTGGACTTCCTTGAGTCGAGCCGGGGGACGCATCTACTCGATGGCTTGAATCTTCTCTGGATTGGCCTCGATTCCTCGGCTGGAAACTAAGAAACCGAGGAGCTTACCCGCAGGTACCCCGAAGACGTACTTCTCGGGGTTGAGCTTCAGGCGGGTAGTGCGGAGACTGTTGAAAGTCTCGGCTAAGTCCTCCAGCAGGGTGGTGCGGTCTCGAGACCACGAGATCATCGATGTAAATTTCGATGTTGCAACCAACCTGCGAATCAAGGGTAATACGCACAGCCTGCTGGAACGATGATCCAGCATTGCGCAAACCAAAAGGCATTGAGACATAACAATAGGTCCCCACCGGGGTAGTAAAAGAAGTTTTTTCCTCGTCCTGTTTGGTCTTGCGGATTTGGTGATAACCCGAATTTGCATCTAGAAAACACAAAAGATCGCATCCCACAATGGAATCTACAATTTGATCTATGAGGGGTAAAGGAAAAAGATCTTTCGGACAAGCCTTGTTTAGGTCGGTGTAGTCGACACACATGCGAAGCTTGCTGTTGGCCTTCGGGACGATGACCGGGTTTGCCAGCCACTCTGGGTGGAGGACCTCTCGGATGAAGCCGGTGTCAAGGAGCTTGCTGACTTGCTCCCGGATGAACTTCTGGCGCTCAGGCGCCTGCCGTCGGACCTTCTACCTCACCGGCCGTGCATCAGGGCGCACAGCTAGGTGGTGCTTGATCACCTCCCTAGGGATCCCGGGCATATCGGATGGTTGCCATGCAAACACGTTGACGTTAGCCCGGAGGAAGGCGAGGAGCGCGCTTTCCTATTTGTTGCCCAGATCACCGCCAATCCGAACGACCTAGGACGAGTCTTCGCCCACCACGACCTCCTTCGTAGGGATGGATTTGTTGGCGGTGAGTCGGGGTTTGGATGAAGAGGGTCCCGGGCCCCCTGGGAGTCCTTCGACCTCAGCCCAAGCATTGACCAAGGCTGAGTAAAGTTGCTCGGCGCAGGAGACTACGCTGCCAGTCTCAGCGGGCACGGAGATGGGGCCCGCGGGGTCCGTCATCTTGGCCGTGAGGTAGGTGTAGTGCGTGACCACCATGAACCGGGCGAGCGCCGGGCACCGGAGGATGGCATTGTAGGGGAGAGGGACTTCCGCGACATCAAAGATGACGTTCTCCGTCCGAAAATTATCCCGGCTCCCAAATGTGACGGGCAGCTCAGCAGGATATGCCCCGGTGTCACCCCGTAAAAGGGGAGAGATGGCTTTATGCACTGGGAAGGCACCTGCAGCTTCTTGAAAGCCTCCTGGGACAGGAGGTTTAGGCCTGCACCGCCATCGATCAGCACTCTGCTGACCTTTACATTGCAGATGGTGGGGGACACTACCAGAGGTAGTCGCCCCACACCTGTAGTACTCGCGGGGTGGTCTACCAGACTGAAGGTGAGTGGGGTGTCCGACCACTTTAGGGGCCTTGCGGCCGTTGTGCTCGGGGTGGCCAAGCACACCTCACGCCGCATTGTCTTGATGCAGTGGCAAGAGGGGCGAGTGTACGCGCCTCCATCGATGAAGGCGACGGTGTGCTCAGGCTCCTAGAACCCGAGTTCTTGGTTCTTGGGGGTGGCTCTGTCGTCGCTGCCCCTGCGGCGCTCCTTGCACTCCTTCTGGCACCGCTCGACCAGGCCTTTGACTGACCAGCACTCTATGAGGTCGTGCCAGTCAGTCTGGTGGATCTCGAACCACTTTCCCGACATGGGCTTCGTGGGGGCGGGAGCCCTCGGGGAAGCGGGCACCCTCACGGGAGCAGGCCTTCTGTCAGCAGCCGCCCGGTGTGCCAGCCTGCGGTCAGGGCCCTCTGCTGGCTTGCAGGCGGGGCCCTCTACCGGTATGGCAGGGGCAGCATCGCGCCTTCTTCTCTTTTTCTTTTCCCGCCTTTCGAAGCGGGAAGAACCTGATTGGTCGGCAGCGGGTTGCTCAGGGCGCGGGACATGCCATGCCCGAGCCTCCGCCGCCTTTGCGCACTTGTCGGCCAACGCGTAGAGCTCCGCGGTGGTTTTCACCTCATGCGTACCTAGCTTTTCGAGCATCTGCTCATTGCGGACGCCCTGCCAGAATGCGACGATAATGGCATTGGGTGTTATCCACGGGATGGTGTTGCGGACTTGGCTAAAGTGCTGTATGAAGCACCTCTTGTTACTCACGGCATGGAGGTCGCACTCCAAGCCGGGGCGCGTGAAGGTGCCCTGAAAATTGGCCACGAACTGGTGGCAGAGATCATCCCAGGAGCCGATGGATCCTGGGGGTAAGTTCATAAGCCAGGAATGGGCAGAGCCCCTCAAGGCTACATGGAAGTAATTGGCCATAACCTTTTCACTGCCGCCCGCCGCTTGGACGACGGTGGTGTAGATCTGGAGGAACTCGACGGGGTCGATGGACCCGTCATACTTCTCTGGTAGTTCTGGCCTGAACTTCGTGGGCCAGTAGACCCGACGTAGCTCGTTAGTGAATGCACGGGAACCTGTGCCGTATCTCGCGGTGCGAACAGCGCCCTTGGGGGGTGAACGCTGGCGCACCGGGGAACCCCGGCGGTCACGAGCTGGCATAGAGGAAGCCTGGTCCTCTGCCTCAGCCTCGTGCCGGGACTCCCGATGGCGCTTGAGGGTGACACGCGCGTCTTCGACAGCCCTCCGCTCATTTAGGTGTAAGCGGAGGTCCTGAGCTCCGGTTGTGCCAGGGGGCGGCACTCCGCCTGGAGGCCCCCCGACTGGTTCTGCCGCCACCTGAGGATGAATGGGCCTTGGTTGCACCGCGGTGGGAGGTGGTTCGAGAGCTTTCGACCAGCACCTGCCGGTGAGCTGTGCCCACCAGGGCGGCCACCTCCTACAGCCAACGGCCTTCTGGGGTCTCCCCCACTGCCTAGATAGGCGGGTGCCTGAGGAGTGCTTGCGCCACAAGCAACGCACTTCCATGGCTGGCGTCACCGAAGGCGAGCCTGTGCCGTAACGGTGCCCGGCGCTGTCCGGACGTAGATCTCGCGGCAGGAGTGTCTGCCACTTGCTGAGGGTTAGGCGGCCCACCTGCGACAGCGGCGGTGGCCCTGCTGGGCCCAGCGCCATTGTCCCCATGGGAGGGGAGTGCTGTACGGGCGTACCACTGCTGCTGCTTAGGAGCAGTAGAAACTGGGGTCTCCTGAGCGACGGGCTCCACTTCTTCGCTGGAGTTAGAGCCGGTGCGTTGGAGATGATGTCCTCCTGTCATCTTTTCTGCAAAAATCAAGGCGAAACTCAGAGATGCAACCCCCTACCTGGCGCGCCAGCTGTCGGAGGATGAACTCCTCAAGCGGGGATCCGGAGGGACCCCCTTTGAGATTCGGCCGGGGGGATGATTCTGAATCTACCTCGTATGTGAACTAAATGGGAGTAAATGAAATGCAGGTGGGTTGGATGATCAGATGCAGGAGGAAATAAATGCTCATGGGAATTTAGACAGGTTCGGGCCGCACGGAGCGTAATACCCTACTCCTGTATGTATGCTATAAATGCTTTGGAAATGCCTCTGTGAGGATCTCTTGTGTTACAGAGGTTTTTGTCTAAGTCTAGAGCTTCGTGCTTCTTGTTCTTTGTTAGCTCATCTCAGTCCTGAAGAACTTGATTTGCCGTGAGTTTGATCCCTTTTCTCCGGGGAGCCCGCCCCCCTTTTATACCCCATCGGGGCGGGTAGCGTGCCCAGAAAGGATGGCGCAAGTTCCAAGGCGCCATAAATGGAAAGCAACCATCATAGGCTGCAGTTTAATGTTACGCCAGGGGGGGGGGGTTGAAAATGCGCCCCCGTCTGATCCTATCGTCATCATCCCGCTTTTTAGTGGGTGCTGCGGGGAGGGCCCATCGGGCAGCTACCGAGCAACCCCGCATGCCCGCCCGGTCAGAGCGAGTCTGACACAGCAGAGTGGCAGGCGATATGCCTCGAGCCCTGCGACGTTATCTCAAGACGCACCGGATAACGCGTGATGGGACCCACCGCATTAAATGTCCCCACGCCTCCCTGCCAGGCAGTGGCAGGGACTGATAGCAGGAGTGGTTGGAAGTGATAGGCCACACGCCCTCTTAAATGCAGCATCGGGCCTCTCACCAATTGACACCTCACCGCTGAGCCCCTGTGGGAACCACCGGCGAAGGACTTCTCAGGTCCTCGGGGAACTGTGAGTGCTCGGGGACTACCGTTCATAGCCTCGAGCACTCTCTCCTGGATATGCCCTTTTTTGGTCCTTGGGGAACTCGGGTACTCGGGGACCACTGTTCATGGCCCCGAGCGCCCTCTCCCAGAACTGTGTCTGCTCGGGTCATCGGGGAACTCGGGTGCTCAGGGACCACTGTTCATGGCCCCGAGCGCCCTCTCCCGGAACTTGTACTTCTCGGGTCCTCGAGGAACTCGGGTACTCGAGGACCACTGTTCATGGCCTCGAGCGCCCTCTCTCGGAACTTGGTCTTCTCGAACCTCGGGGAAAAAGTCCCCGAGGGAAGGTGCCACGTGGCACTCTGCTGTCCTAGCCTCGGGACTCGGGGACCCCCGGTTCCCATGTCACCGACAATGGTGCAGCCTAAAATTGGTGATGACAGATTGATAAATGTTTGTGAAAACAACAAAGTGGCAAGTGGGATTGAAAGAGAAGGAATGGAACATTTTTGTGGTTCAGATGATTGGACAGAAGAGCAGGACATGGCATTGCGCAAATCGTACTTCACTGTTCGACCATCCCCACATTTCTGGAGGAGAGTTTCAAAAATGGTAATTCCAGTCCTGACATCATTTTCTTTAGTGGTTTGGTCATTTGTTTGTAATTGCAAGAGCTACTTGATAATGAATTGGAAGCGCTGACTGAAGAAACATTGTTTCTTATTGTCTTTTTTGGCTTGCTTACATAAACAAATGAGAATGCTACAATTAAGTATCGTGGCCCAAAACGATTTTGCATTTTTCGGAGAGATGAAAATATTTAGAGGTCAATATAACTAATCAGAAGTTGAATTCAATCTGAAATAGATTTTAATGCAAATGATAGAAAGATGCGTTTTTCTCACTTAAATCAATTCTCCACTTCTGCACTTGCCCTAAATCACATTGTTCTCAGCTATTTTTCAACAATATGGTGAATATATCCTTGATTCTATAATCCAGTACTTTTCTTGGATGAAATGCACCTATAATCCAGTACTTTTCTTGGATGAAATGCACCATAAACGCAAGCCTCTAATTTGGCAACGGCTTTTGCAAATTTATTTAGAGCTAGAGCTTTGGAGAAAACACACAAACATTGTATTATTGGCCATTGAATATTGTTGTTATATAATATAGGCATGGTAGATTGTTTTCAGAATATCCTTGTTCATTGCCCATGTTTATTAATTAATGCTCTTAAGTTGATTCATAGTTGTTTATGGAAGTTTTACGTCTAAATTTCTAACTATCTCCACTATTAAGACAATGACCACATATATTATAATGTGAAAATATTCGGCTCTTGTTGCAACGCATGAGTACGTAACTATGAAATATAAAAAAAAAAACTTCCACCGGCTGCCGACGTGGTGTGGTCTACAGGGTTAGCTGCAGGCCTGCAGTGGACAACGGTGGGCACGCTCCACTTAGCACCGGGTAAACCCGGGATTTGGAGGTAGGAATTAGCTAACTTTTGTGTCCCGAATTTGTTAAACAAGAACTCCCACTCTTCTATTGCGTTGTCCTACGTATGGACCTTTACCGAAATAAATAGCAATGTAGCATTACAACATGTAGTTTTTTCCCTTTCCGAGAATAGTAAAGCAAGTGAACTGCACAGTGGAGACAGATTGGGCAGGCCACCATATGCCATACAAACAGATTACAGAGTAATCTGATTTCAAAATCTGGCAGTTTGACCTGGTTTCTTCAAAAGCAGGGACTTTTGACTGGCCCTGTGATTTAGGCCGGTTAGTGGTACTTCATTCTGGTTTGTGGTGTGTACATTCAAACAAACAAAGGACAGGATGAAAAATGGGAATTTCTGTTGAAGATAAATGTGATAGAGAACTGTATGGGAAAACTAGGGGTAGGAGAGAATGATATTTTGTGAAGGAACCGCTAAACTCAGTGGCATAATCTGATTTCGTGAAGCTGAGTGGCAGTATTTCTAAATCATCATTGTGAAGTGACATACACCAATATTTGCTAGCAAAAATTGACAAATGGTGCAGGACATACTACTTTAGTAACAAATACTCACAGTAGTATTGAGGTCTTCACGGTCATATACAGGACCCATCGAATCGAGCACCTATATCTCACACTTTCTGGCGTCAATCACAGCAAGATACCAGTGGATTCCCTTGATGTTTATTGCAATAAATATCTAAATAATTTTTGCACATGTAGTATTAGGCACATATATATGTTAACAAGAAGAATAATATATTAGAAGTTAATTTTTACCATATCATGGTCCAAGTATCTTTCGACCCTTCGTTCGATGGTGTTATTTTCAATGGTGTCATGTGCAGCATATAGATCCTCCATTTTAATGTCATTATCACCATCCCACTTCAGAAGGGTGAAGACATAAGTAGTCTCCAGGTAGACCGTACCACTGGACCTACGCTGCAGATACTTGTACATAATAAGCAAATGTATGCATTTATGACCTGTAGTTGCAAGTTAACAACAACAATTAGATAACAGAAGTAAATATTTGTACATATTTTCTTTTAATAGATGTACTTATTACCTCGTCATTCAAGAATGCACTCAGCTGAAAAAGGATTTCTAAATGCCTCCAGTCTACGAGAGCATCATCGATGAGCATAAGTACTTCTTTTCTAGGTAAAGAAGGTGTGTTTTTAATGGGTAGAATAATGTCAAGATCATTTTGGGTGCAAATATAATCTGCAAAAAAATCAGATTCATAAGGGACTAATGTATCAAATGAAAAAGGACACAAAATATAGTGAAAATAAGTACCCTGCGGGACAATTTCAGTCGATAGAGCCTTCTTGGGTTTGTTATGCAGTGACATAACTCTAGTTCCAGCTCCTGTTTCCTGTACAAGCCACGACGATGAAAATGCATGAAAAGGTATAAGATGAAAGTGATATAGGAGAATGTCTGCATGTGACTCTCAAGTCTCAACACCTCTGCAAGAAGTAAGCTAACAGATAATTCAGTGGTAACTTAAATTTGAAAATTAGCGGGAAAAAATAGCTAACCTCAAACAACAATACTATCTAATAATAGTGCACCAAACAATAGCTAACATATATGAAGAGGCACTAAAACATAGTACAAGCCGCTATGAAAGCGAGAACGCGAAAATTTCCTAAATCAGAGCTAGAACGAGAAAGTTACGCTAAAAACAAGTTCAGGGTTAATTTTGAAAAAGAAATAAGACCTACTTTCAATAAAATAGCAAGGACATGGGCTTATTTGTAAAAATAAAGGGAGCTATTTGTAAATAAATAAAAGTCTAGGGGTTAAACTGTAATAAGATAGGGAATTCTTGGTAAATACATAAAAGTTTAGGGGCTAAATTGCAAAAAATCCAATTTTCCAAAATTAAAATAAATCAGAATTGACTGGGTAAAAACTTTGCTGACGTGGCATGACACGTTAGCATTGCAGCTGATGTGTCGATGATGTGGACGATGACATTGCGCTGGTGGTAGTTGACCGGATTATGAAGTCACGTGTCATTGCGTGATAGGGTGATGAAGGGGTAAGTTAGATTTAATCTCGGCCGTGGATTGTAGATCCAATGGCTGGGAGAGAGAGGGCGGTCGGAGAAGGAGGTGATCGGTGGCAGAGTGCTCGGGCATGGCGGCGCAAGGCTAGAGTGTCGCTGCATCGGCACTCCGGCTCGCCGGCGACGATGGCAAGCGGCGGAAAAGCATCACGGTGGGGCAGCGGACCACCTATGGCATCGACAACTTCGGGAGGCAGCAGAACATGCTGGCGATGGGAGAGGCGGCGGTGCCTTTCGGATCCTCATCGGCGGCAGTGCTCCGGTGGCCGAGATGCAAAGACGAGCGCACCAACATGCTCGGCGCGTGATGGCGGAGCTCAAGGACGGCTCAGCGACGGCAAAAGGCTGCGGCTTTGATGTGGCGTCAAAGCTCGGCCGAGCGGCAATGGCGATAACTCGGTCTAGGGAGAAATAGATCGAGGGGAGGGGGCCTGGACTTATATAGGCGGGGATATCTCGTGGGTAGCTGGGATTAGGCCAGGTTTGTTGGGATTCAAGCTCGGGGAGGGTGGCAGTGTTCATGGTCGGCTCGGACTCGAGGCGGCGCGGTGTGCTCGGGTCAGAGACGGAGGAAGAGGATGGGCCCCACACGGCAGCAATGCGCGACCCGAAGGTGGAGGGCGCTCGGGTGCCTTCGAAGCTGGATGGCGGATGTGGCAGCAGGCGCTTGCACGGGAGCTGGGCCTGGCCTTCGGCCAACCTAGTCAGGGAGGCGGGGTGAGAAGGGAGGAGGGAGTGGGGTCAGCCCGACACGAAAAAAGAAACGGGCCACAAGAAAAAGGAAGAAAAAAGTAAAAGCAAAGGGGATTTGGCTCAAGGAAGGAAAAAGAGATTTTTTTTATGGAAGCATTTTCAAACTTTTTCAAAAATTCAAACGGCATGTCTCGATGTTTTCAAAATTTTATTTTTCACACAATAAAACACTAATTTATTTTTCCAAAAAGTTAGCAAGTATTTTAGTATCTCTATAATAAGTGAATGTTGTCTTTATATTCTCATATTAATTGAAAAAGAAAGTGTAACTACGAAGGTGTTGCAGGAATGATATCATCCATGCACTAAATTTGTAGATGAGTTCATAAGAGATTAAGCACATTGGTTGTTGCACAGAAGGCATGGATATTGAGTTGACTTAGAAGTTACAACCCAGTTAATCAAATGTTTGATACTCATATACTTGTATACAAAAGTATAGTTATCCATGCCTCAACAAATTTTAAAAGTTGGAAGACAAATGTATTACTCAAACTGACAAAATTGAGAGAAAAGCATTGACTAACTGAACTAATCACCACCTCAATTGATGTTGAACCTATCAACTAAACCATTTATCCTTGCTCCCATGCATATCGGTATGGGGTATAACCACAATAACAAAGACTACCAAAGTCCATATTTTACACGCACGGTAGCATTTTCTTCACAATAATTAAAGCTTCATCAGGATGTAATACTTTAAATATAGATGTTTCCTTCTTCTTAGCCAGATAGGATTATTACTTATAAATATTTATCTAACTGTCAATTATGTCACTTATAAGTGTAATGCGTACGACCATCTAAACTCTTTATTTTGGCATAAATAAAAAATTGGCAAATATGTACTTTTTTATTGATGGGTATCTAGGTAAACTTGCAATTTTCTAATGTCTTGTATTTTCCTTTTCAATATATGCATGCCTGCCTGCCCTTCACTCCTCAAACATAGTACCACTGCTGTGTTTCATCTTTGCGCACTGCTGCCGCCCCTTCACTCCTCCAACATGCCTGCCGGCCGACGACTCTTTGCGCACGGCTGTGTTTCATCTTTCTTACAGGAATGCGCATCCCAACTCCTAGGTCAAGATTGTTTCTTACAATCTGGTTTTCCACTGCAAATACGAGACAGAACATAAGCACGGATTCTGAGGTTCCAACGGAGGAGGAACGAACTGTTACGAATCACTTTTGATCAATTCAACTGCCTATGGCAAGCACTTGTTCGTTCGTGTTTGTTGGAGAGGGGTGTCTCGCTAACGGCACCTATTAAGCATGTATATATTGTACAAAACATCACAATGCAATGAAGAAAAATAGATTCGTTCCCTCATTCTCGAGTTGAATCTCTATCTTCTATTCTACATCTAATACAGAAGCACACGGAGCGGACTGAATGGAAAATTGCAACACAAAGTGCCCAGGGAACCAGTGTGTGCGCCAAGCAACACAGGATGGCCAAACTCGTTGCGTGTTTCTTCATCATGGACTGCGAAAGGTGGGGGCTACAAAATATGGAGGAAGATGTGGTCGATGCAGGGCAATAAGGCTTCTGAATTTCTGAGAAGGGCCAATATAAAGCTCCTCTGCAACTAAGCAGCAATTCCAGTTCATGGTAATACTGTCTTTTGCTCCAAGCGCTACTATCTATATATGATAAAAATTTGCAAACATATGCAATATGGTTTGTAAGTACATACATATCAAAGAAGCATAGATCCGTAACTTGACAATTTGCCACGATTAGAAATACCAGAAATAGGTTCGGTGCACACACCGTAACCAGATAACGATGGGAACAGCCACCGGCAGCCAAACATCACAACCAGGTAAATCTTGCAAAAGAAAAGGCTCTTGGTAAACAGCAGCTAAGAACGACAAATCCAAGTTGCACACAAAGGCATTTAACTGGGAAGCTGCCAACAAATCAAGCATCCATTTAACATTATCCAAACGACCAGCCATTTCAAACTTTCTCGCAAAAAGATTGATCATGAGATAGTTATGTAACATTTATAGGAAAAAGGACTAACATAGTACCATAATCCAAAACTTGACAGGAAATAGAGGTATCCAGACAAAGCAAAATCCAAACTATGACACCTAGTTCTTAACTATAATAGAGCAAAGTGCATTAGACAACTCCCAACGAGTAGAACCCTTTACTCCTCAAACATACTTAGCTTCTAGTGTCTCAGTAGGGGCATCAAGCATAATACCCTTAGTAGGATTTGCCAGGAGGTCAGTGTAAAGGCTCACAAGTCTCCCTAGTGCACCCAACACTAACAATTTTGATTACTGGTTCATGATTTGAACCTGTTGGTTACTAGCTCCATTCACTCTGTTGGCCAACATCACTTGAACTTGATGACGAATCTGCCTCAACACCTACTGCCTGTTAATCAAAATCTCGCGTAGATCTACAATGACACATTTACAGGAAAATTAGAAAAACACACATTATAGATCGAGTCACGTGAATGGCAGCATTCCTCACCCTCTAGCTCCATCGCTTGGGCAATAGTAGGCTGGAAAATGATATGGCTTGCATAGATGGTCGCCACACCACCTGAGGATGGATTAAATTATATGAAATCAAAATGAATATTGATATAGATGAAACTTTTTCAATCTAATATGAACTGGAATTCTATTTATCGATATTCCTGTTTATCTTTAGAGATGTGGTGGCTAAGCAATGGAGCTCAGCCTTGGCCCTTCTGAAACGTGTGATATGGTGTGCGATGTGCATGTCCCATACGCGCAGAAAAACAACCTCGAACTTGTTATCAATGTTTAACTCTAGTTAAGAAATGACCAACATTACATCTAATGCCTAGTCATATGAAGATCATGATGGACAAAATAGGTAATCATATAAGAGAAACATGAACATCATAAGATGTTAGCATTCGAAACGCAAGAAATTTTGGAAGACAACTAACCTTGTGTTCATGAGCGCTATGTGTCTAACAGGAATGTTTCTAGGGAAGGAGCACCGATATTGAGTACCAGTCATATGAAGCACTAAACCTACAACATCTATGCACCTAAACATGTCAAAAGGAATGAGTTATTTATGGATCTTGTATTATATCAGAAAAAAAATCAATGCAATGTATGTACGAATTTATACCTGCTATCGTCCTGTGGGGGTGTGAGTAGACGTTGTTGAAGTCCATGTAAACACTTGGACATATTGGGAATCTGTATGCCTTGCCGGGGTATTCATAGTAGTCTAAGTGATCGTAGACATGTAGTACTAGGAATCTAGGTTCCAAAAAAATCTGTACGGCGTCACAGGTGGTTGAAACCCAACGTTGGCGAAGTCATATATGTGATTATCACATAGTCCCTGATTGAACCTTACAGCATCAGACCCACTCACGATGGCCTCCATCCTAGTCCCCTACAAGGCATAACAATCGATACACTATGTAAGATGATGCTCCTAATCAGGGATATATTGATTAAGGGGTTAGATGCTCTTTTATATGAAATCATTGCATATGAACTTTCAAATTACAGCATACATGATAAATAGCAAACGACACCTGCACAAGCTGATCAATGAACTGAGCACTCAACTGGTCATTTTTAATGTCAATAAATATATTAAAATTGTCATGTGACCTAGCATTTGCTATACTGATCAGTACGTACAGTATTAAGAACAATAGTATCTAAAAATGCACAGTTTACTTATGAGCAGCATCAATTAGATAAGTTTATCATGTGAATGGTAAATATGGTCATTAGATGATATTGAGCTAATTTTAAAAAATTGGCACAATTTGCAATTTAACTCTATGATATGTTCCATGAAAACATAATGGATCCTACATAGAATTTTGTGTGAAACCTTAGTATTGTATACACAAAATGCTTGAAGAGTTCAGTCGTTGCAGTAAGAAAGACTACATTTTTTTCTCTTAAGAAAAATATAATTAGTTGCGCAAGTGCCTAGCTTGGACTTTGATAGCATAGCAAGGATGGTTCTGACAATTCTACTTATTTCGTAGATGGCATTTAAAATGTATCGTATGCTAGCTGGAAATGTTAGTCATGGGTGAGTATGCGAATATGCGAAGCCAGCCTATGGCGGTGAGAAAGAAGCCTTTTTTAAAAAAGTTGTTACTCCCATTTACCATACTATAGCAAAGGTGCAAATTTCTCTCAACTGTCATTCGATTAGCTCAATTGTGCTTTATGCTTCTTCATGTTCAATAGTAATCGACACTGAAGACGTATCAGTGCCGATTCTTAAACTCCCGCGCGCGAACATTAGCTGAGGAGATAAGAACCGGCACTGATAGTCAGTATCAGTGTCGGTTCTAGTTACGAACCGCCACTGATGATTGCTACTGTCATAGCTCATCTTAAAAAAATTATAATTTTTTCACACGAAATTGGATGGAGAAAAACTTTATATGAAAATTATAGCTCTTGACGAGATCTACAACTTTGTAGTTGAATTTTTTTTAATTTTAGGTGATTTAAATGCCCACATAATTATAATAAAGTTGTAGAAGTGGTCGATGACAGCTCACATTAAAAAATACATAACTTTTTCACACGAAGTCGGATGGGGACAAACTTTATATGAAAATTGTAGCTCACAACGAGATCTACAGCTTTATAGTTGATCACTTTTTATGTGAGATCATTTAGATATTCAAATAGCTATTCAAACGTTCGGTCAGAAGATATCAAAAAGATTTATTTTGCTACTATACTCACGAACGGACGATAGCAGAGATGGTTAGAGGGGTCATGCGTGCGCACAGCCTATGAGGTCTTGAGTTTGAGTCTTGGTTGCCACATGCGAGCAAATATCATATGACTTTGCGAATATTGGACGCGATCGGGTGGGCAGCCTCTGGTCGGGTGCCTCTTGTCGCGAAAAAAATTTGAAACTTTTTTTGGCCTGAAAAATGTTGAATCGAGATCGACTATCAGTGCTAGTTCTATACCCGGCACTGATAGTGATTGACTATAAGTGCCGAGTAATCAGTGTCGGTTCATTTTGAACCGACATTGATGAGGTGTTTTGGGGTAGTGCGACAACTCTTCAGAAAGCTAAAAGGAGCAAAAGAGAAAAAGGAATCATTCCGAGTGGAGAAACTACGATGATCTTAATGAATACTTCTGGTATTAGTTATTTTTAGCTTTATTCTCCTGCTCTCTAGATTTTATATCTGTTAACTTATAGGTCTGTTGACTGCTTTCGACTAGGTTGGCCTATGCGAGCTGATGCTGACTTCTTTTATCAACCCTTAAATTTAGTGGATGAAAGAAATAAAGTGAGCTGGCTTATGTTCCCATTTTAGCATATATCTTTATGTTATGCTATTTTTTTGTTAGGCATTGCAACAGCTAACGTAATAGGTTATTTACATAACACAAGAAACATCAGACAAAAAGGAAAGGTCAACTTTGTTGACCAATGTTCATTTTGGCACATATTCAGACGGTAAGAATATATTCTATATTGGCCAATTTATTCTGTATATCAGCACCTCCAAGAACATAGATTGTAAATCCTACAAAGAATCAAAAGTAAGAAATAGGTACAACTCCTATAACGGCAGCCTAGGACACAAATCAGTAATGAAGGGCACCAAGTAGTCTAAACTAATCAAAGAACTGCAAAAGTTTAACCCCTAAATATGCTGATCATGAATTTTTCTCCATCAAAATTTGCAAAGCATTTTTACATGATTACAATGTCATATGGAGATTTAACTTACCATTTGATACATTAGAATGGCCCTTAGTAGTGGACGGCCATCAAAACCTATCGGTGCTTTCCAGATGACCTTTGCGCGCACGATCCAACATCACTGGTACATGTGACTGCACCTCATGGAACTGCAGAGATCTATATGTGAAAATAGAAAAGCTGTTTGCTCTAGAACAGAATCAAACTAATCACAAAATGCTATGCATGTGTATAGATATGGAGGATTCTACTTGCCTACTCATGGCATAGCTTCCAGGAAATGGAGGCATGGTTTGTACCCTCCTGTTCCTAAGTAATATGATAGCACAGTTCATCTTGAGCTTCAGAACGTGTGGAGGCAGCTCATTAGGTGTCAGCGAGTTAAGAAACTCATGGGTGGGGGGTAGTAGTTATGGGGATCGTCTTCTGCACGATCAAAGCTATAATACACCACCTCCTCCCCTCGGAAGTGATCGATCATCTTCATATTAATCCGGTCCACACAATCATTCCGTGTGGACAAGATGGCTCGCGAGGTGATATAGTTTGGATCCGACATATTATCATCAAGCATTGGAAAAATGTTGTCTATCAGTTTATCAAGGTCTGTGTCCTCCCCTGTATACGGCACGCATATATCATCAGGAAGACATACGTCACCATCACCATTGGCCTCCTCGGTGCCACCACAGATGTGCAGTAGATATTTCGCAAACAATGGATCGCTCTGTGTCCTCATGTTGGTTACAAGCTTCAGGTCACACATGTAATCCCATAGGTACGACCTACACAGCGATGAATCAATTATCTGAGCCCTTGACCCCTTTCGGATAACACGGTCTACTTGAAATCTACTTGAAATCTCCACCAAACACAACCGTCTTCCCACTGAACAGCAATTTTGGTTGACTCATTATGTCACACATGCTATTGTCCAACACCTCCACCACCTATCTCTTAGTCATGGAGGCTTCGTCCCAAATAATGAGTGAAGTCGTCCGCAGAAGCGTGGCAGTGCCACTTTGTTAGTGAAGCTACAGAATGCACCATTGTTAACACTGAGTGGTATCTTGAAGCGTGAGTCCGCGGTTCTTCCACCAGGCATTATGGAAGCTGCAACACCGGACGTAGTTGTTGCCATGACAATCTTCTCCTACCCGCGTATCATTGCGAGCAACGCATTGTATAGAATAGTCTTCCCTATCCCTCCTGGTCCATCCACTGTCAACAGCAGATAGAATTTCATCGTAGGTGGCTCTCTGCTCGGCATTGAGGGATTCCAACAGAGTTGCGTCATCATGGTCAAGCTTGATCGTGGACTCCTCAAAGATCTCCCAGGGCACACCGTTTGCCATGTCATGTGCCTTGTTGATCTCAGGAAGAGGGAACGACCGTATATTATTACCCACTAATTGTAGCATGTTTCTGATATCTATTAAAACTATTTGTTGGGCTGCGAGTGTGCATGGATTGATGCGGCGATAGTCTTCTGACATTGCCTCCAAGTTCTTATTCTAGAGTCCACTCACGTCGCTAGGCTCATAGAATACCAGTATTATTGCAAAGAGCCTTCAGAGTGATGGTGGCATCTGGAACAACTCGGCTTCTGTAAGACACTCGTCCAATGTGTTGTCTGCCTCGATAAGGCCCCTTCTCTCTGCGGCTTCATGAAAGGTAGGTAGGATCTTGCCATAAACCTTCCTTAGGTCATCAAAGAAGGTGGCGTCAGTCACGTGGTTCAGGAGAACCCGCAGATAGTTGTGTTTCCCCTCGGCTAAATGAGCTGACACGATTCTACCAACCTGTCCACCTTCTCATCTCCTTCGTTGCTAGAATTTTTTATTTTTGCCTTTCTGCAAAGTATAACTCTCGAGAAAACCCCGATACAAGATACCCTGAGCATGCTCATGTACTCTGTTCACCTTGAAATACACTTTTAGGATTGACTTCTCAGCATCTTCCAGATTAAGCACTTCTTGGATATCTTGGCCCTCTTGAAACGAAACCATGTGCATATTCCAGAGATGAAGTTGTAGTTGCATCACAGGTGGTGAGTTCTTGCTTAGGTAAAAGCTGTATATCCTCCACAAGGCTTCCAGGGGGGTCACCCATCTTGTGTCTCTATACTGCATGATCTTAATAATATTGTCATTGCTGTCAGCCTCATTCATAGTCACAGACGCCTAGTTGTGGCCCTTGTATATGTACTTGAATAGGTATTTAACGGCCTTTATGCTCGAGCATACCTCAACATTGATGTGGCAGTTGAACAGCCGTATGAGGCAAGGGTTGTATGGGACAACCCACCTATTTGTCTAGCTCGTGTTTTTGAACCATTGTATGCCAGCCATCATCATGTCTCCTATACACCGAGTAGGAGTCCTTGCCTTGTAAGGTAGTCGCGTTGAAAGGCCGTGGGTAATGCAATTCTTGCATGAGGACAGTCCTTCATGCATGGGCAATCGCGGTTCAGCACAGCGCAAGGGCCATGCATCATATGCTTGACGACCATCTTGTATAGCTCTAGGTACTTACGCTTGTCTGGGAGTTCGGCAGAGATGATACAATCATATTTCCCTGGACATGTGAGCTTGTACTACCCCTGCATGATGAGCAGGAAGTGGGCATGCTGTAGACCCCTCTTCTGGAACTCCACCACATAGACATAGGCCTTCACCTTGCCAAGCATGTGCTTATCAAGCAATTGCTTCTTTAATTCCCCTAGCTTCACCCTGAAAACAAGCATGACGAGATCCAAACGATATTGGGGTATTTGTCCAAGGTAGAGCTCGCACGTGATCTCTTCCCAGTTTGGGTTGCATGTCATTGTGAGGAAGACATCCGGCTTCCCATACTTCCGCACTAAAGCCATAGCATCCATATATCGACGCCACTTATCCCGAGGTCCTCCAATAAATGATGTAGCTAGCATGGTCCGTTTGCCGACCACATCCGCTCTACCCTCCCCGGCATAGATGCTGTCCACCAAGCCTTGGTACAAGTCTGCCCTTAACTCCTTCTGATGAGCCCAAATATAGTCCAGCCACGAGCTCTCGATCTTGATGTATGTATTGATAGCAAACTGCTAGAAAAGACGCTTGCTAAAGAATGCTAGGTTCAATATCCCTGACCTTATCTGGAACTTGTAGCAGTAGTAATCCCTCACGGACACGCATAGACTCCCATTTGAATCTGCACTCGGCATATGATATTAAAAGTTAGTGCTACAACTAAGCGAATACAATGACAACAATTGACATTGCAAACATCATTTAAACAGAACACTAACCTGAGTCCCTCTGATTATCACGAAGAGCTGCACGAGCCTGGCGATCCTGATGAACCACCCTCACCGCATCTATGGACACACCAACCTTTGGGATATCGGGATGCCAGCCGAGTTTGCCTCTAGGGAAGAAGAGAGGGTATGATAGAGCATCACAACATCCATGATACAATCGAATGCCATATATTTGCTTATTCTTCCCCTACAGTATAACACTATTCTCGAAGTTCCTTCGCCGTTCGCTCCCCTCAACACACACAACAACCACCTCTGAAGTGGTCAGCACGTTCTATGTTCTCTGGTCAAATCTATGGTCAAGGATCCGTGTCACACGGTAGTCCTCGTGGTCCTCAACATGTCCCATACTCCTGAGGTGTTCAGAGTACGGGTTGGCACAAAGTATGCCAACCAGAATTGCAATGACTTCCTTGTCCTACTGGTACTCCTATCGACGACAGTGGTGATACCACGCTCTAGACTAGGATCATCATCATAGAAGTAAAGTTCTAGATGCTTGGGTTCCAAACCATCTCTACCAAATGACCGTATGTTGTGGTACATTTGGCTGTGGGCATGAAACGTATAAATACCACTTTTTTTCATGTCAATGTCCTACTGTCAAGGAAACATTAAAGTGAGGTGAATGAGAAATGGCCATTGAAAAACCTTATATTTTCACGGAAGTGCCTAGCATCAGCATCTGCACTCGACCAGAGCCTCATAAGCTCAGGTGGCGTATTTGGGATGGATAGTCTAATCTTCCCATTCCCGTAGCAGAACCCATTTGTCTCATGCTCTAACTTCTTCGCACCACAATATTTGCAGTTTTTAGCAGGCTTTAGCATGTGAGTGTTGGGGCTATGTTGCTATACATGTGGTCCTACAGATACTAGAGATAGTGGCAGAGGCATCGTCAGCTTCATCGAATTCGACATCCTCATCAGTGTCCCTGTCTGAAGTGATTTTTAGCATGAAGGAGTTAGATAAGGCTCCACAATATATTGATAGGAGAGTAAGTAATGGCAAAAGTACCTTGACCAGCAAACATATAGCCTTCCTCCTCTTCAGAGTCCTCTTCGAATACAATGTCATCGTCATCACCTATTGACTCATATAGATTCATATAACTATATGATGGGCCTAAATGTATTTTGCAATATAAAATAAATACAATCAAGAAAATTACCATCATCGGTAACTGGTCGTTGTGTTGAAGATGCTGCGGCGTTGGCAGTTTGAGGGATTCGAGAGGTATTTTCTGTCAATACAACGCGAGTATGGTGCATCAGGATCTTTATTTTGTATTAGAATTTGGGGAAAGCTGAATATAGGTACAAATATTACCGTTGTTAATGATGACTGATTGTGTTGTAGGCTCTTGATTTTCTTCCTCTAAGGTAGAAGATTTCTTGTCCCGTCTAGTTGCAAAGCTTTCGTTACGACGTGCTAGAAATGCTTGTCTTTCTCTGGGTGTTACACGTTGTCTATGTGGTCTTTGACTAGCATTCATCTCTTGAATCTCCATGTTGTGAATCTGCTCCGAACCAAACTGGATGTGCACAGGGGAGCCTTTGACTGCAGGAATGGCCCAATCACCAATGATTATGGATCCAACCGGACTAGATGCATCCACAGTAAGGGGCACATCCGACGGGATATACATAGGGTTCTCCATGGCGATTGAATCTTGACTCAGAGTGTTGTGTCGCAACGCGCTGTGGGTATCTACATGTTCTTTCTTTGCCCGCTTTTGCTTGGGTGTCATATTTGCATAGCGCACCCTCTGATATGCGCTTCTTGCTAATACCTTTTTAGGGGATTGCGTTGCAATGTGGATCGAGCATTATCACGATCACATTTTTTTTGCCTCTGCTCAAGCATCATATTTGCATAACGTGCCCTAGCACTTGCACCCCTTGCTTCGATTTGCTCAGTTGTTAGTTCATGAGTACATCGTGATTGCATCGCATTAGAAGCACGCTTGTTTCCTAGAATGGAATCACAATGCCTTTATGAGAAATGTAAGATCCTAGAAGTTGGCATATGTTTGAATAGGTAAGAGTGCTGGTATGTGTTGTGTGTGTTCGTCCAATATGTGTATACAGTACAAGCTCATACTTTTAGTTTTTCAATGCATGACACCATTTTCATATTTTGAATGGGAATATGAAAATGAAGCAGCAAATTAACGTTCCATATACATGGAATAGAGCAACCTAGAGAAAGAGTAAAATCCATGTTGTCTAGGCCATGAATATCACCACATGGGGGTGTGAAGTCACCTGCACTGTATTTAACAAAACATTAGAAAATTGTACTTGAGTTCATATATCTCCTTTTAATATAGTAACTGGGTGAGCTAGCTATTTCCATTTTTTATTCTTAAACATGGATTGCTTCAATATACCAGGAATAGAGCAATCTGCAGAAAAAGTCAAGTCCATAATGTTGTCTAGTCCATGAATATGACTAGACGGCAGTGTGATGTCACCTGCAACGTGATCAAAAAAACTTTAGATAGATGTACATGGGTGACCTAAGGATTCCCATTTCTATCTCTAATCATGGATTGCACACAACTTCTATATGACAACAGATAAGAATTCATTGTACCTGGCCGTTGAATAGGGGAATTTGTTGCCGGAATGCTGGTCATGATGCTTTCTTGGCATTGATATGGTATAGGAACTTCTTGCCTATGGTATGTATCATTTCTGTGCAACCAATTAGTACTCTCGACAGGAAGCCTATTTTCCTTGTTGCATGTTGTGGGTCGCTCGGAAATTGTTGACTTCACGCCAACATTGGGGATGCCTACAAACACAGTGAACAAGCAAAAGTTTGAGGCCTACAAACACAACAGGTAATATGGTGATTTGTGAGGATGCGACACCTTTTGCACTTGGCGTGTATCCTAGTTTAGGGAGTGCGGATTGCCCTGATCCTATTTGATCATTCGAAAGAGTATCTGATTGATAGTGTTCGACATTTACAAAGGCTAAATGCAGCTTTTTTTTTGCTGACAGGATTCACGATGCTTTTTTAGTATTTCATCTTTATGCTACGTATACCGGTCCCTCTCCTTTTGCCACTTATGTTCTTTAGGATCTAGGAGTGGTGGTTGTGCACTGGATGTCATGGATCCACCGACATTGCTATTGTTTAGCCCATCTGAAAAGGTACAACATGTATTTAGTTATAGAGTATAAGATGGGACCATCATTTAGATAGTAATTGATCAACATTACTTATGTCCATGGTGTTCGTTAGGTCTTTGAATGGAGCATGACCCCCGCATCGTTTCGAAGACGCCATCTGCAAGAAAGACAGGCAATGTCTGAACAACTTTATATTCTAACTAACAAACATGGTATGTAAACTGAATAGTATATCAACGATATCAAGAAAAGCATCAAGTTGTTAAAATGGAAATAAGCAGGAAAAACTAACACATTGATAAGAAAAGCAAATGAACACAGATTCAACTTATGGTTCATTGTTACTCTTTTCAGTTTTCTATAACGCTGAGTGTCCGTGCGCCACCAATGTTGCTAACACAGAGATTGAATTCCTAGCATCTTCTGAGGCAGAAGATAACACAATGCAAAGCCAGGTTAACAAGAAAGATCTAAGATAATAGGTCAAGGCGAGGAAGTAAAATCATGTCCCGTAGCAGTTATCAAAGCATCCAAGTGTCTCGAGTTGCCTGGCCACCACCTTGACATGGATATGGCTGCCTAGCTGACCACTGACAGCCACATATATGCATCACAAATTATACAGTCATGAAAAAAAAGGAAAGGGGCAAAGGATGTTTGGTGGACCAGCTCGGGTGCTCAGCCCATCTTTGCCTCGCTCACAGGCCAATCTCTCTCTCATCCTCACCAGGCTAGACAATGTGACCCCCATATCATCGTCAATCCTAGCCAGCAACGCTTCCTAAGACTCAAGCAAAGTATGCCACCTCCTTGAGCAGCAGGAGTTGAAGCTCAATGGGAATGACAAAGATATGGATCCCTTATCAAATATGCCACACTTGATCCATCTCTTCTGGGGCATCAATGCACCATATTTCCCTAGTAGGATACTACCGCAACTACATACTCAATGCAATTAGTATTGATAGTTCCTTTGGTGCATCCTAGAGTCAAGGGGCACTAATGTCTTGACTCTTGAGCTAATTTCAACTATGTAACACAAGAATGCGACTAAGGAAGAAGTTGAACTGTGACAGGCTATGGGCTTGGTGGTTACCATATGAAGGAATGCACATGTAAGTGATTACAATTCAAAAAAATATGATAACTTTGTTCTTCATGAATAATAAATTGGAATGTACTGCTGAAAGAATTAAATATCCAATATCAAAATGCCATTCCAAAACAAGCTAGAAGATATCAGCTATACCCGAAAATCGTTTAAAGAATGTTAGATATCGTGACTTAAGAAATGTACCTTCAATGTTATGGTGCCAACAAACCCAACTTTCACTGTTACTGGAAGACGGAGATAATTCAATATTTCGGCCTGGAGTTTTAAGTCTTCCAGAACAACATCACCTTTTCAAAGAGAAATGAAAGAAAGTAATTAAGGAGTACACAAATACAATTTCGACACAAGCCAAATGAAAGCACATTAACTGCTGAGATATTAAAAATAATGGTAAATGTGGTTAAACACATGTTGAAGTGAATTGTCAAAATTAGCTAATGTTTCTTTTTTAGAAATCGGATATGTGGGTCAACATATCAAGTGGTTGCTTTGCTGATCCAACTGTCAGTTCAAATAGTCAGACAAAAGTTCAGATAAATTAGTTGAAGGCCCATGCGTTGCAACAGATCCTAATTCTAGCACCCCTACCCTACATCGCAATGATCATAAATCTCACACACAAACAATATTGTTTTACTTCCCACTAATCCAATTTTTCTTCTATGTTCACAACAATTCGACCATACATCAAATCTAAATTCTTGACTCCAATTCCTAGTATTTTAAAGAGTAGTTCAATTTTTCATTCTTTCATAGCAAAGCATAGAAGTGCATGAAATTGGATAAAGTAACATGGAGAAGGTAAAGATTTTGAACTTAGGCTACAATGTTCAAAAGAAATAAGTTGGGCCAGGTACAGAGGTTCGATACGGCCCTAATTGTTAGGAATGACAATACATACTTCCTTTTAGATTTGTTGGTAAGCTCTGGAGGACAGGGAATGGTGTGAGGAGTGAATTATCAAAAGCATGGAGATGCACTATTTGTAATGAAAAACTTGTTCATTCAGTAATGAAAAACTTGTTCATCCTTTTAGTTTTTTTTTTTGTTAAATCTGTCGAAGTAAATAAGCCTTTGAGAGTATGTAGTTTAAGAAACAAACTATACAACTATTGCATTTCTCATTCAGCAAGATGTCAAGATCATAATCAAAACTAAGTTTTCAGCATCTACTAATAACAACAGTGGATGGATGGTGAGAAGTACACCTGATCATCACTTTTTTGTGTTGAGAATAGATAAAACCTGATCAACAGTTACTGATCAGTGACAATGCTAGTTTGCATTTTTAAACGCACCTGCATATAGATTTCTCATAAAATCATCCTAAATAGAGAAAATTCAAGACTCAATGAACTTAGAATAATGAAAATTTACCAGAGCTTCGCTGCTGTTTACTTGCTAACCTTTATTCTGGACACGAATGAGCAAAACGAAGAGCAATATTTTTTATTGAATTCCAAAAAGCCCAACTCAAATCAAAGTAATAACAAAATCCATTCCTGACAAAGCATGTGCAGAAATAAGCTCTAGTGAATACCACAGGGAAACAAAATGCAGGGTAGCCCTGGTGTTGTTTGCAGCCCAACAGGAATGAAAGAAAGTGATTTGAATTTAGATTTCCACAATTCTACCTCGACTATTCCAGTACATCTCCTGTGAAACACATTAGCATCTTCTACAGCTCATATGCCATGTTTGATCCTAATGGTTTCTTGAACATGTCGTGCCATAGTTTGCAGTTTTTTGTTAAATCTATCGAAGTAACTACGCCTTTGAGAGTACGTAGTTTAAGAAACAAACTACACAACTATCGCATTTCTCATTCAGCAAGATGTTAAGATCATAATCAAAACTATACGTTTTCAGCATCTGCTAATAACAACAGAGGATGGATGGTGAGAAGTACACCTGATCATCACTTTTTTGTGTTGAGAATAGATAAAACCTGATCAACAGTTACTGATCAGTGACAATGCTAGTTAGTATTTTTAAATGCACCTGCATACATATTTCTCATGAAATCATCCTAAATGGAGAAAATTTATAAGGTGAATATATTAGACTGTATCTCAGGAATGAAGAAAGCACCACGAGGACGATGATAGTCATTTTTCTTGTAGCTTCTGTTTGCATCAACAGTTTAATATAACTCAGGAGCTGGATTTCCTAGATGAAATCCTTTGATAAAAATTAAACAAAGCAAGAATAATTTGTAGTATTAATACCTGAAATCCTGAGCTAACAACCTCCATACATGCCAGGAAAGCAACGACAGTCTTGCCACAACCAACATCCCCCCTGATACAAAAAAATCATTTGTAAGCTTATAGCAATATTCATATAAACCACAATGAATTTCAGCAACACATTTGCAGATAGTGTATGCCAAAGTCCAATAGATCCATCAATTGACAAACTACAGAGGGTTATATAAAAAAGGATGCAGACATTCTGTAATGCTCCACCCGATCTTCTTAAACTGATGTTTTAGACTAATGCACATGTATTAAGAAAAAATTCGACATGACACCACCCCTACTAAAGTTTTTTTGCTAGCTTTTTATATTCATTTGTTTCTCAACTGCCCATCTTGACCAATGAACAAAGGAAATGCATTCTGTAAAATGTAGAGCACTAAATGAGGTAGCGGCATTTCTGGTCTTTAGGAAGATGTAGCTATGTCTCTTCTTGAATTCCTATCACATCAAATAAAAGACTGTTCTTTTCGACTCCTAGAACAACAAATTATAAAATCAAGGGGATATCAGATTTGGAACTCTTAACAGAAAATATAGTAATATCATACTTCCTATTTTCAGAATGAGAAGGGGGAAATGCATGGAGGAAAATACTTCATTTTCTATCCAACTATTCCAAACAAATTCTTTAAAACAAACATGACTGGAACAAGAAATATACAACAAATTGCAATTGATATGATGTCCATGATTTATTAGAGTTGAGTAGAACATCTACATTGATGCCAAGTCTAGAAACAAGAGTGAAATGCTTGGTTAACAACTAAAAACAGAAGGAAGAGCAACGGGAGAAAAAAAAGGAGGAAGGAGCTTGCTGGATCCCGTGGTCTCTTCATCATCGCGCCGCCGCGGTGCCTTCTTTGTCTTCTTTGATGAGGTGGGGGTCGTCAGCATGGTGGGAGGAGGGCGGCGCTGACAGCATGCGGATGGCGGCATTAGGGCAAGGCAAGGAGGAGCGGAGGAGGCGAGTGCAGGGTCGATGGGCATGTGCAGCTAAGGAAGGCGCATCGCGGCAGCGGTTTCTAGGAGCAATGATGCGACAATAATGTAAGAAGAAAAACCAACAATTAGGTTTCAACGGTGTGCACCTTGATGGGAATGCTGAGGAAGAAGAATCGTATGTGGCCCTCGATCGTGGCGATGGCGTTGAAGGGTATAGATCCCCACGGGAGGTCCTCGAGTAGGTAGATCATGTTCTCCACCACACTAATGCCGTCGAGGAGGAGATCGGCGTCGATGTAGGACACGGCGCGCGGGCGGACGCGGGCAGTTGCGGATGCAGACCTTGAGCGTGGCGGAGATTATGACAGCGACAGCGACGACGACAGCGGGGTGGGCCACGATGAAGATGTGCGCGAGGCGAAGGCGGGCGAGTCTGACGTTCGGGCCTCCGGGCCAGACGATGAAGGTCGTGAGCATGAGGAGCACGAGGGATGAGAGGAGGGGGGCGAGGCAGCCATGGCATAGGCAGCGCGGAGGAGGACGATGACTGGGGAGATGTGGAGGAGTGAAGGAGATGCAGGGGGACAACAGAATCAGAAGGTTGGATGAGGCTAGAGGGAGGGGAGGGGGAGGGGAATGGAGCATGGGGCGGCAAGGTGAGGGGGAGGGCGCTACGGTGGGAGGGGACGGAAGAGGAGATGGGGGTGGTGTGGCGTGGGCAGAATGGAGAGATCGGTTTTCTGGTTTGGTAGGATGGGGAGATCGGTTTTTTATTAGACGGGGTGGGAAGTGGGAGGGTAGAACATGCACGATGATAGGAAAATTGCAAACGTTTTAAGTAGGAGAGATAGGATCTAGATTGTAGGATGTAATCTAACGAAATTACAATGTGTGATATTATCCTGCTTGCAGGCAATCGATGATGTTCTTTTTGTCCGAACCCATAAAAATGGGTAAGCTTGCTAATGAAGATTATTGCCCCCGATGCGGTCATGCCATGGCTTGCTCTCACCCTCGCTAGCTCTGACACCTCCAACGGAATCTCCTCCGCTACCTTCAGCTCACCTCCATGCTCACCATGGCAGCAGCTACTAACCAAACAATGACACCTCGTCTCAATGGGGGATCGCCAGCTTGCGGTGATAGAGGATTGGGATCTTTCTCTCTGAAGAATATTTCAGGCAGATGTCCTCGCTCACTTTGGAACCGTAGTACACCATCCCTCATCCTCTATTAATGGTTGCTTCTTCTTTCTCGTGGTGTTTGGGAGGTACAACTTCCTGCTCATGAGTTCTTCGCTCAGCTGGGCTCTTCACTCGAATCTTGGTGGTGCTCCTATGGGTTTTCATGTGCATTGGTTTTGGATAGGCATTTTCATTCCTCAGTGGCCTCTAAACATTTTGGGATGTTCATTTATACCTTGAAAAGAATTACTGCCGATCATTTTGATGTGTACTTCCATCTCTGGCAAGATGGGGGTGGGGGATTGGATCCAGGAGAGAGAGCTATGGTCTAGAGAGAAGGATAGTCAATGAATCCTGGTTTTTCGTAGGAAGAAACCGAAGGCCAACTATTATTGTAAATGGGTTTCTTTTGCTACTTCTCTTGTGCTTCCTTCTCCTCCCAAAAAGACTTATGCATCCTGCCATTGTTCTTCTTTGAAGTTTGGGCAGTTCAGTTGTTCGGTGCTCCAATCAAACCCTATTCTTTCGTGTTCATTTGCAAGAACACCCTTCGCCTCTTCGTTTTCAAATTTGATCCATGTCCGCATGGTGTTTTCCCATTTGTAACTGAATATGAATATCAGCATGAGCAGTCTTGTCCAACAGTGTGTTGTCCCAACCATGCCCACCTAGAGGGCACAAGGTATGGCTAGGCCAACTACTCCCAAGGAGGCCACGACGGCAAAAAATCATGGATATCAGAAGGTGAGATCAACATCTTCCCTTCCCAAGGCAAGAAGGTTGGACCCCTGATGCACTGGCTTGGAATGAGCCTAGGGTTGAAAGGCAATTCAGTACACGTCAACGGACCCATGAGAAATGCTCAAGGTGTTTAGCACAGGGACATAGCATCAAGGAATGCTCAAGTGCCATTAGGTGCAAAAGATGTTTTGATTACGGTCACAAAAAACTTAATTGCCTCAAATAAAAAATCCGAAAGAATTGAAAGTGGATGGTTAAGCTTCCCCGATCGTGCAAGCCCATGTCTCTCAGTTCTAAGGAAGGTTACAGCCAACAAACAAGAGCCAATAACAATAGTAACTCACAATCTCCTTCCAAACAAACCACCACCTCGCCCACTCTACCTCATAAAACTCCAATACCAATTGTATCCCTTGACCTCTCCGAGAACCCTTCACCTTCCATCGTCGTTTGCTCTATTGTCGCCATGGCCAACTTCGCCATGGACCCCCTCGGCACCATCCCACCAGAGATGGTGGTGGAAGATGGTGGGCCAAACTACATTGCCAGGTGCCGGGTTTCCTTGGCCGGAAACTCGACCAATATGCACGAGGAGTACGTGCTCGTGGTTCATGAAGCAGAGATCCTCCATCCAAATGACTTCAATATCTTCACCCAACAGATAAGGCAGTACATCCAAGATAACTTGCACCTCTTGGTCCTATATTCTTGCCCCCATCCTTTTCGGAATCGCTCTCTTTCTGCTTAGAGACATATTCCAGAGAGACAGATTATTCAGTGGAAACCCTCACATCATTGATGACACTCAGATTAGATTTATTGAGCATGACCTGGCCCTTAACTTCAAGAACTCTCCATACTCTAAAATCGAGTGGTTCATGATCCTACGTTTTCTGCATGACTATATGAACTTGGCTTTTCTTGATCATGCCTACTTCTTGTTTGGAAAATTGGTGCACTGGCATTCAAATGCTAGAAGAAAGGCTTACGCGCTTGTGAAGTGCTTGTTTGATGTTGCAGAGTCAGTTCCTCGTAGTCTAGTGATCAGACAAGGTATCCAAATGGGGGAGGGGGAGGGGTAGGTAGACCATGGACTTGCCTAGTTTATATCATAAACAATGAGTTTGCAGGCCCCCTCCCATAGGATGATGATGATATCCCTCCTAACAATGAAAACCCCCACCCTTTCCATCCCCTAGTGCTCCCAAATGAACCAGAGTTCGTCAAAGACTAGCTTGACCAACAACCCCAGCCAGACCAAGTATGGGAAAATGTAGTGCAAGAACTCCAACAACAGCAAGCCTAGCTGGCCTCGCCGCTGGGCATTCATGCCTTCAAGCCGGTGCCTCATCATCCCCAGCAGCCATAGTTGGAGCTGGCTGCTTCCTACGGCAACATCATGGCCGCAACGAGCTCCTCGATCGTCAGTATACAAGACTGGCAGTTGAGATTCAAGTCAGCTCCTCCAGTGACAGTTTAGCATCAGGAGGACCTGCCAATGGTCAATGAGGATTAGTTGGCCCTGCAGCCAGACTGGATTTGGCCTTTAATGTCTAAAGCCCTCTCCAGAATACTTTCTTCAGCTTTTCCGCAAGCTCATCCTATAGCTTGGTGGCATAAGTGTCCCCAGTCGTCAACCCTAAGAAGTTGTTCTTTCCAGGTAACAATTGATCTCTCATAGGTGGGTTCCTAGAGACGGTTGCCTGTAAGGATTCAGTCTCCTAGCCAGGTGGTGATTACGAAGCTTGACAGCAGCAGGGACCCAACTACCAAAGATCATGTGATGATCCAATGCCCCCAGAAGGAGAATACTCAATCAACCATGGATAAGTATGATCTGAAGGCCAGAATATTGATTAAGGAGACTTACAGTAGGAAGAGTGCTGCAAAATGAACTTCAAGTTCTGCAAGATCACCAAAAAGAAGTTAGATCATCTAGAAGAGCCTCCTTCCCTGCTGCATGACAGCCTGTGCAGAAGCAAGAGGCTTGAACTCAAGCTACAAGGCTCCATGGGGGACATCACCTCGGCGACAACCCACAAGAACAAGAGAAGCCCAAGGGTGCCCAATGCTCCTACCACCCAAACCTTGCCTGATGGTATCTCAATATCACTCTCTTCTTTCCATGGCACTGCCAAATTTCCTTCCCTTCTAGATCTTGATAGTTGTGTGGATCCTTATCCTGAATTATCTATTAACACTATTTTGAAAAGAACGGTAGAAGGTTGTGACATAGCTCCTGTGGATGTGTCGACTGATGGCTCTTGGACTGGCACTCGAGGATCATCAAGACGATGGCAACTCCAAACCCACCTCATCTTCTAATGGACTGTGAACTATTTAGGGTTTTGGGATTAAAGTTCTTTTGTGGAGGAAACTATGTGAACATTTTTTGATTGTTTGGTAGGAGAAAAGCCAATCTTATTGGCTGTTTATCTGACATTGTTGTAAACTCTTCGAAGCGTAGCTTCTATACCTTTTCTTTTCTGGTTGGTTTCTATCTTCATGATCCCTGTTCCACCCTCCTGCTGTGTTTCAAAGCTCTTGTCTATCTATTGTTTCACTTTCCCTCTACCGTCGAGCTTCTTCTTTTCGAGAAACCAGGGTCTAGTAACATTAGGCTTTCCTCCTAGATGACTTGCACTTTTTTCTTTTTTGATTTAGCCACTTGAAGGACTGCTACAAAAGGCACTGTTCAAAATCCAACAATAGGTAGTCCAGTTTTTAGATGGCACGTGTCGGTCTGGGTGTTGGACACTTTCGAGGTGCTCAGCAGCTTCAACTAGCCTAGAATCTCCAGACCTCACGCTTCCACGATCAGGAATCCATCGACTCAGCTCTGCACCACTCACAGTTTGCTTTGCCACCATGATTTTAGTTTGGATAAATAGGTGATCTCGAAAGCTAGTGGGTTTTATGGAGATCAATGGCCAGCAAAATAGCAACCAAGATCATCTCATCCGGTCTATGATTGGAAGAGGAGCTTTAGCATCTTCATTGTGATTAATGAATAACCATAACAGATGTTGGAATATTCTTACTTGGAAGAATAGAGTAATTAATAGTGAGGACAAATGGAGGGCAGTAATGGCCAAAATTGAGGAAAGCTCATGCTCAGTTTTCTGTCTGCAAGAAACAAAGAGAGGTTCTTTCAATAGTTCCTTTATCAGGAAGCTAGCTTTTAAGAGGTTCAATAAATTTGCTTTTGTGCCATCTACTGGGGCCTCTGGTGGCATTTTAGTTGCTTGGATTGGTTCACTTTTTTCTGGTCAAATTGAGTTCATCTCTAACTTTGCCATCACTATCAACCTCACTTCGAAGTTAAATGCGAGTGTTTGGAAACTCACCTATGTATATGGACCCTATCATGGAGAACCTAAGGGCATGTTCATCAACTTGTTATGCAACCTTGATCTACAGGATGAGGACAATTGGATATTGATTGGTGACTTCAACCTATGCAAAAGGCCCAATGACAAAAACAGGCCCGGAGGAATCCTCAGTCACCTCTCAAAGGAAGAAACTACACTTGGAGTAACATGAAAGAGGACCCTCTCCTGGAACGGTTAGACTGGTGCATTACTTTAGTGAATTGGACCACTAGCTTCCCCAATACTTTGTTGATTACTATGTCCAAGCCAACAACAGACCACATTTCCTACTTTATGCAGATTGGCACCAACATCTCAAAGGCCAAAATTGTCAAATTTGAGAACTTTTGGGTGGATCAACTAGGGTTTCTTGAGGTGGTACAAAATACTTGGGATTCTATAATCAAGAAAACAGATAGTGCTACCAGAGTAGTAGCTAAACTGAAGCTGCTGAGAAGCAACTTGAAGAAGTAGAGCAAATCCATATCACATCTCAATAGAATTCTCAAGGAGAGCAATGAAACCCTAGAAATCTTGGACAAGATAGAAGAGTGAAGAACACTTTATGTGCATGAGAAAAACTTCAGAACTATCCTTAAGGCACACATCCTAAAGTTCTCAAGGCAAAAAGACAACTATTGGAGGAAGAGATACACAATAAGATGAGTCAAATTTGGGGACAAAGACACAAGGTTCTTTCATGTAGCAACCACCGAGAGGTATAGAATTAATACCATTACAAGTTTAGAATCAGAAGGGGAAGAATTGTCACAAACCATGACGAAACGGCAGGTATGCTTTGGCAGGTGTACAGAAATAAAATGGGTGTTGCAAGGGAGACAGCTATGGTCTTTGACCTTGACTTTCTGGTACAGCCTAGAGAAAACCTGGATATGTTGTCTGAACCTTTCTCAAGAAAGGATATTTGATGGGTTGATCAAAAAAATTCATTCAGGCAAGGCCCCAGGGCCAGATGGTTTTAGGCCCTATTTGTTTCAGCTAGAGATTGTGGATTGTGATTCACAATCTGTAAGTTGAAACAAAAATGCCCTCATCACAATCCAACTTGTAACAATCCAGCCCTCAGATTGTAACAATCCAGCAATCCAGGTCCACCAGCTTCTATAAATTGTACAATCCAGCTTTTACAATTCAGCTTTTTACAATCCACAATCTATAAGCTACTTTTTATAATCTCCAGCTGAAACAAATATGGCCTTAATGAGCTATTCACTAAGAAGTGCCGGCATATCATAAAAGAGGATTTCTATGGGATAATCAAAGAATTTGAGAATGGAAACCTAACTTTACTTATACCAAAAGTTAATATCCCAATCATACCAAATGACTACAATTTAATTTCACTTCTAAACACAGTCCACAAGATCCTCACCAAGCTCCTGGCCAACAAACTTCAAACAAGGATCCTAGATATTGTCCACAAGAACCAATATGGTTTCATCAAAGGAAGATTCATTCAAGATTGCATTTGTTGGGCCTTTGAACACATTCATCAATGTCACCAGTCGAGACAACAAATCATTATCCTCAAGCTGGACTTTGAGAAGGCCTTTGACATGGTGGACCATAGATTAATTCTTCAAATGGAGAAAATAGGCTTCAATGAAAAATGGATTGGTTGGATTAAGGCCATCCTTGGTTCAAACTCTTCTTATATCCTTCTTAATGGGGTGCCTGGTAAAAATTTAATTTGCAAAAGAGGAGCCAAGCAAGGTGACCCCCTATCCCCCCTCCTTTTGTGGTTGTAGCTGAGCTTCTTCAATGCATAATCAATGAAGCTAGAGTCAGGGATTTAATCCCTCTTCCATTAAACATACCTCATATAAAAGATTTTCTTATTATCTGTTGGGGGAAAATAATCCAGCCTGAGGATAATGGTTGAATATTACTATCCAGGTCCCTCCGGAGCCTTGATCTCTAGACCCTCAGCTAAAGACTCGACCTCCAAAGGTATCGGGCTCCTTCGCGCCACCTCTTCGTACCTACGAAGCCTTCCCATGACTCAGAACCACGCCTGGCCCCTCCGAAGCATTCGGCCTCCGAACTCTCAGTAGCAGGCCTGACCTCCGGAGGTTGTGGACCCCTTTGGGCCACCCCACTGACACCCGGGTGACTTTCCGAAGCCTAAGATATAGCAGGCCTCCGAAGACAATATTATGGGGAAAAATGTGTCTCACTGCCACCGACCCGATGTGAAGTGATGGGCGATCAATGCCGATGCAAATGGTGCTATCCTGACACCCCAGTGCATTTAAGGCCGCCCTGACACCCCTGGCAGTACGGCGCCGAGACACAATTGATGACCAGCTCACCCCCTTTAGGGGGTAGGCACCATGATAGTTACTACGGTTGATATTTATATCCCAGTTAGTGCAGAAAGTAGTTATCCGGGATAAGGCCCAGTAATTCGGTTAGATCCTAGATATTTGTACATTGTGATAACTTGTACGCCAAACTACACACGGCCCTATAAATAGGAGCCCTGGTCGCCTGGGCAAGGGAAGGAAAATAGAGGGAAAGGAAAACAAAGGTGAAAAACACCAAGTCACATTGTGGTACTCCCCCCAGATCAATCCATTTTTTTACCATCAATACATTCGTGGTGTTCCTTCCTCTTAAACTTCGTCTCCAAGCTTGAGTCTCCTCCTTAGAAGAAACTCTCGTCGTACTTGCTGGGGCAAGATGAACTCTTGCTCCAATAGTGGCGCCGTCCATGGGGATCAAACACAGAAGTGCTAAGAGAGGTAGGAATCTATCAGCAAAACCACCAAAGTGCTAGCCAAAACCACCACACCCATCGTTGCAAGCATGCAACCATATGCATGGCCATATTAGCCATGCACACCTTATGCATGCTCTAGCCACGCTGTCGTGTGGATCGGCGTTCCTCCGACTTTGGCCAACCCAGAACTTTGGGTCGGTACAGGAATTCCAGACGGTGCGGAGGCCTTCCAGCCTCTGCACGACAAAGACTTCGCCGCCTTAGGAGAGGACGTAGCCGAAGCCATAGCCAAGCAGGCCGCCTTCTAGTGGTTCTGGGCGGTTGAACCCAGGAGTGTTCCCGCCTGGACTTGGTCCCAAAGTATCCCCTTCGACAACACCTGGGATACCCTGGGTGAGCCAACATCTTCAAGCGAAAGTCTGTCCACCTAGCGTCCTCCTTGAGCCCCACAGGTGAAAGAGGGTTCCAAGGAGATGTAGGGCTCCGAGGTGCACAGACTCGGCCGGCACCTCCGACGCCACCCTTGCAATGCCAACCACGCACAGGGAACCCCAAGCCCACCTCGTTCGAGGAGGCATAGTCAGAACTACATCGGCTCCAAAAGCCGATTCACTGAATAGCCTTGACGGTCTCCCAAAGGGGAAGGAGACCCTGGGGAAACCATAGGCTCCGGGATACACCGTCTTCAGTGGCGACACCAACAACAACTCCAACCTCCGGGGCCCCTAGAGGCACAGGGGTGCATCCCGTAGAGATCAGGGCACGGCCACAACACCAACGACTACCGCACGATCATGACCTTCCGGGAGGAATACCTCAGAAGGTAAGCAGGATAACTGGCTACAGAAGGAGTCAGCGAAGGACTACACAGGGTTCGGAGGCCTGGGGCAAACTCCCGGGCAAATCCCTGGCCCCTCAACCCTGCACCGTCACTACCAACAATACTACCAATGGTACTATATCCAGCAACGAGAACTGAGTCGGGGACATGCTGTCGCCAGGCTCCAGACAGATAACCTCTGGAGCCGGACAACGCCTAAGGGCCGAGGTGGTCGAGGACCACCTCTCCCGACTAGCATTCGGCTATGCCTCCAACATGCTGTCACCAGGCGTTGGACGGATTACCTCCGGAGCCGGGCAACGGCTAAGGTCTGAGGGGGTCAAGCACCACCTCTCTTAGCCTAGCCACAGGCTTCGAGGCCTCCAAGCCTCACAATAGAGGACTTATTTCTACATAGGTACGCCCTCTATTAACTATCAGTAGTTTACCTAGTGATCTATCTTTCATACAACAAGGTTAGAGTATGTTGGAGGCCTCCAACCTTACTGCTAGAAGTCTTCTGCAATAGATAGCCACTAGGTAGAAGCAGTAGAACTTAAGTTACATCCTCATTTAGCATGAATAGTTATATAACCTAGCTATGTTTTATACTACATTCAGCTTCTTATTGCCAACAATAGACTTCAAAACTTAGCTAGTATAACCATGCAAAATCCCTACACTCCCGCTGATGCATCGTGCCTAGGTCACCTGGGGGGCGGGTCTGCCCAGGTTTACTGGAAGGCATTGTGCAGCCTCGGAAGTGTAGTTGCCACGTATCAAGGGATTTCCTTGATAGACCGTGTTGCGGCGCCACCCGTGGGATATCTTTGGGTGGCGTGATAAGCCCATATACTGCGAACGTAGCATGCCTAGGTCACTTGGAAGGCAAGACTGCCTAGATTTCCTAGAAAGCATTGCATCGTCTTAGTAAACAGTGAGGCCCACACACTACAGGCTCCGCTTATGCCTAGGTCACATGGAAGACAGATTATGCCCAGGATGCCCTGGAAGGCATTGCATAGCCTCGGTAGTGTCGATGCCACGCCCTAGGGATGTCCTCGGTGGCGGAGATGCGGTGCTCTGAGGAATGCTATCGCAAGGAATCTTCGTTGCACGACATGCCTACACACCGTGGGCGTAGCATGCCTAGGTCACCTGGAAGGCAAGACTACCTAGGTTTCCTGGAAGGTATTGTGTAGACTCGATAGTGTGTAGATGTCGGTTATCATGGGACTTCCTTGGTAATGTAGTTGCGTGACAGGGCCCCGAGGGATTTCTTCAGAGGCGTGACAGGGCCACGCACCAGTAAGCATTGCTTGCCTAAACCCAAGGTCACCTGAAAAGGTTGCATGGAGGGTAGGCTTTGCCCTGGTAGGCAGTGAAGGCCACACACCACGGGTCTTGCATGCCTAGGTTACCTGGAAGGCAAGACTACCTAGGTTTCTTGGAAGGTATTGTGTAGCCTCGATAATGTGTGGACGCCGCATATCAGGGGATGGCCCTGATGTGAGGATGCGGTGCTCTGAGGAATGCTGTTGCAAAGAATACTTGTTGCACAACATGTTTATATACCGCGGACACAGCATGCCTAGGTCACTGCTAAGGCATCAAGCCTAGGTTTCCTGGAAGGTATTGCATAGCTTTGGACGTATAAATACCATGCGCCAGGGCACATCCTTGGTGGATAATGTTGCGGTGCACCCTGGGCGTTTCCTCGGGAGCACGACAAGCCTACACACCGCGGGCGTAGCATGCCTAGGTCACCTGGAAGGCAAGACTACCTAGGTTTCCTGGAAGGTGTTGCATAGCTCTGATAGTGTGTAGGGCCTTCGGCATTAATACATGCCAAGGAGTCTTACAAAACTTCCAGCAAAAATGAAGAACCTTACAAAACCTCCAGCAAAAAAGGAGAACCTTACAAAACCTCCGGCAAAAATGGAGAACCTTACAAAACCTCCCGAAAAAATGGAGAGTTTTACCAAACCTCCTCACAACAGAGAGTTTTACCAAACCTCCGCCACAATAGAGAGCTTTACCAAACCTCCGCACAACGGAGAGTTTTACCAAACCTCCACCAAAACGGAGAGACTTCGAAAAACCTCCGCGAAATGGAGAGTTTACCAAACCTCCACCAAAATGGAGAGACTTCCAAAAACCCCCGCAAATGGGGATGTTTTCCGAAAACTCTGCCGGGCGGAAAGGTTCTAAAAGGACTTGAAGGGAAGAGTACCCCGACATCTTGAACACAAATGTTTGTGTGCCGAAGGGGTACAAAACCCGCTAGCCTCCAAAAGGTACAACAAACATATCAAAGGGGTATAAAAATCCCCCTCCCTACAGGGAAATGTATGACCCGCGTGACTCAAACACGTATGGTAAAAGATAAAATCATTACCCTACCATCTCCTTTAAAGACACATTTCATACGTCATTTTGTGAAAATTATACTGATATTTAATAAAAGCCCACGTTGCGTGGCATGGGAAATAGAGTGGAACCCTCGACTATCCATTTCAGAGGCCGCAAATTCATTGCAACGGCTAAGGGCTGAGGGGGTCACAGACCACTTCCCCCGGCTGACCCTCGGCTTCGCCTTCGACATGCCGTTGCGAGGCTCCAGATGGAGTACCTCTAGAGCCGGGCAGCAGCTAAGGGTCGAGGGGGTCACGGACCACTTCCCCTGCCTGGCCCTCTGCTTTGCCTCCGACACGCCGTCGCCAGGCTCCAAATGGAGTACCTCCGGATCCAGGCAGCAGCTAAGGGCCAAGGGGGTTGTGGAGCACCTCTCCCACCTAGCCCTTGGCTTTGCCTTCAACAAGCCGTCGCTAGGCTCTGGACAGAGTACCTCTGGAGCCGGACAGCGGCTAAGGGCTGAGGGGGTCACGGACCACCTCTCCCGCCTAGCCCTTGGCTTCGCCTCCGACACGCTGTCACCAGGATCCGGATGGAGTACCTCTAGAGCTGGGAAACGGCAACGGCTAAGGGCCGAGGGGGTCACGGACCACTTCCCTCGCTTGGCCATCGGCTTCGCCTCCACACGCCATCGCCAGGCTCTGAATGGAGTACCTCCAGAGCCGGGCAGCGGCTAAAGGCTGAGGTGGTCGCGACCACCTCTCCCGCCTAGCCTTCGGCTTCGCCTCCAACACGCCATCGCCAGGCTCTGGATGGAGTACCATCGGAGCTGGGTAGCGGCTTAGGGTCCAGGGGGGTCGCGGACCACCTCTCCCATCTAGCCTTCGGCTTCGCCTCCAACATGTTGTCAGCGGGCTTTAGACGGGTCACCTCCGGAGCCGGGCAGCAGCTAAGGGCCGAGGGGGTCGCGGACCACTTCCCCCGCCTGGCCCTCGGCTTCGCCTCCGACACACCATTGGCAGGCTCCAAATGGAGAACCTCCGGAGCCGGGTAGCAGCTAAGAGCCGAGGGGGTCACGGACTACCTCTCCCGCCTAGCCTTTCGCTTCGCCTCCGACACACCGTCACCAGGCTCCAGATGGAGTACCTCTAGAGCTGGGCAGCGGCTAAGGGCTGAGGGGGTCGCTGACCACATCTCCTATCTAGCCTTCGGATTTGCCTTCAATATGTTGTCACCGGGCTTTAGACGGTTCACCTCCGAAGCCAGGCAGTGGCTAGGAACCCGAAGGGATGCAGTCCATCTCTGAGAGCTTGTCCCCAAGAATCCCAACGGGGCCTCGTCGGGTCGAAAGTATGAAACAAGATTGGAAAAAGGCCCAGCCAAATGCCAAACCTAGGGAGAACACGATGGCCGAGAACGGCAAAGTCACCAACACCTCGCCCGGCCATCCTTAGCTACCCTGCATATCTACCGTCACCAGAGCCCCAAGGCCACCTCTCTCCAAGAAGAAAACGAAGCCAGTTACAATCTATGCAAGGTCTCGATACCCCGGTCATCTGAAAAGCCAGCCACAAAGAGGGCAAGGAAGTACGGTACGAAGGCACGAAGGTACACATACATACGGTCACCTGTTCAAAAGATCCCCTTGCACTTCAATAAAGAAAGAGACATGACCGTCCCCGAAGGTCCATATTATATTATTAAACAACTAGTACATCCGGACGACACATACAAAGAGCGACAATACAGAGATTGCTACGAAGGAGATAGACCCCGACAGTGCAAACCAGGGGGAGAAAGAGTACAAGGTGACTAGGTCAAGCCATGGGCCCACAGCAAGGCCATAGTGGAGTGAGACACGAATGTCTCGCGACTTCACCATGAGCTCCCTCCAGAAGACTGCCTTCAGCTCCTACGAGTCTCGGCAGGGGCCACACATGGGGCGGCGTATGCGCCTCATCTGTGTTCTGTCATTGCAGAGGCCGATACAGTAGCCTGCTCCCGAGCTGTCGTAGGATGAAGAAGAGTCCGAGGAGGTCGCTGGTGGGGCCTTCTCTCTCGCCTTCCCAGCCTCCTCCTTCGCCTTCAAAGTCACCGTCGTCTCCGCAGACGCCTACTTCTCCTCATCACTCTCCCCCCATAGGAGACCCGAGTCGGTCTCCTCATTGTCGTCGGAGATATCATTGATCCCAACGGGCGTGGCCTCCTGAGCCAAGGGTCAGGCCGGAGCGGCAGGCAGCCACCTACCCAGTAGAGATGGAAGCAGCATGGCCACCGGCGCCTCTGCCGATGATCGAAACAGTCTGGCTCCCGAAGAAGCCATCGAGATTATTGACATCTCCGAAAAGGATAAGGAAGAAAACGATGCCATACTCAAGTCAAGGTTAACTGCTCACTCGTAGGGCTATGGAGAATCCAACCGGGTGACCCCAGCTTTGTACCTAGGCCAAGCAGCCACATAAGCTGGGAGATGAAGAGGAACTGATGTAGCGGTGTCCCCCATTGAATGCCTGAGGGGACCGTGGCTCAGGCGATACCCTGGTCGTTCCGCCAACACGTGGTAGTGTTCCACAACGAACGCCTCATTTTCTCGCATGGACGTCTCATCACATTAATAACCCAGACTCCTTTCGACACATGACAGGGGCGTGTGCACAAGACCCTAAATGACCCCCTGCATTGTCCAGTCAGAATGCGGTAGTGGCACGTCTCATCCTGCTTGGCAAACGCGTGGGGTCCCCTGATCCTACACATAATCTCTACTATGGCAACCACAAAAGGCAAGAAGAACCATTACCAAAGAAATCTGAATAGCCTGTATCGGCCTTGGCACGGAACCCGGAGTACACCACCTCCATCGACACCCCTTTGGCCTGGGGTCCCGACACCGTGCATGCCAGCTCCAACAGGCTCCGGAGAATATCGCCACCGCAAGTACACCATCAGCCTTGGGCCTCACCATCGACGCCCACAGTTCTCGACGAAAAAACTTCTTAAGGACAAGGAATGGTCATCGGGCATCCTTGATACTATACTAGGCTAGAGTTGGTTTTCCTCTACATCCTCTCCCCCCTTCGAAACATCAGGGCCCGAGAATGAGGGGGTACTGTTGGGGGAAAATAAACCAGCCTGAGGATAATGGTTGAAGATTACTATCCAGGTCCCTCCAGAGCCTTGATCTTTGGACCCTCAGCTAAAGGCCCGACCTCCAAAGGCATCGGGCTCCTTCGCGCCACCTCTTCATACCTACGAAGCCTTCCCATGACTCGGAACCACGCCTGGCCCCTCCGAAGCCTTTAGCCTCCAAACTCTCAGTAGCAGCCTTGACCTCTGGAGGTTGTGGACCCTTTCGGGCCACCCCACCAGCGCCCGCGTGGCTTTCCAAAGCCTAAGATACAGTAGGCCTCCGAAGACAATATCAGGGGGGAAAATGTCTCCCCCTGCCACAGACCCGATGTGAAGTGACAGGTGATCAATGCTGGTGCAAGTGGTGCTATCCTGACACCCCAGTGCATTTAAAGCCACCCTGACACCCCTAACGGTACGACGCCGAGCCGCAATTGGCGACCGACTCACCCCCTTCAAGGGGCAGGTACCACGGTAGTTACTACGGTGGATATTTATCTCCCAAGTAGGGTAGAAAGTAGTTATCTGGGATAAGGCCCAATAATTCGATCAGATCCTAGATATTTGTACATTGTGATAACTTGTACGCCAAGTTACGCACAACCCTATAAATTGGAGCCCTGGTTGCCTAGGCAAGGGAAGGAAAATAGAGGTGAAAAAACACCGAGTCACACTGTGATACTCCCCCTAGATCGATCCATTTTTTCTACCATCAATACATTCGTGGTGTTCCTTCCTCTTAAACTTTGTCTCCAAGCTTAAGTCTCCTCCTTAGAAGAAACCCTCGCTGTACTTACTGGGGTAAGATGAACTCTTGCTCCAACATTATCTTATATGCTGATGACACAATTATCATCCTAAAGGATCAACAGAGAGAACTGTTGGGGAATGGTCTCACACGTCCCCATCAGACGCTGAGTCAAAGACCTCTGGTGAACATTGTTTACTGACGAAGGATGCAGTTGTGTATTTCAAGAAATGCAGGGCAAACAGACCCTTCGGGCAGGCGACTCATGCCTTCAGGAGTAAATCGAGGACCACATCGTGACGCCAAGTATCATCACAGGAAAAGCCTCTAGTGGGCCTTCAGATGAAGACCGAAGTCCAGCCCGCGACGCTACAATGAAGCTAGTTGAAGGCTCGCCAAAGGTCCCATCCGCAATGGACCTTCGGGAGCTCAGATGTGGCACCCAAAAAAAACCTGAAGGCACTCCATACATCAGCAATGTTGCCAAAGCGACCGATTCCAGTGGGGGCTTTGGCCAAAACACTCCCCTCGGCGATGGAGCCAGTTAACACTTCAACCGGTGGAGCTGACGACATCAAGCTAGGACATCAAGCTAGGCGATGGCGAAGCTCATCACGAAGACATTCTCCAGGAAGATGCAACTATAAAAATATGAAGAGTGGAAGCTAACCTTCGCGCTCGCTTTGAAGCTTTGGGAGAATGAAGAGGGAAAGCATGTCTTGTTGATGAGTCTGAAGACCTCGGTACCCTGGGAGGGTATGAAGAAGAAGAAGAAACCGAAGAGGAAAGATCGGCCAGGCTAGAAGCTAAAGAATTGGAGAGGCAAATTTCATAGAAAAAGCGCATGTTGGATAGCTTGGCAACAAGTCAAAAGGCCGCGGAGTACCGCCGATGAGCCGATGAAGCTAGAAGAACCCTGGAGAAAATGCAAGGAGAGATTAATATGTTGCAACGGGTAGATGAAGATATTTGTCACATGATGACCCCTCTGTCAGCATTTGAAACACGGCCAGCGCAGGATCTTTTCCTTAGCTCATGCATGGATGACCCAGAATCACCACTCTCCATCGACTTACAGAACCAGCCCTAGCCTCCGAGCTTCAAGATGCCAACGGTGGTAATGTTTGATGGAGATTCAGATCCAAAGAAATTCGTTATGAGTTTTGAGGCAGCAGTTGAATTCGCTAGGGGAGACTACACAACACTGGCGAAGGCATTTGTGTTGGCAGTCAAGGGGATAGTGAGGTCGTGGTACTCCAGTTTTCCTCCAGGATCCATTTACTCATGGGAGCAGTTGCATAGTGCCCTTTAGAGTAATTTCCAAAGCAATCAAGTCGAGAAGGTTACCACTGGCAACCTCTTTGTAGTCAAGCAACAAATAATGGAGACACTAAAGAGTTATATGCATCACTTTGTGCATGTTCACTGCTAGGCGAAGGGCTTGAGGGAAGATACCATCATCGATGCCGCTATCTAGGGTATCAGGGGAGGACTTTTGCTAAGAAAGCTTACACGCAAGAGACCGAAGAGTGTACATGAGCTCCTCAACAAGATGGATGAGTATGCAGGGTCTGAGATGGATCACCTTCAGAGGAAAAGTGAGCTAGCAGCATCTAAAATGTCGAAGCCAAATTCATCGAGTAGGGATGCAAATGCTGGCCAGTTGAGGGACATACCGAAGCATATGAAAAAAACCAAAGCATTGGGATGCATATCAAAGCAAAATGAAATCAACCAGATAGACTCTGGACCGGTCGATGTCGTGCAAGAGTTCATCGAAACACAAGGCGAGGGTACTCGAGGCGTCCGAAGTAGTAGAGGCCGCGGAGGCTGAGGGGGTCGAGGACGGGCTCTGCGGGACCCGACCACACTATATTATGAGTTGAAAAGGTGTTGGTTATAGGACTAAGTAGTGCCCGCAAGTCATAGCCATTAAAGAAAGCTTAGGGAGACAACCCTTCGATTATGCAAAAGTCGTGCATCACGTCGCACATTTCAAGCAGGGCAACGCATGGGAATTCAATCAGACCGTGGCCCAAACCCCACAATGTTTACTAATCAGTGGTGACCAATGGCTGCAATGACACAATATACTCCTGTGCCTTTGGCTCCGCCGAACCAAACCTTTGGTTAGCTAACAACTTTCCAAGAACAACTCCCACCCACTCTGCCAAGACCAGCAATCAAAGCCCCTCCAGAAGCTAGTAGATCGGTGAACACAATAAACTATGGACTCAATGTTGTGTTGGCAATCACTAGAGGATCCAATCGGGAAACTGAGTCAAAGAGACAATGAAAAAAAATGTGCCAAGGGTTAACCATGTGGGTATAGGACCTATTTATGTCCATTCTAAGTGGTCTCATGTTCCCATTACCTTCTCACAGGAGGACATGAGGGTCCTAGATTACCCACATATGAACGCTTTTGTCATCATTGCAAACATTTTAAGAAATGAAGTGCACAAAATCCTCATAGATGGCGGAAGCTCGGTAGACATCATCTTCGTTGACGCTTTTGATAGGATGGGCATAGAACAAAATGAGCTTCGACAGGCTGGGTCCCTGTTGCTAGGCTTTGGGGGGAAAACAATTAATGCTTTGGGAAAAATAGAGATCCCAGTTTCGTTTGGCGAAGGGTCAAACTTTCGGATGGAGGATATTATCTTCGATGTGGTTGATATCATCTATCCTTACAATGCAATTTTTGGATGTGGAGTCTTGAATATATTTGGAGCAATACCACACCATGGGTATTTGTGCATGAAAATGCCCAGTCCCAGGGGTGTCATAACAGTGTTTGAAGATTAACAAGTGGCCAATAGAATTGAAGTGGGAAATACCCTGGGCAGGCGAAATGTTCATGTAGTAGCAGAATCTTCAATGAATCCTGAAGAATGCAAAGAACAGTTGCAGACACAGCGGGCAACAAAAGCTTGGCCCAAAGGCTAGACCAAGAAGATGTTGCTATGTCAAGACATGTCGAACAAAGAAGTTGTTATTAGGGCAGAGATCACAGATGAAGCTGAGCGAAGGTTAATACGGTTCCTTCGCAACAATGAAGATGTCTTCGCTTGGTCTCCCAAGGATTTGCAAGGAGTCAATAGATAAATCATTTAGCATACTCTAAATGTCGACCCGAATGCAAAGCCAAAGAAGCAGAAGCTTTAGAAGGCTTCAAAAGAGAGAGAAGATGTAGTGAAGGCTAAGGTGCAGAAGCTGCTTAATGCCTGGGCGATATGCGAATTGCATTCAAAGTGGCTAGCCAACTCGGTGCTAGTTAAGAAAAATAATGGCGAATAGAGAATGTGTGTAGATACACAGACCTTAACAGAGCTTGTCCAAAGGATGACTTTCCTTTGCCATGCATTGATCAATTGGTGGACTCTGCGGTTGGATGTGAGATGTTGAGCTTTCTTGATGCATATTCAGGTCACCATCAGGTTTGGATGGTGAAGGAGGACGAGGAAAAAGTAAGTTTCAGAACCTCCTTCAGTATATATTGTTCCATAAGGATGGCGTTTGGCCTTTTGAATGCTAGTGACACCTTCGCTAGGTTGATCCAGATAGTGTTGAAGTCATAGCTAGGGCAAAATATCTCTCCATACAGGAACGATATAGTGGTAAAAAGCAACAGACACGGTGATCTTTGAGAAACTTTCAAAAGTCTGCAAAGTGCAGGATTAAATCTAAACCTAGAAAAATATGCATTTGGTGTACGATATGGGAGGTTGCTAGGCTTCTTGGTCTCAAAAGGGGCATCGAAGTAGATCCTCAGAAAATTCAAGCGATACTTGACATGAGACCTCCCTAGAGCAAGAAACAAGCTCAGTGCCTAGCAAGAAGATTGGCAGCTCTAAACTGGTTTATCACCAGATCCCGAGTGAAGCCTTCCTTTCTTCAAAACACTTAAAGGCCCTGACCCTTTCAAATGGGGGTGCGGAGCAATGGAATGCCTTCGATGACCTTTCAAATGGGGTGTGGAGCAGCAGAATGCCTTCGATGAGTTAAAGAAGTATCTAACATAGCTGTTGGCCCTTTCTAGCCTAGATCCTAAGGCTAAGTTGTTGCTATACATAGCAGCATCTCCTTTGGCAGTAAGTGTTGTACTTGTGCCAGAGAGTCAAGTAAATGAGAAAATGCAGCAATTCCTACTATACTATGTGTTGGAGGCTTTGGCAAGGCCGAAGAGGTTCTACTCTGAGATTGAGAAGATGGCTTATGCACTGGTGATGGCATCGCAAAAGCTTCGCCATTATTTCACAGCTCACAAGATAACAGTGCCCACCTCCTTACCCCTTTGTGACATGTTTGAAAATAGTGAAGCTATAGGAAGAATTGGTAAATATGCTGCAGAGGTTGCTCCATTCATGTTGGCCTTCGTCGCAAGGATGGCGATAAAATCTCATGTGTTAGTGGAGTTTTTGGCATTGGACGCCACATGCCGAAGCTCAAGAGGAAATCCTATCAAACTCGGTATGGATCATGTATTGTGATGGAACCTAGGGGTCTTTGGGTGCTGGTGTCGTGGTAGTTGTATCTTCGGCCTCAGGACTAAAGTTGTGATACGCCACCAGGCTCGACTTTTGATCAACAAACAATGTCACTGAGTACAAAGTAGTTCTCCTTGGGCTTTGTAAGGCACGAGCGTTGGGCGCCCGAAGTGTCCTGGTCAAGAAAGACTCTAAGCTGGTCGCTAGCCAAATTGACAAGACATTTCAGGCGAAGGAGCCAGAACTGGTTAAGTATATGGCAGCAGTGTGAAGCATGAAAAAGCATTTTTTGGGGTTTACAGTCAAAATCATATCAAGAAATGACAACTTTGAGGCAGATGACCTCGCAAAGGCTGCGGCGCAACATCTGCCAATTCCACCGGATGTTTTTTCTCATAAGTGGAAGGTGCCAGCTGTCAAGACCCCTTTGCAGGTGACAGATTCTGTCACCATTATTGAGAGCAAAGATTGGTGCTCTCCTATAATGGCATACCTTCACGGATAATACGAGCCCGAAGAAAATGTAGAGGTGAAGCATATGGCGCAAAGAGCCAGAAACTATAAAATTGTGGGAGTTATCAATCTGCCGATGCAGAATGAAGCACCACAAGTTAAGCACCTGCACAAATTCTATAGGTACCCTCCATAATCTAGATAGCCCTTGGGTTCACATGATCTGGAACACTCATTACAGTAATGAACGGGTCCCTCATGCCTCCCTAGTTAAAGGATCCTTCTACTGAAGGGATTTATGAGTTATAGTGACCACTTCAGAGGGATAGCTTTGGGATGCCTGGGAGATGGCTCTTCAATTCTCCTTTGGCGCGATGTTTGGAATGGAAACTACCTCAAAGAGCATCTCCCTCGTCTATAGACATTTTCCAAAGACAAAAATGGGTCCATTGCCAGATATAGAAACAACCTTACACCACCTCCACGGCCACTTCCAATTTCCATTGTCGATGGAATCTTTTGACGAGTTTCATATACTCCAGCAAAAAATGGAAAAAATTCAGCACTAGTGCTCTCAAAAGGATACCTGGTTATATTGATGGGGTAATGGCAAATATGAGTCAAGCAAATTCTATGCTTTGCCATACAAGTCTATATCGCCTCCAGCCCCCATCACTGGGATTTGGAATTTGACCTGCTCAATGAAAATCAAAGTGTTTACATGGCTCCTTTTCAAAGACAGGCTCAACACTTGTAACATTCTAAAAAGGAAAAGCGGTGAATTCGGGGCAATGATTACAATTGTTTTCTATGTAATCTTAACATAGAGGAGACTGCTTTCTGGATTACAATTGCACAGAATGAAGGGCTCACTGGATTCTTCTCTGTCCCAATGGATTAGCAACATTGTATAGCTTTTTCCTCCGTTACTTTGTCTCTCTCTGAGACTGGCCTATCCGTGGGCCTTGTATAGTTTGAGCTATATCTTGTTTCAGTCATTTGTTTAATAAAGCTTTCACCATACATTAGAGGATTCACCTACAGGAGTTCTTAAAAAAAGATTATTGTCCCCTTTCCTGATTTGAGGATTAAGTGTTGTTGGGGGTCATTGTTAAGGGCCCCTGACAGCCCTATGGCTCAGCTAGCCCATGCCCATGTAGTCATGCCTCCCGAAGCCTCCATCGCCTAGAGCCATGCCTCCCGAAGCCTCCATCTCCCAGAGCCACGCCGAAACCACGGACGGTGTGCTGTTCGGGCAAGAGATCGACAACTTCGAATGGTCCCTACAGGATTTCTCTGGACTGTAACTAAAGTGATGGTGGACATTAATGATATCGCACAGTTTTCCATAAGCGCATCTCTTTAGGAAACTTTCAGCTTTCCTCCGAAAGGGCCGAAGTCCCACCCCTGTGTTTGCTAACTTAGTCACCAACAAGAACTTTTCTGCCTCAAAGTGATCCTTCACAATTATATGCAGTCATCTAGACTAAAGGTGAACTTTGCCCAGTCCTGTCTAGTCCCCATCAACTTGACAGCTGAGAAAAGTAAGCAATTGGCACGGTATTTTTGGTTGCTCAGTTGGATCTCTTCCCTTCACCTACCTAGAACTGCCTTTGGGTATCACAAGGCCAAAAATTGAAAGAAGAATAATAACCACCTCTTCTTTGTTAGTCCTAGCAAGCAGGTTCACTTTGGTAAACTCAGTTATGTCCTCTTTACCAACCTACAGTTTGTGCACCTTCAAGTCATCAAAAAAGGTGATTGATGTCATTCACAGAGTGATGAGAAGTCTTACCAAAGTCCGGAAGTTGGAGTAGAGATGCATGTGTAAACTTCTCTTTCAGCGTGTTAAAAACTTCTTCTTGTGCTGGACCCCAATTGAATGGAACACCCTTTTTTGTCAACTCATTAAGGGGCGCAGCAATGGTGCTGAAATCTCTCACAAAATGCCGATAAAACCCTGCAAGACCATGAAAACTTCTCACCTGTGTAATAGTCTCCGGGGTCGGCCAGCTTTTGATGGCTTCAATTTTCGATTCATCCACTTCAATTCCCTGTGGAGTAACAATATAGCCAAGAAAACCAACTCGATCGGTGCAAAAGGTGCACTTCTCAAGATTAGCAAACAAACGTGCCTCTCGCAAAGCATCAAAAATAGCACGTAGATGATCAATATGTTGTGTATGTGACTTGCTATAGATCAAGATGTCATCGAAATAAACCACCACAAATTTACCAATGAAAGCACGTAGAACCTCATTCATCAATCTCATAAATGTGCTAGGTGCATTAGTTAAACCAAAAGGCATTACTAACCACTCATATAAACCAAACTTTGTTTTAAAAGCAGTTTTCCATTCATCTCCCAATTTCATTCTTATTTGGTGGTAACCACTACGCAAGTCAATCTTTGTGAACACAATAGAACCACTTAACTCATCAAATATGTCATCTAGCCTAGGGATAGGATGACGATATCTTATGGTAATGTTATTAATGGCTCTACAATCAACACACATGCGCCAACTACCGTCTTTTTTTGGAACCAAAAGAACAGGAACAACACAAAGACTAAGGCTTTCTCGTACATACCCACGGTCCAAAAGGTCTTGGACTTGCCGCTGAATTTCCTTAATCTCCTCCGGATTGGTCCTATATGCTGCACGGTTTGGCAAAGTCACTCCCGGGATCAAATCAATTTGGTGCTCGATTCCTCTCAAAGGTGGCAGCCCCGGGGGTATCTCGGTTGGAAACACATCCTTATACTCCTGCAAAAGGTTAGTGACAGTAGAAGGCAAAGAGGAAGGTATATCATCAAGTGAAATAAAGTCTCTTTGCATACCAAAGCGTAGCAAGGAACATCATTGTTAACAATTTCAGCAAGGTCTGATTTTGTAACAAGCATAACACCACCTTTTAATTTAATGCCTGTGGAACTAGAAGAAGGTGTTGATTGCTCTTTCTTTGGTGGAAAAACATGTTTAGCTACTTGCTGATTTTCAGATTGTAAATCTTGCTCTCTCTTCGCATTTTCAGCTATCGCTTTATCACATTGCACAATCTCACTCGGTGTTAAAGGAAGCAAGGTTATTTTCTTTCCTTTGTGCATAAGTGTGTATTTATTACTTCTACCATGGTGTGTAGCATTAGTATCAAACTCCCAAGGGCACCCTAACAAAAGGGAACATGCTTGCATAGGCACGACATCACAATCTGCATAATCATTGTAGGAACAAATGGAAAAATGAACACGAATAGTGTGTGTTACCTTCACCTTACCACGGTTGTTGAGCCATTGAATGTGATATGGACAAGGGTGTGCGCGAGTGGCCAAGCCAATCTTCTTGACAAAATCTGAACTCACCAAGTTATTGCAACTCCCACCATAAATTATAACTTGAACACGGTAGTCCTTGATAATGAGAAACATCTGAAACAAATTATGGCATTGAAGCTACTCCGCTTGCTCCATTTGAGCACTCAAAACCCGTTGTACAACAAATGTTCTATTTTTTAGTCCTCAGTGGCAGCGGCACCTAAAATCTCATCACCATCGCTATCAATCTCATGATCACCTGCAAGGTTAGCTTGAAGCACAAATTCATCCTCAACATCACTAGTACTGATGTACCCACCGTCATCTGTTGCAACGTAAGCGCGTTGACTGGGGCAATCCTTCATGATATGGCCCATGCCCTTGCAACAGCGGCACACAATACTCGTTGAACTACTCATGGAGCCAGTTGAAGGAGTGGTCTTTGTTGCTGGTTATTGCACAGAAACATATTTGCTTACCTCGGTTGTATGTGGTGCTGATGATGACGGTGCTGCTGTACGCGCCCTATTATCGGAGGGGGCAGCAGACCGTGCCGGAGTGAACGAGGCTGATTTGGCTTTACCCAATTGCGATCTGGAGGAAAATGAACTCCCAATGTTCTGCGACTTTGGCTCACGTCCCTGCAATTCTTTCTCTGCCAACATAGCAAGATGGAACAACCTATCCATGGTATTATAATCTCTATAATCAACCAAGTCTTGAATTTCACGTCGTAACCCCAAATAAAAATGAATCATTGTATCCTCATCATTTTCTTGTATACCACAGCGAAGGACAACAATGTATAGTTCATTATAGTATTCATTAATAGATCAACTACCTTGATTGAAGCGCTGTAATTTCTTTTTTAAATCTCATTTGTACTCAGGGGGTATAAATCTACTACGCATGGCATGCTTTAATCTCTCCCAAGTAGTAGGATCTAATCCAGCATTTACCAACCCATTCCACCAAATAATTGCATAATTAGTGAACTCACTAGTGGCTTGTCTAACTCTATGTATGTCAGGAACCATGTGAGAATTAAACTTCTGCTCAACCATCATTTCCCAATCTAAATAAGCATCAGCATCATATGAACCATCAAAAGAGGGTATCTTAAACTTGACCTTAGCATAGTGATCATCATTACCTCGAACATTACCTCCCATGCGGTGGTTATGGTTGTTGTTATTGTTGTTCGGCTGGCGCTGAAGTTGTGCCCTCCAATCTTGTCCCACAAAAAGACTAGCATCATCATCTTCATGTCCAGCATTGGGATCATCATTGTCAGAAGCATCTTCTTCCTATGGATCCCGCAGCTCATTGTCGTTCACCCGTGTGACTAGATTAGCAATGCGTGCTCTCATGTCGTTAATCCTTGTGACAATGTCGTTCAATGTTTGATTCTGTCTTGCCATCATGTCGTTCAACGCTTGATTCTGTTGCTGAACGAGGGTGTTAAGTTCTCCCTTGGAGACACAGTCCTTGAAATCTGTCGGATCATCTGCCATGGTTAGTAGAAAGCAAAGGACAAAACAAAATTATCCCTATCACTATTAGGCAGTGGAATCACACACACTCAAGCGTCTTACCACGCTCTTACAAGTGTTCTTACCAATGCAGCAGGTGGAACAATCGGCGGCTGCTTCTTGATAACTTGTCGAGCGAGGGTATGATTGCAAGAGAGGACCTGTTCTGATCAAGAGAAAGTGTAGCTTAGCACGGAACAATATGGTAGTAAGGAGTAGCAAAAATCGTAATGATATTAGCAAAGCTAAATAAATATCCAAAGTAGTTATCGTTGCTGGTCCCTAGCGTGTCCCTAGACCTAGCACAACAAGCTGAAAGAAAGGACCAAGCACAAAGAACACAGTGTGCTACCACAATCTGATTGCCTTTAATATTTCTGATTTTTACCACAATATTTTTTCTCTATTTTTTTTGCACACTTTCTTTTCCAGATGTTGTAACACACACTTATAAAGGGTCTAAAAAGGATAGGCACAAAATTTGGAAGCAAGCAAAGCCAAAACAGATCACAAAGCGGTAGCTAGGAGGATGTGAAAAACGGGTGTTGAAATTTCTGGGCCCCGAAAGAGGATCTAAACAGTCAAATTTCGGGGTCAAACAGGGCAACAAGTCTATGACTAGTTGTTTTTTTCATGTCGGGCTCGAAATTAGCTTTCCAACGGCATATTGAACGTCAAAATCCGAGTTCGTAGGCAAAAGTTATGCCCGATTTAGTGAACACTGCTCAAACTAGGATTTCTGCACACTTATTTTCTTCTGTCGGTTTAGGGCAAAGCTTCCCTATCAACCAAACACAGGACACGGCTAAGTAACTCTGGTTAGCGATGTAAACACACCTAGGGAAAAGCTTCTCTGGGCTATGGATGATAGCAGCAGCGAAAAATTAGGACAAAGCTTCCCTACTCAATCGGTAAGCCCACGAAAGTAGGGCAAGCAAGCAATCGGATCGCTAGATGAAAAAGGAGGGTTGTGTTGGCAGGACGAGTGAAACAAGGCGGCTTGCGACCTATCTAGGGCTAGCGTGGCGAGAATAAACACAAGGCGGTTCGCGAGGGCAAATCGAGTGATGTAGTGGCTCGACTTGTTGGTGGGGGTGGGGGTGGTGGGAGAGCGGCGCGACAAATAGCATGGGCGTTGAACTAAGACCAAGAACACTACTCTAGACCAGCAACAAGACTCGACCACGATGGACACAAACCCAACAACGCGACACCAAAAATGAAACTGCAAGGCCAAAAGGGTTGTAGGACAGCGGACAAGGGAAATATTTTTTGCTTTTTGTAGACTCTAGGTGATGAAAACAGAACTAATCTAAGGGAAAAATGAAATTACCTAGTGGACAACCTGAAAATATGATACCAGTTGATGAGAGGATTAGACCCGATCTTCCATTAGGTAATGGTAAGTCGATTGGTGGAGACTCGACGTTGATGATCCAAGGCTTCCGATCAGGACAGAATGCAACCCTTGCAATCGCTACACCACTGCTCCGTTGGTTATCAACTGTGCGCGGCACGATTGATCTCGCTAAGAAGGCTAATTTCTTCAAGCGAATCGAGAACATAAGCAAGAACACGGAAGAATACAATCTGAAATTGCAAATATGATTAAGCTCACGAGTTGGGGTTTCACAAACCGAATGACGGTGAAACTGTTCAATGATAGATTAATCTAAGAAAAACCCAGAAAGTCAATGACGATGGCTACTAGATATATGAAGAGGGGCGTGCTAGGGTTTTGGGCGACCAGGGGGGCGTCCACAACTTGGTCTTAGACCCGAACACGTTTACAAGGCCCGATATGGCCCAAAATTGTAACACAGTATATTGTTTTGATGACACAAAATAATCCACTGTGAATCTGGAGCTGGGACCAGTATGAAAACAAAGCTACCGTCCTTAGCTTTCCAACACATCAAAGAACACCTTATCTGGACTCCATATGAAGTAGTTATGTCCATTTCGAGTTGTCTGCTGAATCCGAACTGAGTTCCGACTCCGACTTGAAGTTGGCTTGAGCCCCGTCCGACTTGGCTGTTCCATAGGTGCTTCTCCCATATTCCTAAGCATAAAAAATTCCCAAAAATTGAGTAGCATCCCATCCTTATAATTATTAGTATGGACAGCGAGTAATGAATTTACCTCATGAGTTAAACGATGTGCACGAGCCTATGTAATCGGTCTTTGTAATGGATCAATCACCGGAGGATCACTTGTAGCGTGTGTATCTAAATGAGTGATGTCCTCATCACAGAGCATGAAGGAATTACTTATGGACGGGACATGAAGGGTCCTCCAAAGGGAAGGCTCTAATTACTTGGAGACATGTGTGTGCTCCTAAAAGTAAAGGGGGTGTGGGAGTTATCAATCTGCCGATGCAGAATGAAGCTTTGCTAGTTGAGCACCTGCACAAATTCGGTACCCTCCATAATCTAGACATCCCTTGGGTTCACCTGATTTGGAACGCTCATTACAGTAATGGACGGGTCCCTCATGCCTCCCCGGTTAAAGGATCCTTCTGCTGAAGGGATTTTATGAGTTATAGTGACCACTTCAGAGGGATAGCTTTGGGATGCCTAGGAGATGGCTCTTCTATTCTCCTTTGGCATGATGTTTGGAATGGAAACTACCTCAAAGAGCAGCTCCCTCGTCTATAGACATTTTCCAAAGACAAAAGTGTGTCCATTGCCAGATATAGAAACAACCTTACACCCCACAGCCACTTCCAATTTCCATTGTCCATGGAATCTTTTGAGGAGCTTCATATACTCCAGCAAAAAATGGAAAAAATTCAGTACTAGTGCTCTCAAAAGGATACCTGGTTATATTGAAGGGGTAATGGTAAATATAAGTCAAGCAAATTCTATGCTTTGCCATACAAGTCTATATCGCCTCCAGCCCCCATCACTGGGATTTGGAATTTGACCTGCTCAATGAAAATCAAAGTGTTTACATGGCTCCTTTTCAAAGACAGGCTCAACACTCAAAACATTCTAAAAAGGAAAAAGCGGTGAATTCGGGGCAATGATTACAATTGTGTTCTATGTAATCTTAACATAGAGGAGACTTCTTTCCATCTGTTCTTTGCATGCTCCTTCAGCTCCAGATGTTGGTCGTCAATCCGTATCATGTGGTACCTGTCAGCAGAGTTCTCTGCAATGATGGAGGATGCAACCCAAGTTTTTCACAACCTTTTCTTCGTGGAGGTCTTTGCTATTGCTGCATGGCAAATCTGGAAACAAAAAACACAAAGATGTTTCAACAAGTCAACCCGACCTTTCAAAAATGGAAAAGCAATTTCAAGGACTCTGCACTTGCAATTGCACAGAATGAAGGGCTCACTAGATTCTTCTCTGTCCCAATGGATTAGCAACTTTGTATAGCTTTTTCCTCCTTTACTTTGTCTCTCTCTGAGCTGTATCTTGTTTCAGTCTTTTGTTTAATAAATCTTTCACCATACATTAGAGGATTCCCCTACGGGAGTTCTTCAAATAAAAAAGATTACTATCCCCTTTCCTGATTTGAGGATTAAGTGTTGTTGGGGGTCATTGTTAAGGACCCTGATGGCCCCATGGCTCAGCTAGCCCATGCCCATGGAGCCATGCCTCCCGAAGCCTCCATCTCCCGGAGCCATACCTCTCGAAGCCTCTATCTCCTGGAGCCATGCCTCCCGAAGCCTCTATCTCCTGGAGTGATGCCTCCCGAAGCCTCCATGTCCCGGAGCGCCCGCCAAAAAACAACCGCTACCCCTCCCCAAGACATCTAGACTATCTACACCAACGGAACATACGGCTCCATGGGAGCCGAAGCCGGTGGGGTCCTCATCTCCCCCACAGGCCAGCAAGTTAAATTTGCAGCCCGCCTGGATTTCAAGATGATCAACAACATAGTCGAATATGAAGCCATCCTCTTAGGCCTCAGGAAGGCCCGAGCCTTGGGGGTAGCTAGATTCATCATCCGAACCGACTCCCAGATCGTCGCCGGCCACACTGACAAGAGCTTCCAAGTTTGACATCTGGACATGACAAGATACCTCGAAGCCATCCACAAGGCCAAAGCACACTTCCGCGGCATATCAATATGGAGCATACCGCGAATGGACAACAGCTAGGCAGACACCCTGGCAAAAGCTGTCACCACAGGCAAAGACCCACCATTGGGCGCCTTCCTCAAAACTCTACACTAGCCGGCTGCTAAAACCTTTAACGAGACGGCAGCCACCATCCTCCCTATCGGAACCACCGATTGGAGAGCTCCCCTCTTATCCTTCCTCACTGGAACAAAAGAACCGGAAGACTCGATCGCGCTTCACCGCATTTAGCATCGCGCTAGGGGCTACTGTCTCATAGAAGGCGCCCTTTACAAGACTGGTGTCTGCGCTCCCCTCCTTTGCTGCATTACCAAACAAGAAGGGGCCAATCTCTTTTCTTATTTCTATTTTATGATTGACCAATATAAACATCAATAACATCAAATTGGACTCGTTTCCCCTCAACAAAAAAATGCTTGGGCTAACAAAATCCTACCTAATGGGGAAGTCGTTTGCAAAGTCACAAGGCCCTCTACTTTTCATTATAAAACAGATAAACCAGAAAAAGATGGATTGTTTTGTGAAAGAATCTTTGGACCTATAAAAAGCAGAATTTGTGCTTGTGGAAATTCTCGAGCGAGCATAGCGGAAAACGAAGACGAAAGATGTTCCTCCGGGAGATACATGAAGGCCTTTGTGGCAACCATTTCATGCCTCACGCCCTAGCTGGCAAGGCACTTTGCCAGGGGCTCCATTGGCCTACAATCATGTCCGATGCAGAAGATCGTCTGCACCTGCCAACGTTGCCAGTGCATGGCCCCTCTACAACCAATCACTCCTATCTGGCCCGTGGCTCGTTGGGGCATGGACCTCATCAGAGCATGCCCCCGTGACAAAGGCAACCTTCAGCACGCGGTGGTAGCATTGGAATACTTATCCAAATGGGTCGAGGCCAAGCCCCTCACTGTGACCACATCATAGAATGTCCTGAAATTCTTCTAGAAGAACATAATTTGCCACCTCGGCGTTCCATGACAGCTCATGGTCGACAACGGCATGCAATTTGACTATGGGCCTTTCAGACAGTTCTGCGACGATCTCAGCATAGAATTATGCTTCATCTTAGTTTGACATCCTCAGTCCAACAGGGTCGTTGAACGGGCCTATGGCAACATCCTATCCGGCTTAAATTGCCGACTCATCGGCCTAGCTCGAGGCCTATGGTTCGAAGGGCTTCCTAAGGTTTTATGGTCCCTCCGCACCACTATCACACGAGCCACCGGGTTCACCCCCTTTCGCCTCCTATATGGCAACGAGGCCATGACCCCCACCAAGATCAAGGGATGCTCACTCAGGGTGCAACTTCCACAAACTATCGGAGAAAGACAGCTCTCCCTCGATCTCACCAAAGGCACGCAGCTCCATGCCGTCTAGAATCTCGATCACTACATGAAGAAAACCAAGGCCTGGTACGATCCTAAGGTTGCACCATGAAGCTTTGAGCCCAGCGACCTAGTACTTTAACGTGCCCTAGCTCCAGGAAAACTGCACAACAAATGGGACGGCACATACCTGGTCCTCAGGTCAAACAGGCTCAGCTCCTCCCGCATGGCCGATACAGAAGGGACCCCCTCGAACAAAGCTGGAACTCGGAGACCCTCCACAAATACTATGTATAGACAACCCCAGCCCTAGTCCTCTCCAAAGATCCAGAACAATAAAAAACCATAGGTTTACACACCCACAAATAGCCACCAAACCTAGAGGTGTTACCTCCCAAAAAAATGCCCCTACCCCACAAAACATCCTCACACAAAACCTATGAAGACCCTGCGGCACCTTGAAGGCATTGCCTCTGTGCCGGAGAGTGAAAACCTCCAGCATCTTGAAGGCAGTGCCTCCGTGCCAGAGAAGTATATCCCTCTGCCACCTTTAAGGTTTGGCTAACCTACATGGCAGGGAGGCAAAGATTGCTCTGGCATCTTAAAGGCATTGCCTCCGTGCCGGACAGGCATAAGACCCTCCGTCATCTTTAAGGCCTAGCTGACCTACGTGGTGAAGGGATAACCACTACAACATCTTAAAGGCTTAGCCTTTGTGCCAAAAAGGACTCGTACAAAGTAAGGATCCTCTAGCACCATGAAGACTAAAAGTCTCCATGCCAAAATCATCTGACCCCTCCGGTATCTTGAAGGCCTAGCCTCTGTACTACAAGGCGTCGCACATTGAAACTTTATTAAATGATATGTTCTTCCCTACTCACGCCTAACGCAACATAGTAACCCCTCAAATCTCGCACCCCGCGATCGCTAACATTTGCATAATACAAAGGGGCTAGGATAAAGGGCACATGCGAGGCGTTGATACGATAACAAAGCATCGATATGATAAATTATAAATGCCAAAAAACAAAGCTAACACAAATGCAAGTTTATTCGTACATGACATACAAAGAGTTTGCATTCAGCTAACCATTGTACATCGAATCTATGCCTAGCAAACATGCTAGCCTGTTACACCTCCCTGAAGTACTATAGGCGGACAAGGGCACTTGATTGCCGTGCCTCCTAGAAATACCACGGGACCTGGAGAATTGACCCCGGTAACTGCGCATAGGGGGTCGACACGAATCCCCTCCACGGAGGGAGCTGCTGCCTAAAACGAAGCCCCGTCGGCCTCGGGAAGATGAAGGGTCCGCAGTTAAGGGATATGAGTCAAAGGACGAGAAATCCAACTCTTCCGCATGCTCCTCTGGTGGGTACTCCACAGCTTGTACCTCCTCCACCTTCACTTCGGCCAGAATAGGCTTAAGGATTTCTGAAGGCACCCTTCCGTCAGAATCCCGGGGGAGGACACGGCATCAAAAGAAGCGTGAGCCATAACCTCCCAGGGTGTTCAGGCTGCACACCACTCATCCTTTGCAATAAAATAGATATCCAGAGCAGACGCCAGGGGGCCCTCCGGCTCGATCTTGACCAAGACATCAGTGGCCACCTTCGGATCCACATGCCCCTCGGAATCGTGGTGCATAACAAAATGACTCCATCCTCAGATGGACGGAGTATCCCCTGATGCTCCAGACACACTCGATCCCACCCCAGAGGCACCATCCTAGTTACGAGCAAGGCACCCTCCGGCTTCGGGCCGCCGCACCTATATACACAGATCGGACTCCAGTTAGACTCAAAGGTATGAACATTCGAGAACAACACAGATGAACCACAAGAAGACAGACATTGTTCTATTAGATAAGGAAAAGCCCTAGTACATGAAGCAGAAGGGGGTAGTCAACATACTAAGACTTTGACCCTCTTTGGAAAGAAAAGAAAGCAAAAAACAAACAACCTATGACAGAGCTACACCTCTAGGGCATCCGCACGTGAAGACCGCTCCTGTGGAACAATAGCGCAAAGCGAAAGGCCTTCAGAGGGCCGTGGTGCACCTGCAGGCTCCGGATGAAGGACCGGACCTCCCGACGAAGAACCCGGGCGAAGACCCCCCGCGGCTCCTGGAGTCACCTGACCCGCCATATAGCGTAGCGTCATGCTCCGGCCATGCCTCGCCCATAAGTTATGGCGGAAGTTCTCCAGAGCTGCGCGAATCTCCACCGGAGGTGCCTCTGGCCGAAAGCCCTAGATCAAGGAGTCCAACACTTTCTACTCCATTACCTCGATGGGACCAACCCCCGCTTGGTGCAGTAGGGTCAGCTGGAGTGCCACAGCCACGCGTGCGCTGGACCTCGTGTAGGTCTCTGCGGCCCTAACCATGACCTTCGCAGCAGACCAAAGCTAGAAGAGTGGCATAACAGATGCCTCCGAGTCAGAGGGTAGTCGCGGACACCTGGCCCCACGGCCGCTCATAGCATCGGAGGTGATCTGGACAACGTCCAACGCAAAAGTAGCTAACTGCTGGCACTCCGTGCACAGTGCCAACTCTGATGCCCGAGCCTCCTTCAGCTCTTGTTGCACCTCACCCACCACAGCCCGAAGGGTCTCAACATCACCTTCATCCAACACACGGGCTATGTTGGCCGCATCGATGAACTCCCTCACCTCCCAGAGATCTTCAGCAGCCTTTCGCGCCTTGGCCTCCGCGCTCTCCCGCTTCAAAACCTCCTCCCGCCGGAGACCCTCCTCACACTCATGGACCATCATCTCCCCCTGAAGGCTACCCTCCGAAGAATCCACCTGCTTCTAGGCCTCCTCCAAGGCCTAACGAAGGCCTTCAAACTCATCACGAGCCGTAGCCAAGGCCTGGCACCCCCATCTCCCAATGCCCTCATCAAAATTACTTGCTACGAGGCAGATCAGAAGAAGAAAAAGGACTAGATGAGCTACTCAAAACCCGACACCTGACTCAGCAAATCGCGACTCATACTACTGACCTGCAGGGTCACCACTGCCAGATGTGTCTCCACTTCCTCCAAAGGATGCTAGGCCAATGATCACTCGACCTCTCCATTCCGAAGAAGGGAGGAGGCCGCAACAAAGTCCCTTGACGCCTCCGCGCGTAGAGCGAAGTCATCCAAAGTCAAGACCCCAAGGCTAGGGCCCCCCTTGGCCACTGCAAAGGGAGCCCTGACAGAGTGCAGAATGCCCCCAGCACCGGCCGCCAGGGCCAAGTCACTAGCCGGCTTAGTGCTCCACGGAAATGAGGCCATGTCCCCCGAGGCGGCCTTCAAGGGCACATCCAGAGGAGTCACAACCTCTACCAAGGCTCCGCAGCCTTTGAGGGAGGAGTCAAAGACACATCCACCTCGATGGTCGTTGCAATATACTAAGAAACACAAATCAAGATCCCAGTGCACGCCAAAAAATAGGATTTAACTAACAAAGCAACAACGTCTCACCAAGTCCCCCAAAACCTCTCATAGAAGGGCCCGTAATATCCTCGATGTCCAAACTAGCAAACTCAAAATCGTATTCCATGGAGGCTGTGGTCCTCTATATGGATCGCCCGCGCTCCTGACCTGCCTCTGACACTTCCTATGGAGCAGCGGCACCTCGGATGACTCAATCATCGAGTTGGTATGCGAACCTTCATAGACAGAAGGCCGCCAGGCCCGCAGTGGCCTCGTGTTAATCGTGGGAGTGGTGCGCGCTTGTTTCCAAGCAGCCTTAGGCTCTAGCGGATCCTGCCACGCTGGATCCTCCACTCCAAGATAAAAGCAGGCGCGGTTGTACCGCTCCCAGCTCTGTGTTAGGGCCACCTGCTCTCCTGCTCTGTGTGAGTAGGTGGGCTTAGGATCACCTCCGCGATCTTCGCCGCATGCTCCAGCGGAAGGCAGATCTCTAAAAGAAAAATGAGGCTCACATTCGTGGGTTAAAAACTAGACAAACAAAGAGGACTCATCAAAGCTGACAGGGGGCCGGAGCTCACCTTTAGCCACTCCTCCGCACCTTGCTCAAAGGCACAGTCCTAGCCCATGTGAAGGGGCCGAATACTCAACATGGTGAACTCCTCTACAAGGTCACACATGCTCATCTTCTCAGCCACCCTCCAAAGAAGGGCCAGTCGGGAAGCGAACTGGTCGTCCGTGATCCTCGTCTTCAGCTCTGGGACATACGCAATATCCCAGTTTGTGGAGCGAAGGGGGGATGGAAAGCCTACGTCATAGTAAAACCATCGTTGCAACCAGCTTGTATAGCACCGACCATTAATAGCCTTCGCCAGGAAGGCATTGTGGTACTATGGCCATATCTAGAAGTTAACGCTACCAAAGCTGAGGGGTCTCTTCGTCCCATCGCACTTGATCATCTTCGGCTAGCAGTTGGCAAAGTGGAGGGCCGCACAGAAATCCGCCCTCCCTTCACACCCCTCCGCTCGCATGGCCCACTCGAAGGTGGCCAGGCGGGCGATGGCATTGATATGGAGCTGTGGAAGCTCCACGTAGTACTGGTGGAGCACCTCTTTGAGCAGCGGCACTGATGGATAGCCTAAGCCCGCTTCGAAGAAAGCCTCAAACACCATGACCTCGTGGGCTAGAGGCTTCGGAACCTCCTCATCCAGCGAGGACCAAGCGACGGCAGTAAAGGGAATCTTCCCTTTCCTAACCATCCGGTCAAGCTCCTCATCATCGATGGCAGACACCCCCAGCATGGTGGTCTGCTGGGGATGACTTCTGCTGGCACGACAGAGCTCCACCCCTGGTGCTACCCCATTAGCAACGAAGGAACCGGTGCCACCTGAGGGCCCCTCGCCCTAGCCGTACCGATGGCTTCGCTCGCCGCTTGAGTTCTAGCTCCACCCAGGACACAAGAACGAGGCAAAGGGCAAACGAGAACGAGGCAAAGGGAAAATGAGAATGAAGCGCAAGCAAAAAGGCTGCTCAGGGTAATCCCTCTCCTTATAAAGGTAAGAGAGAGATTACCTCCCATAGAAAAGTTGGCGAATGCCCTGTCCGTTCGCCTGCCAGGACACGATCATGGGGGAGCGGAACCACCCCCCACGACCCCCAACCACAAGACGCTACGTGTCCCACATCTACCAAACAGGATGTAATCATGCCTTTCTTCACAAGGTGCATTCAATGCCCCTTATCACCAACATCATCAAACGGACAGTCCAGATCAAGTTGATCGAATCCTCCAAGACAAGCCAAGCGATACTAGGGACTATGAGCCATCAACAACAAAGCCAGGGACCGCCGGAGGCCCTACTACGAAAGAACCGTGGGCCCGACCGCTCCGCTGGCCACCCTCGCGAGGGGCTACTGTCGGGGGTCGTTGTTAAGGACCCCCGATGGCCCCATGGCTCAGCTAGCCCATGCCTATGGAGCCATGCCTCCCAAAGCCTCTATCTCCTGGAGGCATGCGTCCCTCGGAGCCCACATCTCTGGGGCTCAGGCAGGCTTCCTAAAGGCTACAGGGTGAGTCATCAAGCCTCAAGAAAGATCGGCCAAAAGAGAAATGCCAGTCATCCTTTGCCTACAAGGAAGTGACCGGCATTAAATACCTAGGTTAGTGGACGCCGTCCTAACACCCTAGTACAATGGAGATTATCCTAACACCCCTAACAGCGCGGCGCTGGGCCGCAATTGGCGACCGGCTCACCCCTCAGGATGCAGGCACCACAATAGTTACTATGGTAGATATTTATCCTTTATGCAGGGTAAAAAGTAGTTATCTGAGATAAGACCTAGTAATTCGGTCAGGTCCTAAATATTTGTACATCGTGATAACTTGTATACTAAGCTACGTACCACCCTATAAATAGGGGGTTGTGGTCATCTAGGGAAGGAGAGATTATAAGGAGAATGCTCAAGGCAACACACAGGACGCAGAGGTGCCCAAGCACTGAACCATGCTGTGATACTCCCCTCAAACCGATCCATTTTTCTACTATCAATACATTCGTGATGTTCCTTCCTCTCAAACTTCATCTCCAAGCTTGAGTCTCCTCGTTAGAAGAACTATCGCCGTACTTGCTGGGGCAAGACGTTCTCTTGCCCCAACAAGTGTTTTATCATTTAGTCAAGAGGAATTTTCTTGGCTTAATTGCTCCTGCAGGCAGCTTCTGGTATGTTCATGTCTTGAATTTTGTACTGACCTTGCTCCATGATCCATCTATAGGAGGTCTTGACAATTCCAAAAGGTATGTAGTTATTAAAAGCACAAACATTTGAGATTCAAATTTGTAAATCATATTTGAAACTAATGCTCATGTTCTATTTTGCAAGAAAGATGTGTTACTGTATTACAACCACTGCTCGGTTAAGCTATTAAGCTAATCTTCCTTCTATACTTGTACTGTTGTTACTCTAGATGTTTTGATGCGTTGGAGCATGAACGCTTTTCCTTTCTTTAGATGGCTCATGACTTTTCTTTATTCTTTTTCCAGACTGCAGGACAAGTTTGGATTATTAGAGGTATGTGCATCAAAACAATCCTATGTGGTGTTTGGTATTCTCTGCACTGCATAGGTGAGTTGTTATAGTAAGGAAAAGGCCGTACCCTCCCTTGATTTCGCACATTTATGTCTGAACAAATGGCTGCATATTGTGATAATGATAATTGATGGCACGATTCATTTTGCTCTTGTTTGAGTTTTTTTCCCTGCATGTATCATATCTGTCTTGACATGCTAAAATGATGGTAGAAGTTACTTGCAGTTCAACATGAAATGGAAATACATGGTTTACCTTGTACTTTATTTATCTGGATGATTTTTCAAAATTTTAGAACATTTGTTGAGGTTCTGAAGCAAAAACATTGTTTTCAATCCACCTTATCCAATCATATAAATTGGATATTTTATTTCTTAGGTATGCCTAGTACTGCCCCCAACCTTTCTTGTTGCACACCAAATGTTGATATGTTCATTTTTAGCATTGCCATAGTTTTCAGAGCATGCTATTGTCCTTATTTAAGTTGATGTGTATAAAAGTTTTTTCAGTTAAAAAGACGTAACATTAGATCTTACATTGGCATCAAGGGTTGTATCCGTACCAATACAATCAACAGTATATTTTGTTTCGTTTTCTAATTTTGTGGTTGCTACTGGGCTGCAGCTTCTAAATGGTAGCTAAAACTGCTCTAAATGAAGAACAGAATTTGGCATGGGTTTCCCCTTAAGGTTTGCTTTGACATGTGCACTTTCCCGTTGAGATTTGCTTTGCCATGTGCAGTGACCGGTGTGCTGCTCCTGCATGGAAGCACAGTGCTCCCGTAGCAACTAGATTTGCTTTGGCATATTGCAAGGGGCGAACAGGCTTCACCGTAGGAGGTGCTTACCGTAAAGCTACGGTGGCAAGGGGAAAGCCTCAATCGGCTACAGGTGGCCTGGCGCACAAAAGAAGAAATTGATCTGCGGGTGCGGGCTTTCCGGGAATGCAGCCTAGTTCAGGTAGAAGAAGCTAATGCATAATACGCAATAAAGCCTACATTAGTTTGGTTTCCAGTCGTCTTCATCTATACCAAAGCATATTGTAATTGTAGATGTGCTTCCTTTTGCCTGGCCATGTCCGCATGGCCGGATCTTTCTATCTTAATGAATAGGTAGTACCCCTGCCCTTTTGCATCAAAAAAGGATGAAAGTGTTAGTGGCTACATATGCTCGGAAGTGTGAATGTTGTCCTACTTTTTAAAATTTCGAGAAAAAGACAAGTTGTCAAACCCTGTTACTATACTCTATTCCAGGATATCCAGTGCAACTAATATGAATATTCGAAATTTGTTTATTGCACCCATATTGAAAATTTTCGATCAGCCACAAGGCCCACATGTTCGCTATGACGTCATGCTGTACCATTGAATGGTATTTTAGCCTAAATGATGAATGTGGTTTCTAAGGGAAAACAAATTCTTGAGCTTACAATTTTTACAGTGTCAGGAGATGATTCCTGTGAGAAATTATTCAAATAGTATTCTAATTAATAATTAAGTTGATTATTTCTATAATCACGACTGCAATGATTAACCAGAATACCATTCCAGTAGTCCTGGCATTTGTTTTGTGCCCAAGATCGGAACACACGTCTTTCAATATATATCACTATAACAAAGCTTAATAAAGAGTGAGTAATGAATTTACATTACAAGTCTTTAAGTATTAACAATTTCTAACAATTTACAATAAAAGAGAGAGCTATGGGGACAGTAAAACAGATCGCCACCTAGCTAAAAGAGAAACTACGTAGCGAAAGACAAAAATCTATTAACAACAAAGATAGATAGAGTCATATGCCCTTAGGTTCCACCCTAAAATAACATCACACAAGTAGTTTACAGTACTCATCCCCACTACCTACCTCGGTTGGCGCGAAATAGCCGAACACTACCTCCATGTCGGTGGGTGCGAAGTAGCAGAGAGTTTAGGGCCTTGGCGGTTAGACCGGCCCTAGTGGTAGTTTGACTCTTGACTATTGGGTTTTGCGGTGGTTTGAACTAACTTATCGGTGGTCAGACTGCCAGACTCTATCGGTGCCACTTTACGAGGCCACTGGCGAAGGCTCTAGTGAAACTTTTGACTACTAAGGGTACCAAAGTACTCCACAAGACTAGGAGAATGTTTTTTATAATTGTTCAAACAACATGCACGGTCCAAACACATGAAACCCCGTGGATGAGATCTAGATCTAGGTTTAACTTGTGTTTCTTGGCTGAAAGCAAAATGGCGAATGACTAGAGCAAGAAAAACGATGAAAAACGGCATGGGAAGGTTTACCTCGGCGTATGGGAACTTTCTATCAAATTGGTTCACCTCGGGGAAGCTTCAATTTTTGGATCGGGTATCGAGGTGGTCGCTAAGCTTTAGATGAAGGAACCCGGGGAAAAGCATCTCGGGTGATGGAGAAGAGGGGGAATAACTCAGGGAAGCCTTCAGGAAGCTCAAGGAAGTCCCCACCGTCGATCTCTAGTCGTTGGGGTCGTCCTCTCATTCTCTCTCTAAGGTTTGGGTGAGAGAGAAGAGAAAAGAGAGAGCGAGAGAGAGTGATCGACTCACTTAAGTTGAGACTCTGAGCTCTAGCGGTCAGACCGTGGAAGCTTCTGGTCGGACTGTAGAAAGCCCATGTGGCAAGCCCAGGTGGCTTCCCCTAGCAGTCAGACAGTTGGGGATCCCGATCAGACAAAGGAAACAATATTTTTTCCTTTTACTTCCTTTTTCTATTCTTCTTCTTCTCCAAAGTATTTAGGGCTTCCCCAAAGAGCTCTAGACCATCTTCTAACTACTTTTGAAACATGTTTGAAACTTAATTTTATAAATAAATGCATAGAAATAGATGCCATGATGATTTTATATGCTTAATTATGTGATTAACGTTTTGGGACATGACAATCTTCCCCTGTAACAAGAATCTTGTGCCGAGATTTGGCGAACATAGGGAGAAAGGGATGGTGATGAAGTGGGAAGGAATTTTCCTTAAATGGAAAAGACTTTTGTAAAAATCCATCGATGGACTAATAAGATAGCTATCGAACCTCCTGTGCACTAGTCGTTAGACCGCAGCTAGCCCCGATCAGATTGCGGCATGGTCAGACTGCAAGCCTTGGGTGATCAAAATGCATGGGAGCAAAGAGCAAAATGTCCTCTGGATGCCTTTGGTGGTCATACCAGTAGAGGTGCAGTTGGACCGCAAGGAGTATGTTCTCCTAGTTGAAATGATTTCTAAGTGCACTCCTTTGGGAACGAAGTTTCCAACCAACATGATAAAACCCTAGGCATGTGAGATGTTCAATATATGCATAATTGAAAACAATACTTACAAGTTTTCAAAAGATCAGGATACTCGGAGCGGATTCGATCCTCACACTCCCAAAGTTGCCTCATCTTCTGAGTGATTGCTCCATTGCACTTTGATGGATTTTATGGAATGTCATCGAGTCTTGCGTTCCGCTTTGTCCAAAATCTGCATTGGTTGCTCACAATAAGATAGATCCAGTTGCAATTCTTGATTTTCCATTTCAATGACTTCAGTTGGGACTCGAAGGCATTTCTTCAATTGCGAGACATGAACACATTATGCATGGCGAAGAGGGATGGAGGCAAGTCCAACTACACCTCACCACATCAAGCAATGATTTGGAAAGGTCCTACATATCGAGATGCTAGATTCCCTCTTACTTGAACGCGTCGAATCCGCTTGAGAGGTGACACCTTGAGATATACAAAATCTCTAATGGCAAACACAAGCTCTCATCAGTGACGATCCACATAACTTTTTTGATGAGATTGAGCCATGACGAGACACATGTGAATAGTTAGAACATGCTCTTGTACCTCTTTGACCAAATCCGGGCCTAGAAAAGCCCTTTCACCAAATTCAGACCAATTCAACAGTGTTCGGTATTTTCGGCCATAGAGAGCTTTGAATAGAGACATTCCAATGCTCAACTGATAGCTAATGTTGTAGGAGAACTCTGCAAATGACAAGCAAATTTCCTACTTCTTCTCATATGTGAGAGCACAAGCTTGCAACATGTCTTCTAAGATTTGATTCACCCTCTCAGTTTGACCATTGTTCTGAGGATGGTAGGCGGTGCTATGGAAGAGCTCAGTTCCCATGGCTTCATGAAGGCTCTTATAGAAATGTGAGGTGAATTGAGTACCTCGATCAAAGATGATCTTCTTCAGAATTCTATGAAGGCAAACAATTCGAGTGAGGTATAGCTCCACATATCTCTTGACCAAGTACGTGATATTGATAGGAAAGAAATGAGTTGACTTGGTCAACTGGTCCACGATAACCCAAATTGAGTCATACCCTTGAGAGGTCTTGGGTAACCCGGTAATGAAATCCATACCAACCTCCTCCTACTTATAGGAGGGAATAGGTAAGGACTGGAGCATACCGGCTGGCTTGAGGTGTTTGGCCTTTACCCTCCGGCAAATATCACACTCGGTGACATAACGAGCGATTTCATGCTTCATGCGGGTCCACCAAAATCTTATCTTGAGGTCTTGGTACATCTTGGTACTTCCCGGGTGAATAAACAACAAAGAATCATAAGCATCATCTAGAATCTTCTTCCTTAATGCATCAACCTTTAGAACCACTAGCATCTTCGCAAACCATAGGATGCCTTGATCATGGTCAGAAAAACAGGCAGTGTTGTCTTTCTTCATTTTATATGGAATTCAGGCCATGCCCTTATCATCCTTTTGAGCTTCCTTAGTTTGATCCAGGAGGGTGAATTTGATCTCCATGTTTGCAAGAAACCCCTCCGAAACCATCTCGAGTCCAAGCCTTCAAAAATCATCACAAAGCATTATGACTCTAGACTTGAGCAAAATACATTGAGCCATTAGACTCAGTGCATCGGCAACAATATTCGCCTTGCCGGGGTGATAATGAACTAATAGCTAATAGTCTTTGATCAACTTGAGCCATCTTCTCTGTCTCATCTTCAAATTGGCTTGATTGAAGATATACTTAAGACTTTTGTGATCCGTATATATATGGCACAGATTGCCCAACAGATAGAGATCCCAAATCTTCAGAGCGTGCACAACTGTCTAAAGCTCTAAGTCATGAGTTTGCTAACTTTCTTCGTGCCGCTTCAATTGCTAGGACTCATATGCAACAACTCGGCCTTCTTGCATGAGGTCACATCTGAGGCCTATGCGGGAAGCATCGTAATAGACATCAAAACCCTTGTCCACTTTAGGCTGAGCAAGAACAGGAGCAGTCATGAGCAGGTTCTAAAAAGTTTGGAAAGCTAACTCACATTCACTAGACCACTCGAACACACTTCCTTACTTCAGTAGCTCGGTCATGGGCTTAGAGATCTTGGAGAAGTTCTCGATAAACCGGTGGTAATAACCCGCAAGTGTGAGAAAACTCTAGATGTCAGTGACATTTTTAGGTTGAACCCAATTGAGAACTTTCTGTACTTTGCTCGAGTTGACAACAACTCTGTTCTCAGACAATATATGACCTAGAAAAGTGACTTCCTTGAGTCAGAACTCGCATTTGCTGAACTTGGCATGGCGTGTGATCTCGAAGTTAGCCAAGAACAACTTAGAGATGATCTGTATGTTCTTCTTCAGTCTTGGAGTAGATGAGAATATCATCAATGAAAAACCACGATAAACTTTTTGAGCTCCTCCATGAAAACCGTGTTCATTAATTACATGAAGAATGCCAGTGCATTGGTCAGGCTGAAGGACATAATGATATACTCATAAAGCTCGTAACAAGTAGAGAAAGCTGTCTTTGGAATATCCTTTGGTCGGATCTTTTTTTGGTGATAGCCCAATCTCAAGTCAATCTTGGAGAAAACCTGGACACTGGTCAATTGATTGAACAAAATATCAATCCGAGGAAGTGGATACTTGTTCTTGATAATGACCTCATTCAACGGATTGTAGTTGACACACATCTGCAAAGTTTGGTCCTTCTTCTTCACAAAGAGTGTCGTACATCCCTAAGATGAGGAGCTCAGATAAATGAAACCCTTTGAGAGCAACTCCTGGATTTGCTTCATCAATTCTGCCAACTCATTTTGAGACATCCGATAAGACCTCTTTGAAATTGGCGCTGTACCGGGCAAAAGCTCAATTGAAAATTCCACTACTCGGTTGGATGGCATTCCTAGGAATTCTTCTAGGAAGATATCAGGAAATTCATAGGGCCACCTGTCACATTACTCTAAGATCCTGCAGGTCTTGAAGGCTGTCTTTGCGATGAGGATGATGGACACCGCACTATCCATATTTGCCGTGGAGCAGTCGAAGCCGTTGTGTGAGATGGAGGGGGTTGACTCTCCATACGCGGACGTTGAGAGCCCCGCCCATGGAAAGTGATGGACCCTGTTGCGCTTCTTCTCTTGGTGATTCTTCATCTTGAATTTGATCATGAGGAAGGTTCTCACCAACTTGTTGAAGTCGGTGAACTCATAGGCTGACAAACGATCTTGCATCTTGGAATAGAGGCCATTCATAGAATGGTATTGCTTCCTCTCGTCGGTGTTGACCTCTTTCAGCACATATTATGCAAGGTGGTTGAACACCTGTACATACTCCATATCATACTTGCCTCTCTACTAGAGGTCTAGGAATTCCCGCCTTTTGATCTCCATTAGCCCGTTGGGAATATGATAGTCACGGAAGGCTTGGCGGAACTCCACCCAAGAGATGCGCCGATCGGTGGCATGCATGGTGAGGTAGCTGGTCCACCATGCATTGGTCGTGCCTTGGAGTTGATGGACAGTGAAGAGAGCATTCTCGTGGTCCTCGTACCAAAGGATAGCAAGCTTCTGCTCGATGGTGCACAGCCAATGGTCGGTCTTGAGAGGATCCTCAACACGCGTGAAGGTGAGCGGCTGAGTTTAGAAGAAATCCAAGAAGTCATCTCAGCGTTCGACTCCACCTCCTGCTTAAGGGGCCATGTTACGCATGAGAGCTTTGAGGAGAGCCGTATGAGCTTGACGGTTTTGCTCAATTTACATTAAGACATCTGCCATACTCGGCGGTGGAGGCGGTATGGGGTTATTCTTATTGGAACCCTCAGGAAGATCTCCCTGACTTTGGTGGGTTCTCATCCTATTAGAGACGGTAAAAAGAAAAATGGCAAAAAGTTAAACTCTGACTTGATGAAAATGGCATCGATCGAACCAAGGCAAATGATGCACACTAGAGCGTCGTAATATAAGGAGAATGCATGATCATAAGTGTAGTGCAACATATGCGAGAACGTAGCCTAGCTGAAAAACTCACAACATTTTCTGCGCAAGTGTCAGTAGCCAGACCGCCGCCTAGCAGTCAGACTACGGATGTCGGCAGCCAGACTGCTACCTGGCGGTCAGACTACTGGGAGTCTGTTGCCGACAGCAGCCTTTTCGCCGCAGTTCACACCCAACAGAACTTCCCAACTATGAAAGTGCGTTCCAACAATCACGATCGTCATCTAGATACGGTTACAAATACATTATACTTAGGTGTATAATATAGCTAATTAACTGTTCAAAACTAATGAAAGAGAAGGATGCCCTATTTCACTTTTCTTGTCTTCACTAACTTAGGATCACTTGCCCAAAAAGGTGATCATTCTTAACCCACTTAGAAGGAGACGAGTCGAGGATCAAGATTAAACATGTTATTAACAAAACAAGGTATGATAAAACCTAAAACAAGGTGAGGAATAAAGTAGAACAAACACTTCGGATCTAAAAGTAGATTTTAGTGGGTTGCTTTAGTGAAGTTAAAACATTTTGTTAACCCATATCCTAAGTATTTTTAGGCTACTTCATTAAACCAAGCTCTAATGCCACGCTATGAGGAACCGTCCAAATAGTATTCTAATTAATAAATAAATTGATCATTTCCATAATCACGACTGCAATAATTAACCAGAATACCATTCTGGTAGTCCCGGCATATGTTTTGTATCTAAGATCGGAACACATACCTTTCTAACATATATCACCACAACAAAGCTTAATAAAGATCGAGTAATAAAATTACATTATAAGTCTTTAATTATTAATAATTTCTGATAATTTACAACAAAAGAGAGAGCTAGGGGAACAATAAAATAGATCACCACCTAGCCAAAAGAGAAACTATATAGCGGAAGACAAAATCTATTAACAACAAATATAGGTGGACCCATATGCCCTTAGGTTCCACCGTAAAATAACGTCACATAAGTAGTTTGCACTACTCATCCCTGCCACCTACCTCGGTGGGCACGAAGTAGCCGAACACTACCTCATCCACGTCCGTAGCACCAGAAAGAGCAACGTGAGTATGAAGGTACTCGCAAGACTTAATCCATATTAGGTACATATAAATAACCCGACTCCAAGGATTATGCATTTAGATGAATTAGCAAGGATCGACTATAAGGTTAAGTAAAGTTTAAATACAAAAGCAATTTTGACACAAATATGTGAGCATCTATTCTTAACACATGCACCTTTCTACCATGTAATCGTCATGTAATCCTCGATATGAACCTAGTTAGTGTTTGGTTCAGCCTTTATAAACAGTAACATTAATGTATTCAGAATGCAGTGTTATCGGTAACGGTTTGAAGAAAAGCAGCTTTTGTTTGGATTGGTTGGGTAACGGTTTCAATTACGATTACTGTGTTTGGCTGGGAACAAAGGTAACGTAATGCATTGAGCTAGTACTATCAGGAAAACAGCATAAGGACAAGACAAATCGTTCAACACGTATCCAATGATCAGCTTTTCGTTATATAAACTCAAAACTAGCACTGAATATGTAAAACCCATGACCAAAAAAAAATTTAAGACCAATACTGAATAAGAAAAAGGACTAGTACACTTCCAGAAACTTTGCATTCTTTTACAAATGAAAAGCTAGGTAACCTAGTCTTCAAATTTATAACTAGTACACTTTCAGAGGGCATTATCTAGGTAGATGCAACACTAGCTCCACGTCATCAAGCACCAAAGCTGAACAAGTTTGAGAACAATATGGACTCCAAATTAGCACCATACTTCAGAAATGTTACTTAAACCCAAGCAAGGGCTGACTACAAAATTTGCACACACCGAAGCTGGAGTAACAATTTTTAAGCTTGAGCAAGGGCTGATAACAACATTTTCATACATCAAAGCTGAAGTAACAATTTTTAAAGCTTGAGATCCAAACACCTGAATTTTCCACCTTTTGTTTCTTCCTAGCTTCCCATCACTTTTTATTTGCTTCTTCTGCAAAAAGAAGATATTACCAAATATTATGAGTTGTCATACTTTCGTACAAACAAATGAAAGGAAATGGTGTGTGGTGTGCTAGTACAGTCCTCACAAAAAAAAAAAAGATAAGGAACAATAGACAGACGGATGGTATTAAAATCTCAAAAATAATGCATAATTTCACATGCAAGTTAGAATAAAACTAACAATTTCTTAATAAATTAAGGATGTACTGTAAAAAATATGGTTGCTAATTAATAAATAGTAACACATGATTAATTGGTTAATTCAGAAAAATAAAAGTTGCATGTACTGTCAACTTAAACGATTTATATAGGTAAATGCAAACAGAGTCAAAGTTGATAGGTAGATACAAACAAGTGAAACAAGCTTATGACAAGCATTTGTATGCATATATTGTGGTCAAAGTTGACAGGTAGATGCAAACAGAGTGTGTACTTATGAAGAATCAATGGCCCCAAAGGTTAAATTCACAGATGAAACATAAATGTTAATTGTCAAATACATGGACAACATCAACATGTAGATCACTTCAACATGCAGACCATGTTAATGTATCAACTAGATGAAAGTGAGCTTTTATTTTACTGAGCATATCAGCAATTAACAGAATAGGGTACAAAGAGCCAATGTGAAGATGTTTTGCTAACTAAATCTTGTAGATGAAACTTGGCTTCACAGTGGCTCAATGGTGCAACTTAAGAACAGATTTAGAGCCAATGTGAACATATTTTGCTAAGTAAATCTTGCATGACTGTTGCTATATAGTATAATGCATGGATGTCTTTCTATATAGTATACTGGAGGTGATGATTGGCGTTTCAGGTACCTTTGAGCATGTTTAGAATAAATTCCCTCATTAATGATTATGGAAGCGTGAACATCATGCCCATTGGATCTGGTACTTTCACAAACACACTAGCTGCCTTGATTACTTCACCTCCAGTAAATTGAAGCATACGTAACTCTTCTATTGACTTCTCTCTCAACTTTTGTAGGGGATCCTCCTTCTTTGCCTTCTCTTGAAGGGCAGCCTCACACTCCATTGCTGCTGCCATTTTTCCAGCAGTCATAGTCACCAGCTTTAGATCACCACTTACTTCGTTGAACATGCCCACAAGAGGATCACTTGATACGCACTGCTTCACTTTCCCATATTTCTTCCATTTCTTGGAGCTTGTTGATGTTGAGTTAGTAGACTATCTAGGTGTTTGTCTAGAGATCCTTCCCTCTTCTTCCTCTTGGTCAATACCATATTCAACAGTAATTTCTCGCTCCATGTTTGTGACAGCTTCACCAAGCCCTTCTGCACCTTCACCAATGGCTATATCCCTCCCATATATGGCAGCTCATGTTTCATAGTAAGGGAACACAATGCCATATAGGCCCTTGGCATCACTATGATTCTACACGAGGATACACAAACATAGGTTTCAGATTTCAGAAGTACAATATTGAAGGACTATGACAAATAACAAGGTTTCAGATTTGATATTTCAGATTTTAGAAGTTGCATATTACAAGGTTTTCGAGACCAATCTGAACTGCCTTGGCTATCTCGATAGATTTGAGCTTGCTGAAGAGTTCATCACAAGTTAACGTATTGTAACTTGATGACTCTTCAATGCTCGAGATCTTCACTTCTCATATGCTACGATTTAGAGTATAGAGAAGCTTGATCGCTCTCTCGTGGTTAGAATAGGGTAAAACACCAGTTGATCAAAGATTGCTAACAATTCCATCAAAACGAGCAAACATGACATTCAAAGATTCCCCAGGTCCTTGCACAAATATTTAATTTTCTTGGTTGTATGTGCTTTGGCGTCTGGCCTTATTCTAATTAGTGCCTTCATGAAAGACACTCAAAGTAGTCCAGATCTCCTTAGCAGTACGAAAATATTGAACCCTGTCAAACTCATTCTGATTCAGGCTTGTGAACAAAATATTTATAGCCTTGTTGCTGGCCTTATACTATTCGATTTGAACCTGGGTCGTGCGAGCAGCTGGGATCTCATAGATGGAATCAACTATCTCCCAAATTACACTTCCTTGGCTTAAGAGATAAGCCTCCACGTGCACCTTCCAGTACGAAAAATCCTGACCATCAAACAGCGGAATCTTTCCACTTCTCTCCATGTTGCCTACAGATCTCAAAGCCGGTTAAAGTTAACAAATGATCAAACTAGCTCTGATACCAACTGTAGGAACGAGATTGGCGATTAGAGGGGGGTGAATAGGCGCCTCAACAAATTTCTTGCGAAATCGATGGCTTTCTCCTATTTGGATCACCCAACGCACCTCAAAACTCAAGCGGAAGCAAAAATAGAGAGAAGTTTTAACAAGAGAAAATCGATGCAATATGACTCCACGGATGGTATATGAACCATAGGTTCTATTTCAGATCAATCCATGTGTCTTAGCACTCGAAAGATCACAACTTGCAAAGAAATAGGAAAAGATGAATGAGCAACGAAAATCTCCAACTTGATTGTCTAGAGGCAAGAGAATTCAAGACCCCATCACATAAGCGTGTGTATGCGAATTTTATGCCTCTTGCAACAAGAAGAATGACCTCACAAGGTGCTAAAATTTTAGCCAAAAAAAGAAAAACGAAAATCAAAACTGAAACCAGAAATCTTGCAGACTTGCAAGAGAACCAATAGAAGAAAACTATTAACTTCATTACTCAAAGTGGTTAGTCCTATTTTAGGTAGATTACAATGATTTATCTCTCAAAACTCTCACCTATTTATATAGGCTAGGCACTTATCCTTCTCTCCTCTAAAACCTTAGCTCTAAGCTCTCAAATGGGTGGCACAAAATGGCTCAAATGGCTAGTTCAAACTCTCTCATAGCCCTGCCCCTCTATTTATAGGCCTAGGAAACTTGACTTCTAAGTTTCCTAGCTTTTTCCTAAAATACCCACCCCTCTCTTGTAGTAAACTCCTACCTACCACCAAGAGTATTTTGGTCTATTTTCTTCTCCATTCATCGGACAACCATGATGCCTTCACGACATAGCTTTATCTTGACGCAAGCTTTGTGATGGTGCTATGTACTCCTCCAGTCTTTTCACAGTTTTGAGGACAAACTGCAAAACCGCTTGCACGCTTCTCAAAGCGTGACTTGTTGCCTTGCTTAAACCTTAAGCAAGCGCTTCAATGTCGACGTGTGTACTCTGTCATGCGATCCTGACCGCCGACAAGTCTCTTCTACTCCCGATCCCTCTGTCCACCTTGTCACTTGCACCAGCATCCCCTTCGCTTGACTTTGTCAACATGCCATCTCCATCTACCTTCCATGCTCTGCTTAACCTCCTCGTGTTCAGCTAGAATCATTCTTGACTCTGCCCGGCCTCCTTGATCGTCCGGCATCAAGCACTCTGCTTGGCCCTGGTCATCCTACCATCGACCGCCAAGTTGTATCCATCACTGCACACCATGAGACAAGCAAACACATGTCTCCAACTCTAATTCCAATCAGTCTATAATCAATATGCTCAAATAAAATTCTAATTCAATTCAAATCACATCAAAGCTCATGCAAAACCGAAGATCATCAAGCCAAATAAATACCAATATTAATCACTTATCTCAAGTAAATCAAGACACATTTCAACTTAGTTTCTCAGTAGGCCTTTGAGCCCTCTTCATAGCCGACAAAGGTCCCTAGAAATTTTTGATCATCCAACTTCCTGATTCCTGGCTTCATGGTCCTAACATGTGTTATGGAGCTGAACGTGCAAAGAAAATGGACATTCAATTTGTGTCTGTACCAGGCTTCACAGGGCGTGACACCGTCAAGGCTCTTTGTCGGAGATTGGTTGAGAATGAACATAGCTGCGCTCACTACCTCCCTCCAAAACACGCCTGGCAGGTTCTTCACTTCAGGAGGCACCTTGCCATGTCGAGAATGGTCTGGTTCTATCGCTGCAGCACATTGTTCTGCTACGGCACATACGGAGCATTGAGGTGCCTTTCAATGCCACAGTCAGCGCAATGTCACTGAATACGACAAAGGTAAACTCTCCCCTCCCCCCATCTATGCAGATGACTTGGAGGTGCCAACCGGACTGAAGCACAACTCCATCTTGAAATTTCTTGATCACACCTGGCGCCTCATCTTTTGTTCATAGGAGATGCACCCACATGAGAGGATTTGGTCATTGATGAGCAGGAGGAAGAAACACTTCCCTCTGAGTGTCACCAGCATGATAGGCCCACACATATTGTCGTGTATGAGGTCAAGAGGGTGGTCGGCATGGTATTTCGCTTTCATTGGGAAGGGGCGCGGCGCTGTTTTCCAACAAGGCTATCGGTACAGACCTCCTTGACGCGGCTAATCTGCGGGAGGTCACAGACCATGCAACTATTTGCAAGGGTGCAGAGAGAATCATTGTTGAGGTGCCAAACCGAGCATGCCAAAGCCAAGTGTCACGGTCGAAGCGCACGAACTTGCACTATGTTGCTTGGAGGGGAATAATGTACAATCTATTGGGAGTGCCCATCACCTTGGCTAGCAATCGTCAATCTTGATCTTTGATCATTAGCACGCCATCCTCGATCATCGCCTCGCAGCCAACGTCCTCGAGCTGCCCAAGGCTGATCAGGTTGCTACAAAGGCGAGGGATGTAGTACACTACTATAAGTAGACGTTATTGGCTACCATGACCAGTGAGTAGCACTAATCCTCTCCCACGAATGTCCACCATAGAGTTGTCACCAAACTTGACATAGTTTGTGATGCCGATGTGGTTTGATGCTCCAGTATCAAGATACCAGCGTGAGTCTGTCATATCTCCCTACTGGCAGAGGCGCACATCTCCTCTCTGCTCATTCAACAGAACAGGTGTGCTGATGTTCTAAGGCTCCACGGTCATTGCCATCAAGAGAGCAGGTTCTTCCTCTCGGTCTGCACGAGATTAGCTTCATCTTGCTTCTTCTTGTGACAATCTCTAGCCTAGTGTTGGAGCTTGCTGCAATAGTGACACTTGTCACGGTTCCCATCACACGTGCTTGTTGGAGCAAGAGTTCGTCTTGTTCTAGCAAATACGGCTACAGTTTCTTCTAAAGAGGAGACTCAAGCGTGGAGATGAAGTTTGAGAGGAAGGAACACCACGAGTATATTGATGGTGGGAAAATGGATTGATCTGGGGGGAGAATCACCGGTTTTCTGTGATGCGTGTTCTGTGTCCGTCTTTTCTCCGCGCGCCCCTTTCCCAGACGACCATGACCCCCTATTTATAGGGTCATGTGTAGTTTGGCGTATAAGTTATCATAATGTACGAATATCTAGGACCTGACTGAATTACTAGGCCTTATCCCGGATAACTACTTTCTATCCTATTAGGGACGTAAATATCCACCGGTCGCCAATGGCGGCCCGGCACCGCACTGTCAGGGGTGTCAGGATAGCCTCCATTACGCCAAGGTGTCAGACTGGCGCCCATCAGCCTAGTTCTTTAATGCCGGTCACTTCTAGACAGGCAAAGCACGACCGGCGCTCCCCTTTCGGTAGATCTTCTTAGGGACTGGTGAATCACCCTACTGTCTTCGGGAAGGCGGCCCGATCATCCCGAGGCGGGGGCCCTCGGGAGGCATGGATCTGGGAGGTGAGTGCTTCGGGAAGCAAGGCTCCGGAAGATTGGGGCTTCGGGAAGACCGAACCTTTAGGAGGTTAAGCCTTCGGAAGGCTGAGGCTTCGGGGAATTGAGGCTTCGGAAGGCTGAGCCAGTTAAGCCAAGGGAAGGCTTCGTAGGTACGAAGAGATACCGTGAAGGGACCTGACGACCTCGGAGGTCAAGCCTTTAGCTGGGGATCCGTAGATCAAGGCTCCGGAGGGACTTGGATGGTACTCTTCAACCATTATCCTTAGGCTGGCTTATTTTCCCCCTAACAGTGCTATTTTGCATGTCCTTTCCATGACAGGAGCCACTCCGCATGTCCGTGCCATCGATAGAGCCACTGTTGTGGGAGCCAGTGTCCCTCCCACGACCACGGCCACGGCGATGATCGCTGCTAGAGCTGGCGTTCTGCTCCCGTCTTCAAGAACATTCTTGCCACTCTGCTTCAGTCAAGAGCAGCTGTCTAGTACAGCGATTGTTGTTATCAATATTGAAACAATAATCGACAGCCTTTAGCCTTCCTGTCACCTCCTCCTGGGATAGCTGATCAATGTCGAGTGTTTCAATTAAGAGAGCCATCTGTGAGTACCAAGATAGTATAGGGCATATAAACTTTTGAACGGCTTTCTCGTCGCTGATGGCATCGGCGAGACGGCGAGGAGGGAGAGTGTGTTGATCATCCCTCTCAGGCACATGGAGAAGTCCTCAATTGTTTCCCCATCCTTGAACCGAGTGGTGTTGAACTCTTGCCAGAGGACTTGCGCTTTGGCCTTCCGCACATGCTCCACACCGATCTTCATGGTTTTGATTGCTTCCCACGCATATTTAAAAGCTAGCCGATCGCCGTGGTACTCAACTTTGTCGGTAGGGTCGATGTCGTCTTCAATCGCCGCCCACAAGCCCCGTGCTTGCAGGATCACCTTCATCAGGAGTGACCAATTGCCATAGTTAGTGCACGTCAGTGTTGGGTAGTTCGCTGCACCACTGACTTCCTTGATCACTCATTGACACTGAATCTGACGGCCACCGGTGGTGCGGTGCCTTGGTCGGCGTGGAGGGGGCATTGGCAATCGGCGCTGCTCTACTAAGGAGTCCTAGATCTGGACAGCGCTTGAGCTCGTGATGCAACATGGTGCAGCTGGGAACTAGGCTAACCTGGCTTTGATGCCAATTATTGGAATCAGTCGCTCGCTCAACCCGTAGTTCACTCAGCCTCGTTCAGCGCCTACGGATAAAAATGAGAAGGTTTTCAGATGGGCTACAATAGTCTGACGGAGTTCAGACTGCACTCGGTTTTTCAGAGTTTTTGAGACTGGAATTGTGCTGCCAACTTGCCGCAGCTTTTCATGAGCTTTCTTCCCTTTTATTCACAAAACTAATAGACGTGCTTGACCACGTTGAAGTGAAGCTCGTGCCATCCCACGATCTCCAAACGTGGAGTAACAGACGCTCACTTCCTTACAGATCGCGCTGGTGCTCCAACTAACAGAACGTGAGCCTGAAAAATCTAATCTGACGCTTAACAACCTTGACTCGACCATACAGACTTAACAAACTAGCATTGACTCTGATTAACTAACAGGCGCGATAGAGATAGCATGCTAGGTGGGAAGTGTCGCGCAGCTGTGGAGGAAGAGAGGAGAGCTGAGCGACGTCCCCAGGAGCAGACGAGAAGAGAATTGATTACACGATGGATCAGAATCTCCGATACCATTAAGGCGAGAACAGTATCAGATCACACGTTGTATCAGAATTGCCCTGATACCATTAAATCGAGAATAAATCACGCGATGGATTGTTGCATTGATCAGGAGTGCACATAAGAGTCGATCCCTTGTAGGGCAATACAATAAACTGTGCAACTGATCTAGACATTAGGAGGGGCGTTAGCAGGATAATATTACGATCTACAACAAACCCAATCGGGTCAGGTTTGTATGCAGCACTGGCAAGGCCAGCACGCGTCTTGAGTAGGTTCAGTGGAGCAAAATCATGTCTAACTTGAAACCCACTAGTTTTAACTCGATTTGAACCCAAAATGACAAATAGATAAAAACTAAAATCCGAACCGGCACCCGTCGGATTCTGAACCATAATCTTGTTCTAATTAAAAGGAGGATGCAGCCTGCCAGCCTGGGTTCTGAGTGCGGCAGTGCTGCACAGCCATCGCACATTATATGTCTTGCGGCTGAAGAAAATGATACAACTCAAGATGAGAATTCCCTCCCTGTTGCCATGGAGAAGTTTTATTTATTTCGATCAACAGCGTCATTCATTTGCACCAGAAAATTTCTTGGTTCTCGACAAAAGCTGAGAAACAGACTCTTACAGTACTTTGCTTCTACTGTTATACAGGCCTACTTCCCTTCACGCGCGCGGCGCGCCATCCGGGTGCTTCTCGGCGACACGTCCGGCGGCGGGATCCCCGTGCCCGACGGCCACCTTGGCCACCTCGGTCGCCGGCGTGCCGGGCCTTGCCTTCTGGTACAGCACGAGGTAGCCGATGACGCCGACGATGCCGAACCCGACGAGCGCCATGGTGCCAGGCCCATACGGCAACCGGCCGCGCTGGTGCAGCACCTCCCCGGGACCTCGCCCCGGCGGGCGCATGGATGCCTCCACCCCTGCGGCCCGCACTTCCTCGGCGTTCATCTTGTGCGTGTCCGCGTTGCGACGCCACCCTGCGCCGCTCTTCGCCATTTCTCCCCGCGCGGCGGTCGCGTGCCTTCGTGCGCGCGTGGTTCGGTTCCTTGTGAGTGTGAGAGGCGCGTGTTGGCAAGATCCATAAGGTGCGAAACGAGGTGGTGTAAAGAAGGAGCACACGTAGAGGGCAGGTGTTGGACAAGGCAGGCAACACGACCAAGAGATGTGCCAGACGGTGCCGCGTGGGTCTTGGGCTGTCGATTGTTTATTTCGGCGCAAGTCCCATTGGTATGCGGACCCCTGCGACACCTTTCGTTCTGGAGACATCTTTAGAGGGACAGAACTTCTATGAGGCCCGGTTCGATCGCATAGCGCGCGTGCGTGCGGGTCTGCGTGCGCGTAGGCACATGTCGCGGCGCGGCGAGGATCTATATGAAAGATTCGGTCTCAAAGAATTTTCTTTCTCTTTAGAACCTCAGCCATTCAGCCATCTAGCTGGAGCAATGCGTGGGTAAACTTTAGGAACTTGTACTATGATGATTATTTTTCATTTGGATTTGTGCATCATTCGCTCCAGAACTTAAACTTTGTGCATTCCGATCAACTTTGCTAGCTACTTAAAAAAAAAAAATCAATGCAGCGGCCTGTATCTCTACCCAACCATATGAAGGTCCTCTAGAACCTACCTCCTCTCCCATCGTAGTAAATGCCATAACCATCCTTCTCGCCTATGGCAACAGCTCCTCGGCCAGATCCGCCATCTTCCTCTCCCCTCAGGCCTTCCTGCCCTCCATGTACCGATTTTCTCCTGCTCCACATTTTTGTACTGCCCACGAGTCGAACCGAAAGCAAAAGATTCTCGCATGGTTTGGATTTGCCCTCGGTTCCGTTTGGAGCTCCTATCACCACCACCAATGCTGTCACCGAATACCATACTCTGGCTAACCCAATCTGACATCTCACAAGAGGGCTGCAAAGAGTATTGACTGAGGTAAGATCCAATGGGAAGGATAACTCAATGAAACTTGGCTGATTTCAGAAGTGGCGAACCTGAGACTGAAATTGAGTGGGGATAGCATTATATACATCTAGTTAAGGTAGTTTTCTTCTTTATAAGCACACTTCACATGTGCAGGCACCTGAAAAATGCACGCTACTCTCACAAGGACACATACAAAGCAACTTACATAGAGTGGAAACACGCCTTACCACTAAGAACACATACATGGCGTTCCATGTCGGTCCAAAGACTTATTTAACCCAAAAGAGAGACGTAGAAGACTGTTTTAGCTGATTCGACACTTTAAGGACCAAAGAGAGCCTCTGGGCGAAGGTCAGGAATGAAATTGGCTATTCCTCCAATGTTGAGCTTATCATTCAAAATTCTTTAATTAGGTTTCAAATACACTCGAATCAAGTATTTTAAATGTTAAGTGCATGTAAGAGGGGTAAAGTCATAAATCATTAAAAAATGATTAATTATAAGCATTAGAACAAATAGAAGAAGGAAAAAAAAAGAAATGGATGAATCCCGGGCTTCTGGCCCACACACACTATTTTCAGATGCGGGTGGTAACCCATTTACAGACGCGTTTAGGCACACATCTCTGATCGAAGACCTATGAAAATGAACGATTTTCACAGACACAAAAGAGACCGTCTGTGGTAATATATTTCCACATGCGGTTCACTTAAGTAACCGCATGTGGTAATTTATTTAGAACCGTCTGTGGTAATATGTTTACATAGCTAGTTCATTAAGTGGACAGTCCGTGGTAATAGATTTCTATAGGTGGCATACTTTAGCATCCACCTATAGATAGATAGAATACCACCGATCGGTGACATAAGGATCCGTTGCGGTATATATTTCATTCAAAATTCATAATGGTCATATATTTTGTTCCCTCTATATTTTAACATATTTTCAAGATAGATATTTACATCACAGATTTCAACAACATTTCAATATTCAACATAAGTTCAATACTTAACACAAGTACAATATTTTTACATCAAAAAATAATTTACATCACAAGACAATATTCAAGACAAGTATTATTTCCTCTCTCACTCACAAAGTGTAGGAACGATGATGTGCGTTTGCCCCATCTTCCGAAAGGTAATATGATAAGTCGATTGGTGGAGTTTCGACGTTGATGATCCAAAGGCTCCGAACAGAACATATCGAGAACCCTCACAGCCACTACACTACTATTTCGTGGTTATCAACCGTGCCAAGATACGGTTGACCTCGCCAAGAAGGCTTTTCCTGCTAGCGAATCGAGAACACAAGCAAGAACAGGTAGATGCAATCTAAATACTGTTAATTACTAACGAAGTACTCGAGTTGGGGTTCTACAAACCGAACTAAAGGCGAAACTAAATAAAATGGAATAGTAGCTTAAACTATGACAGCTATTGTGTATATATAGGGGGAACGTGAGGAGATCGACCTAAATTGTGCAACCATGGAAAAAGGCATGCACAACCTGGGCTCCGACTCCGACATAATTACAAGACCCAACTAGGTCCAAAACAGTGGTTGACTAAACTATAAGGAATGTATGGTCGAGCTCATATCCATTAGAAAGGGTTCATCGTAAGGTTTACAGAATGTCCAAGATTTCTTAAAACGGACTTTGTATGAGAGAGTTATGTCTTTTTATTGACATGCTGTCCTGCAACTCCACGACCAGAGCTCACCCTCGAGTCCGAGTAGACTTGGCCTTCGAGGGGTCACGTCTGGGTAAGGTTATGGTGATTCTCCCACGTTCCTAAGCAATAAAACATCACAAGAATTTAGTAGGAATCCATCCAAGGAAGCATAAACAGCAAGAAACAAGTTCACCTGGTGGTCTAATTGTCGTGCACGTGCTCTTATAATTGGACCTTGTATGATTTGAGAATTATTGATGGTATTGATCGACTCAAGCTCTTCTTTTTCTCCAAAGTAGAGCTTCAGATCTGAAATGTTAAATATGGGATTAACCCCAAAATCTACAGGTAGGTCCAATCTATATGCATTGTTATTGATTTTCTCAATTATCTTAAATGGTCCATCAGCTCTAGACCTCAATTTTGACTTTCTTAGTTCTCGAAACCTATCATTTCTCAAATGCAACTAAACTAAATCACTTGGTTCAAATTTTATTTCCTTCCTACCTTTACTTCCAGCAATCCTATACTTTTCAGTCATACTCTCTATATTCCTTTTAGTGGTTTCATGCAACTTAAGAATAAATTGAGCATGTTTCTTAGCATCTAAATTAAGTCTTTCAAAAATAGGCAAAGGTAGTAAATCAATAGGAGCACGGGGATTAAATATATACACTACCTGAAATGGACTTGACTTAGTAGTGTAGTGTACCGACCTATTGTAAGCAAATTTAATATGTGGTAAACACTCTTCCCACATCCTCAAATTCTTCTTTAGAACTGCCCATAATATGGTCGATAATGTACGGTTGACAACCTCTATTTGACCATCGGTTTGGGGATGATACTTAGTAGAAAATAGCAGTTTTGCCCTCAATTTATTCAAAAGTGATCTCCAAAAGTGACTCAAAAACTTTGTATCATGATCCGAGACGATAGTATTAGGTATCCCATGTAGTCGAACGATTTCCCTGAAAAATAATTCAACTATATTTGTAGCATCATCGTTCTTGTGATAAGGTATAAATGTGCCATTTTAGAAAAATGATCCACAATTACAAATATGCTATCCCTCCCCCTCTTTGTACTAGGCAATGCTAAAACAAAATCCATGAAAATATCCTCCCAAGGTGCATTAGGAACAGGAAGAGACATGTAAAGACCATATGTATTTAAGCGAGACTTAGCTTTATTGCAAGAGGAGCAACATGACACATAGCGCTCAACATCATGTCTCATCTTTGGCCAAAAGAAATGAGCAGCCAACACATCTTCAGTCCTCTTTGCTCCAAAATGTGCCATCAATCCTCCTCCATGCACCTCCTGCAACAACAAAAGACGAATGGAGCTAGCTGGAATGCATAACTTGTTAGCACAATAGAGCAATTCATCATTAAGCATATATTATTCCATGTTTTCCCTTCTTTACAATGTTCAAGCATTTCTTTAAAGTCTAAATAAGCAACATACAAGTCCTTAATAGTCTCTAAACCAAAAATCTTATGATCAAGTTGAGATAACATGGTATAACGTCTAGAAAGCGCATTAGCAATCACATTGTCCTTTCCTTTCTTATGTCATTTGACATATGGAAAAAACTTAATAAATTCTACCCATTTAGCATATCGTTTATTTAGTTTAGCTTGACTTTTAATATGTTTCATCGATTCATGATCAGAATATATAACAAATTCTTTGGGCCATAGATAATGTTGCCAAGTTTTAAGCACACGAACTAAAGCATACAATTCTTTATCATAAGTGGAATAATTCAGACTTAGCCCACTATTTGGGGGAAAATAAAACAGCCTGAGGATAATGGTTGAAGATTACTATCCAGGTACCTCCGGAGCCTTGATCTCCAAACCCTCAGCTAAACGCTCGACCGTGGGAGGCTCTATTATCTCCAATTCGAGTCGGATTTGAAAGAAAGGCGGAGGCTGCTTTCCAAACTCGATTCCCACGGTTCAAATGCGCTCAGGACTCTATCTCATGGCAAAAGCATGCGCATAGGCTTCGGAAACTTCCTCCCTTTGATCCATTGCTCGAGTCTATCTCTATCTCGCGAATTTGATTGGAAGCTCGTGCGGCCGGCGGATGAACTCTAGTGTCCATCACCAGTTTGGCTTGGGCTCTGGCCAAATTGATGCGGGCTCTAGCTTCTAGAGGCACTGGCGAACTTGATTTGGCGGTTGGGTAGTCTTCTTCTACTCGGACTCGGCGATGATGGTGCTGGCGCGGGCGGCCGATCGGCTAGCTGAGCTGCGTTGAGCCGAGCAGAAGCGAGGGAGAGAAGAGGAGAGGAGATGGGCTTGGCTGGGCTGGGCCGGCTGAGAGAAAAGAGGAAAAAGAATGGGCTTCGGCCTTTTCCATTTTAAAGCTTTTTTCTAATTTCTTTTTCTATTACCTCACTTGTATATACACACACATATATTGTATATACTAAATACATATACCTATATGAGCTCACCTAAAATCAAGCAATCATACTAGCAAACAAATATACACATATATCTACAAACATTTATTTTATAGAAAAATAGACCTCCATGCATATATGTATTTATACACATAACACACATACCTTCATATATGTATAAACATGTATAAAGCACACATACACATTAAGGGTTTTATTTAATTTTGCAAATCCTTTTACTTCTTTTGGGAAAAGTTTTTATTTTTCTTGGTTTTAAGAATTTGGGCTGTTACACAAATGGACAGAAGCATACTCATAACCGAGTGCACGGCAATTCGCATTGTTTTACACCCTTAGGGGGGTACTCCATTACCCACATGACTTGAGGACCATATGGTTTGCGTGACCACACAGGTACACACAAGGGGTACTCATGTAACCTTTCCCAAATAAGCCCCAATCATTTGAACTTGCACCTCGGCATGTGAGCGTCATCTAGAACTACTCCTAGAGCAAAATAGATACCCCTTACAAGCCTATTATGCCGACAACACCAGAGATTAGCACATTAAAATATCACAGCTACATAAGGTATTCGACTCATCCATCCCATATACGGATACATGGTAAGTACGAACAAGTGCTAAAGCCAACTGCAACAACGAACAGTGCTTAATCTAAATTCAAGCAGGCCTATAGCATCCGAGACTCCCTTCTCGAGCCATCCCTATTGCTCGCCCGAATCTCGGCTCATCCTCATTAATTTACACCATCCTCCATCATCATTATCTTTGTGATATAAGGTAAGCCCTAAGCTCGCGAATGATAGCCGAACCATCGCTCGAATTCTACTGAGGACCTAAGCCATGCTAAGCATAACACATTCTTTTAAGTTAGATCATTATGTGACATGAACAACCCAGGTTATAAAGGATCAAATGATAAGCAAAGTCAAGGGAGGGTAATGCAACAAATAGGATCTAACCCAAAACTCGACATCAGACTCATTGACATGCAAACATATATAAAGCATAACTTAACAATAGACACAGTATATGATCCAAGGTAATGGGATGAAAATGCTTAGATGGTTGCGTTGCTGATCAGCTTCACAAGAAAGGGAAAATACTTCCGGATTGCCCTCGATCACGCCCGCGTCACCCTTCGGTCCTACGTTCACTAACGAAGGTCGCATGCAATGATGAGCATGAAAGAGATGCAAAGGAAATTCTACCAAATTTTAATGAGGATGTGGTACTGGGTAATGAACATAATGCAGCAAGAAACACTCGAATTTAAATACGTAAGCTCATGGTAAAAAGGATTTATTTAAGGTCTATGCAAAAAGGATCTTAATTAACCCAGCTATCAAGACTAAATGAGCTTCAACAATTTAAACATCACTTTCATACCAAAAATATTTTTCCTAGATAGAAAATATCATAATATGAATTTTTCAAGTGGTTCCATAATTTTAGGATATAGAATTAGTTAAATGTGATTTAATTAAGCTGAAATGCATTTAAATAATTAACTAAATTTCAGAAAGTATTTATTGAGTTCCAACATTTTTAAAATGTGTTTCATACTCATACGAAGCTACCTCAACTAGTTTCATAATGTTTGGAGTTTGTATGAATTAACTATGAAATATACTAGCTATCAGGATAAAAAGAAAATGGCTGATAAATAGTAAAATCCAGAGTCTCCGGATGAACTCGGACTCTCCGGGTTCCGGATTCCCTGGCTGACCCTCTGGGAGGGGTCCCTCGGGTATTTTTGGTTAAAATCACCTGGAACCTCCGGTTTTACCCAGATAGTCCAGGTTCTGACAACAGGACGTGAGTTTTTTGATAATTTTTCGGCCGATTCGACTTGCATGTCGAAATCTAAGCCACCTAAACATGTAAAGATACTAAAGCATTGGTTCTAAACCTAATTTACTCTCTCTACAAACTCGTATTGTTATCTCAACTCCATCTAAACATTTCTTCTAACTTTAATGTCTCTAGAACACATGGTTGCGTCACCATTCTTCGACTGCAGCTCCAAATTTGAAATCCACCATTCCAAAACATGCATTTTTAGCAAGAAAACCTAGGAGACTTACCCAAGGTGTTTAGTCAAGGTTTTTGGCCATTTTGAGAAGAATCAGAGGAAAGGAAAGCTTGGAGAAAGAAAGACCAAAGGGCAGCTGAAATTTCAGAACAGATGGGGTGACGAATTTTGATTAGCAAATGTTCAAACCTTCATGCATGTGGGCAAGAATTAGAGGGTTGGAGAGCTAGAGAGGAGGGGATTTCAGTGATAATACATGCATACCTCAAATCCAAGGGCTTGGGGTGGGATTTGGGTGGAGAGTGAGAGAGTTTGAGTGGGGGAGGGAGGGAGCAGCAGCTCCTGCTACTGTTTGGACATGGGGGAGGGCAGAGGAGAGTGAGGGAGCTGAGGTGGAGGAGTGGGGTTGCTGCCCAAGTGAGGGAGAGGGTGTGTGCTAATCTACCAAACCACCCTCTTGCAATATCTCTGCAACATAAGGTCTGATGCATTCTCCGGTGTTCATAATTATAGCACCGGACTATCCGACGTACATAATCAAACTTGGCACCAAAAATCTCCTCTTTGCAAAAAACACTCCGGCTCTCTAAAAGTCCATCATTGGACCATCCGATTTTTGCTTTCATTTTTGCTTTAGCACTAAAAATGGTCCAATGATACCCTCCGGTGTAGCCACCACACTCACCAAACCTTCCGGTGCATTGATCTCCAATTTCGCCTAAAAATTGCTCTCTGCAAGAAATAGTTCGATGAGTACACACTGTACACACCAAAACTTCTGGTGAACACCGGAACATCCAATGTTCACACTAGAACTTCTGGTGTGTGTAATTTTTCTACCTATAGAGAAGAATTTGTCAATTCCAAACACCGCCAACTTGAGTTAGACAAGAACAAGAACAAGCATCCACAAACACATACTAACCAAGTTTAGGACACATCAACTATTGTCAATGCCTCATCACATGCAAATCAAGTCACTTCTCACTTAGTTTCTCATATATGTTTGCCATTTTCAATCGAGCATCCAAATGTCTCCATTCAAGGCATTGTATGGAAAAAGATGCTGAACCCCTCTAAATTGGTCGGAATCTAGAGAACGACCTTTCTTTGTCTTGGACTCCGTCATGGAAGCCAAAGAACATGTGAGGACAATTCGTAAGAATTTACTCGTAGCTCGATATAGGAAAAAGAGCTTTGCTGATCACAGAAGGCAAGAACTCAAGTTTGAGGTTGGAGATTTTGTCTATCTCACGGTAGTACCCTCAAAGGCACTCAATAATTACAAATGAAGGGTAAGCTAGCACCCTGCTATGTTGGCCATTTTCAAATCCTTGCAAGATGTGGGAACATGGCTTACCGGTTGGATTTGCCAGCATTTCTTTTAGCCATTCACAATGTCCTCTATGTCTCGCAATTGAAGAAATGCCTTCGAGTCCCAACCAAAGTCATTGAATTAGCAAACCAAGACTTACAACCTGATCTATCCTATTGCAAGTGTTTAGTTTGGATTTTGGATGAAGTTGAGCAAAAGAACTGAAGCCACTCCATCAAGTTCATCAACTGCAATGGAGTAACCACACTGAAGATGAAGCTATTTGGGAGTGAGACGATCGAATCTGCTCCAAGTATCCTGATCTATGTGCAAATTGTGAGCATTGTTCCATTTTTTTTCATATTTTGGGCATGTCATATAATCATAGTTCATCATCTTGCTAATCAAAATTTCTTCCCTAAGGAAAGGACTTAGGAAAATCTTAGATGAAGGAAAAGACACCTCCTAGCGGTCCAATCGAGCCCCTATTGGTATGACCGCCAGAGGAGTGTCGTACCATTCTGGCCTCTGCTTGTTGGGCAGTCTGAGTGCCAACACTCACGATTTGACTGTGAGACGCCACTAGAGCCAAAAACTCTCTATTTGATTGGCAATCGAACCACCATTGTGCCGTGGTCTGGCCGGTCCTAGTCTACGATCTGACTAGAAAGCACAGAGAGGTTAGAGGGCTTTTACACTTTTTGGATCAAGAAGCCGACAAACCCTACTCAACATCGAATCAATCCCTTAGGGCATCGTTTCACCAAGTTGTGATCATCTCTCGACAGTGGCTATATTTTACTCATCACCCACTCCCCTGATTTAGCTGAATGTTGAGATGAGATTCTTTTTAGGGGGATATTTGTCACACTCCAAAAACCCTAACCTAGTCAATGAGCATGCATATGCATCATTACATCATAGATCATGCGTATGGTTTTGTGTTAAGTGTTTCAAAAACTTGTTGAAAGGTTATGTTGATAACCGACTCATGTTTCCACCATATATATATATATATAACTGGGAATTGTTTAGGAATAGGGAGCCCCAAAACCATTTAGGATGGATAAGGAAAAGAATTGGAAGAAATAGGGAAAAGAAGGATGACTTTCAGCACATGGGCCTATCCTGTGGTCTATCTGGTATTTCCCACGGTCTGACCGCTAGAGCTTGGAACCCCACTTAAAGACCATTCGACCAACTCTCACTCTCTCTCTCACTCATTTCTTCCTCCACCCCAAAAACCAAGAGAGAGGAGAGGAGACCACCTCAACCACCACAGCGGTTGAAGATCAATGGAGAAGGATTCCCTGAGCTCCATGAAGGCTTCCCTGAGCTCCTTCCCGTTGTCTTCCCACTGAAGATGCTTCTCCACATCTTCTTCCGTGTTCTTGCTTGTGTTCTCGATTCGCTTGCAGGAATTAGCCTTCTTGGCGAGATCAATCGTGCCACGCGCGGTTGATAACCAACGGAGCAGTGGTGTAGTGATTGCAAGGGTTGCGTTCTATCCTGATCGGAAGCCTTGGATTGTCAACGTCGAGTCTGCACCGATCAACTTACCTTTACCTAACGGAAGATCGGGCCTAATCCTCTCATCAACTGGTATCAGATTTTTAGGTTTCCCGCTAGGTAATTTCATTTTTCCCTTAGATTAGTTATGTTTTCATCACCTAGAGTCTACAAAAAACCAAAAATATTTCCCTTGTCCGCTGTCCTACAACCCTTTGGGCCTTGTAGTTTTGTTTTTGGTGTCACGTTGTTGAGTTTGTGTCCAACGTGGTCGAGTCTTGCTGCTGGTCTAGAGTAGTGTTTTTGGTCTTAGTTCAACACCCGTACTATTTGTCGTGCCGCTCTCCCACCACCCCCACCCCCACCAATAAGCCGAGCCACTACATCACTCGATTTGCCCTCGCGAACCGCCTTGTGTTAATTCTCGCCATGCTAGCCCTAGATAGGTCGCAAGCTATCTTGTATCACTTGCCTTGCCACCGCAGCCCTCCTTTATCATCTGGCAATCCGATTGCTTGCTTGCCCTAATTTCGTGGGCTTACCAATTGAGTAGGGAAGCTTTGCCCTAATTTTTTGCTTCTATTATCATCCATAGCCCAGGGAAGCTTTGCCCTAGGTGTGTTTACATCGCTAACCAGAGTTACTTAGCCGTGTCCTGTGTTTGGTTGGTAGGGAAGCTTTGCCCTAAACCGACAGAAGAAAATAAGTGCGCAGAAATCCTAGTTTGAGCAGTGTTCACTAAATCGGGCATAACTTTTGCTTACGAACTCGGATTTGGACATTCTATACGCCGTTGGAAAGCTAATTTTGAGCCCGACGCAAAAAAAGCAACTTGTCTTTGACCTATTGCCCTGTTTGACCCCCAAATTCGACTGTTTAGATCCTCTTTCGGGGCCCGAAAGTTTGAGCACCCGTTTTTCACATCCTGCTGTCTACCGCTTTGTGATCTGTTTTGGCTTTGCTTGCTTCCAAATTTTATTTCTATCCTTTTTAGACCCTTTATAAGTGTGTGCTACAACATCTAGAAAAAAAGTGTGCAAAAAAAATAGAGAAAAAATATTGTGGTAAAAATCAGAAATATTAAAGGCAATCAGATTATGGTAGCACACTGTGTTCTTTGTGCTTGGTCCTTTCTTTCAGCTTGTTGTGCTAGGTCTAGGGACACGCTAGGGACCAGCAATGATAACTACTTTGGACATTTATTCAGCTTTGCTAATCTGATTACGATTTTTGCTACTCCTTGCTACCATATTGTTCCGTGTCAAGCTACACTTTCTCTTGATCAGAACAGGTCCTCTCTTGCAATCATACCCTCCCTCGACAAGTTATCAAGAAGCAGCCGCTGATTGTTCCACCTGCTATGTTGGTAAGAACACTTGTAAGAGCGTGGTAAGACGCTTGAGTGTGTGTGATTCCATTGCCTAATAGTGATAGGGATAATTTTGTTTTGTCCTTTGCTTTCTACTAACCATGGCAGATGATCCGACGGATTTCAAGGACTGTGTCTTCAAGGGAGAACTTAACACCCTCGTTCAGCAACAGAATCAGGCATTGAATGACATGATGGCAAGATAGAATCAAACATTGAACGACATTGAGCTGCGGCATCCACAGGAAGTAGATGCGTCTGACAATGATGATCCTGTTGCTGGACATGAAGATGATGATGCTGGTGTTTTTGTGGGACAAGATTGGAGGGCACAACTTCAGCGCCGGCTAAACAACAATAACAACAACCGTAACCACCGCATGGGAGGTAATGTTCGAGGTAATGATGATCACTACGCTAAGGTCAAGTTTAAGATACCCTCTTTTGATGGTTCATATGATGCTAATGCTTATTTAGATCGGGAAATGACGGTTGAGCAGAAGTTTAATTCTCACATGGTTCCTGACATACATAGAGTTAGACAAGCCACTAGTGAGTTCACTAATTATGCAATTATTTGGTGGAATGGGTTAGTAAATGCTAGATTAGAACCTACTACTTGGGAGAGATTAAAGCATGCCATTGCGTAGTAGATTTATACCCCCTGAGTACAAACGGGATTTAAAAAAGAAATTGCAGCGCTTCAATCAAGGTAGTCGATCTGTTAATGAATACTATAATGAACTACACATTGCTGTCCTTCGGTGTGGTACACAAGAAAATGATGAGGATACAATGATTTGTTTTTTTTTGGGGTTAAGACGTGAAATTCAGGACTTGGTTGATTATAGATATTAAAATACCATGGATAGGTTGTTCCATCTTGCTATGTTGGCAGAGAAAGAATTGCAGGGACGTGAGCCAAAGTCGAGGAACATTGAGAGTTCATTTTCCTCCAGATCGCAATCGGGCAAAGCCAAATCAACCTCGTTCGCTCCGGCATGGTCTGCTGCCCCCTTCGATATGAAGGATTGCTCCAGCCAACGCGCTTACGTTGTAACCGATGACGGTGGGTCCATCAGTACTAGTGATGTTGAGGATGAATTTGTGCTTCAAGCTAACCTTGCGGGTGATCATGAGACCGATAGCGATGGTGATGAGATTTTAGGTGCCGCTGCCACTCAGGACTAAAAAATAGAACATTTATTGTACAACGGGTTTTGAGTGCTCAAATGGAGCAAGCGGAGCAGCTTCAACGCCATAATTTGTTTCAGATGTTTGCCATTGTCAAGGACTGCCGTGTTCGAGTTATAATTTATGGTGAGAGTTGCAATAACTTGGTGAGTTCAGATTTTGTCAAAAAGCTTGGCTTGGCCACTCGCGCACACTCTCGTCCATATCACATTCAATGGCTCAACAATAGTGGTAAGGCGAAGGTAACACACACTGTTCGTGTTTATTTTTCCATTGGTTCCTACCATGATTATGCAGATTGTGATGTCATGCCTATGCAAGCATGTTCCCTTTTGTTAGGCCATCCTTGGGAGTTTGATATTAATGCTACACACCATGGTAGAAGTAATAAATACACACTTATGCACAAACGAAAGGAAATAACCTTGCTTCCTATAACACCGAGTGAGATTGTGCAATGTGATAAAGCGATAGCTGAAAATGCGAAGAGAGAGCAAGATTTACAATCTGAAAATCAGCAAGTAGCTAAACATGTTTTTTCACCAAAGAAAGAGCAACCAACACCTTCTTCTAGTTCCACAGGCATTAAATTAAAAGGTGGTGTTATGCTTGTTACAAAATCAGACCTTGCTGAAATTGTTAACAATGATGTTCCTTGCTACGCTTTGGTATGCAAAGAGGCTTTATTTTCACTTGATGATATACCTTCCTCTTTGCCTTCTATTGTCACGAACCTTTTGCAGGAGTATAAGGAAGTGTGTCCAACCGAGATACCCCCAGGGCTGCCACCTTTGAGAGGAATCGAGCACCAAATTGATTTGATTCCGGGAGTGACTTTACCAAACCGTGCAGCATATAGGACCAATCCGAAGGAGATTAAGGAAATTCAGTGGCAAGTCCAAGATCTTTTGGACCATGGGTATGTACGAGAAAGCCTTAGTCCTTGTGCTGTTCCTGTTCTTTTGGTTCTTAAAAAAGACGGTAGTTAGTGCATGTGTGTTGATTGTAGAGCCATTAATAACATTACCATAAGATATCGTCATCCTATCCCTACGCTAGATGACATGCTTGATGAGCTAAGTGGTTCTATTGTGTTCACAAAGATTGACTTGCGTAGTGGTTACCACCAAATAAGAATGAAATTGGGAGATGAATGGAAAACTGCTTTTAAAACAAAGTTTGGTTTATAAGAGTGGTTAGTCTTTTGGTTTAACTAATGCACCTAGCACATTTATGAGATTGATGAATGAGGTTCTACATGCTTTCATTGGTAAATTTGTTGTGGTTTATTTCGATGACATCTTGATCTATAGCAAGTCACATACACAACATATTGATCACCTACGTGTTGTTTTTGATGCTTCGCGAGAGGCACGTTTGTTTGCTAATCTTGAGAAGTGCACCTTTTGCACCGATCGAGTTGGTTTTCTTGGCTATGTTGTTACTCCATAGGGAATTGAAGTGGATGAATCGAAAATTGAAGCCATCAAGAGCTGGCCGACCCCGGAGACTATTACACAGGTGACAAGTTTTCATGGTCTTGCAGGGTTTTATCGGCGTTTTGTGAGAGATTTCAGCACCATTGATGCGCCCCATAATGAGTTGACAAAAAAGGGTGTTCCATTCCATTGGGGTCCAGCACAAGAAGAAGCTTTTAACACGCTGAAAGAGAAGCTTACACATGCACCTCCACTCCAACTTCCGGACTTTGGTAAGACTTTTGAGTTAGAATGTGATGCTAGCAGAATTGGAATTGGAGGAGTGTTACTTCAAGAAGGTAAACCCGTTGCTTACTTTAGTGAGAAATTAAATGGGCCATCTCTAAATTATTCGACTTATGATAAGGAGTTGTATGCTTTAGTTCGAGTTTTAGAAACATGGCAACACTATCTTTGGCCTAAGGAGTTTATTATTCATTCTGATCATGAATCTTTGAAGCACATTAGAAGTCAAGCTAAACTGAATAAACGACATGCTAAATGGGTTGAGTTCATAGAATCTTTTCCATACATAATTAAACACAAGAAAGGTAAAGACAATATCATTGCGGATGCATTATCTAGACGTTACACCATGCTGTCCCAACTAGATCACAAAATCTTTGGTTTAGAAACAATAAAAGGGTTGTATGCAACTGAATCAGACTTTAAAGATGCTTTTCAAAATTGTAAAGAAGGGAGAACTTGGAATAAGTATGTGCTGAATGATGGACTTCTTTATCGCGCTAATAAGCTATGTGTTCCAGCTAGCTTCGTTCATCTTTTGTTTTTACAAGAGGCGCTTGGAGGAGGTTTGATAGGACATTTTTGAGTGAAGAAAACTGAAGATGTGCTGGCCACTTAATTTTTTTTTAGCCAAAGATGAGACGCGATGTCGAGCGCTATGTGTCACGCTGCACTACTTGCAATAAAGCTAAGTCTCGCTTGAATCCACATGGTCTTTATATGCCTCTTCCTGTTCCTAGTGTACCTTGGGAGGATATTTCTATGTACATTGTTTTAGGATTGCCTAGGACAAAGAGGGGGAGGGATAGTATATTTGTAGTGGTGGATCATTTTTTTTAAAATGGCACATTTTATACCTTGTCACAAGAGTGATGATGCTACGCACATAGCTGATTTATTTTTCAGGGAGATTATACGCTTACATGGAGTGCCAAATACTATTATCTCTGATCGTAATACGAAGTTTTTGAGTCATTTTTGGAGGATATTATGGAATAAATTGGGGACGAAGCTGCTATTCTCTACTACATGTTATCCCCAAACTAATGGACAAACGGAGGTTGTTAATCGCACATTATCTACTATGTTGCGGACTATTTTAAAGAAGAATTTGAAGATGTGGGAAGAGTGTTTGCCTCATATTGAGTTCACTTACAACAGATCCGTCCACTCCACCATCTAACTATAAATTTGGATGCTACACAACGTGCTAAATTTATTCTAAAGATGCATGAAACAACTAAAGAAAATATTAAAAAAAATGAATGAGAAATATAGAGCTTATGGTAGCCAGGGTAGAAAACATTTAACTTTTGAACCTGGTGATCTTGTTTGGTTACACTTGCGTAAAGATTGATTTCCTGAGTTGAGAAAATCTAAATTGATGCCTTAAGCTGATGGTCCTTTTAAAGTTCTTGAGAAGATTAATGATAATGCATATAAACTTGAGTTGCCTACAAATTTTGGGGTTAGTCCCACATTTAACATTTCAGATTTAAAACCATATGTTGGAGAGGAAGATAAGGTTGCGTGGAGGACGACTCCAATTCAAGAGGGGGAGGATGATGAGGACATCACTCATTTAGATACATGCGGTACAAGTGATCCTCCGGTGATTGATCCATTACAAGGACCGGTTACACGGGCTCATGCACGTTATTTAACTCATGAGGTGAATTCATTACTCGCTGTCCATACTACTAATTATAAGGATGGGATGCTACTCAATTTTTATGAATTTTTTATGTTTAGGAATATGGGAGAAGCACATATGGAACAGCCAAGTCGGACGGGGTTCAAGCCAACTTCAAGTCGGAGTCGGAACTTGGTTCGGATTCAGCAGACAGCACCGCACTAAAACGGTCATAAATTCTTCATATGGAGTCCAAATAAGGTGTTCTTTGATGTGTTGGAAAGCTAAGGACAATAGATTTGTTTCGGTACTGGTCCCAGCTCCAGATTCATGGTAGATTATTTTGTGTCATCAAAACAATGTGCTGTGTCACAATTTTGGGCCATATCGGGCCTTGTAAATGTGTTCGGGTCTAAGCCCAAGTTGTGGACGCCCCCTGGTTGTCCAAAACCCTAGCATGCCCCTCTTCATATATCTAGAAGCCGTGGTCATAGACTTTTTGGGGGTTTTGATTAGATTAATCTGTCATTGAACAATTTCGTCGTCGTTCGGTTTGTGAAACCCCAACTTGTGAGCTTAATCATATTTGCAATTTCACATTGTGTTCTTCCATGTTCTTGCTTGTGTTCTTGATTCACTTGTAGGAATTAGTCTTCTTGGCGAGGTCAATCGTGCCACGCGCGGTTGATAACCAACGGAGCAGTGGTGTTGCGATTGCAAGGGTTACGTTCTGTCCTGATCGGAAGCCTTGGATTGTCAACGTCGAGTCTCCACTGATTGACTTACCATTACCTAACAGAAGATCGAGCCTAATCCTCTCATCACACTGCCCACCACCCGTTCGATGGAAATCTACTTTGGATTGCTTCATATCTGGTGGCCATGGAATCGGCCATCGAGAACCCATATCTCAAGCCATGTTACACCTCATGGCAACAACAAAGTCTCAAGACCATGGAGGGCTAGTTCGCTGAGTTCGTCAAGAAGTATTCGAAAGATCAGAAAAAGGCTGAATCGGATCACCAAGAACAGAAGGCAAGGATCGAAGTGATCCAGCAGTTCATGAACACGTCGAAGGTCCTGGACAAGCACGTGGAACATCTGCATCACGAGATGGAAGACATGTGGCACTGGGTCACTCAGATCAGCTGGCAAACTACCGCGGCAAAGCTGGAGATGGAGTCACTGACCGAGTGCACAGTCCATCTCACGAGGCATCCATACTAGTGATGACGCCTCCTACTCCGCATCATAGGCCTAATGGCCTCCACTCCAAGCACGATCACTAGGAACCGGTATAAGGGTCTATCACAACTCTGTTGCTCATCCCAGTCAAAGTATGCCAAACACATTCCAATTCGATTCATCTAATTTTCATCCCTCTGGACGTTGATATCCAAAGCCGATTCAATCTAGCTTTGCATCTTACTTTGGTGGACACATGCTCAAACTGCATTTTCCTCGTTTTGATAGGGATAACCTGCAATCCTGGAGGTGGCACTGTGAAGACTATTTTCGAGTCTATGTAGTCTCACTAGAGTACTGAGTTGGAGTGGCCACATACTATTTACATGCAATACCACGCTCTGGCTCCAGGCACACAAGGATTTCACATCTTGGGCTAATCTTTGTATGCGGGTGGTTGAATGATTCAGCAGAGATCAATATCAAGAGCTCATCCGCCAATTGTTTAACATCCGACAAACCGCGTCAGTATCTGAGTACATGTCCAAGTTTGAGCCCAATGAACCAAATTCTAGCTCACAATCCATCATATGATCCGATGTTCTTGACCACGAGGTTCGTTGATGGCTTGAGGGAAGAAATCTGCACCATGATTCTATTACATCAGTCAAGGGACGTGAACACGGCAAACTCGCTGGCCATCCTTCAAGAGAGCAATCACGGGGCTCTGCAGATTCAATTACATTGAAGTGATGGAGGGTTTGGTTCACGCACACATGTTCCTGCTACCTTGGCTCCGTACCCGCGTCAAGTGGCAGATGAAAGCTATGATAAACTCACGCGATACCATTCATTGACCAAAGGACGCAAGTACAAATAGGCCTAGCCCTTACCATAGCCACTCAACCGATTTATAGCAACAGAATTGGGAGGATTAGGAAAGAGACCACCTAAACATGGAATACAACAATACATGTGATATTATCACTAACATGACCCCGCAGTCTTATGGTTGTTTCAATGAATGTTCAGGCTAGATCGAAACTCAGGAAAAAATAGAGCTAGGCGAGCCTTTGTGAAAATATCAGCATATTGAGAGGTTGTAGGCACATGAAGAACACGAACGACTCCAACAACAACTTTCTCACGGACAAAGTGAAGATCAATCTCAACATGCTTAAGGCACTGATGCTGCACCAGATTCATCAACAGATATACTGCACTGACATTATCACAATAGACGAGGGTAGCTCGTGTGGGAGGGGCGTGGAGCTCATGAAGGAGTTCAAAAAGCCAACAAGTTTCAGCAACAGCATTAGTAATAGCCTTGTACTCAGCCCCAGCACTTGATTGAGAAATAGTGTTCTGCCACGTCGACGACCAAGACACCAAGTTGTCACCTAAAAACACAGTGTATCCTGAGGTGGATTTCCTAGTGTCAGGACAACCAGCCTAGTTAGCATCGGAGTAGGCGACAAGATCAAGTGTGGCAGAGCGGCGGAGGACCAAATTGTAGTTCAGGGTTCCACGGATGTACCAAAGAATCCTCTTAAGCGTCACAGGATGGGGCTCTCAAGGATCATGCATATGGAGGCAAACCTGCTGAAGTGCATAGGCTATGTTCGGCCAAGTGAAAGTCAAGTACTAGAGGGCACCAGCCAAACTACGATAATCAGTAGAATCAGTCATAGGGGGACCATCGGCAGAGGAGAGCTTGGCATTTGTGTCGACCGGTGTGCTACACAGCTTGTAGTCAGCCATGTCTACGTGCTCTAGGATCTCCAAACAGTATTGCCGCTGACTAAGAAATAACGCATAGGACTGACTGGTGAGAGTGATGCCAAGAAATGATGAAGCTGGCCTAAATCCTTCATGGAGAATTCCGACTGAAGAGCAGAGATGATCCATCTAAGTAAAGTGGTCGATGAGGCGGTTAGAACTATGCCATCCACATAGAGCAAAAGATAGACCATGTTGGCACCGCGATGATAGACAAACAAAGAGGTGTATGACTTCACCAAAGTGAATCCAATGGAGAGCAAGTAGGTTGCAAACCAGCTGTACTATGCCCGTGGTGCTTGCTTGAGCTCGTACAAAGACTTGTTGAGATGGCGCACCAAGTTCGGATGAGCTGGATTAACAAAGCCGCATGGTTGGGTGCAGTAGACTGTCTCCTGAATTGTGCCATGAAGGAAAGCATTCCAAACATCAAGCTGGTGAATTGGCCAATCTCGAGAAACAACAAGACTAAGGATGGTACGGACGGTGGCTAGCTTCACAATAGGGCTGAAGGTCTCATGAAAGTCCATGCCAGGGTGCTGTGTGAAACCCCACAAGACCCATCGAGCCTTGTATCTGTCCAAACTGCCATCAAAGTGAATCTTGTGATGCAAAATTGAAAGTGCATCTAGCCCCTATGTGTGGTTTTGGTAATTAATGACAATACCTTTGGACTAACAATGGTGTTGAGTTTGTTAGTAGGTCATTCCATAGGTGATGCATGGATGAGAGATATGCATGAGCTCTAGGTAAATAGGGAGATTGAAAATGCATCAAGATGAATGAGCTCTAGGTGATGCTCAGGTAAGTGATGACAATGCCTATGGACTAACAATCATATTGAGAATTGCTATTAGGTTATTCCATAGGAGATGCATAAATGATGAAGCATGGATTCTTTGAGAAATGCCATGAGTTCAAATAATTGCATCAAAAGTCATTGAGATTTTAGTGATGCTCATAAGAAGAAGAAGAAGCTCAATAAGATTGGCAATAAGCTTGAAGGCTAAGTTACTTGTGGAGATCAAGTAACTAAAGGTATGACTTGTCACTAGAGTTTTATGGACTAACCCGTGTGCTATGTGTTTAAGAATGAGTGGGGTTAGGTTCTATATGAAGATTGACAATATGCATGAAGGCTAATAAGTTACTTGTGGAGATCAAGTAACTTAAGGTATAAATGTTGTCATTTAGGTTTTATGGACTAATCTATGTGCTTTGTGCTTGAGAGTGAGTTGGGGTTAGGATCCATAAGAAGGCATAAGTTGAATTGAAATCATATATGCTAAGAGTGAAGAACAAGAGTGGACTCCATATTTGATAAAATGAATTCCTTGAAGATGTCGAATACAAAATGGTTTTCTATGGCAAGACGGTGAAGGGCAAGCAAGACTCGGCTGCGATGGACCATCCGTTGTGAAGGGCAAGCAAATGGCTTGGTGCCGAAGGACCAAGGCAGTGGTGAAGAGCGAGTGAAGGCTTTGCGTCGATGGACCGTGCGAGGCCACGGGAAGCTATGGATGATTCACATCAATCATATGAAGAATCAAGAAGAGATGGAGTGAAGAATATATGAAAGTTGGCAACCCTCAAGGTTTGAAAGAAAGAAGTGGTACTTGAAAGTTTTGAAATGCTCAAAGTGGTTCAAACGAGTTTTATCTTTGAATTTGAGTATAGGTATGCCGCACTATTAAGAGGGATGCAACGTGAGCTAATTGTCGCGTCTCAGTGCTCAAGAGTTCCCAACCAAACCCAAAGTGAGAGTTTGTTGTTAAGAGTCAGGAGCGGAAAGTGTGGAAGTGTCCAAAATGGGTTTTGGAGTGTTCCTAGTTTGATCCTGTTGGGATCGAAGTCCCAGACAAGATGGGCCTTCGGGGGCGGAACTGGTGAAGGTCCCTTACGGTGACGTGTGCTGGAAGTAGAACAGTCTCGGGTTACCGTTCATGTTTACACTGTGGCTCTATTTATAGCTGGCCTTGTCAGGGAAGGGATGATTAGTGACGTATCGAAGGTCCGGCTTCCTGGAAAGCAGGAGATCCCGGAGCCCGCTGACGACAAAGCCATCGTGTTTGTGCATTACTTTAGGGCTAGCCTTCGGCTTCCCTGTGACGAAATGGTAATCAAGGTGTTGAAGCTCTTCGAAGTATATTTGCATCAGTTAACGCCTAACGCCATAGTCAGGATGAGTCTTTTTGCCTGGGCTGCTCGATCCGAGGGAGTTAAGGCTTCCACAAGGGCCTTCTCCGCTGCGCACCGCCTGCACCATCAACCAAAACCGGTTTTTGTCCGCGGAGTACAGAGCGAAGCGCACTATGGTTGTCTAAACTTCGCGGTCGCGCCGGCCTGTCCACTCCCGTAGTTGTATACAAGAACAAGTGGCCTAGCGACTGGACTCAATGGTGGTTTTACCACAAGGTTGAAGCCGAAGATTACCTTGTTTCGAAGTGCGAAGGGCTCAAGGGAAACCGTGCACCGGATGTGCGGTTGAAAGCATCGCAACAAACGGCGCTTGAAGCCTTCGCACGGTGCGCGAAGCATCTATCAACTCGTGACTTGGTCGAGGAGTTTTTGGCGGCTGGGGTTTGGCCCCTTAGCCGCGGCTCGAGTATCCCGGCCTTCGGGGAGAAAGGGTCTGAGGGGCTTTGCATGTACCCTCTTGATCGTGCACTATTACTTAATTTAAATCTTCTCATCTAACAGTTGTTTTAATTATTTTTTATTAGATTTGTCGGTAGCCGAAGTGGAGGCGAAGGCTGTGATGCTGGTTGGCAAGGTTACTCCTGGCGAAGCGCAGCTGTGCGCGGACCAGGGACTTAACCATAGGTTAAACAGAATCTTCAACTATCGTGGTTTGTCGTATGATGATCGTCCGAAGATTTCCGCTGTTCTGCAAAGCAATGCGGGAGGCTCCCCACCAGTGGAAGTGAGCGAAGAACCCATCGCTTGCCCTCCGATGAAAAGGAAGGCTTCGGAGCGATTGCCAAAAACTAGCCGTACCAAGAAGGCTATCGCACTTCGTAAAAAACCACGTGAAGCTGCGTCCGAGTATCACGCAGAAACGTCGCCGAAGGGCTCTGCTGCCTCGCGCGGCCTGACCCGTCGGGAGAGTTCCGAAGGAGCGCAGGAGGCCCAGGTGCCGAAATCCCTATTTTGCACGCGCGTCGATCTTCCAACGTTGATTCTGAGCGACAACGAAGAATTGACGGGGACGGCGTAGCATTGGAGCCCGATGTTCCAGAGGAGCCTGTTGAAGAAGTTGGCGACGACGTAGAGGTGGCTGTGCACTCGTCGCCCTCCTCGTCCTTGAGCTCATCTTCCGAGAGCGAAGATTTCACGCCAAGTGCGCCCTGTCGTAGGGGGAAGGGCCTGATGGGTCTTGGCGGGCTGCTTGACGCGAAGGCCCTTGCCCCCGAGGCTTTGCGGCCCGCCGCTTTTGAGCCGAGTGTCGGGGAGGTAAGCGGTGCGAAGAAGATTTTTGGTACCTTCGTTCTTCCTGAGGTCGAGATCCCGCTTGGTCAAAAGTCTTCAAGCGAATTGATTGATGCTTCCGATGTGGCCATCGCGAAGGTATATCGGATATTTTCTTATAATGAGAGAAAGAAAACTTTGTATTTTACTAACTTGTAGTTGAAATTTCAGGTTTTACTTCTCTCCCGAGCTCAACACAAACAAGCAAAAAAGTCTGAAGCTCGTGCCCGAAGCGCTCAGGCCCAAATTGAACTGCTACAAAAACGGGTGGAGAAAGCTGAGAGCCAGAAGCGCGAGTTGTCGCGGCGGGTGAAGGATGCAGAGTTACGATTGGAGAGGCTTGAAGCGGAGCTCAAAGCCCTGCGCTCAGCGAAGGATATTGCTGACAGTGAAGTGAATTGCTTTCGCCAGAATTTGCAATCTTCTGAAGTGCAAGTTTGCGAATTGCAATCACAGTGTGCATCGGAGATAGAGAGAGTGGAGCGGCTACAGAATGAACTAAGCGAAGCGAAGGCTTACAATGACGATGCCCTTAATGTCATTGGGGAGCTTGAGCCGAAGGCAGTTGCCGCCTGCGAAGCAATCAGCCATACCTTTGAAGGTATAGGCACCTCGGCGACTCCTCCATCACTTGAACTCGTCGGATTGGGTGGACTTATCGGTTGGATCAACGAGACCAGCAGTAGCCTCCTTCTAGCTGCTCAGCTATACGGCGATTTCTGCGCCATGGTCGCCGCCCGGAGTCTCGTGCAGTCCATGGAGATGACGAGTTGCGACCATCACACTGCTCTTCAACGACCTTCCTTCCAGTATCCTTCGGATCTGTCAACTTCGGCTGTTACCAAGTCGTCGAAGAGCACCGCTCATTCATTCACCACTAATTATTGGTGTAAGCATGGCCGCGAGCTAGCTCTTCAAGAGGCCGAATTGAATCGTCAAAGGGTACAGGTACCAAACTTATGTTTTCTCTTGTCGAAGGTTACAAAAGTAGTTATATGTGGCAATAATGTATTTATTGTTGTTGAAATTATTAGGCCAAGGCGAGGGAAGACACTTCGTCGAAACCGACTAATATGGCGGCCAAAGATACTGGGAAGGTGGGATGAATTGGCGCGAAGGGTCATGTTTATGCTTTGGTTTTTGTAATTAATGATGTGATACACTGGCTGTGTAATACATTATATATTCATGTCGAAGTGATATTGACCTTTTTGCGCTCCCTGCGCAGGTCCTTGCTTCGGACACTGCGCAGGTAGCCGAAGAAGCTGTGCCTTTGACTATGATGAGGGATAATTTTTATGTTTCCTAGTCCTGCTGGGAATTATTTCACCGATGACATGCTAATATAGACTTGGAACGGTATTGGCACGCGAAGTGTAGATCGTATGACGATATGAATGCTAGAACGAAGGCATTTTGGAAATCTGTTTGTCCTTCGACGATAGTTAGTCGACGAGCTGAACGAAATCTGCGTCATGCGGCGAGAGGGGACGTTGACGGCACATCGGTGCTCATTGAGCCAAAAATTGAACCTCAAGATGAGAAGCCGTTTTCACACAGACCCCAATTGTGTTATCGGCGTGGTCCCTCTTCGCAAGTAGCTAGGTGAAGTGGTAGTGATGGCAAAACTCCTATGTCGACGTCGTATTGTAATCAAGTTGGGGCCACTTCGGCCCCATCGTCGCGTTTCCATGCCAGCGAAGGCATCGAGTATCAATTTTATTTTAGTCGTTTGTATAAGGATTTTGTTGATCCAGAGGTTGATTTGGATGCGGAATAAACTAGGATTGTGTTGTGATTTGCTCTTTTTGTACACCCTTACTGGCATGTCGAGCGAAGTATGTTTTTTTTTATTCGCCCTGGTCATAAGTTGAATTCTCCGGGTTAGACTTTCTGGACGAAAACCATCCCCCGATTTTCGCCGCAGTTTCCTGCGATTCTATTGGGATGATAATTTTCTCTTGGTCGGTGTTACTTTTGCGAAGCGCCGCCCCCCCCCCCCCCCCCCGACTTTTACTCGCAGGTAACTTCGGCCTATTTTGGGTGGATTGGTCTCTGACGCTTAGCTTTTGAAGTTTTTTGGCTTCAACTTGTTTGACCGTTGATATTTGGGCAGGCAGTGCTAGCCCCCTGTACTTGACGAAGTGTGCTGCCTCTTGGTTGGCTTAGGGACATTTTTTCTCGAAGGTTCGTTTATTCCCTCGGTGCGGGGGCAGGCACTCTTAGCCCCTGACTTTTGGCGAAGTTCGCTGCCTTTTCTTTGGCTCGGTGATACTTCGTTTTAGTGAAGGTTTGTTTTTTCCTTTGTTGCGGGGGCAGGTACTCTTAGCCCCCGACTTTCGGCGAAGTTCGCTGCCTTTTCTTTGGCTCGGTGATATTTCGTTTCAGCGAAGGTTTGTTTTTTCCTTCGTTGCGGGGGCAGGTACTCTTAGCCCCTGACTTTCGGCGAAGTTCGCTGCCTTTTCTTTGGCTCGGCGGTACTTCGTTTCAGCGAAGGTTTGTTTTTTCCTTCGTTGCGGGGGCAGGTACTCTTAGCCCCCGACTTTCGGCGAAGTTCGCTGCCTTTTCTTTGGCTCGGCGATACTTCGTTTCAGCGAAGGTTTGTTTTTTCCTTCGTTGTGGGGGCAGGTACTCTTAGCCCCCGACTTTCGGCGAAGTTCGCTGCCTTTTCTTTGGCTCGGCGATACTTCGTTTCAGCGAAGGTTTGTTTTTTTCTTCGTTGCGGGGGCAGGCACTCTTAGCCCCCGATTCTTGGTGAAGTTTGCTGGCGGTTTTTATAATTCCCCGAAGGTCGTAAGTGTACGCTTGCATGCCTACACTTTGCACCTTGTTCTGATAGTCGATTGGTGCGCCAATCTTCTAGTGTGGCGCACTTCGATGAAAAGTAGTACTACTCGAGACAAACAATATTTTTTGGGGGCCACTATCTTTGTTCATATGGGTTTCTTCCTCGTTAAAAACCTCACCCCCTAGCGAAGGGGTCCCCCTGTGAGGAAAAGAGTGCAGTACCCTTACATGGCGATTACAAGAACTATTACGAAAATTAAAAAATTAAAAATTACATTGGAGTCTCGGACTCTTGCTGCCGATCTTCAGGCGTAGAACTTGCGAAGGTTCTCTGCATTCCAGGTGTGTGGAAGCTCTTCACCCTCCATATTGGCTAGATGATAAGAACCGGGTCTCACAGATCTTTTAACTATGAAGGGGCCATCCCATTTACTCTGAAGTTTGCCAGACGATGCTGATGTACCAAATCTTCGTAACACCAAATCTCTTGGTGCGAAGGTCTTTTCGGATACATTCTTATCTCTCCATTTTCTTGTCTCTTTTTGGTAAATGGCCAGGTTTTTTGCGGCTTGCAATCTTACTTCTTCGAGGGCATCCTTCGATGAAAATTCATCGCATTGTTCTGGTTCATTCCTGACCCTGAATGATTTCGCTTTGCACTCTTCTGGGGTCATGGCCTCTTCGCCAAACAGTAGGCGAAACGGTGTGTATCCTATTGGTCTTGCAACCGTTGTTCTTATTGACCATAACACCTTGGTCAATTCTTCGACCCATTTTCCTTTTGGCAATCCTTGAAGACGCTTCGCAACCCCTGCGAAGATGATGCCATTTGCTCTCTCAACTGCGCTATTAGATTGTGGGTGGTAAACTGATGCAAACATTAATTTTATGCCCAGGCCATTACAGAATTCTCTAAATCCCATGCTATCGAACTGAGTACCGTTGTCCACGGTTACTTCGCTCGGAACCCCGAAGCGGCACACAATATTCTGCCATAGGAATTTTTGTATATTTTTTGACGTTATGCTCACGAGTGGCATTGCTTCTACCCATTTTGAAAAGTACTCTACCGCCACCAAGGCATAGCGCAAATTTCCTGGTGATGGCGGCAGCTGCCCGACAATATCGATCCCCCATCGCCGTAATGGCCAGATCGGCAGAATGAGTTGTGTCTTCGTTGTCGGTCTGTTTGATCCCTTCGCCCAGAATTGGCACTGTTGGCAACTTCGTACCAGTTGGTCCGCATCACTTACAGCCATTGGCCAATAGAAGCCCTACCTGTATGCTTTTCCTACCAAAGCCCTTGTTTCGATATGTGAGCCGCACAATCCGCTGTGAATTTCACTTAACAGTTGTTGGCCCTCTTTCTGAGATATGAATCGTAAACATGGTGCGCAAACTCCTGCTTTGTACAGATCTTCGTCTATAACTTTATAATTTCTTACTCTCTGAGCCATGCGCTTTTCTTCGACGTGATCTTCGATATCCCTTTGACCCCGCAGATATGCCATTATCGGGAAACGCCAGTCTTCGCTCTCAACTGATGCGACCAGTCGTGTTTGGCTGGACTTCTCATCGCAAGCCGGTTCACTTAGTTTCTGATAGAAGACATCTGGAGGCATGGGCATGTTCTGCGAAGCCGCTTTGGCTAGCTCATCTGCTTTGTTGTTATCATTCCTTGATACACTTTTCACCGTGAATCCGACAAAGTATTTTTCCATCCTTCGCATTGCTGCCCTGTACTTGATCAGCTCTGGTTCCTTTGCCTGGAATGTTTTTTCAATCTGGCTTGCTACAACCTTCGAGTCTGTTTTGACAAGTATTCTTCGAGCTCCCAAAGCCTTCGCCTTGCGAAGTGCCAGGAGTACAGCTTCGTATTCCGCCGTATTGTTTGTGGATCGAAACTCCAACCTGGCGGCGTATCGCAGTTTCGCCCCCGACGGTGAAACTATTATTGCCGAGACTCCTGCTCCTGCAGCTCCCCAAGCTCCATCGTAGTACGCGGTCCAAATCAGTTCTGCTGCTTCGTCATCTGAAGCCTCAGATGAAGGTGTCCATTCTGCCACGAAATCCGCCAGCGCTTGCGATTTTAACGATGTTCGTGCCACGAAGACAATCATGAATGGAGCTATCTCCGTTGCCCACTTCGCTATTCTTCCAATGGCTTCTTTGTTTTCAAACATGTCGCGAAGGGGTAGGGAAGTTGGCACTATAATCTTGTGAGAAGTAAAATAGTGGCGAAGCTTGCGGGATGCCATTACAAGTGCATACGCCACTTTTTCCAACTCTGTGTATGACTTCTTCGGTTGTGCTAGTACTTCGGATACGTAATACACTGGTGCTTGCAGCAGTCTGGTATCTTCGATTTTTTCCTTCACGAGAACAGTGCTGACTGCTGATGGGGAAGCTGCTATGTATAAGAGCAAATCTGCACCCGGATCCGGGCTGGTCAATGCTGTAAGCTTCGTCAAGTATACTTTTAACTCATTGAAAGAAGCCTGCTGCTCGGCACCCCATTGGAAAGGTTCAGAACTTCTTAACACCTTGAAGAGTGGTAGACTTCGCTCGGCGGACTTCGCAATGAACCTGTTCAATGCTGCTAGTCTTCCTGTCAAGCGTTGGGCTTGCTTTCTGTTATGTGGCGGTTTCATATCCAAAAGCGCTTGTATCTTCTGAGGATCCGCTTCGATTCCTCTCTTCGACACTAGAAACCCTAGGAGTGTTCCGGATTGCACTCCGAAGACGCATTTCTCCTGGTTTAATTTTAAACCTGCTGTTCGCAGATTATCGAATGTTTCCCAAAGGTCTTCGATGTGTTGGCTTTTCCTGGTACTTTTTACTACTATATCATCAACATAGGCCAATACATTTTGTCCCAGCTGCGGCTTTAACGTGGCTTGTACCAATCTTGTAAAGGTTGCTCCAGCATTGCGGAGTCCAAAAGGCATTCTTACGAAACAGTATGTTCCGGAGGAGGTTCTGAAACTTGTTTTTTCTTCGTCTTCCTTTGCCATCCATATTTGATGGTACCCAGCATAGGCATCGAGGAAGCTTAACATCTCGCAGCCGGCTGCGGAGTCTATAAGCTGGTCAATTCTAGGCAATGGAAAGTCATGTTTTGGGCAAGCTTTGTTTAAGTCTGTGAAATCGATGCACATTCTCCATTTTCCATTGCTTTTTCTTACTAATACTGGGTTGGCCAGCCATTCCGAGTGTATAACTTCGCGTATTACTCCAGCATCGAGCAATTTTTCTACTTCGACTTTTGTTGCTTCTTCTCTTTCCCCCGAAGCCTTTCTAAGCTTCTGTTTCCTTGGCTTCGCTTTGGGGTCCACATTTAACTTGTGTTGAATGATGCTTCAACTTACTCCTTGCAGGTCCCTAGGGGACCATGCAAAGACGTCGCTGTTTCTACAAAGGAACATGACAAGTTGTTGCTGATCTTCTTCTGGGGCCTCTGCCCCTATTGTAATCTTCTTATCTTCTTCATGATTTAGCAGCACTATTCTGGTAGGTCCTTCTGGTGTAGCCTTCGTGCATTTCTCTATGATTTTCCTGCTTTGCCCTACTTCGGTCCCCGTCGAAGGGTCTTCGATGTTGTGGACATTTCTTCTCCCTGGGGCTATGCCTACTTTGATTCGCCTAGCAACTCGCTGATCTCCCAACACCTTTATGACTCCTTCTGGGCCAAGCATCTTCATGCACAAATAAGCGTGGTGCGGTATCGCTCCGAATTTATTGAGGAACCCCCTCCCAAATATCGCATTGTATGGGTAATTAATGTCCACCACGTCGAACGTAATTTCCTCTGTGCGGAAATTTGTCTGTTCACCGAATGACACTGGGATTGTTAATTTCCCCAGGGCATTGATTGCGCTTCCGCCGAAGCCCAACAACAGCGACCCAGCTTGTTTCAAGTCATCTCTTCGCAGCCCCATCTTATCGAAGGCATCAGCAAAGATAATGTTTGCAGAACTTCCTCCATCGATCAATATCCTGTGTACTTCGTTTCCCGAGATGTTCGCAGTAATGACTAGGGCATCTGTGTGCAGGTAATCTAATACACTCATATCCTCTTGCGAGAATGTAATGGGAATGTTAGACCATCTTGAATTGATGTATGTTGGTCCCACTCCGACGTGGTTAACCCTTCGTACGTATTCTTTTTGCTGTCTTTTGGATTCTGTTTGCTGGTTGGACCCCCCCTGAGATAGCCAACACCACATTGTACCCATTGTTTATAGTATTGACTGATTTGCTACTTTCTGGTGGTGCCTCGATTGCTGGTCTTGGCGAAGGCGAGGGTAGATCACCCCGAATGTTCAGTTGCCTGGTTTGATCAAATTGGACTGGAGGTGCGGGTGCAAATTGTGGTGCTGGAACTTGATGCCATTGGTTTGGAAACATCATGTTTTGATTGTGGTTCTGCCACCCTTCGCCTCTTGCGAAGCTTGTTGCGTGGTGAACCGCTCGTCCGTTATCTACTGACTGCTTCGCTATACTTTCTTTCATGGCCATGACTTGTGGACAATGTTTAGTCCGGTGGCTTGCTCCTTCGCCGTGCAGTTCACAGTAAAAGGTTGCTGGGTCATGCAAAGGTCGACCTCCTCTACCTCCACGGCCTCTTCCCCTGCCCGTCCGGCCCCCTCTATTGGACGAATTGTAGGCTTCGCACGAGCTTTGGACTACTTTGGGCGGGCCGGGGTTGATCTGGTTGATTTCTTTTTGGCATGGATAATCCGGACCTTCGGGTTTTCTTGGTCGTTGAGGTCTGTCTCTCGGATTGCCACCAACTGCCTCCTTATGTGGTGCATGTTTTGCTCTTGAGGCCGTAAACTCGTTTTTCCTTCGTAGATGATCTAATTCAGATCTTGAGTATTCTTCCATCTTGTTTAGTAGCTCTTGGACGCTTGTGGGTCTTTTTCTAGTGAGCTTCCCTGCTAAAAGGCCCCCTCTGATGCCCTGTATTGCAGCATCGATGATGGTATCTTCGCTCAATCCCTTCGCCTGACATTGTATGTGTACGAATCGGCGCATATAGCTTTGTAAAGTTTCTGTTGGTTGTTTCTTCAGCGCGAAGAGGTCGGTTGCGGTGATGTTATCCGCTCGGTTTCCTTGGAAGTTGCTGTATAGGGCAGTGCGCGGCTGTTCCCATGAATATATGGACCCCGAGGGCAGAGCGGAGTACCACGACCTTGCTATTCCCTTGATTGCCAATACAAAAGCCTTCGCCAAGGTTACATCGTCTCTGCCAGCTGACTCCATGGCTGCCTCGAAGCTCATGACAAATTCCCTCGGATCCAATTCTCCATCGAACATAACCACCCTGGGCATCTTGAATCCTATCGGTCATGGCTGATTTTGTAGGTCCATTGCCAGGGGTGACTCAGGATCTCCTGTTGAAGATCTTCGCCGAACTTCTTGCGAAGCCCGTATGAAATCTCTTGGTGGCGTCGGTCGGCGAGACATGCCTTCTGTTTGGAGTATATCGATTTCCTCTTGGATCCTTTCCAACGTTTTTCTTGCTTCTTCCGCCTGCCGGCGGTACTCCGCAGCTTTTTGGGTTGCTGTTAGGCCATCCAACATGCGCTTTTTATGCGCAATCTGTCTTTCCAACTCCTCAACTTCTAGCCTAGCATTTCGTTCTTCATTTGTTTCTTCATCATGTTCCAACTCGGCGAAGTCACCTAGTTCCTCCCATTCTTCGCTTCGCCCTCTTTCGCCTTCTTTTTCCGAAACATCGAAGCGAATGCGATCTGTTGGCTCCATGATCGGCATTTGCTCTGCGTCCACCCGTAGTGTGTCGTCATGTCAGCCATCGGTAGTTTGTTGTTGCGCTGTGTCAACTTCACAATTCTGGTGTTGTGTGGCTGAAGCCCCCCCCCCCCAGCTGAGGCATTTCCTGATTCTGGTACCACCGGAGTGGTTCTATCGGCCGAAGGTCTGACTGTGGCTGTGAGTTCTAGTAGCGCCTCCGCTCCTCCAAGTGGCTTCACTTTCTTTTTCGGTGGCATGCCTTCATGGGTTCGATCCCACGGACGGCACCAACTGTTGTGATCGAAGTCCCAGACAAGATGGGCCTTCGGGGGCGGAACTGGCGAAGGCCCCTTACGGTGACGTGTGCTGGAAGTAGAACAGTCTCGGGTTACCGTTCATGTTTACACTGTGGCTCTATTTATAGCCCGTACCCGGCGATCACGAACCTGGTTTACACATATTACCCCCTGACCTGCTACATTCCGGGAATATCCGGGGGCAATATAGTACAAATAAGCATGATCCCATAATTACAATAGTGCTCATGACAATTGGGCCCACTGTCCAGCTATTTTTCAACTGAAGGGTATCGAAGCCCTCTCCGTCCGACCTCTTGTCGAGCTGCCTTCGCCGCCTCCAGGCGAAGGCCTGGTCTTGTCTTCGCACCGAGCGAAGGGCACAGGACGCGAACTGGAGCTTCGCCCAGCAGTCGAGGCAGATCAGTCTTCGCATACGCCAATTCGGCTATGGAAGATGCAACCAACACAGTGGTTGTCCCGTAGCACCTCCGACTAACTTCGTGGTTGCCTTCGGGTACGGGGACGGCAGGAGATGATCCCCAACAGATCCTATGTGTTTTAGGTCATGAATTCAGTTGGGATGTGTAGCCCTCTGAATAAGCTTTCCATAGAGTTCAAAATCGTCGAAATCGGACTCCGGGATCAAAAGTTATCGCCGTTTTTCGGAGGTCAGCTGTGCTGTACTCGGAGACTCCGGTGAAGACCAGATTCTCCGGTACCTGGAGTGGCCGGAGACTCCGGTATAGGCCGGAGACTCCGGTAAAAGTCCAGAAAAGAGCCTAACGGCTAGTTCTGACACGTTCTGTGACCGTTCTGACACCGTTTTTGGAATTGAGACCGGATACTCCGGTGTTCACCGGATACTCCGGGGTAGGTGTGTCAGAATAGTAACGGCTAGTTCTTTGGAGTGGGCTATTTATATCCCACTCACCCCATCCTTTGGGGCTGCTGCAAGGGCATGAAAGAAACACTTTTTAGAGCCAAAAGAACTCCATCCCACTCCATTCTAGTGTGTGATTTGAGAAGAAAAGTGAGTTGGGCTGAGAGATTGGAAGATTGAGTGCAAGTGAGCTAAATCCATTCTTGAGCACTCGAGTTCATCGGCAAGAAGTTCGATTGCGTTTGTTACTCTTGGAGGTGAAGCCTCCTTGCCGGCTAGGTGTTGCCCGGTGAGCTCCCGCACGTGTGGTGAGCCGCGGGAAAGTTTGTGAAGGTCGATCTCGCCTCCGAAAGGGAAGAGATAAAGCTAGTAGATCGAGGAAAGCGGTTGAAAGAGACCCGGCTCATTGGAGCTTCCTCAACGGAGACGTAGGATTCACGGTGGTGAATCTGAACTTTGGGAAACAAATCTTTGTGTCTCCTCTCTTGTTTCCTTACTTTTATGTTCTTGCTAAAATCTTTGTGCATATTGCTCGATCTACTTGTTTGTGTGTATTTGAGTGTAGGTTCTCCGTGGATCTACTTGAAATCATCTCCGGAAACACACGACATCACTTGGTTTGAGCTAGAACTCTCTATCCATCATTTTTATTCAGTTTCGGGCTCAGTTCTGTACAGAACCCGGATAATCCGGACTTTACCGGAGTTTCTGGACCTATACACACCGGAGTATCCGGACTACACCGGATAATCCGGATGAACAGTAATTTCAGTCATATGAACAGTGTTTTCTGCCTTTTTCAATTTAAGTTTTATTGCATATCTCTTACTAGATTAGAGTAATTTTTGTCACCTTAGGATTGTAACTTTCACACTTATTTAGGGTGTTTGTGCACTAGTTGGACCTAGCATATTTAGGTTTTTCACTTGTGAAAACCCCGCTAGTTTATATTCTGCTACAAGTTTAGGCCAACGGTAAAAGGGGACGAATTTTTGTAAAAATGCCTATTCACCCCCCCTCTAGGCGACATCATTATCCTTTCAAAAATGCATTTGCCCGTGACAATGTTTGCACCCGGCGGGCGTGGAACGAGGTCCCACGTGTGATTGGACTGGAGTGCTACATGTTCTTCCTCCATTGCTACACGCTAATGGGAATCGGCAAGTGCGGCATGGTACGTGCGAGGTACAGAGACAGAGAGGAGGCATGGAGATTTAGCAGCTGTTTGGGTAGGTGAATGCCTGACATGCCTTGGGTAGTCATGCCATGCGAGTTGGTTGACCACCGGAGACACACTCGGCCCCGCTAGCGGGTAGGCACCAGGGACAGGAGCGCTCCTCGCGTGTTGAGGCACCGAGAGGATAGGCCAAGCTATCCATGTGCACTGGAGTTGTGGGCCAGTGAAGGATTGTCAGGGGCAAGATAGGGGCCTAGATCGAGACAAGCCGGGAGCCAACCGGCCCAGGCGTATTTGGCATCCCGGGTGTTGACTTCACTGTGATGGGCTGGAAGCCGGTCGGCCCGGGTGCACTGGGCAGACAGGACATTGAAACCATCAAGTCGAGTGGGAAACTGGGAAGCCCAAGCGCACTTGGTGGCTGGGGTGTGGATTCCGAGTAGGCCGGTGGTAGCTGGGCTGGCATAGCAGACGCGTGCCGAGGAGCGTTACACTGGTGGCCATTGGAGGTGATGACTGGAGGAACCTGAGACGCCGAAAAATCCTCCAAACAATCAAGGTCAGCAGCACATGTGTTATTAGAGGCAATCTTAGCATATGGAAACGAGTTCTCATCACAAACCTCATGACATGAAATAATCACCCTGCTCAAACACAGGATCAAAACACCGGCGGACATGGTGGAGTGGGGGGAAAGTTTATGGGATGCTGTGGCGGATAGGTTGGGGTAACATTTGCAGCTGAAAACTCGGGGATGAGTGTAGGATGGGTGAGTGCCTTGGAGAGAAAAATATGGGGTGTGGTGTTGCAAGGTTTTTGTCGGGTGGCGATTGATGAGGTAAGTGGCAGTGTGGAGGGCCTCGACCCAAAAGGAGCCAGGGAAACAAGCCTGAAAAAGCAGTGAGCGTACAATGCTATTTATAGACCGAAGGAACGCTTGTCTTTGCCATTTTGGGGAGAAGTATGAGGGCAAGACATCCGCATGGTCACTCCGTGGGTGAGAAAAAATGTGCGTACGGTGGAATTATCAAACTCACGGCTGTCGTCACATTAAATGGCGCAGATGGATGCAGAAAACTAGTTTTTACAAAAGCAAAAAAGTGAGACAAAGTTTGTACAGTGTCAAACTTGAAACGAAGAGGAAAGGTACAAACAAAGTGTGAATAATGATCAAGAATGACAAGATAGTATTTATAACCAAAAACACTGGTAGTAGGAGATATCCACAGATCACAATGGATTAAATAAAAAACTTTTTTAGCCCTAGTAAAGGAACTTGTAAAAGGAAGATGTATGTGTCGGCCTAACTGACAAGCGTGGCAAATAGTGGAGATCCCTCCTTTGGAAGGACGAATGGCCAAAGAGTGAGCTAAATGAGCAAGAGCTTCATGACTGAGGTGACCAAGATGGCAGTGCCAAAGCGTGCTGGAGGAGTCACCGGCGATGAGGGCGTAGGATGGTGCTGCGGAGGGTGAGGCCGATGGGATGAATGGGTAAAGATCATGGGAGCTATTGCGCCCAGCGATCATGGTGCTGGTAGTAACATCCTTCATAGAGAAGCCATATGGGTCAAACTCAATGGCATAGGAGTTAGCAGTGACAAAGCGATGAACAGAAATAAGACTTTTAATAATGTGAGGAGAAACTAACACATTGTTAAGAGTGAAAGAACGAGTGGAATGAGGCAAAGTGGTAGAACTAGTAGAGGCAGTGGGTAAAAGAGAACCGTTACCAACAACAATGTGAGAAGGGCTGGAACAGGATGGGATATGAGAGAGGGAAAGAGTACCGGCATCTGAAGTCATATGGGAGGTAGCACCAGAGTCCATATACCAGTCATTAATAGTTGGCAGCGTCAAGGTGGTGTTGTTGAAGGTGTTGGCGAGGGACTGCTGATCCCACTGTGGTGATTGGTGCCCGAACCAACCAGAGGGAGACCGAGGTGGCAGGGCATGCGGTGAAGGTGGCGCGAGCTGCAACAGGGCGCCAGACACTGCAGACGGCAGGGCCGCATACGCACCAGCTGCGTCTGTGATAGCACTAGAGGGCTCTGCTACAAATGCGGGGAACACTGGGGACAAGGACATCATTGTGCGCCCACGGTCTAACTGCACGTAGTGGAAGAATTGCTAGATATACTGCAGAATGCTGGGAAGAACCAACCGGATCACTCCAGAAGACCCTGAGGAAGAAATTATGATGTCCATGTCCAAGGCTGCCACTGAGGGAGGTGAAGGACCAAGGACCATGCGTCTGTGTGGAATGATATACAACCAGGAGGTGTTGATACTAGTCTATTCCGGCAGCTCCCACAGCTTCATCAGTGCACACACGGCTGCTCGGTTGTGCAGGAAATAGGTGGTCATTGCTCCAGTGGCAGATGGCAGTATCCTCAACTGCAACCGATAATTTCTAGCTTGTGCCTAGTGGGTTCAAGGCCACACTTTCAGAACAGATCTCAGGGTACTGAATTTAGGGTGTTGTGACATTGTGCTTGGAATGGACTGGCTCAAGGTAAATAGCCCTATTGTTCATGAGTGGGACAAGAAAAGGATGACATTTCACCATCAGGGTACCATGATATCTCTGCAGGGAGTTCGTCCCAAATTGGATGCCTGTCCAGTTTTGCCCTCCTCCCATCTAAAGAAAATGTTAGACCACAATGCAGTCCAGCATGTACTTCAGGAGGAGATACCTGGCCAGATAAGAGCAGTATTGATGGAATACCCTACTCTCTTTGATGAACCCACACAATTACCAGCTCGTCGACCCTGGGATCATCACATACCCTTGATGGCTGGAACTAATCCAGTCACTATTAGGCCTTATAGGTACACACCAGATCAAAAGACAGAGATTGAGAAACAAGTGAAAGAGATTCTCCAAGCAGGTCTGATCCAACCAAGTGTTAGTCCTTTCTCTTCTCCAGTGCTTCTAGTAGAAAAGAAGGATGGAACTTGTTGATTTTGCATTGATTATAGACATATGAATGCGATTACCATAAAGAACAAGTATCCATTGCCTATCATCCATGAGTTATTGGATGAGCTATCTGGACCATGCTCGTTCACCAAGCTGGACCTCAGGGCTGGCTATCATCAGTTCAGAATGTATGAAGAGGACGAAATGAAGATAGCTTTTCAAACACATCATGGACACTTTGAATTCAAGGTAATGCCCTATGGCCTTTGTAATTCCCCAGCAACTTTTTAGTGTGCCATGAATGAAACCCTAGGGCCACTTTTGAGAAAATGTGCTCTAGTGTTCATAGATGACATATTGATCTATAGTTCCTCTTTGGAAGATCATGTTCATCATGCTAGGAAAGTATTTGAATTGTTGCAATCCCATGGACTGAAAGTCAAAAGATCCAAATGCACTTTTGCAAGGCCACAGGTGTCTTATCTGGGACACATTATATCTGCTGCTGGGGTGTCACCTGGGGACAAAGTCAGTGATATTCAATCTTGGCCAGTGCCCACTTCAGTCAAGGAACTGAGAAGTTTTCTAGGGCTGGCCGGCTATTATAGAAAATTTGTTTCCAATTTTGGCTTAATAAGCAAACCATTGACAGACCTTCTCAAGAAGCAAGCTGTTTTCATCTGGACACCATTGGTTGAGACTGTCTTCCAAGGACTAAAGAGTAAGCTCACTAATGCACCAGACCTAGCATTGCTTAATTTCTCTAAAACTTTTGTGGTGGAGACAGATGCAAGTGATAAGGGCATTGGAGCTGTCCTTATGCAGGACCAGGACCTCATTGCTTACCTGAGCAAGGCCCTTTCCCCAAGGAACCAAGGACTAGCGGTGTTTGAGAAAGAAAGCCTTGTAATTTTGCTGGCAATAGACCATTGGCGCCCATACCTACAACAGTCTGCCTTTATAATGAGAACTGGCCACAGGAGCTTAACTCACCTCACTGAGCAAAGGGTTCACACACCTATCCAACAAAAGGCACTCACCAAGCTCATGGGCCTCAACTATCAAATCCAGTACAAACAAGGGAAATTCAACAGTGTTAGCTGATGCCTTGTCAAGGAAGCCCAACAGCAACACATCAGAATTGGTGGCAATATCAGCCTGCAAGCCCAGCTGGCTGCAAGCAGTAGTTCAAAGTTATGTTGCAGATCCTTTCACAAGACAATTACTGGAAACTTTGGCCTTACCAGATGCATCACCTTCTGATTATGTGCTAAGAGATGGCATTTTAAGATTCAAAGGAACAATATGGGTTGGAGCAGATCCTGAGATACAACAGCACATTATTAATACATTGCATTCAAGTGCTACAGGTGGCCATTCAGGGTTCTTTGCCAGTTATCATCGTGTGAAGAGGCTCTTTGCTTGGACCAACATGAAGCAACACATAAAACAATTTGTCCAGCAGAGTTCCATTTGTCAGCAAGCTAAATCTGAAAGAACTTCACCAGCAGGCCTTTTGCAGCCACTCCAAATTCTAGATTAGGCTTGAGCAGTTGTAACACTTCATATTATTGAAGGCTTGCCCAAATCAGCTCACTATGACACTATTATGGTAGTAATCGACAAATTCTCAAAGTTTGCTCACTTCATACCAATTACTCATTCTTTTACAACTCTAACCATAGCCAAGGCTTACATGAACAATGTGTTCAAACTCCATGGGCTGCCTCAAGATATTGTCTCTGACAGGGACTGCATTTTCACAAGTAATCTGTGGCAAGAGCTATTCAGACTGCCTTATACTCAGCTGAGAATGAGCTCCAGCTATCATCCACAATCAGACCGTCAAACCGAGGGAGTCAACCAGTGTTTAGAAGCATATTTGCAGTGTCCAGTTCACTGTTGCCCTCGCAATTGGCCTCACTGGTTCCCTCTGGCCGAATACTGGTATAATACTTCCTATCATACATATCTTGACACTACTTTTCAAGTCATTTTCAGCAGGACACCTCGAGACTTTGGTATTCTCCAGCTCTCTGAAGTCACTGTTCCTGACCTGACAACTTGGCTCAAGGAACGGCAAGTGATGTAGCAACTGCTACAACATCAACTCCATCGATTCCAGAACCGAATGACGCATCAAGCAGACAAACACCGCACTGAGCGACACTTTGAGCTGGGGGATCAGGTACATCTCAATCTACAACCATACATACAAATGTCAGTAGCGTCAAGACCAAACCAGAAGCTGGTATTTTGCTATTATGGACCATATCCTATTCTTCAGAAGATTGGCACTATCGCTCAAACAGGCTGTTGGACCAGGTATCTCAGTAACACCGGATTTACCTCCCAGTACATTTATTGTGTATCGAGGTCAATTTCTTTCGTATTTCCTTCAAATGCCCAAGTCACTCTCCATCTTAAAGAGAATGATCCTTCAGTTTATTCCTTAGAAGTTGTTTTCCCATCCGACCTCACTTCCATTCTAGTTGTGTGTGACTACCCTAACATATTCCTGAAAGAATTGTCTGACATGTTGCTGGACTAGGACATTGAGTTTGTCATTGAACTCCAACTCGGGACAGCACCCATCTCTAAACAATCCTATCAAATGCCTCCAAATGAGCTGACGGAGTTGAAGAAGCAAACTAAGGAGTTGTTAGAGAAAGGTTTCACTCGACTGAGCTCCTCACCCTAGGGATGCCTAGCTCTCTTCATCAAGAAAAAGGATCAGAGTTTCTGAATGTGTATGGACTATTGACCCCTAAATGCAGTCATGGTCAAGAACAAGTATCCTCTCCCCAGAATTGATTTCTTGTGTGACCAATTGCACGGTGCCCAATTTTTCTCCAAAATTGATATAAGGTTGGGTTACCACCAAATCATGATTTCAGCTAAAGATATTCCTAAAATGGCTTTCTCTATTCATTATGGACTTTATGAGTATACTGTCATATCCTTTGGCCTTACCAATGCTCTGACCTATTTCAGGTATTTGATGGACTCAATATTCATGGAAGAGCTCAATGTGTTCGTTGTGATCTTCATTGATGATATTCTCATTTATTCTAAGACTGAAGAAGAACATGTTGAACATCTTCGAAGTGTTCTTGAACGACATTGAGATCACCGCCTCTATGCCAAGTTCAGTAAATGTCAGTTCTAGTTCATTGAAGTTTCTTTTCTTGGACATGTACTTTTCGAGAATGGTGTTGCTGTTGATCCAAGTAAAGTGCAGGACATTCTCAGGCGGGCACAACTGATGAGAGGATTAGGCTCGATCTTCCATTAGGTAATGGTAAGTCGATTAGTGGAGACTCGACGTTGACATCCAAGGCTTCTGACCAGGACAGAACGCAACCCTTGCAATCGCTACACCACTGCTCCGTTTGTTATCAACCGCGCGCGGCACGATTGACCTCGCCAAGAAGGCTAATTCCTGCAAGCGAACCGAGAACACAAGCAAGAACACAGAAGAACACAATCTGAAATTGCAAATATGATTAAGCTCATGAGTTGGGGTTTCACAAACCGAACGACGGCAAAACTGTTCAATGACAGATTAATCTAAGAAAAACCCAAAAAGTCTATGATGACGGCTACTAGATATATGAAGAGGGGCGTGCTAGGGTTTTGGGCGACCATGGAGGTGTCCACAACTTGGTCTTAGATCCGAACACGTTTACAAGGCCCGATATGGCCCAAAATTGTGACACAACACATTGTTTTGATGACACAAAATAATCCACCATGAATCTGGAGCTGGGACCAGTACCAAAACAAATCTAGTGTCCTTATCTTTCCAACGCATCAAAGAACACCTTATTTGTACTCCATATGAAGAAGTTATGGCCGTTTTAGTGCGGTGCTGTCTACTGAATCCGAACCAAGTTCCGACTCTGACTTGATGTTGGCTTGAGCCCCGTCCGACTTGGCTATTCCATAGGCGCTTCTCCCATATTCCTAAACATAAAAAATTCACAAAAATTGAGTAGCATCCCATCCTTATAATTAGTAGTATGGACAGCGAGTAACGAATTCACCTCATGAGTTAAACGACGTGCACGAGCCCGTGTAATCGGTCCTTGTAATGGATCAATCACTGGAGGATCACTTGTAGTGCGTGTCCTCATCATCCTCCCCCTCTTGAATTGGAGTCGTCCTCGACACAACCTCATCTTCCTCTCCAACATATGGTTTTAAATCTGAAACGTTAAATGTGGGACTAACCCCAAAATCTACAGGCAACTCAAGCTTATATGTATTATCATTAATCTTCTCAAGAACTTTAAAAGGACCATCAGCTCGAGACATCAATTTAGATTTTCTCAACTCAGGAAATCTATCTTTACGCAAGTGTAATGAAACAAGATCACCAGATTCAAAAGTTAAATGTTTCCTACCCTAGCTACCATAAGCTCTATATTTCTCATTCATTTTTTAATATTTCTTTAGTTGTCTCATGCATCTTTAGAATAAATTCAGCACGTTGTGTAGCATCCAAATTCAGAGTTTCAGAAGGAGGTAAAGGTAGTAAATCAATAGGAGCACGGGGATTGAAACCATACACTACCTGAAACAAACTTACCTTGGTGGTGGAGTGGACGGATCTGTTGTAAGCAAACTCAATATGAGGAAAACACTCTTCCCACATCTTCAAATTCTTCTTTAAAATAGCCCGCAACATAGTAGATAATGTGCGATTAACAACCTCCGTTTGTCCATCAGTTTGGGGATGACATGTAGTAGAGAATAGTAGCTTCGTCCCCAATTTATTTCATAATGTCCTCCAAAAATGACTCAAAAACTTCGCATCACGATCAGAGATAATGGTATTTGGCACTCCATGTAAGCGTATAATCTCCCTGAAAAATAAATCAGCTATGTGTGTAGCATCATCACTCTTGTGACAAGGTATAAAATGTGCCATTTTAGAAAAATGATCCACCACTACAAATATACTATCCCTCCCCCTCTTTGTACTAGGTAATCCTAAAACAAAGTCCATAGAAATATCCTCCCAAGGTACAGTAGGAATAGGAAGAGGCATATAAAGACCATGTGGATTCAAGGGAGAGTTAGCTTTATTGCAAGTAGTGCAGCGTGACACGTAGCGCTCAACATCGCGTCTCATCTTTGGCCAAAAGAAATGAGTGGCCAGCACATCTTCAGTTTTCTTCACTCTAAAATGTCCCATCAAACCTCCTCCATGCGCCTCCTGTAAAAACAAAAGATGAACGGAGCTAGCTGGAACGCATAGCTTATTAGCGCGATAAAGAAGTCCATCATTCAGCACATACTTATTCCAAGTTCTCCCTTCTTTAAAATTTTGAAAAGCATCTTTAAAGTCCGAATCAGTTGCATACAACCCTTTTATTGTTTCGAAACCAAAGATTTTGTGACCTAGTTGGGACAACATGGTGTAACGTCTAGATAATGCATCCATAATGACATTGTCTTTACCTTTCTTGTGTTTAATTATGTATGGAAAAGATTATATGAACTCAACCCATTTAGCATGTCGTTTATTCAGTTTAGCTTGACTTCTAATGTGCTTCAAGGATTCATGATCAGAATGAATAATAAACTCCTTAGGCCAAAGATAGTGTTGCCATGTTTCTACAACTCGAACTAAAGCATACAACTCCTTATCATAAGTCGAATATTCAGAGATGGCCCATTTAATTTCTCACTAAAGTAAGCAACGGGTTTACCTTCTTGAAGTAACACTCCTCCAATTCCAATTCCGCTAGCATCACATTCTAACTCAAAAGTCTTACCAAAGTCTGGAAGTTGGAGGATCTTGTGTAAGCTTCTCTTTCAGCGTGTTAAAAGCTTCTTCTTGTGCTGGACCCCAATGGAATGTAACACCCTTTTTTGTCAACTCATTAAGGGGCGCAACAATGGTGCTGAAATCTCTCACAAAATACCGATAAAACCCTACAAGACCATGAAAATTTCTCACCAGTGTAATAGTCTCCGGGGTCGGCCAGCTCTTGATGGCTTCAATTTTCGATTCATCCACTTCAATTCCCTGTGGAGTAACAACATAGCCAAGAAACCAACTCAATCGGTGCAAAAGGTGCACTTCTCAAGATTAGCAAACAAACGTGCCTCTCGCAAAGCATAAAAACAACACATAGATGATCAATATGTTGAGTATGTGACTTGCTATCATCGAAATAAACCACCACAAATTTACCAATGAAAGCACATAGAACCTCATTCATCAATCTCATAAATGTGCTAGGTGTATTAGTTAAACCAAAAGGCATCACTAACCACTCATATAAACCAAACTTTGTCCTATATGTTTAGCTACTTGCCCATGGTCCAAAAGATCTTGGACTTGCCGCTGAATTTCCTTAATCTCCTTCGGATTGGTCCTATATGCTGCACGGTTTGGTAAAGTCACTCCCGGAATCAAATCAATTTGGTGCTCGATTCCTCTCAAAGGTGGCAGCCCTGGGGGTATCTCGGTTGGACACACTTCCTTATACTCCTGCAAAAGGTTCGTGACAATAGAAGGCAAAGAGGAAGGTATATCATCAAGTGAAAATAAAGCCTCTTTGCATACCAAAGCGTAGCAAGGAACATCATTGTTAACAATTTCAGCAAGGTCTGATTTTGTAACAAGCATAACACCACCTTTTAATTTAATGCCTGTGGAACTAGAAGAAGGTGTTGGTTGCTCTTTATTTGGTGGAAAAATATGTTTAGCTACTTGCTGATTTTCAGATTGCAAATCTTGCTCTCTCTTCGCATTTTCAGCTATCGCTTTATCACATTGCACAATCTCACTCGGTGTTAAAGGAAGCAAGGTTATTTTCTTTCCTTTGTGCATAAGTGTGTATTTATTACTTCTACCATGGTGTGTAGCATTAGTATCAAACTCCCAAGGATGGCCGAACAAAAGGAACATGCTTGCATAGGCACGACATCACAATCTGCATAATCATTGTTGGAACCAATGGAAAAATGAACACGAGCAATTTGTGTTACCTTCGCCGTACCACTATTGTTGAGCCATTGAATGTGATATGGACAAGGGTGTGCGCGAGTGGCCAAGCCAAGCTTCTTAACAAAATCTGAACTCACAAAGTTATTGCAACTCCCACCATCAATTATAACTTGAACACGGCAGTCCTTGACAATGAGAAACATCTGAAACAAATTATGGCGTTGAAGCTGCTCCGCTTGCTCCATTTGAGCACTCAAAACCCGTTGTACAACAAATGCTCTATTTTTGTAGTCCTCAGTGGCAGCGGCACCTAAAATCTCATCACCATCGCTATCGGTCTCATGATCACCTGCAAGGTTAGCTTGAAGCACAAATTCATCCTCAACATCACTAGTATTGATGTACCCATCGTCATCGGTTGCAACGTAAGCGCGTTGATTGGGGCAATCCTTCATGACATGGCCCATGCCCTTGCAATGGCGGCACACAATACTCGTTGAACTACTCGTGGAGCGAGTTGAAGGAGTGGTCTTTGTCGCTGGTTGCTGCACAGAAACAGATTTGCTCACCTCGGTTGTATGTGGTGTTGGTGGTGACGGTGCTGCTGTATGCGCCCTATTATCAGAGGGGGCAGCAAACCGTGCTGGAGTGAACGAGGCTGATTTGGCTTTGTTCGATTGCGATCTAGAGGAAATCAAACTCCTAATGTTCCACGATTTTGGCTCACGTCCCTGCAATTTTTTCTCTGCCAACATAGCAAGATGGAACAACCTATCCATGGTATTATAATCTCTATAATCAACCAAGTCCTGAATTTCATGTCGTAACCCCGAATAAAAACGAATCATTGTATCCTCATCATTTTCTTGTATACCACAGCGAAGGACAACAATGTGTAGTTCATTATAGTATTCATTAACAGATCGACTACCTTGATTGAAGCGCTATAATTTCTTTTTTAAATCTCGTTTGTACTCAAGGGGTATAAATCTACTACACATGGCATGCTTCAATCTCTCCCAAGTAGTAGGTTCTAATCCAGCATTTACCAACCCATTCCACCAAATAATTGCATAATTAGTGAACTCACTAGTGGCTTGTCTAACTCTATGTATGTCAGGAACCATGTGAGAATTAAACTTCTGCTCAACCATTATTTTCCAATCTAAATAAGCATCAGCATCATATGAACCATCAAAAGAGGGTATCTTAAACTTGATCTTAGCATAGTGATCATCATTACCTCGAATATTACCTCCCATGCGGTGGTTACGGTTGTTGTTATTGTTGTTCGGCCAGCGCTAAAGTTGTGCCCTCCAATCTTGTCCCACAAAAACACCAGCATCATCATCTTCATATCCAGCATTGGGATCATCATTGTTAGAAGCATCTTATTCCTGTGGATCCCGCAGCTCAATGTCGTTCACCCATGTGACTAGATTAGCAATGCTTGCTCTCATGTCGTTAATCCTTGTGACAATGTCATTCAATGTTTGATTCTGTCTTGCCATCATGTCGTTCAACGCTTGATTCTGTTGCTGAACGGGGGTGTTAAGTTCTCCCTTGGAGACACAGTCCTTGAAATCCGTCGGATCATCTGCCATGGTTAGTAGAAAGCAAAGGACAAAACAAAATTATCCCTATCACTATTAGGTAGTGGAATCACACACACTCAAGCGTCTTACCACGCTCTTACAAGTGTTCTTACCAACACAGCAGGTGGAACAATCGGCGGCTACTTCTTGATAACTTGTCGAGTGAGGGTATGATTGCAAGAGAGGACCTGTTCTGATCAAGAAAAAAGTATAGCTTGGCACGGAACAATATGGTAGCAAGGAGTAGCAAAAATCGTAATCAGATTAGCAAAGCTGAATAAATGTCCAAAGTAGTTATCATTGCTAGTCCCTAGCGTGTCCCTAGACCTAGCACAACAAGCTGAAAGAAAGGACCAAGCACAAAGAACACAGTGTGCTACCACAATCTGATTGCCTTTAATATTTCTGATTTTTACCACAATATTTTTTTCTCTATTTTTTTTTGCACACTTTTTTTTCAGATGTTGTAGCACACACTTATAAAGGGTCTAAAAAGGATAGGCATAAAATTTGGAAGCAAGCAAAGCCAAAACAGATCATAAAGCGGTAGACAGCAGGATGTGAAAAACGGGTGCTAAAACTTTCGGGCCCCGAAAGAGGGTCTAAACAGTAAAATTTGGGGGTCAAACAGGGCAACAGGTCAATGACAAGTTGCTTTTTTCACGTCGGGCTCAAAATTATCTTTCCAACGGCGTATAGAACGTCCAAATCCGAGTTTGTAAGCAAAAGTTATGCCCGATTTAGTGAACACTGCTCAAACTAGGATTTCTGCACACTTATTTTCTTTTGTTGGTTTAGGGAAAAGCTTCCCTATCAACCGAACATAGGACACGGCTAAGTAACTCTGCTTAGCGATGTAAACACACCTAGGGCAAAGCTTCCCTGGGCTATGGATGATAACAGCAATGGAAAATTATGGCAAAGCTTCCCTACTCAATCGGTAAGCCCACGGAATTAGGGCAAGCAAGCAATCGGATCGCCAGATGAAAAAGGAGGGTTGCGGTGGTAGGGCGAGTGATACAAGACAGCTTACGACCTATCTAGGGCTAGTGTGGCGAGAATTAACACAAGGCAGTTCGCAAGGGCAAATCGAGTGATGTAGTGGCTCGACTTGTTGGTGGGGGTGGGGGTGGTGGGAGAGCGACGCGACAAATAGTACGGGTGTTGAACTAAGACCAAGAACACTACTCTAGACCAGCAACAAGACTTGACCACGATGGACACAAACTCAACAACGCGACACCAAAAATGAAACTGCAAGGCCCAAAGGGTTGTAGGATAGCGGACAAGGCAAATATTTTTGGCTTTTTGTAGACTCTAGGTGATGAAAACAGAACTAATCTATGGGAAAAATGAAATTACCTAGCGGAAAACCTGAAAATCTGATAGCAGTTGATGAGAGGATTAGGCCCGATCTTCCGTTAGGTAATGGTAAGTCGATTGTTGGAGACTCGACGTTGATGATCCAAGGCTTCCAATTAGGACAGAACGCAACCCTTGAAATCGCTACACCACTGCTCTGTTGGTTATCAACTGCGCGAGCCACGATTGACCTCGCCAAGAAGGCTAATTCCTGCAAGCGAACTGAGAACAAAAGCAAGAACACGGAAAAACACAATCTGAAATTGCAAATATGATTAAGCTCACGAGTTGGGGTTTCACAAATCGAACGACGGGGAAACTGTTCAATGACAGATTAATCTAAGAAAAACCCAAAAAGTCTATGACAACGGCTACTACATATATGAAGAGGGGTGTTCTAGGGTTTTGGGCGACCAGGGGGGCGTCCACAACTTGGTCTTAGACCCGAACACGTTTACAAGGCCCGATTTGGCCCAAAATTGTGACAGCACATTGTTTTGATGACACAAAATAATCCACCATGAATCTGGAGCTTTGACCAGTTCCAAACCAAAGCTATCATCCTTAGCTTTCCAACGCATCAAAGAACACCTTATTTGGACTCCATATGAAGTAGTTATGGCCGTTTTAGTGCGGTGCTGTCTGCTGAATCCGAACCGAGTTCCGACTCCGACTTGAAGTTGGATTGAGCCCTGTCCGACTTGGCTGTTCCATAGGTGCTTCTCCCATATTCCTAAGCATAAAAAATGCACAAAAATTGAGTAGAATCCCATTCTTATAATTCGTAGTATGGACAACGAGTAACGAATTCACCTCCTGCGTTAAACGACGTGCACGAGCCTGTGTAATCGGTCATTATAATAGATCAATCACCGGAGGATCGCTTGTAGCGCGTGTATCTAAATGAGTGATGTCCTCATTAGTACAAAGTTTTCTTGGACATGTGGCATATTAGTGTCATTTCATCAAAGATTTCTCCAAGATTGTCAAGCCGATGATCGAGCTATTGAAGATAGAGGCCAAATTTGAGTGGTCCAATGAGTGTGAAGAAACTTTCCAAACCTTGAAACCTCGCCTTACAACTACTCATGTTCTGGCTCAGCCTGATATCCATAAGAGCTTCGACATCTTTTACAATGCCTCCTGTATTGGTCTCAGCTGTGTTCTTATGCAAGAAGACTAAGTGATCGCTTATGCCGCTTGCCAACTGGAGTGCTGTGTGGAAAATTACCCTACTCATGATTTAGAGATTGCTATCGTTGTGCATGATTTAAACATCTGGCGCCATTATCTCCTAGGAAACCCTTGCACTATCTATATCGATCATACAAACCGCAATTATATTTTCACCCAAGTTGATCTTAACATGAGGCAAGGAAGATGGATTGAATTGATCAAAGACTATGAGTTGGAAGTTCACTACCATCCCGCCAAGGCAAATGTAGTTGCCGATGCTTTGAGTCGGAAGGGCCGATGCACGTGTCTTACAATTGTGCCTGGAAGCATCACACTTTGTGGTGAATTCCAAAGACTTAGATTTCAACTGGCCAAAGAAGGTTATCTCACAAACATGGAGATCAAATCCACCCTCCTCGATGAAGTTAAAGAAGCTCAACAGAACAACAAAAGAATGGCACGAATTCATGAGAAAATGAAAGAGGGCAAGGCCAAGTGTTTCTCGGTGGATGATCAACGTGTGCTATAGTTTGGGAAGAGAATAGTAGTTCCTAAGGTTGATGAGTTGAGAAGAAAAATATTGGATGACCTCATGATTCATTGCTATCCATCCATCCCGGCAACACCAAAATGTATCAAGATCTCAAGCTGAAGTTTTGGTGGACGCGTATGAAACGCAAAATTGGTCGCTATGTGGCTGAGTGTGATATATGTCAAAGAGTGAAGGCCGAATATCTCAAACCGACCGATACACTTCAACACTTGCCTATTCCCTCATGGAAGTGGGAAGAAATCGAGATAGATTTCATCACCAGACTTCCCAAGACTTCTCAAGGTTATGACCCCATTGGGTAATTGTTGACCTATTGATAAAATCGACACATTTCTTTCCTGTCTTGACCTGATATTCCGTAAAGCAATATGTAGAGCTATATCACTTTCAAATTGTTTGCCATCATGGTGTTCCTAAAAAGATTGTCTTTGATCAAGGATCTCAATTCTCCTCTCATTTTTGGAAGAGTCTCTATGAAGCTATGGGAACCAAGCTTCTTCGGAGCATAGCCTACCATCCTCACACAAGAGGAAATACCTAGTGAGTGAATCAAATCCTAGAGAATATGCTAAGAGCATGTGTCCTCACTTACGAGGAAAAGTGGGAGATCTGTTTGCCATTTGCGGAATTCTCCAACAACAATAGTTTTTAGTCGAGAATCAAAATGTCTCCATTTGAGGCATTGTATGGAAAAAGATGTTGAACACCTCTAAATTGGTCGAAATCCAGTGAACAACCTTTCTTTGGCCCAAAATTAGTCATGGAAGTCGAAGAACATGTGAGAACAATTCACAAGATTTTACACACAACGTAATCAAAGCAAAAGAGCTATGTCGATCGTAGAAGACGTGAACTCAAGTTTGAGGTTGGAAATTTTGTCTATCTCAAGGTAGCACCCCTAAAAGGCACTTAACATTTTCAAACCAAGGGTAAGCTAGCACCTCGCTATGTTGACCCTTTTCAAATACTTGCAAGATGTGGGAACGTGGCTTATTAGCTAGAATTTCCACCATGTCTCTCGACTGTTCATGATGTCCTCCATGTCTCGCATTTGAAGAAATGCCTTTAAGTCCCAACCGAAGTGATTGAGTTTGAGAGCCAAGATTTCCAACCCAATCTATCCTATCATAAACTTCCAATTCTAATTTTGGATGAAGCTGAACGCAAGACCCAAAGTCACTCCATCAAATTTGTCAAAGTACAATGGAATAACCATGTGAAAGATGAAATCACTTGGGAACGAAAGGATCGAATCTGGTCCAAATATCCTAACCTATTTGTGAACTGTGAGTATTGTTCCATTTTTGTGTATATTAGACATATCACATGATTGTAGTTTCATCATCATGCTAATTGAGAAATTTCCCCAAAGAACACGCTTAGAAAAATCTCAGTCAAAGGAAAAGACTCCATCTTAGCGGTCTAACCACTCCCCTACTGGCCTAACCGCCAGAGGCAAGTAATAACATTTTGAGTCTCTATTCATTTGTGTGGTTTGACCACCTAGTTCGTGGTCTAACCGTGAGAGGCCACCAGAGCCAAAATGCTCTGTGTCCAAGTAGTGTTCTAGCCGTCGTGACTGTGGTCTAACGGCCATTGTGCCTTAGCCACGGTCTGATCGCCAACACACAAAGAGTTTGTTTTGATGACTTTTTTGCTCATGATGTTCAAGGAACATGATAAATCCTATTTTCCCACCTACAAAAAAACAATTCCACTGCAAATGAATCCTCTTAGGATGTCTTCTTGCCAAAATTGTGTCCATCTCTCACTTTGCTGCGATGTTTGACTCATCGCCATATCCCTTGAGTTTGCTGAATCTTGGGTTGAGATCCTTTTTGAGGGGAGGGGGATTTGTCATATCCCAAAAATCGTAACATGGCCATAGAGCATGCATATGCATCATGTCTAAAAATTTTGATCATCAAGTTTAACGCTTTTGGATTTTTTTTCAAGTGTCAAAAATTACTTGAAAGTGGTATGTTTTTAAGCAACTCGAGTTTCCACCATATACTTATGACCGGGAATTATTATTTTTATAGGTAGCTCATCACCTATGTTGAATATTAGAAATTTTTTCCATGATTTTAGGGTTTTGTCTTAAAGCACTAGAATTTCATGCGAAGTTAGAAAAGCTGATGTTTTGATTTCTTTTTAGTTTGGCCCAAGCTTTTTGAGTCAAACTAACCAAAATGGTTTTCCCATAACTCTTAGTGTCACCACCAAAGTTTGCACGATTTTTTTGGAATAGTAAAGTCCAAAACCACACTACATGAAAAAAGGTCATTAGTGATAGGTGATAATCATCATTAGTGACGGGTCCCAAACCTGTCACCTCGAATGTGTCATTAATGATACCTATTACTATGAGGTCATTAGTGATGGATCGTAACTGTTACCCATCACTAATGACTGAACATTAGTGATCGGTCATAATCTTGACCAGTCACTAATGACTAATGAACGTTTTTGCCTTTTTTGGACAAGAAAAAAGTCAACAAATATTTTTTTTCACTCGAGTCATCCCAACGCAGGCCCCTCTCTCATATGCCCCACAAGCCATGCTATTTTTCACAATGATTTCAGTCTTTGCATTTTGGGAATCGAACCTGTGACCTCCCCTCGTGCACGAATCTCCTTTACCACCTCATCTATCACGTACTTGTGATACAAACCAAATATTTTATCCTTTTAACGTTCTTTTCTGAAGGTCATCAGTGACGGGTCATAACCTTGACCCATCATCACTAACAACTCATTTTGCCAAATTTGGTGGAGGGTTATAATTTACATATAAAATTTTTCTTCATCAAAATTTGTATTAATATTTTATGAATTTATGAATATCTCATGCAAACTATCTCATTTTGTGTTGTGACCCGCAGTGCCTTCGGTAAAATGGGCATAATTTTTGCATACAGACTCCGATTTTGACATTTTTGTGCTATACGGACATCTACAGAAAAAGTTATATCTGTTTCTCCCCCCACTTTGTTGGGTTTGGGAAAACTTTTGTGGCCAAATTTGGCTTGGAATATTGAGTTCTCACCCCCTGAAGTTTATGCACCATTTTTGCAACGCGTTTTTGTGTCTATAGCCACCACCCCTTACATCAAACTTGAGAAGAAATATACATGATTCCTATTCTAGTACTGCTGAGGTGAGAAAAAATAAGAGAAAAATAAAAGAAAAATAAAAAATATAGCATCATGTTTTGCACGTACTTACTATATAGATATTCTATACACAATTGCTACTTGCATGCACTTTGCTTTGTTTCATAGGCATTTTAATGACAATCCTAGTTTCGGATTCTTCGCAGCTCACAACATGTAGTAAGCAGTAAATGCTTTTCTCTAACTTAAATTAAAGACCATGTAACCTCATACCTCCCAAGAGCTTGGCTGCTCACCTAAACACATCAAGCATCACTTTTGTCATACCCTTTGTTTGGTTCATGTATCACTATATTAAACTTTGTAAAAAATATAGAAAATAGAACCCATAAACATAATTTGCAAAAAAACCATAAACCACAACGACCGGAGATCGATAGAGAAGACTCTCCCAAACTTCACCAAGCCTCCCCAAGCTCCTCTCCACCGTCATTCTGACCAGAGAATCTTACCCTGCAGCTTCTTCCACCTCAAGGCCGAACCCTACCCTAGAACCCAATCTCCAAATTGATACCTCCACGCCATAGAACTGTTGTCCCTATCCTCACTCAGTGCTCATCTCCCATATCAGAAAGAGCTTCATCGCCTCCTTTCCCCATCCTAGTTGAGCACGACAATACATCTAGATCGGGATCCAACCCACTACTACAGAAAGGATCATCCCTGCCTTCCTTTCACTGCTAGCTCAGTAATAATTGGCAATGATAATATATTACTACCGGTTCATAAGCTCAAGATGCACATAAAAAGCTAAGCCAACAAGAACAGCAGTGACAGTGATTATTACTATCGGTTCTTGTTACAAATTGGCAGTGATATCCAAATTATCACTGCTAGTTCTTCACTAGAACCGGTAGTGATACTAGTTAATAAAAAGACATTCCTTTAATAACAAAAAGTCACAATGGCTTATCTTTGCCAGTTCGTATTCCAAGCTGGTAGTGATAAGGTTTATTACTGCCGGTTCATATTCCAAACCGACGGAGCAATAATTGACGAAAACGAACCAGCGGTGTTAATTATTATCACTCCAGGTTTGTAATACAAACCAGCAGTGATAATTCTTCTATAAATAGAGCCTGTCTCCCTTAGCCACCCCTCCCATCTCGCTTCGCTTCCAATCTCCCAAAGCCGCTCCCAAGGGGTAGTGGCGATCGAGGTGGTGTAGTAGTCACCGTTGCCACTGCGGCCACCTCTACCTCTTGTGCCCAGCTTCCATGTAGCGACCTCACCGTCGCCAAGCCCATAGCCACCTCACCATCTCCAAAGCCAAGTCGCGACCCTCCTTGTTTCCCCGCGAGCCCTCACCATCACTGAGCCCGTCGCTTGCTCTGCATCTAAACAAGCTCATCACCCCGTTTCCTCATCTCCTCTCCCCCATCTTCTCATCTCCATCCTCCGAAGCGAATGTTGTATGAGTGTTAAAGATTGTGGCAATAGGTAGATCTAAATGAATGGTAAAAAACATAAATGTGTTAAAGATGATTGTGTTTTTATCATTCGTTTAGACTTACTATTATCATTGCGGATGTAGATTTAGATATTGCTATTCATTCAAGCTAAATTGTGGTAATAGGCAGATCTAAATGACTGATAGAAAATCTTCAAGATGATTGTATTTTCACCATTTATTTAGATCTACTATTGTCACTCGAATACCGAAAGATGTAAAACGAAAATTTCGCCATGTAAAATACTCTACCTCAAACATTTCGGCATGGGGTCTCTATCTCAAGTTGATCCCCATGTTGAAGAGTTTATGGTAGAATATTTTTTCACATATAGATAGATTATCATTGTCAGTTCTAGCATTGAACTGGTAGTGATAGTTAGATTATCACTGTCGGTTCATAAACCGGCAGTAATGTCAGTTTTGAACTGGCTGTGATGACTTTTCTATAGTAGTGCGGTTATTTTACTGTTCACAATGTTCTTGGGTTTTCTGTTTGTCGATTTAGGTACCTTGAAGGCACAGTTTTGTAGAGGTGTTCATGGTTATTGGGTCTGTATTACACAAAGGAGATCAAAGAAATGAATTGATTTCAGATTTTCAGCTTCTGTGTTGTATAGCTAGCTGATTGCTGCTGCTGCTTGGTTGCAGCTCAAACCAAATAGCACAATAAATGAACTCGTAATAGCTGCTGCAACCAACCCCAAAAATTTTCTTCTTTGCACACAGATTTCAGACATGTTTTGAACCTGACACAGTTTGTATTGAAAAGAAAATCACAACAAGGAGAGAATGATATTTACGGCATAATTAACAGGGTGAGAATGATATGGCTTCACACATTCATTTTTGAACTGTTTCGCGCATTCATTTTTCAAATATTGCCTCAATAAAAAAACATCTCAAAATAGGTAGTTTAAGTTTGTTGCTTGCATTATTCCAATTATCATGTCAAATGCGCCCAGATCACTTGAAACATAATATTAAGCTCTAAATAAACAAACGCATATGTTGCAACTTAAAAACTTTCCATGTATCACAGACATTTCTCACATAACAGTAGAAATCAGCGGTATAATGGACCTACCCAAAAGGCAGACTGCCAAACAACTGGGCAATGACTTCTCCATGCAGCTGCTTTTCAGGCAGCCAACCAAAACCATGCTTTTGTAGAAGTTTCAACCATGCCAGACATGGCCTTAGGATATTCATAATCATTGTTGTTTTTATCAATGCCTTCGGTTCACTGCTCTTGGGCTTTCTTTTAATTTTTCAAAGAAAGTAAGGAATTTTTGTTCTGCACTCTGCACTTATTTGAACAACAATACTCAATAGATAACTAAGACTAATCGCCTTTTATATATATATGCATATATATATACATATATATATATATACATATTACATATATATATATACATACATATATATATATACATACATATATATATACATACATATATATATATACATACATATATATATATATACATACATATATATATATACATATATATATATATATATATTAGCATATTCTATAGCCAAACCTAACCCACGCATCCGACAAGCCATCCTAGAGTTGACCCGACCCAACCCATGCATCAAAACCACCAACATTCCCATCGGTTAGACCTCACCCCTCCGCTCCCTTATTATCGGCTCGATGGCTCCGAGCCAGGGCAAGTTCAGCTCGCCAAAATGCCCGAGCAAGCCATCCGGCTACCTAATCCTCCGCCAGGAAGCCAGATTCGAGCGCCTCCATAGGGACTCCCAAATCCTCTGCCGGTGAGGAGTGTGTTCCGTCCTCTTCACCGCCATATAATGGGGTCTCCTTCATCAACCTTTGCCTTCCGTCCACTAGCCGGGTTCAATCTCATACAGTGCCTAGGCAACCAGCATTCTTCTTTTTAATAATGGTGGAATAATATTTATTCCGGCCTCTGCATAAAGTTATGCACCCAACCATTCATTATTACATAGAAATATCCATCGCCCGACACACCGGATTGAAAAAAATAGTTATTGATGCATCAACACTATTAAACAGTAATTAAGCACTAAGCCTATTACTAAATTGCCAACCATATCGGGCTTAGACTTCTATCACTGTGGTCTTCCATTGCCAACACGCATCCCTTAAACGAGGTCTTTCCTCCTCCTTCTGTAGCAAGGACCAAGAGCGGATCCATAATGTACCCTGAAAAGAGCCTGCATAGAAGTTTGAGATTCTACCTTGTTAAAGACAATGTCATTTCGACAAAGACAAATAGCCCAGTATAAAACACTTGCTCCAACCAAAATATGGTGCTTAAGTTTTTGACTTAACCCATTAAGCCAATTCCAAAGAGATTGGCAACTAGCATTCTTGGAGCTCTGCGCATTATGGAGGAAGAAAACTGAGGTGAGCTCACCAACCCTCACCCGCAATCAACCTCAGGTTTTTTATTTATTAGGGATAGGGTTCTTGATTCAATGTACTATTGCCCTTACCAACGATCCCAATGCAAAAGTAGAGATCCGTGATCTAATACTTCTGCTACGTGATTTCCAATGATGCGATTATATGCATTTCGGTTTGTTGTACAAGCAAATCACTACTACAAAACCTATTTTTCGAGACACCTAGGTTTCATTTCTACAGGCGGTTCATAGGACGAACCGCCTGAGAAAGTGGCTGCGGCCCCGTGCGGCTGAGGACCACCTATGAAAACTAATTTTCACAGGTGGTTTCTTATGTGAACCGCCTGTAGAAATGGATACATTTTCACAGGTGGTCCACATAAGGAACCGCCTGTGTAAATGGAGCATTTACACAGGTAGTTCCTTATATGGACCGCCTGTGAATATGTATCCATTTCCACAGGCATTTACACAGGCGGTTTCTTATGTGGACCGCCTGTGGAAATGGATACATTTCCACAGGCGGTCCACATAAGGAACCGCATGTGGAAATGGAGCATTTACACAGGCGGTTCCTTATGTGGACCGCCTGTGAAAATGACATCCATTTTCACAGGCGGTCCACATAAGGAACCGCCTGTGTAAATTAGTTTCCACAGGCGGTTTCATATGCCTACCGCCTGTGGAAATAGTCCATAAATACTCCATCGTCTCGACCAGCTCCATTCAGACAGGCTTATTATCTCAAACAGTAAGCATTTACTGTGGCGGCGGATTTGGAAAATAGGTGAAGGTTTTGTTTTTGATTTCCTTGGAGGAGCCAAATAAGGTATGTGTTGGAGGGTGAGCTCCTATCGCAGGGATCCGGAGGGACCCCTTTTTGAGATTCGACCGGGGGGATGATTCTGAATATGTTTGCGGGAGAAATAACTAAGCGTAAATGCAATGGCAGGTGGGGTGGAATGATCTAATGCAGAAAGAAGTAAATGCACTGGAGGTTTTAGACAGGTTCGGGCTGCACTGAGTGTCATACCCTACTCCTGTGTGGATGCTATAAATGCCCTGAGAATGTCTCTCAGGAATGTTGCTGGTTATAAGAATGTTTGTCTATCCTAGAGCTTCGGGCTCCTTGTTCTTCGGTGGTCTCAGCTTCTGTGCTAGTACTGAGGGTTCTTCGAGTCTTGGCGTCTGTGCTCTCACAGAACCTCAATCTCTCAGAGTGCCGTACTGAGCGCTGGAGAGCGGGATCCGACCTTTCTTGTCCGTGCCCGCCGGCTATCTTAAATACCTGTCAGCAGTAGCGTGCCCGGAAAGAGAGGGCACGAGTTCCAAGGCGCCATAAATGGAAAAGCGGTCATTATGGGCTGCTGCGAGAAATGACATCGGGGTTGAAAATGCACCCCCGCCCGGTCTTGGTCGTCATGATGGCGCTGGCAACGGGCGCCATGGAGAGGGCCCACTGGGCAGCCGCAGAACAGCTCGGCGTGCACGCCCGGTCTTGTTCATCTGACACAGTAGGGCGGCAGGCGGGGCGCCTCGGGCCTTACGATGCTATCCCGAGGCACGCCGGATGACGCGGGATGGGACCCGTGCATTAAATGTCCCCACGCCCTTTTGCCAGAATGTGGCAGGGACTGACACCGAGCGTGGCAGGACCAGTTGGAGGTGACAGGCCACGCGCCCTCTTAAATGCAGCATTGGGCCTTTCACAGGCTGACACCTCACCGCTGGACCCCTGTGGGGGCCACCGACGAAGGACTTCTTGGGTCGTCGGGGAACCGAGTGCTCGGGGGTCACTGTTCATATCCCCCAGCACTCTCTCCCGAAAATGCCCTCTCTTGGTCCTCGGGGAACCGAGTGCTCAGGGGCCACTGTTCATGGGCCCAAGCGCTTTCTCCCAGAATTGACTGTTCGGATCCTCGAGGAACTGAGTGCTCGAGGGCCGTCGTTCGCAGCCCCGAGCACTTTCTCTCGGAACTACCTTCCTTGGGTCCTTGGGGGACTTGGGTGCTCGGGGGCCACTGTTCGCGGCCCCGAGCACACCCTTCCCTGTACTCGGCTTTTCTGGTCCTCGGGGGACTTGGGTGCTCGGGAGCCACTATTCATGACCCCGAGCACTCTCTTCCCGATCACTTGGTCTTCGCAGGTCATCAGGGAACTCGGGTACTCTAGGACCACTGTTCATGGTCTCGAGCACCCCCTCCCGGGACTTAGTCTTTTCGTACCTCACGGAGATGATCCCCGTGGGAAGGCACCACGTGGCAAACTGCTGGCCTGGCCTCGGGATTCGGGGACCCCTGGTTCCTGATTCACCGACAGCAGCCCCCGGGCCCATTGGCAGGCGATGGCCCAGAGACTGCGGATGGGGCCTTCGTCTTCATCGAGGCCGAACCCAGCACCAACGCCACATGGCGTGCTTTTAGGAGCTAGCCTCTCTGGCCTAGGCTTCTGGTATGGCCCAGCGGGGAGCTGAACGGACGCGCGTCCAGCCGACTCCCGAGGCGCGTGATAACGAAGCAGGTGGCGTGTGATAACGAGGCAGGCGGCGCGCATGGCAACCGCGCAGATCGAGGGTAGTGCGCCTGATGACTGCTGACATCCGCGCGGCCCGAGGGAGATTCGCCTGGAGGTTGCGCTGGCCGAGGAAGTTCGTCTCGCCGAGCACACCGCGGTAGGCATCGTTTGAAATCCCTGGGGTATAAAAGGAGGAGGGGATCGAACCGCCGCCCCTTTATGCCATTTTCGCGATCGAACCTTCTTCTTCTTCCTTGCGCTCCAGAGCTCTCGCCCTCCCTTAGGCGAACAGCGCACCCTTCTTCCCCCACCATTCTAGCACATCCCCCACCCCGACATAATGCCTAGAGCGGGAGGCAGCCGTCACAACAAGACACTTGATAGCATACTGCCGGAGTCACGACTCGTCAACGAGGAGGCGGCGGACAAGGTGCCGAAGATGATGGTGCCCGAAGGCCAGCGGGAGGCCTCGGTGGTGAGGCCGGTGAGCTTCCCACCCATTACGGATTGGCCAGAGCGCACCGTCATCTTTGTCTCCTTCGTGGCGTCCGGGCTGGTGCCGCCATTCTCAACCTTCTTCCTCCAGATCCTCGACACATTCGGGATCCATATGGCGCACCTCAGCCCGAACTCGGTCGTCATCTTGGCGATCTTCGCACATTTTTGTGAGATGTTCGTCGGGGTGCCGCCGTCGGTGTCGCTATTCCGCCACTTCTTCGTGCTGCGGTCGGGCGGGAAGAAGAGGGGCTTCTCCACCGCTGATGTCGCCGGCTGCTGCAACCTCCTGCTACATGACGGCTTGGCGGAGCTGTACATCCCCCAAGTGCTGCAGAGCAAGTGGGACGACTGGCGACGCTACTGGGTCTACGTCGACGTCAGTCCCCACGATCGCCTCACGTTGCCGGAGCTGGCGGTAGAGCCCTAGAGGTCAATCTGGGAGGCGGCGCTGGTGGAGGACAAGCGGATGTAGCCGGTCCTGGACCGCATCGACTACCTTTGCCAGGCCAGCCTTACGTCGGTGATGGTGGAGGCGGACTACCTGCGCCGCCGCCTGGTGCCTTTGCGGGAGCGGGTCCGCCCCAGCTGGATATACACGAGCTCCCAGGACATCACCAGGACCCAGATCGGCGAGGACTAGGACCTGGACGAGGCGGCGCTGGCGGGCCTGCTCCAGGTGGTGACCGGCGTGGAGGACCTTACCCGGGCAGTGCTCCTCCGGGAACAACTGTTACTCTGCACCGACCCAAACCGGGTGGCGCTGCGAGCGACGCTGCCCGAGTTCGACGCCCAGGGTCTGGTCGACTGGCCAGGACGCCGGAACCCCGGGACTATCCAGATTCCCGGGGTAGACGATGCGACCGGCCGTGCTCCGAGGGCCTCTGGAGGGGACGCCACCAGTGGAAGGCCGCAGGCGAGCGGTAGGGGGGCCGCGGGCGGCGGGCCGCAAGCCTGCCGTGGGGCTACCGCAGGCAGCAGCCATCAGGTCGGCGGAGGAAATGCCACCGGCAGTGGAGTGGCAGTGGCGCCGGGGGACAAAGGAAAATGCCCCTAGACGTTCATGCCCCAGCGGATATCCATGTCCTCGCCGTCGCCTCCACGGCAACTACCGTCGGCGGGTGGCGCGAAGGAGGGAGGCCGGGGTGCCCAGTCGTCCGGCGTGAAGTCTGCGACGGAGGCGAGGTCCGGGGCTCGGGAACCGAGAGACCAAGGCCGGCGCGGGAGCGCATCTACAGCGAGTGCCCAAGCTGGCCCGCCGCCGGAGACAGGCTCCACGACGGAGGCGAGGCCCCGGGCGCCGGAGCCCAGAGACCAAGGCCGGCATGGGAGCGCGTCTATAGCGAGTGCCCAAGCCGGCCCGCCGCTGCAGACGGGCTCCGCAGGAGCCCCATAGAGCCCCTCACCTAAGAGGAGGAGGGCAGACTCTGGGCTGAAGCCGTCGGGCCCGGAGTTCAAGACCCCAGAATCGTGATGGCAATACCGAGGACCAAAGACTGCGTAAGTTTCTTTCCCCCGAGCATGCTTCGCCCGGAGTGAGTTCGGGGACTAACCCGTTTTTGCTTTTAGGCCACCCAAGGACACCGCCGGGGACCAAAGGCGACCGGAAGCGCCAAGGCCGGCTCCCGCCCCAGAGCCAAGCGCACCTGAGCCAAGCGCGCCGGTCGAGCCGGAGCCTCAGGTGCCGTCGAGCCCAGAGCTGAGGGCAACGGCCACGCCCGAGCCGCTGACGCCGGTCGAGCCCGCCCCTAGTACTTCAAAGGCGGGGCAGATGGCCGTGGCGAGGGCGGCGCCATCAAGGCAGCAATCGGGGACCCCGAGCGCCTCTGCAGAGAGGGCTCGCAGGGGACCCAGCGCCCGGCCGCCATCCAACCAGGCCGCAGAACCCCTCCCGGACGTGCTAGGAAGTGCCTGGGAGGTGATTGAGCGGCTGGAGGCGGCCGTGGCAGGGGAACGAGCACAGCTCGCGGCCGAGCGCGCCGCCCTCGTCGAGGAGAGGGGGTGGCTAGAAGACGTCAGCTGCCTTTTGGAGGCCCGCATCGCCTCGGCCCGCGCCGCCCATGAGAGGGAGAGGCGTGTGATGGCCGAGGAGCGGGAGACCCTGGATGAAGTCCGCGAGGAGGCCATCGCTGTGCAAGAGGAAGCCACCCGCTTGGGTGAGATATCGCGGCAGCGGGCCACAGAGCTGCTCGCCAGGGAGCGGCTGGTGCGGGCTCGGGAGGATGCCATCCTGCCGCGCGAGAAGGCAGTGGAGGCCTCCCAGGCAGACTTAGCCTGCCGAAACGACGAGCTTGAGCGGGGCCGCGCCAAAGTCCACCGTCGGGAGGAGGAGGTTGCGATCCGCGAGACCGACGTCGGAATTACGACGACGGCTTCTGATGCCCGGGAGGAGCAACTGACTCATCGTGAAGCGGAGGCTACCTCGGCGTTGGCGGCTTTAACTACTCAGGGGGAGCAGGCCGCCAAGTGGGAGGCAGAGCTGACTGCCTGGGAGCAGGCCCTCTCTGCCCTCGCCGAGCAGGTGAAACAGAAGCAAGCCGAAGCCCCGGCGCCCAGCGCCGTCTCGACCAGTGCCTTGAGGAGCGGCTGCAGATCGCGAAGGACAAGCTCAAGACCGTTACCGCCGAGTGGGCCAATGTCAAGCTAATGATGGGAGACATCCGTCGGCAAGCACAGAGGTCCGTGAGGGTGGCCGGGCTCAGGCGAGTCTACGTGGGCGAGAAGGGGATGGAGCGAGCGACCATCGGCCACATCGCCCTCGGCTTCGAGGAGATCAGCCGGCGACTGAAGGTGCTTCCCCGAGCTGTGCAGGAGTTAGCCTCTCGGGAAGGGCGTGGTCTGGCCCAAGTAGTGGCCGAGCACGTCCTGGCCTGTTACCGGAGCTGGGACCCCAACTTCTCGCGGGAGCCAGCCCGGGAAGGGGTGGTCGAGGCCGAGGAGGAGGCCGCCCGGGAGGCTATCCGGGGCGTTGCTGCCGAGGTGGCGGCTTGCTTCATGCGGGAACCGCCGCCATTGCCGAGCAGTGGCAGTAGCAGCGAGGACTCCTCGCCGCCTCCAGAGCCCGCCGACCTAGATTAGGCTTTTGTATTTTTCTTTTCTTGACTTGATGTAAATATGGGAATAATCCCTCTGAATAGCTGTCCTTTTTTGAATATAATGGAAGCCTTTCCTTGGGATCGCAACTCCAGTACTGTCTTGATGCTTGATGAAGTCTCTGCTCTTTTCACTTGATGTCCCGAGGAGTACTTAGTCGGACCGAGCCCGACCTCCCCCCCCCCCCCGAGAATGAAGTCGCGCCGACCACTAATCGCCCGAGTAGTGAAGCCTCACCACGTGTTCAGCCCTCGAGCCCTCGCGAGTCTGCAGCGGCTAAGTCAAGAGACAAAGACACGAACTTCCTTGCTCGGGAGATAGGTCGATCCAGCACGGGCCATGCCACAACCAGTGAACGCTTTCCCATTTTGCGACCACTCAAACAATCAGACCAGAGACGTGTGCAGGCGGAAACACGACCAAGAGTCCCCACAGTTTGGTGGTGCCTGGGCTAGGACAGACCGGACCGAGCACCGACAGCCCGCCCCCAGGGTCTAGGCTCCCGACCGCTCTTTGCTTGAGCGGTAGGATTACCCGAGAACCCCAGAGGCTCGGTAGTGCCTGGGGTACTTTTAAGCGGGCCGAACACCACGACCACCATGAAGGACTTTGGTCAGACATTGCCATTCGTACGGTACACCTTTCTACTGTCCGTTCTGTCATTCCGGGAAAAGTGGACACGTGGGTAGGGTTTTGTGCGCGAGGAGACCATCTTGCTGAACAGATTAGAATGAGAGGGTCCCGAGGATAACTCGGGAACAATAGATTGCTGAATATGTAAGGAGGTAAATTCGTATGACTTTAACCACTCAGTAGACAGCTGTCAGCTTTTCGGCCGACTGATCCAAGAGAGGTATGCGCTCCGAGCTCGGGGTGCCCGGGAACTTGGTTCCTTCGGTCGGAGCGCCCGAGCACTAGAAAGCATGAGGGGGAGCCCGGGGCCAGGCGGTCCCGACCACTCATGCCCAAGTGGTAGGATTACCCGAGGACCCCTTAGGCCCGAGCAGCGACCTGGGTACTGAGGCCTTTGCGGTTGAGCGGCTTTTATTCTCGGTTGTTGATCTGTGACTTAAGAAAATAGGAAAAGATTCTTTTTTTGGTGCGCTCTATTAGTGCGGTCCTCATTATAGACTACTCTCACTTTCCAATGAAGTATGCAGACAAAGGCATAACCCAGAGGTCCTATGGCTTGGTGGCGCCCGGCAAGGACTGACCAGGCCGAGCACCGACAGCCCGACCCTGGGGTCTAGGCTCCCGACCACTCTTTGCTCGAGCGGTAGGATTACCCGAGAACCCCAGAGGCTCGGTGATGCTCAGGGTACTGCCATGACAACGAACACCACAGCCTACCACAACAGACTTAGGTCAGGCGGCAACTGCCTATGCGCATACCAATCGGGATTCTTTTATCAACGGGGAAAATGAGAGAGGATGTTTTTCTTGCACAGTCGAGCATCTCACCAGACAGATTAAACATATGGATTCCAGAAAAAATAAAATTTGAAATAAGACCTGGACACTGATAATATATATTGACAATTTTGTACAAGACTGGGCGACTTACATGGATGACTTACATGGTTAGTGGTAGCCCCCGGCCAACTTGGGCGGGGGGGAGCCCCAGCCTTGTTGGCCTGAGCACAAACATGCCACCTACGGATAGAACTTGCGTAGATGCTCGATGTTCCACGCGTTGGGGAGCGGCTGCCCGTCCTCTGCAGCCAGCCAAAAAGAGCCTTTTTACGGGACAACGATCACGGTAAAGGGGCCTTCCCACATGGGGGACAATTTATTCCTTCCTTCGCGCGATTGAACGCATCGGAGAACTAGATCCCCAACCTCGAGAGACCGAGCTCGGATGTGACGCTGATGATAGCGCCACAGGCTTTGCTGGTATCGGGCTGCTCGGACGGTGGCACGTCGCCGGCGCTCTTCCAAGTAGTTGACGTCATCGTGCCTTCGTTGTTCCTGTTCGCCTTTGGAGTAGGCATGCACCCGAGGGGAGCCCAGAGTGAGCTCGGAGGGGAGGACTGCCTCAGCGCCGTACACGACGAAGAAAGGAGTCTCCCCGGTAGCGGGACTTGGCGTGGTCCTATTGGCCCATAGCACAACAGGCAGCTCGTCGATCCACCCTTTCCCGTGCTTTACGACCACGTCGTAGGTCCGGGTTTTGAGCCCCTTCAGTATCTCATCATTGGCACGCTCAACCTGCCCATTGCTCTGAGGATGAGCAACAGAGGCGAAGCAGAGCTTGATGCCGAGGTCCTCACAGTAGTCCCCGAACAGGGCACTTGTGAACTGAGTGCCATTGTCGGTGATGATCCTGTTCAGGACACCGAAGCGACTTGTGATACCGCGGATGAACTGAAGCGTTGTGTTCTTGGTAACCTTGAAAACTGGAACCGCCTCCGCGGCCACTTGGTAAACTTGTCAATGGCGACGTAGAGGTACTCATAGCCCCCGATTGCTCGGGGGAATGGTCCCAGGATGCCCAGCCCCCAGACCACGAAATGCCATGACAGGGGGATGGTATGGAGAGCCTGTGCTGGCTGGTGAATCTGCTTTGCGTGGAACTGGCATGCCCTGCAGCGCTGAACCAACTCGGAAGCATCCTGGAGAGCTGTAGGCCAGTAGAAACCTTGGCGGAAGGCATTCCCGACTAGCGTGCAGAATGATGCATGGCCACCGCACTCGCCCTCGTGGATCTCAGCGAGAAGCTCTCTGCCTTCTACCCGGGTGATGCATTTTAGGAGGACACCGTCCGTGCCGCGCTGGTAGAGACCCCCGTCTACTATGGCATAGCGTTTGGACTGCCGCGCAATTCTTTCGGCAGAGGCATCATTCCCGGGGAGGAACTTTTCTTTTAAGTACCCTCAGATCTCGTCCATCCACGAGGCATCTTGAGAACTACCAGCAAGCACAGCGCACTCGCCGGGTGGCGGCACCCTGCGGGGCTCCCCACTGAAGGCGCCGCCTAGGTCCCCTGAACTAGGCTCGAGGGTTCCCTTTCGTCCCGGTCGGCAGGCAGGATGGAAGGCCGTGTGAGCCTTTCTTCAAAGACTCTGGCGGGGACGCGCGCACGGGAAGAGGCCAGGCGAGAGAGGTCATCGGCCAGAGCGTTGTCGCGGTGAGATATGTACCGCAGCTAAAGGCTATCAAAGTGCCTCTCCAGCCTCCTGACTTTTGCCACGTACGCTGCCATTTGAGGATCCGTGCACTGGTATTCTTTCGACACCTGGTTGACCACCAGCTGGGAGTCTCCCTTGACCAGGAGGCGACAAATCCCGAGGCCCACCGCGGCCCGGAGGCTAGCGATGAGGCCCTCATATTCCGCCATGTTGTTGGTTGCTCGGAACTACAACTGCACAACGTACCGGAGTTCTTCACCCGTTGGGGAGGTGAGAACCACTCCAGCCCTCGCGCCCTTCAGCGTGAGTGAACCGTCGAAGTGCATAACCCAGTACCCAGGCGCGTCGTGCCCGGGATAGGAGGAAATTTCTTCTTGGTCGATCTCGGGGATGGGCGTCCACTCTGCCACAAGGTTAGAGAGCACCTGGCTTTTGATCGCTTGGCGGCTGACAAAGTGCAGATCAAACTCTGCCAGCTCCACCTCCCACTTGACGATGCACCCGGTGCCTTCTCGGTAAATGCATTTCCTCTGGCTCCTGAAAAAGACATTAGATAGACTGGATTAGAAGGATCCGTTATCCGAAAATTCGAAATTCTGGAGGATCGGCCCCAGTGGATACGTGGTAACCACCGAGACCTTGTGCGCCGGGAAGTAGTGGCGCAGCTTCCGGGAAGCAACGAGCACGGCATAGAGCAGCTTCTAGGCTTGGGGGTACCTTGTCTTGGTGTCTCGGAGGACTTCACTGACGAAGTACACCGGTCACTGTACACGGCGGGCTCGGACTGTGGCTTCACCCGAGGGCCTGTCACAGCTCCCGAGCTCGACGGCGTGGTCATGGCTGGCCGAGTGCTCAAGCTCGACTCCCTGGTCGGGAGGAGCTAAGTGCTCAGGCTCGACCCCCTGCTCGGGTGGAGCCGTGAGGACTTGGGAGTGCTCGGGGGCGGCTGGGAGCTGGGACCCAGCACCTTACCCCGAGCACTTATCACGTTCCACCACCAGTACTATGCTCACTACCTTAGGAGTGGCCGAGACGTAGAGCAGTAGTGGCTCGCCCTCGGAGGGGGCCACCAATACAGGCGGCGAGGTGAGATATTTCTTCAAATCGTGGAAGGCCTGCTCGGCCTCCGGCGTCCAGTCGAAGGGACCGGTCTTCTTCAGGAGTTTGAAGAGGGGGAGTCCTCGCTCCCCGAGCTTGGAGATGAAGCGCCCGAGGGCCGCCATGCAGCCGGCGAGGCGCTGAACTTCCTTGAGTCGAGCCGGGGGTCGCATTTGCTCGATGGCCCGGATCTTTTCTGGGTTGGCCTTGATTCCTTGGCTAGAGACCAAGAAACCAAGGAGCTTGCCCGTAGGTACCCCAAAAACACACTTCTCGGGGTTGAGCTTCAAGCGGGTAGTGCGGAGACTGTTGAAAGTCTCAGCTAGATCTTCAAGCAGGGTCGCGCGGTCTCGGGATTTGACCACGAGATCGTCGATGTAAGCCTCGATGTTGCGGCCAACCTGCGAGTCAAGGGTAATGCGCACAGCGCACTGGAAAGATGACCCAGCGTTGCGCAAACCAAATGGCATCGATACATAGCAATAAGTCCCCACCGGAGTGGTAAAAGAAGTTTTTTCTTCATCCTCTATGACCATGCGAATTTGGTGATAACCAGAGTTTGCATCTAGAAAACATAAAAGATGGCACCCCGCGGTTGCATCTACAATCTGATCTATGCGGGGTAAAGGAAAAGGATCTTTTGGGCAATCCTTGTTTAGGTCGGTGTAGTCGACACACATGTGGAGCTTGCCGTTGGCCTTCAGGACGATGACTGGGTTCGCCAGCCACTCGGGGTGGAGGACTTCTCAGATGAAGTCGGCGTCAAGGAGCTTACTTACTTGCTCCCGGATGAATGCCTTGCGCTCGGGCGCCTACCGCCGGACTTTTTGCTTCACCCGTTGTGCGTCCGGGCGCACAGCCAGGTGGTGCTCGATCACCTCCCTAGGGATCCCGGGCATAACGGCTGCCCGGAGGAAGGCGAGAGCGCACTTTCCTATTTGCCGCCCAGGTCACCGCTGATTCGGACGACCTGGGAAGTGTCTTCGCCCACCACGACCTCCTTCGTAGGAACGGAGGTGTCGGTAGCGAGTCAAAGTTTGGATGAAGAGGGTCCCGGCCCCCCTAGATGATCTTCGACCTCAGCTCGAGCTGAGACCAAGGCCGAGTATAACTGCTCAGTGCAGGAGACAGCGCTGCCGGTCTCGGCGGACACGGAGATGGGACCCGCTGGGCCTGGCATCTTGAACGTGAGGTACACGTAGTGGGTGACCACCATGAATCGAGCGAGCGCCAGGCGACCGATGATGGCGTTGTAGGGGAGGGGAAGTTCCACGACATCGAAGATGACGTTCTCCGTCCGGAAGTTATCCCGGCTCCCGAATGTCACGGGCAGCTCGACCTGCCCGAGGGGCAGGGAGTGCCCGGGCGTCACCCCGTAAAAGGGGAGCGACGGCTTTAGGCACCTAGAAGGCACCTGCAGCTTCTCAAAGGCTTCCCTAGAGAGGAGGTTCAGGCCTGCACCCCCGTCGATCAGCACACTGCTGACCTTTATGTTGCAGATGGTGGGGGACACTGCGAGGGGTAGTCGCCCCACGCCTGCAGTACTGGCAGGGTGGTCGGCCAGGCTGAACATGATCGGGGCGTCCGACCACTTCAGGGCCCTTGCAGCCTCTTCGCTCAGGGTCACCGAGCACACCTCGCGCCGCAGGGTCTTGACGCTGCGGCGGGAGGAGGGTGTGTACACGCCCCCATCGATGAAAGCAACGGTGTGCTTAGGCTCCTGGAAGCCGAGCTCTTGGTTGTCGGGGGCGGCTCTGTCGTCGCCGCCCCTCTAGGGCTCCTCGTGGTCCCTCTGGCGCTGCTCGATGAGACCTTTGACCGTGCGGCACTACGTGAGGTTATGCCACTTGGTCTGGTGGATCTGGTACCACTTCCTCAGCTCGGGCCTCGCAGGAGCGGGGGCCCTTGCGGGAGCGGGAGCCCTCGCGGGAGCCGGAGCCCTCGTGGGCGCGGGCCATCTGTCGGCGGCCGCCCGATGAGCTGGCTGGCAGTCGGGTTCCTGGCCAGCCCATGGGCGAGGCCCTGGGCCGGTTCCATGGGGACAGCCTCGCGCCTCCTTCTCTTTTACTTTTCCCACCTGTCAGAGTGTTCCGCGGTGGTTTCGACCTCGTGCGTGCCCAGCTTCTCGAGCATCCGCTCGTCGCGGACACCCTGCTGGAACGCGACAATGATAGCGTGGTGGGTTATTCACGGGATGCTATTGCGGACCTAGCTAAAGCGTTGTATGAAGTGCCGCAGCGTATCCCCCTCCCGCTGTTTGACGGTGTGGAGGTCGCACTCCAGGCCGGGGCGCGTGAACGTGCCCTGAAAGTTTGCCACAAACTGGTGGCAGAGATCATCCCAGGAACCGATGGATCCCGGGGGTAAGTTCATAAGCCAAGAGCGGGCATAGCTCCTCAAGGCAACGTGGAAATAATTGGCCATTACCTTTTCACTGCCGCCAGCCGCTTGGACAGCGGTGGTGTAAATTTGGAGGAACTCGACGGGGTCGATGGACCCGTCGTACTTCTCCGCCAATTCTGGCTGGAACTTGGTGGGCCATTTGACCCGGCGGAGCTCGCTGGTGAAGCTATGGCAGCTTGTGCCGTACCCTGCTACGCGGGCGGCGCCCTTGTGCGGTGAACGCCGATGAGCCGGGGAGCCCCGGCGATCATGGGTCGACATGGAGGAGGCCTGGTCCTCAGCTCCGGCCTCATGCCGGGATTCCCACTGGCGCTCAAAGGTAACACGCGCATCTTCGATGGCCCTCCGTTCGTTGAGGTGCAAGCGGAGGTCTTGAGCTCCGGTAGTGGCCAGGGGGGCGGCACTCCGCTTGGAGGCCCCCCGGCCAGTGTGACCACCACCTGATGATGGGCTGGTCTTGGCTGTGCCGCGGTGGGAGGTAGCCCGGGAACTCTCAGCCAGCACCTGACGGTGAGCCGTACCGACCAAGGCGGCCACCTCCTGGAGCCAGCGGCCTTCTGGGGTTTCCCCCGCCGCCTGAATTGGCGGGTGCCTGAGGAGAGCTTGCACCGCAAGTAGCGCACTCCCAGGACTGGCCTCGCCAAATGCGAGCCTACGTTGTAACGGCGCCTTGGCTGTCCAGACGTGGACTTGGTGGCAGGAGCTTCTGCTGTCTGCTGAGGGTTAGGCGGTGCGCTAGCAACGGCGGCGGCGGCCCTGATGGGCCCTGCGCCAAGGTCCCCCTGAGAGGGGAGCGCCGTGCGTGCGGATCGGGGCAGCTGCTAAGGAGCAGCAGTTACTGGGGCCTCCTGCACGATGGGCTCCATTTCTTCACTGGAGCTGGAGCCGGTGCGCCAGAGACGATGGCCACCTGCCATTTTTTCTGCAGAAAAAACAAACAAATTCAGGGATACAACCCCCTACCTGACGCGCCAGCTATCGGAGGGTGAACTCCTATCGCAGGGATCCGGAGGGACCCCTTTTTGAGATTCGGCCGGGGGATGATTCTGAATATGTTTGCGGGAGAAATAAATGGGCGTAAGTGCGATGGCAGGTGGGGTGGAATGAACTAATGCAGAAAGAAGTAAATGCACTAGAGGTTTTAGACTGGTTCGGGCCGCACTGAGTGTAATACCCTACTCCTGTATGGATGCTGTAAATGCCCTGAGAATGTCTCTCAGGAATGTTGCTGGTTACAAGAATGTTTATCTATCCTAGAGCTTCGGGCTCCTTGTTCTTCGATAGTCTCAGCTTCTATGCTAGTACTAAGGGTTCTTCGAATCTTGGCGTCTGTGCTCTCACAAAACCTCAATCTCTAAAAGTGCTGTACTGAGTGCTGGAGAGCGGGATCCGACCTTTCTTGTCCGTGCCCGCTGGCTATCTTAAATACTCGCCGGCGGTAGCATGCCTCAAAAGGTAGGGCACGAGTTCCAAGGCGCCACAAATGGAAAAGCGGTCATTATGGGCTGCTGAGAGAAGTGACGGCGGGGTTGAAAACGCACCCCCCGCCCGGCCTCGGTCGTCATGATGGCGTTGGCAATGGGCGCCGTGGAGAGGGCCCACCGGGTAGCCGCAGAACAGCCTGACGTGCCCGCCCGGTCTTGTTCGTCTAACACAGTAGGGCGGCAGGCGGGGTGCCTCGGGACTTACGATGCTACCCCGAGGCGCGCCGGATGACGCGGGATGGGACCCGTGCATTAAATGTCCCCACGCCCTTCTTCCAGAATGTGGCAGGGACTGACACTGAGTGTGGCAAGAGCAGTTGGAGGTGACAGGCCACGCGCCCTCTTAAATGCGGCATCGGGCCTTTCAGAGGCTGACACCTCACCGCTGGACCCTCGTGGGGGCCACTGACGAAGGACTTCTTGGGCCTTCAGGGTACCAAGTGCTCAGGGGTCACTGTTCTTATCCCCGAGCACTCTCTCCTGGAAATGCCCTCTCTTGGTCCTCAGGGAACCGAGTGCTCGGGGGCCACTGTTCACGACCCTGAGCGCTTTCTCCGGGAATTGACTGTTCGGATCCTCAGGGAACCGAGTGCTCAGGGGCTGCCGTTCGCAGCCCCGAGCACTCTCTCCCGGAACTACCTTCCTTGGGTCCTCAGGGGACTTGGGTGCTTGGGGGCCACTGTTCGTGGCCCCGAGCACACCCTTCCCGGTACTCAGCTTTTCTGGTCCTCGGGGGACTTGGGTGCTCGGGGGCCACTGTTGATGACCCCGAGCACTCTCTTCCCGGTCACTTGGTCTTCGCAGATCATCGGGGAACTCGGGTACTTGGGGACCACTGTTCATGGTCCCCAGCACCCCCTCCCGGGACTTAGGCTTTTCGTACCTCGCGGAGATGATCCCCGCGGGAAGGCGCCATGTGGCAAACTGCTGGCTTGGCCTTGGGATTCGGGGACCCCTGGTTCCTGATTCACTGACAGTATGTATATCTCATCCCTAGCTTACCTTTTTTTTAAGTTTAGATTTAGATTTAAGGCTAAATTAGAGTATCAATGTGATCTAGAGATGCTCATGGTTCTTGCCATTTAGATCATCAAATCAGCTCAAATTTGTTGCAATATTGATTTAATTGTGTAGATTCACATGATTCTAGTTTTATATTTTAAAAATGTAGCTAGAATGTGATGTTTTTTAGCTTAGGAGGTTTCATCATGAATGAGGATTTTTTCTCTAGATCTAGAGATCTAGGGAGAGGGAGAGGGAGACATATTACGTCAATGTAGATTCAATTGCGTAGACATATTATAATCATAACAAGCCCATATTTTCCTTTTAAAAAAATCTTTTTAATTCTGATTTTCAAATTAATTAATTAATGTATCTAATTTTGTGGTTGAAGTTAAAGATGGACAGAGCATGGATGCATGATGCACCAAGACATGGAGAAATATACATCAAAGGACCCAAAGCTGCAGAGAAGGAGGCTTTAACTAAGAAGACAAAGGAAATATACTATCCATGTTCTGACTGCAAGAACCAGAAATTGTCGGACAAATCAAGCATAATCAAATCACACTTGATCTTGAGAGGTTTTGTTGAGGATTACAAATGTTGGTCCAATCACAGCGAACAACGTACAAGCGAACCAAACCAGGACATTGCTGCTGATCAAGTAGATGGTGATGATGAGGGAGCAGTCAAAGGCGACACTGATGTTATGATGGATGATGATGCCAATTTTGATCTGGATGATGATGCTGATTTTGATCTGGAGGAAATGCTGCGCCACGCAGAACCGCATGTTTTAAGGGACACTAGAGGTTTAGATAATTTCGAGGTGTTACAAAAGGCATCGAAGGAACTTTTGTATGAGGAATCGAAGGGCTGTGATAAGGAGTTTACGGTGTTGCATTCGGTGCTTGAACTTTTAAGGTTGAAGGCCAGCAATGGATGGTCCGACAAGAGTTTCTCGGATCTGTTGAGTCTCTTGGCAAACATGCTTCCGAAGCCTAACTCCTTGCCCACCACCACTTATCTGGCAAAGAAGCTTATCTGCCCGTTGTCATTGGATATGCAAAAAATACACGCGTGTCCGAACCACTGTATCCTCTACCGTAAAGAGTACGAAGCCTTGGATAGATGTCCAGTGTGTAATGCGAGTCGGTACAAGAGGAATGATGATTGTGAGGACGAAGATGCTTCCGCCAACGGGAAGAAGAAGAAGAGTAATGCTGGTCGTGACGAAGAAGACACTTCTTCCAACGTGGAGAAGAAGAGAAGAAGTCCTGCGATGGTGATGTGGTACCTACCTGTGATCCCCCGCTTGCAGCGTTTGTACTCGGACCCTAGGGACTCTGAACTGATGCGTTGGCATTTCGATAAGCGCAAGAAGGATGGAACTAAGCTTCAACACCCCGCTGATGCTAGGCAATGGAGAAAGTTCGATGCCATGTATCCAGAGTTCGCTAAAGAACCAAGGAATGTAAGGTTCGCATTGAGTACCGATGGTATGAATCCTTTCGGTGACATGAGCACCTCATATAGCACTTGGCCAGTGGTCCTGGCCATCTACAACCTTCCTTCATGGCTATGCATGAAGCGAAAGTACCATATGCTTTCCATTCTTATCCAAGGACTGAAACAACCGGGCAACGATATAGATGTGTTTCTGGAACCATTGATGGAAGATATAGCGAAACTGTGGAACGAGGGGGTCCAGGTGTGGGATGAGTTCCGACGACAGTACTTCACGCTGAAAGTAATGATTTCCGTTACCATCAATGATTATCCCGCCCTTTTTAACCTATCGGGACAGGTTAAAGGGAAGCAAGGATGTGCAGTGTGCTTGGATGGAACCGCATCTGTGTACCTTCCATACTCACAGAAGGTAGTGTACACGCGACACCGATGGTTCTTACTCAGAACTCACAAATACCGCAATATGAAGAAAATATTTTGACAACACGGTTGAGGAAGATACTGGCCCGAAACCTCGCAGAAGGGCACGAGTGCTTCAAATGGTCAGTAGCATCAAGGTTGTTTTTGGGAAGCCGCCGAAGGGTAAAAAGAGGAAGAAAAGTGAGACACCGACCAGCGCGTTGTGGAAGAAGATGCCAATTTTTTTTAAGTATTTGCCCTACTGGAAGGACTTGGACGTCCGCCACAGCATCGATGTCATGCACGTTGAGAAGAATGTGTGTGATAGCATCCTTGGCCTCTTACTGGACATACCGGGCAAGACAAAGGATGGAATCAAGTCACATAAGGACTTGGTGCATTTTGAAATCAGGCCAGAGCTACACCCTGAAGACAGACCAAATGGGAAACATTATCTTCCGCCGGCTAGCTACTCTCTGACACCTGAGGAGAAAAAGGCACTGTGCAAGTGCTTACATGGGGTGAGAGTCCCGACTGGCTACTCATCCAACATTAAGAACCTAGTCTCGATGAAAGATTTGAAGCTAATCGGCATGAAGTCTCACGTTTGTCATGTGATGATGATGCAGATGCTCCCTATTGCAATCAGGGGTATCAAGACAAGATACATAAAGGTGGTCATCACATGGTTGTGTCACTTCTTCAACGTAATTGCTCAGAAGGTGATCGATGCTGAAAAACTGGGTGCTCTACATAGTTACTTGGTAGAGACTTGTGCCAACTTGAGATGTGCTTCCCTCCATCCTTTTTCGATATCATGGTACACATCTTGGTTCACATCATGAATGAGATAATTGCGCTAGGCCCTGTATTCTTACATCAAATGTATGCGTTTGAGCGGTACATGGGCATTCTCAAGGGCTATGTACGGAATCGTGCTCACCGAGAGGGTTCCATGATCGAGGGCTACAGTACTGAGGAAGTCATTGAGTGTTGCATCGATTACATAAAAGATTCTAATCCGATTGGTGTACCTGTATCTCGACATGAGGGGAGGTAGTCTGGGAGAGGGACTAAAGGAAAGAAAAGGTTCATCGATCATGATTACAAAGCAGTGAAAGAAGCACATTTCACCATCTTGCAGCAGATCCAGTTAGTGGCGCCGTACGTCGAGCAACACCTAAATGAGCTCCACACAAAAAATCAAGGACGCTCATATGATTGGATCTTGAAAGAGCACAAGCGTCACTTCACCACATGGTTCAAAAACCAAAACCTTCCGAATGGTGAATCTGTAGATAAAAAAATGTGAAAATGTTGGCATGTGGCCCATCAAGTTTAGTTACATCATGGCAAGCGTATGACATTAATGGGTACACGTTTTATACCAAAGCAAAAGACAAGAAGAGCACGACCCAAAACAACGGTGTTCGAACAGAAGCCTATGACATAACAGGGAAAAAGGTCACCTACTATGGGTTCATAGAACAAATCTGGGAACTCGACTATGGAGTGAATTTGCAGATCCCCGTCTTTCGGTGCAAATGGGTCAAACACCCAAATGACGTGGCGGTGGACAACTACAGCTTCACAACTATCGACCTCAGCCTTATAGGGCACAAAGATGACCCGTGGGTACTTGCTGATCACGTCGCATAGGTTTTCTATATAATTGACCCCGCGAATGAAAAGAAGCACGTAGTTGTTACCGGGAAACAAAGAATTGTAGAAGTTGAGAATGTGGAGGATGAGGAAGAATACAATCAGTTCGATGACGTGCTGCCTTTCGGAGATCCAGAAAAGATCAAACTTGTAGAAGCAACCCTAGATAGATCTGTGATGCCCTACATGCGTCTTGATGGTGTAAGAAAAATAGTTCAAGGCAAATAGTATCGAATTGTATAAAATTAGGATAAACTTTAATTTGTATCGAGGACTTGTACGCATGATATAAGATTATGCTTTAATGTATTTCAAGGGCATGTATGGATTAGTATTATGCTTTAATTTACATTTAGGTCATGTATTAACTAAGATGCTTAATATGTAATAGAAGAATATTTTCCAGAAAAAAATTAAAAAAATCATTAGTGCCTTGCACTCATATGTTCCCACATGTGGTTGACCTAAGAAACTGCATGTGGAAGTTATTTCTTAGGTCAACCGCCTGTGGAAATCACTTCCTATATAAATTCCCCTTCCGAGGCCCACCCAGCAAACCCTAGCACTTGACGAATTTTTTACCCGCCGTCAGGCTGCCCAAAACTGCCACGCACGCGCTCCTCGCCGTCTCCCCGCCGTCCTTGACACCATCCTCCGCTCCGGTCATTCACGCGCAGCCGTCGACCCGCGCAGCCATCGCCATCCCCGTCGCCGTTGTCCAAGCCCTTGACTCCCGACGCCGCCATCCTCACCCCCGAGCGCGCCGCCGTCCCAGAGTCTGAGGGGGCCGTCCCGCCGTCCCGGAGTCCGAGCGCACCGCCGTCCTCGCTTCTTCCTCCCCGCATCGCCGACGATAGGCAGGTAGCCGGTCGCACTTGGTGGTAAGGAACCCTAACTCGATGATTTTGTCCCGCCTTCGCTTTTCATTAACCCCTTGCAAAACAAAAAGATGTTGGTGAGTACTTTGATTCCACATATATCTTATTTTGTATTTTCTTTAGACGAAAGACCGATTTGAGCCCTGCTTTTACACAAGAGCTGGGCAGTGAGGAAGCCACTTTACAATCTCAGCATATCACACAACCAAATAGAAAACGGCACTTTTCAATTTGATCTGTGCCATGTCTAGCGGTAACAGCAGGTGCTCAGTAGTTCATGGTTGCAACCTAACACACCTCCGGTAGATTTCCTGTCTCTGGCTAGGCAATTGCGCAGAGGACTGCAACCGAAAAGGCCATAAAGACCTTCAACCCAATTAAGATTTGTTCAGGCAAACCCAACTAAGAATCAGTACGCATGTTTCATGCATATGACTATTAAAGTCTTAGAAAAGAGTACGTTGTTCCATCGTTCGTGCTGCCTTTGGGACTGCTTTTTTTTTTTCTTTGTGAATGCACTAAAATAAAGAATTGAAATGATTCGGTATAGATTGTTTGTTACTCTCTCCGTTTCACTATGTTTTCCATAGATCCTTGTGAGAACAAACCAAGGAAGTAATTCGAGGAAAAGTCAATCAATGAGAAATGATCATCCATACCCCTATTAAATGATATGATACAACAATTTTTTCTCTTTCAAATATTTAATTAAGATAGATAGTGAAAACATTACAATAATTATATTCATGATTTCCTCTACGGACAAATATCTGGGAACAAATTCTCTTGCTGGCTTTGCTAGTGTTGGCAGCTTGGCACGTTGTCAACTTCAACGTGAGTTTTGCCTTCTGTGGGTAAAATTCATCATGAATGGATATTATTTTTGAAGGAAAATCATAAATGAAACCGAACACATTGAGCTATTTTTACTTGTTTCAAGCAAACCTGCTCACGTGCTAAAAAGAAAAATAAATTTGCTCCGGGTGCGACCCTCGTGTGTGCCTTCGTTCTTGGTATTATTTTTTCTATTATTTTATTTTTGCGGGTAATTTTTTCCTCCTCACCCATTATTAAGTCACCTTCACAAAATTGCCTGCAGATCTTGTACATCCCTGTACTTCTTTCTTGTCATTTGATTGCAAGAATATAAAAACCATCTTCTAATGAAATCTGTTATTACACTATTAATTTAGAGTTTTTCCACTACACAACTGGAGAACATATTCTAGCTATATCTACAAATACAGGAAGCCATCAATACACAATCTATGTGAGCTAAGGAGTGTATGACTAGAAATGAAGTGACCCTTACCACCCCCCGCACCCTAAATTATGCAATGCAAAAAATTTGCATATATTGGATCTATGCTTAATTAATGTAGCTATGCGCGTCATAATGTTCCATGCCATTTCTTTTTAACTATTTAGCTTTACTATTTTTTAGTGAAATCTTTACTTTCATTTTCACCTATTTGCACTCGAGAAACTTAACTGAAAAAACACTTGGCATGCATGATCGTGATACTTGCTTCAACTCAAATAATACTTTTGTAGACTTACCCCTATCAAGTAAGCAATCTGAAAATCTGTCCATAAATAGCCTGATCTTTCTTACATGTTGATCCAGACTGACTGGCTGAGGTAGTATAACTAAAATGGGCGCCAGAGCAATCTAAGCAAGAGAATGAAAATTTCTTTTGGCGAATGATGGCCTGTAGGTACCCATATGTTTTATGCTGAAATTTATGTCAAGCTTACACGGCCTGGGATGAAAACACAAAATCAGGATAACACTGTGACCTTCTCTGCCTTATTACTAGATACAAGAACAAGATAGTCTTATGGACTCTTTGGAACAAGCATTGTGGCCTGGAGGACAGGGAGCCTGGCAATGGAGATTGCCATGTAAATGGGTCAAACTATATTACAGTTTAATATGATTGCATGTGATGTTTATCGAGAATCTGAAGATTTTTTTTTATCATAGTTTAATATTTCGCATGTGATGTTTATCGAGATTCTGAAGATTTTCTTTGATCTCCTAACTTATTTGGAAGGATAATTGAGGTGCCTTCATTTTTTGATTTAAGAATTTATTTGCTGATAGTCCATATGATTGCACATCAACATTTCATATGGTTTTTGACATATCTAACTTTCTTGTATGTTTTCTCTAATTTCTTGATTGAAATGTTTCGACTGTCTGTATCGGTAATATATGGCATTACTCAAGCTGGTAATTAGTACATGGACCTTAGCCACCTGTGTGCATCCTCTAAAAAATATTAATTATTCAAGGTCTATTTGGATAGTTGGTTGTGATTCAATATTAATTATTCAAGGTCCATCCTCTAACATACATACATACATACATACATACATACATACTCAAGGTAAGAAAAGACATAGAAAAGAAATTATAAGATTGTACTTTGCTAGTAATATAATGCAAGTGCAAAACGTAAGAAATTATACTATTAAGGGAAACTCTAACATTATAATTAGTTGAAATTTGAATCAATTTGTTTGTTGTTGAATCATTTAAATTAGTTGTGCCATTGTTTGATTATTTGATTCTTTTTTTTGTAAATTTTGGTACGCAGATATAACTAGCTATTTTAGCAACACATCTAGCTGGCAGCTGAAACCCCGGTGCTTGTACAAGCGGAAACATACATTACTGTGTGAACCATTCTGATTTTACAATATATATTATTATCTATGTTAACAACTCTGACATACCTTAAATTTAAATAGGAGGAATAAAGTAGATATTGTCTCTTTAAAAACCTTATATGATAAACCGTATAGGAAAAACTCATAAAGGAAAAAGAGTGAAATATTATAGTCATTACTCACAAACATACCAAATGCATCAATTCTTGTCATCATCTCTTGTAGTACAACATGAAGGTACATGCATTAAGTGATGTACACTCTACACTAATATATTTGCATCAAAAGCCTCTCCTTGATTCCTTTTCTTTCCTCTAAAATAATATTACCCTTTGCAATCTGATCTTTGTTGCATCTTGCTTCACAATGGCATATTGGAACCAGAAATTTCATTGATGTACCATTGCATACTTGTTAGTTTTTTCTAGGCAACAATAATCCAGCGGTCGATTAAATACCATGGGGCAGAAGAGGACAGTAACCCCTAAGAAACCAGAAGCAAGTAGGATGTCAGATGTCGCAATAGAGGCCTCCCCGGCACAGAGGACGCTCGCAATAGAGGCCTCCCGGCACAGAGGACACTCGCAATAGAGGCCTCCCCAGCACAGAGGACGCTCGCAATAGAGGCCTCCTCGGCACAGTCGCTTGTAGAAGAGGATGCCCTGGCACAAGATGGGGCGGATGGAAGCAGGAGGTCGGATAGGAGCCCAAGCCCTCACCAGCCGTCCTCCTCCGACAGCAGCAAAAGCTCGAGCTCGTATCACAGCCCGAGCCCTATTCCGTGCGATCGGGAGATCCGGCGTCGGGAAAGTGACAACGAGTACCATCCTGCCGAAGAGGTATTTAGTTGAGTCAATGCATTTTATACTTCTTAAATAGAGGAATATCTTCTGTTCATGTCAATTCTCCTTTTTTTCTCTTTAGAGGGTGAGGGTGCAAAGATCTTCGAGTCGATCATCTGCGCCACAACCCACCACTACCTCTGTGCCTGAAACTTCGGGTCCCTCTGGGCTGATGCTGAAACGAAGAAGGGGCGAGCATAGCAGAAACAAGTTGTCGTCCGGCATTTATACAATAACACAGGTTGGTGTTGAAGGGGAGCCTGTTGCACCTCGTGAGGCCTGCGCCAAATTCCGCAATAGTTGCAGATTTCTTGTCAAGGAGTACGTCCTAATCACTGTAACTAATTGGCGATTGGTGTCAGATGAGACGAAGGATTTTCTATGGGCAACATTGCAGAGAACCATCCGATTCCCCTCGGGAACAGAGGAAGCAGCCAAATAGAATGCATTGAAAACTATGGGAAAGAGCTTCCGGGGCTGGAAGAGTGAGCTCAATAAGGAATTCGTGAAGAAGAACCTGGTACCCTTGAATAAATACGAAAATATTACGCCAGAGCAATGGGCAGAGTTTGTTAGGCAGAAGACCACACCTGATGCCATCAAACTGGGTGAATCGTTCAAGCACCTTGCGAAGAAGAACAAGCACCACCATCACCTGGGCTCGTCTGGGTACGCCCCCAAAATTCTGAGTGGAGGAGGCAAGAAGAAGAGGCTGCCCGAGCTGGGAAACCCAACCCTTTGGAAAATTATGACGAGCGAAACAGGAACTGGGTCTATGCTCGGTCACAATGAACCGAGTCTGGGGACTTAGCCTTCAATAGCCCCGAGACCATGGAGGTGACCCAGACCATCCAAGGGCTTGCTAAGGAAGGGTCTCTAGATCCCGACAGGGAGAATGACCTGCTTACCAAAGCCCTGGGGAACAAGGAACACCCAGGTCGCACTCGAGGCATCGGATCAAAAGTGGGTTGGAAGCATGGGTTCCCAGACGCTGCGGGCCAGTACAAGACCCGTAATAGATATAAGAAGACCCTAGAGGAACAGATACAAGAACAGGTTAAGGTCAAATTCATGAAGATGTGAAATGAAAAGGAGAAGGAAAGGGCGGCATTAATGCTGATAGAGCAACCAACCAGCCCAAGCTTTCGGAGCAGCATCGGGTCCACGCATTTCGATAGCCAGAGATATCATGTGGATGAAATCACAGAGGCTACCCCTTGCATTCTTCATGTTCCAGTCGGCAAGGAAGACTTCACTGTCGAGGCTTCCACTGGCCAGGCCATTCCAGGCTGTGTGTTTTACAGTCAAGATATTCCGACCGGTTACACCAAGGTACAAGTGGACTCGGTGCAGCCGGTTTTCATGAAGTACAAGCTTGAAATCAGCACACCTGAGGGTATCGAGATTCTCGATGAGGCTGTTGGCAACTTCATTCTGTGGCCCAGACGGGATATCATCTTCAGTTGTCAGACGGGATATCATCTTCAGCTGTCAGAAGTCACAATCGCCAGCGTCACGCCTGTCCCAGCACCCAGCATCTCTGCCTCAGGCACCTCTGCCCCAGAGCCAACCCACTCCGCCTCAGGCACCTCAGCCCCCGCGCCAACCCTCTCTGCCTCAGGCACCATCGCCCTCGCGCCCGGTATCTCCGCCTCAGGCAACTTCGCATCATGCTTCACCGTCTACAACTCCGGCACCTTCGCCTCCAATGTCTCCGACTCCGGCATCTCCACCTCCGGCAAATCCATCACCTGAGCATCGGAGAGTTCCTAGAATGATTACCCCATATGAGAAGATTGATCTACCTGATCCGATGAAGAGGTGGCTTCTGTCCTCATCAAAACCAAAGGCATCATCTGCTCAGGAATCTCCAGCGAAGGGCGATCTCACGAAAGAGATCATCAAAGCATTAAGTACCCCACAGATAGATTTCGTGCTACACTGGATGTTCCTGAGAAATATGAGCATAGCAAGCCATTTCTGCCATCGTTTCAACTCCAAGAAGGTCCGTGGGAGATGAGAAAATTCCACGAATGGTACATGAGGGCATGTCGCGTGGGGCTCTCCATAATCACTGCTTCTGTCCCCGCTGTCGTTTATCTAAGCGGAGACAACTACCTCATGTTGGATTTTAAGGACATGCACGCTTTGTTCCGCCTCGAAAAACTCGATGTCAATATCATAAGCGTGTGGTGCCTGTAAGTGCCTACAATCTACCCCCTACGTTCATATATCTACCAATGTATGCTATAGAAGCTAATGAATATTGACTTGTTCTGTAGGATACAATTTAACGATGCGAAAAAGTTGAAGAGCCCCGTCAGATTCATTGATCCGCAACGAATTTCCCAGCCCAACATGGTCGTGAACATAAGGACTGATGACCCTAGGATTAAGGGGAAGAGTAAAAAGGATAAAGCACGGGTCATAAAAGAAGCGACCAAAACAAAAAGGCTCGAAATGTGAACCTACATAGGAAGGGCTATGCTAGAAATACAGGACAATGACTGCATCTTCTCTCCCTACAACTTTAAGTGTGATACGTTATGAACCTAACATAAGTATTCAACTTAGTTGATCGATCAAGAATCTAACATAAGTATTCATGTAGCGATCACTATATTTGTATAATGCTGATACCGAAGTCGAGCAGACTCATGGTCCTTGACTCTGCCGATTTCCAACAAAAATCCTACCAAGATTACATTGACGTTATACAGAGGTAAAGGAAACCCCCCATACTTAAAATTCTTATAAATTATTTATGAATTGATAATTACTTATTGGCATTCGAATAGGGCCTACAAGTGATACGTAACAAAAGGTGGGATACACGATACAGACAAGCCAGATGCGATGACGGTCCGTACACACTTTCCGGTAATAACACACTTCTAATTCTTGTATCCCACTATTAATGACGAAGAGTCTTATTGAACTAACGAATACGTTGCATTTTTATTTGTAGTGCCACAAGCAAGATTTCAATAGCGTTCTTTGTGGATACTATGTTTGCCAATATCTTAGGGTAAACGGGAGTCATCATTGCGCCTGTACATTCTTATTTGGTTATGTTTCCGTTGTCAGTAGTGTTTTAACTCTTTTAGTTGTGTTTTCAATCCAGGCAAGGATGATCCAATGTGCCAACCAAGCTCTCACCGACAAAGAAATCCAAAACGTCCAACGTGACATGTGCCGGTTTATTATGCACGAAGTCATCCACAAGAACGGCAGATTCTTTGATCGCGGAGGCGAATTAGCTAGCCATCCGAGGCTATGTGTGTGGGAGAGCGACTCTTAACTATATAAGCTTGTGATGTTGTGAATATTATTGTACTTGTGATAATATATTGAAATCTGTGATGTTATGTGATGCTATTCATATTGTTATTGAAACTGTGTGAAATCTGGATGGAATAAAATATATTCTAATTATTTTTTTGAAAGAAATACATACCACAAGCGGTTCTCTTACGGAACCACCTGTGGAAATCTTTATATCTATGGAGGCAGCTAATGTGGGCCGCCTGTGAAAATCAATTTCCACAGACGGTTTCTTAAGCCAACCGCCTGTAGAAATCGATTTCCACAGGCGGTCAGTTTTGTGCCTGTGGAAATCAACAGGCCTTCGGTCCCAGGCGGGTGCGCTAAACGCCTGTGAAAAGGCGTTTCCACCCGCCTGTACAGTATCGGTCTGTAGTAGTGAATGCATGACCTCACAAGTAAATACATGACTTCACACTTACTAAGATTCCTTTGGATTCTTTTTTTAACCAGATGCGTTCTCCCCAGCAATTAAAAGGGAGGTTCAAAGCTTTCTCGTCAAAGACCAGCCAAGAGGCATGACGCTTCGATATGAGTTCGACCACAGGGGTTGCACCTACAGAGGCACCTGTGCAAGGCTATTGACAGCCACATTTGTACCCCAGATCAGCACCACATAATTCATCACGTGATACATCCGTGCTTAAACATGTTCAGAAGAAAAGAGGACATGCAGCTGGCAGTGCTTTAGGCCTTACTATGGACAGCGACGACGATGACTTCATTCCTCCAAAGAAACACCAAGCTTGTACATGTCCTTCTTGCAGTACTACTGGTGGTATGCTACGCGAAAAACTAGCTGCCGATGTTGCTGCTGCTGCTACTACGCAGCTATGAGGCCATAAAATCTGGTGTAATTACATTTTTAGTGAGATGGGTTTTGGGGGTATTCTTGCAGATTTCCATTGATGGGTTGGAAAGTAATTCCCTTGTTTTTTTTATGGACAAGTTGCATCCAGATTCAATTGTCCAATTACTTTCTAGCTATAGGGTATATGCGCATAAGGAGTATATCACACACAGACAAGGTATGTACAACACACATTAGGAAGTTTCAGATATCACGGAACCGAATCAACGGTACCTGATATACCTAGAACCAAGGAAGTACATATCAGAAAGGTTTAGATTGATTACCCAACCCGATACAATCATTATTAAAAATAGATTTATCTACTTTGATATCAAGAAAGACAACTCCCTATCGACTACGGCTGGATATGAGTCGGTACCTTACCCCTATATAAGGTGGAAAGGCTAGGGAGGAAAAGGAAACACGTGAGAGAACTCGAGGTAAGCATCATGACCATAGCAGAGAAGATATTTGGCGACTTTAGCCTTAAGTTAGATTAGATCCAATCTACTCTTTGTAATAGTTTTAGCCACATTACTTGTACTCGAGATCATTAATATACGGCAACAACACCCCCACAGGATATAGGGTATTACTCCAATCGGAGGCCCGAACCTGTATACATCAATTGTCTCGTCTCGTGATTAACCCCTGCACTCGAAGGTACCTAGTCAATTTACGGATATATTGTCAGGAACTAATCTTCGACAGTTGGCGTGTTAGGTAAGGGCCTATGTTTTGAAGGATTAATCATGTCTCAGGTTCACATTTACGTCGGACTCTCCGATAAGCTTCTATGACCATTTCAAGTTGACGAAGGACAGCTTTGAGTCCCCTCTCGTCGACTCAGAAATTATCTTTGGAACTATGGTTTTCCGTTGGGATGGTCAAGATGGACTGATCCACATCGGTACCTTCGAATCCAAACCAGTGGATGCGTACCATGAGGTGGGACATCTCGAGTGGGATCCCACAGAGCCTAATATTCTCCACTGCATGGACACCGACAGCGACGAGGGTGGAGACGGTGATTCTAACACTATCCAAAGTAGCCAAACAAATTGATTACGTGCACCCGACACGACCCTCCACCAGCGAACCACAGGAGGGCAGATGCCTCCTGGCCTCTCCCGACGACTTCTGGTGGGTGCGCCTCCACCCGTGACAACCCACGGCTCAAGGGAGAAGGTCCCTCCAAATAGTCACCATAAGGCTTCATCGGCTTGACCAACATCGAGCCTCGGTAGCGACGTATTCAGTACTCCGGACGCTAGCATACAAGGAGCTCATCTAATTCTTAGATCTCTTCTAGAGTTGGATCCGGCGAATCCACTAACTCCTATGGTCAATCAAGTCAAGATTCTACTCGATGCAACCTAGATCCAAGTTGCTCGAGCAAACAACCCTAGCAATTCTAGGCCCCCCAGTTGGTATGGTCCCAGCTCGAGGAGGCACGGGCAAGAACGCTCTTGAGTAGAGGAATCTCGGACGGGAAGCTCAGGTGATTGTGCCAGAACACGACACTATGGGTCAAACTGTAGCTGTCCCATCCATAGGCGCAGAAATCAGGAAGACCTAAGGAATCGTATTCCTCATAAATCGGCATGATCTACAGATAGTGATTGAAAACCACCTTGAAGAATGCCGCAAAGATGATTGCCGCCACTATGACCATAGATCTATGAGATGAGATGGTCGACATGACTCCCTGCTCGAAGAGCCAGGTGTGATAGTCGCCCACCACCTCCTCTTGAAGAGTTCGGCGGGGGCTGCGAGGCTTTCGTGCAAGAACTTCGATGAATTCGGTGGCCCGAGAAGTTCAAGGCGGGCCCGATCTAGAAATATGACGGGAAAATCAATCCTAATGAGTGGTTGTAGATCTACACCACTGTTATTCAAGCAGCCGATGGTGACAATCGAGTAATGGCCAATTACCTGTTAACTGCCTTTCATGGACCCGCAAGGTCCTGGTTGCTAAGCTTGCCGCCTAACTCGATTAGTTCGTGGGAAGAACTTAAGGCTATATTCATAACCAATTTCCAAGGCACATTAGAGCGCCTAGGAACGAAGAACGACCTCCACCAGCTGCACCAAGGCGATAACGAATCTCTTTGAGATTTCATCCGCAGGTTTAGCGACAAGCGTAACGCGATCTCGAACAACTCAGATGAGTCGGTAATTATCGCCTTCAAATGAGGTGTTCAAGACACAGACTTGCATGGAAAGATGGCTACTTGGAAGATCCGCACGGTCAAAGAGCTTTTCGAGTTGGACGACCATTGCGCAAAATGAGCAGAAGTGTAGGTACGTGCTAAAAACCTCCAATCTAGCAAGGACAGACCTGAGTCCTTGAAGAACAGAGGAAAGAAGAACAAACTCGGTGACAAGCATAAGGGTCTCGATACAACTATAGCCGCAGTCGACAGGAGGAAATCGTGCAACATTAGGGACAATAAAGGCCTCAGTCGAGGTGGTGGAAAGTGGTGCCCCATCCATTGGAGCAACCAGCCCGACTTTGATGAGTGCTTTCTGTTCAAGAAGAAGCTTGATTAAAAGATCAAGGCAAACGTTGAGCATGGCAATAAGCAGGCTAAGTCAAACATGGAGGGTAATGAGCCCCAGTTCCATGAGGCTGACCATAGCTTAGTGCACATCTTCGGACGATTTGCCACATACGAGTCCAAAAGGTAGTACAAGACGGTAGAGTGAGAAGTCAATTTGGCCCTCACTGGGCCCACTCGGTATCTCAAGTGATCAGAACAGTCAATCACCTTTGATGAAACAGATCATCTAGTCCTGATGCCACATCTTGGTTGATACCCACTCATGGTTTAGTAGACCATACTCAAAATCGAAGTCTCCAGAACTCTGGTCGATGGTTGTAGTCCAGTCAATCTCATTTTCTCCAAAACCTTGGACAAGATGGGAATTTAGAGGTCAGAGCTTAAGACAGGAGTCGAGCCTTTCCACGGCATAACTCCCAACTCATCGACCATGCCTCTCGGCAAGATCAAGCTGCCGATCACATTTGGCACGCCCGACAACTTCCGCACAGAAAAGCTAACTTTGATGTTGCGGACTTCGAGATAGTGTACAATGTGATCCTAGGTCACCCAATGCTAGGCAAGTTCATGGCGGTTGTTCACTATGCCTATCAAACACTCAAGATCCCGGGTCCTAAGGGGGCCATTATCGTTAAAGGGGATCAGCGTGTAGTGTCAAATGTGACAAGCAAAGCTTGGATATGGTCAAACACTTCAGTCGAGTGGCCATCACTCCTAAGGATGCAAAATCTAAGCGTCAAAGGCGCCAAGGTCTTGTCGAGGCCAAAGACTCCAAGCTCATAAGTCTTGCTGGCACTTCTGAGTCCGACGACGCCAAAGGCAAGAACAACGACGGTGTCAACAACAAGAAGACTGATCGTTGCGTCAAGGCAGTGCCCCTAAACCCGTCTGAACCATCCAAGGCGGTAAATATTGGGGCCAACCTTGACCCTAAATAGGAACATGAGATCATCACCTTCCTCTAGGAAAACCAAGACATGTTCGCATGGCAACCGTCCAATATGCCAGGGGTCCCCAGGGAGGTGATCGATCATCGACTAGCTGTTAAATCTGATGCCAAGCCTGTGGTACAGAAGCAGTGAAGATTTGCGGAAGACAGGAAGCCGGCCATACAGGAGGAGGTCGATAAGCTCCTAAAGGTGGGTTTCATCCGAGAAGTGCGTCATCCTACATGGCTCGCGAATCCCATCCTCGTCAAGAAGGCCAACGTCAGATGGAGAATGTGCATCGACTTCACCGACCTCAACAAGGCTTGCCCCCAAGGATCATTTTCCTCTCCTGGGCATTGACCAGATCGTCGACTCTATGACAGGCTGCGAATTGATATGTTTTATAGATGCCTATTCAGGGTATCACCAAATTAGTGTGGGATTAGAGGATGAGGAGAAAACGGCTTTTACTACTCTCTTCGGTGTATTTTACTATGTAAAGATGCCTTTCGGTTTAAAAAAATGCTAGTGCTACGTATCAAAGGTGTATTCAAAATTGTCTACAACCCCAAATTGGGCGCAATGTAGAACCATATGTCGATGATGTCATAGTCAAATCGGAAACTAGAAGTGCATTGGTTGACGATATCAGGGAATGTTCGACAACTTCAGGAAGTATCGCATTATGCTCAACCCTAAAAAGTGCATGTTTGGTGTGCCATCAGGCAAGCTTCTCAGCTTTTTGGTGTCAAGTCGCAGCATTGAGGCCAACCCGCGCAAAATTGAGGCTCTCGACCAGATGCGGTTACCTTGAACACTAAAGGAGGTTCAGAAACTGACAGGTTGCATTGCTGCTCTTAGTCGATTCATTTCCAAGATGGGCAAGCGAGGAATGCCTTTCTTCAAGTTGTTGAAGAAACAAGACCAATTCGTATGGACAGAAGAAGCGGAGCGTGCCTTCCCGGACTTAAAAAAGTACTTATTTTCTCCATTAATTCTTACATTGCCTAATGAGAAAGAGGAGCTCTTTTGTATATTATAGCTACCCCACAAGTTGTAAGCATGGTACTGGATGTTGAAAGGCAATGTCCCGAGAAAAATTCCAAGGTCCAGAAACCTATTTATTACGTGAGCGAGGTTCTATACTATGCTAAGCTACGATATCCACAAGTACAGAAGCTAATACATGCAGTATTGATGTCTTTCCAGAAATTATGGCACTAATTTCAAGCGCACATGATCACCGTCATAATGATGTATCCACTGAAGGATGTAATACAAAATGGAGAAGCTACTGGACGAATCACACAATGGGCGGTAGAACTAAATGAGTTTGACGTAAGCTACGCACCATGCACAAGCATGAAATCCGGAGTGTTAGCAGATTTCATCACCGAATGGACAAGCGTCGAAGAGACAAGGCCATACATGGTTGAAGATCACTGAACGCTCTTCTTTGATGGATCACTCACACTTTAGGGCTCGGGGGCTGGCATTGTACTCAAATCTCCAACGGGCAACAAACTTAGGTACATTGTTCAATTAGACTTTAAAGCTTCTAATATTGTTGCAAAATATGAAGGACTAGTAAACGAGCTCTGCATAGGTACATCACTTGGGATTAAATGACTTCTTGTGAAAGGGGATTCACAGCTAGTTGTAAACCAAGTTCAAAAGGAGTACCAGTGCTTGGACGACAACATGACAGCTTACTTACTCGAGGTATGAAAGCTCGAGCAAAAGCTCAAAGGGCTAGAAGTGACGCATATCAGAAGGAGTGATAACTCTGGCGCAGATGAACTTGCTAGACTCGCTTCTTCTTGGGCACTGGTACCCATAGGGGTTCTCATTGAGAAACTCCTTAAACCATCTGTCCTGACAATTCAGCGAACGGATGTTGCCAAACTCAACCAGTAGTCTAGCCAAGTCAGCAAGGCAGAACCCATAGACACGGATCCTACACTACTCGAACGCAACACGACTTGGATGACTCCGTACCAAGCCTATCTTGAGGGCCGAGACATCTCTGATGATGCTTCTGCAGAGAACATAAATCTAAACTCTACGTTGGTAAACGACAAGCTCTAACAAAAGGGGAGTAACAAAATTTTGATGAAGTGCATCACTTAGGAAGAGGGCAATAAAATATTGCTCAATATCCATGGAGGTAGATGTGGTAATCATGCGTCTTCTCACACCTTGGTCGGAAAAATTTTCCACCATGGATTCTATTGGCCGATTGCCCTTTAGGATGCTTCCGAGCTGGTTAAAAAGTGCGAGAGCTGCCAATTTTTTGGAAGGCAGACCACTCGATCAGTCCAAGCTCTGCATCTGGGGCTTGGATATCCTGTGACTATTCCCAACAGCCCAATGTGGTTACAAGTTCCTATTCGTGGCTATCAACACGTTCACCAAGTGGATAGAGGCCAAACCCATAGGAAAAATAACCGCAAAAGTGGCTAAAAAGTTCATGAGGAGCATAGTTACTCGATTCGGCATTCCACATCGGATAATTATGGATAACAGTAGACAGTTCAGAAGCGGAATCTTTATTGCATTTTGCGAAGAATTCAGCATCAAGACTTGTTTTGCCTCAGTGGCTCACCCTCAGAGTAATGGTCAAGTTGAGCGGGCTAATGGTGTAGTCTTGCAGGGTATCAAAACTCTGGTCTTCGATAGGCTAAAAGCCTACTCAAAACGCTGGGTAAAAGAGCTTCCCTCGATACTATGGGCCGTTCGTACGTCGACTGATAAGGCCACCGGTGAAACTCTGTTCTTCTTGGTTTATGGAGCGGAAGCGGTGCTCCCGATCGAGTTGCAATTCGGATTACCTCGAGTGGAAAGATACTCAGAGGAAGGGCAGGAGCAGTTATGAGCGGATGACATAAATTTACTCGAGGAGTACCGAGATTGAGAGTCAATTCGAGTAGCTAAGTGTCAGCAGGCGTTGCATAGATATCAAAACCTGAGAATTCAGCCCAGGCAACTCGCTGGTGGGGACATCGTCCTGCGAAAGGTACAGAAACAGGCCCAGCGCCGTAAGTTATTGCCTAAGTGGGAAGGACCTTACATAGTAGTCGAGGTCACCCGACCTGGGTCAGTACGGCTATCTACTCTGAACGGCGAGATACTCGAGCACTCGTGGAACATCGATCAACTCCAAAAGTTTTATTCATAAGATAGATTATAGAAAGGATACACCTAGCTACCTTAAATAGTGAAGATCCACCACCTTTGAAAGTTTGGAAGCGTATGGACCCTCATTTGCCCCTGAATGAGTCGAGGAACCTTCTATACTCCTCCATCGGGCGGCAGCTGATCACCACAAGAATCGGCCATCGATCAGCATACGGGCCAGGAAAAGTGGCCGAGGCGAAGGTCCTGCAGGAGCTAATGACCGGCACCGGTGATGCCGAGTGCTCTTCTGCCTGGCACGAAGGGTATCTAGTGGTTGTCAACAGAGAAGACGATCGTGCCTCCTTTGCCGGTGATGACTCGAGGGCTCCACCGCAGAAGACCTCAATGGCCGCTTGGTCGATGATCCGATCAAGATCACCACCACCTTCATTTCACTCCGGTGCAGAGCACTGCGCCAAGGCATAGGTATTGATGTAACAGCGAATGCACTGAGTGAGGACACGGCAACGGTCGATGATGGATGTTTCTTCCCTCTCCTTCCAAGGCCCACTACTTGAGTCCTTGTCATCGGAAGACATGATGGTGATGACCTCAGGAGGTATCATGGTGAGAGGCCTAGGGAAAAGGACCTTTGGGATCCACTCAAGAGGTGGAGATTGAGTGGAGGCCATGGCTTCAAGCTATACGAGTCCTAGGAGGTAATGGGTAAAAAAAACAAAGGAGACGACGGACAAACGACTACGAGTTCCCCCTATTTATAGCGAGGAAACGGTTTGTACTGTGTAAACGTGGCCATCAAGATCCAAAACAATGGAGTCGCCTCGGGTGAGTAGAGCATTTGGTGGAAGTCATGATGGCATTATGGCTTGTCTCTTCTTTGCAAAGAGGGATGGGCGGCCATTGTGATGCATGAGATCAATGTTGCGATGAAAACGAGTACAATGGGAGTGGAGTCTTTTAACACCCACCTGCCCACTGGTTCAAGTTCACTCGATGATCATATTGTAGTCAAAACCATAACGCTCGGGGGCTTTCATTCTCAAGTATTCAGTCAAGAATGAGCCTCACCCTTCGACCGACTCCGTTATCAAGTACATGGTTGAGAGTGAGCCTTATCGAGTACATGGTCGAGAGTGAGATTCGGTCGAGTATAGAGTTCTGAGCTATAAAACTACTTTCTGATCAATAGTGCAAGTGTGTCCTTTTCTACTCTCTGATCGAGTAATTTCTTCCTCGACCACAGAGTCGGGGGCTACATCATAATACCATATGTTTGTTATATGTTTTTTGCAAAATTTTATCTGTCTCTGTGTCGGTCACATTGAATAGGACCAACGGAGGCATGTGCTGGGTCGATGATGGATAGTTATACCTCAGGAGGCATAACGGTACAGAGATTGTCAGACATCTCATGCCTAACGACTAAAAGGGTTCTGAAGTCCTATTCTGCCTTGCATGTGCTCCCCATTGAGTTCATGTTTGTATGCTGATCAAATGCACACGTTGATAAAGGTTCACAAAAAATTTGATATGATCTTTCTTTTTATTAACTCTATATTAGTCTTTTCCTTATTATTATGGTCATCTCGAGTACTCAAGGGCCGCGCATTTAATGACTTGTCTAGCTATGATTTCAGGTATCAACAGATATACCATTGATCAATCTCAAGAATAACGATAGCACACTCTGATCAGTTTTGCATCTATTTGTGCTAAACTCTATTTCATAGACAAGGAAATAGTAGTGATAGCATATTAGATAGGCCAAATATCAGTAGCACCTCCAGTATAATTATCAAACAAGAAGAAGCCAATTACATATTTAAGGGAAAAGCTTGGGAGATATCCACCTACAAGAACACCACTTAAAAATCCCTTCAAGGGATTTGACCATCCTGGAAACAGCATCGTGGTGCGAAATCTTGAGAAACGAGTATTCATCTTGGTCGAAAGCTGAATTTGTCCAACGGAAGACTAGAGTTCGACCAGGGTTGGTAATCCCTAGTACTGGAGGGACAACCTCAGAAGTCAAGCACAGCAGAAATGTTTTTCCTTCATCCAAGGAATAGCTTTCCAATCGAGAGGCTCCAAAATGTTATCATTAAAAGCATGGATGGAAACTAGAGTCTCAGCATTATGTTCAGCAAGATCATCAATTTGGTCGCCCCAAGATTTAAAGAAAAATACGTGAGTCTCATCCAAGATAAGTCGAGTGCCCCCCCCCCCCCCCCAGACCAAGCTACCAGAATTTGAAGTCCAGCATCGACTGTTCCTATGCCGCAATGACTCCTGATGGATCCCCTGAAGCAATCCCATCCAGCAAATCAGCAATGCGCCACCGGAATTTGCTACTGGAGACTTGGAACTAGCACAGTGGACCATCAACTAGAAACACATGTACACCCTTTGTCATCTGAAGATGAAAACATGGCATCCTTGGGACGATGATGATGAATAGCCTCCTATGTTTTCGCACCACACATCCCTCCATGCTTACCCAAAACGCATCATAAGAGAGTGGCAGAAGGTCGGAGAACCATCCTATCACTGGGTTGATTACTCTGCCCTTGACCTGGCGCCCTCACTCGATGATGATCAAGATCCCGTTTGAGGCCCTGACTATCTCCCAACTGTCATCGACTAAACCTTGGAAACAAAGATAGAAAGTTGCTTCGCTCCCCAGACGATGCACCTTGACCAAGCCATCATTGTGCACAAATGGTCCTTTAAAGATCCATGGTGCAAACTCCGCCACCCTGTGCACTTCACGCCAAGAAGTGTAGACAGAACGGAAGAAAGCGAAATCCTCTGGGTGCAGCAGCTTGTTGGAGATGATATCTAGTACTCCCAATAGCAGAATGTCACACCTGGTTTTAACGGCCAAAACCAGATGCGGCTTATGTGTGCCCAGGATGCTCAACACACATAAGGACGTCACAGGTGAAGTAACAAAAGCAATACTTCTATTAAATAAACGTTAAACTCTTACAGCAATTGACATATATTATCTTCTATGAAGATATCTGCAGCGGAACAGAAACACTGGTGGCCAACAACACCGCAGGCAACCGACCGGGGGACACGCGCCTAGAACGTCACAACCTCGTCTTGATAGTCTTCAACATCTTCACTCAATGAGCAGCAGCATACATGTCACATGGTGTAGGGAAAATAGCAAGTGTGAACACATAGAGTACTCAGCAAGTGGGGGAAAGTAATGATATGCAGGCTTATACCAAGAATAGGCTAACACATGGTATATTTGCGTAAATGCGAGTAATCAAAACATATTTGAACTCAAAAGAATTAAGCAATTATTAAGTGAATGTAACCCATATAGTCCAACACCCAGCATACAAGGCTCCTCATATAGTCCAGCTTTCACGACGAGTCAGTGAATTCCATGTTGCCGTGTTCACGAAACACTTAACACACCAGTGGTGTGCCGCCAAAAATCACTGTATGACACTTTCCACTAACCAGAGACTAATTCAGTATGTGTCTGCCCACTAGGTTTCACCGCTAGGCTTTACGTAAGCTAAGCTCCTACCCAGAAGCCCCCTTTTGTGCTGACCCAACACACACTGGATAGACTCTAATCAGTATGTCACGCCTTACCCATATCAACCTCGTGGTTGGTACGTTACTTCTTGGGTTGTCGCTCCACGAACCGGTCCTTACTTATGTTACTTGAGCAAACACTAAACCAACATCATAACCATGACAACCATCAAAACTACTTTGCTCAAGGCCTAAGGTTCCATGTTGCTAGACCATTAACAAATTAACCATCAATGTTGTATATGTTCATTAGTCAAGATCATGAAACTTCTTAACATCCCAAAAGCATGGCTAAGCAATCTACCTATAAAAGACACCTAACCATAAACCATCTAGGTTCCAAGGGATGATAAGGGAAAATCTAGGGAAAACCCTAACATAGGTGACTACCCATCATATTGACAGACATTGCATGCAGTTTATTAAAACAAAACATTTAAAAATGTAGGTTCAATATGATCAAGGACACTTGCCTTTTTCCCAATGCTGCTTAGTGTTGTCAAAATCTTGGTCTTGAAGTCCCTCGAACTGCTCCAGAACGTTATCGACTAATTGCGAGATCTACTGACAAACAACACAAAGGAAAACACTAAGAACAATATACCAAACATCATTAAAACACTTTAAAAATACTATGGTTGGATAGGGATGATTTTAGAAACGTTTAGACGCAAGAATCGCCTAAATCGGAGTTAAGATGAAAAGAGAACATCTTTCGGGAGATGGATTAGGCTGAAAAGGAAAAACTAGTTTACTGGAGTTATCTTCCTATGGGAAAGGAGTTTATTGTGCAATCACTGTGTCAGGCTTGACAACATACTTATGCAAGATTCAAGAAGTGTAGGGCAGACTAGACTTCGTTGACTAGGCTAAGGAGAACGATGTGGCATTGACTTGGCATGCTATGCAAGTACCATCTTGGATTAAAGAAGGGATACGCGGATATCTAGTATCGACCACCTATGATGGATCAAAAATGTCGAAGGTTGCGCTTCTAGGTTAAGGATACTACTAGTGACTCTATGTAGCGGTGGTGGTTCGAGTTTCGTCGGAGATGGCAATCGGGCACGTGGCCACTGACATCGATGTCGGCTTCAGTGGCACTTCAGTGAAACGAGGGAAGCATGGCGTAGAACGCGGAAAGACTAACTCAGTGGTATGGTTGGTTTTGGAAGGGGTCATCCGAGGTAGCGGCAAAACAGCGATGACTGCTTCTAGGTTTGGTGGTGACCGCGAACAAATGCAGGAACTAAGACGCTCACGTTCCAGGAGATTGGCTATGAAATTTGAGAAACCATTTGAACAAAGATGTTCATATAACCCGGGAACACAATGCTATGTTATGGGTTTTGGTAGATCATCCACTGAGAGGAAGAACGATCAGCAGAGATGAGATGGGTGATGGCTGCGACGTGCTATGGTTGTCAATGGCGTCCTGGTTGTGTCGCTGCACAAACGGGGATGGGCTCCTACGGTCACGTAGAAGACTCCATGGGACACACCGTGACGTGGTTGGTGCATCCATACAGCTTTTGGATTGATGGGGTACGCGAATGCAAATCCGGTGCGCGTGCAGAACACGTCCAGAAACTGGACAGCAGGTATGTCAACCTTGATTGCGGTGGTTTGGCTAATCTACTGGCCGACATGGTTGGTGAGGGTGTGGGGAACATCATGGGACATGCACCGGTGATTTGACCTCTGGTCGGTCGGGAACATCGATGCCAATCGGCTACAGCGCGGCTGTCCGGCGACTGTCCGCGACGGCGACGACTGTGGCGGCGTAGATCGGGCTTTGGCCGGGGTTAGGGCTTGGCTAGGGACTTAGTATGATGCTAAAACAGTAGTAAGGGAGGAGAAGAAGGGGTCCTCACATTGCTTTGATGGTCGAGAAAGGAGGATTTGCGGAGAAGACGACGTAGCGCATCACGGGCAACGGCGGCGGCGGCTCCGACGAACGGCAGCGCTCCGGCGACGCACGGGCAGGGAAGCAGCGACTTCTAGGGCTTGGGAGCATGGAATAGAGGTAGGAGAGGGTGTACAACTCATATATATAGAGCTAGGGGCGGCTGGTTGACGTGGAGTCCAAACCGAACACGAATCGGATTCGAGTTCGAGTCGGTTACGATTTCCTTTTTCGCAGCTCTCTATTCTGAGGATGATATCTCTATCGTCCGGACTCCAAATTGGACGTTTCTTGATTCTAAATTGTATTACTCGAAAAGATCTACAACTTTCATAGTCATTGGAACTTCTGAAAACTGTTTGAACTCGGACTTCTCTGCATAGCACTGATTTCGGGGGCCATAACTCCTAGGTACATTATCCAAAAGAGGACTTCCATAGGTTCAAATCGAAGCTCTCGACGAGACCTACAACTTTGGTACTGTCATGATTTGCATTTGAGGCCGTTTTGAACTCCAAAACATCATGCGAAGATGAGGCTATACAGGACTCCGCGAAAATTACAGATTTCGTGGATCCTTTGTTGGACCATCTAGAAGACTTGGCTAAGGGTTTGGACTTGAGCAAGATTGAGCCCAAAGACACTTTAGGTATATCTAGGGTTTAGAAAAGAAACTTTTGCAAAGAAATTTGAATAGCGTTTGAATTTGAATTGTGTTCAGAGTGAATTTAAGAGAAACGGAAAAGATGAGGTTGAACAAAAATAGGACTAGATAAGGAATTTAAATTTGGATTTGGGTGGAATTTGAATTTGAATTTGAGAAAGAGGAGAGATTGAATTTAAACAAGGATTTGGATAATATTTGGATTGACCTGGAGAAGGGTCAGGTATGATCAAGGATTGAATAGATGATAAATTCAAAGATTTTGAATTTCAACCATTAAGATCCTTAACTTATTCACTACTAAGTTTTGTAAAAACCTTTTCAAAATATTTTTCACTCAAAACACCAAAGAGAAAGAAAAGAAAAAGAACTCTAATGCATTTACTTGGCTCCTAGCAAAACTCAGCATGCAATGCACACAAAATAATAACCTATATTGATTGATTGATTAAGAAAATAGGTTTTAAACCTATTCTACTAGTGAAGCTATTCAATAATCTTGGAAAATTTTAGAAATTTAAGAAATCTGAAAATCAGGGTATTACACAGAACAACCCAATTGGGATGCTCAGCCATGAGACTCAGGAAGGGCAACGAAAATCTTTGAACAAAAGTAGATGATGCCAAAAACGTATGGAGAGGATATCTAAAGGAAAGGATTTAGCAAAGGCAGAAAAGATGAGGCGATGGAGTTTCTCTTAGGAAGTATAAGTTGGCACTGTCTCCAAATTAAAATCATAAATTGATTCCGCCTAGGCAACTACTCCCATCTCTATGGCGCTTCGGTCGATGAGAAAGACAGGATGAAGATGATGTGCGAATATCTACACACCATTGTGCCTGCATTAAATGCACCCATACCCGTCTTTTCAATTTTTGAAAGGTTTTTTAACACTACTCACAGTCAGGTGTCGATCAGTTGAGTTCTTTAATTCTTTCCGAGTCTTGAGTGTGGTTAGCCACAGGGCGCTCAACCCGACTTAGCTTCTACTCGATACTCGGGAAAGGATTTGTCCATACTTGATTCTTTCGACCATGAGTTCGAACTACTTTACTTGACCAAGCTTAAACTTGGCAGTACTCGAGTAGGTGCTTACGGAAACCTCTCCTTCAGAGTAGAGTTAGGGGGCTACTATCGAATATCTAACTATAGGGTACATGCACATAAGGAGTATATCACACACAGATAGGGTATGTACAACACATTAGGTAATTTCAGATATCATGAAACCGAATCAGTGGTACCTGATATACCCGGAATCAAGGAAGTACATATCAAGAAGGTTTAGATTGATTACCCAACCCGATACGATCATTATTCAAAACAGATTTATGTACTTGGACATCAAGAAAGACAACTCCCTATCCACTACAGCTGGATAGGAGTCGGTACCTCACCCCTCTATAAGGTAGAAAGGTTGGGGAGGAAAAGGAGAGAGAAAACAACACGAAATAGACGAGAGGACTTGAGGCAAGCATCAAGACCCTAGCAAAGAAGATATTCTGCGACTTTGGCCTTAAGTTAGATTAGATCCGATCTACTCTCTGTAATAGTTTTAGCCACATTGCTTGTACTCGAGATCATCAACATATGGCAATAACACCCCCACAGGCTGTAGGGTATTACTACAATGGGAGGCCCGAACCTATATACATCGATTACCTCGTCTCGTGATTAATCCCTGCACTCGAAGGTATCCAGTCAATTTATGGACATATTGTCAGGAACTAATCTTCGACATTAATGATTATCGATGTTGGATATGAGAAGGGACCACAGATTAATCAAATGGTCATCTACAAGATCCTCGGTATACCTTACGGAGATAAGGATCCACCTAGATCAACTAAAGAGGAAAATGCATGTGCTAACTTAGTCCATGTTTAACCAAACTCTAATGTGCCCCATAAGAATCTACTGGACCGTATCAGAAAATGTGCTCTCGATGATGACCTGGTGATTAGGATGTTTTTTAGTAACTTTCAACAAGTTGTTGTTCAACATAAGGGGTCAGGATGGATTCATGACTAAGAACCTACCTGTATTCCAAGATATTAATTGTTGGAGCAAGAGATCATCTTGGCCCAGCAAGTACGGTGAGAATTTCCTCTAAGGAGGAGACTAAAGCTTGGAGACGAAGTTTGAAAGGAAGAAACGTCACAAATATATTGATAGTAAAAAAATGGATTGGTCTAGGCGGAGTATCACAGCATGACTTTTTGTTCATGCACCCTATGTCCTGTGTGTTGCCCTTTGTGCTGTATTGAGCGTTCTCCTTGTGACCCATCCCTGCCCAGATGACCACGACCCCCTATTTATAGGGTGGTATGTAGTTTAGTGTACAAGTTATCACGATGCACAAATATCTAGGACTTGGCCGGATTACTGGGCCTTATCCTGGATAACTACCTTTTACCATACATAGAAGATAAATATCTACTGTGGTAACTATTGTGGTGCTACCCTCAGAGGGGTGAGTCGGTCACCAATTGCGGCCTAGCGCTGCTCTGCCAGGGGTTTCAAGATGAATTTCATCGCACTGAGGTGTTAGGATAAGCAACATTTGCACCGGTATTAATCGCTCATCACCTCGCGTCCAGTCGGTTGCACGGGGGTGTCCTTTCTTCCCTGATATTATCTCCGAACACCTGCTGCATCTTTAGGCTTTGGAAGGCCGCACGGGTACCGAAGGGGTGGCCCAAAGGGGTCCGCAGCCTCCGGGGGCCAGGCCTCCTTTGTGGAGTCTGAAGGCTGAAGGCTCCGGACCAGAGTTTTGGGAAGGCCACATCCGTACCAGAGAGGTGGCCCAAAGGGGCCTGTAGCCTTAGGAAGTCATGCATCCTACTGAGGGTCCGGATGCTGAAGGCTCCGGAGAGGCTTGCTGTAGCTTCGAGTTTTGGGAAGGCTACGTATGTACCGGAGAGGTGGCCCGAAGGGGTCCACAGCCTCAGGAAGTCGGGCCCTCTGCTGAGGGTCTGGAGACCAAAGGCTCTAGAATGACCTATGATGGCAATCTTTAACCATTGTCCTTAGGCTGGTCTATTTTCCCCCAACATTAACTGGTGCAAGGTAGTGATTGATGATTTGTGATAGGCTATGCTAATATGGAATAGTTAAAAACACAAATCCATACCTGGCTCTGCAATTTTATTGACACTGAGTTGCACATCCATGTAAGATTTTAGTGTTGGTCAATCCCATAGCTAGATTCACAAATTAATTTTTTTCCCTTTCAATTTAGATGATGATAAGTAGTATAACACTACTGTATACATGTGTCCTATATGTATACAGATCTCCTAGGGTTTCTTGTATTCTCGGAGCAAATGTTCTTGCCTAGTAAAGGAATCCTTCGGTGTATGGAAGCTACTGACATGTACCAAGGTATCTCGTAATCAGGGAAATCTATCTCAAAAGATAATAGAATTCTACTCAAAGAGGAGTTTGGATACTGCACAGCAACCCCATATATATACAGAGCCATGGGACCCTACGGAGGACAAGTCCATCCAACAAGCAACAAGCCATCAGAAGCCTTAAGCGCTCCACGAGCCCCCAAGCCTTATGTATTCACGATCTACATTGACATCTCACCGAAACTACAAACAAGGAGCCCTCGACTTAGTGTAGATCCCATCATGGCTAGCAAAGACCCCCACTCCCTTTAATCTATCTCGAAGATCAATACAAGACCATAAGATGTAGGGCTATTATCCTTCAAGAGGCCTTAACCTACATGAATCTTTGTGTTCTGACATACGATTCGGCTATAGGGAGTATCCCCTACTTCATTCACGTATTTGTAAGATTGGCAGTTTACAAATCATCGACAGCTGGCGCCGTCCATGGGGATTATTACCAAAGGCACCAAATTTTTGTCACGCAACATGTCACTTACTCCACCCATGTCTTCACCAAGAACTCGCTTCTCGGACTAGGGGTTCTACGACAACTTTACCCTCTCAACCAAAAAGGATCTGAAGGTCGATCGGGTGGATCTAGGGTAATATCTAACTAGTGATGATTCCAACGATGAGGTAAGTTGTTTTATTGATTAGTGTGTCAAATACTATGGAATTAAGCTTGAATCGCTTGGTGACCAAGACAATCATGCAAGCGACATTCGCTGCAAGTCTGAGTATTCCCCTATGGGTTTCAAAAATATGGATTGTTGACAAACCTATTCGGAGGCATCCTCCAATGAGATGTCCATGATGAATTTGGACTCCTCCTCTACTGGAGCCTACCCCCAAGAAGTCTTCACCATCAAGGACATAGGGCCTGCTCTATCCAATCATGATGACAATCCTACAAATTCATAGGATCTCGTTGATCCAGTTGTGAGGAACAACAATCAACCCCCACCGATGACAAGGACTTTAATCCAAAATCCCACCAGGAACCCAAGTCTCGCATCTCCTAACCATCAGCAAGGAGCCCAGCATTTTAGATCTACAGAAGCTCATAGGCTCGTAATCTTTCAAGATGCCCTCCGACAGCCGTCCACTATAGATTTGACTACCCACATAGGCAAAGGCGAGCTCAACATGGTGGACAACCTCTCAAAGGAAGCTCAGGCTCGGGCTAGGAACTCTCATCAAGTACCGGCCACAAACATCTCTTCTTGGGTGAAGTCCCACAATGATCCTTCTCGTCATGACTCAGATATGGAAAGACATAGTCCACAGAACAAAACAAGCCATGAAATCAATAGAGCTCGTTGCTGCTGCAAAACGTCACCGATCAGGAACCATCCTATTACCAATTCGCGCAAAGTCTTCAACGATCGAAGATGCTCAATGACCCCCAAGGAACAGTTGACCTCTCCTCAGTGACCAAATCGGAGGTCACCCCAGTGTCGTTTGAGTACAAGCCACGACCGGTCTTTGACCCTGATGGGCAGAACGCCCGTGGCTACCCAGATCAATCAGGGTGCCATAAACGAGTGTCATGCTTTCTCTCCAGATCTCTAGAGGGTTAACTGGCTGGCTCAGTTCTGACCTGGGTCAATCAAAAAGTACAATAGAACCACCAATCTTATTGAGTTCCTCCAAATCTACACTACGTCTATCCAAGCGGCTGAGGGGTCAACAAGGTTATGGCCCATTACCTCTCCATAGCCCTTGAGGGGTTGACCAGGACCTGGCTAACTAATCTACCACCAGGGATGATCTACTCATGGGAGCAGTTCTGCAACCAGTTCTAACCAAACTTAAAAGGCACGTATGTTTATTCCGGCAAGAATAATGACCTTTTTCGTGTTCTCCAGATGGAAAAGGAAATCTTGTGCTAGTTTGTGCGACGCTTCAGCAACACCCGACCATCCTGAAGATAATTGACTATGACATCATCTAGATGTTTATCCAACGGGTCAGGAGCCGCTGATGCACTAACGATGTTGCCATGCAAGAGCCCGAGATAGTCCAAGTGGTAATGGATATTGTTGGCAATACATCCAATGCCAAGGAGGCTCTCTTATTCATCAAGGAAATGGACCAGGGCATCCAACGCCCTCAACCCAGACTAGATGATGACTCATTGAATAGCATGCGCAAGAAGAAGAACTATAAGGGAGGAAAAGGTAAGAAAACTAAAACTAATGAAGTTTTGGTAGATCTTCCCATCAAGCGTCCTCGCTCATCACAGAGAAAGAGCGATCAACTGGGCACTAGCGAGCGCCCTAGCAAGCCCTAGTGTGAATCCCACCAAATCGATGGGCACAACCTCCAGCAATGCCACATCTGTGGGAAGAAAATCCGGGTTGCGACCTAGAGTAGGGACTCTAGCTATAGCGATAAATCAGACCTGATGTCTTACCAGGAGGAGGACAAGACCATCGACCACATGTTTAGTGACTAAACGTCCTACAAGTCCAAAATGCAGTACAAGATAGTAGCTCGAGAAGTGCTTGCAGCTGTCTCCAAGAATCACCAGGCCATCAAGTGGTCAAATGTTAAAATTTCTTTCGTCCAAGATGAGTGCCCAGAGAATATCATACGGCCATGTCACTTCCCAACAGTGGTCAAGCCTATGATCAACAACTTCAAGGTTACTTGAGTGCTAATCGACGGAGGAAGTTCCCCAAATATCCTCTTCACAGATGCACTCTATGCGATGCAGATCTCTCCATCTACCATCAAGCTTGCTACTCAGGCCCTCCATGGTATAGTACCCAGATCTTTGACCGTACCTATCGGCTAGATATCATTTCTCATCACCTTTGGGAAACCCGACAAATTCCGAACAAAAAAATTTTGTTCGATGGTCGATTTTGAGACGACATACAATGCCATCTTAGGACGACCAACCCTACCCAAATTCATAGCTGTCTTGCACTATGCTAACTCGTGCATGAAGATTCTAGGGCCCAAGGGAGTCATTACCATCCAGGGCTGCACTATGGCACGTCTAAACCACGACAAGTGTAGTCTCAACATGGTGGCTGTCACGGCCCAGAGTTTCTAAACATGTAATTAAGTGCTAATGAGCATCATTAGCATCATTTGTTTTTGTTTTGAGCAGTATAGACTTGCAATGTGGATTAAACCGAATTTGGTTAAACCAGGTTTAACTGATGTGTTGTAAAGCATCACCCAAAACTTCCATGGAACATAGGGCTGGTGACAATTTTAGAAATTAATAGATGCCAGGAGAAGAATATAAATGAATTTTCCCAAATTTTTGGGAAATATTTAGAAGGCATAAAAATTATCACAAGTTGGAAAAGATAGCATCTTTCAACAATTCTTATTCAAAATTGGCTCAAGCATTCTGGGTCAAACAAGTTCAAATGGGTTCCTTATGAATTTTAGTTTCAAACAAAATTTGTTTTACCAATTTTGGACCTTGGTAAGGCATTCAAATGGATGGCTAAAGTAGTGGGGATATTTTGCCGGCCGGTTACTGTTTCTCGGGCCCGCTTGTCATCCCCCCCTGGCTTCTCTGCTCTCTCTGCTGTCCCCTCTAACAGAGCAAGCGGCGGCCGCCCTTGTTGACTACGATGGCCAGGCCACGTCGCCGAAAAACCGGGACACGGCACCATGCCTTTATCTTCCCCTCCCTGCCCTCTGCTTTCCTCTCTCTCTCTCTCTGCTCCTCCTCTCGCATAGCCGGCGCAGGTAGAGCGCAGAGCACACACACACAAGCACCGGCCGCCGGCCAAATCACCGTGCCACTGACGGCCTCCACCGAGTTTGGGCCAGGAGAAGCGCAGAGGAGGGTCGCCGAAGCTCTTTCCCGCCATTTCCCCTCCTTTCCTGGTGTTTCCCGCGCGGTTTGAGCTTGTCCGAGCCTTCTCCCTCAACGCCGCCAGCCTCCTCTCCGCCCCTCTCCGTTGTCCCGCTATTCTACAGCCTCACCAGCCCAACCCGCTGCACGGTGAGCTTCCCCGTGCTCCTGTACATCTTATGTGCGCGCCGTTTTCCCTCCGTCCCATCACCGGCGTGGTGGTCCGCGATGGTCAAACTGCCGCTGCCTCCCCGCGCATGCCGCCAGCCGTTTTGGCACCGCGCGCCTTTGGCGCCTGGCTGTTTTGACTCGGGGTCAAACAGCCGGCCCCACTGGTCAGTCCCTGGGTTAGCCGGCCCGGGGTAGAAAAAGTTTTAGGGATTTTAATATCCGGTAAATGGGGTTTTAAATTGTTTTCCAATGTATAAATTCGGCTAAAATATTGTAAATTGCGTAGAAAATTGTAGATAGCTCCAAAAATTGTGAAACCAATTTTGTTGGCTTTGTTATGGCATGCTATACCCATTAAAAATACCAGTGGGCATGAAATGTGTGCTGTAATTTATTAAATAAATGAAACATGTTTAAGCTTTGATAATTCATAATTAAATCTTGGTAGCTCCAAAATTGATGAATCCAATTTTGTGAATCTTGCTAAATTGTGCCCTGTTCAGTAAAAGTATACACCCTCATGTTAAGGATAATTAACTTTCCAGTTTGGTTTAAGCTTTGGTTTATGCTTTAAAGTATTTTGGGAAATGTTTAAATGGTTAACGCTAATTGCAATTAGGAAATATTTGATTTTTTAAGCGCAGGGCATAATGCATGTCACCTTCGCTATTGCATGGCTTTCATACTCATCATTGCACGCGATTATTCTTATAGAGAACGTCGATTCGACGACAGAGGCGAGCGAGGCTATTCCCGGAGGTTCTAACGGTGGTGATCGTGGTTCGGGTAGCTGTGAGCAACAGCTAGGGCAGCAAGGCAAGCATCGTTCATATTGCACCATATCTACTTAAAAAACTAATATGTGATCTACGCTTATGTATACATTGCATGTGTCAGGTACCGAGTTGGGTAGAACCTAGGCCGATGCATTCTCCCATTTCGGTCACATGTCATGTGTTATTCCTTGGAGCCTAGTGGTGTCGTGGAGGTCTAATTATAGTTCGCTATGCTTAATGGTACTTAGGCTTTCTGGTAGAAGTCGACGACAGCGTCCACCGTTGTCGCGAGCCTAGGGCTTATTACTTGTTCACACTTGTGGTTGTGTTGATGATGAGTCGGTTTGGTGAGTGGTGAGTTGAGATGAGGTGTGGGCGGTGTTAGGGGTGTCATCTACTCACGAGGAGTCCTCAGGCAGTTCGGGGAGGGAACCCGGACACCGTAGACCGCTTGTACCGGTTAAGCACCGACCGTCGGTGTAGTCGGTTTTGGCACTTACCTTACTCACCACATGCTGATATAATGGTAGGCGAGCTGATTACCTTCGCAGACGTGGTCATGTGGGCCTCGTCATAGACGGTGTGAGTCCGGTTTGAGTCCGGGCTTTTAGCGGTATTAGTTTGCTCGTGGAGTAGTTCTAATACCGCCGCACCGAGCTATGGTTGATCCACATGGTTGGGCCTAGTTGGGAAAGGTTGTCACGGGTACCCCCTTGTGTGCATCTTAGCGGGTGGCACAAGCCGTATGGTCCCTATGTCATGTGGGTCCAGGAGTATCCCCCTGCAGGGTGTATAATCAGTTCGAACTGCCGCGCTCTCGGTCATGAGCATTGCTATCGCTTATCTCCACCGAGCGACCATGTTTTGGTCATAGAGTTTCGATGTGGGTTGTGGCATGGTTGGTTTAGGTGGTTTGGTCGGTATGTGGTCGGTGGTTTGGTGGTAATGGTTTACTCTTATACACTTGTTGTTTATATATCTGTTCTGATCAGTTGGTTGGCAAGGTTTGAGTTGGTGGTTGGTTAAGTCAGTTGCTTACACCTAGAGTCTAGGTTGCTTACCGCTTAATGAACTTAAACCTGTCTTAATCCTTGCTACAGCTTTAAATGCATGATCCTTGGAGTCGAGAATATATACACTCATACTGTGTAAGACTTGCTAGTACCTTCATACTAAGGGTATGCCCTTAAGTTTCAGGTTCACAGGTTGGCAACGAAGAGGCAGTGTTCGGCTACTTTGTGCCTGCCGATCAGGGTGGCGGGCAGGAGTAGCGCCTTCTACTCCGAACTCCGCCGCTTTTGGTATGGAGCCTAAGGGCATACGGCTCCATACTCTTTTGTTGTATAGGTTTATCTTCCGCTACGTAGTTGTTGTTGTTCCTCTTTTGTTGTAAATTGTGGAAGCAGTTGCATGTTTAAGTGTTGTAATACAGCTTAATTACTTGCTCTCTATTAAACTGTGTTATGATATTTGAGTTGGAAGGCATGTGTTCCGATCCTGGGCACAAAACACATGCCGAGACTACCGGAATGGTATTCTGGTTAATCGTCAAGGTTGTGATTATGAATAATGATCCTCCTGATGATTAATTAGAATACCATTTGGACGGTTCCTCACAGCTTGGTATCAGAGCTTGGTTTAATTTAGTAGCCTAAACATAATTAGTGCCTTGTTCAGTAAGTCGACAACAACACCTAAACAACCCACAATTTATGTTTACGCCTCTTCATGTTTAATATGTATTAAACTGCTATCGTTTATGCCCCTAAGTTAAAATGCGTATTATGAGTAGCATTTATATGTCTCGAACATAGAAGTGCTAAGAGAGGTAGGATGCCACCCACGAAGAAGACCACGAAGGCCGCATCGGCTACGGCCAAACCCCAGTCTCACCTGCGCGGCAGTCCAACCGGCTATACGCAGCCGGCACTGACAATGCCCCCCCAGCTGGGGGGAATGGGAACCTTACGGCCACCACTGACCCAACCACAACTAAAGCTGCGGGTGACACCGAATGGGTTCTCTACCTTGGAGACCCAGCAGCAGCAAGGAGAGGCCTCTGCTGCGCCCCTAGGGGCTACAGCCGATGCTACCACCGAAAACACCGTTCCACCCGAGCAGCAATCACACTTGGCGGCACTCCTGGCCCAGATGGAGGAACTATGGACAGCCCTGTGGGCTGAACAGCAAGCTGCCCACACCTTCACCGCCGCTCCTAGAAAGGCCGGTGCGGTTCTGACCCAAGCTCCACAAACAGAAGAACCCCTCGGCGCAAGGACCTAGCCCGTTCAGTCCCCATAGCCTCAGGGCCGGTGTCATGAGGACACCCTGCAAGACCACAATTGTGCCCTGTGGGCCGACCTGCAGGCCATGCCCTTCCTAGAGGATTTTTGGACCCTGAAGTTACCCAAGTTTAAAGGTGATTCAGACCCCGACGAGTTCGCCTGATCCTACACCCTAGCCATAGAGGCCAGCGGGGGCGGACCGACCACGATGGCTAAATGCTTCCCCCTCACCAGGCACACGACCAAAACAGGATATGGCTAATGAAGCAAATCACACCTAGTTCCTCCAAACCTCTTACAGGAGGGCCCATAACGTCCTCAATGTCTGAGCCAACGATACCGAAGTCGTAGTTCATGGACGCTACGCCTCTCCGTCAGCTCTGGCCATGACCCCCAATATCCAGGGAGGCCCGGCCCTTCCCCCGGTCATCGCTGCCACCCTGGTCCTCGCCTCCGGACTGGTCGCTCACGCTCCCAACCCGCCTCAGGCGGTTCTTGCGAACCAGGGGCACCTCCGACGACTCGCCCGTTGAACCGATATGCAAGCCTCCAAAGGCGGAAGGCCACCAGGCCTGGAGCATCCTTGCACGGATTGGGGGGCTGCATGCGCTCGTTTTCCAGCAGCTCTAGGCTCTGGAGGATCCCGCCATGCCAGAGCCCCCACGCCGAGATAAAAGCAGACACGGTTGTACCACTCCCAGCTCCATGCCAGGGCCACCCGCTGCTCCCGCTCTGTCGATGAATCAGGAACCGGGGGTCACCGAATCCCGAGGCCAGTCCAGCAATCCGCCACGTGGCGCCATTCCGCGGGGTCTCCTTCGCAAGGCAAAAAAGATTAAGTCCCGGGAGAGGGCGCTCGGGGCCACAGTCAGTGGTCCCCGAGTACCCAAGTTCCCCGATTATCTGCGAAGTCTAAGTGCTAGGAAGAAAGTGCTCGGGGAGATCTACGGTGACCCCCGAGCACCCGAGTCCCCCGACGACCAGGAAAGCTAAGTACCGGGAGAAGTGTGCCTGGGGCCGCGTGTGGTGGCCCATGGGCACCCAAGTATCCCGAGGACCCACTGAAGGAAGTTCCGAGAGAGAGTGCTCGGGGCTGCGTGCAGCGGCCCCCGAGCACTCGGTCCCCCGAGGGTCCGTACAAGCGTGCCCGGGAGAGAGTGCTCGGGGAGGTGAACAGTAGACCCCGAGCACTCGGTTCCCTGAGGACCAAGGAAGGGCATTCTCAGGAGAGAGTGCTCAAATAGGTGAACAGTGACCCCCGAGCACTCGGTTCCCCGACGACCCAGGAAGCCCCCTGACAAGTGGCCCCCACAGGGGCCCACTGATGAGGTGTTAGCCAGTCAAAGGCCCGAAGCCGCATTTAAGAACGCACGTGGCCTGTCACCTCCAACTGCTCCCGCCACGCTCGGTGTCAGTTCCTGCCACATTCTGGCAGAAGGGCGTGGGGTCACTAAATGCACGGGTCCCATCCCGTGCCATTCGGCACGCCTCGAGATAACGTCGTGAAGGCCGAGGCGTTCCGTCTGCCACGCTGCTGTGGCAGGAGAACACGACATGGCGGGCATGCCGAGCCGCTCTGCGGCTGCCCGATGGGCCCTCTCCATGGCACCCGTTGCCAATGCATTTATGGTGACGGATGACCGGGCGCGGGGTGCATTTTCCACCCCCGGTCACTTCACACAGAGGCTATGATGACGCCCTTTCCATTTATGGTGCCTTGGAACTCGTGCCCTCCCGTTCGGGGCACGGTACTGCAGGTGGGTATTTAAAGCAGCCGGCAGCACGGACAAAGACAAGCTTTGGAAGCCTTTGAAATCTCTGAACAAGCGTAGAACAAGCTCGACAAGTTAGACAATCCCAGAGGAAGTAAGTAGAGAAGAGAAGAGAAGAGAAACCCAAGAGCACCCAAAGCCAACAGATACGCACAGACCAAAGAACAAGGAGCCCCAGGCTCTAGGATAGACAAACATTCTTGTAACCAGCAATATCCTTGAGGGACATTCTCAGGGCATTTATAGTATCCATACAGGAGTAGGGTGTTACGCCTCCGTGCGACCCGAACCTGTCTAAACCCTAGTGCATTTACTTCGTTCCGCACCAGATCATTCCACCCCGCCGGCCATCGCATTTATACCCATTTATTTCTCTGACAAATATATCCAGGATCATCCCCCTGACCGAATCTCTAAAAAGGGGTCCCTCAGGACCCCTGCGACGGGAGTTAACCCTCCGACAGCTGGCGCGCCAGGTAGGGGGGAAGCATCCCTGAATTTGTTTATTTATTTTCTTCTGCAGAAAAAATGGCTAGCGGTCATCGCCTCCAGTGCTCCGGTTCCAGCTCCAGTGAGGAAATGGAGCCCCTCGCTCAGGTGGCCCCAGTCGCTACTGCGTCCCAGCAGCAGCCATGATCTGCACGCACGGCGTTCCCCTCTCAAGGGGACCGGGGCACTGGGCCCATTAGGGCCGCCGCCGCCATCACCGGCGCCCCATCCAACCCCCAGCAGGTGGCCAAAACTCCTGCCACCAGGTCCGCGTCTGGACAGCACCGGGCGCCGCTCCGGCGTAGGCTCGCCTTCGGCGAGGCCAGTCCCGGGAGCGCGCTGCTTGCGGTGCACGCTCTCCTCAGGCACCCGTCAGTCCAGGCGGCGGGGGAGACCCCGGAGGGCCGCTGGCTCCAGGAAGTAGCCACCCTAGTCGGCACGGCCCACCACCAGGTGCTGGCCGAAAGTTCCTGCGCTACCTCACAGCGCGGCACCGCTAAGATCGGCCCATCATCAGGTGGCGGTCACACTGGCCGGGGGGCCTCCAAGCGGAGCGCTGCCCCCCTGGCCACTACCAGAGCCTAGGACCTCTGCTTGCACCTCAATGAGCGGAGGGGCATCAAAGACGCACGTGTCACCCTCGAGTGCCAGCGGGAGACCCGGCAGGATGCTGAAGCCGAGGACCAGGCCTCCTCTTTGCCGGCCCATGATCGCCGGGGCTACCCGGCTCGCCGGCGTTCACCGCCCAAGGGTGCTGCCCGCGCCGCAGGGTACGGTACCGGTTGCCGTGCTTTCACCAGTGAGCTCCGCCGGGTCAAATGGCCCACCAAGTTCCGCCCCGAGCTGCCGGAGAAGTACGACGGATCCATCGACCCCATCGAGTTCCTCCAGATATACACCACCGCTGTCCAAGCGGCTGGCGGCAGCGAAAAGGTGATGCCTAACTACTTTCATGTCGCCTTGAGGGGCTCTGCCCGCTCTTGGCTTATGAACTTACCCCCAGGGTCTATCAGCTCCTGGGATGATGTTTGCCACCAGTTTGTGGCTAATTTCTAGGGCACATTCACGCGCCCCAGCCTGGAGTGCGACCTCCACGCCGTCAAGAAGCAGGAGGGGGAGACGCTGCGGCGCTTTATTCAGCGCTTCAGCCAGGTCTGCAACACCATCCTGCGGAGAACCCCCCACGCTATCATTGTCGCATTCCGGCAGGGCATCCGCGACGAGTGGATGTTCGAGAAGCTAGGCACGCACGAGGTCGAAACCATCGAGGAACTTTTCGCGCTGGCCGACAAGTGTGCCAAAGCGGCGGAAGCTCGGGCGTGGCACGTTCCGCGCCCTGAGCACCCTGCCGCCGATCAGCCAGGTCCTTCCCGCTCCAACAGGCGGGAAAAGAAAAAGAGAAGGAGGCGCGAGGCCGTCCCCATTGAGCCAGCCTAGGGCCCCGCCCGTGGGCCGGCCCAGGAACCCGACCGCCGGCAAGCACGCAGAGCGGCCACCGACAGATGGCCTGTGCCCGTGAGGGCTCCGGCACGAGCCCCTCCTAGGGCTCCAGCTCCCGCAAGGGCTCCCGCTCCGGCAAGGGCCCCCGCTCCTGCGGGGCCTGAGCCGGGGAAGTGGTGCCCGATTCACCAGACCAGGTGGCATGACCTCACAGAGTGCCGCACGGTCAAGGGCCTCATCGAGCAGGGCCAGAGGGACCGCGAGGAGCCCCGCCGGGGTGGCGACGATGAAGCCGCCCCCAACAACCCAGAGCTCGGCTTCCAGGAGCCTGAGCACACCGTCGCCTTCATCAACGGAGGCGCATACACGCCCTCCTCCCACCGCAGTGTCAAGACCATGCGGCGCGAGGTGTGCTTGGCAACACCGAGCGAAGAAGCTGTAAGGCCCCTGAAGTGGTCGAACGCCCTGATCACGTTCAGCTTGGCCAACCACCCTGCCAGTACTGCAGGCGTGGGGTGACTACCCCTGGTAGTGTCCCCCACCATCTGTAATGTGAAGGTCAGCAGAGTGCTGATCGATGGGGGCGTAGGCCTTAACCTCCTCTCCAAGGAGGCTTTCGAGAAACGGCAGGTGCCCTCCAGGCGCCTAAACCCTTCGCTCCCATTTTACGGGGTGACACCCAGGCACTCCCTGCCCCTTGGGCAGGTCGAGTTGCCCATGACATTCGGGAGCCGGGACAACTTTCGGATGAAGAACGTCATCTTCGACGTCGTGGAGCTCCCCCTCCCATACAACACCATCCTCGGGCACCCGGCGCTCGCTCGGTTCATGGTGGTCATGCACTATGCGTACCTCACGGTTAAGATGCCGGGCCCAGCAGGCCCCATTTCCGTGTCCGCCGAGACCAGCAGCGCCATCTCCTGTGCTGAGCAGTTATAATCGGCCTTGGTCTCAGCTCGGGCCGAGGTCAAAGGTCGTCCAGGGGGCCCGGGACCCTCTTCATCCAAACCCCGACTCGCTGCCGACGCCTCCGTTCCTACGAAGGAGGTCGTGGTGGGTGAAGACGCCTCCCAGGTCATCCGAATCAGCGGTGACCTGGGCGGCAAATAGGAAAGCGCACCCGTCACCTTCCTCCAGGCTAACGTCGACGTGTTTGCATGGCAGCCATCCGATATGCCTGGGATCCCTAGGGAGGTGATCAAGCACCACCTGGCTGTGCGCCCGGACGCACGCCCGGTGAAGCAGAAGGTCTGGCGACAGGCGCCCGAGCGCCAGGAGTTCATCCGGGAGGAAGTTTGCAAGCTCCTTGATGCCGGATTCATCCGAGAAGTCCTCCACCCCGAGTGGCTGGCGAACCCAGTTATCGTACCGAAGGCTAACGGCAAGCTCCGCATGTGCGTGGACTACACCGATCTAAACAAGGCTTACCCCAAAGATCATTTTCCTTTGCCCTGCATAGATCAGATTGTAGATGCAACCGCGGGATGTGATCTTTTGTGTTTTTTAGATGCAAACTCTGGTTATCACCAGATTCGCATGGCCATAGAGGATGAAGAAAAATCTGCTTTTACCACTCCGGTGGGGACCTATTGCTATGTATCGATGCCTTTTGGTTTGCACAACGCTAGGTCCTCTTTCCAGTGCGCTATTCCCATCACCCTTGATTCGCAGGTTGGCTGCAACGTCGAGGCCTACATCGACGATCTCGTGGTTAAGTCCCGAGACCGTGCCACCCTGCTCGAAGATCTTGCCGAGACTTTCAATAGTCTCCGCACTACCCGCCTGAAGCTCAACCCCGAGAAGTGCGTCTTCGGGGTGCCTGTGGGCAAGCTCCTCGGTTTCTTGGTCTCCAGCCGAGGGATCGAGGCTAATCCAGAGAAGATCCGGGCCATCGAGCAGATGCGACCCCCGGCTCGACTCAAGGTGGTTCAGTGTCTTGCCGGCTGCATGGCGGCCCTCGGGCGCTTCATCTCCAAACTTGGGGAGCGAGGACTCCCCCTCTTCAAGCTTCTGAAGAAGACTGGTCATTTCGACTGGACGCTGGAGGCCAAGCAGGCCTTCCGCGATCTGAAGAAGTACCTCACCTCACCACCCGTACTGGTGGCCCCCTCCGAGGGCAAGCCACTACTGCTCTACGTGTCGGCCACTCAGGTCGTGAGCATGGTGCTGGTGGTGGAGCGCGATGAGTGCTCGGGGCAAGATGCTGGGTTGCAGCTCTCGGCCGCCCCCGAGCACTCCCCTGTCCTTGCGGCTCCTCCCGAGCAAGGAGTCGAGCCCGAGCACTTGGCACCGGGCGCATCATCAAGTGGGCGGTGGAGCTGGCAGAGTTCGACCTGCACTTTGTCAGCCGCCAGGCGCTCTCTGATTTCGTGGCGGAGTGGACACCCATCCCTGAGGTTGTCCAAGAAGAAATCTCCACATATCCCGGGCATGATGCTCTGGGGTACTGGATTATGCACTTCGACGTTTCCCTCACACTGAAAGGCGCGGGGGCTGGAGTGGTTCTCACCTCCCCAATGGGTGAAGAACTCCGGTACGTTGTGCAGCTGCAGTTCCGCGCAACCAACAACATGGCGGAATATGAGGGCCTCATCGCCGGCCTCCGAGCCACGGTGGGCCTCGGGATTCATCGCCTCCTGGTCAAGGGAGACTCCCAGTTGGTGGTCAACCAGGTATCGAAAGAATACCAGTGCATGGATCCTCAAATGGCGGCGTACGTGGCGACAGTCAGGAAGCTGGAGAGGCACTTCGACAGCCTGGAACTGCGGTACATCTCTCACCACGACAACCCTCTAGCCGATGACCTTTCTCGCCTGGCCTCCTCCCGTGCGCGTGTCCCTGCCGGAGTCTTTGAAGAAAGACTCACACGGCCTTCCGTCCTGCCTACCGAACAGGACGAAGGGGAAACCTCGAGCTCAATTCTGGGGACCCCGGTGGCGCCCTCAGTGGGAAGCCCTGACAGGGTGCCGCCGTCCGGCGAGTGCGCTGCGCCTGGTGACAGTTCTCAAGATGCCTCGTGGATGGACGAGATCCGAGGGTACTTGAAGGAAAAGTTCCTCCCTGGGGATGATGCCTCTGCTGAAAGAGTCGCTCGGCAGTCCAAACGCTATGCCATAGTAGATGGGGATCTCTACCGGCATGGCACAGGCGGCGTCCTCCTGAAATGCATCACCCGGGCAGAAGGCGGTGAGCTTCTCGTTGAGATCCACGAGGGCGAGTGCGGTGGCCATGCATCGTTGCGCACGTTGGTCGGGAAGGCCTTCCGGCAAGGTTTCTACTGGCCTACAGCCCTCCAGGATGCTTCCGAGCTAGTTCGGTACTGCAGGGCGTGCCAGTTCCACACAAAGCAGATTCACCAACTAGCTCAGGCTCTTCAAACCATCCCCCTGTCATGGCCTTTCGCGGTCTGGGGGCTGGACATTCTGGGTCCATTCCCCCGAGCAATCGGGGGCTATGAGTACCTCTACGTCACCATCGACAAGTTCACCAAGTGGCCAGAGGTGGTTCCAGTCGTCAAGGTGACCAAGAACAAGGCGCTCCAGTTTATCCAAGGTATCACCAGTCGCTTCGGTGTCCCAAACCGGATCATCACCGACAATGGCACTCAGTTCACAAGTGCCCTGTTCGGGGACTACTGCGAGGACCTCGGCATCAAGCTTTGCTTCGCCTCCGTCGCTCATCCTCGGAGCTATGGGCAGGTTGAGCGCGCCAATGCATAGATACTGAAGGGGCTCAAAACCCGGACCTACAACGTGCTCGCAAAGCATGGGAAAGGGTGGATCGACGAGCTGCCTGCCGTGCTATGGGCCAATCGGACCACGCCGAGTCACGCTACCGGGGAGACTCCTTTCTTCCTCGTGTACGGTGCTGAGGCGGTCCTCTCCTCCGAGCTCACTCTAGGGTCCCCTCGGGTGCATGCCTACTTTGAAGGCTAACAGGAACAGCAGAAGCGCGACGATGTTGACTATTTGGAAGAGCGCCGGTGGCGTGCCGCCGTCTGAGCAGCTCTCTACCAGCAAAGCCTGCGGCGCTATCATCAGCGTCACATCTGGGCTTGGTCTCTTGGGGTGGGGGATCTAGTTCTCCGACGCGTCCAATCACGCGAAGGAAGGAATAAACTGTCCCCTATGTGGGAAGGCCCTTTTACTGTGATCGGTGTCCCGCGAGAAGGCTCCTTCCAGTTGGCTGCAGAAGATGGGAAGCCGCTCCCCAACGCGTGGAACATCGAGCACCTGCACAAGTTCTTCCCGTAGATGGCGATGTTTGCAGGCTCAGGTCAACCAGGCCGGGGGCTTCCCCCCCCCCCCCCCCCGCCCAAGTTGACCGGGGGCTACCACTAACCGGGTAAGTCACCCAGTCTTATAAAAATTGTCAATACAATATGTATATCAATGTGCAGTTCTTATGTCAAAATTTCATTTTTCTGGATTCCATATGTTTAATCTGTCTGGTGAGATGCTCAATTGTGCGAGAAAAGTTTGCTCTCTCATTTTCCCCGTTGATAAAAGAATCCCGATCGGTATGCGCGTGGGCAGTTGCCGCTGACTTACGTCTATTGTGGTAGGCTGTGGTGTTCGGTGTCGTGGCACTCTCCCGGGCATCACTGAGTCCCTGGGGTTCTCGGGCAATCCTATCGCTCGAGCAAAGAGTAGTCCGGAGCCTTGGCCCAAGGGGCAGGCTATCGATGCTCGGTCTGGTCTGTCATACTCAGGCGCCACCGAACCATAGGACCTCTGGGTTATGCCTCTGCCTGTCTAGTCAACCGGTCCGGGTATTCGAGAGGTCTCGGGTCGAAAACGAGAGCAGTCTATAATAAGTATTGCACTAACAGAGCGCACCAAGCAAAGAATCTTCCTATTTTTCTCAAGTCGCAGATCAACAATCAAAAGCAAAAGCAGCTCGACCGCGAGGGCCTCAGTGCCTAGGTCGCTACTCGGCCCTAGGGTTCCTCGGGTGGTCCTACCGCTCGGGCATGAGTGGTCGGGATCGTCTAGTCCCGGGCTCCCCATGCGCCCCCCAGTGCTCGGGCACCCCAGCCGCGGGAACCAAGTTCCCGGGCACCCCGAGCTCGGAGCGCATGGTTCTCCTGGATCGGTCGGCCGAAAAGCTGACAGCTGTCCGGTGAGTGGTTAAATTCATATGAATTTACAGTCATTAATATATTGTTCCCGAGTTGTCCTCAGGGCCCTCGTATTCTAATCTATTCGGCGAGATGGTCTCCTCGTGTACAAAACCCTGCCACGTGTCTGCTTTTCCCAGAACAACAGAACGGACAGTAGAAAGGTGTACCGTACGTATGGCAATGTCTGACCGAAGTCTTTCATGGTGGTCGTGGTGTTCGGTCCGCTTAAAAGGCCCCGAGCACTACCGAGCCTCTAGTGTTCTCGGGTTATCTCACCGCTCGAGCTGCTCGAGTGGTCGGGAGCCTAGACCCTGGGGGCAGGCTATCGGTGCTCAGTCCAGACCGTCCTAGCCCAGGCACCACCAAACCGTGGGGACTCTTGGTTGCATTTCCGCTCGCACGTGTCTCCAGTCTACCTGTTTGAGTGGTCGCAGAATGGGAAAGTGTTCACTGGTCATGGCGTGCTCCGTGCTGGATCGATCTTTCTCCTGAGCAAGGAAGTTTGTGCCTTTGTCTTTTGACTTAGCCGCTGCGGACTCGCGAGGGCTCGGGGGCTGAACGCGCAGAGAAGGCCTTACCGCTCCGGCGACGAGTGGTCGGGGCGACTTTGTTCTCAGGGAGGGAAAGGTCAGGCTCGGTCTGACTGAGTACTCCTCAGAATATCAAGTGGAAAGAACAGAAACTTCATCAAGCACTCAGAAGAACACTGGAGTTGCGACCCCAAAGAAAGGCTTCCATTATATTCACAAGAAAGGACAGCTATTCTGAGGGATCACTCCCATATTTACATCAAGTCAAAGAAAAAGAAAATTACAAAAGCCTAATCTAAGTCGGAGCCCTCAGAAGATAGCGGGGCCTCCTCGCCGCTGCTCCCCGGGTCCGGAATCGGTGGTGCCTCTCGCGTGAAGCAGGCCGCCACCTCGATTCTGGGATCCTGTACCCCGAGCCCGATGGCATTGGCCCGAAATCCTCCCTCCTCCTCTTCTGCGGGGGGCTCTGCGGGGGGCTCCAGACCAGGCCCAAGCAGATCAAGGTCTGGTTCCAGAACCGCAGATGCCACCCCCTTCGACGGCCCCTCGCTAGACGATTGGCCATCCCGGCCTCCCTCCTTCTCGCTAGGCGACGGCGACGGCGGGGATGTCGGCGTAGGAATGAAAGTCTGGGGACACTTCCCTCTGTCCCCCGGCACTGTCGCCGCCCCGCTGCCGGCGGTGCCTCCTCCTCCGGCCTGGCGGCTGTTGCCTGTAGCAGCCCCACCGCTGGCCTGCAGCCCGCCGCCTGCGGCGCCCGGTCCACCGGTCTACGCCGGACCGCCTGCGGCCTCCTCACCAGCCGCCTCGTCCACCCCGGGAACCTGGATAGTCCTGGGGTTCCGGCGCCCTGGCCGGTTGACCAGCCCCTGGGCATCGAACTCCGGCAGCTTCACTTGCAGCGCCACCCGGTTCGGGTCGGCGCAGAGCGCTAGCTCCTTGCAGGGGAGCTCCGCCCGGCTCAGGTCATCCACCCCGATCACCACCTGGAGCAGGCCCCTCAGAGCCGGCCTGTCCAGGTCCCACTCCGCACCGATCTGGGTCCGGGTGATGTCTTGGGTGCCGGTGTACACCCAGCAGGGTCGGGCCCGCTCCCGCAGAGGCGTCAGGCGGTGGCGCAGGTAGTCCACCACCTTTATCACGGAAGTAAGCCCGTCCTGGTGCAGGAAGTCGATGCGCTCCAGGACTGGCTCCATCCGCGCATCCGCCTGCGGCGGCACCTCCCAGGTCACCTTCTGGGGCTCCGCCGCCCTCTCCAGCAGGGTCAGACGGTCATGGGGGCTGACGTCGACGTAGAACCAGTCGCGCCGCCAGTCCTCCCACTTGCTCCACAGCACCTGGGGAATGTACTGCTCCCCCAGGCCGTCCCGCAGTTAGAAGTTGCAGCAGCTGGCGACGTCCGCAGTGGAGAAGCCCCTCTTCTTCCCGGCCAACCGCAGCACGAAGAAGTGCCGGAAGAGCATCACCGACGGCAGCACCCCCACGAACATCTCGAAGAGGTGGGCGAAGACTGCCGGGATGATGACGGAGTTGGGGCTGAGGTGCACCAGCTGGATCCCGAACGTGTCGAGGATCTGAAGGAAGAATGTCGAGAACGGCGGCACCAGCCCAGCCACCACGAAGGAAGTGAAGAGGATGATGCGCTCCGGCCAGTCCGTCACCGGCAGGAAGCTCACCGGCGTCACCATCGAGGCCCCCCGCTGGCCCTCGGGCACCATCAACTTCCGCACCTTGTCCGCCGCCTCCTCGCTCACAAGCCGGGACTCCGGCAGTACGCTGTCGGGTGTCTTGCCGCAGCGGCTTCCTCCTGCTCTCGACATCTTGTCAGGGTGGGAGATGATTTGGAACGGTGGGGGAAGAGGGGTGCTCTGATCGCCTAAGGGAGGTTGAGTGCTCAGGAGTGCAAGGAAGACGAAGGCTTGTTCGCAAAGATGGCGTAAAGAGGGCGGCGGTTCACTCCTTTCCTCCTTTTATACTCCAGGGAAATTCAAACATCGCCTGCCGTGGCGCGCTCGGCAGGACGGTTTTCTCGGCCAGCGCAACTGTCAGGCGAATCTCCCTCGGGCAGTGCGGTTTTCAGCGGTTGCCAGGCGTATTTTCCTCAATTTGCATGGTTGCCATGCGTGCCACCTGCCTCGTTATCACGCGTCGCCCGTCCCGTTATCACACGCCTCGGGAGTTGGCTGGACGCGCGTCCATTCAGCTCCCCGTTGGGCCGTACCAGAAGCCCGGACCGGAAGGGCCAATGTCTAAGAGCGTGCCGCGTGGCGTCGATGCTGGTTTCGGCCTCGTTGACAACGAAGGGCCCATCCACAGTCTCTGGGCCATCGCCTGCCAATGGGCCCGGGGGCTGCTGTTGGTGAATCAGGAACCGGGGGTCCCCGAATTTTGAGGCCAGGCCAGCAATCCGCCACGTGGCACCATTCCGCGGGGTCTCCTCCGCAAGCTAAAAAAGATTAAGTCCCGGGAGAGGGTGCTCGAGGCCACAGTCAGTGGTCCCTGAGTACCCAAGTTCCCTGATGATCTGCGAAGTCTAAGTGCCAGGAAGAAAGTGCTCGGGGAGGTCTACGGTGACCCCAGAGAACCCGAGTCCCCCGACGACCAGGAAAGCTAAGTACCGGGAGAAGTGTGCCCGGGGCTACGAGCGGTGGCCCCTTGGGTACCCAAGTATCCCAAGGACCCACTGAAGGAAGTTCTGGGAGGGAGTGCTCGGGGCTGCGTGCAGCGGCCCCCGAGCACTCGGTCCCCCGAGGGTCTGTACAAGCGTGCCCGGGAGAGAGTGCTCGGGGAGGTGAACAGTAGCCCCCGAGCACTCGGTTCCCCGAGGACCAAGGAAGGGCATTCTTAGGAGAGAGTGCTCAAATAGGTGAACAGTGACCCCCGAGCACTCGGTTCCACTGATGAGGTGTCAACCAGTCAAAGGCCCGAAGCCGCATTTAAGAGCACGCGTGGCCTGTCACCTCCAACTGCTCCCGCCACGCTCGGTGTCAGTTCCTGCCACATTCTGGCAGAAGGGCGTGGGGTCATTAAATGCACGGGTCCCATCCCGTGCCATCCGGCACGCCTCGAGATAACGTTGTGAAGGCCGAGACGTTCCGTCTGCCGCGCTGCTGTGGCAGGAGAACAAGACAGGGCGGGCACGCCGGGCCGCTCTGCGGCTACCCGGTGGGCCCTCCCCATGGCGCTCGTTGCCAGTGCATTTATGGTGACGGATGACCGGGTGCGAGGCGCATTTTCCACCCCCGGTCACTTCGCACAGAGGCTATGATGATGCCCTTTCCATTTATGGTGCCTTGGAACTCGTGCCCTCCCGTTCGGGGCACGCTACTGCCGGCGGGTATTTAAAGCAGCCGGCAGCACGGACAAAGACAAGCTTTGGAAGCCTTTGAAATCTCTGAACAAGCGCAGAACAAGCTCGACAAGTTAGACAATCCCAGAGGAAGTAAGTAGAGAAGAGAAGAGAAGAGAAGCCCAAGAGCACCCAAAGCCAACAGATACGCACAGACCGAAGAACAAGGAGCCCCAGGCTATAGGATAGACAAACATTCTTGTAACTAGCAACATCCTTGAGGGACATTCTCAGGGCATTTATAGTATCCATACAGGAGTAGGGTGTTACACCTCCGTGCGGCCCAAACCTGTCTAAACCCCAGTGCATTTACTTTGTTCCACACCAGATCATTCCACCCCGCTGGCCATCGCATTTATACCCATTTATTTCTTCGACAAACATATTTAGGATCATCCCCCCGGCCGAATCTCTAAAAAGGGGTCCCTCAGGATCCCTGCGACAGGAGTTAACCCTCCGACACGCTCCGTGAGAGTAGGGGGGCCCAGGATCAGTTCCGCAATCTCCACCGTACGCTCCAGCGGGAGATAGCTCTCTGGAAGAAAAAAGGTAGCTCACATCGATAGATCAAAAACCAAACTACAAGGGGAACTCACCAGCACTTACGGGCGGGTCGGAATACACCTTCAGCCACTCTTCCGCACCTTGCTCAAAAATGCAGTTCCAGCCCGTTTGAATGTGCCGAATGCGTAACATGGTGAACTCCTCCACGAGGTCACGCATGCTCAACTTTTCGGCCACCCTCCAAGGAAGGGCCAGCCATGAGGCAAACTGGTCATCCGTAATCTCCGTCTCCGGCTCTGGAACATACACAATATCCCGATTCATGGAACGGAGGGGCAATGAAGGGACAACGTTGTAGTAGAACCACCGCTGCAACCAGCTGGTATACCACCACCATTAATGGCCTTCACCAAGATGGCATCGCAATACTGTGGCCGTATCTAGAAGTTGACCTTGATCAGCTTCGGCTAGTAGCTGGCAAAGTAGAGGGCCGCAAAGAACTCCGCCCTCCCTTCACACCCCTCTGCTCGTGTGGCCTACTCAAAGGTGGCCAGGCAGGTAATGGTGTTGGCGTGGAGCTGCGGAAGCTCCACGTAGAAGTGGCGGAGCACCTCCGCGAGCAACGACACCGAGGGAAAACCCAGGCCGGCCTCGAAGAAGGCCTCAAACACCACAACCTCATAGGCCAGGGGCTTCGGGACCTCCTCACCCAGCGGAGGCCGAGTGATAGCTCGGGAGGGGATCTTCCCCTCCCTAACCATCTGGTCGAGCTCCTCGTCACTGATGACAGACGCCCCCAGCACGATGGTTTGCTAGGAGTGACTTTTTCTGGCATGCCAGAGCTCCACTCCTGGCGGTGGCCCCATCAACGACGGGAAAGCCAGTACCACCTAAGGATCCCCCGCTGCGGCTACTCCGGCAATCTCCCCCACCGCTCGAGTTTTGGCTTCACTCGGGGTACTCAAGACAGCCATAAGGACCATAGGAGGACGGCAAAAGGTGCTGGATTACGAGAAAGAGAAGAGCAGGGATCAAAGGATGACTCACGCAAAGCAAAAAACACCGAAGACAAAGACAGATGAGAACAAGGAGTTGGTGAAATAGGTCGCTTTGGGCAATCCCCCTCCTACTACAAATAGGGAGCAACTTGCCCCCCAGGCGGTAGGCGCACGTGCAATCCTTTCGCCAGCCAGGCCAAAATCATGGGGGAGGAAAACTGACTCCCTTGACCCCCCAACGACAAGACGACACACGTCCCACACCTGCCTGATAGGGTAGGACCGCACCTTTCCCCAAGGCACATTCAATGCCCCCTGTCACCGACGTCATCCAGCATGTCGTTCAGTCACCCGGGTCAAACCGTCCCAGACAAGCCAAGCAATACTTGGACCACGAGCCATCAACCACAAGCCAGCGATCGCTGGAGGCCCTACTCCAAAGGAACCATGGGCCCGACTGCTCCGCTAGCTGCCCTCACGAGGGGCTATTGTTTGGAGTCATTATCAAGGACCCCCGATGGCACCTTGGCTTAATCAGCCCGGCCTCCCAAAGGCTCAGCCTCTCGAAGCCTCCGCCTTCCGAAGCCACGGCCTTCCGGAGCCCTGCCTCCCGAAGGCTCAACCTCCCAAAGGCTCGGTCTCCCGAAGCCTCTACCTTCCAAAGACCACCTGGCCTTCCAGAGCCCTGCCTCCCAAAGGCTCAGCCTCCCAAAGGCTTGGTCTCCCGAGGCCTCGGCCTCCCGAAGCCCCAGCCTTCCGGAGTCCCGCCTCCTGGAGGCTCGGCCTTCCAAAGGCTTGGTCTCCTGAGGCCTCAGCCTCCCACCACCTGCTCCAGCTTCCCAAAGCCTACAGGCTGAGTCATCAGGAAAGATCTGCCAAAAGGGAAGCACCAGTCGTACTTTGCCTACGAGGTGGTGACCGACATTAAATACCTAGGCTAGTGGACACCGGTCTGACACCCTGACATGATGGAGGCTCTCCTGACACCCCTGACAGTGCAGCGCCGGGCCATAGTTGGCAACCGGCTCACCCCCTTCAATGGGCAGGCACCATGATAATTACCACGGTGGATATTTATCTCCCCGATAGGGTAGAAGGTAGTTATCCGAGATAAGGCCCAGGAATTCGATCAGATCCCTGATATTTGTACATTATGATAACTTGTACTCCAAGCTATGCGTGACCCTGTAAATAGGAGGCCATGGTCCTCTGGGCAACGGACGGGCAAGACAACAAAAAAAGACACAAAGGTGAAAACACACCAAGTCACGTTGTGATACTCCTCCCAGAGCGATCCATTTTTTCTACCATCAATACATTCGTGGTGTTCCTTTCTCTTAAACTTTGTCTCCAAGCTTGAGTCTCCTCCTTAGAAGAAACTCTCACCGTATTTGCTAGGGCAAGATGAACTCTTGCTCCAACACAAACCAAGCAACCTGGGGATTTGGTTCTATGACTAGTTTGGAAGCAATGTACTAGCAATAAGCTATCCTCGAAGTAGGAGGGTCTTGTACATCGGTTAAATCTGATCATATTTGGTCGTATAGGTTAGCGATAGAAGATAGTTATGTCCTCAATAATTCATGGAACATTGATTAGCTCTGTAAGTACTATATGTAAGTACTAAGTGTATGTTTATATTAATAAAGATCATATTACCCGAAAAGTTTCATGAATACCCTTTTTGACCTTATCTACTATTGGGGAATGGGTAGGCAACGCTAGCGCAAAACATAAATTTCTACCATGTTCAACCAAGAAACCATGCGAGTAGAGGAGGATTATTACCACTAGATGCACAGTGCAGTGAAAGAATAGTTGGAGCAGACCAGTCCAATGTCATGCGTGTCAATGCAGAGGAAGTAGTGGAACTCAGCTGGGTTATTGTAGATGATCGACCACCTAGTCGGGATCAACTTCCAAGTTCGACTTTCTTGTCGAGAGTGTTTCGACTACCTAGTCGGGAGGGTTCCGACTAGTCATGATTGCCTTGTCGAGAGCAACATTGAGTCAATTAGAGCCGTAATAGTAGTAACGCCTCTACAGTATCAAAACATCCTAGGCTAGAACATCAAAGGTAGGTGTGCTAGCACCACATGTACAACTAGGATTTCGAGAGGTCAAGCAGAGAGGCCATGGCTAGGGTTTCAGAGTGGCTCAACCATACGCACCCCTCCCCATGCCTCCTCATATACAGATCCTACTATGGGCTCTCACATTGAAATCCCATTAGGACACTAGTCCGTTGTGGATCACAATTACAACTCAAGGAAGATGATGATAGAGGATGGAAATATCGCACAAGCCACCTCAGTTCCCTATTATACAAGGACGGAGAGACGCTTGATGATTCTCTAACTAGCATGGTAACGGTTCCAATTACAACTCAGGGCCATAATTTTCTGTGCCAGTGTCTTATCACATTTAATGCACTAAATCTCTTTTGATGTGTGTGGGAGTAGTTGGAACAGAACACTAGGGAAACCGGCACACTACTTCATCGGTCGCACATAGTTTTTAAATGTCATCATGATCCTCTGCCAAGGAGAGATTCTCTTCACCACTACACGAATTTTCTGCTATGATAGTTCAATTTCAAACCCAGCCAATGAAGTATCTTTTCTCCCCGTCCTTTCAAAAGGTTGGGATGATATTTCTTGGATGACTCGAAATTCCTACTCGGATGGAATACCTACCTGGGGGCTTACATAAGTACCCGGATGTATTCAAAATCTCAATTAAATGACCCGAGGACTTCCAAACACCCGGTTAGACTAAAATCCTAATCGAGAACCTGAGTTACCACTTGAAGAAATAGCTTGTTCAAATGTTTCTTATTACTAGGCTAAGTTTTTGATCCGTTGTAGCCTCATTTCATGTACTGATGGGGGCTTGTGGATGGGTAGTATAAAACTACTGTATATAGGCATCCTATACTTATACAGATCCCCAAGGGTTTCTAGTATTCTTAGAGCATACATATGTTCCTGGGAAAGGAATCCTTAAACCTATGAAAACTGCTCGCAGATACCAAAGTACCTCATAAATAGGGAAGTCTATCTCAAAAGATAATAGAATCCTACTTGGAGAGGAGTCCGGAGGCTACACAACAACACCCATATATACGTAGCTAGGGACCCTGCAGAGGACAAGACCATCCAACAAGCAACAAGTCAATAGAATCCTTAAGCACTTCACAAGCCCTGAAGAATTCTATATTCACAATATATATTGACATCTCGTCGAGAATGTCACACCCGATTTTAAGACCAAAACCAAATGTGAACCATATGTATTCCTGGATCAGTTCACACATACATATAACGACGTCATTAGTAGATAACAGGCACAATGCTCATTATTACAACATTATTTAATAGAAAATGACCACACGGGTCTAAAGAAAATTACACAGCAACGAAAAAGAAACACAGCGTAGCTCCACGCCACAGGCAGTCAACTGGAAGCTCCACAAACCTAGAATTATGCACCATCTTCAGGATATTCTTCGAAAGCTTCACCTTCTTAAAAGCATGCATGAGTATTTCCAATACTCAGGAAGTGGGGAAAAAGTATGACATGGTGGCTTGAACCAAGATTTCCTATTCTCTAGGTTTTATTTGCATAAAAGCCAGTTTTAGCCCTAAACTATAGAAAACCAGTTTTATTTTAAAAAAGGAAAGAGGTGAAAATAAAAATCTTTTAACCTCCAAGAATTCAACCATTTCTTAGCCATTGAAAACATCCACCCGACTAATCATGTGAGGGTCCATGCCGCTCATAACCATGAGTACGGCTGAATATTCAGTTTGACACTCTACAGAGTTTGTACACTTTACCCATGGGTTGTGATCAGCTCTTTTGCTGGTACCCGTCGGTACCTTACACACTTCCAAGGTGTGCGCCAAGAGATCACCACGAGGCTTTTCCAAAGAGTCTCCCAGTATGCACTTGCCCACTGAGGTTTCACCGTCGTACATAAGTGGAGTAACCCTCCACCCCAGAAGCCCCCTCTCGTGCCAGGTAGAATCGGGAAGTACCCCTTCCTTCTCTACACATCCAACTGACTCATACACAACTTGGAGAACGTCTAATTAATTAGCCAAGCCGTACCATATAGGTCTCATGGTTGTATTGTTGTCATGCATGGTCGCTCCACGAACCGGTCCTTAGTATGGTTTGGGCAAGACTACCAACTATCCTACATGGGTAATCACCAAACTTATCCATCCAAGAATATCCATGCCTGGAACACAACAACAGGCACACACCAACATACCCTTCTTGCCCAAAACCTAGATTCCTTGTTGCTAATTCCCTTAACAACATCAAATATCATAACATCCTTTCTACCTCAACTTTTAGTTTCAAAGCTCAGATTCATCATCTACAAACTACATGATCACCTAAAAGCAGGCTAACCATAAACATGATTTTACTAAGAAATAAGCATCTACAAGTGTAAAGCTTGTATAAAAATCTAGTGTTTGTTGTACTACCCATTTCATCACAAAAACAACAGCATGTTTTGTAAAGACTGACTTTATAATAAGACTGGGCTCGCAACATGGTAAAGACACTTGCCTTAGTCAAGGTGATGAACAGTTCCTTCAAAGTCTTCTTCCTGGAAATTCCCAAATTCTTAGACTGAATCATCTACATGAGCACACAATCAAAAGTTATGATATTAAATGATTATACACATCGCTACGAGAATTTGAGTGCAAAGATCTCATAAATCGGAGCTACAAGTAAAAAGTTATGAGCGTTTGAAGTTCCAGGGGTGTTTCTACAAATTTTACTTATTACCAGATAATCAACCGATTATTATTATATTGAAAAATTGGTTTATTGCGCACGATGATGTCATAAATCTGAAAAGAATTATTTTTAAGAGGGAAAACTCGCGTGGACCGAGTCCACCGGGCGGTGAACCAAGAGGAGCTCCTCGGTCCACTGGTCCACGGTGGACCACAAGGGCTAGTGGCCGTGTGTGCGTGGCGGTTCGGTGCTTGGGCGGACTTCAACACTGGAGTTAAATCCACACAGCAAAAATGGCAACGGGTGACTGCTTCGCACGATTGAAGAGGGGAAAGTGGAAGGGGAGGGGCTGTGTGTGCGTGGCGGTTCGGTGATTGGGCGGGGAGGCGAAGGAGCGGCACTAACCAGTAACAGCAGCGATGGCAGCGTGGGAGCGGGGAGGTGAGTGGGGAGGCTTGGCTCAGCACGACTTGAGCTAGGCCTACGGTCAGGGAGAGGGGTGGGGTAGCTGGCCTGAGGAGGCCAGCTCGGCTCGGCTAGATGGGCTTGGCCTAGAGAGAAAAAGTGAGGGCGAGTGGGTTGTAACCCAGAGGAAGAGAGAGGGAGAGGGGAAGGGGTTTTGGGCTGGATTTTGAAGGAGTTTATGACTGGGTTGAGTTTCTATTATTTCTCTTTTTAATTTCTTTCTATTTCTATTTCAAATCTAAGCTGAATTCAAATGAATTTTTGAAACATTTTTCACCCAAAAACTTCAAAAGAGAGAGAAAAAGGTGCCTACTACAACTACAGAGCCAGCATGAATGCAACAGATCAAATTATTTTCTTGACTTATGAAAATATCAATTTAACCCTTAGCTAATGGTGATTCCATTGCTAATATGTGGGCAAAATTTTAATAATTCACAAAACTGAAAATTAGGGTGTTATAGAGACTACATGTGTTGGAGCAAGATATCGTCTTGCCCAAGCAGGTACGGCGAGAGTTTCTTCTACGGAGGAGACTCAAGCTTGGAGACTCAAGCTAATGGTGATGCTATCGCTAATATGCGAGAGTTTCTTCTAAGGAGGAGACTCAAGTTTGAGAGGAAGGAACACCACAAATGTATTGATAGTAGAAAAATGGATCGGTCTGGGGGAGTATCACAGCATGATTTAGTATTTGGGCACCTTTGTGTACTGTGTGTTGCCTTGAGCGTTCTCCTTGTGACCTCCCGTTCCCCAAATGATCACGACCCTCTATTTATAGGGTGGTACGTAGCTTAGTGTACAAGTTATCACGATGTACAAATATCTAGGACCTGGCTAAATTACTGGGCCTTATCCTGGATAACTACTTTTTACCCTACATAGAAGATAAATATCTACCGTGATAACTATTATGGTGCCTGCCCCCTGAGGGGTGAGCCGGTCACCAATTGCGGCCTGGCGCTACTCTGTTGGGGGTGTCAGAATGACTTTCATCGCACTGGGGTGTCACAATAAGCACCACTTGCACTGGTATTAATCGCCCATCACCTCGTATCAGGTCAGCTACAGGGGAAAGTCCTTTCTTTCCTGACATTATCTCTAGAGACCGGCTGCATCTTTAGGCTTCGGAAGGACACATGAGCACTGGAGGGGTGGCCTGAAGGGGTCCGCAGCCTTCGGGGGCCAGGCCTCCTGCTGAGAGTCCGGAGGTTGAAGGCTCCGGAGGGGCTTGCTGTAGCTTTGAGTTTTGGGAAGGCCACGTACGTACAAGAGAGGTGGCCCAAAGGGGCATGTAGCCTTAGGAAGTCGGGCCTCCTGCTGAGGGTCTGAAGGCTGAATGCTCCGAAGGGGCTTGCTGTAGCTTCGAGTTTTAGGAGGGGGTACAAGAGAGGGGGCTCGAAGGGGCCTGCAGCCTCCGGAAGTTAGGCCTCCTGCTGAGGGTCCGGAGACCGAAGGGTCTGGAAGGACCTTTGATAGCAATCTTCAACCATTTTCCACAGGCTGGTCTATTTTTGCCCAGCAATACCCCTTCATTCTCTAGCCCTGATGTTTGGAGGGGTGAGAAACCAACTCCAGCGTGGTATAGTAACAAGAATGCTCGAATGCCATTGAGAAGTTTTTCGGTGAGAACCATGTGCGTTCATGGCGAGGCTCAAGGCTGATGGTGCATTGGAGGTGGCGACACATGCTAGGGTTTATGCCGAGGTTGGAGGTGCAGCCAACGTCTAAGTCGAAGATCGAAGACGTATTGGCACAGGAGGCATGCTCCGGACCCTGTTGGAGTTGGTATATGCGGTATCGGGACCCAAGGCCAGAGGGGTGTCGGTAGAGGTGATGCACTCCAGGGTCTGTGCTGAAGCCAATTTAGATTCTTCGGACTTCTTTGGTGATGGGTCTTCTTGCCATTTGAGTTTGTCAGAGTGGGCGATTATGTGTGGGATCGGGGGACTCCACACGTTTGCCTGTTTGAGGATGGTAGGATGGGATGTGTCACTGGCACGTTCTAACTGGATAATACATGGGTTCATTTAGGGTCTTGTGCCCATGCCCCTGGCATGCACCGAAAGGAGTCTTGGTCATTAATGTGATGGAACGTTCGTGCAACAAAATGAGGTGTTGCCGTGGGATGTTGCCATGTGTCAGTGGAACGACCGGGATATGGCCACGGGCCCCCAGAGATTAATGATGGACGCCATGGAGTGACTTCGTGTTGGTTCCGCTTCATCTCCTGGGTGTACATGGCTGCTTAGCCCGGATATAAAGCTGGGGTCACCCAGCTGGATTTACTACTACCACACGAGCGAGCACTCAACCTTGACTTTGAATATTTCATCATCTTCCTCCTCATCCTCTTCAGAAATGTTGATGATCTTGACTGCTTCTACTGGGGCTAGGCCATCTCGGCTGCCAACGGTGGCGCTGGTGGCCATCCTGCTTCAGTCCCTGCGGGGTGGATAGCTGCCTGCCACTCCTGCTCAACCCCCAATTTAGTAGACCACACTTGTCGAGATCATTGATATTTCTGACAATGATGAGGAGTCGACTGGGATCTCCTACAGAGGGAATGCGACAAGGAGGAGCAGGCTTCAGCGGTGAGGGAGGAGGCCGAGAAGAAGGGGGAGGCCCAGACGGTGGCTCCTTTAGTTTCTTCTTCATCTTCCGACAGCTCGGGGGCCGACTACTGCATTAGCTTCCACAGCGGCAGGCTACGGATGAGGTGCATACGCCGCTCCATGCATGGCCCCTATGGGGATCTTTAGGAGGCGAATGCAACCTTCAGAGGAGCTTCCTGGACATCCCTATCTTCTCGTTCGAGTATGGCCCTGCCGCAGGCCATAGTTGACTTTTACCACCATGTACTCTTTCTCCCCCTGGTTTGCTCTTTCGGGGTCTGTTTCCTTCATAGTTGCCTTTGTACTATTGCTTCTTTGTACACGTCCTCCGGATGCACGAGTTGTTAATAATATAGTTTAGACCTTGGGGGGCGATTGTGTCTCTTTTTGGACCGAAGTGTAAGGGGATCCTTCGAGCAGGTGACCACATGTCTGTGTGCCTTCGTGTCGTGCTGCTTCGCCTCCTTTGTAGGCGATGGTGGGTGTTTTTGGATGACTGAGGTATCGAGACGCATAGATTGTCGCCGTTCCTTCCTGGGGAGAGGTGGCCTCTGGAGTCTAGTAGCGGTAGACACGTAGGGTAACTAAGGAGGACCAGTCAAAGTAGTGACAAATTTGTCATTCCAGGCCATCGCATACTTGGGTTCGGTGTTGGTAGGGCCTTCTTCCAAATTTGTTCCATATTTTTGACCCGACGAAGACCATCAGGAATCTTTGGGGACAAGCTCTGGAGGTGGTCCGTGACCCTTCAGGTTCTTAGCCACTACTCGGCTCTGGAGGTGATCCGTCTAAAGCCTGGTGACAGTGTGTCGGAGATGAAGCCAAAGGCTAGATGGGAGAGGTGGTCCTCGACCCCCTCGGCCCTTAGCCACTACCTGGCTCCAGAGGTAATCCATTTGGATCCTAGCGATAGCGTATTGGAGGCGAAGCTGAAGGCTAGATGGGAGAGGTGGTCCTCGACTGGCTCGGCCATTAGCCGCTGCCCGACTCTAGAGGTAATCCGTCCGGAGCCTGGCGACAGCGTGTCGGAGGCGATGTCGAAGGTTAGACGGGAGAGATGGTCCTCGACCCCCTCGGCCCTTAGCCACTGCCTGACTCCGGAGGTAATCCGTCTGGAGCCTGGTGATGGCGTGTCAAAGGCGAAGCCGAAGGCTAGACAAGAGAGCTAGTCCTCAACCCCCTCGGCCCTTAGCCACTGCCCGACGGGAGAGGTAATCCGTCCGGAGCCTGGCGAAAGTGTGTCAAAAACTGCAGCCTCTGCAATGAACACTTGGGGATTCCATAGTATTTCCTGTGCCACGCAGAGTGGGCTTTTACTTAATATTAGCATGATCTTCATAAACGATGTATGAATCGTGTCTTAGATGAGACTGTAGGGTAATGACTTTACCTTTTACCATATGTGTTTGAGTCATGTGGGCCATATCTCTTCTTGCGGGGAGGGGGATTTATACCCCTTTGGTCTGTTGTCTATGCCTGTCGGGGGGCAAGTATGTTTCGCACCACTTCGGTACGGAGGCGTTTGCCTCCAAGATGCCGGGGGATTTTGTCCGATAAGTTTTTTAGAACCTCTCCGTTCGGTGGATGTTTTTGGAAGACATTCCCACTTGCAGGGGTTTTTGAAGACTCTCCGTCTTACGTAGGTTTTTGCAAGGCTCTTCGTCCTACGGAGGTTTTTGCAAGACTCTCAGTCCTACGGATGTTTTGTAAGACTCTCCATCTTATAGAGGTTTTGGGAGCCTCTCCATTTTGGCGGAGGTTTTGCAAGACTCTCTGTCTTGCGGAGGTTTGGGAAGTCTCTCCAGTTTGGTGGAGGTTTTGTAAGACTCTCCCTTGTTGGTAGAGATTTTTGTAAAATGCTTCGTCCCGTGGAGGTTTTTGGAAGTCTCTCCGTTTTTGCCGGAGGCTTTATAAGACTCTCTGTTTTTGCCGGAGGTTTTGTAGGACTCTCCATTTTTGCCGAAGGTTTTGTAAGTCTCTCCATTTTTGTTGGAGGTTTTCTAGGACTCTCCATTTTTGTCAGAGGTTTTGTACGACTCTCCGTTTTTGCTGGAGGTTTTGTAGGTCTCTACGTTTTTGCCGGAGGTTTTGTAAGTCTCCATTTTTTGTCGGAGGTTTTGTAGGACTCTCCATTTTTGCCAGAGGTTTTGTAGGTCTCTCCATTTTTACCGGAGTTTTTGTAAGATTCAATCCCAATCCATATCACCGTTAGGCAGAAAATAGAAAAGAATTTAATAAATACATAAATGGCACATAACTTCAATCAACGTTGGTCAGAAAGTAATTACAGACTTATAAAAAATTAATCATAAAATTAGCGCATGATCGCAAATAACATTGGTCAGTATACAACCACAGCCAAAAATGACATCAAAATTCTCTAAATAAATCTTCCCCTTGGTTCAAATTTATCCAGAGAAATGGTCACTAATTTTTGTACATTAAACATAATTTATTTGAGCTATATACATTAACAAATCCAGTGCATAAAGGAAAAACATTAGAAATCACTAGAAAATCTATAAAAACCCCATCTTTAAAATCCTTTCATCCCAAAAGAAAATAAGAAAATCCCTGACTTGGCCCAATATGGTGGCTCAGCCCACTTTAACTTAGCGTGTGTATGCATGCCTGTGGCCCAAAAGAGCTGTTGTAGGATCGAGGAGGCCGACTAGAGGGGGGGGGGGTGAATAGGCGGTTCTAAAAACTATCTATCAAATTAACCGATAAAGATGCGGAATTAAAATGATCCGTTACAACACATATAAAACCCCCAAACTCTATATCTCAACAAAGTGACAAATTCTATGTCTATGTCAAGGTTTGCAACCTAGGGTGACATGTAAGCAATTATGATTCTAGGAATATAAATTGCACAAGGTAAATTGTATTAAAGTAAATAACACAACATAGAAGTAAATAGCATGAGAGATTACACCCAAAGTTTATCCTGTGGTATCGATGATTTGCCGATCACCCCTAATTCACGTTGAGGTGGGTTCAAAACTTTAACCACTCCTCTATCAAGTATGCAATTCTCATAGATTGAGTGAAATCTATTGAACTTATCCAGTTACGAACAATTTAGGAGATTACGCCATACAATGGATCAAAAAGGGGTGAAAAAAGATTCCAAATGAAAATCCAAGCAACTAATTGAAAGAGATGTCAATTGAAACAATTCAATTGAAAGCAAGTCGAGCATGAGTTTGAAAATAATATCCAAAACACAAAAGCATTAGATTAGGCTCAAATTGAATATAGCAAAATTGTTGACATTATAACAAGTATTTCGTTTATCACAAAGTGTCAACATATTATAAGCTTATATGTTCAATAAGGCCATTCAAAATGGACTAAGATGAAAGAGTTCAACACAACCTAACTTAAAAAGTAAACGTTGATATGTTTCTAACCAAAGCCAATAAACCTTAGGCAAAAGTATAAGTTTTACAATCTTCATGAGTATTTCATATAAGAGCAACTAAAGCATTTGATATAAATTCTTTTGCATATTTGGGATCAAATGAATCATAAAGATGATTATATAGTTCCCACAAAAATATGCTATTTCAAATTGCTCATATTTGGAATAAAGAAGTTTTTAGGCACTTGCAAGAAAAATAAATTTTTGCAAGTTACTTTCATGGTATGATGTAACCAACACAAGGTTGAATCTTTGACATTCGATGCATGAATTAAGGAAGTTACGTAAAAGTATTGGATTGATGTAGTAAGTTATTGCTCATTCTTGCTTGGCTTTACTTTGATATGGTCCTTTTTTATGATTCCAATTGAAGTTGAAGGAAAGGATCTTCTTTATAGATATCAATTGAAAGATGAAGTCCTTCTTCATGAATTCCAATTGAAAAGATCTTCCTTTTGAAAAGTCTTTGTCTATGAATGAGTCAAGCATCCAATGTATCTCTGTTATACCTAAAACTTATTCAAGTATAATTTGGTCCTAAACTCATTGGGTCCATAAAGGTTTAGCAAAAACCTCAACACATAGAGTAAGATTTATCATAAAAGGTGCATATAAATATGAATTAAATACCAATTGAAGTCAATATGCTTACTCTATATGTTGGATGAAAGAACGCAAGCATGCTATAGATATTAAATTTAAACAAGCATGCTCATCATTTCTAAGATCCAACAAAGATATAATTTGGATAAAATGGCATATAAATCATGAAAAGTTGCCCAAAAATACATCTAAGTCACAAGATCAATAAATAATTATTCACAAAGTTCAACAAATGAACTTAGCAATAGGGTTGAGGATACAATAAAAATGAAAGAAATGCATTCATGCTCAAAAGCATATCTCAACATAGTATATTGAGAAATGATACAAGAGATGAGATAGCAAAACCTTAGCTTCTATAAACAAAAGTAACCAATTATTAGAAGAACAAGGTTGAAAGGAAGATGATCAACAAATATTACCACTTTTATAATTACCAAATGTAAGTAAATATAATGGTATATCGAGATATCTCAAAATGGTAATTGCAAGATTAACATAGATCAACTTTCTTTCAAAGAAACATATGATGAAAGTTTAGAATTAAGCACCATGCTTCATGTCACATTCTTCACAAGATCAACTAGCATAAGTAAATTTTAATAAGGCTATTAGTTGATTTTATCTGAATAAGAAAATTATTCCAATTAAAATTTTGAGACAAAAAAATAAGCATAAAACATAATGAAGATCTCAAGCTTCCATTAAAAAACCCACATAATGATCAATTAATGGATATATTGAGACATTGAGTTTTAAATAAGCTTGACATACCACATAGATACTAGATAAGCAATAATATCAATTCTAATTGGTATTTTTCAAATATTCATAATTTACGAGTATGTAAGATGCACAAAGCATAATACTCTCAATTATGTGATGATCCATTAATTTCCCCAAAGAGCTAAATACAATTGAAATAAAGACAAGTAATATAAAATGAAGGCTTTGGGGGTTAGACCGGGAGAATGCGCGGTCAGACCGCTGGAAGTAGAAGGTTCAAAAACCTCCCTGTATAACTCTGGCAGTCAGACTGACAACCTGGCGGTCAGACCGCTGAAAGCAGATTTTCCAGAACTTGAAATAAGATTTGGAGATTCAGACAATTCTAAATAAATGATTTTTAATAACTCCACTAGCAACCCAAATCAAACATAACCACAGATGGAGTATCTCAATTCAAAAGTTTGCATCAACTTGTCATGATCATGAGAATAGCATATAAAAATATGAGCATGCAAATCATGACACGATGCTAGATAAGTAAAAAGCAGAAGCTCTTATTCATGCATAGATACAAAACATACACATGCAAAGGACTAGGAACCTTCAGTAGTTTCTTGGACCATCAGATATTCTAATTGATTTTTTTTAATCAAAAGTTTCGATATGTAAAAAGTTCCAAAAATCCTATTGGACTATGTATCTATCACAAAGATGGAAATATGAATTTCAAAACACTTATCTCTTAAAAGATATTTTGATAGAGTGTTACCCATAGAGTGGCATTGAATAGATGATAATTGTTTTTCTCCACATGATTTGTCACTTTTGGCAATATGATAAATCTTCAAACAATTCACCAAGTCTCCAATACCTTCCTTTTCACCTTGGGATATGATGAAGATAAATGTTCATTCTTGCGGCATGTATAACATATTTTGCCACCAAGGCCCTTCACTTGAGGCTTCTCACCTTGATAACATTTGATTTGCCCTTTGTCATATATGTTCTTGACTTGACTTGAGGTCTCTTCTTTTGTTATTTGTCATCTTGATCTTTTCCTAGGTGGAGCCTTTTTCTTGAATTCATTTGTGGTTTCTCCACCTAAACTTTGTCTTTCATATGTTTCTATTTCCTTCAAAAGGTTAGTCTCACGAGTTCTAATGGAAATAGAGATATCACTAGAGCAATTAACCATATCAACATAATAAATAGATAATTTGATACATGATTATATGCAAGGGTTGACAATACAATTAGATAAGGAAATTTCATTGCAAGTGTTGTTGAAGGTGTCCAATAGAAGATATTGACACTCATGAATCCTACTCACTATGTGCATATAAGATCAAGATCATATAATTGAGTAACAGATATTGAATGAAATTAAGGGATTCAACTAGCAAAACATTTGAGTGTTTTGAACCAAAACAAATATGCTCCAAAAGCTAAAACATAACATGATGCATAAGAAAGCAACAAACAATAATATTATACACAACTAAACAATGTAAAATATTCAAGGATAGAGACTAAAAACTTGTTACCAAAATGACATTGGTTCATAATGTAGATAGTTCATCGTTATACTTGACTCTGTTTTGGCATAAAGCGTGAAATTTATTCTTCCCAAACGAGTCAAGCCTCCAATGCCTCTTCAGTTACCTATTAAACAATTCAAGTACTCAATAGTACTCAAACCATATTGAGTCCTTGAATGTTAGTCACAAGAGATTTAGGCACCCAAATGGCCTTTGCATGAAATTTATGTGAACTAACAACCTTAGCAATTATGGTACCATTTCTAGCCTTCCTAAGCAAAAAAAGATCATTGAAAAGAATGGGCTTAGGAGTGTTACCATTTGTCTTACCAATATGCCCTTCCTCTCGGCAAATATAACAAGTCATATTTTTACTTTTAGTCATATTGCCTTTCTTATTGCCGGTTTGCCTCTTTGATGTCTTTGGCTTCTCATCAAGTTTGTTAGGACAACTTGAGGCAAAGTGTCCCATTTCCTTGCAACTGAAGCACAAGATGTGAGCGAGACCTTTCTTGTCTTTCTTCTTTCTCATCTTCTTTGTATCTTGATATTTCTTTTGATGCCTTCTATTATGCCTTGTTCTGTTGTTCTCCTTTTTCCTGGTGTGAAAACCAAGTCCACTCTTATCATGTATGATTCTTTGGTAATTCAAAATATCACCAAGAGCGGTCTTCAAGTTGTAGCAGCCTTCTAGTTTCTTCTTTAATTTCATGATATCCTCTTTTAGTTCTTTGTTCTCCTCAACAAGGTTAGTATCAACAAGCATAGAGGAAGAACTAGCATCCAAATTTGAGCTACAAGGTATATCTAGTAATTCATCACAAGAAGTGGACATGTCAACTTTAGATGCAATGAATGAACTCGATATACATGGCATGTTATCAATTAACTCACATGATATGGCTATGTCCACTTTGGCATTTTCAGATACATTGTCAACAAGAGAATCATAAGCATCTTTGAACTTCTCATGAGTTTCACTAAGAATCTCATGAGGCATTTTTAGCTTCTCATGAGATTCCTTGAGATCCTCATGAGACCACTTTAGCTCCTCACATAAGTTTTTCAAAGAAGCATTTTCCTTCTTTAAATTTGTCATTTAAGATTTCTCTTTGCCAATATATTCATCCATTCCTTCTAACATCTCTACAAGATCATCATAAGAATATTCATGATCATTGTCATCATCATCAACACTTTTTACCTTCTTGTTACCTTTTGTCATAAAACAATATGGTTGTATAGATGGAGTTGAAAGCTCATCGACATAAGCACTTGAAGAAGAATAATCCTCCTCATCTTGGGAGCATGAGATAGAAGAATCATCCACAATCACCAACTCATCAATACAATCATCATTTATAATGTTGGGTTCATCATATTTTTCTTGCAATTTGGTCCACATGTCATGAGCACTCTTTGAACCGCATATCTCATAGAACACATCTACACTAAAAGCACTAAATAAATCATTAGTAACTATGCATCGAGATGTAGGCATTTCTTTTGCCCTTTTGTCGGAATATGGTCATCCAAAGCATAATAAAAGCCCACATCTACGATCCACCATATTTTCGGACTTGTAGCTTTAAAATGAAAAATTATATGTGTTCTCCAATAAGCATAATTTGTGCCATCAAATAAAGGTACCTCATTGGAGTGTTCTATACAACTAGTCGTCATCCTTTTCTCTTAGCACGATTAAGTCCACTAAAAAGAGAGACCAAGCTCTGATACCACTAGTATGATTGAGGAGGCCGACTAGAGGGGGTTGAATAGGCGGTTCTAAACAACCATCTATCAAATTAACCTATAAAGATACAGAATTAAAATTATCAGTTACAACATATATAAAACCCCCAAATTCTATGTCTCAACAAAGTGACAAATTCCATATCTATGTCAAGGTTTGCAACCTAGGGTGACATGTAAGCAATTATGATTCTAAGAATATAAATTGCACAAGGTAAATAGCATTAAAGTAAATATCACAACATAGAAGTAAATAGCACGACAGATTACACTTGAAGTTTATCTTGTGGTATCAGTGATTTGCCGATCACCCCTAATCCACGTTGAGGTGGGTTCAAACCTTTAACCACTCCTCTATCAAGGATGCAATTCTTACCACGAGAAGAGGCTCTCCACGAGCAACTTGATATTGAGCCAATTAATCCAATGAACCACTCACTACCTCGATTCCACTAGAGTTGCACTTTACCGCTCTGGCAAGCTGTGCACAAAGCCTCTCCCAATCACCATCGTGGCTCCTTCACAAGCTTCTTTGAAGGGCTCAATAGCGCAACCACCTCCAAGCCATCTAGGAGGCGGCAACCTCCAAGAGTAACAAGCCAAGACGAACTCGAGTCTCACCAAGTGCCTAAAGCTCAATCACTAATGCAAATACACTTGATTCTTGCCTCACAACCCTCTCTATGTGCAACACATGCACAAATGTGTGGGGAGGACTTTTCTTAGCTCAAGTATGCTCAATGGGGGTAGAAGTTGCCCTACAAGCCGCTGGACATGGGGTATATATAAGCCACAACTCAAAATATAGCTGTTGCCCAAAGGATAACTTCTCTACGCATCTAGCGATCGGACCACCACTGGACCAACGACTCTAAAACTAGCCGTTACAGCATTTTCACCTTTCCAGCGGTCAAATCGACCCTCTTGGCAGTCAGACAACCACCTTGGCAGTCGGACCGCCATCCTCTCTAGGAAAACGAAGGTTTTTTGCAAGCTCTAGCGGTTAGAATGGCCTCCTTGGCGATCGGACCACCACCCTATCCAGAGAGATGAGAGTTCTCTGTTAGTTCCTAAAGTCAGACCGTCCATCTTGGCGATCACACCGCAACCCTAGTGGTCAGACCGGAATTCTTTGCGATCAGACTAGAATTCTTGGCGGTTGGACCGCCACTTCCAGAACAACACTGCTAACACTAAGAGAAACTGTGATAACTTTCTAACCCGATGTCCGATTTAGGTGATCTTGGACTCTACAGAAAGCTTATTCATAGTGCTAAACATCCCAACTGATTGTTTCATCTCAAACCCATTGGATAAAACCTAAAACATAGTCCAAAGATCCACCACAATGAAAACTACACGAACCTTAAACTTTTGCAAAACAAATTTGCATTCTAAAGGTTTCGTGCGACCAAGGGTTAAATAATTCACTATGTCGACTTGCAAAACAACTTCATAAACTTAGCGACATGCCATACGGAGTAGGAACATAGACTTAAGCTATTTGCAAAACACATTTAAGAACTATAGAATCCTACCAAACAGAGTATGCATATACAAGATTGAGCTTATCAACACATGGTAAAACTCAAGCAATCGTCAAGACCCCTCTTAATAGTACGGAATTTATCCTATCAATCCAGTCATTTCTCTTCTCTAATCATCATTGACTAGCACAAGAAAATATCCTATATTTTATACCTTTGCCTTGAGCTAGCCATCCCACCGGACTTGATGAACACATCATCTGAGTCCCATGCTTTTTCTAGGTTGTCATCAACTCTTCACTTCAGCTTGATGACGATATTCATCCTCACTTCCCATCTCGATCATTTCTTGATCTTCCGCAAGCTTGATGAAGTTCACTTGATTGCTTCCTATGTATCAAGCATCGAAGACTATTCTTTTCACATCATCTTCACCCGGTTCACCATCGAGGTATGAACCGCAAGCATCAAGCTCACAAGTTGTTCACTAAGCTTGTCATGATCTTGCTCTTCCAACTCGACACATTGAATATCTCAATTCTATATTTGCCTTCATATGGAACCTTTAGTTACTTGATCTCCACAAGCAGCTTTGGTCTTCACGCTTATTGTCAATATTCTTAAGACCATCCTTAAACTCTGAGGTTTCTTCCTCTCTAGCTTCTTCTTCTTCACATGAGCATAACTTAGAGCTCAATGACCTCGATGCATATATTTTGATCTCATGGAATTCCTTAATGAATCCGTGCTTTATCACTTTATGCATCTCCTATGGAATATCCTACAAACAATTGTCAACATAATTGTTAATCCATAGGTATTACCACAACTTACCGGAGTATTACTTAGAGCTCATTCATCTTGATGCATTTCTTTTGATTACATAGCATTCCTCAATGAATCCATGCTTAATCCTCCATGCATCACCTATGGAAATAACCTACTAACGATTCTCAACATAATTGTTAGTCCATAGGTATTATCATTAATTACCAAAATCACACTTAGGGGCTAGATGCACCTTCAGCTGCTCCAGCCCATAGACGCTCATGGTAGCTAATCTTCATGCATGCACGTGATGGACCAAGTGGTCGACACCCTTGACGCTTCACAGCTATCTGATCCCATTCGACAGCTTGTCATCCATTTTGCTGGATAAAAAATGTTAGATCCACTGGCTGCCCCATCCCTAGACCCCATTTCCTCCTCAGACTCCGAGAGCACCTCGCGAGAGAAAATGGTGGCCGTGAGAGCTCTAGCGGTGCAACACTGCTGGCAAAAAGGAGTAAGAGAGAGAGAGAGAGAGAGAGAGAGAGTAAGAAGAAAACGGCTTTGTTGCGGGCCTACCTGCTAAAGCGTGTGTGCGACTGAGGTCGTGTGTGCGGTTACACTATGGTGGTGCCCACGTAGATGGATTGTGTGGCAAGAATGGGTGGCCGACGACGAAGCACCAGCACATGCATGCAATGAACAATGACGACAATGAGGCGGAGACACCAGCGACTTAAGATCCACTGGAGAGGATGAAGAAGACGGCTCTAGTGGCCTCAAGAACAACAACAATGCACATGAAAAATGTAAGACCTGCCTCCTCCTCTCAATTTAGGGTTAGAGATTTGGGGATTTTGAGGGGGTTAATACTTTAGGGTTTTGGATTTGGGGCAAAATCAGTAATTAGGGTTTCGAGAATTGGGGAATTTCATTAGCGTTTTCAATTTTCCCCAATTCATCTCCTTCCATGTGCTGCCCGAAGCCCAAACATGCTAAACCGAGAATAATTTGGCCAAAATCCGAGCCCCACATCTATATAACCGAGTCAATTCATCATGAAAATACACATAAACAACTAATTCATGAACATAACCTTCTAATATGAAACTAATTAGGGCTAATATCAACTAATTACATCTAAAACATGAACAATTAGTGCTAATCCATGAACAATTAGGGATCAATTAACATTAATATCCACTTATATATGCAAACATGACTAAAACATGATCAAACATATCTAATTCATGAAGATGTGCACATAATCATGACTTAATTGCACTGATCTGAGTTCAATTATACTAGAAAATATCTAATTGATAACTAATTCACTTGAACCGATAGCAAAAGTGACTAATTGATCACCAAGCAGCATAATCTGAATGTAATTAGATCTAATTAGGACTCATTGGGTTTAATTTAGGGCTAGCACGGCTCTAATACCAAATATTAAGTCTAATTGCACATAATTGACTAAAACTAACACTTACATCAAACACCACATCATTAGTGGAAGCGTGATTGCACTGACCTGATTTGGATGATGCCATGAACTGCTTGATGATGGCTCAGGGCAACGCAGCTAGGCAATCAAGTTGATGCAGATGTAGCAGTGAAGTTTGTCGATGTAGATGATTCAATCCAGTGAAGATTTTGAGGTAGTTGGCGCAGGTGAAGGTGATGTCGACGAAGTAGAAGAAGCGGCTACAGCCTTCACCCCATAGCAACAATCTTAGGATCTGTTAGGGTTTTAGATGTGGGAGGGCGGCTAAGACTTTGGTGAGTTGATCAACCTTGCCTCCGGACTCCCCCCCCCCCTCCTCCGTTTGTTTTATAGTGCAACATGTGATGGGAACACAACCAAATGGGGTTGGTTGTGCCCCCGATCAGGGCTCATGGTTGGGGCGTACCCTCCTTAGGACTCAGTCTCCGATTGTCCATGATGGAGCCGAGATGAAACACGAACACCAAACACTCAGTTGGAGAAGATGTTGGAGAGTTCGATGAAGATGGATCATTTTAAGTTGCTTTCTATGTCAGTTTGCCTATGCAATTGTCATGAAGGATTATAGTCTTATTTAGATCTTGGCCCGGGATGATCACTTTTGTAAGACGATTAATGACGATTAAGTAAGATATTATAATGATATTCATCTATGAAGTCACTATGTATTGTGATTGATTTCTAGGCTCATCACATAGATGAGATTATATATTTTTTTGGACCGGTCTCGACATTATGTTACCTATTTTTCACATCCATCTCTATGAAGGACATATTTTGCCTCCTGCCATAATCTCGGATAGCATGCTAATTGTATCATTGTGAGGTACATTGAGCCAGTGCATTCATGATCTACACTACCTTTGCCGATGGCATCAGTGGGTGATTGTGCTCTATGAAGGATATATTTTTCCTCCCGCCATGATAATTGGATCTTTGTTCTTGTTGGCATTCATGATTTGCACCACCTTTGCTGATGGCATCAGTGGGTGATTGTGCTCTATTATGATCCTTTCAAAGTACCAATATCCATTTTTCACATTCCATTTCACCTTTACAAATTCCATGCATTACAAAAAAACAAGTCATCCGTGTCGAGTCATCAGTGTCGGCTAGACTAGAACCGGCACTGATGAAGTATTAGTGCCGGTTCGTAACATCCCGTGCTCTATCATTGATTGAACTGAGTTAAAACGACACTGATACTGAGCATGGACCCCAAATTTTCATGAACTTTGATTTGGCTAGTGCCCCTCCGGTCTGGAACAATTCTCTCTCCCTTATCTCTTACCGCACACCCACAGCTCCGCACTCCATCACATTCCTCTCTCTCTCCCCTCACCGACCTCCTCTCACTGGCCTCCGTCTTGTTCTCTAAGTCCTAGCCTCCCTCACATATCTACCCACCGATGCATGTGTGCTACCAAGTGCACGCGCGGACCTGTCAGTCGATTTGTGGTGGCGCCCGACTCTAGCAATGAAAATAGAGACCGCGCCAGTGATGAGCCGATGCGAATGCAAGAGGTGGCAGCAGCGTCATGAAGGCACACGAGACGAAAGGATCCACACGCGATTGAAGTGCTAGGAGATGAACACACCAAAGAAGAAGGGTCCAAAAGCTCTAGTGGCCGCAACAGTGACCGAAAATTGTAAGTACGCGTCCTCCTTTAGGTATAGGGTTTGGGATTTTCGGGGATTTGCACTTTAGGGTTTTTGATTTGGGCAAAAATGATATTACGGTTTTAGATTAGGGAGACATCTTAGGGTATGACTTTAGGTTCTAGAAATTCCCCAAAATTAGGTTCTATGGTTTTGGATTTGGGGATAATTATTAGGTTTTGACTTTAGTGTTCTTGAAAATTTCTCAATCCCCTCCTTCTACTTGATGTCTGAGCCCCATTCATCCTGATCTGAGCTCAAATTATCCCCAATCCGAGCCACTAAGCACACAGACCCATATATATATATGAAAAAGGACTAGTTCGTGTTAAATCCAAGGCCAATTAGGATATGAAAAAAGTAAATAGTTGTCCTGTATACATGCCCAAGTCTCATCTATTGTGATAAAGCATTTTGCACTTCTCTAGATGTGATTACATATTTGGTGATTGTTAGAAGAAAAACTTGAGTTATTTCCATTGTCAGTAATACAGACTCAGTAAGTTGTATTACTTCTCTGCAATGATAAGAACTACAACATAACTTTGATTCATTGACAAGTAACACTCTAACAATTTATCACTAAAAGAAAATTTTCTTATCAATTTGGCACAGGCGCATGCTGATGGAGCATCTATGGGTTGCTTAAGTACTAATTCCCTAAGTGATTAATAAGAGAGATCGAGTTGAGGATAGTGTGATGTGCGTTTGCCCGATAATATGAACAAGGGTTCCCGATCTTCCGAAAGGTTCTGGTAACTCTCGATTTGGTGGAAACGAGACACAAGTCGATCCGGCTTCCGAACAACACGATCTGAAACCCCGCAATCGCAGCACCACGTCTTCTTTGGTTATCAACCGGCTTTGCACGGTTGACCTCGCCAAGAAGGCTAAAGTCCTTGCCTGCGAATCGAAGAACACAAGCAAGAACAAGGAAGAATGCAACCAAATTGTAGATGAATGATTAATCTCACGAGTTGGGGTCTCACAAACCGACGAAACGGCGAAACTGTTCTTGACAGAATAATCTAAGCAAAACCCGCCCTAACGAGAGCGGCGGCGGCTGATAATAAGGGTCTAGGGTCGTCACACCCCCTGGTCACGCCCCCCCCCCTAATGGGCTCAACGACGATACACGGCCCAACGGACCAAAAACGGTGACGCAGCACCGGGACAGATTCTGGATGCTGACTTGTTTCGACGTTTCCCGTTGAATCAGAAGGAATTTGGACCTCAAACCAACGCCATTGGTTTCCTTATGAAATTATCTTTCCAACCATATGTGAATCATCGACAACGGAGTCCGGATGCGTCCTGGGCGTCCGTTTTACTGCTCGCTGGTCCTGGAGGTCGAGGCTGATTCGGACTCGAGTTGGACTGGACCTCCTGCTGTTGTTGGACGTCCTAGCTGCTCCTCCACGCCTCCAAGCCTTCCTCTATGTGTCTCCTTGTCCTCTCCATGATTCCTAAGCAACACATAATCATTAGGTAGTAATCTATTCTCAAAATTATATAAATAGTTACTTAGGAATGAGCTCACCTCTAAATTTAATTGTCGTGCGCGAGCTCTTGTGATTGGACCTTGAAAGTTCAATGGAGGATCATTGTATGTATCCGAGGGAGTGATGTCCTCATCACCCGACCTTCCGAAAGGTAATATGATAAGTCGATTGGTGGAGCTTCAACGTTGATGATCCAAAGGCTCCGAACAGAATAGATCAAAAACCCTTGCAACCACTACACCACTACTCTGTGGTTATCAATCGTGCCAAGACGTGGTTAACCTCACCAAGAAGGTTTTTCCTGCAAGCGAATCGAGAACACAAGCAACAACAGGTAGATGCAATCTGAATATTGCTAATTACCAATGAAGTGCTCGAGTTTGGGGTTTAACAAATGGATAAATGGCGAAACTGTCTAAATAGAATAATCTAAGCTAAACTCGAGCCTAAACTATGATGGCTACTGTATATTTATAGGGGGACATAAGGGGGTCAACCTAGTGTTGTGCAGCCGTGGAAAGAGGCGTGCACAACCTGGACATCGACCTCGACACGATTACAAAATCCGACAGGGTCCAGAACAGTAATGCAGTACCTTATTCTTTCGACTCTGGCTAAACTATAAGGAATATTTGGTCGATCATAGATCAATTGGAAAGGGTTCATCATAATCTTTCCAGTAAGTCCAATGATGCCTAAAACAGACTTCGTATGAGAGAGTTATGCCCGTTTTATTGACGTCCCACCTGGACTCGACCATGACCACGACTTCGACCAGAGGTCATCTTCGAGTCCGAGTAGACTTGGCCTTCGAGGGGTGATGTTCGGGTAAGGTTGTGCTGCTTCTCCCACGTTCCTAAGCAATAAAACATCATAAGATTTTAGTAGTAATCCATCCAAGGAGGCATGAACAACAAGAAACGAGTTCACCTGGTGGTCTAATTGTCGTGCACGTGCTCTTGTAATTGGACCTTGTATGATTTGAGGATTATTGGTGGTATTGATTGTATCCGAAGGAGCCATAGACTCATCATCATCCCCCTCTTGAATTGGAGTCATCCTCAACTCAAGCTCTTCTTCTTCTCCCAAATATGGCTTCAAATCTAAAATGTTGAACGTGGGACTAACCCCAAAATCTAGAGGTAGGTCAAATTTATATGCATTGTCATTGATTTCCTCAATTATCTTAAATGGTCCATCAGCTCTAGACATTAACTTTGACTTTCTTAGTTCTGGAAACCTATCCTTTCTAAATGCATCCAAACTAAATCACCCGGTTCAAATTTTATTTTCTTCTTACCTATACTTCCAGCAATCCTTTACTTTTCAGTCATGCTCTCTATATTCTTTTTAGTTGTTTCAGACAACTTAAGAATAAATTCAGCATGTTTTTTAGCATCTAAATTAAGTCTTTCAAAAATAGGCAAAGGTAGTAAATCAGTAGGAGCACAAGGATTAAATCCATACACTACCTGGAATGAAATTACATTGGTGGTGAAGTGTACCGACCTATTGTAAGAAAAATCAATGTGCGGTAAACACTCTTCCCACATCCTCAATTTTTTCTTTAGAATAGCTCGTAACATGGTCGATAATGTACGGTTGACAACCTCTATTTGACCGTCGGTCTGGGGATGACACGTAGTAGAAAACAACAGCTTCATCCCCAATTTATTCTAAAGTGTTCTCCAAAAGTGGCTCAAAAACTTTGTGTCACAATCTGAGACGATAGTATTAGGCACTCCATGGAGTCAAACGATTTCCCTGAAAAATAAATCAGCTATGTTTGTAGCATCGTTGCTCTTGTGAAAAGGTATAAAATGTGCCATTTTAGAAAATCTATCCACAACTACAAATATGCTATCCCTCCCCCTCATTGTCCTAGGCAGTCCTAAAACAAAATCTATAGAAATATCCTCCCATGGTGCACTAACAACAGGAAGAGGCATGTAAAGACCATGTGGATTCAAGCGAGACTTAGCTTTATTGCAAGTGGTGCATCTGGACACGTAGCGTTTGATATCTCGTCTCATCTTTGGCCAAAAGAAGTGAGCGACCAGCACATCTTCAGTCTTCTTTGCTCCAAAATGTGCTATCAATCCTCCTCCATGCGCCTCCTGTAATAACAAAAGATGAATGGAGCTAGTTGGAATGCATAGCTTGTTAGCACAATAGAGCAATCCTTCATTCAGCACATATTTATTCCATATTTTCCATTCTTTACAATGTTCAAGCACTTCTTTAAAATCCAAATCAGCAGCATATAAGTCCTTAGTGGTCTTTAAACCAAAAATCTTATGATCAAGTTGAGATAACATGGTATAATGCCTAGAAAGAGCATCAACAATCACATTGTCCTTTCCTTTCTTATGTTTTATGACATATGGAAAAGACTCAATAAATTTGACCCATTTAACATGTCGTTTATTCAATTTAGCTTGACTCCTAATGTGTTTCAGCGATTCATGATCAGAATGTACAACAAATTCTTTGGGCCATAGATAATGTTGTCAAGTTTCAAGCACACGAACTAAATAATACAATTCTTTATCATAGGTAGAATAATTCAAACTTGGCCCACTTAATTTCTTGCTGAAACACCTTCTTGAATTAACACACCTCCAGTTCCAATCCCACTAGCATCACATTCTAGTTCAAAGGTCTTACCAAAATCAGGGAGTTGGAGCAATGGAGCATGGGTGCTTGTCCTTGTGCAGGTCCCCATTTGAAAACCACTCCTTTCTTCGTCAATTCATTCAATGGGGCAGCAATGGTGCTTAAATCCCACACAAAGCACCGATAGAAATCCGCAAGACCATGAAAGTTTCTCACTTGAGTAATAGTATTAGGGGTTGGCCAACTCTTTATGGCTTCAATTTTTGCTTCATCCACTTCTATTCCCTGTGGAGTAACAACATAGCCAAGAAAAGAGACCTGATCCGTGCAAAAGATGCACTTTTCGAGGTTACCAAACAAACATGCATCTCTCAAAGCGTTAAAAATAGCATGTAGATGATCAAAGTGTGACTGGCTATAAATCAAGATATCATCAAAGTATACAACCACAAATCTTCCAATCAAAACACGTAAAACTTCGTTCATCAATTGCATGAAAGTACTAGGTGCATTAGTTAACCCAAAAGGCATTACTAACCACTCATACAAGCCAAACTTAGTTTTAAACGCAGTTTTCCATTCATCTCCAAGTTTCATCCTAATTTGGTGGTACACACTTTGCCAGTCAATTTTAGTGAAAATTATAGAACCACTCAACTCATCAAGCAAATCAACACACATACGCCAACTACCGTCCTTCTTAGGACCAAAAGAAGAGGAATAGTACAAGGACTAAGACTTTCTCGTACGTACCTGTGATCCAAAAGATCTTGGACTTGTCTTTAAATTTTCTTAGTCTCTTCCGAGTTGCTCCTATATGCAGCACGGTTTGGCAAAGTAGCTCCTAAAATCAAATCAATTTGATGTTCTATCCCTCGAATTGGTGGTAATACCAGGGGAACATCAGCTGGAAATACATCCAAAAACTCCTGCAAAAGGTTAGCAACAACAGAAGGCAAAGAGCTAGATATATTCTCGAGTGAAACTAAGGCCTCTTTGCATATCAAAGCATAGCATGGCAGTTTTTTAGTATAAATTTCAGCAAGATCAGATTTAGTAGCAAGCATAACACACCCTTTCAGTCTAATTCCATCAGACTTAGAAGTTGTTGTTGCTTTCTCTTTTGGGTGGAAAAACTTTTTCTACTACTCGCTGATTTTCAGATTTATTCTGAAACTGTTTTCTCTTATTTTCAGCTATCTCTTGTTCGCATTTCACAATTTCGGCAGGGGTTGAAGGCAGAAAAGTTATTTTCTTTCCTTTATGCATAGGTGTACTTATTACTTCTACCATGATATGTTGCATCAGTATCAAACTCCCATGGACGTCCTAACAAAAGTGAACATGCTTGCATGGGCACTACATCGAAATCAGAACAACCATGGTATGAACCAATAGAAAAATGCACCCTAGTTATTTGCATTACCTTCATCTTACCACTGTTTGTTGAACCATTGAATATGATAAGAGTGAGGATGGTTTCTTGCTGGCAAGGCAAGCTTCTTGATCATATCTGAACTTACCAAGTTGTTGCAGCTTCCTCCATCAATAATGACTCGAACACAATAATCCTTGACTATGAGGAACATCTGAAACAAATTGTGGTGTTGTAGTTGTTCTGTTGGCTCCATTTGAGTGCTTAACACTCGCTGCATAATGAGGGTCCGATAATCCTCCGTGGCAGTGGCATCGAAAACTTCCTCATGGTCGATATCCATCTCACGTCTATCCTCGTCACCTGCATGGTTAGCTGCAAGAGCATATTCATCCTCAACATCACTAGCACTTGCATATCCACCGTCTTCTGTTACAATGTACGCTCGTTGACTTGGGCAATCCTTCATGACATGGCCTATTCCCTTGCATCGGTTGCATACAATCCCGGTCGATCAGCCTGTAGAAGCAACCAAAGAAGAGCTCTTGGCAGGACCCTACACACTTAGGGATTTGCTTACCTTGGGAGCATGTGATGGTGTCAAAGGTACTGCTAAACGTGCCCTACTCGAGAAGGGGACATCAGACCGTGCAGCTGAACATGGGCCTATTTTGATTTGTACCGGTGTTGATTTTGATGTGGTCATGATTCCAAAATTGCTCATTGGCCTCTGTTGTCGTCCCTGCAATTCTTTTTCTACTAGACATGAATGTTGGAACAATCTAGGAATACTATTGTATTCTTTGTAATCAACTATGTTCTGAATTTCACACCTTAACCCTCCACAAAAGCATGCCATTGCAGCCTCTTCATCCTCAGTAATATCACAACACAGCATACTAATTTGTAGCTCCTGGTAATATTCTTCTATGGATCTATCACCTTGGTTTAAGCGTTTCTTCTTACACAAATCACATTTAAAAGAGGGTGGAACAAATCTGTTACACATAGCAACCTTTAAAGCATTCCATGTGATAGGCGCTAATCCATCAATGCATAGCCTATTCCACCCGATGATTGCAAAATTTTTAAATTCACTAGTGGCTTGCCTAACTCTATGCACCTCAGGAACTAAATAAGCGTTAAACTTCTGTTCTACCATCATCTCCTAATCTAAATACCTTTCAGCATCATAAGCACCCTCAAAAGATGGTATAGTAAACTTAACCTTAGAAAATGGATCATTATTAACACATAGGTTATATTGCTGAAAATTATTACCTCTCATACCTTGATGGTTGAAGTTTAATCGGTCCCGTTATCGTTCATCAAAGGCGTCACGTTCTTGTCTCAAAATTTCATCATCCGCGATGGACTCCTCTTGTTCATAGGCTGCACCATGAGGATCCACTCGACCATTGTTCGGTGGCGGAATAACCAATCGATCGAAGTGCGTATTGAGCATTGCAATGCTTTCATTAAGTCATTGCAATGCGGTATTGGTTCCCGCAAGCGTCTTGTCAATATCGTCATTAATAGTTTGTCGATGATCATCTAACAACATTGTGAGTTCTTCCCTCAGAACACACTCCTATGCATTCGATGCTTCTCCTGCCATGGTTAGTAGAAGATGGAAAACAACGAAAGATAAATTATCCCTATCGACTACTAGGAGGTGGAGGTGGGGTCATACACTCACAAGCGTCTTACCACACTCTTGCAAGTGTTCTTACCAATCATCGCAATTGGCACAACCGGTGGTTGGTTCGTGATACCTTATGGGGTGCGAGTGAGGTAATTGCAAGGGAAGATATCGTTCTGATCGGGAGAAGGTGTAGCTTGGACAGGCAATATTTGGTAGCAAGGAATAGCAATTAATGAAATCAGATTACCAAAGCTGAATAAAAGTCTGCAGTACTCGTCACAGTTGCTGGCCCGATCACGTTCCTAGAACTAGCTCAAGCAAGCTGAGGACTATATTAGACACAAGCACAATGGAACAAAATTCGCAATGCAAACTTATTCTCTCTTTTTTTAATTCCCTATTTTTTCTCTCTTTTTGCACTCTTTGCTTCTTGCTTTTTTTTTGCGAATGTGACACAAACTCAAAACTCTTCTACTGACTTTTCTAAGTCAAAAGAGGTATATGGGTCACAAACTCTCTCTCTCTCTCTCTCTCTCTCTCTCTCTCTCTCTCTCTGAACTTTGGTTACCTCTGATCCGAGAAGGTGGGCGGTGTACCTGGTCGGGCCTCGAGTGGGTGGTCGGAGTGACTGGTCAGAACTCCGAGTGGGTGGTCGGAATGACTAGTGGTCGAACCTGAACAGATTGTCGACTCGACTAGTGGTCGAAGCGGAGTAGGTGGTTGAACCCGACTAGTAGTTGAACCTGAGTTGATGGTTGAACTTGACTAGTGGTCGACACAGCCTGTGACACAATCTTGACTAAAGCAGACAAGGGCAAATCAAGATACACGATGACTAAGATAGCAAAGATTCAACACTAGAAACTAGAACATGATGACTCGACCAGCAACAAAGACACCGACGATGGACTCAAACTCAACAATGTGAAAACTGAAAACAAAATCGTGAAAACCTCAAAGTGGTTTGGACAGTGGAAAAACTATGATCTAAATATTTTTGTGGGGCAATTTCTTTGAACTCTAGGTAATGGAACAAAACTAAACAAAGGGGATAACTGAGATTATCTAATGGGCAACTGAGCTCTGATACCACTTTATGCGTGTTTGCCCAATTTTTTGAAAGATAATATGATAAGTCGATTGGTGGAGCTTCGACGTTGATAATCCAAAGGCTCCAAATAGAACAGATCGAGAACCCTTGAACCACTACACCACTACTCCGTGGTTATCAACCATACCAAGACGCGATTGACCTTGTCAAGAAGTCTTTTCTTGCAAGTGAATCGAGAACACAAGCAAGAACAGGTAGATGCAATCTGAATATTGCTAATTACCAATGACGTCCTCGAGTTTGGGGTTTAACAAACTGATAAACGGCTTAACTGTCTAAACAGAATAATGTAAACTAATCCTGAGCCTAAACTATAATGGCCACCATATATTTATAGGGGGGCATGAGGGGGTCAACCTAGGGTTGTGCAACTATGGAAAGAGGCATGCACAACTTGGACTTCGACCGTGACACGATTACAAAACCCAACAGGGTACATAATGGTAATGCAGCACCTTATTCCTTTGACTCTGACTAAACTATAAGGAATATTTGGTTGAGCATAGATCCATTCGAAAGGGTTCGACATAAGCTTTCTAGCAAGTCCAAGAACGCCTAAATCGGACTTCGTATGAGAGAGTTATGCCCGTTTTACTGACGTATTGTCTTGAGACTCAACCACGACCATGACTTCGACCAGAGCTCAGCTTTGAGTCCGAGTAGACTTGGCCTTTGAGGGGTGGCATCCGGGTAAGGTTGTGCTGCTTCTCCCACATTCCTAAGCAATAAAATATCATAAGAATTTAGTAGTAATCCATATAAGGAGGCATGAACAGCAAGAAACGAGTTCACATGGTGGTCTAATTATTGTGCATGTGCTCTTTTAATTGGACCTTATGTGATTTGAGGATTATTGGTGGTACTGATCATATCCGAAGGAGCCATGGGCTCATCATAGTGCCAACACTGAAGTCAGCACATGACACATTATTATTTATGCCTTTTAACACTTTACTTTCCAAGATTTTACAACTCTTTAAAATTTTCTAACTTTAGTGAGTAGCTTCACTAGTAGAGCAGTTTAAAACCTATTTTTATAAACAACCAAGCAACCTAGGTTATTATTTCTTGTGCATTGCATGCTGGGTTTTGCTATGAGCTAGGTAAATGCAGTATAGTTCTTTTTCTTTGTCTTCTCTTTGGTGTTTCGGAGTGAAAAAGGTTTTGAAAATGTTTTTACAAATTCAATAGTGGGTAGGTTAAGGATCTTAATGGTTGGAATTCAAAATTCTTGAATTCATTATCTATTCCATTGTTGATCATACCTGATCCTTCTCTAGTTCAATTCAAATCCTATCCAAATCTAAATTCAAATTCAACCATATTCAAATTTCTATACAAAAGTTTCTATCCTGAAACCCTAGATATGTCTTGGACCCAATCCTGCACAAGCCCAAGCCCTTGAACGGCACACAAGTCATCTAGAAGGTCCAACATAAAGGATCCACAAAATTTGTGGATATTCACGGAGTTCTGGATAGTTTCATCTTCCGATGCAGTTTTGGAGTTCAAGACGGCCACAAATGCAAATCTTACTAATACCAAAGTTGTAGGTCTAGTCGAGTGCTTTGATTTGAACCTATGGAAGTCCCCTTTTGTACAATGGAGCTAGGAGTTATGGCCCCCGAAATCAGTACTGCACAGATAAGTCTCAGTTCAAATAGTTTATCTTGTGACGCAGTTTTGGAAATAAAAATGGCATTTTAAAAAGTTATAATGAATACCACAGTTGTAGATATTTTTGAGTAATACAACTTAGAGTCTAGAAACATCCAATTTGGAGTTAGTGCGGTGGATATATTATCCTCAGAATATAGTGCTATGGAAAAGGCAATCGTAACCAACCCGTAATCCAACTCGGACTCTCTGTCGTGCTGTAGCCGGACTCTAGCCTTCCTTATCTCTTCCTCATACCTTCCTCCCTATATATAGAAGTCCCCAGATGCCACTAGCCCTCCTTACACCCTAGCCATGCCTCCCCTTTGCAATGTTGTGCAGCCCCGGCCGTCGTTCTCGCGGCCAACCGCATGGCCGCCATTTGGCTTTGACGTTCCCGATGAACCAAGGAACCAATCATTGAGCACTTTTACTAAAACATGCCCCTGGTTGTCCTCCACAAGCCCACAAATCATATCGTCCAGAGGAGCAACAGTGCCATCGGCATCTACATCATTGTGCCATTGCCCCACGTCTGGGCGCATCTAGCACGCGCACCGGAGGTGCCGTCCATGTTCCCATCTATCCAGGAGCTATTTTGATGCACCGTCTGTGTCACCGTGTGTGCCATAGAATCTTCTACACTGCCTCATGAAGGCTCACCAAGATCTACAGTGACACAACAGGAACACGAGCCCAGTTTCCAGCGTCACCACTGCCGCTGCCGTTCATCATCCCGACGACCATCTCCCCGACCGATGACCATATCCCCGACCAACGAAGCAAGGTGAGGACCCCTCCTTATCCTTCCTTAACCCTGTTTTACCATCATGCTAAGTCCCTAGCCAAGCCCTAGTCCTGGCCAAAGTCCAATCAGTGCACCACAGTTGTCCCTGTCACGGATAGTTGCACCATCGCCGATTGGCATTGATGTTCCCGGACAACTATGACACCGATCACCATGCCCTTTAACCAGAGGGTGCCTCTGGTATCCCTTAACCACCCCACAAATTCAGTTCAGCCATTAGATCACCTACGCCATCAGGATCAAGGTCAACATGCCTGTTGTCCGGTGTTTGGATGCGTTCTGTGTGTGCACTGAGTTTGCTGTCACGTTCCCCATCAATCTAGAAGTTGTATGGATGTGCCATCTATGTCACGAAATAACCCATGGAGTTTTCTACATGTCCCTATGTTTGCTTCACTGGTTGTGCAGCGACATGTCCAGAACACGAATGCAAACCGCAGCATGCCGCAATTGTCACCCACCTCATCTCCGTTGATCGATCTTCCTCTCAAGGGACGATCTACCCAAACCAATGCTATAGCATTGTTTTCCCGGGATATATGAATGTCTCTGTTCAAAAGGTTTCTCAAATTTCATAGCTAATCTCTGGGAACGCATGCATCTTCATCGTTGCATCTAGACGCGGCCATGGTTGAATCTGTGGGCAGTTGTTACCGTTTTGCCGCTACCTCGGATGATCCCTTCCAAAACTAACCATACCTCTGAGTTAACCTTTCCGCGTTCTATGCCATGCTTCCCTCATTTCAATGAAATGCTACCGAAGCCCAGCATCGATGTCAGTGGCCACGCACCCAATCGTCATCTCTGACGAAACCAGAGCTGCCTTCACTACGTAGAGTCACCAGCAGTATCCTTAACCCAGAACTGCAACCTCCAGTCATTTGATCTATCATGGGTGGTTGAGGCTAGACCTCAGCTCACCTCTTCTTCAATCAAAGACAATGCTTGCATGGCATGCCAAGCCAGCACCACATCATCCTCTTTAGCTTAGTCAGTGAAGTCTAGTCAGCCCTATACCTCTTGAACCTTGCACAATATGTTGTCAAGTCTGACACAATGATTATGCAATAAACCTTTTCCTATAGGAAGATAACTCCAGTAAACCAAACTTTCCTTTTCAGCCTAATCCATCTTCTGAAAGCCGTTATCTTTCACCCTAACTCCGACTTAGGCAATTCTTACATCTAAATTTCTTCTCTAAAATCATACCCATCCAACCAAAGTGTTTTGATTATGTTTGATATGCTATTCTTAGTGTTTTCCTTTTTGTTGTTTATCGGTAGTTTTCGCGGTTAGTCAATGTTCCGAAGGAGCTAGAAGGACTTCAAGACCAAGACTTTTCTAAAGACCCAACTGAGTGGAGTGAAGGCAAGTTGTGTTCTTTTCTTTTATAAACATGTATGCTAATAATTTGTTGGGAATCCCTAGAGTGTCACACCCGGTTTTATAAAGAAACAAAACCAGATGTAAACTACATACATGCTAGGATCAAGTTTCATACATGCAACGACTTCATCAATGTATCACACACAGTGCCATTATTACAATCTTTAACTTAAACAAAATAAATAGACCTCAAAGCCTTAAACTACAGCACACAAACTAAACATAGTGAAGCTCCAACTTCCACAAGCAATTGACTGGGGGTCCACCAGCCTAGCAATCTTCATCTTCATCAACGTAGTAGTCTGGCTCTCCTTCAATATCTGAGCAGCGCTTGATGGACATTTGGATGAAAATAGCAAGTATGAGTACATATCGTACTTTGCAAGTGTGTTTCCCGGAAAGTCACTTCAAAGCCGTTACAAAGTTTCATCTAGTATGTGCATGCTCGCTAGGTTTCACCGCCGTCAAAGTGCTTACCACCCCACCTAGAAGCCCCCTTTTGCACCTTGAAGTCTCCAGAAAGTTTTCACCCTTCCCTTCCACTACACATCTCATACCACTAACCAAATGATTCTGGCCTTAGCCGTCCCCACACATCCACTCTTCCATTTGGCACGCACAAAAATTGAATCCACTAATTAATAGGCCAAGTCTATCCCATACCAGGTCTCGTGGTTGGTACGATATTTCTTGAGTTGTCGCTCCACGAACCGGTCCTTATTTAGGTCACTTGAGCAAACACCAAGCCAACAACATAACCATCATCATCAACAACACTACTTCGCTCAAGGCCTAAGGTTCCATGTTGCTATACCATTAACAAAGTTTCCCAATTCATAGTTGTATAGTACATTAGTCATGTTTAACCGACTACCCATCCATACCCTTGTGCAAAGCTATGCATAAGCTACCCAACATAACTACTACTGACAACTCAGCGATAAGGAATATATGAAACAGGGTACTGTAAGTAAATTGGATTCAATATTAACAGCATGCATATTTGAAATAAAGAACGCATTTGAAAAACTAGGATCAGAAAGTTCAAGGACACTTGCCTCTTCCAACTTGCTGCTCAGACTCTTCAAACGCTTGGTCCTAGAGATTCTCGAACTGCTCCTCATCTACTCTCGAAACAAACCAGAAAAACACACACAAAACTAACTAAGAACAGCATACCAAATAATAGCTAACATCTGTGAAAAAAGTACTAAAAGATAGTTCACACTGTTACGAACACGTGAGTGCAAAAATCACCTAAATTGGAGCTAAAACAAGAAAGTTACGCTAAAAACAAGGTTTGGGTTAAAATCTGAAAAAGATAAGGACCTATTTTGAATAAAATAGAAAGTTTAGGGGCCTTTTTTGCAAATATATAGGGACCTAATTTTAATTATTCGAAGGTTTAGGGTTTAAACTGTAAAAAGATAGGGCTTTTGGGTAATTTCAGAGAAGTACAAGGGCTTATTGGCAAAATTAGCATTTTTCGAATTAAAAATAAAAGGAAAAATGACTAGGTAATTGCTGGCTGACATGGCTTTGACGCGTGGGTGGATTTTCTTATGTGTCTGATGCGGTGGACGATGACATGGCGGCTGACTAGTTTAAGTGAATGACACGTGGCAACACGTGAGATTTCGATTCTAATCTAAACCGTAGAGATCGGATCTAACGGCTGAGAGGTGGGACGGGAGTAAATGGCCGCGGCGAGAGCTCAGGTGCGGCGGCGCTCTCGTCAGAGTTCGACTAAAAACATGTCACCGGCCACAGTTCACGATGACGAGCAGCGAAGAAGAACTAGGAGGCAAAGGCGAACTCGATTGAGGCAGATACGAATGATGGGTAGACTCACTGAGGCTTGGCGACGACATAGGGTGGTGGAGGAGCTTAGTGAGCAGCGTGGGAGGTCTTTCGGCAGTCGTTGGGCGACAAGGAGGGGTCGGTGGCCTGGCCCTCGAGCTTGTGACGCTAAAGGTCTGGTCGGTGCGGCCAGGGAAGCTCTGGAGCGGTAGAGGCACGAGCTCGGTGAGTTTGGTAATGGCGATGGCGGCGGTGACTCAAAGTGGGGCAAAAAATAGATGGAAAAGAGGGGGGACCTTTATATAGACGGGAGATCACGCGGGTGGGTCGGATTAGCACAAGTTCGTTGGGATTCGAACATGGGGAGGGTGGCAGTGTCGTGGCCAGCTCAGTCTCCGAGCAGCGCGGCGAGGGATCTAATCTCGATCAAAGGAGGAAGATGGAGCAACCACTTGGAAGAAGAAGCAACTTGGGAACGTGAGGATAAAATCCGCTCCGAGTATCCCGAGCTTTTTGAGAGCTTGTAAGTGTTGTGTAAATTTTGCATAGTTGGAACATTTCGCATGTATGTGTTCATCGCCTTGTTAAATGGAAATGTGCATTGGATTCTATCTCTCACAGCATGGTTCCTAGACTCATCGTGCTCTTCCCCAACTCGTACCAGATCTCGGGGCGAGATTTCCTTTTAAGGGGGGGGAGGTTTGTCATGTCCCAAATCCTTAATCACATATTTAAGCATAATTATGCTTCTTAAGCATTACGTTTAATTTTGTGTCATTTGTTTTGTAACTCTGGAGAAATTCATTTCAAGTCAATTTGATGAGAGGAAGAAATCTAGGAGAGAAAAGAATGAAATTCGCAGTTAAAACGACTCTTTCTCTAACACGTGGGCCCCACCAGAGTGGGACAACCACCCCACTCTCTCTCCCTCTAGAGTGGCAGCCCTCTCTCTATCCTCCCTCACTCCCCCACGCCACCCCACCGTGCTCCCCTCCCCTCTCACTCTCCCTCTCATTCCCCCTCTCTTTTCTTCCAAAATCTGAGCACAAGAGAGGGATTTGAGGTGAGTATGTGGAACCATTGCGATCACAAGCTTATGAGCTATCCATCCCTCCAATTCATTTTTGTTTTCTTGGAGGATTTGAGCCGGATTTGGTGTCTTTTGGTGTTTAGGGTTCAGAATGTGAAGAACACCAGATTTCTTCGCCTCCAAAGCTTTTCCCTCTGTTTCCTCCTTCAATCGGTGGTCCACAATCTCGGTAAAGGCCATTGGGTGAGTCCCCTAAACTCCCATGGCAAGAATCCTCCTTTTGGATGGTTGCATTTGGAATTTTGAGCTAGGGGTTTGAAGTTCATGAGTTCTTGATAAATTAGAAGCAATAGCCGAGTTTCGGTCGATTTCGGCAAATACATGTTGTCCTACGCGGTAGAGGAAGTCAATGTGATGCTCTAGGTCCAAGTCCCCACTCCAAATGTCGCTGAAATCGTCGCCGGTGAGATCCCAAACTGCCCCCCGCAACTCCCAGCGGTCTGACCACCACACCAAGGTCGGTCAGACTGCCAGGAGGCAAATCCCTCTGCACGGGGGCAGTCTGACCGCGTTTCCGGCCGTCTAACCCCGACTCTTGGCAGTCTGACCGCTAGTATACCTGCGGTCTAACCACTGTATACCCAGACAGCACAGTTACTGCTTACTAAAAATTGTAAAATTTATAATAAATTCTCTGTGGCTCCAAAAATTATGAAACAATTTTTTTGGTTTCATAATGATCTACTCTACCTATTAAAAATATCCCCAGCCATGAAATAATGAATTAAATTTCTGAGATTAATTAATTAGTTTAAAGCTTCATTAATTCACAGCTAATTCATCATAAGTCCAAAATTGATTAATCCAATTTTGCTAGTTTCCTTATGACTTTTTCTATCTAGGAAAAATGTTTTCATCCATTATATGCATATTTTGGCATATTCTTGCATTTCATCCATTCTCATGGCATTACACGCGTTACTCTTTTTAGAGAATGTCGAGCCGGTGATCCAGGCGAGCGAGGGAAATTTTGGGCAGCCACCTGAACAGCAAGGCAAGCATCTATCATATTGAACCCTGTTAGTTTAACTGAATAAATTCTAAATATTGATAAATTATGCTTATGTATAGGTTTGCATGTATAGGAAGTCGATGCCGGGCTTTTATGGGCATAACCTATGTTGATCGCATTGTCTCTACCTTGAATTACTGGTTATCTATATCCTTGTAGCCTGAGTTTATTCATGATAAGGTCTAACTTAAAAGTGATGCGAGATGCTTAGCAATGCATAGGTCCTTGGTAGAAGTCGAGCGATGGAACGTCCCATCATTTGCGAGCTATAGGTTAAATTACTTTCACAATGGTTACCGTGTTGGGTTGTTGGTGTTGGTTGGTCGAGTGGTGAGTATGAGACGAGATGTGGGCAGTGTTAGGGGTGTCATCTGCCCTCAAGGAAAGTCCAGGGGTAGTTCGGGAAGGAAACCCGGACACCGTAGGCTGCTTGCATCGTTTAAAGCTGATCGTTGGGGTAGTTGGCTTTAGCACTTATTTTACTCACTACATGCCGATTTAATGGTAAGGCGAGCCGAATACCTTTGCAGTTGTGGCATTGTGGGCGTGAACATCGACGGTGTGAACGGGCGGGCTTGTAAGTGGTACTAGTTTGCTTCGGGAGTAGTTCTAGTATCATCGCGTCAAGCGATGCATGCCCCACACGGTTGGGGCTGGTTGGGAAAGGTTGTCATGAGTACCCCCTTGTGTGCACTTTGGCTGGTGGCACAAGCTGTATGGTCCTCGTGTCGTATGGGTCCAAGAGTATCCCCCTGCAGGGTGTATAAACAGTTCGAACTACCGCACTCTCGGTCATGAGCATGCTATTGTTTCATTTGCACCCGGTCGTAGAGTTCTCATGGTTGGTTCAGTTGTATGGTTTGGATATGTGTTTGTGGTTCGGATGTGTTGTTTGTGGTTTGGATATGTGGGAGGTGGTCGAGATGGCACTTGTTATGCATTGATACTAATGTGGCTTCAGTTTCATATGATCAGTTGGTAGTTGCACGGTAATTTTATATATGCTGGTTAAGTTAGTTGCTCACACATATGTCTAGGTTGCTTACCGCATATGTTTTACTTAACCTTGTGGCCTACGCTTGCTAACAGCTCAATGCATAATCGTTGGAGTCGGGATATTATATACCCATATTGTGTAAGACTTGCAAGTACCTTCGTACTCAGGGTAATGCCCTTAAGTTGATGCAGGTTCACATGTCAGCGAGGAGGGAGCGGTGTTTGGCTACTTTGTGCCTGCCAATCAGGGTGGCGGGCAGGAGTAGCACACTCTACTCCGAACTCAGTGTTCTGGTATGGAGCCTAAGGGCATGTGGCTCCATATTCTTTTGTTGTATAGCTTTTAGTCTTCCATTGTATAGTTCTTTTGCTGATTAGGAGTTGAGCAGGTTTTAGTTTTCTCCTAGCTCTCTTTTGCTATAAATTATGATAACTTGGTGCATGCTTAAGAACTTGTAATATGATGTTAATTACTTGCTCTTTATTAAGTAATGTTGTGGTGTACATGTTGGAAAGGTATGTGTTCCGATCTTGGGCACAAAACATGTGTTGAGACTACCGGGATAATATTCTGGTTAGTCATCAAGTTGTGATTATGAATAATGATCCTCCTGGTGATTAATTAGAATATTATCTGGACGGTTCCTCACATTCTTGAATTATAGTTTCCTTGATAGATTTGATATCTAGAACACAAATTCATTTCTCAAACCATACCATTCCATTCTCATCCTTGGTAAAACCTAGGGCATCCTCGGTAAAACCTAGGGCTTTACCCTCCTTAATACGCTGCCTGATTTCCATAATCTTCTCAGCCTCAAGTTGTCCTTTACAAATCTCTTGTTCCAATGTCGAATTGACTTCCATTCCCACAGCTTTTGCATTGTTTACCAATCCAAGATTAATTCTCTCAAATCCTTTGCATAACTCGGGTCGTCTGTCTTGTATGGTCATTATTCTAAGATAAGTCTTTCTACTCAAAGCATCGGTAACTACATTCGCCTTTCAAGGATGATAGTTAATTCCCATGTCATAATCCTTGATAAGCTCTAACCATCTTCGCTGCCTGAGGTTGAGATCTGGCTAGTAAAGATATACTTCAAACTCTTATGATCCAAATATATCTCACACCTTTTTCCAATCAAATAGTGTCTCCATATCTTGAGTGCATATACCATGGTGGCTAACTCTAAATCATGTGTCGGGTAGTGTTCCTCATGCTTCCTCAATTGCCTTGATGCATAGGCTACAACATGGCCTTCTTGCATAAGCACACATCCTAATCCTTGACGAGAGGCATCTCAATAAATGGAGAATAGCTTATGTGTATCTGACATGACTAGTACTGGCGCAGATGTTAATCTTTTCTTCAACTCTTCAAAACTTGCCTCACAAGCAGGGGTCCATTGAAACGTTTGACCTTTCTCAAGTAATTTTGTGATGAGCTTTGCAATCTTAGAGAAACCTTCTATGAACCGACGGTAGTAACCTGCCAATCCAAGGAAACTACGGATCTCAAAGACATTCTGGGGAGACTTCCAATTCAAAACGATTTCCACCTTTCTTGGGTCAACTGCTATTCCTCCGACGGAGATGATATGACTGAGAAAAGAAATTTGATCTAGCCAGAACTCACATTTGCTCAACTTAGCATACAACTGATTATCCTAAGCTTCTGTAGAACCAATCTCAGATGTTCTGCATATTCCTCTTTATTCCTTGAGAAAACTAGGATGTCATCAATAAATACTACCACAAACTTATCCATGTACTCCATAAACACCTTGTTCATCAGATACATCAAGTAGGCAGGGCGTTGGTCAATCCAAAAGACATAACCATGTACTCATACAATCCATAACAGGTGATGAAAGCGGTTTTAGGGATGTCTGATGCTCGAATCTTCAATTGATGATATCCTGAGTGAAGATCAATCTTGGAGAAGACACATGCACCTCTAAGCTGATCAAATAAGTCATTGATCCTGGGAAGAGGGTATTTATTCTTGATGGTCACCTCATTCAAGGCTCGATAATCTATACACATCCTTTGGGTACCATCCTTCTTGAGTACGAAAATTACTGGTGCACCCCATGGTGACAAACTCGGTCGGATATAACCTTTGTGTAATAACTCTTGCAATTGTTCCTTAAGTTCTGCTAGCTAGTTAGCAGCCATTCTATACGGCCTTTTAGATATAGGAGTTGTACCAGGTACTAGTTCTATAACAAACTCGATGTCACGGTCAGGTGGCATACCTGGCAAATCTTTTGGAAAAATGTCCAGATATTCGCAAATAACTAGAATGCTCTGGATTGGAGTTCCATTAGCTTGATTGACTGTTCCTCTAGCCATTGGTGATACTTTTGCAACGTATTCCACTTCTTTTTCTTCTTTAGCAGACAGACGAATGGCTCTTCTTACACAGTCGATAATTCCATTGAATTTGGTTAACCAATCCATTCCTAATATGATTTCTATCTCTTCGGATTCCAAAACGTTAAGGTTTGCTGGAAAATGTACCCCCTTTATCTTAATACTAAGGTCAGGGCATACATGCCTTGCTTTCATTTCTCCACCCGGGGAGCTAAGAATCATTCTATTCTTCGTAAGAGATATAGGTAAATTGTAGCTTGCCACATACTTGGTTGATATAAAAGAATGCGATGCTCCAGAATTAAATAACACTGTAGCAGGGTTGGAGTTGATAAGAAACATACCAATCACAACATTTGAGGCATCTTGAGCTTCATCAACTGCCACATGGTTCACACGGCCTCTACCTCTAGCAACATTCTCCTTTGCTTGATTTTAGGGTTGATTCCCATTGCGGTTCTGCTAGTTTGCTCCTTGGGCTGGTGGATGATTTGGACGCTTATGAGGGCATTGGAAAGCAAAAGGTCCCTCTACTCCACAATTGAAACAAGGTTTTCCTTTGGCAGAGGCTTGAGTACTGTTGCCAGTGTTGTTGTTCCTTTGAGGGATCTGACTTGAAATGCGAAGCGTTTGAAAGTTGGAGCACTGGTTCTGTCCTGCATTCCTGGATGAGCTTTGATTTGTAGACTAGGTCCTGGGTTAATTGTACTGCTAACCAAAACAATTCATAGATCCAGACTGAGAAGTGTCATAACAGGGCCTGGTGTTGCTGCCTGACTGACCTGGGCCGTCCATCTTGCGCTTGCGCTCAATATTGTTTCTCTTGTGTTCTAGGATAAGAGCATGATCTACAAGGGCCTGAAAGTTCTTGAAATCACGAGAAGCCAGAGAATATTGTAGTCCATCATTTAGTCCTTCCAAGAAAAAGTCTTGCTTCTTCTCGTCAGTATCTACATCTTCTAGTGCGTACAGGGACAACTGGGTGAATCTAGTGACGAACTCACTCATAGTCATTCCTCCTTGCTTGAGTGATAGGAATTCCTTTCTCTTAATCTTGGTAGCTCCTTGGGGTACATGATGAGCACGGAAAGTATTCTTGAACTCCTGCCAGTTGATGCTATCAGGTTCTTCATGAGCGATGACATAGGCCTCCCACCAGTCTGCGGCAGGTCCCATCAGCTGGTGTGAAGCGAACAAAACCTTCTCCATGGTGTTGCACTGAGTGACTGAAAGCTTCTTCTTGATGACCTTGAGCAAGTCATCAGCATCCATAGGTTCAACAACATAAGTTTTGTAATTCTCCGAGCTTGTCACGGGGTTGCTGTGGTGGTGCAGGGGCAGTGGCGAGGAGACTCTGTTACATTTGGGCCATGGTCTGGGCCACTCCTTGTAGAATCTGAGTTTGCACTGCCAGAAGCTACTCGAGGGAAGGCTGCGGTGGTGAAGGGGGATTGTCATTGCCTTGTCCATCATAAGCATTGCCATTAGCGTTGGCGTGGTTCCTTAGGTTCACCATCTGAGATAGTTGCAGGAAGATGAGGAAACAAGGAAATATGTAGAACAACTGAAGCAAGAACGGATAGAAAGAAAAAAACAGAGATAGACTCCCAAACTAACTAATATATTACTATTATAAGGATGCATTCACGAAGAAGTTCTTCGCAATAAATCACTCACTCAAACAAAGATCCAAATCATTACATAGCACACCACCAATTCAAATCACTCACTAACACACGATTCTAATGACTCATAACAACTATAGGACAACCTCCTAAACTAATTCATAACTCTGCCGAAACATTAGGGTGCTAGTGCTGGACGACGGCGGGCCTGAAGACGGTGCAGGGAACGCGGAGTCTCTTCCTCAGACTCAGTCAGAAGAAGAAGATTCCTAGTAGTCCAGGTGGTGACGCTTCTTATTGTGTAGCTCACTCTGCGCTTGAGCTAGCTTGCCTCTAACATATTGCTGCTCCTTGATGGTATGATCCAACTCCTAACTCAACTCCAAGGCTAGGGCGGACTGCTCTACAAGCCAGGTAGTGCCTTCTACAATGAGGGGTGTAGCGGTGATGTCGGTGAAGCCACTAATGCGCTAAGGGTAATGGTTGAACTGAGTGAAGATCAGGTCATCGTTGTGGCGGTGGCAGAGGACCAGAAGGGCTTGGCGTGCGACGTCGTGAATTCCAGCCTTGAAGGTAGCTCTTGGTGAGATGGTGAAGTGGATGCTTGTCACTTCTTAGGCTACACACTCTGGTAGCAAACCGAAGATCACCATGTTGACTTTCCACTCAGGAGGAGCATCAGCATACTCAGTCTTCACTCCTGCGTACTCAGGTGCCTTCTCGGATCCCAGACTATGAAGTATCTCCCAGAGCTTGGTAGGGAACCATCCAGCGCGGCATCCATCGGAGTGGTAGACACGGCTCCAATGCTAAAAATGAGGTGGATGTGGTCTTGCAAAAGTCATAGCACGGGTCGGGGTCAACAGTCGAGCAGGGAAACAACCACTAGTACTCTTACGTGCAGTCTTACGGGTCCGGGCCATCTACAACATTTGAAAAGAATAGGCAGAGTCAGTAACATGGTTTATATAGAATAAGCCAAGGAAAGCACAGAAAATCCAAGGCAATGTTTTTGAAATTAGTTTTCTTAACAAAAATATTCCTTAAGACTTGACCATTCTAACTAGGCTCGCGTCCTACGATCAACACGGCTCTGATACTCTGTCACACCCGGTATTATAAAGGAACAAAACCAGATGTAAACTACATGCATGCTAGGATCAAGTTTCATACATGTAGCGACTTCATCAATGTATCACACACAGTGTCATTATTACAATGTTTAACATAAACAAAATAGATAGACCTCAAAGTCTTAAACTAAAGCACACAAACTAAACACAACGAAGCTCCAACTTCCACTGGCAATTGACCGAGGGTCCACCAGCCTAGCAATCTTCATCTTCATCGACATAGTAGTCTGGTTGTCCTTCAATGTCTGGCAGTGTTTCATGGATATTTGGATGAAAATAGCAAGTATGAGTACATATCAGACTCCGCAAGTGTGGGAAAAAAATGTCATGCAAGCTTAATTAAAGGAACAAGCTATAATAGTTTAAATTTCCATAAATGCCAACTATGCTAATGAAGAGTTAGAAAAGCATCCTATTTAACTAGGTGAATCATCTCCACATGTTTCCCAACCACCTGAATCCCACATCAGGTTCCCAAACCAACCGAACCAAACCAAACCCATCCAAATAATCATGTGAGGATCCAAGTCTCTCATATCCATGAGCACGACTGGTATATTAGATTTTACACTCTGCAGAGGTTGTCCAGCTTTCCCCACAAGTCATGATTTTCCTTGTTGCCATGTCCGTGAAACACTTAACACACACAAGTGGTGGGTCGCCCGTAAAGTCACCTTTTAGTCTCCAGAAAGTTTTCACCCTTCCCTTCCACTACACATCTCATACCACTAACCAAATGGTTCTGGCCTTAGTCGTCCCCAAACATCCACTCTTCTATTTGGCACGCACAAAAACTAGAATCCACTAATTGATAGGCCAGACATGTCTCATACTAGGTCTCATGGTTGGTACGATATTTCTTGAGTTATCGCTCCATGAACTGGTCCTTACTTAGGTCACTTGAGCAAACACCAAGCCAACAACATAACCATCATCATCAACAACACTACGTCACTCAAGGCCTAAGGTTCCATGTTGCTATACCATTAACAAAATTTCCGAATTCATAGTTGTATAGTTCATTAGTCATGTTTAACTAACTACCCATACATACCCTTGTGCAAATCTAAGCATAAGCTACCCAACAAAACTACTACTAACAACTCAGCGAGAAGAAATATATGGAACAGGGTACTATAAGTAAATGTGATTCAATATTATCAGCATGCAAGTTTGAAATAAAGAAGGCATTTGAAAAATTGGGATCAGAATATTCAAGGACACTTGCCACTTCCAACTTGCTGCTCAGACTCTTCAAATGCTTGGTGCTGGAGATTCTCAAACTGCTCCTCGTCTGCTCTCGAAATACACAGAAAAAATACACACAAAACTAACTAAAAACAGTACACCAAACAATAGCTAACATCTGCGAAAAAGGTACTAAAAGATAGTTCACACTGCTACAAACACGTGAGCGCAAAAATCACCTAAATCGGAGCTAGAACGAGAAAGTTACGCTAAAAACAAGGTTTGGGTTAAAATCTGAAATGGATAAGGACCTATTTTGAATAAAACAGAAAGACAGAGGGCCTTAATTGTAATTATGGATAGATAAGGGCCTTTTTTGCAAAAATAGAGGGACCTAATTGTAATTATGGAATGGTTTTGGGTTTAAATTGTAAAAAGATAGGGCTTTTTTGTAATTTTAGAGAAGTATAGGGGCCTATATGCAAAATTGGCATTTTTTGAATTAAAAATAAAAGGAAAATTGACTGGGTAATTGCTGGGTAACATGGCTTTGACGCGTGGGTGGATTTGCTTACGTGGCCGATGAGGTGGACGATGAGGTGGCGGCTGACTGGTTTAAGTGAACGACACATGGCAAAACGTGATTGGCTCTACGAAGAGGTATTTCAATTCTAATCTAAACCGTAGAGATCGGATCCGACGGTTGAGAGGCGGGACAAGAGTAAACGGCCGGCGGTAGAGTGGACACGATGGCGGGAGCTCGGGTGCGGCGACGCTCTCGCCGGAGTTCGACGAAAAACACGTCGTCGGCCATGGTTCATGATGACGAGCGGTGGAGAAGCACGAGGAGGCAAAGGCGAACTCGATTGAGGCATATTCGGATGAAGGGGAGACTTACCGAGGATTGACGATGATGCGGGGCAACGGAGGAGCTCGGTGAGCGGCGAGGGAGGTCTTCCGGCCATCGTTGGGCGACAAGGAGGGGTCAGCGGCCTTGCCCTCGAGCTTGCGACGCTAAAGGGCCGGTCAGTGCGGGTACGGAAGCTTCGGAGCGGCGGCGGTGCGAGCTCAGCGAGTTCGGTAATGGCGATGGTGGCGGCAACTCGATGCGGGGAGAAAAACAGATGGAAAAGAAGGGGGGCGGACCTTTATATAGACAGGAGATCACACAGGCGAGTTGGATTAGAACAAGTTCCTTGGGATTCGGGCTCAGGGAGGGTGGTGGTGTCGTGGCCAGCTCAGTCTCCGAGCGGTGCAGTGTGGGATCCTGTCTGGGTCGGAGAAGGAAGACAGCGCGGGGCCCCCGCGTCAGCGCCGCTGAGGCAGCAGGCGCGCATGAGAGCAGGCTGGCTTCAGCTAAGCATAGAGATGGGCCGGGGATGACTTCGGTCCCCGTGGGCAGGGAGGCGGGAGAAGGAAGGGAGGTGCAGAGCGGGCTCAGCCCAGGAGAGAGAGAAGGATGTGCCGAAAGCAAAAGGAGAAAAAGAAAAGAGGGGGAAGATTCCGACCCAGAGAGAAAAGGAGATTTTTCTTTTGCAAACCCTTTTCAATCTCTTCCAAAAATTAAATGACACGTCCTGAGGTTTTCAAAAATTATTTCCACACATAAAACTCTAATGCATCTACTCTAGCATGAATGCAACAAAACAATATAACCTAGATTAATTATATTATTTAGAAATTAAACTTTTCTCCTAGGGTTTTCCAACACTAAATTTAACACCTCTAATTCTAACAACAAAAATTATTTACTATTTCCAAAATTGAAAATTAGGGTGTTACAAAGAGTTAGGCTTTACCCTAGTTTTCCTTTATCATCCTTGTCACCTTATTATGGTTTTGGGTTATGGAATGGTAGATGATTCTTAGCCTTGCTTTGGGATGGTAATCATGATTAATGCTCTACGAAATTGATAATGGTCTTATGCAACAATGATAAAAATATGATGGAATAATTTTTGTAGCAACATGGCATAGGGATTTAAGCAAGTGGTGTGATGAGCTTGGTGTGTGATGGGAAAGTGGTAGTCTTGCTCAAATCTAAGGACCGGTTTGTGGGGGGGCCTTTCTGTGTTTATAGTACAACCACAAGCCTGGTATGGGTCAAGCCTGGCCAATTAATTTGTTACTCTCAGTAAAGTGTAGACCAGGTAGAAGAGAGATGAATGGATGATGTCTTGGGATCCGAAAGGCAAGAGAGGGGGATCCCGTTGTTGAGGTGGAATCATGCGGCAATGAAACCTTAGCGGGTAAACATGTGCTGAGAGGAGCATTATAAAGGCTTTGTAGTGATCTCCTGGCAACACACCTTGGATGTGTGCAAGTGTCTAGCTAACATGGGCAAAATGGAGACTTAGTCACTTGCTTGCGGGTGATGAAATCACGTCTTCTGGGTAAAGTACAACATCTTCAAAGTTAAAACTGAATATTCAGCCATGCTCATGGTCACGAGTGGCACGGGAAACCTACCAAGATTATAACATGATGGTTTGGTAAGTGTGATCAACTATGGTGGTGGGGACTATAGTTGAGGTGTGGGTCAGTCACGATGGTGGGAATCATGGTTGAGGTGGTTAGTAGTTCAATTTTGGCGGTGGGAGCCATGTTTGAGGTGTTGGGTGTTCAACCTTGGTGGTTAGAACCTTGGTTCAGGTGGTCAGTTGGTTAAGTCAAGATGGGTGGAATCTTGAGGTGGTTGGTTGTTTACATTCATATACTTAATTACTACTTCTTTTCAAATGATTTTACTTAAATGTTGTTATATGCAAAAGAGCCAAACTAGCCTTACCTTGTCAAAGCCTTCATATGCATAATATTTCCTTCACAACTTGATGAGTGCGACATGTACTCACACTTGCCATAACCAAACACTCAGTTGGGAAAGAATTCGAAGACCTCATGAAAGATGCATTCTAGTGAGGTGTTCTCCGTCGATTGCCTATGGAGTTATCGGTGAAGATGTTGAAGACTATCAGGACAAGGTTGTGATGTTCTAGGCGTGTGTCTCCCAGTTGGTTGCCTGTGGTGTTGTTGGGCACCAGTGCTTCTGTTCCGCTGCAGATATATACATAGAAGACAATATATGTCAATTGCTATAAGAGTTCGACGTTTATGTCTTTAAAGTATTGCTTTTATTACTTCACCTGTGATGTCCTTATGTGTGTTAAACATCCTGAGCATACATAAGGCGCATCTGGTTTTGTCCGTTAAAACTGGGTGTAACATGCCTCTTCAGTTTCCAAACATGTATTGTAACATATATGATGTTTGTGTTCAGTTGAGACCAACACGTATCTGTTGTATGTGTTCAGTTTATGCGAACACTAAAGTTTAGTTTAGTTGAGCACATGTTCAATAATCATACCATATTACAATTATCTCACAGAAGTAAATCGAATAACATTAGCAAACCAACTAGAAGCATTCATGCACTTAGGATATAAAACACTAAAATTGGTTTGCTCTGTGTTCATGCTCTGTGAGATGATTGTAATATTCACTGCTGTGAGATGATTGGAATGAAGGTGGCTCTGGCTCAATGCATCGAGTCAACTCATTTCTGGTAGATTTTTTTTTTTCTGGAAAATAACAACATTGGTGACTGAACTCACAAACCAGCACTGATAATCCATGACTATCAGTATCAGTTCATGACTATCAGTGTCGAGTAATCAGTACCGGTTCAAAAACCAGCACTGAAAGCATTTTTGAGCCAGCACTGATGACCACTTCTATAGTAGTGATTCTATCCTCTTTGACGTCTTTTCTTTCTTCCTTTCCTCCCCTGGCTTGTAGAAATCACATTTGCCTTGTCTATTGCATGAAAACTCGCTCACAATTTTCTTAGCCTTGGTTATGCGCACATCAAATCCGGCTTCTCCAGCGTAGTAGCAGTAGAACCCAATGCTTCATCACGGCTTTCAAAACGTAGTTCTTCAGTGGGTACTATTGCTATCACTACTACAAAATAGGTGAATAGTGTTGGTTCCAAAACCTCATCAGTGTCGGTTTTGGACCCAACACTGATTACTTGGCACTGATAGTCTATGACTATCAGTATCAGGTATGGAAATGGCACTGAAAATAACTATCAGTGCGGGGTATGGAACCGGCTCTAAGCCATCTCCATTGTTGCCAACAAAAGTGTCCCCTCAAAGTTAGATGTTATATTGTTGCTTAAGTCTTCTTCGACTATTGGTTGCCCTTCATGCTCAACATCTTCAAGTTCACCGTGCTCAGTCCAATGGGTATAGCCAGCCTTGAAACCCCTGCGAATCAAGTGTGCATGGATCTGCTCTATGTTCAAAAACTGCTTCTCGTTCTTGCAGTTGACACACGGATAATATATATAGTGATCGGCATGCTTCCTTTTTGGCTTCTTGTACACTGCTGTAGCCCTCAAAAAATCCTCAACACCAACAAAGAACTCTGGCCCTCGATCCTTGTACATCCATGACCGATCCATCTGCAAATCATTATAATTAAACACATTCAACATATAATCATTAAACATTTGAAAATCTAAAATAAATTCATTGAATTACCTTGCATCTTGATTGGTCCCTATTTGAAGGCCCATCTCCTTCCGGTACTTGGGCCGGTCGGGGGACCCTCCTTCTAAAGGCTGCCACGTCCGATTACGACCCGTGCGTGGACGTGTCATCCCTACAACACATCCTATCAATTGTGTTAAATTGCCTACATTAATTAATGAACAGAGAAAATCTATTGGATTATTATTTAAATTCAAGACTTTGAAAATATATGCAAACCACATATAAAAAATTGGAGCTAGATTTTAGGGCATTTTGCAAATACCTCCAGGATTTTTTATTGTTTGTAAGGATGCCACTCGAATGACAGTTCTAGTGGTTTTTTTACAATTTTTTAATGGCAATAACGGTTCTAGTAGTGAAAAATTTGCAATTATCCATATATTTTAATGTACGCACCCACATATATTTACATGTGACTATTAATCTACTCCTTAAATCATCTACAATGAAAAAATATCGATCTTTCTCTAATATATCATAATGGAGTTCTTGCTAATTCCAAAATTCAACACCAATGAGCAACCATCTAAATTCAAATCTAGAGTAATATAGCAATTAAATCCAACTAAGAATTAAATGTAGATCATCTCTATACATCTAACAATGACAAAGTTGCAAACTTTTCCTAAATTAGATCTCAATTGCATCTCTAAATCCAAAACTGTAGAATAAGCACCAAGCATCAACCCTAGGGCAATCTACCAACTAAATCTATCTAAAAGACAAATATAGAACATCATATTAACCATAGAGCACTTGACTCGTCCAAATTTTGATTCCTTCAACAGTAGAGATGGCAAAAATGGCGAACGGCGCTGTTCTAGTGGGCTTGCGGCGGCTCTGGTCGCGCTTGGGGGAGAAGGCGGGCTTTATACTGTAGGGCCACATCAGTGTCAGCTAGTATATGGAACCGGCACTGATAGACACTATCAGTGCCGGTTCGTGGTTGGAACTGACACTGATAGGTACTATCAGTGCCGGTTCTCAACTCCTCAGTGGCTGTTCATGCGTAGGAGTTTAAGAACTAGCACTGATACGTCAACAGTACCGTTTACTGTTGAACCGACACTGATGGATCGCACATATGTGGTGTTTTGTGGTAGTATGTTGGCAACAAGGGGTCCTGCAAGACATATTATATTGAATATTTCATTTGGTCATAGGCATAGATTTTAACAGACACATCGAATGAGGATCACCAGATAATCAATTCACCCAGATACTCATGTGATAATACATTTTTCCAAATCAGGTGTAATCATGGATGCTGGAGAGATGGCCCAAGAGGCGTCCCAATTGTTCATCGATGCATTGTCTCGGGCTCGTGAGTTGTTGGGTCGATTGATTGACATGACGGAATTAGGCCTATCTATGTACATAATGATGACGATGAAGGTGCTGAAGTCGTCAAAGCTGGTACAATATCCCCCAATTGACACCAAAGTGGAACCTATATAAAAAATATAGGTCCATTTTATGTCATGCGTTTATTTGAGTTACTGATCTTTAAATTGTCTAACCACATAAACTGTATGTGTGAGTTACACATTGTCTCGAGGCTGAATTCTGACACAATTTATTTCCTGAAACTCATATGACTGTTGAAGGCCTTCCGCTATGTCAGAATTGATCTTCGGATCCCTATCGAAAATATGATCGTCCATATCTGCAAGAAGGAGAAGCTTTAATCAAGCATAGCTAGTTGATAATAAAGAATAGTCTGGAGAATACTACAAGAATATCCATACATTCTCATTGTGTCATGGTAGGCAGTACCTACAGCAGGCGTTCGAAGAAGAAGATTGCCTCGACCAATAGCTAAGCTAGCCAAGGAGGAAGCCAGCTGCTCACGCTTGGGATTCAGTTAGCTAGTTTGTTAGTCAGATGCTTTATGATTTGTTTGGATTATCATCATTTTGTTACGCAATTGGATTAGTATCAGTTTGTTAGGAGAACAGATTAGTGTCACCCTTGTGCTATAAAAGGGAGTCGGCATCATGGAATAAACAAGTAGAAAGCTATCTCCTCTTGTCCTCCCTGTTCGTCCCTGCCCTGCTGGTGGGGTGAGCCAATCACGGCTCCGCCGACATGCCGTCGGGGTCCAGGGCCACGGCCTCTTGTCTACCACAATTACCCAATCCGATCCAATCCATTCCCAGGCACAGAGCCCGTGACATCTTTGGTATCAGAGACGACAGGGATATCCGCTGCACTTTCAGTCATGAGTGGTGATAGCAATGAAGCCACCCTCAAGTCCATCCACGGTCTTCTTGCGCAATTGTCGTTGGATAACAAGCGCCTCCATGACAAGCTCAACTCTCTTGCCTCCGCCCACAAGGATCTCGAGCAACAGTAGTTGGCACACCATATCACCATCAACCGCCTGGAACATGACCGGGGCCGGTTGTTGGATGCCATCACTGCTGCCATGCTGACACTGAGCGACAGAAGAAGGGCCTCCTGGGTGGCCATCCAAGCGACACCGACCGTGCAAACTCTGATGACTAGGACGTGGGCCGGGGAGAGCAACCACAGCCTCAGCATGGCGGTGTTCCCAAATTCCACAAATTGAACTTTCCGACCTACAAGGGTCGGAAGATCCGCTACCATGGCTACACTGATGTGAGCACTACTTCCGTGGCCATCAAACACTAGAGACTAACAAGGTATGGCTCACATCATTTAACATGAATGGTCCTGCGCATGTGGTACTACTAAAGGTGATATGCCCTAGAGGCAATCATAGAGATGACTATATCACACGTCTATATTCATGTACTTTTGAATAATATGTTATTCAAAGAATGACTATCATTTACTTTGATTGGCAAGTATGTGACTTCTTCATGAAACTCTTTGTTTATATCATGATGTTATTCTTAGTCGATCCCTGGTCGCATATCATTGTGATGATATTAAGACTAGCACATGTATTGATTGATGATCATATTTCATGGATCATAGGTATAGAGATACCAGACCAATAATATGTACATTTATGTTAGAGAACATAATGTTGGATAGACCCACCTTAAGATACTACTAGGATTGTTATTATGATGTGCCATTAGTTGTTATCTCAAATGGTGTACCTGCAGGATTCTTAGACCTAAGATCGTCATTGATTCCCAGAATGTGTAGTGACATACTTTGGGGCTACCAAACGTTATTCCATAACTGGGTAGTCATAACGGTAGTTTTCTGGTTTGTCATGAAACATGTTATGGGGTGTGGGTGATCAATATGGAATTTTCCCCTCCTTGATAACAGGAGAGATATCTCTAGGCCCCTTGAGATAGTTGGATTGAGAAAGTGCATGAGAATGCTAATATGATTAAAGAGTTAATCATGATGAATCCACTACTTGATCGAGTGAATGTTTGAGCTATCACAAGGGTGACACATATCTCACCTTGAGCTTGACTGGTATCGTGAGGCGAAGGGATTGGTGCATATGTATATCAAGGTTCAGTCGATATGATCTTTTGTGTAACTCGGGAGTCGACATGTCCTGCTAGGGACCGCTATTGATTTCGGTTTGGAAAAGGGTTTTTGAGTTGTAGCCATTTGGACATGAACCTAACAGGTCACACACTTAATAGGTTGGAACAAAATATGCGAATTGGATTCGTATATGGGTTTGATTGGATTGCGATCCATGAGGTGTTAGAGTCCTAATGGGCTTCCAACGTAGGAGCCCATTAGCGAGCTCTATATAAGGAGAGGTGTGGGGTGGGGCGTGGTGAGGTTGAGCCACTCAAAAACTCAAAAACCCTAGCCACAGCTTACCACACAATCTCCCAAAACCCTAGCCGCGTGTGAGGTGCTAGCACATCAGCAGTCGGTGTTTCTGTCTGGTACGTGTGGATACCGTAGAGGCACTACTGCTATTGTGGTACTGATCTTCTCAGTGAGTAGATCATGACGTGTTCAGTACTAGTCGCCCGTCATGATGCACTTGTCGATAGACTTGCTCATCTGGTCGTCGAGCACAACGCGACCACTTGGATCTGGTCAGATAGCATGACACAACCACTCAGAACTGGTCAAGGCCGTGATAGACTTGATTGGGAGCTGGTCGAGGAACTGATCGAGGAACTGGTCAAGGAGCATGACCACCTGCTCAAAGTTGGTCAAGGTGACTACCTATGCAGGGCTGGTCGCGGCTCTGATCGAGAAGCTGTTCAAGGAGTTTGACACGCACGACGTTGAATTGGCCTACTCCAACTCTTCTTTCGCTGCACTATGCATCGAGTGGTAACGATATATGATCGCCTACTAGCATGGTTTCCCGGGTGATTGCGGTAGAAATTTTTTATTTTAGGCTAGTGTAGCGTACCTGTTACCCAACAACTACCGCATTGAACAAGAGATCGGCCAACCCTCTTGGACACACTTCGTCGAGATCGTCCACACCAGGTTCGGACCACCAATGCGAAGCAACCCCTCAGGGAATTGATGGCCCTCTGTGGCCAATGCAAGTAGTTCCTTGCATTGCTCTGCCACGTTAGGCCACTCAAGCAGCGTCAACGGATCAACATCATCACTGTCGGCTTGGGCAAGCCACTACAGATCGATGTCAAACTTTAGGAACCTATGATGCTCGACAAGGCCATGAGCTTAGGGCGTGTGTTCAAGCAGTATGCCCAGTGTGGGGCCAGGTGGTCGCCAAGACCACGATGTCGCGATCTGCGACACGCTCGCCCGCGGTGAGTACGTCCGTAGGTGCGGGAGCACCAGCGGCCACCTCGACTACCTCACGCTCCCTGCTGTGTAAAGTCCTCACACCGACGAAGATGGAGGAATGCCAGAAGCTTGGCCTCTACTTCAATTGTGAGGAGAAGTTCTATCATGGCCACAAGTGCAAGCAACTCTTCATCCTAGAGGTGCATCAAGTGGAAGCCGATGACCATGGGCCAGATGACACCAATGAGATGCCAGCCATCTCCCTCGCGGCACTGACAGGCATTGAGCCTCGCTCGGCCTAGACACTCTATGTCACCACATGGGTGAATGGCATCACACTCACTGCCCTCCTCGACTTGGGGTCGAAACACAACTTCATGGCCAAGCAAGCGGTGGCGGCGGCCGACATCCCACTCATGGGGCGCATGGACATCGGCGTCACGGTTGCCAATGGTGACCAGGTCACCGAACTGGGGCTTTGCTGCAGCGTCACCATGGGGATTGACGATGATGACTTTATACTCCACTTCTTCGCCAATCACCTCGCTGGCTTTGACATTGTCCCAGGCATGTAGTGGTTGCACATGCTCAGGCCCATCACGTGGGACTTCGCGGCACGAACGATGGTGTTCTGCTGGAAGGGCCGCCGCGTCCTCTAGCATGGCGTTTTGAGAGCATGTAACCTCCATCAAGCCATGATGTGCACAGTACGGGAGTTGATGGCGAAACTCTACGACGATTACACCAACGTATTCACCGAATCGCATGTCCTGCCACCAACCAGCGCCTACACCCACCGCACGCACTAGGAGTTGTTCAAATTTTTGGTGATGCCATTCGACCTCACCAATGTGCTGACGACACTCCAGGCACTAATGAATGACATCCTTCACCTATTCCTACATCGCTTCATTCTTGTATTCTTTGACGACATCCTGATTTTCAGCATGTCTTGGTCCGTGCATCTCCATCATGTATTCTCCATGTTCTAGGTTCTACAAAAGCATCGACTCTCAAGCGCTCCAAATGCTTCATCGGCTGAGGATCCTCTGGGTGCCGATCACTAGTCCGGACGATTGAGCAGAAGCTTGCTCTCCTTAGATGCGAGGATCACGAGAAGGCGCACTACACCACCCACCAACTTCAGGGCCCGGCGGGCGCGTGGCGGTCCAACTTCTTGGCCATGCACCCCGCCAACCACCGAGTGTCTTGGGTGGAGTTCCACGAGGCCTTTCGCTCTTTTCACATCCCGAGCGGCCTCATGGAGATCAAGAGATGGGAGTTCGAGGACCTGAAGCAAGGAGGCCGAACCATGATGCACAATACGCTCCTGATGAGGTCAACAACAATGTGCGGAAGCAACACCGCTTTGTCAATGGCCTCAACTCGAAGATGCAAGACCGATTGTCCGCACACGAGTTCACCAACTTCAACAAGTTGGTGAGCACGTCTCTCTCGATGGATTTCAAGCTTAAGAACCACCAGGAGGAGAAGAAGCGCAAGAGGGGTTCCTTGCCTTCCATGGGCGGGAGCTCGTAGCGCGCCCGCACGGAGAGTCTACCTCCACCATCTTGCATGCCAGCGTCGGGTGCTCCATGTCCGATGTGGCTCGTTTAGCACCCAACCTTCTCTGCTCCACAAGGATAGCCTCCACGACCGGCTGGTTCACAGAGCAGCGTGACAGGTGGCCCCGACGGCCCTTGTTACAACTGCGGCTATGTCAGCCATTACATGCGGGATTGCCCGTATCCGAGGCCGGGAGCCGCGGTGACTGCTCCACGGCCACCACCGGCTCAGTCAGCACCTCAGTCCTCTCAGGTGACCCACGTTCCCAAGCATGGTCGAGCACACCACACCACCATCAAGGACGTTCAGGAGGGTGACACCGTCCTGATAGGTACGTTGCATATGCATTCTAACTCTATCGTTGCACCTGTAGTTGTTCTTTTTGATTATGGAGCTTCTCATTGCTTCATAGCAGCAAGTTATGTTTGGTGTCATGGGTTGACAGTTAGCACCATCCCCACGCCTTACCTCATAGATGCACCTAGAGCTAAGGTCCTTGTTAAGCAATGCGTGTCCAACGCCTCAATGATCATCAACGAGATATCTTTCGGGCAAATTTACTAGTGATGAACTCGAAGGGAATAGATATTATATTGGGGATGAACTGGCTCTCAAAGAACAAGGCCGTGTAAGATTGTGCTCGGTGGACAGTTACTCTAAATGGTTTGTCCGGCACCCGGATTCAATTGAAACTGGAGGGTGTCAAATCTTGTCTCTTCACCTTGAAGGTTGTCCCACCATAGACACGAGGAGTATTCCTGTGGTGTGGGAATTCCCAGATGTTTTTCTGGATGAGTTGCCCGAAATGCCGCCTGACAGAGCAGTGGAGTTCTCCATGGATCTCATGCCCGGTGCGGCCCCAATTTTGAAGAAGGCGCATAAGATGTCGCCAGTTGAGCTAGTTGAGCTAAAGAAGCATATTCAGGAATTGCTATAAAAGGGGTTCATTTGTCCAAGCTCCTCACCCTGGGGATGTTCAGCACTCTTCATGAAGAAGAAGGATGACACTCTGCGGATATGTGTTGATTACCGTCCGTTGAATAAGGTCATGATCAAGAACAGGTATCTGCTCCCTCGGATCGACATCTTGTTTGATCAGTTGACTGGAGCCCGAGTCTTTTCGAAGATTGATTTGAGACTGGGCTATCATCAGATCAAGGTCCGACTGAAAGATATACCGAAGACAGCTTTCTTGACCCGTTATGGTCTATATGAATTCACCATCATGTCCTTCGGATTGACGAATGCGGCAGCATTCTTCATGTATTTGATGAACATGGTGTTCATGGAGGAATTGGATAAGTTTGTCATGGTTTTCATCGACGACATTCTTATATACTCTAAGACAAATGAAGAGCATGTTGAGCACCTCCGTGTTGTTCTTGGCTGACTCAGAGATCATCCGCTATATGCCAAGTTCAGCAAGTGTGAGTTCTGGCTTAGGGAGGTGGCTTTTCTGGGGCATGTTCTGTCAGAGAACGGGGTTGCAGTTGACCCGAGCAAGGTGCAGGATGTGCTCGATTGGGTTCAGCCCTGGAGTGTCACTAATATATGGAGTTTTCTCGAACTCATGAGTTATTATCGCTGGTTCATCGAGAACTTCTCCAAGGTTACCAAGCCAATGACCGAGTTGTTGAAGCAAGGTAGCGTATTCGAATGGTCAGGAGCATGTGAGCCCACTTTCTAGACTTTGAAGAGGTTGCTCACGACCACTCCAGTGCTCGCCCAACCAAATGTGAGCAGGGGTTTTGATGTGTATTGCGATGCATCCGGCATAGGCCTCGGGTGTCTTCTGATGCAAGAGGGCTGGGTCGTTTCTTATGCATCCCGTCAGTTGAAGCGCCACGAGGAGAATTATCCAACTCATGATCTGGAGCTTGCCGCTGTCATGCACGCTATGAAGATCTGGCGCCACTACTTGATGGGTAACTTGTGCCGTATCTACACGGACCACAAGAGCCTGAAATACATCTTTACTCAAGCTGATTTGAACATTGGGCAGCGAAGGTGGCTCGAGCTAATCAAGGACTATGAGCTTGAAGTGCACTACCATCACGGTAAGGCAAATGTGGTCACCGACGCTTTGAGTCGGAGAGCTCACTATCATTGTCTTGCAGTTTCACCAATGGACTCCACACTGTGTGATGATTTCCGGTGGCTTGGGCTTGAAATGGTCCTGGATGGTTTTCTTGCAAACTTGGAGATGAAGTCCACTCTCGTAGACAAAATCAAGGTGGCGCAGAAGGATGACAAAGGCATGGCTCAAATCTAAGAGAAGAGGAAGATTGGTTAGGCCTTATGCTTTTCTGAAGATGAGTAGGGCATTCTGTGGTTTGGGAACCGTCGTGGTTCTGAGGGTCGAGGCATTGAGGAAGAAGATTCTTCATGAGGCCCACGATTCGTTGCTATCCCTTCACTCAGGTAGCACAAAGATGTATCAAGATCTAAAGCCTCGCTTTTGGTGAACTCACATGAAGCGGGAGATAGCTCGGTATGTCTCCGAGTGTGATGTTTACCGAAGGGTCAAGGCTGAGCATCTCAGGCCCGCTGGTACACTCCAGCCTTTGCCCATTCCTTCCTGGAAGTGGGAGGAGATTGGGATGGATTTCATTACCGGCTTGCCAAAGACCTCGAGTGGATATGACTCCATTTGGGTTATCTTGGACCGGTTGACAAAGTCCGCGCATTTCCTCCCTGTCAGGACCACATACTCCACCAAGTAGTATGCGGAGTTGTACCTCACCAGAATTGTGTGCCTCCACGGAGTTCCGAAGAAGATCATTTCTGATCGAGACACGCAGTTCACTTCTCATTTCTAGAGGAGCTTCCAAGAAGATATCGAGACCGAGCTCTTCCATAGTACAGTGTATCACCCTCAGACGGATGGTCAGACGGAGAGAGTGAATCAAATTCTAGAAGATATGCTCCGAGCTTGTGTTCTCACTTATGGGAAGAAGTGGGACATATGCTTCCCGTTCGCAGAGTTTTCTTACAACAACAGCTTCTAGGCTAGTATTGAGATGGCGTCGTTTGAAGCTCTTTGTGGCCGGAGATGCCGAATGCCACTGAATTGGTCTAAATCCGACGAACGGGCCTTCCAAGGTCCGGATTTGGTCAAGGAGGCAGAAGATCATGTTCTGAATATCCACGAGAGTCTTCTCACCGCTCAATCGTGGCAGAAGAGCTATGCAGAATACCGTCGTCGAGACCTTGAGTTTGCTATTGGAGATCATGTGTATCTCAAGGTTTCGCCTCTCAAAGACGTTCGCTGATTCCAAGTCCGAGGCAAGCTAGCCCCTCGATATGTGGGGTCATTCCAGATTCTTGCTCAGCGTGGGGAAGTAGCATATCAATTGGACTTGCCGCCGTCTCTCTCCATCATGCACAATGTGTTCCATGTGTCACAATTGAAGAAATGTCTCCGAGTCCTGATGGAAGTCGTTGATATTGCACGCCAAGAGTTGCAAACGGACTTGACATATTGTGAGCAGCCACTCCATATCTTGGATGAAACCGAACGCAAGACACGGTGAAGTTCAATCAAGTTCTTGAAAGTTCAATGGAGCAATCACACAGAAGCCGGAGCGACATGGGAGTGGGAAGATAAGCTTCGCTCCGAGTATCCTGATTTCTTTGAGAACTTGTAAATGTGGATGTAATATAGCATATTTAGGAATCTCGCATGTGTCTAGGTATCGACATGTGAATGAAAGTGTGTTTTGGATTCCGCCTCTCATAGCATGATTGTCCCTCACGGTGTGCTATGTTCCTTGCAGCGTGCCCATCGCTCTCTCGCTGACTCGTACCAAATCTCGGGACGAGATTCCTTTTAGGGGGGAGGTTTGTCACGCCCCAAAATCCGTAATTGCATGTTTAGTATTAAACATGCATCATTAGCTTCATATTTGAATCTGGATCGCTTTCGATTGCCAATTTGAAATTTGAATTGCAAATTCGTGATTAGGATCTCCTAAGGATTTAAATCACGACATAAAATTTTTGGAGTTTTTGGAGCTCTACCACACCTCGATTTGGATTAATGAGGTGGGAGAAAAGAAAATTGGAGAGAGAATTGAATTAGATGCAAAATTGGACTTTTTTCTCTAACTTGTAGGGCCCACATGAGGGAAATATCCCTCACTCTCTCTCTCAAATGGGCAGCAGCCCCTCTCTCTCCCCACACGTGCTCTCTCTCCGTCTCACTCTCTCTCTCAAGCTCTTCCCTTTCCCCCTTGGTTCCCGCCACTATAAGGAAAGCCGAGGTATGTGTGAGGTACCCACGCAACCACACGCTCGAGAGCTACTCATCCATCCATTTGGTTTTCGCCGTTTCAAAAGATTCGAGTCGATATTCACCGTTTTCTTCCCCCTAGGTATGCCCACCTTCCAGAAGTTGGATCCGGAGTTTGGAGCTTTCCGGCGAAGAAGTGATCCGCTAGAAAGTTCGCCAATGATAAGGTGAACATCCCGATACCCTCTTTCCATATTTTCGTCGGTCGAATCGATCGGCATATAATTTTTCACCGCAGAACCCCACTTTTCCAGTTATAGATTACTTTATGGGTTCTACACGTTTGGGCCACAGATGTTGTCCAAACGTCCGTGTGAAACATTCACATACGTCCTAGAGTTATTTTAGTCCACCATTTTCGATGTTTTCGCCGAAATCTCCATCGGCGGCCCCTCAAAATTCTAGAGTTTTAAAAAGGTGTTCTATCGCCGTGCTTGCGGTCTGACCACCACCAGGCCGGTCTGACCGCCAGGGTCAGAAACCTACTGAGTGGGGGCGGCCTGACCGCCACAAGGGCCTGGCCTGACCACCACCAGCCAAAACCCTCTGTACACGGGTGGTCTGATCATGTTTTTGGCAATTTGAACGCGACTCTTGGCGGTCTGACCGCCCATATGCCTGCGGTCTGACCGCAGTCAGCTGTTTTAGCATAGTTTTCTGTTGGCTGAAACTTGTAAAATTCATAATAAATTCTCTGTAACTCCAAAAATTATAAAACCAATTTTTTGGTTTCATAATAAACTACTCTATCTATTAAAAATATCCCCAACCATTAAATGTTGAATTAAATTTCTTAGATTAATTAATTACGTTAAAGCTTCATTAATTCACCGATAATTCTTCACAAGTCCAAAGTGGGTGAATCTAATTTTGCTAGTTTTCTTATGACTAGTTCTAGCTAGGAAAAATGTTTTCATGCATTGTAAAGCATATTTTTATGGTATTTCATCTTGTGCATATTGAGGCATGCATTGTTGCACTTTATTCATACTCATGGCATTGCACGCGTGTATGTCTTATAGTGACCGCCGATCAGTCGATTCCGGAGGCCGAAGGTGGTCCTATCGCACCGTATCTTTCTGATCCAGGGTAGCAAGGCAAGCATCTATCATATTGCACCGTGTTAACTTGAAAGTCTAAAGTGTTATCTATGCTTATGTATGTATGTATGTGTCAGGTACCTTTGGGTAGAACCTATGCCGTTGCATTCTTCTACCTTGGTCACAAGTTCATGTGTTTTCCATGAAGCCTAGAGGTGATGTCTATGTCTAAAGGTCTTCACTATGGTTAGCAAAGCTTAGGTATTTCGGTAGAAGTCGAACGACGGCGTTCTCCGTTATTCGCGAGAATAGGATTTACTACTGTTTGCAATTACATGTTGTTGGTAATGGTATGGTTGGTGAGTGGTGAGCATGAGGCGAGATGTGGGCACTGCTCGGGGTGTCATCTGCCTCGGTGGAAAGTCCAGGGGGCAGGTCGGAGAGGAAACCCGAGCACCATAGACTGCTTGCATTGTTTAAGGCCGATCGTTGGGATGGTCGACTTTAGCACTTACCTTACTCACCACATGCCGATCTAATGGTAAGGCGAGCCGAATACCTTCGCAGTTGTGGCTTTGTGGGCGTGAACATCGACGGTGTGAGCGGGCGGGCTTGTAAGCGGTACTAGTTTGATCCGGGAGTAGTTCTAGTATCGCCGCGCCGAGCGATGCATGCCCCACACGGTTGGGGCTAGTTGGAAAAGGTTGTCATGGGTACCCCCTTGTGTGCACTTTTAGCGGGTGGCACAAGCCATATGGTCCTCGTGTCATGTGGGTCCAGGAGTATCCCCCCGCAGGGTGTATAAACAGTTCGAACTGCCGCGCTCTCGGTTATGAGCATATCTATCGCTTATCTACACCCGATCGTAGAGTTCTCGTTGTGATTTGTGGATGATGGCATGAGGTTGATGGTTGGGCATGTGATTATGATCTGGGTATGGTGGTTGGTGGTTGGTGGTTCGAGTTGGCACTTGTTCACGGTGATATACTTGTAGTTACTTTTACATATGCTCAGTTGTTGGTTATGGCAGGGTAGTTTCATATAAGTTGGTTAAGTTAGTTGCTCACACCTATGTCTAGGATGCTTACCGCTTAATTAACTTAACCATGTTTAATTCTTGCTACCAGCTTAATGCATGATCCTTGGAGTCGCGAATATATATACCCATACTGTGTAAGACTTGCGAGTACCTTCGTATTCAAGGTGCTGCACTTAAGTTGTTGCAGGTTCACAGGCCGGTGAGGAAGAGGCGGTGTTCGGCTACTTTGTGCCTGTCAATAAGGGTGGCGGGCAGGAGTAGCACACTCTACTCCAAACTCGGTACTTTTGGGACGGTGCCTAGGGCCATATGGTGCCATCGACTTTTGTTGTATAGGTTTATCTTCCGCTGCATAGTTGTTGTTTCCTTTTGATGTACATTGTGGAAACAACTGCATGTTTAAAGACTTGTAATATAAATGTTAATTACCTACTCTTTATTAAACTATGTTGTGATGAATATGTTGGAAGGCATGTGTTCTGATCCTTGGGCACAAAACATGTGCCGGGACTACTGGAGCGGTATTTTGATTAATCATCGTGGTTGTGATTATGTCAATGATCCGCGTGATGATTAGTTCGAATACTGTTTGGTCGGGTCCTCACAAGGCACCTTCGTCCACCAGAGCAAGTACACCAAAGATATGTTACAGAAGTTTGACATGACAGATGCCAAGCCCATGTCAACTCCTATGCCCGTGATGACAACTCTGGATGCGGATGAAAATGGTGAAGCAGTGGATCAGAAGGAGTGCCGGAGCATGATTGGCTCCCTTTCGTACTTGACTGCTACGAGGCCGAACATACAATTCGCTTGTGTCTGTGCGCTCGTTTTCAAGCGTCTCTGAGAACCTCACATCGCCAAGCCATCAAGTGGATTATGAAGTATCTTCGTTTGACCCCTGAGCATGGTCTGTGGTACTCTGCATCAGCGACACTCACACTCGCGGTTATTCCGATGCGGATTTTGCTGGGTGTCGTATTGAACGCAAGTCCACTTCTGGAATGTGTCAGTTCCTTGGATCTTCTCTTGTGCGTTGGTCTTCCTGCAAGCAATCCAGTGTAGCCCAATCCACCACTGAAGCCAAATATGTAGCAGCCGCTAGTTGTTGCTCCCAGCTATTGTGGATGATTGCTACTTTAAAGGATTTTGAGTTGAGCTTTCAGAGCACGCCACTTTTATGTGACAGCACCAGTGCTATAAGCGTTGCCAAAAACCCCGTGCTTCACTCAATGACAAAACACATAGATGTGAGATTCCATTTCTTGAGAGACCATTATAAAAAGGGTGATATTGATCTTTGTCATGTGGATACCCATAACCAGCTTGCAGATATATTCACCAAGCCACCGCTTGATCAATCCACATTGCTCGCTTGCGAGGGGAACTTGGTGTGCGCTTTCCATTTTGAGTTGGAGAGTTTTTGGTTCTCTTGTAATATTGTGTACATTTGTGTTTTCCTTTGCTCTTTTATGTACACCATATGAGATACTCTGTTTATGCATTGCATCTCATCATGTATTATATGATCATCATGTGCAAAATGCATTTTAGCGAGCTTCTCTTATATGTTCATAGCACTTGCTGGTACTAGTTATGAATTTGTGCTAAGTGTAGTGGATGTATACCAATCTATGCAAGCTTAGGCTCTTTTTGAGATATGCTATAAAATCTGTTGAGCAAGTTTGTCTTTTCCAAGGATGAATTTGAAATATAATATTGAACTTAATCACTTGTCACACATGAGTGTTTGCTTTAGCTGGATCAATGCTTGAATTAGGGCCACTTCTGTGAAAAGCTTCTGCTAGCCCTCCTTGTTCAGCTCAGCGGATTAGGGAACATTGCACTATATTTTTTGTCTTTGTAAATGTTTAGCCCATGATTAACCCTTGGGAGAGCTTATGCTCATTTGTGTTGCAAAGGCACAACTTGCTTTGGCCTTGTGAAAATTTGTGTATTTTGAATCACATGTTAAGTCAATCAAAATGAATGATTCATGTCATTTACCAAGGAAGTGAACCCATGGTGGCTAAAGTTGATCTGAGAAAAATCCTATGTCCACTGTGTACTCATCTGTGGTCACTAGTGCTCAACACAGCTTGTTCGTGTGAATGGTCGCATGTACTCATCTGTAGTCGCTAGTGTTCTTCAACAGTGGTCATGGATGTCCTGTACGTGGTCATGTGTGACCTGTACCTAGTCGTGTGTGACCTGTATGTGGTCGTGGATGTCCTATGCGTGGTCGTAGGTGACTCACGAGTAGTCCCTGGGTGGTCGAGCAGCTCCTCCGAGCAGTGTTCGACTGGGATCTATAGATGGGCCAAAGTATTTGATCAAAGAATGAAAAAAGGGCAATCTGTACTAGTTAAAATATGCTAAGTATGTTTTGTTTCACCTTGTCAACTAAGGCTTGGATCGACAAGTCGGTGTTTGCAAAACCCATCGGGTAGAACTTGGTTGACTGGTTTGAGCTTGACATAGCACTAGTTTGTACTTAATCCTTGTACTGATCATGTAACTGTGGATGTTTCTGTGGTAACATATTTTGAAATTTGAAAGACATGATCAAAACTTGCTTTTGCTCCCGATGCCTGTAACATAGTATCACTTTGAGACTTTGTGCGCCGTTGAGCTATATCACTTTACTCCTCGTAGTACTTTGACATGTCTGATCCCTTCAATTGCTTTGTAATCTATATGTGAGACTTTGTAGTCTTGCACCTCATATGCACCCCATTTCATGGCATACTTTCTTGTTACCTTGATGTTTGCATTGCCAAAAAGGGGGAGAGTGAAGAAAGGGGGAGAGGGGAGAGATTGCATATTATGGCTAAAAAGGGGAAACAATAAGAAGATGCATAAGTAAGGGGGAGTGTGCATTCATCTGTGCCAATGTGCTCACAAATTGAGGAGGAGCTTGTACTCATTTTGCACGGTTGTAGTTATATTTGAACTATCTTGGAAACTGGTGCTTTTGTGAGTTTTTGGTTCTTCTTTGCTTTTCTTCGGCTTTTCTTGTTTTTCTCATTTAAGCGACCTTGTGTTTGCTTTTCTTTGGCTTTTGGTCACTTAGATGAATTTCTTTTCTTTTATTATTATCAAATCAATATCTTTGTGTTTTAGTGTTGTCAATGCACTCATCAAGGGGGAGATTGAGAATATAAGGGGGATTTGTGTTGTTGATGAGTGATTGATGTAATTGTTGATTTGGAGCCTTCGGTTTGCATAGCATGTTTCAATTGTGTTTGATTATGTTTATGGCTAACCGGGGATGAAAACAAAGGATGGTGGAGAGACATGTTTCTTGGCTCATGATATGTAGGTGTATGGATGCGACATGGAGGTCAACGGCAAGACGGTGAAGAGCAAGTGGAGGTTTGGTGCCGACGGACCGTGCTAGGCCGGGTGGAGCCATAGGCAATCCGCATCGCTCACATGGAGGGTGCAAGAAAACATTGTGGGAGGAGAAGGTGATGAAGATGGTGTCGACCAAGTCAAGGCGGAAAGGCGATGGCAAGTTGAGAGGTGGCCCGGTGGCGGGAGCGCGAAAGCTTGAAGGTGTCAAAGGTCATGGCGGAGGTCGAACACGCATCGACATCGAGGAGTCAAGCTTGGAGAAGCATGCAAGGTGGTTTTGCTGGTTTTTCCTCAAAACCGGGGGCGGAGTCGAAAGATGCGTGGCACCATCATAGAGTTTGCTTGGAGACGAAGCAAAGTGGTGAAGGCGCCGGGTCCGTCTGATGGACAACAAAATAGTTGGACAAAATAGTTGCTAAGTTCATATTTCTATTCATTAATTGCTTAGTAAACTTGTGATGCTTTTGATACCCCTTCTGTTTATCTCTTGTCCTTGAAGTTTTAGTTGATTTTTTACTCCTCACTTGTTACAGCGATTTCAAGTGATTTTGTTGGGTCAAAAGGTTGCTAGGACTTGTGTGAGAACATCTAGGGTGATCCCATATAATCTCCCTCACACGAGCAACTTGGAGTCCTTTTTCTAAATATTTATCTCTCCACTTGTTTTTGGTAAAATCCACAAAATAGAAGTTGAAATCTTGATCTCTTTGAGGAGATCTTTTGGATAAAGACTCATAGTGTTCCTGAGAAGCTGTGGCTAAAATTTCATTGGATTTGGACCATGTTTAGTTATATTTCTAGTTTGGATTTGTCTTCTGACATATAGTTTTTCAGTACTGCAACCAGTTCGTAACTTCCGGTTCCTATCCTGAACATCCGTGAACAGTATTTTCAGCAACCAGATCTTTTCGAACCTTCTTGTAGGTCGGTGTACTGCTCATCTGGTCAGAATTACTACTCATTAGTACTGGTAGGAATTACTGTTCATCAGCACTGATCGGGAGTACTGTTCATCTGACCGGAGTACTATTTATCAGCCTTGTCAGAGCGCTGTTCATCAGTACTGGTCGGTGAACTTTTGCTGTTCGCTGTGAGCGCACTTTCGTGTTATTTCCGCTGTGCTTGGTGTTGCTCTTAGTTTTAATTTGTTCTTGAGGTGTATTGGGATCGAATTGGACATAGGTCTTGTTCTTATCAAAGAATTTATTAAAGGCTCCTATTCATCCCCCTCTAGCCACCGTTTCGGTCCTTTAATTCTAACAGTCGTCGACCGGTTCCCCAAGATGGCGCACTTCTTGCCACTCGCACACCCATACACGGCTCACTCATTGGTGCGCGTATTCTTCAACAAGATTGTCTGACTCCACGGCGTTCCAACATCGACCGTCAGTGACAAGGACTCAATCTTCACGAGTGGGTTCTGGACATAGCTCTTCAAGATGGTCGTAGTCAAGCTCAACCTCAGCTCCACCTTCCACCCGCAGTCTAATGGGCAGTCAGAGGTGGTGAACAAGATCATCATAATGTATTTGTGGTGCTTGATAGAAGATCGGTCACGCGAGTGGCTTCGTTTCCTTGGGCGGAGTTCATGTACAACACATTGTACCAGGCTTCTCTACAGACCTTGCCGTTCGCTGTGGTCTACGGGCATCTGCCACCATCTCTCTACACGTACACGACCGGCTCCACCAACCTGCTGGCCAACCGCGATGAGTTCCTATTCGAGCTCTGGGACCGCCTAGAACAAGTGCAACAGTCCCACAAATGGCATTACAATGATGCTCATCGGGAACGCAAGTACGCTATTGGCCAGTGGGTGTGGCTGCACCTGCTTCATCGCCATGCATCATCGCTCTCCATGAAAGATCACACCAAGCTTGGGCCTCACTATTTTGGGCCATACGAAGTGATTGGCCACATCAACGAGGTGGCGTACCGCCTACGTCTCCCGGCCAACGCCCGCATACATAACGTTTTCCATGTGGGCGTCCTCAAGCCATTCCATGGTGATCCGCCTAAAGAGCTGCCAACACTACACCCTTGCTCCATGGGTGTGTCACTCCACAACCAGCTAAAGTAACCAAGTTGTGGCTAGCAAGGGGTCACAAGGAGCTGCTAGTGCATTGGGAGGGACAGGCGTCCACTAAAGCCTCATGGGAGTCTGATGTGCGTTTAACTGATCTTCCGAAGCTAATATGATAAGTCGATTAGTGGAGTTTCGACGTTGATGATCCAAAGGCTCCGATTAGAACAGATCAAGAACTCTCACAACCACTACACAACTACTTCGCGGTTATCAACCATGCCAAAAAGCAGTTGACCTCGCCAAGAAGGCTTTTCCTGCAAGGGAATCGAGAACACAAGCAAGAACATGTGATGCAATCTGAATATTGCTAATTACCAATGAAGCACTTGAGTTTGGGGTTCAACAAACCGATAAACGGCGAAATTGTATTAAATAGAATAATCTAAGCTAAACCCAAGCCTAAACTACGATGGCTACTGTGTATATATAGGGAGGGCATGAGGAGGTCAACCTAGGGTTGTGCAAACGTAGAGAGAGGCGTGCACAACCTGGACTTCAACTCCGACACGATTACAAAACCCAGCAAGGTTCAAAATGGTGACGTAGCATCTTATTTCTTTGACTCTGACTAAACTATAAGGAATATTTGGTTGAGCTCATATCCATTGGAAAGGGCTCGTCGTAAGCTTTCTCAATAAGGGACGAATTCACCTTGTGTATATCCAAGGGAGCCGTGCCCTTATCAGAGTCTCTTGAGGAATTCCAGTGACGCTATCTCAACTTCCAGATCAAGGACAAGCTACTTGCGGAGGAGAGGAGAGATGTCATGGTAGGCAGTACCTACAGCAGGTGTGCTAAGAAGAAGATTCCCTCGACCAATGGCTAAGCCAGCCGAGGAGGAAGCTAACTGCTTACTCTTGGGATTCAATTAGCTAGTTTGTTAGTCGGTTGCTTTATGATTTGTTTCAATTATCATTAGTTTATTAGGTAATTGGATTAGTATTAGTTTGTTAGGAGAACAGATTAGTGCTGCCCTTGTGCTATAAAAGGGAGTCGGCATCATAGAATAAACAAGCAGAAAGTTATCTCCTCCTGTCCTCTCTGTTCATCCTTGTCCTACTGGTGCGGAGAGTCGATCACGGCTCTGACGTTGCGCCGTCAGGGTCCAAGGCCATGGCCTCTTGTCTCCCACAATTAGCCAATCCGATCCAATCCATTCCCTGGCGTAGAGCCCGTGACACATTGCTTGTAACACAACCAAGATAGCAAGCATGAAGCACATCCTTGCTAATATGGAGAAAGTGCATAGTTTTTATGAATTTTCAGGAGCAAATACAACAGGCCTTTGACGTTGCGATGCAGCTGTGGCCGGCTCCTACGCGGTAATTCCTGATCTATGCGCATTCATGGGCTCGGAGACACGTGATCAAATCGACTTGCTGAAAGTGAGACATGATCATCAAATTGACTATATCGGCGACATCGAGCGACAGAGAGGGCAACATGCATGCAATTGATTTGGAAACATACGTGTGCCATTTGGCTAACAGAAAAGGGAACGAGAACTAAGAACAAGATACTAGTTGGGTAGCTGTTGGGGATCATCTCCCGCCACCCCTACCTCGAAGGGAACCGCAAAGTCTACTGGAGGCGTTGCGTGATAGCCATTGTGCTTTTGTTACAGGGAGTTCATCTGTTAGTGGTGAAGATCGTGGAGCAACATTGGTCGAAGGGTGTAGGCGCGCTTGCATCTTCAAGTTCCCGTACCGGCGAAGACGAAGGCTCACGACCTTCGACTGACGGGCGAAGCCCGGGTTCGCAGTCTGCATCGTTCGGAGCAGGCGAAGACGCGAGCTAACCTTCGCCAGGGAGCAAAGGCTATCCAACGTGCGTCTAGGCGAAGGAGGCTTCGGTGCCCTTTGGAGGGATGAACCACCTCGGCATAGTGGGCCCGACTACAGTCTCCCTGGGTACTGCCATAATTATGCAATCATGCTCATTTGTACCATAATGCCCCCGGATATTCTGGGAATGTAGCAGGTAAGGGGGTAAGATGTGTAAACGGCACATGTGGTCGCCGGGTACGGGCTATAAATAGAGCCACAGTGTAACCAGAAGGGGTATCAAAAAACTGTTCACCTCCAGCACGTGTCACTCTGAGAGCCCTTCGATATCTCCGTATCCGAAGGCTCACCTTGTCTAGGAACTCGATCCCAATAGTTGGCATCGTCCACAGGATCGAACCCACGAAGGCATGCCACCCAAAAAGAAATCGAAGCCAGCCGGAACGGCGGAGGCGTTACCGGAACCCCCAGCAGCGGCCGGGCCTTCGACTGATAGACCCACTTCGGCCATACCAGGATCAAGTAATGCTTCGGCCAGGGGGGCTTTGGCTGGACGAGAGCGGCACTGCGAAGTTGAAATAAGACCACAACAACCCAGTGATGGACGCCAGGGTGAAGCACTCCGGGTTAGCACGGAGCAAATGCCGGTCATGGAACCAATAGATCGCACTCACTTCGATCCTCCAGAAAGAGAAGGCAAAAGGGAGCGAAATGAAGAATGGGAGGAACTCGATGACTTCGCAGAGTTTGAGCACGAGGAAGAAACAAATGAAAAAAGAACAGCAAGGCTAGAAGCCAAAGAATTTGTCATGAGTTTCGAAGCAAGGCTAGAAGCCAAAGAGTGCTTCGAAAGGCAGCTAGCGCAGAAGAAGAGCATGTTGGATGGCCTAGTAGCAAGTCAGAAAGCCGTAGAGTACCGTAGGCGGGCAGACGAAGCAAGAAAAACATTGGAAAAAATCCAGGAGGAAATCGATATGCTCCACCAAGCGAAGGGCATGTCTCGCAGGCCAACGCTGCCGGGAGACTTGATACGAGCTTCACAGGAAGTTCGGTGAAGATCTTCCACAGGAGATCCGGAGTCCCCTCTGGCCATGGATCCGCAAAATCAGCCATGGCCGCCAGGATTCAAGATGCCCAGAGTGGTTATGTTTGATGGAGAATCAGACCCGACAGAATTTGTCATGAGTTTCGAAGCAGCTATGGAGTCTGCCGGAGGGGATGATGCAACCTTGGCGAAGGCCTTCGTATTGGCCATAAAGGGGACAGCAAGGTCCTGGTACTCCGCGTTGCCCCCGGGATCCATATATTCATGGGAACAGCTGCGCAGTGCACTATACAGCAACTTCCAGGGGAATCGGGCTGACAAAATCACCGCAACCGTCCTCTTCGCGCTGAAACAGCAACCAACAGAAACCTTGCAGAGCTATATGCGTCGCTTCGTACACATACGTTGTCAGGCGAAGGGATTGAGAGAAGATACAATCATCGATGCCGCAATACAGGGCATCAGAGGCGGGCTATTGGCAGGAAAGCTCACTAGAAAAAGATCCGGAAGCGTCCAAGAGCTGCTCAACAAGATGGAAGAATACTCAAGATCTGAGCTCGACCATCTCCGAAGGAAAAATGAAATGACAGCTTCCAAAGTAAAACAACATGCACCAGCTAAAGAGGCAGGCAGCAGCAATCCTAGAGACAGACTGCACAGTCTAAGAAAGCCCGAAGGCTCTGATTATCCAAGGCAAAAGGAAGTCAATCAGATCAATCGCAGCCTGCTTGAAGCCGCTCAAGGATCATGCGAAGCCTACAGTTTATCCATTAGGGGAGGCTGAGCGGGCAGGGGAAGAGGCCGTGGAAGCCGAGGAGGACGGGTTCCGCAGGACCCAGCAACCTTCTACTGCGAGCTGCATGGCGAAGGAGCCGGCCACCGGACCAAACAGTGCCCACAAGTCGTGGCTATGAAAGAAAGCTTGGCGAAGCAGTCTGTTGATCACGGAAGGATAGTGCACCATGCAACAAGCTTCAGAAGAAGCGAAGGGTGGCAGAACCACAATCAGAACATGGCGTTTCTGAAGCAATGGCAGCAAATTCCAACACCACAATATGCACCTGCAACTTCAGCTCAGTTTGATCAAACTAGGCAAATGAACCTTCAGAGGGAGCTACCTCCACCACCACCAAGACCCGCAATTGAGGCACCACCAAAAAGTAGCAAATCAAGCGACACGATAAATCATGGGTACAACGTGGTGTTGGCCATCTCAGGGGGATCAAACCAGCAGACAGAATCTAAGAGACAACGAAAAGAATACGTACGAAGGGTCAACCACATCGGAGTGGGACCAACGTACATCAATTCAAGATGGTCATTACATTCTTGCAAGAGGATACGAGGGTCTTAGACTATCCACACACAGATGCCTTTGTCATTACTGCAAACATCTCAGGAAATGAAGTACATAGGATTTTGATCTATGGAGGAAGCTCGGCGGACATTATCTTTGCTGACGCCTTCAACAAAATGGGGCTGCGAAGAAGTGACTTAAAGCAAGCTGGATAGCCATTGCTAGGCTTCGGCGGAAACACAATCAACGCTCTGGGAAAAATAACAATCCCAGTGTCGTTTGGCGAAGAGATGAATTTCTGCACAGAAGACATTACCTTCGATGTGGTGGACATTGGTTACCCGTACAATGCGATATTTGGGAGGGGAGTCCTCAATACATTCGGAGCAATACCACACCATGCATACTTGTGCATGAAGATGCCTGGCCCGGAAGGAGTCATAAAGGTGTTGGGAGATCAGCGAGTGGCTAGACGAATCGAAGTGGGAATAGCTCCAGGAAGAAGAAATGTCCACACGATAACAGACCCTTTGATGGGTCGCGAAGCAAGCTGCAACCAGCCAAAGATAGGAAAAGTAGCGAAGGCTGCACCAGAAGGAGTGATCAGAATAGTATAGCTAAACTAGGAGAAAGAAGATAAAAAGGTCACTATAGGAGCGGAGGCTCCGGCAGAGGATCAACAACAACTTGTTATGTTCCTCTGCGACAACGACGTTGTCTTTGCTTGGTCTCCCAGGGACCTGCAAGGAGTAAGTCGGAAAATCATTCAGCACAACCTAAATGTGGACCCCAAAGCGAAGCCAAGGAAGCAAAAGCTTAGGAAAGCTTTGGGCGAAAGAGAAGAAGCAGCGAAGGCTGAAGTAGAAAAACTGCTCGATGCCGGAGTCATATGCGAAATAATGCACTCAGAGTGGCTGGCCAACCCCGTGTTAGTAAGAAAAAGCAATGGAAAATGGAGAATGTGCATCGACTTCATAGACTTAAATAAAGCCTGTCCCAAGGATGACTTCCCACTGCCTAGAATTGACTAGCTGGTAGACTCTGCAGCCGGCTGCGAGATGTTAAGCTTCCTAGATGCTTATGCAGGGTACCATCAGATATGGATGGCGAAGGAAGACGAAGACAAAACGAGTTTCAGGACCTCCTTCGGCACATACTACTTCATAAGGATGCCTTTCGGACTCCGAAACGTTGGCGCAACCTTCACAAGGTTGGTGCAGGTTGTATTAAAGCCATAGCTGGGACGGAATGTCTTGGCCTATGTTGATGACATAGTGGTCAAAAGTACCAGAAGGAGCCAACACCTCGAAGACCTCCGGGAAACCTTCGACAATCTGTGAAGAGCAGGCTTAAAGTTAAACCCAGAAAATGCGTCTTCGGGTTACAATCCGGAAGACTCCTAGGGTTTTTGGTGTCGAAGAGAGGAATCGAAGTGGATCCTCAGAAGATACAAGAAATTTTAGATATGAAACCCCCACAGAACAGAAAGCAAGCTCAACGCTTGGCAGGAAGGCTAGCGGCATTGAACAGATTCATTACAAAGTCTGCAGAGCGAAGTTTACCATTCTTCAAGGTGTTAAAAAGCTCTGTCCCTTTCAAATGGGATGCGGAGCAGCAAGCAGCCTTCGATGAATTAAAAAGCTACTTGACGAAGCTTACATTACTAACTAGCTCGGATCCAGGCGCAAATTTGTTGTTGTACATAGCGGCATCCCCTTCGGCAATCAGCGCTGTGCTCGTACAGGAAAAACCCGAAGACAACAGACTGCGCCAAGCACCAATATATTATGTATCAGAAGCCCTAGCAGGCCCAAAAAAGTCATACACAGAGTTGGAAAAAGTAGCGTATGCACTGGTAATGGCATCCCGCAAGCTTCGCCACTATTTCACGTCTCACAAGATTACAGTACCAACTTCCTTACCCCTTCGCGACATGTTTGAAAACAAAGAAGCCATTGGAAGAATAGCGAAGTGGGTAATGGAGATCGCTCCATTTATGATTGTTTTTGTGGCAAGAACATCATTAAAATCGCAAGCACTGGCAGACTTCGTGGCGGAATGGACACCCTTAACCGAAGTCTCGAATGATGAACCGCCAAAACTTGTCTGGACCGCATATTGCGACGGAGCTTGGGGAGCTACAGGAGCAGGAGTTTCGGCAGTAATGTTTTCACCTTCGGGGACGAAGCTAAGATACGCCTCTAGGTTAGAGTTCTGCTCTATAAACAATATGGCGGAGTATGAAGCAGTCCTCCTGGTACTTCGCAAGGCGAAGGCTTTGGGCGCTCGGAGAGTACTTGTCAAAACAGACTCGAAGGTCGTAGCAAGTCAAATTGATAAAACATTCTAGGCAAAGGAACCAGAGCTGATTAAGTACAGAGCAGCGGTGCGAAAAATGGAAAAATACTTCCTCGGATTCACAGTCAAGAGTATATCAAGAAATGATAACACCGAAGCAGATGAACTAGCGAAAGAGGCTTCGCAGAACCTGCCATGCCTTCAGACGTTTTCTATCAGAAGCTGACTGAACCAGCCCTTGAAGACACTTTGAACCAAACGCGTCTTGTTGCGACAATCGAAAGCGAAGACTGGTGTTCTCCAATATTGGCATATCTTCGTGGTCAGAGAGACATCGAAGATCAGGTCGGAGCAAAGCGCATGGCTCGGAGGGCTAGAAATTACAAAGTTGTGGAAGACAATTTGTACAAAGCCAGGGTCTATGCACCGTTCTTGCGATGCATATCTCAGAAAGAAGGCCAGAACCTATTAAGTGAAATTCACAGCGGGTTGTGCGGTTCTCATATCGGAACAAGGGCTCTGGTCGGAAAAGCATACAGGCAAGGCTTCTATTGGCCGACGGTTGTAAACGATGCGGATCAACTGGTCCGAAGTTGCCAACAGTGTCAATTCTGGGCGAAGGGGTCAAATAGACTGACGACGAAGACACAACTCATTCCGCCGATTTGGCCACTAAGGCGGTGGGGAATCGACATTGTTGGGCAGTTGCCGCCAGCTCCAGGAAATTTGCGGTATGCGGTGGTGGCAGTAGAGTACTTCTCAAATTCGGTAGAGGCAAGGCCACTTGTGAGCATAACATCAAGAAACATACAGAAATTCCTATGGCAGAATATTGCATGCCGCTTCGGAGTCCCAAGCGAAGTAACCGTGGACAATGGCACTCAAGTCGATAGTGTGGGTTTCATGGATTTCTGCAATGGTATGGGGATAAAAGTAATTTTTGCATCAGTATACCACCCACAATCTAATGGGACAGTTGAGAGAGCAAATGGCATCATCTTCGCGGGGGTCGCGAAGCGTCTTCAAGGATTGCCAAAAGGGAAGTGGGTCGAAGAACTGCCCGAGGTATTGTGGTCATTAAGAACAACAGTTGCAAGACCAACCGAGTACACGCCATTTCGCCTCCTCTTCGGCGAAGAGGCCATGACCCCAGAGGAATGCAAAACCAAATCATTCAGGGTCGGGAATGAACCAGAGCAATGCGAAGAACTACCATCGAAAGATGCCCTTGAAGAAGTAAGATTGCAAGCCGCAAAAAATCTGGCTAGTTATGAACAAGAGACAAGAAAATAGAGAGATAGGAATATATCTGAAAAGACCTTCGCCTCTGGAGACTTGGTGCTATGAAGGTTCGGTACAACAACATCAGTTGGAAAACTTCAGAGTAAATGGGATGGCCCTTTCATAGTAAAAAGATCGTTGAGACCTAGCTCATATCATCTAGCTAATATGGAAGGTGAGGAGCTTCCGCACACCTGGAACGCAGACAATCTTCGCAAGTTCTACGCCTGAAAGTCAGCGACTAAGTCCGAGACTACAATGTAATTTTTCTTTCGTAATATTTCTTGTAATCACATTGTAAAGGTACTGCACTCTTTTCCTCACAGGGGGACCCCTTCGTTAGGAGGTGAGATTTTTAACGAGGCAGGAACCCATGTAAACATTGATATAGCAGTACCCCCAAAAAATATTGCTTGTCTCGAGTACTAGTAGTTTATCATCAAAGTGTGACAACCTAGGGGTAGATTGGCGCACCAATCGACGACGCGAACGCGGTGCGAAGTGTAAGCAAAAAGACGTACACTTTTGACCTTTAAAAAAAGTAATAATATATATATATATACATACATACATACATATATATATATATATATAAAGAGAGAACAGGAATACAAAAGCCACTCGGGGGCTAAGAGTGCCTACCCCGCACCGAAGCAAAAACAATCCTTCGGAAGAAAAAAAATGAAGTGTCGCTTGACCGACGAAACGGTAGCGCACTTCATGAAAAAGTCAGGGGCTAAGAGTGCCTGCCCCCGCACCGAAGGAAAAACAAACCTTCCCGAAAAAAATGAAGTGTCGCTTGACCGACGAAACGGCAGCGCACTTCACAAAAAAGTCGGGGGCTAAGAGTGCCTGCCCCTGCACCGAAGGAAAAACAAACCTTCAGGAGTAAAAACAAAGTGTCGCTTGACCGACGAATTAGCAACGCACTTCGCAAGAAGTCAGGGGCTAAGAGTGCCTGCCTCCGCACCAAAGGAAAAACAAACCTTCGGGAGTAAAAACAAAGTGTCGCTTGACCGACGAATCGGCAACGCACTTCGCAAAAAGTCGGGGGCTAAGAGTGCCTGCCCCGCACCGAAGGAAAAACAAACCTTCAGGAGTAAAAAAGAAGTGTCGCTTGACCGACGAATTGGCAACGCACTTCGCAAAAAGTAGGGGCTAAGAGTGCCTGCCCCCACACCGAAGGAAAAACAATCCTTCGAAAGATAAAATCGAAATGTCGCTTGACATACGAAAAGGTGGCGCACTTCGCAAAAAAGTCGGGGGCTAAGAGTGTCTACCCCCGCGCCGAGCTAAAAACAAATCAAATCTCTACAGGCCGAAGTTACCTGCGACTAAAAGTCGGGGGGGGGGGGACGGCGTTTTACAAAAAATATATAACACAAGTACTGTGCAATCGCAGGAAACTGCGGCAAAAATCGGGGGAACGACGTCGCTCGGTACGTCGAGTCCGAAGCCCCTACCTACATAAGATTTGGAATGTCTCAAATCACAGACAACGCTTCGGGTGTCACATCGCTGAAGTGTAACAAGAGAACAAGTCGTAATGCAAAACCAATTTATTCCGCATGGTCATCAACATCTGGATCAACAAAATTCTTATACCAATGACTAAAAGAAAATTGAAAAGCAACGCCTTCGCTGGCGTGAAAATGCGTCGCTGGGGCCAGAGAGGCCCCAACTTGAGTCAAATATGATGGGGACATGCGGACATCATCGTCGCCACCGTTGCGCTTTACTACTTGCGAAGAGGGACCACGACGATAGCAAAGTTGCGGTCGGCGCAAAACTGGCTCTTCGTCCTGAGGCTCAATCTTTGGCTCAAGGAGCGCCGACGTGCCTTCGACGTCTCCCCTCGCTATACGTTCAGCTCGGCGACTAGCTAGCGCCGAAGGACCAAGGGATTTCCAAAAAGTTTTTGTCCTAGCATTCATATCATCATATGACCTACACTTCGCATGCCAATACCGCTCCAGCTCGATATCGGCATGGCGACGGTGAAATGATTCCCAGCAAGACCAAGACACATAAAAATTATCCCTCATCATGGTCAAAGGGACAACTTCTTCGGCTACTTGCGCAGTGTCCGAAGGAAGGACCTGCGCAGGGAGCGCAAAAAGTCAATAACACTTCGATATAAATATAAGATATATTACACAACCAATGTGTTACATCGTCAATCACAAAAGCAAAAACAAAAACAAGACGACCCTTCGCGCTAGCCCACCTTTCTAGTATCTTCGGCTGTCGTGGTCGTTGCTTTTGACGAGGGGTCATCCCTCGCCTTGGCCTGAAAAAAGATATTTGATTACAAATAATTTATTTATGATCTTCAACCAGATGACAGAATAGGTAACTCATCGTATCCTTTGTCGGTTCATTTCGGCTTCTCGAAGAGCGAGCTCGCAGCCGTGCTTACACCAACAGTTGGTGGTGAATGATCGAGCGATGCTCTTCGACACCTTCGTAACGGCTGAGGTCGACAGATCCGTCGGGTACTAGAAGGAGGGCCTCTAGAGAGCAGTATGATGGTCGCAACCCATCATCTCGATAGACTGCACGAGACTTCGGGTAGCAACCATCGCGCAGAAGTCGCCATAAAGTTGTGCGGCAGGAAGGAGGCTTCCACTGGTTTCATTGATCCAACTTATAAGTCCCCCCAGCCCGATAAGTTCTATTGATGGGGGAGTCACCGAGGCGCAAATACCTTCAAAGGTATGCCTGATGGCTTCGCACGCAGCGACTTCCTTCGGCTCCAGCTCCCCAATAACATTAAGGGCATCATCGGTAAAAGCCTTCGCCTCGTTTAAATTCAGATTGCAGCCATTGCGATTTATCCTTCTCTGATGCGCAAAGTGCCTGCAAGTCGCACACTTGTGCCTCAGAGGACTGTAAGTTCTGGCGAAGGCAGCTTACTTCGCTCTCGGCAACCTACTTCTCCGAGCAAAGGGTGATAAGCTCTTTTTCAAGCTGTTCCAGTCACAATTCAGCATCCTTCGCTCGGTGCGACAACTCGCGCTTTTGGCCTTCAGCTTTCTCTGCCCGTTTTTGCAGCATGTCAATCTGCGCGTGTGCGCTCCGGGTCTGGGCTTCAGATTTCTCAGCCTGCTTGCACTGAGCCCACGATAGAAGCAAAGCCTGCAACGTCGAACACAATTCAGCAAAATACCAAGTATAATAATGTAAGAAAATAAATAATATACCTTCGCAATAACCACATCAGAGGCATCGAGCAGCTCGTTGGTGGACTTTTGGGCGATAGGAATTTTGAGTTCGGGGAGGACGAAGGTACCAAAAATCTTCTTCGCATCACCAACCTCCCCGGCACTTGGCTCAAAAGCGGCAGGCCACAATGCCTCAGGCGCAATGGCCTTCACGTCAAGCAGCCCACCGAGGCCCATCAAACCCTTCCCGCCGCGGCAGGGCGCACTCGGCGTCGATTCTTCGGTCTCAGAAGGTGAGCTCAAAGACGAAGAGGGCGAGGAGTATGCCACCACTTCAACGTTGTCAATACCCTCGGCTTCGGGCTCCTCCTAAGTGGTGGCCTCGAGTATCGCCCCCGCCTCTGTCAACTCCTCGTCATCGCTCAGTATCGGTGTTGGAAGATCGACGCAGGAGCAGAACAGTGATTTTGGGGCCTGGCCCTCCCGCGCGCCTTCGAAACTTTCCCGCCGGGGCATATCGCGTGAGGCAGCGGAACCCTCCGGAGATGTTTCTGCGTGAAAAACCTTAGGTGCGGCTTCACGTGGCCTCTTCCGGAGGGCAACTGCTTTCTTAGTCTGGCCTCCCTTTGGCGATCGCTCGGAGTGCTTCCTCTTTGTTGAAGGGCCAGTGACGGCCTCTTCGCCCGCGTCTGCTGCTGGGGAACATCCCGCACCACTTTGCAGCCCGGCGACGATCTTCGGCCGTTTAGAATAGGATAGGCCTCAATATTCAAAGACTCTATTCAGTCTTCGGATAAGGCCTTGGTCGGCACAGAGCTGTGCTTCACCTGGTGTGAACTTGCCGACCAACATTATAGCCTTGGCCTCTACTTCAGCGACTGACAAATCTAGAAAATATCATAACCGTTAAGCAAGGACATGCAAATTGTGTGAGCAGCTACGGATAAGGGAGTACCTGCGAAGCCGTGTACAGTAGGGTGGGGCCAGCAGAGCCCCTCGGGCCCTTTATCCCCGAACTCCGGAATAACCCAACCACGGCTCAGGGGCCAGACTCCGGCAGCTATGAACTCTTCTACCAAGTCGCGAGTTGAAAGATATTTCGCGCACTTGGCGAAGGCCTCGAGGGCCGTTTGCTGCGATGACTTCAGTCGCACATCTGGTGCGCGGTTTTCCCTTACCTCTTCGCATCTTGATACAAGATATTCCTCGGCGTCCACTTTGTGGTAGAACCACCATTAGGTCCAATCGCTAGGCCACTTGTTCTTGTACACCACGACGGGCGTAGACAACCCAGCACGATATGCGAAGTTCAAGCACCCATAGTGAGCCTCGCTCTGCACTCCGCGGGCAAAGACTGGCTTCGGTTGGTGGTGCAATCGGTGCACGGCAGCGAAGGCCCTAGCGGACGCCTTCACACCCTCCGAGTGAGCTGCCCCGGCGAAGAGACCCATTCTCACTATGGCATTGGGGGTAAGTTGATGCAAATAGACTTCGAACAATTTCAATACTTTAATCACCATCTCGTCGCAAGGAAGGCGAAGACTGGCTCGGAAATAGTGGACAAACACAACAGCCTCGTCATCAGCCAGCTTCGGTATCTCCTGTTGGCCGGGAAGCCGGACTTTTGAAACATCGCTGATTAAACCTTCTCTCATAAGGCTGCCCAAAACTTTGCCGTCCACTTTGGATTGCCCGATCCAGTAAGTCTTCGGTCGAGAAGATCGAAGCTTCGGCGCCATCTGGTCCAAGGAGTGCCTTCAACAGCAGGTCGCACGGAGAGATGAGAACTGGGGGCTTCCTCCAGAACGCTTGAGAAACTTTAGTCGACTTCGTACAAGAGCGACACCTTTAGCAAAGGCGCGGTGAAAAATATTAACAGCGGCCCGATATTTATAGGGCGAGGCAGGTGGCGGTTATAATTGCCCGCATCGAAAATTGAACAGGCACCGAAAACCATGCTTAGGCATACATCAAGAACACTAAATGCAGACAGTTACAAAGATCGTTTGGCAGCTACCGAGGAGCAGTTCGTCTAAAAAAAACTGATATACAACAACGACATGCATTGAACCCAGTATACTTCGACAGGCTGAAGGGGACGGCGTTGAGATATCTCGAAGGCTACAGGCTCGGCCTATCGAAGATAAACCTTGCCAGTAGGGGGCTACTGTTGGGGATCATCTCCCATCACCCCTACCTCGAAGGGAACCGTGAAGTCTACTGGAGGTGCTGCGTGATAGCCATTGTGCTTTTGTTACAGGGAGTTCATCTGTCAGCGACGAAGATCGTGGAGCAACGTTGGTCAAAGCGTGTAGGCGTGCTCGCATCTTCGAGTTCCCGTACCGGCGAAGACGAAGGCTCACGACCTTTGACTGATGGGCGAAGCCCGGGTTCGCAGTCCGCATCGTTCGGAGCAGGCAAAGACACGAGCTGACCTTCACCGGGGAGCGAAGGCTATCTGACGTGCGTCCAGGCGAAGGAGGCTTCGGCGCCCTTCGAAGGGATGAACCACCTCGACACAGTGGGCCCGACTACGGTCGCCCTGGGTACTGCCGTAATTATGCGATCATGCTCATTTATACCATAATACCCCCGGATATTCTGGGAATGTAGCAGGTAAGGGGGTAAGATGTGTAAACGGCACCTGTGGTCGCCGGGTACAGGCTATAAATAGAGTCATAGTGTAACCGGAAGGGGTGTAAAAAAACTATTCACCTCCAGCATGTGTCACTCTGAGTATCCGAAGGCTCACCTTGTCTGGGAACTCGATCCCAACAGTAGCAATATATATTTATTGCAAGTAATTTTTAGGATCTATTGGTTATGGTTCTAGAGATTACAAAAGAGAGAATCAAAGCAAAGACTTTTTAAAGGCTTCTCACGCTTTGAAGGTGATGGCTATGGATATATTTGTTAAGAATAGGTGGTGACTTAATTATAGAATAAATGGATAATTCTTATAATGAGACTATATAATAATGAACAAGAATTTCTTCGCATCGAAGGATGTATATGTCTTTTTATTTTCTATTTGATCCTTTAAAACATTCAGGATGAAACTTTGTAATAAACATGAGCTATATGTATAGGAGAATGTAAAAAGGTCGAAATTAATTTCTTTTATCTAAAAACATGTGCCATTTGGAAGCCTGCATATACATGCGTCAAATCGGCCTAATCCCGATTGATTTGGAAACATACATGCATGCGTGATCAAATCGGGAGGACAGACCATGGTCAACTGGGATCGGGTGAATCGGTTCGCTTCGTGGACTCGGGGTGCACAGACCTGGCTACAGAATACACCTTCCTGTATCTAGCTACATATTATACCCGTGCAAGGCTATCCGTGAAACTTGAATTGGGCAGTAAGCTTGAATAAAAAGGGATAGAAGAGGAGAGCCCAAATATACCTACATTTGTATCTGAAATGCTGTCCAAAACGTGGACTAAACTTGAATTGAAGTTTTTTTAAAATATATATTTTGCAAATGTTGTATGCCAGCGGTTCCGAAACAAAACAGTACCCTCCCTACCTGGGCCCTAGAACCAGCCTATCAAACAACTGGGACTTTGCACCTGCTCACAGCGCAGGCAGGCTTGGACTATCCCATCGGGCCAGGCTGGGGGCCCACAATCACCATGCCTGGCTCGTCGTTCGTGCGGTCGTGCCTAGTCTAGTCTAGCCCCGACCGTAAAGACCTTTCCGCCATTGGGTTCGCTGGCCAGATCTCTGCCCCGTCCTCTCTCGTCGTCGCGCATTCGGGAAGTCATCGAGGAGAAAGAGGGGGACAAGGAGGAGCAGACGGCGAGGGGATGGGGCGGGAGGTGGCGGAGAGCTGCGTCGACGGGGTGGTGATGGAGATGGTGGCGGCCTACTGCGGCCGCTTCTACGCCGCCAAGCCGGAGCTCGCCGCCCGCCGCATCGAGGCCATCGGCTTCCAGGTTGGCCACCAGCTATCCGAGAGGTACAGCCAAAAATAAAGTATCTTTCTCCATCCCTCTGTTGTTCGTCTTCCTGATTCGTCACACGGGCTCCCAGATCCGAGCCTTAACTCACGGTCCGTCTCCACCATGTGGTTCTTGTTGATACGGGCAAATCTTCAAATGTTCTTCTTAGTTGAGGTTAAGTGAGCGCTATCTGCCCTTATTTCGTAGCAGATCCAGCCTGAACCTCATGGTCCAGCAGTCTTTATTTTGGGAACCTTACCTGAATGAAATTTCGGTCTGACTGCCCAAATTGCGATTTTACTTTTATCTGCATCAGAGATAGAATTACTGAAGTAACGATCCTCATCAAAGTAGGACGCTTGCTGTGGAATTAAGATGTTTACAAAAAGTTACAATATTTTGGGTAAACAGGCGCAAGTGTTGTTCCGCAAGGCATGAAATGCATCCTAAATTCTAATAAACCTTGATTTTAGGCTTCTCTAGATTGAATCAACCGAGCACATGTCTATGCGGTGACGTGCAGGACAATCATCTTCTCAAACAGTTGAGTTACTGAACCAATTACAGGAGTATTTTTCTAGCTTCACAAAACTAGAAAAGCCTATTCTATGGATGCTAATGCTATTGATTTACTTGATGTTTATCAATTATGCAATATGACTTGTTTGATTGTAGCACCGTATGAGCTTTTCGAGCAAGTAACACCTCCTGGAGGTCAAGCTAGAGAGTGGTTTGATACTTGGCACATATTGAACTCGAGTCAATGTTACCATCTGGTACTATATATCTGTAGATAAAAAGCTGGAAAGTCTTGCATGAAACTTCATAATTAGAAAATAAAATCCTAAATTGTGTGTCTTATCTATTAGAACTATTCTGCATTACATATTAGAATTTGAGCTACATTGAGCGAGTCAACATAGAGTCAATCTCGGCCTGTTTTTCATCTGACCTCCAAAGGATGCTTAAACCGGTCTAATTTCTTTTGGTGGTGATCACAAACCAAACCAACTTGAGTAGCTTACGTGCCTCGTGCTTTTTCTTGCAGCCCTAATCAATATCGTACATGATCAATAGATTTCGCAAGCATACACCATTAACATCAATGCTATATCCGTTATTGTCACTACTGTCCAACAGGTCCATGCATGCCTATATACACAGTGTTTTTATTATTTTATTATTTAACCTGCAGCTATGACCAAATACCTAAAATTTTGTAGTTGAGAGGAAGGTAATTATAGCATTTTGGACTGCAGCTTATCCCTTGAAGCAAACTGATAAAGTCCATAAGACCTAGCTTTAGAAAATTAGTGAGCAACCTGGAGTTAATTACTCCCCTATGTGCTTCTAGAAATTGATGGGATATGTGCTAAACTTGTGGCTGGTATGTTTTACTATAAAGCATTTGGCATGCAGTTATAATTGGTGAACGAAATTTGAATGATACTTCAAATTTTATGGAATGCAGCAGAGGCTGGCCCTTAGAGTTTAGGATAGCCATCCTTATATTATAGACACGTTCTCTTACCATCGCTTCTTTAAACTGCCATAACTGATAATATCACATGTTTCTTCAGAAATGGCCATAGTAAATAGTTTTTGCAAACTGCATATGTATTCCTTAATGGAATAGATGGATGAACTGCATTTCTTATGTCCTTTTACCATTCAATGATGATTTTTTAAGTGAATTAAATACATTGAGCTTTGCTTTCATCATTTGCCTTTTTAGCGCGTACTGCAGTTTCACGTGGTAAAAGTTCTCTTATTTGCTTCTAGCTATAGTATCTTATCTCCTATTTAGATGTTTGGGAATTTCTTCTAACTACTAAAAAAACTTTATTGCATTGTTTTTAAATTGCAGAAATTTATTTCTCTGATTTTTCGATGCTCTTTACTATAGTAATCTCTCTGGTTTTCATATTTATAATTTTTCATAAATATCTTCTATTCCTTTTGTTGTACTTAATTTTCGTCTTATTTTAATAGATGATCATGTAACTTTGCGAACAAGTTTTCTGTTATACTTTTGTACTTTTCTTGAGCGCAGGGTTTCCACCTGTATCATCTCAAGCATAATATTTTATGCTCTGCAAATGCGATTCCAGTTTTCAATATCTGTCATTAGTTTTTAGTTGCTGGCATCATTCCAAGGCATGTATTGATGCAAACTTAACCAAAATTTCTGTTCATATTCAGATATACCATGGAGCGCCCTCGATTTAGTGATCATCTCGAAGCAATCAAATTTATCTGCAAAGACTTTTGGTCAGAGCTGTTCAAGAAACAGATTGACAATCTGAAAACAAATCATAGGGTAATGAACAGAATACCTCATACCTTATTTTCTCTTCTTGTTATAACACTGGCATTTCTTGACTACTGTATATGCAGGGTACCTTTGTCCTTCAAGATAACCGTTTCCGGTGGCTTACTCGTGTTTCTCTAGATCCATCTGCAGAGAGCACGGAAGCAACTGACAATGACTCTGCACCAATTGGTGATACTGCAGCCCAAACAACAAGCATGCTTTTGTATTTTCCATGCGGGTTGATAAGAGGTGCCTTGACCAACTTAGGAATTTCGTGTTCTGTCTCTGCGGACATGTCAAACCTTCCAGCATGTAAGTTCACCCTTGTGTTTCCTTGACCTTTTAGCATGTGATTAATGTTGCATGGTGATCTGTTGAATTGTATCTTTAACATGGACTGCACGTCATACATCGACCAATGGATCCAAACAAGTACAAAGTATGGTGCTTATTGCACCGACCATTTCAGGATGTAGAGAGTTTGATTTTAAGATACAATACATTCTTCCCCCAGTAGCAACTTGAAATCTAACAACATTACAACATGAGACTGTCGTTATATGCAGTGAAGCTCCTAATAGATTTATATATTAAAAATTAGATCAGTTGTGGTTTATGGATTAACTTTTATACTCACATAGTGAAATCTAGATCCGTTGTGGCATATGATGTGCTTTTGTGACCTTCAAATGTGATTTTATCCATATGCCTCACCATCATTGCACAAGAGTGCATATCTGCTATTGATCTCCATGGACAAATAGGTTCGATATTATAGATCAATGCTACTAACTGGGCATATTCAACAGTAAAATGTGTTCGGGCTCTGCTTTACCTGCGTGATTTTAATTGCTTATGCTAAGCCTTTTTCTTTCTACGGTCCCTAGTTTCCATTTAGTTTTAGTTGCAAAAATATAATTTGCTAAATTTTCTGGATTCAGTAAAAAGGAAAATTTCACCAAATTTGCCTTTGGTCGAGCACTACCAACCTTCTGGGAAGAAATTGTTGTGATATAATTTAATAATTTATTTATTCTGAATGAAAAGCATATTGGGTCCTTGCTTTCTAGTTTAATCTATTCATGATTTAGTCAGCAACTCACCATATATTCCATGCATCTAGGAAGGCACAGCACATTTCTTCATTCAGTTTATACTGGCAGATTGAACGTGCCACTCCATTTAAAATTTTCAATGACCACTGCATGAAGTTTGTCTTATGTGAACCCTGACGATTATCAAAATTATCTTCTTGACAGGTTCGTTTGTGGTGCGCATAAAGACATGAACTGTGCGAAATGATACAAGTACAATTATAAGTGCCTGATTGTGGTTGAAGTCGTTTGAACATTGAGAGCGGGGTTCGAACATGCATTAGATTGTATTGTAGTGATACATTTAGCCAGGGAAATACTCTATTTAGCTGGTAATTTTTCTCTGGTCGCAACCTGTTTTCATCCTCATTAAATTACCTCCTACCCCTTTATAATCATATTCCAGAGATTGGGCGCAATTATGTGTTGCATGACAAAAGGCATTTTCTATGGAATAGTCGATGCAGCTTTGTAAAACTTCCATCTACAAAAGTGGATCAATTTCACGTTCCTTTTGTGTAGATTATAGTTGGATGTAGACAAACATAGGCCCATTTGAAACTCGGGAATGTGCTATGAAGTTCTCGTGAAATTTCTACATTTCAAACAGGCTATCAACTGATTTCTTAGAACGTAGTCTATCCTATTTATTTTCAACACAGGAGGGGATGCGACCAAGGACGCCTAAGCAGGTCCTACTAATGCAAGGTCACGGCGAGAAGGAAATGTGCAGCCTGCTATTCCGACCGTTGCTGGATCAGTCGTCTGATTGCCGATACTTATTCAGAATAAGAGGCTAACTGTGAGAACCGTTTAAATTATATTTGAATTAATTAAATTGAGCAATTATATATATTAAAATGAGAGGTAGCACACGTCTGTCTCTTAACATGTCAAGTGTTAACTCACGTCTTAAAATAACAATTGTAGCCACATAATGGATTGAGATGAATTCAATTCCGGTAGTCTCGGTATGTATTTTCTACCTAAGATCAAAACACACACTTTTATAAAAAAAACTTCATCATATCAGGGCGTAATAAAGAGCGAGTAATGTAGATATATATTAAGTCAAGTCATTATAAGTTTAACAATTTAATGTACTACTTACTAAAATTAAAAGATAAGAGTCATTTAAACAAGTTCGGGCTTTTAACATAACGTCAACAAATGTTAGAATAAATAAAATACAACAAATTTATATCCTAGCTTATTAATGTTACTAAGCCGTGGAATAACATCTATAAACAGCAAAAGAGGTGGTGTTAATTGAGCTAAGGCACCACCGAGCCACCACAAGTAGCCCAAAACTAGTCTTGCCTATCATCGATATCGGCGGGCATGAAGTAGCAGTACACTAATCCTCATCTGCAAAAACTCAACGATAGTAACATAAGTACGAAGGTACTCGTTAGACTTACTCATAGTGGGTACATATAATAACCCAACTTTAAGGATCATGCAATTGAAATGAGTAGTAAGGAGTCGGCCACAAGGTTAAATGAATTTATACGCAAAGTAATTTATTGACTCAAGAGTGTGAGGATCTAACATATCTCAAAACTTATACTATCCTATCATAAGAACATAAGTATGGACTTACCAACATAAGAACATGCTCATCTTGTCACAGACATACAGGAGTCACTTCTGAACAACCACCTTAACCCAACTGCGGAAAACTCTACGATTAATGCAGATGGACATTAAGTATGCTCATAACCGAGAGTGCAGTAATTTAAATTGATCTTACACCGTGCAAGGGGTACATCTTTACCTGCACAACTTGGCTCCATCCACTTAGTCCCTGAGACAACCTTTCTCATACCTGAAACTACCCACTTACACTTATCCCTATGGCACCAGGGTTACCACGAGCGTGTCTCGAACATCTCTGGCTCCCCGCCACCTTGCTTCTCCTATTTTTCTATTACATTTCATACGGTCACAAGTCAAGTATTAGCACAACGTATAGCAATCGACTCATTTGTAAATTTATTGAAAATATAGAAGTACGGAATGTGCTTAAACCAATGGCAAACAATGGCTGGTGCTTAATCGATGCAAGCAGCCTATGGTATCTGGGTTCCTCTCCCGACCTGCCCCTAACACCACCCATATCTCATTCGTTCTCACCAACTCTTTATCGCAACATCATTTTTATTGTGAATAGTAATTAAACGCTATAGCTCGCGAATAATGGAACATTCCACTACTCGCTTCTACCGATGACCTAAGCTTGCTAAGCACATCGCATACATTTTAAGTTTGGTAATTACATAATGATACCCTATGTTACAATAGATCAAGATATACACAATATCATGGTAGGACAATGCAACAATTATGATCTACCCACAAAACTCTGACATGACTCGCTAAACATGCATGATATACACAATGTGATAATTTATCAAAAGTAAACAACACATAGGTCCAAAGCAGAGGTGAAATAAATATTCATAGATGCTTCTCTTTGCTCTCCAATAATTCACTCACGTACACCTCCAGTTCGATTTTGGTCTCGATTACTTGAACCATTGACACGCCACTCTCTAATCAATGGAACAACACATCAAATGAACCAAATAACAAATTAAGAGGTATGCTTATTGTTGGCGCAAGAAGATATCTTGAACGAACAAGTCCGACGAGGGCTCACTCACAGGAGTGGCTCAAGCTTGGAGAAGAAGTGGAGAGGGAGGAACATCAAATATGTTGATGGTAAAAAGGATCGGTCTCTTAGCTTGATGGCCAAGAGTCTGTATTTATAGGGCTATGCAGGGTACAGATATATAGGTATGCCCTTATAGTGATACAAATATCGCAATACATCATGGGCCTAGAGCCAGTTGAATCACACAACATGGGCCTAGGTGGGATACCTTTGCCCCTAATTTAAAAAGATATTATCTAGTATGGCGATATAATGATGCAAGTGGCTATAAAGGCGTGGTATTCTGTCAGTTGCCTATTGCGGTGCTGCACTACTGTAACACCCAAAAATTCAATTTTTGGAATAATTTAAAATTTTGCTAGAAATTTAATCAGATGTTGCAACTTAGTTCAATAGGAAATTAATTTCTAAATTTAACTTGGCCTAGGATAAATGTTTGAATGCATTCATGCCGTTGTAGATGCAATAAGGTTTTATTAGGTGGAAAAAGTTTGCAAAATTTCGCTATGATTCGCCGCTTTAATACCTCATTTGGAATTGTGTTGAATTTCAATTGGAAAAGGTTTTGAAAATAAAGAAAATGCGTTTGGGCCGAATTCCTTTTCCGGCCCAGCTCACCCCCACCCCCTCCCTTCTTCCCCCTCTCGTGTGGACCGGCCCTTTCTCTCAGCGTCAGCCCAAGTCGACCTGCTCCCCGCCGAGCCGATCCGCCTCACCCCGCCGCTCTCACCACCCGGTGGGCCCAGCTCCGAGCTGAGCCGAGTGCCCACCCGAGCCGCTCCTTCCTTTCCTCTCTCGCTACTGTGTGGGTCCCTCCTGAGCCGCGAGCCAAGCCGCCGCCCGATCGGCTCCTCTTCTCCCTCCTCCTGCTGTCGGACTCCTGAGCTCCCAAATCCCGCCGCCGCTTCAAATCACCGCCTCCCCACGCATTGATTCGGCAATCAAAGTACATGGCCGCGTTCCCCTCTTTCCTTTACCCCCAATCCGACTGTTTCCCCTTTGATTCCCCTCTCTCTTGCATGGAAACCGAAGCTTTGATTGCATTTGGAGCCGCCGGCCAATCTTCTCGAATCCGGCCGTCTTCCTCCCCCTCTCGGCTATTTAAGCCCTCCTTTGGCTTCCTTGCTTCATTCCGTACCGAATAACCCGTTTCCCCTCTCTCTTGCACTCGGATTTGCCCCGGCCGCCGCCTCCGCAATTGCCTCCGGCGGTCTAACCACCAAGGGCCAGAACCTACTGAGTGGGGGCGGTCAGATAGCCACAAGGGGCCGATCTGACCGCCAGTACACAGAAGCTAGGGTGAGTTAGGGTTGCTTGTTTGGGGTTTCGAACTTCGGAACCCTAACACTTTAGGAATCTTTTACATATGTAATTGAGCCTTGGCGCTCTACCACTGCTAGAACTCGCATATTTTCATGCATTTACATTTGTTCGTATATTTATGCATTGCACGCTTGTATGTCTTATAGTGACTGCAGATCTGTCGATTCTAGAGGCCGAAGGCGATCCTGTCGCACCGTTTCTTTTTGTTCCAGGGCAGCAAGGCAAGCATCTATCATATTGCACCGTGTTAACTTGAAAGTCTAAAGTGTTATCTATGCTAATGTATGTATGCATGTGTCGGGTACCCTTAGGTAGAACCTATGCCGTTGCATTCTTCTACCTTGGTCACGAGTTCATGTGTGTTCCTTGAAGCCTAGAGGTGATGTCGATGTCTAAAGTTCTTCGCTATGGTTAGCAATGCTTAGGTATTTTGGTAGAAGTCGAATGATGGCGTTCTCCATTGTTCGCGAGAATGAGATCTACTACTTTTTACAATTACATGTTGTTGGTGATGGTATGGTTGGTGAGTGGTGTGTATGAGATGAGATGTGGGCGGTGTTAGGGGTGTTGTCTCCTCGATGGAAAGTCCAGAGGGTAGGTCGGGAGAGGAAACCCAAGCACCATAGACCGGTTGCATCATTTAAGGCCGATCATCGGGGTTGTGGGCTTTAGCACTTACCTTACTCACCACATGCCGATCTAATGGTAAGGCGAGCCGAATACCTTCGCAGCTCTGGCTTTGTGGGCGTGAACATCGATGGTGTGAGCAGGCGGGCTTGTAAGCGGTACTAGTTTGCTCCGGGAGTAGTTCAAGTATTGTCGCGCCGAGCGATGCAGGCCCCACACGGTTGGGGCTGGTTGGGAAAGGTTATCACGAGTACCCCTCTTGTCTGCACTTTGGCTGGTGGCACAAGCCAAATGGTCCTCGTGTCGTGTGGGTCCAGGAGTATCCCCCTATAGGGTGTATAAACAATTCAAATTGCTGTGCTCTCGGTCATGAGCATGCTATTATTTTATCTGCACCCGGTCGTAGAGTTCTCGTTGCGGTTTGTGGATGATGGCATGAGGTTGATGGTTGGGCATGTGATTTGGTCTGGGTATGGTGGTTGGTGGTTGGTGGTTTGAGTTGGCACTTGTTCACATTGATATACTTGTTATTACATTTACATATGCTCAGTTGTTGGTTTTGCCAGGGTAGTTTCATACAAGTTGGTTAAGTTAGTTGCTCACACCTATGTCTAGGATGCTTACCGCTTAATTAACTTAACCATGTTTAAGTCTTGTTACCAGCTTAAATGCATAATCCTTGGAGTCGGGAATATGTATACCCATATTGTGTAAGGCTTGCGAGTACCTTCATACTCAGGGTGCTACCCTTAAGTTGATGTAGGTTCGCAGGTCGGCGAGGAAGAGGCGGTGTTCGGCTACTTTGTGCCTGTCGATTAGGGTGGCGGGGAGGAGTAGCACACTCTACTCCGAACTCAGTGTTTTGGTATGGAGCCTAAGGACATATGGCTCCATATCCTTTTGTTGCATAGTTTTCTTCCGCTGCGTAGTTGTTGTTTCCTTTTTGTTGTAAATTGTGGAAACAACTGCATGTTTAAAAACTTATAATATAATGTTAATTACTCCCTCTTTCTTAAGCTTTGTTGTGATGTATATGTTGGAAAGGCATGTGTTCCGATCTTAGGCATAAAACATGTACCAGGATTACTGGGATGATATTCTGATTAATCATCGAGGTTGTGATTATGAAAAATGATCCGCCTGATGATTAATTTGGATACCATTTGGACGGTTCCTAACACAGCCTCTGCACGACGAAGACCTCGCCACCCGGGGAGAGGATGCGGCCGAAGCCACAGCCAAGCATGCTGCCTTCGAGTGTTTCTGGGCAGTTGAACCCAGGAGTGTTCCCGCCTGGGCTTGGTCCCAAAGTATCCCCTTCGACAACACCTGGGATAACCCAAGTGAGCCAACAGCTTCGGAAAGTCTATCCACCCAGTGTCCTCCTTGGGCCCCTTAGGCGAAAGAGGGTTCCAAGGAGATGCAGGGCTTCGGGGTGCGCAGACCCCGCCAGTGCCTTCAACGCCACCCTCGCAATGCCAACCGCATCCAAGGAACCCCAAGCCCACCTTGTACGGGGAGGCATAATCAGAAACACTTCAGCTCCAAAAGCCGGTGTATCGGACGGTCTCGACGGTCTCCCAAAGGGGAAGGAGACCTTGGGGAAACCACAGGCTCCGGGACACACCGCCTTCGGTAGCAACCTCAACAACAACTCCAAGCTCTGGTGCCCCCGGAGGCACACAGGTGCATCCTGCATGGACCAGGGTATGACCACAACACCAACGACTGCCGCACTCTCATGACCTTCTAGGAGGAATACCTCGGAAGGCAATCAGGATACCTGGCCATAGAAAGAGCTGGCGAAGGACGACACAGGGTTCGGAGGCCTAGGGAAAACTCCAAGGCAAATCCCTGGCCCCTCAACCCTTCACCGTCACTAGCAACCCTACTACCAATGGTACTATATCCAGCAACGAGAACTGAGTCGGGGACATGGTGTCGCCAGGCTCCGGACGGATTACCTCCGGAGCCGAGCAACAGCTTAGGGTCGAGGCGGTCGAGGACTGCCTCTCCCGACTAACCTTCGGCTACGCCTCCAACATGCCATCGCCAAGCTCTGGACGAATTACCTCTAGAGCTGGGCAATGACTAAGGGTCGAGGTGGTCGAGGACCGCCTCGCTCGACTAGCCTTCAGCTACGCCTCCAACATGCCATCGCCAGGCTTCAGACGGATTACCTCCGAAGCCAGGCAACGGCTAAGGCTGAGGAGGTCAAGCACCACCTCTCCCGGCCTAGCCACAGACTTTGAGGCCTCCAAGCCTCACAATAGAGGCCTTATTTCTACAAAGGTATGCCCACTGTTAACTATCAATGGTTTACCTAGTGATCTATCTTTCATACAGCAAGGTTAGAGTATGTTGGAGGCCTCAAACCTTACTTCTAGAAGTCTTTTGCAATAGATAGCCACTAGGTAGAAGCAGTAGAACTTAAGTTATATCCTCATTTAGCATGAATAGTTATATAACCTAGCTATGTGTTATACTACAATCAGCTTCATATTGCCAACAATAGACTGCAAATCTTAGCTAGTATAACCATGCAAAATCCCTACACTCCCGTAGATGCATCGTGCCTAGGTCGCTTGGGGGGCGGTTCTACCCAGGTTTCCTGGAAGGTATTGTGTAGACTTAATAGTGTGCAGATGCCGGTTATCAAGGGACTTCCTTGGTAATGTAGTTGCGAAACCCCTGAGGGATTTCTTCGGAGGCATGATAGGGCCACGCACTAGTAAGCATTGCTTGCCTAAACCCAAGGTCACCTGAAAAGGTTTCCCGAAGGGTAGGCTTTGCCCTGGTAGGCAGTGGAGCCCACACACCGCGGGTGTAGCATGCCTAGGTCACCAAGAAGGCAAGACTGCCGAGGTTTCCTAGAAGGTATTGTGTAGCCTCGATAGTGTCTGGATGTCGCATATCAGGGGATGGCCCTGATGTGAGGATGCGGTGCTCTGAGGAATGCTGTCGCAAGGAATATTTGTTGCATGACATGATTATATACCCCTGACGTAGCATGCCTAGGTCACCGCTAAGGCATCAAGCCTAGGTTTCTTGGAAGTATTGCATAGCTTCGGTCGAATAAATGCCACGTGCTAGGGCACATCCTTGGTGGAGAGTGTTGCGGTGCACCCTAGGCGTTTCCTCAGGAGCACAACAAGCCTACACACAACGGGCATAGCATGCCTAAGTCACCTGGAAGGCAAGACTGCCTAGGTTTCCTGGAAGGTGTTGCTGTAACACCCAAAACTTCAAAATTTGCAATAATTTAAAATTTTGCTAGAAATTAAATAAGTGGATTTCATTTTAGCTCTATAGGAAATTAATCTCTAAATTTAATTTGGAATAGGTTGAATGTTTGTCGCATTCATGCCGTTGTAGTTGCAATAAGGTTTTATTGTGTGGGAAATTCTTTTTGCTAAAATTCGCTAGAGTTCGCTCGGTTAAAATCTCTTTTGGAAAATAAGTTTGAAAACCTAAAGCAAAAAAAAAAAACAAAAGGATTTCTAAAATGGAAAACCCTTCCTGGGCCGTCTTCCCCGCGCCGGCCCAACCCGCCTCTTTCCCCCTCCCTTTTCTCTCCCGCCGTGGGCCGCGCCCCTCCTTTTCCCGCGCCGGCCCGCAGGCCGAGCCGGCCTACCGCGCCCACCGAGCCGCCTCGCCTCCGCCCGCCTCGCTGCCAAGTGGGCCCAACTCTGAGCCGAGCCGCCCTCCCGCCCGAGCCGCCGAGCCGCCGGCTCGCCTTCTTCCTCATTCCGCCACCGGACACCGACGCCCCCAAATCGCCGTGACCGTTTCAAATCGAAGCCTCCCCGTGCTTTAACTCTCCAATCAAACCACACCACCGTGATCGCCGCCCCCTATTTCCTCCATTTGAGCCGTTTCCCCCTTGAATACCCACTCGTTTGCATGGAAACCGAAGTTTTTAAGTGCTTTCAAGCCGCCGGCCGAATCTCCTCGAATCCGGCCGTTCCACTCCTCCTCTCGGGTATTTAAGAGCTCTATCGGCATCCTTGTTCGGTTCCGCACCCGAATACCCCATCTCCCCTCTCTCTTGTGCACGGATTCGAGCCGCCGCCGTCACCTCCATTGCCGCCGGTAAGGAGCTCGGTCGCCGCTCTCTTTCTCCTCAACCGAACCGCGATTAAGCTCGTTCTTCGCTCTTATGGTGCCGCCGGACCTCTAGGAGCTCACCCCGGCGCTTCTTGGAGCTTCACCCGCCGTCGAACGCCGTTTCCGCCGAGCCGCTTCACCTCCGCCCGCCGTTCTCCGTCGCCGGCCATCTCCGGACCTCCTCCGCCGCCGTCAAGCCCGCGGTAAGTTTCCCCGCGAGCTCCTCGTTGCTATGCGCCAAGTCCCGAAGCAAACCGTGGCTGGATGCGCCTTTTGCGCATCGCCGGTGAGTCCGCCGCCGTCCCCATCGTCGCCGACCGCCGCTCCCACCGTTGAACCACCGGCGCCACCCCCCTTTTTGATTTCCGGCCGTCGGATCCCGGTTCTTCGGCCCGGATTAGACCGGCCAAATTTTCATACCCCTTCGGTCCACCATGGACCGGTGGACCGATGCCCTTTCAGTGGTCCACAAGCCCGTGGACCAATTCCATGTCATTTCCAATTAAGAAATAATTCAGTAATTGTTTTATTGCGTCATAATCCAATTTCCAGTATAAAATTATTTCGGTTTACTCTCTGGAAAACATGTAAAATTTGCAGTAAAGTCCCTACATCTTCAAAAGCTTATAACTTTTTGCTCGTAGCTCCGATTTTGGCGATTTTCGCATCAAATCGTTCGTAGCGTCGTGTAGAATTTTTTTGTAGAGTTTTTGAATAGTTTCAGTACTGTTTGGTGTGCTGTTCTTAGAGTTTTGTTTGGTTTGTGTTTTTCCGGTCCGTCGTTTAGGAGCTGAGCAGTTCGGCAACCTCCAAGACTAAGTTTTCGAGGACTTTGAGCAGCAACCCGGTGAAGGCAAGTGCCCTTGAGCATTTCTATACCAGTTTTAGGACTTGCAGGTGTAGTTTTTATCCTTCAATATGCATGCTGTCCAAAATGATATCCCATACTAGGGTTTACTAGTTTTGTCTTGATATTTTTCCTTGTCGCCGTTGATGTATCGGGTTAAGAAGATGGGTAGATCATGCTAGCGCTGTCCGGGTGGGAGAATGGTTAATATTGACTAATGAACTATGTAACACTGTCCCGATGGAAAAAAAATGGTAATTCTTTTGTAGCAACATGGTATAGGTCTTCCCCAACAGAATGGATGGATTGTGGTGGTGCCTATGGCAAGTTTGTGTATGTATCTGTTTGGGGTCCTAAGGACCGGTTCTTGGGCATGTAACCAAGTTATATCCGTACAACCACGAGGCCTATATGGGTACGGCCTGGCCAAATAATTAGCGACCACCGATTCTGTGGGCATCACTGGTCGAGTATGTGGCACAAGAGGGGGCTTCTGCAGCGACTCGGTCGGCTGTTAGCGGTGAAACCTTAGTGGGTGCCTACAAATCGGCGGGAGCTTTGTAAAGGCCTTGTAGTGAGACCCCGACTCCTTACCCCGGAAGTATGGAGTAACAAGGGAATCACGACTCGTGGATCTGTGCAAACTCTGCAGAGTATCAAACTGGTCGATCAGCCGTGCTCACGGTCAAGAGCGAGCTTGGACTTCTTCAAGATTAGTTGGATCTGGGTTTTGGTATGGTTGGTCGGGTAGCCAGGTAATGGGATTATCTGGTGCGCTTTGGGGTAACCGGATATGGGATACCTGGTGAGTCAAATCCCTTTGGTTATAGCAAGTGTCTTCACACCTAGTAAATAGGATGCCTGTTGCTGGGAGTATAGGTTAAGGCAGCGTTTTAGTTGCTTAGTGCTAATAACCCCTGTCAAGCCTTTTTCTTGTCGAAAGCCTCATACCCTGCTTTCCCCTGCACTTGCGGAGTACAACCTTTTGTACTCACCCTTGTTATTCTCCCCTGCATTCTCCCGCCATTCAGAAGCTGTCTTTGAAGCTGGTACCTTCGACCTCGATGACTTCGATCCCGAGCTGCTGTTCTAGGCTGTGGAGCCCCCGGTTGACGTCTTCGCCTGTGGAAGCTGGAGCCGCTGACGCTGAAGACCCCTCTTGTCTCCCGCTGTGTTTTCTTTCAGACCCTCGGGTCATTTTGTAATAAGGTTAAGTTCGATGTATCTTTTGCACTGTGATGATATCACTAATGATGTAAGCACATGTATGGAAGTTGTTCCTGGCATACATGTGTTGTGCCCGGTTTTGTTCCCTTTAAAACTGGGTGTTACAGAAGTGGTATCCGAGCCGTGTTACCGTAGGACGCAGCCTAGGTAGACTGGACACGCTAAGGACTTATGTTTGTACAAAATTTACTTTCACAAAATTGTTTTCCTCCAGTTATTTCTTTCTCGGTCTGCTGCTTTTTATAAAATGGTTACTAATTTCTGACTTTTCCAAAATTTTAGATGGCCCGTACGAAGATCACCCCGCGCAAGCGCGTGCTGGTTCCCGACGTGGAGGTTCCTGCGGGTGCAGTCTGGAGGTACCAAACCCCAGCTGAGTTCTACTCTGACGGACAGCTGGCAGGGTACTTCGCCCGCACGTTGTGGTATCTGCTGCAGGGTCTTGGCTACCACGACGCTCCACTCTTCAAAGGCGTCAGAGTTCCACTTGGAGACCGTGGTTACTCCTGGACAGTGGAGGTAACAATGTTCGAGAAGCCCTCCGCCGACGACCTTCGCCGAGTTCGCCGAGTCCACACAGCCACCGCCCCCAGAGCTACGTTCGAAGCAGGGATCGAGGACGCTGCTCGCCAGGCTCTGGCTGTTCTCTCCCGGGAGAACAGACAGGACCTCCGCCTCACTCAGTTCGGGAAGTTCCCGCAGCGCCCGTCAGGCAGTCTGGAGGTCATCTTCGCGCCCGTCAACAATGAGCCGGATCTTCGTTTGCGAGAGCAGGTCCGCCTCACCGCCGCCCTCTACGCCGAGCTGGACAGAGCACTCGATGAGTTGGAGGATCTTCACCAGCGCCACGCCGAGCAGGAGCAAATGATCTACGAGCTAGAGATCATGCTGCAGGATCCCGACCAGCACCCCGACGAGGCTCCACCAGCACCGCCTTCCGCCCCTGCACCGCCCCGCTCTCCTTCGCGCAAGAGGCTCCGTCAGGCAGATGTTGCAGGACCTTCAGGCACCGCCGGCCAGGAGTAGAGTCGAGCTAGGAAGATGTCCCCTAGCAGAATAAGTCATTTAGACTCATGTCTTTTGTAGTAGGGTGTGCTTGTGCTTGTGCTTGTGCTTGTGCCTGTTCTGTGTAGACCTTGTTTTGAGTTGGATCTTTGCTTGAGTGTTGGTGTGATGTAGGGGTTTCCCCTCTACATTTCATCAGTTATTATAATAATAGTCGGGAGTCCTTTCTTTCCGTTCCCTTCAGTTTCTTTCAGTTCTTGTCTCGTTTTCCGTCCCTGTTTTTCCCTTATGCTTCTCGCGCCTTGGCAACAACAGATGGTGAACACCCGACGTAGCAACAACACCAACGACAACATCAACAACAACAATGTCAACAACAACGCTGCCAACAATAACAACCTTCCTCCCCCGCCACCCCTCATGGACGCCAACCAAGTCATGACTCTTCTTCAAGGTTTGGTCCAAGCCATCAACCAGCAGCCTTAGGCTCAGCAGGCACCGCTGCAGCAGCCACAGTCTAGACTCAGGACTTTCTTGAGCACCCAGCCACCTACCTTTTCTCAGGCAATAGAGCCAATGGAGGCAGATGATTGGCTAAGGACAATCGACAGCAAGCTTCAGATAGCTCAGTGCAATGGAAGAGAAAAAGTTCTCTTTGCATCCCACCAACTCAGTGGGCCAGCTCAGGAGTGGTGGACTGCTTACACTGCCGCTCATGAGGACCCCCAGGAGATCACCTGGGCAGAATTCCGAAGCAGTTTCCGCGCTCACCATGTTCCTATCGGAGAAATAAAGCTGAAAAGGAAGGAGTTCCTCAGTCTCAAGCAAGGCCCTATGTCTGTAAGAGAGTACCTCACTAAGTTCACTCAACTGTCTCGCTACGCCCCCAGTGATGTTGACACAGACGAGAAGAAGCAGGACTGTTTTCTTGAAGGTCTAAACTCCGGTCTACAGTATGCCCTCTCTGCCAACGAGTACCCTAATTTTCAGAAATTGGTGGATAGAGCTTTCATATTAGAAAAGAAGCGCCAGAATCTAGGTGAAGAACGTAAGCGCCATCTGCAGGGTCAGTCTTCTGGCAGTAACACTCGCCCCCGTTTCAACGCCCCTACCACTGGTCCGATGTTCCGCCAGGGAGGTCAGAACCAGCTGCAGCAAAACCAGCAGAGGCCGCCGCAGAAGATGCAAGGTCAGGTTACAGGGTCTTACAAGCCCCCGATTCAGCAACAACAACAGCCTCGCCCCAACTTCCAGCAGCAGCGACCCAACCACAACCAGCCACAACCGCAGAAACGCACAGGTCAGGGGTCAGGCAACATTGGTCCGTGTTTCAGTTGCGGCCAATTCGGGCATCTTTCCAAGCAATGCCCTAAGAAGCAGCAAGGTCAGGCCCCAGGTAGCAACAACCAGCAGCAGCAGCCCCGCCAGAACGCGATGCATGGTCGCGTCAACCACGTTGCAGTGGAGGAAGCCCAAGAAGCTCCCGACGTAGTGCTGGGTATGTTCTCTGCAAACTCTCACCCCGCAACAGTATTATTCGATTCAGGTGCTACGCATTCTTTCATATCATACCAGTTTGTGAATGCTTATAAATTGCCAAGATCATTAATGAAAAATAGAGTACTAGTAAGTTCTCCTGGAGGAGCAATGGAATCAAGGCAGGTATGCCCTAAAGTAAATATAAGCATAAGGGGGGTAGATTTTCTTGCCAATCTCATCATTCTGGAATCCAAAGGAATCGATATCATTCTGGGAATGGATTGGCTGACCAAGTACAAAGGAGTCATAGGATGTGCAACAAAGACAGTACAGCTGACACATACTGATGGTACCAAAGTGGAATTCCAAGCTACAACAGAGTCAGCCATCAACGCCAGTTTGAACAAAACCAATGCAGTGGAAGATAGCAGGGTGGTCAGCGAATTTCCTGATGTCTTTCCGGAAGATTTACCAGGTATGCCACCTGATCGAGAAATTGAATTTGCCATTGAATTAGTACCTGGAATGGCTCCTATATATAAGAGGCCATATAGAATGGATGCCAATCGGTTGGCTGAGCTCAAGGAGCAAATGCAAGAGCTACTAGACAAAGGGTTTATTCGCCCCAGTTCTTCGCCCTGGGGAGCCCCTGTAATCTTTGTTCCAAAGAAGGATGGTACACAGAGGATGTGTATAGACTATCGAGCTCTGAATGAAGTAACAATCAAAAACAAATACCCTCTGCCTCGCATTGAAGATCTGTTTGATATGCTGATAGGAGCATGTGTGTTTTCCAAGATTGATCTTAGATCTGGATATCACCAGCTGAAGATTCGTGCTTCGGATATTCCCAAGACTGCATTTGTTACTCGGTACGGTCTATACGAGTACACAGTAATGTCTTTCGGACTGACCAATGCCCCAGCATACTTCATGTATCTGATGAACAAGGTTTTTATGGAATATTTGGACAAGTTCGTTGTGGTATTCATCGATGACATCCTGGTTTACTCCCAGAACGAAGTAGAACATGAGGAACATTTAAGGATGGTATTGCAGAAACTCAGGGAGAACCAGTTGTTTGCCAAACTGAGCAAATGTGAATTTTGGTTGAAGGAAGTTCCTTTCCTCGGTCACATCATATCAGCAGGAGGTGTGTCCGTAGATCCATCCAAGGTAAGAGACGTTCTGAATTGGAAGCCACCGCAGAATGTGTCTGAGATTCGTAGTTTTCTGGGTTTAGCAGGATACTATCGTCGATTTATTGAAGGTTTCTCCAAGATAGCGAAGCCAATGACCGAACTGTTAGGGAAGGGAGCAGAGTTCAAGTGGACAACAGCTAGAGAAGCCAGTTTCAATGAATTAAAGAAAAGATTGACCTCAGCACCAGTTTTGATCATGCCAGACACTCAGAAGCCATTCTCGGTATATTGTGATGCATCCCGTCAAGGTTTGGGATGTGTGCTTATGCAAGAAGGCCACGTTATAGCTTATGCATCCCGGCAGCTAAGAAAGCATGAAGAGAATTATCCAACGCATGATTTGGAACTAGCCGCAGTTGTTCATGCACTCAAGATTTGGAGGCATTACCTGATTGGACAAAGATGTGAGATATATTCTGATCATAAGAGCTTAAAATATATTTTCACTCAGCCGGATCTTAACCTAAGACAACGCAGATGGTTAGAGCTTATTAAGGACTATAATTTGGGAATCAACTATCATCCAGGAAAGGCGAACGTAGTAGCCGATGCCTTGAGCAGAAAATCTCAGGTTAATTCTATGACTCTCCAAGAGTTGAGTCCCGAACTATGCAAGGAATTCAAGAGGTTGAATCTAAGTATGGTGTGTAATACCGAGATGATTGCTATGGAAATAGACTCAACACTTGAACAAGATATAAGGAAGGGTCAGCTTGAAGATGACAAGATTTTGGAGATCAAGCAGTTGATCAAAGCAGGCAAAGCCCCGGACTTTTCTGAAGACAAGCAGGGTACAATATGGTATAAGCATAGGATTTGTGTTCCGGACATAAAGTCTATTCGGGATACTATTTTAAAGGAAGCTCATGATTCAGCGTATTCTATTCACCCTGGGAGCACCAAGATGTATCAAGATCTTAAGGATCAGTACTGGTGGTATGGAATGAAACGTGCAGTAGCAGAACACGTAGCTTTGTGTGATATCTGTCATCGGGTCAAAGCTGAACATCAAAGACCCGCAGGACTGCTACAGCCACTAAAAATACCTGAATGGAAGTGGGAAGAAATTAGCATGGATTTCATAGTGGGTCTACCACGAACGCAATCAGGATATGATTCTATATGGGTTGTGGTTGACCAGTTGACGAAAGTGGCTCACTTTATTCCAGTTAAGGAATCCTATCGAGGTCCAAAGTTAGCCGAGTTGTACATGTCCAAGGTTGTATGTCTGCATGGAGTGCCTAAGATAATTGTATCTGATCGTGGTAGTCAGTTTACTTCAAGGTTCTGGCGACGTCTGCATGAATCGCTGGATACAAGGTTGAATTTCAGTTCAGCCTATCACCCACAGACTGATGGGCAAACGGAAAGAGTAAATCAAATTCTTGAAGATATGCTGAGAGCATGTGCACTCAAGAATGGTAACAGTTGGGACAAGAATCTACCGTATGCAGAATTCTCATACAATAACAGCTTCCAAGCTAGTTTGAAGATGTCCCCTTTTGAAGCTTTGTATGGGAGAAAATGTAGAACCCCGTTGTTCTGGAATCAAACCGGGGAAAGCCAAGTTTTTGGTCCTGAAGTCCTGAGAGAAGCAGAAAGGCAAGTACACGAGATCCGGGATAATTTGAAAACCGCACAGTCAAGGCAGAAGAGTTATGCGGATCATCGACGTCGGGAACTAACCTTTGAAATAGGAGACTTTGTGTATCTCAAAGTATCACCAATCCGAGGGCTACGTAGATTCAAAGTCAAAGGCAAGCTATCACCTCGGTTTATTGGTCCGTACAAGATACTGGGAAGACGAGGAGAAGTAGCTTACCAGCTGAAGTTACCACCTCAACTTTCAGGAGTACACGATGTCTTTCACGTATCACAGTTAAAGAAGTGCTTAAGAGTTCCTGAGGAACAGTTACCAGTAGAAGACCTGGATGTGCGAGAAGATCTGTCTTATGCCGAATATCCGGTCAAGATTCTTGAGACGTCAGAACGAGTTACCAGGAACAGGGGAGTCAAAATGTGTAGAGTGCAGTGGAAGCATCACTCAGAAGAATAAGCCACCTGGGAAAGAGAAGATGATTTGAAGACAGAGTTTCCCCATCTCTTCTCCGATCTTTTCGAATCTCGAGGGCGAGATTCATCGTAAGGGGGGTAGGTTTGTAACACCCAAAACTTCAAAATTTGCAATAATTTAAAATTTTGCTAGAAATTAAATAAGTGGATTTCATTTTAGCTCTATAGGAAATTAATCTCTAAATTTAATTTGGAATAGGTTGAATGTTTGTCGCATTCATGCCGTTGTAGTTGCAATAAGGTTTTATTGTGTGGGAAATTCTTTTTGCTAAAATTCGCTAGAGTTCGCTCGGTTAAAATCTCTTTTGGAAAATAAGTTTGAAAACCTAAAGCAAAAAAAAAAAAACAAAAGGATTTCTAAAATGGAAAACCCTTCCTGGGCCGTCTTCCCCGCGCCGGCCCAACCCGCCTCTTTCCCCCTCCCTTTTCTCTCCCGCCGTGGGCCGCGCCCCTCCTTTTCCCGCGCCGGCCCGCAGGCCGAGCCGGCCTACCGCGCCCACCGAGCCGCCTCGCCTCCGCCCGCCTCGCTACCAAGTGGGCCCGACTCTGAGCCGAGCCGCCCTCCCGCCCGAGCCACCGAGCCGCCGGCTCGCCTTCTTCCTCATTCCGCCACCGGACACCGACGCCCCCAAATCGCCGCGACCGTTTCAAATCGAAGCCTCCCCGTGCTTTAACTCTCCAATCAAACCACACCACCGTGATCGCCGCCCCCTATTTCCTCCATTTGAGCCGTTTCCCCCTTGAATACCCACTCGTTTGCATGGAAACCGAAGTTTTTAAGTGCTTTCAAGCCGCCGGCCGAATCTCCTCGAATCCGGCCGTTCCACTCCTCCTCTCGGGTATTTAAGAGCTCTATTGGCATCCTTGTTCGGTTCCGCACCCGAATACCCCATCTCCCCTCTCTCTTGTGCACGGATTCGAGCCGCCGCCGTCACCTCCATTGCCGCCGGTAAGGAGCTCGGTCGCCGCTCTCTTTCTCCTCAACCGAACCGCGATTAAGCTCGTTCTTCGCTCTTATGGTGCCGCCGGACCTCTAGGAGCTCACCCCGGCGCTTCTTGGAGCTTCACCCGCCGTCGAACGCCGTTTCCGCCGAGCCGCTTCACCTCCGCCCGCCGTTCTCCGTCGCCGGCCATCTCCGGACCTCCTCCGCCGCCGTCAAGCCCGCGGTAAGTTTCCCCGCGAGCTCCTCGTTGCTATGCGCCAAGTCCCGAAGCAAACCGTGGCCGGATGCGCCTTTTGCGCATCGCCGGCGAGTCCGCCTCGCCGGCCGCCGCTCCCACCGTTGAACCACCGGCGCCACCCCCCTTTTTGATTTCCGGCCATCGGATCCCGGTTCTTCGGCCCGGATTAGACCGGCCAAATTTTCATACCCCTTCGGTCCACCATGGACCGGTGGACCGATGCCCTTTCAGTGGTCCACAAGCCCGTGGACCAATTCCATGTCATTTCCAATTAAGAAATAATTCAGTAATTGTTTTATTGCATCATAATCCAATTTCCAGTATAAAATTATTTCGGTTTACTCTCTGGAAAACATGTAAAATTTGCAGTAAAGTCCCTACATCTTCAAAAGCTTATAACTTTTTGCTCGTAGCTCCGATTTTGGCGATTTTCGCGTCAAATCGTTCGTAGCGTCGGGTAGAATCTTTTTGTAGAGTTTTTGAATAGTTTCAGTACTGTTTGGTGTGCTGTTCTTAGAGTTTTTTTTTGTTTGTGTTTTTCCGGTCCGTTGTTTAGGAGCTGAGCAGTTCGGCAACCTCCAAGACCAAGTTTTCGAGGACTTTGAGCAGCAACCCAGTGAAGGCAAGTGCCCTTGAGCATTTCTATACCAGTTTTAGGACTTGCAGGTGTAGTTTTTATCCTTCAATATGCATGCTGTCCAAAATGATATCCCATACTAGGGTTTACTAGTTTTGTCTCGATATTTTTCCTTGTCGCCGTTGATGTATCGGGTTAAGAAGATGGGTAGATCATGCTAGCGCTGTCCGGGTGGGAGAATGGTTAATATTGACTAATGAACTATGTAACACTGTCCCGATGGAAAAAAAATGGTAATTCTTTTGTAGCAACATGGTATAGGTCTTCCCCAACAGAATGGATGGATTGTGGTGGTGCCTATGGCAAGTTTGTGTATGTATCTGTTTGGGGTCCTAAGGACCGGTTCTTGGGCATGTAACCAAGTTATATCCGTACAACCACGAGGCCTATATGGGTACGGCCTGGCCAAATAATTAGCGACCACCGATTCTGTGGGCATCACTGGTCGAGTATGTGGCACAAGAGGGGGCTTCTGCAGCGACTCGGTCGGCTGTTAGCGGTGAAACCTTAGTGGGTGCCTACAAATCGGCGGGAGCTTTGTAAAGGCCTTGTAGTGAGACCCCGACTCCTTACCCCGGAAGTATGGAGTAACAAGGGAATCACGACTCGTGGATCTGTGCAAACTCTGCAGAGTATCAAACTGGTCGATCAGCCGTGCTCACGGTCAAGAGCGAGCTTGGACTTCTTCAAGATTAGTTGGATCTGGGTTTTGGTATGGTTGGTCGGGTAGCCAGGTAATGGGATTATCTGGTGAGCTTTGGGGTAACCGGATATGGGATACCTGGTGAGTCAAATCCCTTTGGTTATAGCAAGTGTCTTCACACCTAGTAAATAGGATGCCTGTTGCTGGGAGTATAGGTTAAGGCATCGTTTTAGTTGCTTAGTGCTAATAACCCCTGTCAAGCCTTTTTCTTGTTGAAAGCCTCATACCCTGCTTTCCCCTGCACTTGCGGAGTACAACCTTTTGTACTCACCCTTGTTATTCTCCCCTGCATTCTCCCGCCATTCAGAAGCTATCTTTGAAGCTGGTACCTTCGACCTCGATGACTTCGATCCCGAGCTGCTGTTCTAGGCTGTGGAGCCCCCGGTTGACGTCTTCGCCTGTGGAAGCTGGAGCCGCTGACGCTGAAGACCCCTCTTGTCTCCCGCTGTGTTTTCTTTCAGACCCTCGGGTCATTTTGTAATAAGGTTAAGTTCGATGTATCTTTTGCACTGTGATGATATCACTAATGATGTAAGCACATGTATGGAAGTTGTTCCTGGCATACATGTGTTGTGCCCGGTTTTGTTCCCTTTAAAACTGGGTGTTACAGTTGCGTAGCTCTGATAGTGTGTAGGGCCTTCGGCATTAATACATGCCAAGGAGTCTTACAAAACCTTCGACAAAAACGGAGAGTCTTACAAAACCTCCGACAAAAACTAAGAGTCTTACAAAAACCTCCCGAAAAAACGGAGAGTCTTACAAAACCTCCGACAAAAACGGAGAGTCTTACAAAACCTCCGACAAAAAAAGAGAACCTTATAAAACCTCCGACAAAAACGGAGAACCTTACAAAACCTCCGACAAAAATGGAGAACATTACAAAACCTCCGGTAAAAACGGAGAACCTTACAAAACCTTCGACAAAAACGGAGAGTCTTACAAAATCTACCAGCAAAAACGGAGTGTCTTACAAAACCTATATGGACCACTTCCCCCGCCTGGCCCTTGGCTTCACCTCCAACAGACCGTCACCAGGCTCTAAATGGAGTACCTCCGGAGCTGGGCAGTGGCTAAGGGCGAAGGGGGTCACAGACCACCTCTCCTGCCTGGCCCTCGGCTTCACCTCCGACACGCCGTCGCCAGGCTTCGGACGAAGTACGTCCAAAGCTGGGCAGTGGCTAAGGGCCTAAGGGTCACGGACCACCTCTCCTGCCTAGCCCTTGGCTTCACCTCCGACACGCTGTCGCCAGGTTCCGGATGGAGTACCTCCAGAGCTGGGCAGCGGCTAAGGGCCGAGGGGGTCAAGGACCACTTCCCCCGCCTGGCCCTTGGCTTCGGCTCTGACACGCCATTGCCAGGCTCCGAACGGAGTACCTCCGGAGCCGGGCAGCGGCTAAGGGCCGAGAGGGTAGTGGACCACCTCTCCCATCTAGCCTTCGGCTTCACCTCCAACATGTTGTCATCGGGCTTTAGACAGGTCACCTTCGAAGCCGGACAGTGGCTAGGAGCCCGAAGGGACGTAGTCCATCTCTGAGAGCTTGTCCCCATGAATCCCAATGGGGCCTCGCTGGGTCGAAAGTCTAAAACAAGATTGGAAAAAGGCCTAGCCAAATGCCAAACCCGAGGAGAACACGATGCCCAAGAACTGCGAAGTCACCAATACCTCGCTCGGCCATCCTTAGCTACCCTACGTATCTACCATCACCAAAGCCCCAAGGCCACCTCTCTCCAAGAAGAAAATGAAGCCAGTTACAATCTATGCAAGGTCTCGATACCCCGGTCATCCAAAAAACTAGCCACAAAGAGGGCGAGGAAGTACGGTACGAAGGCATGAAGGCACACATACATACGGTCACCCGTTTGAAAGATCCCCTTGCACTACGATACAGAAAGAGATACGACCATCCCTGAAGGTCCATATTATATTATTAAACAACTAGTACATCCGGAGGACACATACAAAGAGCGACAATACAGAGATTGCTACGAAGGAGATAGACCCCGACAGAGCAAACCAGGGGGAAAAAGAGTACAAGGTGACTAGGTTAAGCCATGGGCCCACAGAAAGGCCATAGTCGACCGTGAGACACGAATGTTTCGTGACTTCACCAAGAGCTCCCTCCAGAAGACTGCCTTCACCTCTGACGGGTCCCGATAGGGGCCACCCTTGGGGCGGCATATGCACCTCATCTGCATCCTGCCACTGCGCTGGCTGATACAGTAGTAGGCTCACGAGCTGTCGGAGGACGAAGAAGATTCCAAGGAGGTCACCAGCAGGGCCTTCTCCCTCGCCTTCCTAGCCTCCTCCTTTCACCGTCAAAGTCATCGTCATCTCCGCAGACACCTTCTTCTCCTCATCGCTCTCCCCCCCATAGGAGTTTGACAATGAATCTGAAAATCAGCAAGTAGTGGAAAAGTTTTTCCACCCAAAAAGGAGAAAGCAACAACAACTTCTAAGTCTAATGGAATTAGACTAAAAGGGTGTGTTATGCTTGCTATTTGTTGGGGGAAAATAAACCAGCCTGAGGATAATGGTTGAAGATTACTATCCAGGTCCGTCTAGAGCCTTGATCTCCGGACCCTCAGTTAAAGGCCCGACCTCTGAAGGCGTCGGGCTCCTTCGTGCCGGCTCTTCATACCTATGAAGCCTTCCCATGACTCGAAACCATGCCTGGCCCCTCCAAAGCCTTCGGCCTCCAAACTCTCAGCAGCAGGCCTGACCCCCGAAGGTTGTGAACCCCTTCGGGCCACCCCACCGGCGCCTAGGCGGCTTTCCAAAGCCTAAGATATAGCAGAACTCCAAAGACAATATCAGGGGAAAAATGTCTCCCCCTGCCATCGACCTGATGTGAAGTGACGGGCGATCAATACCGGTGCAAGTGGTGCTATCCTGACACCCCAGTGCATTTAAGGCCTCCCTGACACCCCTGACAGTACGGCGTCGGGCAGCAATTAGCAACCGGCTCACCCCCTTCAGGGGGTAGGCACCACGATAGTTACTACGGTGGATATTTATATCCTAGGTAGGGTAAAAAGTAGTTATCCGGGATAAGGCCCAGTAATTTAGTCAGATCCCAAATATTTGTACATTGTGTTAACTTTTACGCCAAGCTATGCACGGCCCTATAAATAGGAGCCATGGTCGCCTGGGCTAGAGGGGGCTAGCGGCATAAAGACACAGAGGTGAAAAAACACCAAGTTACGCTATGATACTCGCCCCAGATCAATCCATTTTTTCTACCATCAATACATTCGTGGTGTTCCTTTCTCTTAAACTTCGTCTCCAAGCTTGAGTCTCCTCCTTAGAAGAAACTCTTGCTGTACTTGCTGGGGCAAGACGAACTCTTGCTCCAACACTATTAAATCTGACGTTGCTGAAATTTGTGATAATGAGCTGCCATGCTATGCTTTGATATGCAAAGATGCTTTAGTTTCACTCGAGAATATATCTAGCTCTTTGTCTCCTGTTGTTGCCAACCTTTTGCAGGTTTATTCTACCATGATGTGTTGCATTAGTATCAAACTCCCATAGTCATCCTAACAAAAGTGAACATCCTTGCATGGGTACAACATTGAAATTAGCACAATCATGGTATGAACCAATAGAAAAATGCACCCTAGCTGTTTGTAATACCTTCACCTTACAACTGTTGTTGAACCATTGAATATGATAAGGGTGAGGATGGTTTCTTGTCGGCAAGGCAATCTTCTTGATCATATATGAACTTACCAAGTTGTTGTAGCTTTCTTCATCAATAATGACTCGAACACGATAATCCTTGACTCTGAGGAACATTTGAAACAAATTGTTGCGTTGTAGCTATTTTGCTTGCTCCATTTGAGTGCTTAACACTCGCTGCACAATGAGGGTCCGAAAATCCTCTGTGGCAGTGGCATCGAACACTTCCTCATGGTCGATATCCGTCTCATATCCATCCTCATCACCAGCATGGTTAGCGGCAAGAGCAAATTTATCCTCAACATCACTAGCACTTACATATCCACCATCTTCTGTTACAATGTACACTCGCTGACTTGGGCAATCCTTCATGACGTGGCCCATTCCCTTGCATCGGTGGCATACAATCCCGGTCGATCGGCCTGTAGATGAAACGGAAGAAGAGATCTTGATTGGACCTTGCACACTTACGGATTTGCTTACCTCAGGAGCTTGCGACGGTGTCGAAGGTACTGCTAAGTGCGCCCTACTTGAGAAGGGGCAGCAGACCATGTAGCTGAATGTGGGGCTATTTTGACTTGTACCAATGTTGATTTTGAAGTAGCCGTGCTTCCAAAATTGCTCCTTGGTCTCTGTTGTCATCCCTGCATTTTTTTTTCTACCAGACATGCAAGTTGAAACAATCTAGAAACACTATTGTATTCTTTGTAATCAACTATGTCCAGAATTTCACGCCTTAACCCTCCATAAAAGCGTGCCATTGTAGACTCTTCATCCTCAATAATATCACAACGCAACATACTAATTTGTAGCTCTTGATAATATTCTTCTACGGATTTATCACCTTGGCTTAAGTGCTGCAATTTTTTACGCAAATCACATTTAAAAGGGAGTGGAACAAATATGTTATGCATAGCAACCTTTAAAGCAGTCCATATGGTAGGCGCTAATCCATCGATGCATACTCTATCCCACCTGATAATTCCAAATTCTTTAAATTCACTACCGACCTGCCTAACTCTATGCATTTTAGGAACTAAATGAGCATTCAACTTCTGTTCAACTGTCATCTCCCAATTTAAATATTTTTTGGCATTAAAAGCACCCTTAAAAGGTGGTATGGTAAACTTAAACTTAGCAAATGGATCATCATTAACATATAGGTTATGTTGCTGAAAATTATTACCTCTCATACCTTGACGGTTGAAGTTTAATTGGTCTCATTGTCGTGCATCAAAGACATCTTGTTCTTGCCTCAAAATTTCATCATGTGCGACGGACTACTCTTGCTCATGGTCTGCGCCACAAGGATCCATACGCCCATAGTTTGGTGGCTGATTAACCACTGGATCAAAGCGTGTATTGAGCATGGCAAGACTATCATTAAGTCATTGCAATGTAGTGTTTGTCTCCGCAAGCTTCTTATTAAAGTCATCAGTAATAGCTTGTCGATGATCATTCAACACCATTGTTAGTTCTTCCCCAAAAACACACTCCTGTGCATCTTTCTCCTACCATGGTTAGTCGAAGATAGAAAATAACGAAAGATAAATTATCCCTATCGACTACTAGGTGGTGGAGGTGGAGTCACACACTCTCAAGCGTCTTACCACGCTCTTGTAAGTGTTCTTACCAATCACCGTAGTTGGCACAACCGGTGGCTGGTTCGTGATAGTTTATCGGGTGTGAGTGAGGTAGTTGCAAGGGAAGAAATCGTTCTGATCGAGAAAACGTGTAGCTTGGACAGATAGTATTTAGTAGCAGGGAAAAGCAATAACTGAAATTAGATTAGTAAAACTGAATAAAAGTTCACAGTACTCATCACAGTTGCTAGCCCGAACATGTTCCTAGGACTAGCTCAAACAAACCGAAAAACTATAACAGACACAAGCATAATGGAACAAAATTCGCAATGCAAATTGATTCTCTTTTTTTAATTCTCTCTTTTTTTGCACTCTTTGCTTCTTCTTTTTTGCACTCTTTGCTTCTTCTTTTTTGCACTCTTTGCTTCTTGCGTGCTTTTCTTTTCTTTCTTTTTTTTTGCGAATGTGACACAAACTTAAAACTCTTCTACTGCCTTTTCTTAAGACCAGTGACGTATGTGGGTCACAAACTTTTCTGGAGAGTAGGGGTATAAAGGTAATAAAAAGATACTCTCTCTCTCTAAACTTTGGCTACCTCTGTTTCTGCTATGGTGGTCAGATCCGAGAAGGTGGGCAATTCTGACTAGGTGGTTAGAGTGACTGGAAGGGACCTTGAGTGGGTGATCGGAGTGACTGGTCAGGACCCCGAGTGGGTGGTCGGAGTGCCTGGTTGGACCCCGAGTGGGTGGTCGGAATGACTGGTTGGGACCCACTCGACTGGTCGGACCCCGAGCAGGTGGTCGGAGTGACTGGTCAGACCCCGAGCAGATGGTCGAAGTGACTGGTCAGGACCCTGAGTGGGTGGTTGGAGTGCCTGGTAGAACTCGAGTAGATGGTTGAAGCGACTAGTGGTCGAACATGACTTGATGGTCGACTGGACTAGTGGTCGAAGTTGACTAGATGGTTAAGCGACTAGTGGTTGAACACGAGTTGATGGTCGACATGACTAGAGACATAATCTCGGCTATAGCAAACAAGGGCAGGTCGAGGTACACGATGACTAAACAACAATACTCAACACTAGAAACTAGATTATGATGACTCGACCAGCAACAAAGACACCGACGATGGACTCAAACTCAACAATGTGAATACTAAAAACAAAATTGCGAAGGCACAAAGTGGTTTGAATAGCAGAAAAACTAAGATTTAAATATTTTTATGGGGTAATTTTCTGTACTCTGGGTAATGGAAAATGACGAAACAAAGTGGATAGCTAAGATTACCTAATGGGCAACCGAGACTCTAATACCACTTGATGTGCGTTTGCCTGATCTTCCGAAAGGTAATATGATAAGTTGATTGGTGGAGTTTTGACATTGATGATCGAAAGATTCTGAACAGAACAGATCGAGAACCCTCGCAACCACTACACCACTACTCCGTGTTATCAACCGTGCCAAGACGCAGTTGACCTCGCAAGAAGGCTCTTCCTGCAAGCGAATTGAGAATACAAGTAAGAACAAGTAGATGCAATATGAATATTGCTAATTACCAATGAAATACTCGAGTTGGGATTCTACAAACTGAACAAGAGGCGAAATTTTCTAAAACAGAATAATCTAAGCAAAACCCAAGTCTAAACTATGATGGCTATTGTATATATATAGGGGAAACGTGAGGAGGTTGACCTAGGGTTGTGCAGCCATGGAAAGAGGCATGCACAAGCTGTACTTCGACCCCGACATGATTACAAGATCCACCTAGGTCCAAAACGGTGGCGCGGCATCTTATTTCTTTGACTTTGACTAAACTATAAGGAATATTTGGTCAGACTCATATCCATTGGAAAGGGCTCATCGTAAGCATCCTAGAATGTCCAAGATTGCCTAAAACAGACTTCATATGAGAGAGTTATGCCCTTTTTACTGATGTGCTATCCTGCGACTCAACCACAACCACAACTTCAACCCTGACCCTTAGCCTCGAGTCTGAGTAGACTTAGCCTTCGAGGGGTGATTTCTAGGTAAGGTTGTGGTGCTTCTCCCACATTTCTAAGAAATAAAACATCACAAAAATTTAGTAGGAATCCATCCAAGGAAGCATGAGTTCACCTAGTGGTCTAATTATCATGCACGTGCTCTTATAATTAGACCTTGTATGATTTGAGGATTATTGGCAGTATTGATCGTATCTGAAGGAGCCATGTGCTCATCAGGGGGTGGTGAGGAGGTTGCCAGGTAACCAAGCTCTTGGACAACACTAGCTCAATAAAGGTGTCGGGGATGTCACCGCCGAAAGCTTCTGGGGGCTACACCTAAGCATGGGTGCCCTTGGGCTCAAGCAGCTAGAACCACTGGAGGGCAGCCTATCTTGTAGCGGCCTCCGTGGCAACCTCTTGGAATGCAGCGATGTCCTCACCGCACAACAGCTGGAAAGCTTCTGTGTTGGTTTGGGTTTCCATGCCAACCTAGGCTATCAGGTCGACATTAGCCAGAGGGCTACCACTCTGCCCAACTATGAAACGGACAGGGGCACATAGGGTGCCTGGTTCCAACTACCATGCGTACTCCTACATGGGTGTGTGATAGAAGCAGCTACTTGTGCCAGTTCCTTGGTGGTCCTTGGTTGTGTCCCACCTCCCCATGTACTTCAATGTTCAGATCCCATGGACGGTGTGTTGTTGGCGCAAGAAAATATCTTGCACGAACAAGTGTGGCAAGGGCTCACTCACAGGAGTGGCTCAAGCTTGGAGAAGAAGTGGAGAGGGAGGAACATAAAATATGTTGATGGTAGAAAGGATCTATATTTATAAGGCTATCCAGGGTATAGATATACAGGTATGCCCTTACAGTGATACAAATATCGCAATACGTCATGGTCCTAGAGCCGATTGAATCACACAGCACGGGTCTAGGTGGGATACCTTTGCCCCTAATTTAGAAGATATTATCTACTATGGTAATACAGTGATTCAAGTGGCTGCAAAAGCATGGAATTCTGGCAGTTGTCTATTGCAGCGTCACACTACCAAGATGTCAGGATGGCCTCCACTTGTGTCACATTAAATGTATGTCACCTCTTTGCAGGTGGAGGATGGCTAGTGGGCCTGCTCTGGTTGATCATTTTCCAAGGTCTGATGGCCCCTTCCTGTGGGCTCTGGGAGACGGGGGCCTTTGGGAGGCCAGGGCTCCGGGAGGCTGTGGCTTTGGCAGGCCAGACTTCTGTGAGCCTGGGGTTCCGGGAGGCTATGGCTCTGAGAGAGTAGGGCTCCAGGAGGCTATCGAGACTAGGGCATCAGGGATCCTTAGAGACGACCCCCAACCTCCCTTGGAGGATGGCTTCTTCTCCTGTCTTGGGAGACAATAGCTGGAGGGGCCTACGGCCTTCGGAAGCCAGGCTTCCTCCTTTGGATCTAGAGCCCAAGGGCTCCAAAGGAGCTCCTGGTGGTGACCTTTGAGCAATATCTGTAGGCTGGGGTATTTCCCCCAACACTTACGATGCATGATCGTGAACGAGGTGCAATGTGACATGTCATTAAAACATATGCAAAAGAACACTTGATTGATTGATAGTCAGACCAGGTGGGGTGGCGATCAGACCGTGGAGGTTGAATAGAGAATAATCGGTACTCGGGAGCTATGGTGGAGAGACCAACCTCATGGCGGTCAGACCGCGGGGTTTGGCGGCAAGACCTACCACAGTGACGGTCTGACTCCTGACTATGGAATCTAAACTCAACTCTAGTTGGCCAAGTCCCAACCTAGCCTTTAGACCGAATCAGGTGGTGGTCAGACCACAAGGCCTGGCTAGCAGCACCTCAGCGAGGTGCCGGCGATGACTCCGGTGATGCCTTTGACCAAGGGTGGCACCCAAACACTCTACAAGAGTAGGCGAGTTCATTTTGGGTGGTTTAGGCAACATGCATGGGGCCAAACTATAGGGCCCCATGGATGACGTCCGTGGCTAGGGGTGGAGCTCGGGTCTAAGCAAATGGGGATAGGGTGGAGTTCGTGGATGATGGGGAAACAGTTGAGGAAGTATCACCTTGGTGTGAGGAAGATTTTTAAAGGGTTGACCAGTTCTGGGAGGTCTTGATTTGAAGATCAGTTCCACGGTGGTGCTTGGCCTTGAGGTGAAAGAAGACTCATGGGAAGCTTCTCCAATGAGGATGATAGCGGGGAGGAGCTTGGGGAGGTTTGGTTAAGCTCGGGAGAGTCTTCTCTAATGTTCTTCGGCCATCGTAGTGGTGCTCCTACTCTCTCTCTCTCTCTCTCTCTCTCTCTCTCTCTCTCTCAATTTCAGGTTGAATGTGAGCTGGCCGATGTGGCTTTTTAGTGAGCACTCTGAGTTCTGGCGGCCAGAACACGAGCTGAGTCCACGTGTAGTTAGTTCTTCCTCCTTTCCCCTTTTCTACCAAAACTTGTCCCCTTCCTTCCTAAATGGTTTTGGGCTATCTAAACTATTCCAAAAGAAATTCCCACTCATAAGTATATGGTGAAAATTTGAGTTGCTTAACGACATACCGTTTTCAAAAAATGTTTGAACACTTCAAATAGAAGCCAAAAACATTAAACATGATGCTAAAAAATTAAACATTTGCCCCGATTGTAGTTTGCTCTAGCACGTTCTGTACTAACCACATATCTAATATGGGAAGGATGAGCCGGATACCTCATGTAGTTGTGATCCTTTTGCTTGAACGTCTCAGGTGTTGTTGGTATAATAGGCTTGTAAGAGGAATCTAGTTTGCTCGAGGAGTAGTTCTCGATGACCCCCACACATAGAGGCACATATCCCAATCAGTCGGAGCTTACTTGGGAAAGGTTGTCACGAGTACCCTATTTTGTGGACCTGTGTGGTCATGCAAGCCGAATGGTCATCATGCCATGTGGGTAAAGTTGTACCCCCTGCAGATGTAAAATAATTCAAATTGCTACACTCTCGGTCATGAGCACGCTTCTATCCATTTGCAGCAGTCGTAGAGACCGATGTGGGATGAGGGTATGTTGGGACATAGTTGGTGATGGCTATTGTTGAGATAGGATTTTTCTGTTCCAGATATATTCATGATGTTGATTTTAGGATAGAAAGGTATATGTGATTAATTGTAGATGCTCACACCTTTGTGTCAAAAATTGCTTTTGCATATGAATCTACTTAACCTTGTGGCTGATTCCTTGCTAACTCATCCAAATGCATAATCCTTGGAGTCGGATTATTATATGTACTAGTTATAGATTAAGTCTTGCAAGTACCTTCATACTCACGCTGCTTATACAGGTGCTACAGGTGATGAGGAACTAGTATTTGGTTACTTCACACCTGATGTTGGTGATGGGTAGGAGTAATGCAAACTACTCGAGTGATGAGGTTTTGGAGTGGTGCCTCAGGGAAAATGTGTAACACCCCAAGGCCGCCAAAAACCTAGGATGTCACTAAACTACGCAACCTACAACTTGCCATAATAATAAAAAAATGGCAGCATCTCCTCTAGGAAAATAAGCATCGCGGAAGCATTAACACAGATAAACAAGATATGCAGATTATCACAATAACGGATAAAAACATCCTAACATGAACCAAAAGGAAAATATTAAGTTTAACTTCACCACCACACTTTAAACTTCAAACGTACGACTCTAAGGACTAAACTTTATTTATTATTACAGCACAATGATAAAAAAAATATAGGCATGAAGTGCAAAACGTGCTGCTACATTCCCATCCCTTCACGACATGCATCAAGTACCTGGAAGGAGTAATGCAAGGGTGAGATATAAAATCCCAGCAAGCAAACTTGTTTTGACAAGTTATTTAAACCATAAGTTGATTAAGCATCGATTTAATACAGTTTTCTCAAGACATAAGACATGTTAGGATAGTATTAACAACATTAAAGAATAACTCCAAATAAAGATCACAACCACATGTGTAACTTCATATCCACAATAACAAATAAATGTTATTAATTTCCAAGAATGCATACGAATGCAATGATATGTCTTCTTTTACATCGCACCCCTCTTCTGGCAACGTATGATGTGTACCGGTACAGTCATGATCTTTACGATATAACTTCCAATGCATATGCAAATGCAAGTGCACATGGTAGAAATATGTTGCAATTGCATTAAAGTATACTACCAATAATACTTCAACTTCATCCTCAAGTCAAATAACAATATAGCTCACAAGAATTGTAGTAACGTAAGGATAGATATAAGTCAATGATTAAACATGCTTAAACATAAAGTTCAGATCACAGTTAAATTATCATGGTTCTGAAATAAAGGTGTAGGTGATGAAAATAACAAGTCAAAATGGTAGCAACAACATAGCTACGTTTACTTGCCTTCTATCGACGATAATGACCAACTTCAAGTGTAAGACGAAGAACCACCACATAAACATAACCATAACTCAGCACCAACACTCCTCATAACATGCAAATACATAAAACAAAACGCTCCTACGCCCGAAACCCTCAATCAAGACATATCAACCAAAAACAGCACACACGCATTAGTTTGACAGGAGCAGCAGTACTTATCTTTTTCGTATCTATTTTTCTACCACAGATATAATGGCAAATGAATATATTTTCAGAAACTACAGAACAAGCGCTACAACTTTCGTTGTGACGACACAATTTTCCCATGCCTCTAAGGTCTCCTAAATGACATAGCAAAACAGCTCTAGAAACCTGTCATCAATTTTAGACAGAAGCCACCCAAACCTGTTTATCTCCAGAAATACGCAACGAAAAATTCTAAAATTTTGTGGAAATGTAGATCATAACAAAAGCTTCAACTTTTGTATCATTCGGATCTACATAAAACATCTCTAACAAGGTCTAATCAAGTTCTGAACTTTGACAGCGAAATCTGTCAACCATTAATTGCAGAAAAGTTCAGAACAACGTAACTAGAGTTACAACCAATAAAAAATTGCATTGTTCACACCATTGGAAAGCTTAATGAATCCTCTACAACCTTATAGCATTCTGAAAAATTGGCTCGGCAACTAAGATGCCCAAAAACAGAATAGATCTAATACTGACAGAAATTCGACAGAGGTACAACAGTCAGATTCAGACAGAAATATCTCCTAAACCACATGGCCAAAAAATCTGAAATTTCACTGGTAGCTAGGTTTCGACGTTAGCTACAACTTTCTAGTTGATAAAGTCTACAGGAAAAATCATGTAGGTCACTGAAACATCAATAACACGCACACTGCTCAATCTGCCTGCGCGAAGAACACTCAGTTCGACCCCAAACCACAAATTCCCCTAACCAAAACCTCTCAAACGAAGATCTACCGGCCATAATCATCAACCAAAACATGAACAACAGCAGGGGAATAGTTACCTTAGGGCACCACAGCAAGAAAACCCCAAAATCCCCTAGCTCCAAACCTCCTCTTCCCTACTTCTCCTTGCTTTCCTTGCTGCCCTTCCCTTCCTCTTCTTCTCCTGTTCTTGGCCGGATTCCAGCAGCAGCAGCCACTCTAGGGCAGGACAGGGAGACGCCACCACAGGGGAAAGAGTGGGGGGGGGGGGTGGTGGTACAGTAGAGGGACGGCTAGGATTTTGGCGGGGTGGAGGGGAAAAAGAAGGGGGGCGCCTGGGCCTTTGGGGGAGGGGCTAAGCTAACCGGCCCAAGCCCAGGTTGGCTCAGCCCACTCTCATGGTTAAAGCTTCTCTATTTTAAAAGAAATACACTGCTGCAATTTGTCTCAATTTCTTCTCTTTTCTTTCCCGGCGAGAGCGATTCAATACCGAAAAAACCGGAAACGACGACTTCCAATTTCCTTCCAAAATTTTATGGCATTACAAAATGGCTTCACCCATCTTTTGTTGTTCATAGATTTTGTTCTGTGCTGCGTAGTGTCTTTAGATGGCTGGGAGGTGAGGCTATTCTTTTATCCTCCTAGTGTTCGTGCATTGTAAATTGTTGTAAATGATAATCCTCTAAAGACTTGTAATATAATTTCATTACTCATTCTTTATTAGGCTTTGTTGTGATGACATATGTGGCAAAGGCGTGTGTTCCGATCTTGAGCACAAAACACATGCCGGGACTACCAGGATGGTATTCTGATTAATCATTGCGGTCGTGATTATGTAAATGACTGACTTAATGATTAATTAGAATAGTATTTGGATGGTTTCTCACAACGTGGTATCAGAGCTTGGTTTAATTAAGTAGCCCAAAAATACTTAGAATGTGGTTTGATAAAATGTGTCAACATCACTAAAGCAATAAAGCAACCCACTAAAGTTTATCTTTAGATCCTAAGTGTTTGCTCTACTTTATTCCTCACATTGTCTTATATTTTGTCATATATATTCTTGTTAATAACATGTTTAATCTTGATTTCTGACTCATCTCCTTCTTCATGGGTTGAGGATGATCACCTTTGTACGAGTCTTCCTAAGATGGTAAAGACAAGAGAAGTGAATGGGGCGTACCCTCTTCTTCGTTAGCTTTTGAGTGGTTAATTAGCTATAATATACCCCTAAGTGTAATATATTTGTGATCTTATCCACATGGCGATCGTGGTTGTAGGATCAAGTCGCATTCATAGTTGAAAGTTTTGTTGTGTGGAAATTGTGGTGGAAAGGATGCTGCTGGTGCTAGACCTTCCAATAGTCTGATCGCCAGGTAGCTAGCCGACCACAAGCTCGCAGTCTGACTGCTGACACTTTTGCAGAACATTTTGAGAACTGCGAGCTAGGCTATGTGTTTGTTGTCATTCTACTATACCTTTGATCATGCATTCTCCCTATTATATGATGCTCTATTGTGCATCATTTGCCTTGGTTCGACCGATATCATGTTTAGTTAAGTGTGAATTTTGATCTTTTGTCTCTGCCCCGTTTTTGCCGCTACTAACAGGACGAGAACCCGTCAAGATCTCGGGGACCTTCCTGAGGGTTCCAATGAGAATAATCTAATACCGCCTCCACCGCCGAGCATGACGGATGTCTTGATGCGAATTGAGCAAAACTATCAAGCTCAGACGGCCCTTCTCAAAGCTCTCATGCGCAATATGACCCCTTTGAGAGGAGGTGGAGTAGGGCTCTGTGATAACTTTGCTAACTTCCTTTGGGCTCTACCGCCCACCTTCACGCGTGCTGAGGATCCTCTCAATGCAGATCATTGACTTTCGACCATTGAGCAGAAGCTCAAACTTCTTAGGTATGAGGACTACGAGAAGGCTCTATTTGCCAACCATCAGCTTCAGGGTGCTGCTGTTGCATGGTGGTCCAACTATCTGGCTATGCACGCTAGCAATCACCATGTGTCATGGGGTGAGTTTCACGGAGCCTTTCACGACTATCACTTTCTCAAGGGGATGATGGATACCAAGAGGCGAGAATCACTAAACCTCCAACAGAGAGGTAGATCTATTATGGAGTACGTGCAGGTGTTCAACCAACTTGAACAATATGCACCGGAAGAGGTTAACACCGACATGAAGAAGCAATATGATTTTGTGAATGACCTCTCCTCCAAGATGCAAGACCACCTATCGGTTCATGAGTTCACTGACATTGACAAGTTGGTGAGCACATTCCTTATAGTTGAGTTCAAGATGAAGAATCACCAGGAGGAGAATAAGCGCAAGAGGGTCCCGTCGCCTTCAATGGGAAACATCCATGGATAGATAGTAAACCTCCTACATCTCACATGCCAACTTCTGCTGCTCCACGACCAATGTGGGTAGTGTGACGTCTGTCCTCCTCTTCGCAAGGATAACCCCTAAGACTCGCAATATATCAAGGGAGCGTGACAGGTGGCCCTAGAGGCCCATTCTATAACTGTGGGCATGTCGGGCATTTCACGCAAGAATGTCATTTTCTGAAGCTGGGACCTGTGGTGACTGCTCCAAGACCCCTGCGACCAATGCAACCCCCTTAGCAAGCCTCCCAAACTGCGCAAGTTCCCATGCATGGTCGTGTCAACTACACCACTGCCATAGAAGATCACGAGGGTGTCAACGTCCTTATGGATATGTTACTTGTGAATTCGTATGCTAGCTTTGTTCTCTTTGATTCCGGAGCTTCTCATTCATTTATAACAAGGAACTGTACTCGGCATCACAAGCTAAGTGTTAGCACTACCCCTGCACCCTATTTTATAGCACTAGGAGCCAACATCCTTACCGATCAAATTATGTCTAAGGCGCCCATTATCATCAATCGGATAATCTTTGTCACAAATATGCTAGTAATTGACTACAAGGGGATAGATGTCATTTTGGGAATGGATTAGTTTGCCAAGAATAAGGTCATTATTGATTGTGCTTGGGGGGCTATCACTCTTGATGATATATCTGGCACCCAAGTTCATCTGAAGCTTAAGGACGTTGATCATTGTCTTTATGCTCTGAAGGTTGTTCTGTAACACCATGATTTTCAGAAATTACAACTTTTTTAAAAAATTTAAGATTATTGAATAGCTTCACCAATAGAATAGGTTTAAAACCTATTTTCTTAATCAATCAATCAACCATTATAGATTATTATTTTGTGTGCATTACATGCTGAGTTTTGTTAGGAGCCAAGTAAATGCATTAGAGTTCTTTTTGTCTTTCTTTCTCTTTGGTATTTTGAGTGAAAAAGGTTTCGAAAAGGTTTTTGCAAAATTCAATAGTGAATAAGTTAAGGATCTTAATGGTTGGAATTCAAAATTCTTGAATTCATTATCTATTCAATCATTGATCACATCTAATCCTTCTCTAGTTCAATTCAAATCTTATTCAAATTTCTCCGCAAAAGTTTCTTTTGTAAAACCCTAGATATACCTAAGTATCCCTTGGCTCAATCTTGATCAAGTCCAAACTCTTAGCCAAGTCTTATAGAAGGCCCAACAAAAAGGATTCACGACATCTATACATATTCACGGAGTCCTGGATATCCTCTTCTTCCCATGGAGTTTCGGAGTTCAAAACGGCCTCAAATACATATCTTGACAATACCAAAGTTGTAGGTCTTGTCGATAGCTTCGATTTGAACATATGGAAGTCCCCTTTTGGATATGGAGCTAGGAGTTACGGCCCCTGAAATCAGTGCTATATAGATAAGTCTGAGTTAAAAAAATTTATCTTGTGATGCATTTTTAAAAATCAAGATGGCACTTCCAGAATTTCCAATGGATACCAAAGTTGTAGATCTTGTCGAGTAATATAAGATAGAGTCTAGAAATGTCCAATTTGGAGTCTGAAAGATGGAGATATCATCATTAGAATAGAGGGTTGCGAAAAAGGAAATTGTAACCAACTCGAATTCGAACTCCAACCCGAGTCGTGTCCGGCTTGGACTCCACCTCAACCAGCCATTCCTAGCCCTGTAAATAGGAGTTGCATGCCCTCTCCTTCCCCTATTCCATGCCCCCAAGCCCTAGACACCGCTACTGCCCTGCCCGTGCACCGTTGTTCAACGGTGCCACCGCCGCTGCTGCCCATGATGCGCTACGTCATCATCTCCATGAATCCTCCTTCCTTGACCATCAAAGCAAGGTGAGGATCCCTCCTTCTCCTCCCTTACTACTATTTTACCATAATACTAAGTCCCTAGCAAAGCCCTAGCTCTGGCCAAAGCCTGATCTACATAGTCATGGTCGTCGCCATTGCGGATAGCTGTGCCATTGCCGATTGGCATCAACATTCCCAGCTGAACATAGATTGAATCACCATATCCTTTGTCCAGCTTCTGTTCTAGGATGTTTCCCACGCCCTCTCCAACCAGATATGCTATTAGAGCACCGACGCATCTGGGAACGCGATCGCCGTGCCCGCTGCCCCAGTCTGGACGTGTTCTGCACGTGCACCAGATTTACATTCGCGTGCCCTATCAATCCAGAAGTCGTATGGATGTTCCATAAGCGTCACGGAGTGTCCCATAGAGTCTTCTACATGACCCTAGGAGTCCTTCACCATTTGAGGAGTGAAACGACCGGAACGTGATTGCCCACCATAGCATGTGGCTGCCATCACCCGTCTCATCTCTGCTGATCGTTCTTCCTCTCAGAGAATGATCTGCCCAAACCCGTGCTATAGAGTTATGTTCCAGATAAATATGAATATCTCTATTAAGACAATGGCTCAAAATTCATAGCCAATCTCTAGGAATGCGAGTGTCTCCATCGCTGCATCTGTTTGCAGTCACCACCAAACATAGCAGCAGTTGTCTCTGTTATGCCGCTAAATTGGATGACCGCTTCCAAAAGTAATCATGCCTTTGAGTTATCATTTCCATGTTTTACACCATGTACCCCTCATTTTGCTGAAATGCCACAGAAAGCCAATGTCAATGTCAGTGGCCACGCGCCCGATCGCTGTCTTCGACGAACCCGAGCTGCCGTCGCTATGCAGACTTACCGGTAGTATCCTTAACCTAGAAGCGTAACCCCGGCCATTTGATCATGGGTAGTCGAGACCAGACCTCAGCGCACCTCTTCTTTAATCCAAGTTGATGCTTGCATAACATGCCAAGTCAGCACCACATCTTCCTCCTTAGTCTAGTCAGCCCTATACTTCTTGAACCTTGCACAATGGTGTTGACTAGCCTGACGCAATGATTGCACAATAAAGTCTTTTCCCATAGGAAGATAACTCCAGTAAACCAGTCTTTCCTTTTCAGCCTAATCCATCTTTCAAAAGCTTGTTATCTTTCACCTTAACTCCGATTTAGACGATTCTTGCATCAAAATGTTTCTTAAATCATACCTATCCAATCATAGTGTTTTAAAGTGTTTTGATGATATTTGGTATGTTGTTCTTAGTGTTTTGTTTGTGTTGTTTGTCGGTAGTTCCCGCAATTCCTCGATACCATTCTAGAATAGTTCGAGGGACTTCAAGACCAATGTTTCGTCAATACTGAGCAGCGTTGGGTAAAAGGCAAGTATACTTCTTGATCATCTTGAACCTATATTTTTAGATGTTTTGTTTTACAAATTGCATGCAGTGTCAATTTGATGGGTAGTCACCTATGTTAGGGTTTACCTAGTTTTTCCTTTACATTCCTTGAAGCTTAAGTAATACGTATATGAGTCTTTTGGGTAGAATTGCTTAGCCTTGCTGTCAGGATGTTAGGAAGTGTGTTATACATTATTAAAGAACATATGAAACTTTGATAATGAACATGAGGTAGAAACATGGAACCTTAGGCGTTGAACATAGTGATGTTGTGATAGTGATCATGGCTATGTTGTGGGTTTAGTATTTGCTCAAGTATCCTAAGTAAGGATCGGTTTATAGAGCGACAACCCAAAAAGTACTGTACCAACCACGAGGTCGATATGGGTAAGGCTTGGTATACTAGTTAGAGTTCTATCCAATGTGTGTCAGGTCAGCACAAAATGAGGCTTCTGGGTTGGAAATGCTGCAGCCTTTTCGTAATCCTTAGCAGTGAAACCTAGTGGGCAGATGCATATTGGAGTGGCCTCTGGTTAGTGGTAAATGTAATACAGTGATTTTTTGATGGCACACCACTGGCGTGTGTTATGTGTCTTGCAAACACGATAACATGGAATTTGCTGACTCATGGGGAAAGCTGGAACACCTCTACAGAGTATAAAATCTGATATATCAGCCATGCTCATGGTCATGAGTGACTTGGATCCTCACATGATTAGTTGGTTTGAGTTATGGTTATGGATACGATCGGGTGATATGAGATGATTATGGTTTGCAAGGTGGGTAGCCTTGAGTGGTAGTTATTGGGTCGTTTGGGTTACACTCACTTAACAACTAAATAATGCTTTTCAATTACATTACTATTTACTTTACTCATATTTACGCAAATATACCATGTGTTAGCTTGTCCTTGATATAAGCCTGCATATCATTATTCTCATGTACACTTGTTGAGCATGTCATGTGCTCACACTTGCTATTTTTCCTATGCCATGCGACATGTGTGGTGCTGCTCAGTGAGTGAAGATGTTGAAGACTATCAAGATGAGCTTATAAAGTTCTAGGCACGTGTCTTTTGGTCGGTTGCCTATGGTGTTGTTGGGCACTAATGCTTTTGTTTTGCTACAAATATCTACATAGAAGACAATGTATGTCAATTGTTGTAAGAGTTAACATTTATTTAATAGAAGTATTGCTTTTTTTACTTCACCTGTGACATCCTTATGTGTGTTGAACATCCTGGGCACATATAAGAAACATCTGGTTTTGGCCATTAAAACCGGGTGTGACACTATCTTACCAGAAGAATTGCCGGGAATGCAACTCGACCGAGAGGTGGAATTCTCTATTGAGCTTTTACTAAGTACGGCTTCGATTTCAAGAAGGTCTTACTGGATGCCTCCAAATGAGTTGGCAGAGATGAAGAAGCAGATTTAAGAGTTGCTCTCAAAGAGTTACATTTGCTCGAGCTCCTCACCTTGGGGATGCTCGACGCTCTTTGTGAAGAAGAAGGACCAAACTCTGCAGATGTGTGTTGATTACCGTCCATTGAATGAGGTCACTGTTAAGAAGAAGTATCCACTTCCATGAATTGATATTTTGTTTGATCAATTGATCGGTGCCTGGGTTTTCTCCAAGATTGATTTGAGATTGGGCTACCACCAAATAAAGATCTGACTGGAGGATATTCCAAATACGGCTTTCTCTACTCGTTATGGGCTTTACGAGTACATCATTATGTCTTTTGGTCTGACCAATGCACCAGCATTCTTCATGTATTTGATGAACACGGTCTTCATGGAGGAACTCGATATGTTTTCTATGGTTTTCATCGATGATATTCTCATGTGCTCCAAGACTGAAGAAGAACATTTTGAGCACCTTCGAGTTATTCTTAGTTGACTTTGAGATCACCATCTCTATGCCAAGTTCAACAAGTGCGAGTTTTGGCTCAAAGATGTTGCTTTTCTGGGTCATATTCTATTGGAGTACATAGTTGTTGTTGACCCGAGCAAGGTGCAAGAGGTTCTCAATTGGGTTCAGCCCAAGAGTGTCATGACATCAGGAGTTTTCTCGGACTTGTGGGTTACTACCACTGGTTCATCGAGAACTTCTCCATGACATCCAAGTCCATGATGGAGCTTTTGAAGCAAGGAAGTGTGTTTGAGTGGTCAAATGAATGTGAGTTAGCTTTCCAAACCTTGAAGAACCTTCTCACAACCGCTCCCGTTCTTGCTCAGCCTGAAGTGGATAAGGGTTTCGACGTCTATTGCGATGCTTCCCACATAGGCCTTGGATGTGTCCTCATGAAAAAAGGCAAGGTTTTTGCCTATGTGTCACGCCAATTGATGCACCATGAAGAGAACTACGCAACTCATGACTTGGATCTTGCAGCAGTTGTGCATGCTCTTAAGATTTGGTGTCATTATCTGATGGGCAATCTTTCTCATATCTATACAGATCACAAGAGTCACAAATGTATCTTCACTCAGGATGACCTGAATATGAGACAGAGAAGATGGCTCGAGCTAATCAAAGACTATGAGCTGGAAGTTCATTATCATCTTGGCAAGGAGAATGTTGTTGCTGATGCACTAAGCCAAAAGGCTTGATACAATTATCTCTCACTCAAGCTTAGATTCACCATGCTTTGTGATGATTTCTGAAGGCTTAGACTTGAGATGGTTTTGGAGGGATTTCTTGCTAATCTGGAGATCAGATCCACCCTCTTGGATCAAATCAAAGAAGCTCAAAGGGATGACAAGGGCATGGCCCGAATTCAAGATAAAATGAAGGAAGACAAAGCTACCGGTTTTGCTGAAGATAATCAAGGTATCTTGTGTTGAGAAGAGGCTAGTGGTTCCAAGGGTTGATGCATTGGGGAAAAAGATTTTGGATGAAGCTCATGATTCGTTGTTATCCATTCATCCGAGTAGTACCAAGATGTACGGAGACATCAAGCCAAGATTTTGGTGGACCTGCATGAAGCATGAAATCACTCGATATGTGGCTGAGTGTGATGTTTGCCGGACAGTGAAGGCCGAACACCTCGAACCAATCGGTGCACTTCAACCCATACCTATTCCTTCCTAGAAGTGGGAGGAGATTGGTATGGATTCCATTACCAGATTACCTTAGACCTCTCAAGGGAATAACTCGATTTGGGTCATTGTAGACCGATTGACCAAGTAATCTCATTTATTTTATGTCAAGACCACGTACTCAGTCAAGTAGTATGCAGAGCTATAGCTCACTCGAATTGTTTGCCTTCATGGAATTCCAAAGAAAATCATCTTTGATAGAGGCACCCAGTTCACCTCTTATTTCTAGAAGAGCCTTCATGAATCAATGGGAACCGAACTCTTCCATAGCATTGCCTACCGTCCTCAAATCGATGGTCATGCCATTTGTAGAGTTCTCCTACAACAACAGTTACCAATCAAGTATTAAAATGTCACCATTTGAAGCTCTCTATGGCTGAAGGTTGCCAAACTCCGTTGAATTGGTTTGATTCTAGCGAAAGAGATTTTCTAGGCCCGGATTTGGTCAAAGAGGCAGAAAGCTCAAAATCGTCAGAAGAGCTATGCGGATCGCTGCCGATGAGAACTTGTGTTCGCTATTGGGGATTTTGTCTATCTCATGATGCTTTCAAGTTAGAGGGAAGTTAGCACATCGATATGTGGTACCTTTCCAAATCATCGCTCGGCGAGGAGAGGTGGCCTATCAGTTGGACTTACCTCCATTCCTCTTCACCGTTCATAATATGTTCCATGTCTCACAACTGAACAAATGCCTCCGAGTCCCAACCGAAGTCATTAAAGTTGCAAACAAGATTTGCATCATGATCTCTCTTATGGCGGGTGACAAATACGGATTTTGGAGGAAACTGAGTGCAAGACTCGATGTCACTCTATCAAGTTCGTTAAAGTGTAATGGATCAATCACTCGAAAGATGAGGCTACTTGGAAGCATGAGGTTCAAATCCGCTTCGAGTTTCCCGATCTTTTTAAAAACTTGTGAGTATTGTTTCGATTATGCATATTTTGAGCATCTCACCTATCTGTAGTTCATTATCATGTTGGTCAAAAACTTCGTTCCCGAAGGAACCCGCTTACAAAACATTTCAGTTGGGAAAATACACTTTTGGCGGTCCAACCACGCCTCTTCCAGTCAAACCACCAGAAGCATTCAGAACCCATTTCACTCTTTGTTCTTGGAAGGTCTGACCGCCCCAGCCTCATGCTCCAACCATCAGAGCCAAAAACTCTCTGTACAATTTGCGATCTAACCGTCATACCCATGGTCCAACCGTGCCGCAGACTGACCAGGCTTAGCTGCGGTCTGACCACCAGTGCATGTGAAGGTCCGATGACTGTCTTCTTGTCCCGTTGATGAAAAACAACATAATTCTTTTCCAATTTTGGAAAATTCCAGTGTGTTTAATCACCGTCACCTTCTCCCTGAGTTTTCCAAATCTCGGGATGAGATTCTTCAAGGGGGAGGTTTGTCACATCCCAAGGTGTTAATTACATAATTAAGTATGTATAGTCATCGTGGCATCTTAACATCATGTTTTAAGTATTTAAAAACATTTCAAAAATATGTGTCTTGAGTCTATGCTCGTTTCCACCATTTATTTTGAGTAGAAATAGTTTGAGATGGTTAGTGTCATGTCCCAAACCCGTAATCATGTCAATAGGCATAATCATGCATCATAAACATCATGTTTAATTGTTGAGCATTGGAGTGCTTGCTAAATTCTAATGGCTACTTAACTTTGCAATTAGTTATGAAAATACCCAACGTTAGAGTTTTTGGTTTAGTTTCAATCTCGCCTAGGCTTTTAGGGTGAATCCAATTTAAATAGGGTTCATCTTGTTTTGTTATCGCTGCACAAGAATTCATAGAATTTTGAAGCACTAGAGCACCTTCTCTTGGGCCAATAAAAGAGAGAAGGATTTTGCGGAGGGACAGAAATGTTTTCAGCTGAAACTGTTTGTCTCTCTAGCATGTGGGCCCACCTGGCCGGCCAACACCCTCTCCTCTCTTGGGCTGCAGAAGTCCCACCCCTCCACCTCACTCCCTTACTCTTTAAGGTGCTCCCTCCCTCTCTTCTCCAACTGGCCAAAGGCAGCAGAGCTACTGTTCTTCTCCTCCCTCTTAAACCCTCTCATATTCTCCCTGAAATCTCACCTTCAAGAGCAAGGATTTGAGGTATGCATGTCACACCAATGAAATCCCTAGCTCAGTAGCTTCACGTCCACCCAAAAATCTCCTGCATGCACCAAGGTTTGGGTGTTCTCCAATCCAATTTCGTCACCCTTTCTTTCTCTGAAATTTCAGAAGCAACCTTCTTCCTCTTCCTCAAGCTTTCCCCTTTGATTTCTTCTTCGTCGACGGTCACCAACCTTTGCAAGGATGCAGGGTTAGTCTTTCGGTTTCCCCTTCTATGAATGCACGACTTGAGATGGTTGATTTCAAGTTTAGGAGCTGTGTTCTTCAAATGGTGAAGTACCATTGTGTTCTTGAGGCAACGGAGTGAGCAGGATTGTTTGGATGAGTAGAGCTGGTGTTTGTGCATGTTTCAGTGAGTGAATTAGATTTAGAACCAATGCTTTAGTGCCTATACATGTTTAGGTGGACTAGATTTCAACATGCAAGTCGAATCGGCTGATGAATCATCGAAAAACTTGTGTTTTGCTACAACCCAGAAATTCTAGGTTACAACCTAGAAATACTAGGTAATTATAGCCAGAAATACTCGAGAATCCTACTTGGAAGTTCCAGGTATAGCCCAGAAGTTTTGGGTTAATGCGAGCAATTTTAATCGAGAACCCTCACTCAGAACCTCACCCGGAAGTTCCGACCACCCAGAACTTCCGGATCTACTGTTCATCATACTTTTTTTTTCTTTTTGTTTACTTTTGTGATAGCTTGTATATTTCATAGTTAATTCATACAAACTCTAAAAATCATGAAACTAATTTTGTTAGCTTTGTATGAGTGTGAAATACATGTTAAAAATGCTGGAACTCAAAAAATACTTTTTTATAATTGATTAATTAATTAAATGTATTTTAGCTCAATTAAATTATAGTTAATTAATACCATGTCCTAAAATTATGAAACCAATTGGAAAATTCATGTTATGATCAGTGATATCTAGGAAAAATATACTTTGGTACGTAAGTCTTGTTTAAATTATGAAGCTCACTTAATCTTGATAGCAAGCTTAATTACGATCCTTTTTGAACAGACCATAAATAAATCTTTTATATCATGAGCTTTCACACTTCAATTCATATGATTTTTGTTGCATCATGTTATTTACTCAATACCTCATCTCCCATTATATTTTTATGGCATTTGATGCATGTATTATAGCATTTCATCATGTTAATTGTGATGCACCATTCTTTCTTTTAGTGATCAATGAATCAGAGAGTGATAGGGGTATTCTTGAGATGGAACATGATTGTGATTTTATGTGTGAAGCAACTGAGCACCAAGGCAAGCACATAAGCATACTCCACCTATTACTTTGGATCATGTGATTTTAATATGATAAATTATGCTTACGTATGTTTGCATGTTAGGGAGTCAATGTCGGTTTGTAGGTAGTCCCAATGTTGCGTTGCTCTACCTTGACTTTGTTTATCCCTTGATCTGGTGTAACCTTGGTGGTAGAGAGAACTTCTTAGATTTTCATCAAATTGGTGGGCAAGATTTTTCTCAAATAATTCTGACAACCTCCGGAGAAAAAGGATTTTTTCCAATAGAGCCATGGAATCCCCGAGCGGTTGTGGCTGTACTTGTACTGCATTTTTATTCACTTGAATTTGTAGATCAATGGTTTACAGTTACTTTTGGGGGATGATCTCCTGTACCCGTTTGGATGGCGAGTCGAAGTCCACTGGTGGCTGTTCACTGATGAATACTGTAGTGGTATTTCAGGAAGTGCAGGCGAAGGCTCCAGCGGGCCTTCAGACGGAGGCCAAAGGTCGACCTGCAGTGTCAAGAATCAGCATAGGCGAAGACTCTGCCGGTCGGACGGATGCCGAAGGTCGTCCCGCGGCACCAAGAATCACCGCAGGCGAAGTCTCTGGCAGACCTTCGGACGGAGGCCGAAGGTCGACCCACGGCGCAGCGTCGAGGCTGGTCGAAGGTGCCCTGAAGGCGTCGAAGCCTGTGTAGCTGTCTAGGGTATAATTGTAAATGTGCAAATGTCCTTGATGGTACCAAAATACCTCCGAATATGCCAAGAATGTAGCAGTTAGGGGGGTAATGCTGTAAGTTATAGTGTGGAGTGGTTTAGTACGGGCTATAAATAGGCTGGAACTATAACTGAGGTGATGGGATGAATTAAGATGACTCCACCCCACGAATACGTGTTGCACTACAAAGCCTTCGGCTTTCCCTCTTAAGCAAAGGACTTCCTTGTTGTTCGGTGACTTAGATTCCAACAGTTATCAACTCGCCTCACTCTCATGTATTTGTCAAATGTAAAATGAATGTGATGTTCTTAGCAAGCTTAGGTATTTTGGCGTATTTACCACATGTCGATATAATGGTAGACAAGCCGAGTACCTTATGTAGCTGTGATCTTTTGGCGTGCGAGTCTCAAATGTTGTCAGCATAATAGGTTTGGAAGGGGTATCTAATTTGCTCGGGGAGTGTTTCTAGATGACCTTCGCATGCCGAGACGCATGTTCAAACGATCAGGTCTTATTTGGAAAAGGTTGTCATGGGTACCCTCTTTTGTGGATTTTAGCGGGTCACACAAGCTGAATGCTCCTCATGTCGTGTGGGAAAAAGGAGCATCCCCATGAAGGGTGTAAGATCAATTCGAATTACCACACTCACGGTTATGAGCATGCTTCTGCCCATTCACATGAAACATATGTGTTGGGAAATAGATGATGATGTTGATGTCAAGTTGAGATGGTTCTAATGCAGAAACGATATGTTGATAATCTCGGGATATAAGGGTTTTTGCTAGATCGTAGAAGCCCACTAATGAGGACATGGCTCCTTCAGATACGAACAACACTGCTAATAATCCTCAAATCATACAGGGCCAATTACAAAAGCACATGCATGACAATTAAACCACTAGGTGAACTCGTTCCTCGCTGTTTATACCTTATTGAATGTATTACTACTAAATTATTGTAATGTTTTATTCCTTAGGAATATGGGAGAAGCATCACAAGCTCACCTAGACGTTATCACTCGAGTGCAAAATCTACTCGAACTAAGTCGATCTCAATTCAGATTCCAAATTCGGTTTGAAATCTTAGGACAACATGTTAGTAAAATGGATATAATTATAGCATATAAAGTCTGATTAAGGCGATCTTGGATTTACTGGAAAGCATATAAAGAGTCCTTTCCAATGGATCTATGCTTGACCAAATATTCCATATAGTTTAGTCAGAGTCAAAGGAATAAGGTGCCATATCACCGTTTTAGACCTTCTCGGGTCATGTAACTGTGTCGGGGTCAGAGTCTAGGTTGTGTACTCCTCTTTCCACAGCTGCACAATCCTAGGTCAACTTCATCATGCCCCCTTATATATACACAATAGCCGTTGTAGCTTTAGGCTTGGGTTTTGCATAGATTATTCTGTTTTAGACAGTTTCGCCATTTATCAGTTTGTAGGAGCCCAAACTCGAGCACTTTATTGGTAATCAGCAACATTCAGATTGCATCTACATGTTCTTACTTGTGTTCTTGATTCGCTTACAAGAAAAGCCTTCTTGGTGAGGTCAACCACATCTTTGCACGGTTAATAATTATAGAGTAGTGGTGTAGTAGTTGCAAGGGTTCTTGATTTGTTCTTGTTAGAGTCTTTGGATCATCAACGTCGAAACTCCACCAAATGGACTTATCATATTACTTTCAGAAGATTGGGCAAACCCACATCAATTGGTATCAGAGCTTCAGTTGCCATTAGGTAATCTCAGTTATCCCCTTTGGTTCGTTGTGTTCCATTGCCTAGAGTCCTAAAAATTGCCTCATAAGAAAAAAAATGATTTAGATCTTAGTATTTTTGCTGTCCAAACAACATTATGCCCTTCACAATTTTGTTCAATTTCACGTTGTTGAGTTTGAGTCCATCGTCGGTGTCTTTGTTGCTGACCGAGTCATCATGTTCTAGTTTTTAGTGTTGAGTATTTGCTGATTTAGTCATCAAGTATTCTGTCCTAGCCTTGTTTGCTATAGCTGAGATTGTGTCTCTAGTCGAGTCCACCATCAACTTGTGTTCGACCACTAGTAGCTTCAACCATCTATCGAGTTTGACCACTAGCTGAGTTGACCATCTACTCAGGTTTGACCATTAGTCATTTTGACTATCTATTTGGATTCTATCACTAGTCGTTTCGACCACTTCCTCGGGTTTGACCACCTAGTCGGATTCAACCATCCTTTTGGGTTCGACCACCTAGTCGGATTCGACTATCCACTGAATTTCACCTCCACAATCTAGTTAGATTTTATCTGTTTCTAGCTGCTCTCGAACACCCCCACACACCCTTCATATCTGGCATTGTCTGGCAAAGTTCGAGCAACAACTACTTAGCCAAAACAAAGCAAGCCAAAGTTTAGAGAGAGAGAGAGAGAGAGAGAGAGAGAGAGTTTGAATTTGTAACTCACACACCTCTTTGTTCCTCGAAAAGGTAGTAGATGTTGGGCAACAGGTAGGCTACACTAGCCTAAAACAAAACATTTCTACCGCATTCATCCAGGAAATCATGCTAGTAGGAGATCATAGATCGTTATCGCTCAATGCGCAGTGTAGCGAAAGAAGAGTTGGAGTAGATCGATCCAATGTCATGCGTGTCAAACTCCTCGAGCAGCTTCTCAATCAGATCCATGATCAGCCGCGCGAAGGTGGTCATGTTCCTCGACCAACTCTGAGCAGGTGGTCATGCTCGTCGACCAACTCCGAGTAGGTGGTCGTGCTCCTCGACCAATCCCGAACACATCATGTTCAATTCACCGAGAAGATCAGCGCCGCAATAGCAGCAGTGCCTCTATGGTATCCACACGTACTGGGTAGGAACGCCGAGCGCCGATGTGCTAGCACCGCACGCACGGCTATGGTTTTTGGAGATCATGTGGAATGCTGCGACTAGGGTTTCGGAGTGGCTCAACCTCAGCACGCCCTACCCACGCCTCTCCTTATATAGAGCTTGCCAGTGCTCCCACGTTGGAAACCCTTTAGGACTCTAACTTCTCATGGATCACAATCTAGTCAAAATCCATATACGAATCCAATTCGCATGTTTTGTTCCATCCCATTAAGTGTTTGACCCGTTAGGTTCATGTAGAAATGGCTACGACTCAGAAACCCTTTCCAAACTGAAATCAATAGCGGTCCCTACCAGGACATGTTGACTCCTCAGTATACACAAAAGATCATATTGGCTAAACCTTGATATCTACATGCACTGGTCCCTTCGCCTCATGATACCAGTCAAGCTCAAGCTAAGATACGTGCCACCCTTGTGTTACCCCAACCATTCACTCGATCAAATAGTGGATTCATCATGATTAACTCTTTAATCATATTGGCATAGCCATGCACTTTCTCAATCCAACTACCTCGAGGGGTCCAGAGATATCTCTCCCGTTATCAAGGAGGGGCAAATTCCATCTTGATCGCACATACCCCCGACACGTTTCATGACAAACCCAAAAACTACCTTTATGACTACACAGTTACGGAATAGCATTTGGCAGCCTCAAAGTATGACACTATACATTCTGGGAATCAATGACAATCTCAAGTCTAAAGATCCTGCAGATACACTATTTAAGATAACAACTGATGGCACATCATAAATAACAATCCCAGCAGTATCTCAAGGTGGGTCTATCCAACATCATGTTCTTTAACATAAATGTCCACATTATTGACTTGGTATCTCTATACCTATGATCCATGAAACATGATCATCAATCAATACATGTGCTGGTCTTATGTATCATCATGATATAAACAAAGAGTTTCATAAACAATTCACTTACTTGCCAATCAATGTAAACGATAGTCATTCTTGGAATAACACATTATTCGATAGTACATGAACATAGACGTGTGATACAATCATCTCTATGATTGCCTCTAGGGCATATCACCTTCAATAGAGGAGTTTTGAGTTTGTGTCACATTAAAAAAAAAAGAGAAATCAAGAAGCAAAGAGTGCCAAAAAAAGGGAAGCAAAGAGTGCAAAAAAAAAAGTGTAAAAAAAGAAAATAAAGAAAGAGAATTCAGTTGGCATTACGAATTTTGTTCCATTGTGCTTGTTTCTACCCTATTTTATTTGACCTGCTTGAGATAGTTCTAGGAACACCTTCGGGTCAGCATTGTGATGAGTACCATGGATTTTTTTCAACTTGCTAATCTGGTTTCAATTATTGGTACTCCTTGCTACTAAATATTGCCTGTCCAAGCTCCACCTTCTCTCAATCAGAATAGTTCTCCCTTTACAACCACCTCACTCACACTCGATAAGGTATCACGAACCAGCCACTTGTTGTGATTGGTAAGAACACTTGCAAGAGAGTGGTAAGATGTTTGAGAGTGTGTGATTCTACTTCAATCTCCACCACCTAGTAGTCAATAGGAATAATATTGTTGTCTCTTGTTTGCTACTAACCATAGCAGGTGAAGCATCAGATGCGAAAGAGTGTGTTTTGAGAGAAGAACTCACAATGTTGTTGGATGATCATCGACAAACTGTTAATGACAACATTGATAAGAACCTTATGGGAACAAATATTGCATAATAGTGACTCAATGATAGTATTGCAATGCTCAATACACGTTATGTTCTATTGGTCAATCAACCACCGAACAACAGCCATATGGACCCTCATGGTGTAGCCATGAACATGACGAGTCCGTCGCGAATGATGAAATTTTGACACAAGAACAAGACATCTTTGATGCACGACAGTGGGACCGATTAAATTTCAACCGTCAAGGTATGGGAGGTAATAATTCCCAGAAACATAACCTACATGTTAATGATGATCCATTTGCTAAGGTTATGTTTACTATACAATTTTTTGCAGGTGCCTATGATGCTGAAAAACATTTAGATTGGGAGATGACGGTCGAACAGAAGTTTAATGTTCATTTAGTTCTTGAAATGCATACAGTTAGGCAAGCCACTAGTGATTTTAAAGATTTTGCAATTATCTGGTGGAATAAAGAATGCATCGATGGATTAGCACCTACTACATGGAATGTTTTAAAGGTTGTTATGTGTAACAGATTTGTTACACTATCATTTAAATGTGATTTACGTAAGAAATTGCAGCGTTTAAATCAAGGAGAAAGATCCATAGAAGAATATTATCAGGAGCTACAAATTAGTATGCTATGTTGTGATATTATTGATGATGAAGAGGCTGCAATGACACGCTTTTATGGAGGATTAAGACATAAAATTCAGGACATAGATGATTACAAAGACTATAATAGTGTTCCTAGATTGTTCCAACTTGCATGTTTGGCAGAGAAAGAATTGTAGGGACGACATCAAAGACCCAGGAACAATTTTGAAAGCACAATTACTTCAGAATCAATGCCGAGACAAGTCAAAATAGCCCCACGTTTAGCTACATGGTCTGCTACACCTTTCTTCAGTAGGGAGCGTTTAGCACCACCTCCAACACCATCACCTATTTCAGAGGTAAGCAAATCTGCCTATGTGCAGGCTCCAACCAAGAGCTCTTCTTCGATTGCTTCTACAGGCCGTTTAACCGAAATTGTATGCCACCGATGCAAGGGAATGGGCCACATAGAATCCTATAAAGAGACCCGAGTTATCACTCGAAGAAATGGTCTATCAAAAAATTTCTCTTTGCTAGACTAAGTTTTTGATCCGACGAAGCCTCATTTCAGGTAATGATGGGACGTTTGATGATGGATAGTATAAAACTACCATATATGACCATCTTATATGTATCTAGATCCACTAGGGTTTCCTGTATTCTCGGAGCATACTGTAACACCCCAGACACTGTAAAAGCCTAGAATGATACCACAACTACTCCACTAACATGCCGAAACTATAAAGTTTTGGCAATACCTCCTCTAAAACATGATAAAGTGAAAGCAACAATAGATATCATAAAGGATGCGTAAAGTAAACAAGCACACTATCATAGAAGCATCCTAGCAATTAACCAACATATTAAAACTTCGAACTACAACTTATAACATGACAAACCAAAACTAAAGTTAGCACGCTAAGATACGAGTGCAACTCCATCCAATGTATTATTATTACAACACCACTACTTTATAATTAGGTGAATCACGACGTACAAGAAGTGCTGCTACTCCCATCCCTCCAAGCCAAGCAAAACATCAAGCACCTGGAAAGATTGTAAATAGGGTGAGATAAATCTCAGCAAGCAAATGAATTTAACAACCTGTTTAAAGAAGAAGTTCATTAAGCAACATTTGAGCCATGAGAGTATCAACGATTTGTAGATAGCAAGATTATCCACCTCCAAATATCCACAGGAGAAAAATCATATCTTCAATGATAAGAAAAAACATCAGTTTGAAACTGCATAGTGCAAACGCATGTTCACTGCCTTTACACCCAACAAAGTGTAAAGCTGCACCGTACCCCACCTCGAGCAAAAAATGGCGCGTACCGGTACAAGTCATGGACAGCAAACAGTGACATATTAATTCATATGAGGTGCAATTCAAATGAATGCATATGATATTTTAAATACCACATCACCTCATAGCCTTCATCATCCACATATATCGCAATAATAATCCTTCATGACTAAAGGCATAAAGCAAGATAACCACATAAGACATTAATAAAAGCTTTACTTCATCAAATTCATCAAGTTAAGAGCATGTATCATTGTGGTTATGGTTTTGAACATTTAATTAAAGTGGAGGTAGAATAAACAACAAGTTAAAGCAAATAGCAAACCACCGCTAATGTTTACTTGCCTTTTCGATGCAGCCGACAACCTTCAAACACGATCAGGAGCACCAACACCTTATTATGAGCCACACATCAGAAAAAAAAACATTCATACAAGCATGCACATACAATATGAAACCTGTTCCTAACACCCTAACTCGTCACTCATCAGAGGACCACAAAAACAACACATACATCCTTCTACCGATAAAAGCAGTAGGGCTTCACATTTTCATATATTTTTTTTCTGCAACTAATATCATAGAAAAAACCCCACTTCTAGAAACTACAGAACAAGCGCTAAAACTTTCATGGAGAACCCATATTTTTATCAGTTCAATAAGAGCCTCTAATCTGCTATTGAAAACAGCACTGAAAACTGTCATGAAAAGTCTGATAGTCCCCTTCACATTTTTCCCGTAATTAATCCACAAACCCAAAAATTCTAAATTGTTTACAGAAGCTATAAAACTCCATTATCTTCCACTTTCTAGGCATAGCCTTTTGGATTTGAAGCCTCTAATGTGGCCAAAACATGCTCTGAACAAGAATGAACTTTTCTGACGACCAAAACAACAACAGCAACATTTAAGAGGTCATAACTAGAGTTCTACTCATCCTGTGAAGATGTACTTTGTGCAGTTGGAAATATTATGAAAAATTCTACAACTTTTAATCATATCGTACCCTAAAATTATCCCATTATGATGGTCAAAAACTGTTTCGATTTATCCTCCAGTCTCTCATCAGAGAAAAACAGCCAAGTTGTAGCAACGATGTCTCCCAAACCACATGGGCTATGACGGTGATCTTGGTGCAAAAGGAAAGGTATTAAAGTCCTCTTCAACTTTGTCCATAGTGGACAAATTTATTTTGGCCTTTAATTTGCCCAAAAATGACGTTGAACAGAGGCTGCACAAACTAACGGATTTCAGAACGTCATTGCGGATGCATTATCTAGATGTTACACCATGTTGTCCCAACTAGATCACAAAATCTTTGGTTTAGAAACAATAAAAGGGTTGTATGCAACTGATTCGGACTTTAAAGATACTTTTCAAAATTGTAAAGAAGGGAGAACTTGGAATAAGTATGTGCTGAATGATGGAATTCTTTATCGCGCTAATAAGCTATGCATTCCAGCTAGCTCCGTTCGTCTTTTGTTTTTACAGGAGGCGCATGGAGGAGGTTTTATGGGACATTTTGGAGTGAAAAAAACTGAAGATGTGCTAGCAACTCATTTCTTTTGGCCAAAGATGAGACGTGATGTCGAGTGCTACGTGTCACGCTGCACTACTTGCAATAAAGCTAAGTCTCGCTTGAATCCATATGGTCTTTATATGCCTCTTCCTGTTCCTAGTGTACCTTGGGAGGATATTTCTATGGACATTGTTTTAGGATTGCCTAGGACAAAGAGGGGGAGGGATAGTATATTTGTAGTGGTGGATCATTTTTCTAAACTGATATATTTTATACCTTGTCACAAGAGTGATGATGCTACACACATAGCTGATTTATTTTTCAGGGAGATTATATGCTTATATGGAGTGCCAAATACCATTATGTCTGATCATGATGCGAAGTTTTTGAGTTATTTTTGGAGGACATTATGGAATAAATTGGGGACAAAGCTACTATTCTCTACTACATATCATCCCCAAACTGATGGACAAACGGAGGTTGTTAATCGCACATTATCTACTATATTGCGGGCTATTTTAAAGAAGAATTTGAAGATGTGGGAAGAGTGTTTGCCTCATATTGAGTTCGCTTACAACAGATCCGTCCACTCCACCACCAAGGTAAGTCTATTTCAGATAGTGTATGGTTTCAATCCCCGTGCTCTTATTGATTTACTACCTTTACCTCCTTCTGAAACTTTGAATTTGGATGCCACACAACGTGCTGAATTTATTCTAAAGATGCATGAAACAAGTAAAGAAAATATTAAAAAAATGAATGAGAAATATAGAGCTTATGGTAGCCAGGGTAGAAAACATTTAACTTTTGAAACTGGTGATCTTGTTTGGTTACACTTGCGTAAAGATCAATTTCCTGAGTTGAGAAAATCTAAATTGATGCCTCGAGCTGATGGTCCTTTTAAAGTTCTTGAGAAGATTAATGATAATGCATATAAGCTTGAGTTGTCTATAGATTTTGGGGTTAGTCCCACATTTAACATTTCAGATTTAAAACCATACGTTGGAGAGGAAGATGAGGTTGCGTCGAGGATGACTCCAATTCAAGAGGGGGAGGATGATGAGTACATCACTCATTTAGATACATACACTATAAGTGATCCTCCGGTGATTGATCCATTACAAGGACTGATTACATGGGCTCGTGCACGTCGTTTAACTCATGAGGTGAATTCATTACTCGCTGTCCATACTACTAATTATAAGGATGGGATGCTACTCAATTTTTGTGAATTTTGATGCTTATGAATATGGGAGAAGCACCTATGGAACAGCCAAGTCGGATGGGGCTCAAGCCACTTCAAGTTGGAGTCGGAACTCGGTTCGGATTCAGCAGACAGCGCCGCACTAAAACGGCCATAACTTCTTCATATGCAGTCCAAATAAGGTGTTCTTTAATGCGTTGGAAAGCTAAGGATGATAGGTTTGTTTTGGTACTGGTCCCAGCTCCAGATTCACGGTGGATTATTTTGTGTCATCAAAACAATGTGCTATGTCACAATTTTGGGCCATATCGGGTCTTGTAAATGTGTTCGATTCTAAGCCCAAGTTGTGGATGCCCCCCTGGTCGCCCAAAACCCTAGAACGCCCCTCTTCATATATCTAGCAGCCGTTGTCATAGAATTTTTGGGTTTTGCTTAGATTAATCTGTCATTGAACAGCTTCGCCGTCGTTCGGTTTGTGAAACCCCAACTCGTGAGTTTAATCATATTTGCAATTTCAGATTGTGTTCTTCTGTGTTCTTGCTTGTGTTCTCGATTCGCTGCCTTCTTGGTGAGGTCAATCATGCCGCGCGTGGTTGATAACCAACGGAGCAGTGGTGTAGCGATTGTAAGGGTTGCATTCTGTCCTGATCGGAAGCCTTGGATCGTCAACGTCGAGTCTCCACCAATCGACTTACCTTTACCTAACGGAAGATCAAGCCTAATCCTCTCATCAGAGCCTTTAGCTGAGGATCCGAAGATCAATGCTCCGGGAGGACCTGGATAGTAATCTTCAACCATTATCCTCACGCAGGCTTATTTTTCCCCCAACACATATTTCTTCAACTTAGCATAAAACTTATTCTTCTAAAGAGCATCCAAAACAAGGGCGAGATGAACCTCACACTCCTCCTCAGACTTAGAATAGACTAAGATATCATCAATGAACACCACAACAAAGATATCCAAGTACTCATGTAATATCCTGTTCATGGCTTCCATAAAAACAGCAGGGGCATTTGTTAGTCCAAAAGACATAACAACATACTCATAATGCCCATACCTCGTGCTAAAAGAAGTCTTCTCGATGTCTTCCTCTTTAATCCTTATTTGATGATAACCGGACTGCAAGTTAATCTTGGAGAACACCATTACTCCTCTCAACATATCAAACAAAGCATCAGTACGAGGCAAAGGATATTTCTTCTTGATAGTCACATGATTAATGCCTTTATAATCCACACAAAGCCTCTTTGTGCCATCCTTCTTCTCCACAAACAAAACAGGAGCAGCCTAAGGCGACGTGCTCGGCCTGATAAACCCCTTAGCAAGGAGGTCATCCAACTGCTTCTTCAACTCCAGCTGCTCCATTGGAACCATCTTGTACAAAGTCCTATATATAGGCTACATATCCTAGAACCAACTTAATCTGGAAAACAGACTCCCTTTTAGGAGGTAAACCTGGAAGCTCATCAGGAAACACATCAGGATAGCGGCAAACCACACGAATATCCTCCACTCGCAAAGCAGCATCCCGACCATCAACCATAGCTAGGAGAATGCAAGACTTCTGCGTCCAGCGGTCAGGGAACAACTGGCACAACAACGAGAGAGAGAGAGAGTACTTCATAGCTCTCCCTTGAAAAACCACCTTTCGACCAGACAGTGCCTGCAAAGAGACTGTCTTCTAGAAGCAAGAGATAACAACCTGATGATGAGAAAGGTTATCCATGCCAAGAATAACATCAACAGGCTCCAAAGGAATCACCACGAGATTAGCAACAAAATCCCCATCCGCAAGAGAGATAACACAGCCAGAGCAGATAGAAAAACTGGATATAGAACATCTAGCAGAATTAACCACAAGCACCTGACTAATCCTCTACACAGATAGACCAGCATGACCCACAAAGACCTCTGAAATGAACAAAAAGCTAGCACCAGAGTCGAAAAGAGCATGTGCAGCAAAATAATCAACTAAAACGGTACCTGCCACCACATCTCCATAGTCTCTGCCATCCTAAGAGAGCATAACATATGCCACGGGAGTGCCATAAGTAGAAACTATGACAGCATAGCTGAATGGACTAGAACCCTACGATGTAGGCGGTGCTGATGAAGTAGTAGTCTGGGGCAGTTGAAATGCACCAAGCTGAGGTGTCAAAGAAGTTGTTGGTGTAGTAGGTGGCACCATCAGGTACTGCTAAGGGAATGGCGCAGGCAAGAACTACTGCAGTGTAGGTGTAGGTAGAGGCACCAAAGAAGAAGTAGCGGCCATCATCTGAATAGTGCCACCAGAAGTCAAAGAAGTCACTGGCTCCTATCGAAGCTTGCTATTAGCATTCCTCCTGCAAACCACTTCCTTGTGATCCTAACCACAGATAGAGCACTTGCCAAACCACCGTACAGTGAGCATCTCCACAACGGAAACAAGCTATCCCCATGCTGGGCTTAGGGATGGTATGCTACTGTTTAGTACCCCCCGTAAAGTTTGAGAACATCCAGAATTGCCACGGTAAGGCTGGTGATGCTAGAACTTGCCCTTCTTATGAACAGGACCACCAGAATGGCCCTTCCTATTAATCTGACCATGTTTCTGATCTCCACCAGTAGACTTGCATGCTTCCTCACTGTACACCTCCTACATCATACCCAAGGCTTGCTCGACCATGGTGCGGAAGTCCACCACTAGAAAAGCAATCATAGTGTAGCGGATTGAAGGCTTGAGGCCCTGGTGGAACTGCCTTGCCTTCCCCGTCTCATCATGAGCCACGTGTGGAACAAAGCGAACAATCTGGTTGAAGGTCACCTCATACTCAAACTTTGTCCTCCTACCCTGTACATAGCTATGCAGGTCTATCTTCATCTTGTCTAGAAAGGTCACTGGGTAGAACCTCCTCTCAAACTACCTGACAAAATCAGACCAAGTCAAGTATCCATGTGTAGCTGTGTGAGCTAACTATACTCCCTTCCACCAAATCTAGGTATCACCCTTCATCAATTGAGTGCCATAGCAAATATGGTTTCGAGCCAGCACATCAAAGACCTCCATATTGTCCTCCACGTAGGACAACCAATCAGTGGCCCGAACTAGAGTGCCACTACCGTTAAAACTATCCAGCTTCATACCAATCCACTAGATTAAAGAAACACCACTAGTAGCACCTTCAGCAATAATAGCACCCTGCTCCAGAATAGGAGCATCTTGATTCCTAGCCTCTCTCAACATCCTCAGCTCATTCTACATCGCCTACATCGCCGCTATCAGTTGCGTATTACTATCATTCGCTGTGGCTTGAGCCTGACTCCACTTCTTAGGTGGCATAGTTGCAGCCACACAATAGACAAACCACACGTATACATCAACATCAAGTTAAACATAAACACAAGATAGAACAAGCATAACAGAGTATAAGCATAAAATAAACTACCCTTCTACCCATCATACATGTGCAAGTGTGTCAAATTAAACCTTATTTCAGTTAGAATCCAAAGGGTAGTCTCTGATACCAACAGTAATACCCCAGACACCGTAAAAGCCTGGAATAATACCACAATTACTCCACCAACATGCCAAAACTATAAAGTTTCAGCAGCACTTCCTGTAAAACATGATAAAGTGAAAACAACAACTTCATAAAGGATGTGTAAAGTAAAGCAGCACACTATCATAGAAGCATCCTAGCAATTAACTAACATATCAAAACTTCGAACTACAACTTATAACATGACAAACCAAAACTCAAGTTAGCACGCTAAGTTACGAGTGCAACTCCATCTAACATATTATTATTACAGCACCACTACTTTATAATTAGGTGAATCACAACATGCAAGAAGTGTTGCTACTCCCATCCCCCCAAGCCAAGCAAAACATCAAGCACCTGGAAAGATTGTAAATAGAGTGAGATAAATCTCAACAAGCAAACGGCTTTAACAAGCTGTTTAAACTACAAGTTCATTAGGCAACGTTTTAGCCATGAGAGTAGCAATGATTTGTAGATAGCAAGATTATCCACCTCCAAATATCCACCGGAGAAAACTCATATCTTCAATGATAAGAAAAGGCATCAGTTTGAAACTGCATAGTGCAAATGCAATGCAAATGCATGTCCACTGCCTTTACACCCAACAAAGTGTAAAGTTGCACCGTACCCCACCTCAAGCAAAATACGGCGTGTACTAGTAGAAGTCATGGCTAGCAAACGGTGATATATTACTTCATATGAGGTGCAATGCAAATAAATGCATATGATCCTATAAATACCACATCACCTCATAGCCTTCATCATCCACATATACCACAATAATAATCCTTCAAGATATTAAAGGCATAAAGCAGAATAACAACATAAGACATTAATAAAAGTGTTATTTCATCAAATTCATCAAGTTAAGAGAATATATCATGGTGTTTATGGTTCTAAACATTTAATTAAAGTGGAGGTAGAATAAACAATAAGTTAAAGCAAATAGCAAACCACCGCTAACGTTTACTTGCCTTTTCGATGCAACAAACAATATTCAAACACTATTAGGAGCACCACCACCTTATTATGAACCACACATCAGAAAAACATTGATACAAGCATGCACATACAATAGGAAACACGTTCCTAACACCCCAACCCGGCGCTCATAAGAGAACCACAAAAACAGCACATACATCCTTCTACCAATAAAAGCAGTAGGGCTTCACATTTTCATATTTTTTTTTCTGCAGCTGATATCAATAGAAAAAAACCACACTTCTGGAAATGACAGAACAAGGGCTAAAACTTTCATGGATAAACCATACTTTTATCATGTCAATAAGGACCTCTAATCTGCTATTGAAAACATCACTAAAAACTATCCTGAAAAGTCTAACAGAACCATTCACATTTTTCGCCTAATTAATCTACAAATCTGAAAATTCTAAAAGTTTTAAATATGCTATAAAACTCCATTATCATCCACTTTCTAGCTATAGCTTTTTGGATTTGAAGCCTCTAAGGTGGCAAAAACATGCTCTAAGCAAGACTGAACTTTTCTGATGACAAAACAACAACAACAACATTTAAGAGGCCATAACTGGAGTTCTACTCATCCTGTGAAGACGTACTTTGCTCCAGTGGAAATATTATGAAAAACTCTACGACTTTTCTTCATATTGTACCTGTCGGTGAATCAGGAACCGGGGGTCCCTGAATCCCGAGGCCAGGCCAGCAATTTGCCACACGGCGCCATTTCGCGGAGTCTCCTCCGCAAGGTAAAAAAGATTAAGTCCCGGGAGAGGGCGCTCGGGGCCACAGTCAGTGGTCCCCGAGTACTCGAGTTCCCAGATGATCTACGAAGTCTAAGTGCTGGGAAGAAAGTGCTCAGGAAGGTATACGGTGGCCCCCGAGCACCCGAGTCCCCCGACGGTCAGGAAAGCTAAGTACTGGGAGAAACGTGCCCGGGGCCGCAAGCGGTGACCCCTTGGGCACCCAAGCATCATGAGGATCCACTGAAGGAAGTTTCGGGAGAGAGTGCTCGGGGCTGCGTGCAGCGGCCCCCGAGCACTCGGTCCCCCGAGGATCCGTACAAGCGTTCCCGGGAGAGAGTGCTCGGGGAGGTGAACGGTACCCCCGAGCACTCGGTTCCCCGAGGATAAGAAAGGGCATTCTTGGGAGAGAGTGCTCGGGGAGGTGAATAGTGACCCCCAAGCACTCGGTTCCCCGACGACCCAGAGAGCCCCCTGACAGTGGCCCCCGAGGGGCCCACTGATGAGGTGTCAGCCAATCAAAGGCCCAAGGCCGCATTTAAAGAGCGCGCATGGCCTGTCACCTCAACTGCTCCCGCCACGCTCGGTGTCAGTTCCTGCCAAATTCTGGCAGAAGGGCGTGGGGTCATTGAATGCACGGGTCCCATCCCGTGCCATCCGGCCCGTCTCGGGATAACGTCGTAAGGGCCAAGCCGTTCCGTCTGCCACGCTGCTGTGGCAGGAGAACAAGACAGGGCAGGCACGCCGGGCCACTCCGCGGTTGCCTGGTGGGCCCTCCCCACGGCGCCCGTTGCCAATGCATTTATGGTGACAGATGACCGGGCGTGGGATGCATTTTCCACCCCCGGTCACTTCGCACAGAGGCTATGATGACGCCCTTTCCATTTATGGTGTCTTGGAACTCGTGCCCTCTTCCCATTCGAGGCACGCTACTGCCGATGGGTATTTAAAGCCGCCGGCAGCATAGACAAAAGAGGGGGGAGAAAGAGAGTTTTTCAGACAAAAGAGAGTTCTCGGGCAAAAGGAGTCTTTGGCTGAAGAAGCGTTCAAGGTAGCGAAGAGAAGCGCAGACCGAAGAACAAGGAGCCTCAGGCTCTAAGATAGATAGACATTCTTGTAACCAGCAACATCCTTAAGGGACATTCTCAAGGCATTTATAGTATCCATACAGGAGTACGGTGTTACGCCTCCGTGCGGCCCGAACCTGTCTAAACACAAGCGCATTTACCTTGTTCCGCATTAGATCATTCCACCCCACCGGCCATCGCATTCATACCCATTTATTTCTCCGACGAAAATATTCAGGATCATCCCCCCGACCGAATCTCTAAAAAGAGGTCCTTCAGGATCCCTGCGACAGGAGTTAACCCTCCGACAGCTGGCGCGCAGGTAGGGGGGAAGCATCCCTGAATTTATTTGTTTGTTTTCTTCTGCAAAAAAATGGCCGGTGGTCATCGCCTCCAACATTCCGGTTCCAGCTCCAGTGGGTTAATGGAGCCCCTCACACAAGAGGCCCCAGTCGCTGCTGCGTCCCAGCAGCAGCCGCGATCTGCACGCGCGGCGTTCCCCTCTCTAGGGGACCAGGGCGCTGGGCCCAGCAGGGCCGCTACCGCCATCGCCGGTGCACCACCCAACCCCCAGCAGGTGGCTGAAACTCCTGCCGCCAGGTCCGCGTCTGGACATCGCCGGGCGCCTCTCCGGCGTAGACTCGCCTTTGGCGAGGCCAGTCCCGGGAGCACGCTGCTTGCGGCGCACGCTCTCCTCAGGCACCCGCCAGTCCAGGCGGCGGCGGAAACCCCGGAGGGCCGCTGGCTCCAGGAAGTAGCCGCCCTGGTCGGCACTGCCCGCCGCCAGGTGCTGACCAAGAGTTCCCGCGCCACCACCCAGTGTGGCGCCGCTAGGATCGGCCCATCGTCGGGTGGCGTTCGCGCTGGCCGGGGGGCCTCCAGGCAGAGCGCCGCCCCCCTGGCCACTTCCAGAACCCAGAACCTCCGCTTACACCTCAACGAGCGGAGGGGCATCGAAAACGCGCGCGTCACTCTCGAGCGCCAGCAGGAGACCCGGTAGGAGGCTGAAGCTGAGGACCAGTCTTCCTCTTTGTCGGCCCATGATCGCCGGGGCTCCCCGGCTCACTGGCGTTCACCGCCCAAGGGCGCTGCCCGAGCCGCAGGGTACAACACCGGGTGTCGTGCCTTCACCAGTGAGCTCCGCCGGGTCAAATGGCCCACCAAGTTCCGCCCCGAGCTGCCAGAGAAGTACGACGGGTCCATCGACCCTGTCGAGTTCCTCCAGATATACACCATCGCTGTCCAGGCGGCTGGTGACAGCGAAAAGGTGATGGCTAACTACTTTCATGTTGCCTTGAGGGGCTCTGCCCGCTCATGGCTTATGAACTTACCCCCAGGATCTATCAGCTCCTGGGATGATCTTTGCCACCAGTTCGTGGCTAATTTTCTGTCACACCCGGTTTTAACGGCCAAAACCAGATGCGGCTTATGTGTGCCCAGGATGTTCAACACACATAAGGATGTCACAGGTGAAGTAACAAAAGCAATACTTTTATTAAATAAACGTTAAACTCTTACAGCAATTGACATATATTGTCTTCTATGAAGATATCTGCAGCGGAATAGAAGCACTGGTGCCCAACAACACCGCAGGCAACTGACCGGGAGACACGCGCCTAGAACGTCACAACCTCGTCTTGATAGTCTTCAACATCTTCACTCACTGAGCAGCAGCATACATATCGCATGGTATAGGGAAAATAGCAAGTGTGAGCACATAGAGTACTCAGCAAGTGGGGGAAAGTAATGATATGCAGGCTTATACCAAGAATAGGCTAACAAATGCTATTTTTGCGTAAATGCGAGTAATGAAAACATTTTTGGACTCAAAAGCATTAAGCAGTTATTAAATGAATGTAACCCATACAGTCCAACACGCAGCATACAAGGCTCCCCACCTTGCACACCATAACCTTCTAGTACTCCCTGTACTATAACCAAAACCACAACCATCTAGTACTCTCTGTACCAGAACCATAACCACAACCATCTAGTACTCCCCGTACTAGAACTATAACCACAACCATCTAGTACTCCCCATACTAGAACTATAACCACAACCAAATCCATAACTACAACCCATAATCACAACCCACTAATCATGTGAGGATCCAAGTCTCTCATATCCGTGAGCATGGCTGTTATAACAGTTTTACACTCTGCAGAGGTTGTCCAACTTTACCCAAGAGTCAGTGAATTCCATGTTGCCGTGTTCGCGAAACACTTAACACACGCCAGTGGTGTGCCGCCAAGAATCACTGTATGACACTTTCCACTAACCAGAGACTAATCCAGTGCATGTCTGCCCACTAGGTTTCACCGCCAGGCTTTACACAAGCAACAGCTCCTACCCAGAAGCCCCCTTTTGTGCTGACCCAACACACACTGGACAGACTCTAATCAGTATGTCACACCTTACCCATATCGGCCTCGTGGTTGGTATGTTACTTCTTGGGTTATCGCTCCACGAATCGGTCCTTACTTAGGTTACTTGAGCAAACACTAAACCAACATCATAACCATGACAACCACTTTGCTCAAGGCCTAAGGTTCCATGTTGCTAGACCATTAACACATTAACGACCATTGTTGCATATGTTCATTAGTCAAGACTATGACACTTCCTAGTATCCCAAAAGCATGGCTAAGCAATCTACCCATAAAAGACACCTAACCATAAACCATCTAGGTTCCAAGGGATGATAAGGGAAAATCTAGGGAAAACTCTAACATAGGTGACTACCCATCATATTGACACTGCATGCAATTTTGTAAAACAAAACATTTAAAAACATAGGTTCAATATGATCAAGGACACTTGCCTTTTTCCCAATACTGCTCAGTGTTGTCGAAATCTTGGTCTTGAAGTCCCTCGAACTGCTCCAGAACGTTAGCGACTAATCGCGAGAACTACCGACAAACAACACAAAAGAAAACACTAAGAACAACATACCAAACATCATTAAAACACTTTAAAAACACTATGGTTGGATAGGGATGATTTTAGGAACATTTAGACATAAAAATCGCCTAAATCGGAGTTAAGATGAAAAGAGAACAACTTTCGGGAGACGGATTAGGCTGAAAAGAAATGCTGATTTTTCAGAACTATCTTCCTATGGGAAAGGTATTATTACACATTCACTGTGTCAGGCTTGACAACATTATTATGCAAGACTCAAGAAGTTTTGAGCAGACTAGACTTCACTGACTAGGCTAAGGAGAATGATGGGGTGATGATTTTGCATGCTATGCAAGTACTATCTAGGATTAAAGAAGGGATACGCTGAGGTCTAGTATCGAACACCTATGATGGATCAAAAAGGCCGAAGGTTGCACTTCTAGGTTAAGGATACTACTGGTCACTCTATATGGCGGTGGTGGTTCGGGTTTCGTCGAAGATGGCGATCGGGTAAGTGGCCACAAACATCGATATCGGCTTCAGTGGTGTTTTAGTGAAATGAGGGGAGCATGGCGTAGAACGGGGAAAGACTAACTCAGCGGTATGGTTGGTTTTGGAAGGGGTCATCCGAGGTAGCGGCAAAACAGCGATGACTGCTTCTAGGTTTGGTGGTGACCGCGAACAAATGCAGGAACGAAGATGCTCGCGTTCCAGGAGATTGGCTATGAAATTTGAGAAACCGTTTGAACAAGGATGTTCATATAACCCAGGAACACAATGCTATGGCATGGGTTTTGGTAGATCATCCACTGAAAGGAAGAACGATCAGCACAGATTAAACGGTTGATGGCAGCGACATGCTGTGGTTGGCATTGGCGTCCTGGTCATGTCGCTGCACAAACGGGGATGGGCTCCTAGGGTAACATAGAAGACTCCATGGGACACGCCGTGACGTGGTTGGTGCATCCATACGGCTTTCGGATTGACAGGGGACGCGATTGCAAATCCGGTGCGCGTGCTGAACACGTCCAGAAACCGGACAGCAGGTATGTCGATCTTGATTTCGATAGTTTGGCTAACCTACTGGCCAAACCAGTTGGTGAGGGTGTGGGAAACATCATGGGACATGCACCGGTGAAAGGGCTTGGTGATTTGACCTCTGGTCGGTCGGGAACATTGATGTCAATCAGCTACAGCGCGGCTGTCTTGCGGCTGTCCATGACGGTGACGACCGTGGCAACTTAGATCGGGCTTTGGCCGGGGCTAGGGCTTGGCTAGAGACTTAGTATGATGCTAAAACAGTAGTAAAGGAGGAGAAGAAGAGGTCCTCACGTTGCTTTGGTGGTCGAGGAAGAAGGATTCGCGGAGTAGACGACGTAGGACATCACGGGCGGCGACGGCGGCGACTCCGGCGAACGGCGGTGCTCCGGCGACTCACGGGCAGGGCAGCAGCGACTTCTAGGGCTTGGGGGCATAGAATAGAGGTAGGAGAGGGCGTGCAACTCATATATATAGGGCTAGGGATGACTGGATGAGGTGGAGTCCAAACCGAACACGATTCGGATTCGAGTTCGAGTCGGTTACGATTTCCTTTTTCGCAGCTCTGTATTGCGAGGATGATATCTCTGTCGTACGGACTCCAAATTAGACGTTTCTTAATTCTAAATTGTAGTACTCGAAAGGATATACAACTTTGGTAGTTATTGGAACTTCTTAAAATGCCATGTTGATTTCCAAAAATGCGCCACAAGATAAACTGTTTGAACTCGGACTTCTCTGCGCAGCACTGATTTCGGGGGCCATAACTCCAAGCTCCATTATCCAAAAGAGGACTTCCATAGGTTCAAATCAAAACTCTCGACGAGACCTACAACTTTGATATTGTAAAGATTTGCATTTGTGGCCATTTTGAACTCCAAAACGTCATGCGAAGATGAGGCTGTCCAGGACTCCGCGAAAATTTACAGATTTCGTGGATCCTTTGTTGGGCCATCTAGAAGACTTAGCTAAGGGTTTGGACTTGAGAAAGATTGAGCCCAAAAATACTTTAGGTATATTTAGGGTTTAGAAAAGAAACTTTTGCAGAGAAATTTGAATAGGATTTGAATTTGAATTGAGTTTGGAGTGAATTTGAGAGAAACAAAAAGATAAGGTTGAACAAGAATAGGAGTAGATAAGGAATTTGAACTTGGATTTGGGTAGAATTTTGAGAAAGAGGAGAGATTGACTTTAAACAAGGATTTTGATAAGATTTGAATTGAGCTGTAGAAGGATCAGGCATGATCAAGGATTGAATAGATGATGAATTCAAAGATTTTGAATTCCAACCATTAAGATCCTTAACTTATTCACTACTGAGTTTTGTAAAACCTTTTCAAAATCTTTTTCACTCAAAACACCAAAGAGAAAGAAAAGAAAAAGAACTCTAATGCATTTACCTGGCTCCTAGCAAAACTCAGCATGCAATGCACACAAAATAATAACCTATATTGATTGATTGATTGAGAAAATAGGTTTTAAACCTATACTACTGGTGAAGCTATTCAATAATCTTGGAAAATTTTAAAAATTTGAGAAATCTGAAAATCAGGGTGTTACATTTTCAGGGCACATTCACGCGCCCCGGCCTGGAGTGCGACCTCCACGCCGTCAAGCAGCGGGAGGGGGAGACGCTGCAACACTTTATTAAGCGCTTCAGCCAGGTCCGCAACACCATCCCGCGGATAACCCCCCACGCCGTCATTGTCGCATTCCGACAGGGCGTCCACGACGAGCGGATGCTCGAGAAGCTAGGTACGCACGAGGTCAAGACCACCGCGGAACTTTTCGCGCTGGCCGACAAGTGCGCCAAGGCGGCGAAAGCTCGGGCGTGGCACATTCCGCGCCCTGAGCACCCCGCCGCCGATCAACCAGGTCTTTCCCGCTCCGACAGGCGGGAAAAGAAAAAGAGAAGGAGGCGCGAGGCTGTCCCCATTGAGCCAGCCCAAGGCCCCGCCCGGGGGCTGGCCCAGGAGCCCGACCGCCGGCTAGCACGTCGGGCGGACACCGAAAGACGGCCCACGCTGGCAAGGGCCCCGGCCCGAGCCCCTCCTAGGGCTCCGGCTCCTGCAAGGGCTCCGGCCCCCGCAAGGGCTCCCGCTCCGGCAAGGGCCCCCGCTCCTGCGGGGCCCGAGCCGGGGAAGTGCTGCCCGATTCACCAGACCAGGTGGCATGACCTCACGGACTACTGCACGGTCAAGGGCCTCATCGAGCAGCGCCAAAGGGACCGCGAGAAGCCCTGCCAGGGTGGCGACGACGAAGTCGCCCCCAACAACCCAGAGCTCGGCTTCCAGGAGCCTGAGCACACCATCGCCTTCGTCGACGGAGGCGCGTACACGCCCTCCTCCCGTCGTAGCGTCAAAACCACGCGGCGCGAGGTGTGCTCGGCGACCCCGAGTGAAGAGGCCGTAAGGCCCCTGAAGTGGTCGGATGCCCCGATCACATTCAGCTTGGCCGATCACCCCGCCAGTACTGCAGGCGTGGGGTGACTACCCTTGGTAGTGTCCCCCACCATCTGCAATGTGAAGGTCAGCAGAGTGCTGATCGACGGGGGCGCAAGCCTTAACCTCCTCTCCAAGGAGGCTTTCGAGAAGCTACAGGTGCCCTTCAGGCGCCTTAAGCTGTCGCTCCCATTTTACGGGGTGACACCCGGGCATTCCCTGCCCCTCGGGCAGGTCAAGTTGCCCGTAACATTCGGGAGCCGGGACAACGGAGAACGTCATCTTCGATGTCGTGGAGCTCCCCCTCCCCTACAACGCTATCCTCGGGCGCCTGGCGCACTCTCGATTCATGGTGGTCACGCACTATGCGTACCTCATGGTTAAGATGCCGGGCCCAGCAGGCCCCATCTCCGTGTCCGCCGAGACTAGCAGTGCCACCTCTTATGCCGAGCAGTTATACTCGGCCTTGGTCTCAGCCCGAGCCGAGGTCGAAGGTCGTCCAGGGGGCCCGGGACCCTCTTCATCCAAACCCCAACTCGCTGCCGACGCCTCCGTTCCTACGAAGGAGGTCGTGGTGGGCGAAGACGCCTCCCAGGTTGTCCGAATCGGCGGTGACCTGGGCGGCAAATAGGAAAGCACGCTCATCACCTTCCTCCGGGCTAACGTGGACGTGTTTGTATGGCAGCCGTCCGATATGCCCGGGATCCCTAAGGAGGTGATCGAGCACCACCTGGCTGTGCGCCCGGACGCACGCCCGGTGAAACAGAAGGTCCGGCGGCAGGCGCCCGAGCGCCAGGAGTTCATCCGGGAGCAAGTCAGCAAGCTCCTTGACGCCGGATTCATCCGAGAGGTCCTCCACCCCGAATGGCTGGCAAACCCAGTTATCGTCCCGAAGGCCAACGGCAAGCTCCGCATGTGCATGGACTACACCGATCTAAACAAGGCTTGCCCCAAAGATCCTTTTCCTTTGCCCCGCATAGATCAGATTGTAGATGCAACCGCGGGATGTGATCTTTTGTGTTTTTTAGATGCAAACTCTGGTTATCACCAGATTCGCATGGCCATAGAGGATGAAGAAAAAACTGCTTTTACCACTCCGGTGGGGACTTATTGCTATGTGTCGATGCCTTTTGGTTTGCCCAACGCTGGGTCTTCTTTCCAGCGTGCTATCCGCATCACCCTTGATTTGCAAGTTGGCCGCAACGTCGTGGCCTACATCGACAATCTCGTGGTCAAATCCTGAGACCGCGCCACCCTGCTCGAAGATCTTGCCGAGACTTTCAACAGTCTCCGCACTACCTGCCTGAAGCTCAACCCCGAGAAGTATGTCTTCGGGGTGCCTGTGGGCAAGCTCCTCATTTTCTTGGTTTTCGGCCGAGGGATCGAGGCCAATCTAGAGAAGATCCAGGCCATCATGCAGATGCGACCCCCGGCTCGACTCAAGGAGGTTCAGCGTCTCGCCGGCTGCATGGCGGCCCTCGGGCGCTTCATCTCCAAACTCGGGGAGCGAGGACTCCCCCTTTTCAAGCTTCTGAAGAAGACTGGTCATTTCGACTGGACACCAGAGGCCGAGCAGGCCTTTCGTGATCTGAAGAAGTATCTCACCTCGCCACCCATACTGGTGGCCCCCACCGAAGGTGAGCCACTACTGCTCTACATCTCGACCACTCCTCAGGTCGTGAGCATGGTACTGGTGGTTGAGCGCGATGAGTGCAGGGGGTCAGGTGCTGGGTCCCAGCTCCCGGCTGCCCCCGAGCACTCCCCCGTCCTCGCGGCTCCCCCCGACCAGGGGGTCAAGCCCGAGCACTTGGCTCCTCCCAACCAGGGGGTCGAGCCCGAGCACTTGGCTCCACCCGACCAGGGAGTCGAGCCCAAGCACCCGGTCAGCCCCGACCACGTCGCCGAGCTCGGGGGCTGTAGCAGGCCCTCGGGTGAAGCCATAGTCCGGGCCTGCCGGGTACAGCGACCAGTGTACTTCATTAGTGATGTCCTCCAGGAGGCCAAGACAAGATACCCCCAAGCTCAGAAGCTGCTCTACGCTGTGCTCATCGCTTCCCGAAAGCTACGCCACTACTTTCAAGCGCACAAGGTCTCAGTGGTTACTACATACCCACTGGGGCCCATCCTCTGGAACCGAGAAGGCACCAGGCGCATCGTCAAGTGGGCGGTGGAGCTGGTGGAGTTCGACCTGCACTTTGACAGCCACCAGGCAATCAAAAGCCAGGCGCTCTCTGACTTTGTAGCAGAGTGGACACCCGTCCCTGAGGTCGTCCAAGAAGAAATCTCCACATATCCCGGGCATGATTCGCCCGGGTACTGGATTATGCACTTCAACAGTTCCCTCACGCTGAAAGGCGCGGGGGCCGGAGTGGTTCTCACCTCCCCAACGGGTGAAGAACTCTGGTACGTCGTACAACTGCAATTCCACGCATCCAACAACATGGCTGAATATGAGGGCTTCATCGCCGGCCTCCGAGCCACGGTGGGCCTCGGGATTCGTTGCCTCCTGGTCAAAGGGAGACTCCCAGCTGGTGGTCAACCAGGTATCGAAAGAGTACCAGTGCATGGATCCTCAAATGGCGGCATACGTGGCGGCAGTCAGGAAGCTGGAGAAGCGCTTCGATGGCCTGGAGCCGCGGTACATCCCTCACCGTGACAACGCTCTGGCCGACAACCTCTCTCGCCTGGCCTCCTCCCGTGCGAGCATCCCTGCTAGAGTCTTTGAAGAAAGACTCACATGGCCTTCTATCCTGCCTGCCGAACAGGACGAAGGGGAACCCTTGAGCTCAATTCAGGGGACCCCGGCGGCGCTCTCAGTGGGAAGCCCCGACAGGGTGCCACCATCTGGTGAGCATGCTGTGCTTGCTGTCCGTTCTCAAGATGCCTCGTGGATGGACGAGATCCGAGGGAACTTGAAGGAAAAGTTCCTCCCCGGGGATGAGGCTTCTGCTGAAAGAGTTGCTCGGCAGTCCAAACGCTATGCTCCGAGGGATCTCTACCGGCGTAGCGCAGGTGGCATCCTCTTGAAATGCATCACCTGGGGCGGAAGGCAGCGAGCTTCTCGCTGAGGTCCATGAGGGCGAGTGCGGTGACCATGCATAGTTCCGCACGTTGGTCGGGAGGGCCTTCCGGTAAGGTTTCTACTGGCCTTCAGCCCTCCAAGATGCTTCCGAGCTGGTTCGGCGCTGCAGGGCGTGCCAGTTCCACTCAAAGAAGATTCACCAGCCAGCTCAGGCTCTTCAAACCATCCCCCTGTCATGGCCCTTCGCGGTCTGGGGGCTGGACATTCTGGGTCCATTCCCCCGAGCAATCGGGGGCTATGAGTACCTCTACGTCGCCATCGACAAATTCACCAAGTGGCCGAAGGCGGTTCCAGTCATCAAGGTGACCAAGAACACGGTGCTCCAGTTTATCCACGGTATCACCAGTCGCTTTGGTGTCCCGAACCGGATCATCACCGATAATGGCACTCAGTTCACAAGTGCCCTGTTCGGGGACTACTGCGAAAGCCTCGGCATCAAGCTCTGCTTTGCCTCTGTCGCTCATCCTCGGAGCAATGGGCAGGTCGAGCTCGCCAACACGGAGATACTGAAGGGGCTCAAAACCCGGGCCTACAACGTGCTCGCAAAGCACGGGAAAGGGTGGATCGACGAGCTGCCTACCGTGCTATGGGCCAATCGGACCACGCCAAGTCGCACTACCGGGGAGACTCCTTTCTTCCTTGTGTACGGCGCTGAGGCAGTCCTCCCCTCCGAGCTCACTCTAGGCTCCCCTCGGGTGCATGCCTACTCTGAAGGCAAACAGGAGCAGCAAAGGCGCGATGACGTCGACTATTTGGAAGAGCGCCGACGGCGTGCCGCCGTCCGGGCAGCCCGCTACCAGCAAAGCTTGCGGCGCTACCACCAGCGTCACATCCGGGCCCGGTCTCTTGAGGTGGGGGATCTAGTTCTCCGACACATCCAATCACGTGAATGAAGGAATAAACTATCCCCTATGTGGGAAGGCCCCTTTACCGTGATCGGTGTCCCGCGAGAAGGCTCCTTTCGGTTGGCTACAGAAGATGGGCAGCCGCTCCCCAACCCGTGGAACATCGAGCACCTGCGCAAGTTCTTCCCGTAGATGGCCAAGTTTGCAGGCTCAGGTCAACAAGGCCGGGGGCTTCCCCCCGCCCAAGTTGACCGGGGGCTACCACTAACTGGGTAAGTCACCCGACCTTGTAAAAAAAATTGTCAATACAATACATATATCAATGTGCCTTTCTTATGTCAAAATTTCATTTTTCTGGATTCCATATGTTTAATCTGTCTGGTGAGATGCTCAATTGTGCGAGAAAAGTTCGCTCTCTCATTTTCCCCATTGATAAAAGAATCCTGATTGGTATGCGCGCGGGCAGTTGCGCTGACTTACGTCTATTGTGGTAGGCTGTGGTGTTCGGTGTCGTGACAGTCTCCCGGGCACTACCGAGCCCCTGGAGTTCTCGGGTAATCCTATCGCTCGAGCCGCTCGAGTAGTCCGGAGCCTAGGCCCTAGGGGCGGGCTGTCGGTGCTCGGTCTGGTCTGTCATACCTGGGCGCCACCGAACCATAGGACCTCTGGGTTATGCCTCTGCCTACTTTTGCCCACCGGTCTAGGCATTCGAGAGGTCTCGGGTCGAAAATGAGAGCAGTCTATAATGAGTACTGCACTAACAGAGCTCACCAAGCAAAGAATTTCTCTATTTTTCTCAAGTCACAGATCGACAATCAAAAGCAAAAGCAGCTCGACTGCGAGGGCCTCAGTGCCCAGGTCGCCGCTCGGCCCTAAGGGTCCTCGAGTGGTCCTACTGCTCGGGCATGAGTGGTCGGGATCGCCTGATCCTTGCGCCCCCCACTGCTCGGGCGCCCCAGCCGTGGGAACCAAGTTCCCGGGCACCCTGAGCTCGGAGCGCATGCCTCTCCTGGATCGGTTGGGCGAAAAGCTAACAGCTGTCTGGTGAGTGGTTAAATTCAGACAAATTTACATTCAGTAATATATTGTTCCTGAGTTGTCCTCGGGGGCCCTCCTACTCTAATCTATTCGGCGAGATGGTCTCCTCGTGCACAAAACCCTGCCATGTGTCCACTTTTTCCTGGAATGACAGAACGGTCAGTAGAAAGGTGTACCGTACGTACAACAATGTCTGACCGAAGTCTTTCATGGTGGTCGTGGTGTTTGGTCCGCTTAAAGGGCCTCGAGCACTACCGAGTCCTTGGGGTTCTCGGGTAATCCTATCGCTCGAGCCGCTCGAGTAGTCCGGAGCCTAGGCCCCAGGGACGGGCTGTCGGTGCTCGGTCTGGTCCGTCCTAAGCCCGGGCACCACCAAACCATGGGGACTCTTGGTCGCATTCCCGCCTGCACATGTCTCCAGTCTACTTGCTGAGTGGTCGCAGAGTGAGAAAGTGTTCACTGGTCATGGCGTGCTCCGTGCTGGATCGATGTATCTCCCGAGCAAGGAAGTTCGTGCCTTTGTCTTTTGACTTAGCCGTTGCGGACTCGCGAGGGCTCAGGGGCTGAATGCGCCGAGAAGGCCTCACTGCTCGGGCGACGAGTGGTCGGGGTGACTTCGTTCTCGGGGAGGGAAAGGTCGGGCCCACTCTGACTGAGTACTCCTCGGGGCATCAAGTGAAAAGAACAGAAACTTCATCAAGCACTCAGAAGAATACTGGAGTTGCGACCCCAAAGAAAGGCTTCCATTATATTCACAAAAAATGATAGCTATTCTGAGGGATCACTCCCATATTTACATCAAGACAAAGAAAAAGAAAAACTACAAAAGCCTACTCTAAGTCAGAGCCCTTGCCGCTGCTCCCCGGGTCTGGAGTCGGTGGTGTCTCTCGCGTAAAGTAGGCCGCCACCTCGGCGGCAACGCCCCAAACTGCCTCCTGGGTGGCCTCCTCCTCGGCTTTGACCACCCCTTCCCGAGCTGGTTCCAGCGGGAAGTTCGGGTCCTGGCTTCGGTAGCAGGCCAGGACATGCTCGGCCACTGCCTGGGCCAAGCCTCGCCCTTCCCGGGCGGCTAGCTCCTGGACGGCCTGGGGAAGCACCTTGAGGTGCTGGCTGATTCTCTGAAAGCCAAGGGCAACTTGGCCGAGGCCCGTCCCCTTCGCCTCAACATGGACTCACCTGAGCCCAGCCACCCTCAGGGACCTCTGCGTTTGCCAAAGGATGTCTTCCATCATCCGCTTCATGCTGGCCCATTCGGTCTTGGTGGCCTCGAGCTCCTCCGTCACGCTCCGCAGCCGCTCCTCGAGGCCCTGTCCCCCGGCCGCGCCGAACGCCTGGGCTTCAGCCTGCTTCACCCGCTCTGCGAGGGCGGAGAGGGCCTGCTCGCGGGTGGTCAGCTCAGACTCCCACTTGGTGGCCAGCTCCTCCCGAGCGGCTGAGGCCAGCACCGCCTTGGTAGCCTCCGTCTCCCGGAGGATCAGCAGTTCCTCCCGGGCTTCCAGATCCGCCGTCGTGATGCCGACGTCGGTCTCCCTGATCGCGACGTCCTCCTCCCAGCTCTGGAGCTCCTCCTCCCGGTGCTGGAGTTCGGCGTGAATCTGGTCAGCCTCGCCTTTCTGGTGGGCCAATTCAGCTTGGGAGGCCTCCGCCGTCCTCTCGCGAGCCAGGACCGCTTCCTCCCGCGTCTGCGCCTGCCTCTCCCTATCGAGTGCCTCGGCAGCCTGCTGCTGCGATGCCTCGGCCAGGCGGGCGGCTTCTTCCCGTTCCCGTGCGGCCTCCGTGCGAGTGCCCTCTAGGGCCTTCCGCTCCTCCTCCAGAGCGCGTCGCTCGCTCTCGTTGGCGGCGCGCGCCGCGGCGACGCGAGCCTCAAAAAGGCGCCAGCCTGCGACGAGCCGCCCCCTCTCTGCGGCAAGGGTGGCGCGGTCTGCCTCAAGCTGCGTCATCTCTCCTGCCACGGCTACCTCTAGCCACCTGATCACCTCTCGGGCGCTTCCTAGCATGACTGGGAGGGGGTCGGCGGGCCGGCTAGGCGACGGCTGGGCGCTGGGTCCCCTGCGAGCCTCCTCCAAGGGGCTCGTGGTCCCCGAAAATTGCCATGCAGGCACCGCCCACGATGAGGTTGACCGCCCCACGCTCGACGTGCTCGCGGCAGACTCTGCCAGCGCCGGTTGCTCGGGCACAGCCGCTACCACCCGCTTGGGGCTGGGCTGCGCCTGTGATTCCGTCTCGGCCAGCGCGCTCAGCGACTCCGGCTCCATCGGCGCGCTTGGCTCAGGCGTGCTCGGCTCGAGGGCTGGAGCCGGCCTTGGTGCCTCCGGCCATCCTTGGTCTCCAGCGGCGCTCGTAGGCAGCCTATAAAAGAAGAACGAAGGTTAGTCTCCAAAGTCACTCCGCGCAAGGTATGCTCTGGAAAAAAGGGGGAAACTTACGCAGATGTGGGTCTTCGGTATTTCCACCTCGATGCCAGGATCCTGTACCCCGGGCCCGATGGCGTTGGCCCAGAGTCCTCCCTCCTCTTCCGCGGGGGGCTCTGCGGGGCCGCCGTGCGGTCTCTGGGCTCCAGACCAGGCCCAAGCAGATCAAAGTCTGGTTCCAGAATCGCAGATGCCGCCCCCGCTGATGGCCCCGCGCTGGACGACTAACCACCCCGGCCTCCCTCCTCGCCAGGCGACGATGATGGCGGGGACGCCAGTGTAGGAATGAAAATCCGGGGGCACTTCCCTCTGTCCCTCGGTGCTATCGCCGCCCCGCTGTCGGCGGCACCTCCTTCTCCAGCCTGGCGGCTGCTGCCCTCAGTAGCCCCACCACTGGCCTGCGGCTCACCGCTTGCGGTGCCCGGGCCACCAGTATGCGTCGGATCGCTTGCAGCCTCCTCGCCGGCCGCCTCGTCCACCCCGGAGATCTGGATGGTCCCGGGGTTTCGGCGCCCTGGCCTGTCGACCAGCCCCTGGGCATCGAACTCCGGCAGCTTCGCCTGCAGCGCTGCCCGGTCAGGATCGGCGCAGAGTGCTAGCTCCTTCCACAGGAGCTCCACCCGGCTCAGGTCATCCACCCCGATCACCACCCGGAGCAGGCCCCTCAGCGCCGGCCTGCCTAGGACCCACTCCGTGCCGATCTAGGTCCGGGTGATGTCCTGGGGCCGGTGTAAAACCAGCAGGGCCAGGTCTGTTCCCGCAGAGGCGCCAGGAAGCGGCGCAGGTAGTCCGCCACCACCATCACCGAAGTAAGCCTGACCTGGCGCAGGAAGTCGATGCGCTCCAGGATTGGCGCCATCTGGGGTTCCGCCGCCATCTCCGGCAGGGTTAGACGATCGTGGGGGCTGATGTCGACGTAGAACCAGTCACGCCGCCAGTCCTCCCACTTGCTCCGCAGCACCTGGGGAATGTATTGCTCCCCCAGACCGTCCCGCAGCCGGAAGTTGCAGCAGCCGGTGACGTCCGTGGTGGAGAGGCCCCTCTTCTTCCCGGCCGACCGCAGCACGAAGAAGTGCCGGAAGAGTGTCACCGACGGCGGCACCCCCACGAACCTCTCGCAAAGGTGGGCAAAGACCGCCAGGATAACGACGGAGTTGGGGCTGAGATGCACCAACTGGATCTCGAACGTATCCAGGATCTGGAGAAAGAACGTCGAGAATGGCTGCACCAGCTCGGCCACCACTAAGGAAGTAAAAAGAACGATGCACCCCGGCCGGTCCGTCACCGGCGGGAAGCTCGCCGGCGTCACCACCGAAGCCCCCCGCTGGCCCTCGGGCACCATCAGCTTCCGCACCCTGTCCGCCGCCTCCTCGTTCACCAGCCGGGACTCCGGCAGTACGCCGTCAGGAGTCCTGTTGTGGCGGCTTCCTCCTGCTCTTGACGTCTCATCAGGGTGGGGGATGATTTGGACGGTGGGGGAAGAGGGGTGCTCTGATCACCTAAGGAAGGTCTAGGGCTCAGGAGCGCAAGTAAGGCAAGAGCTTGATCGCAAGATGGCATAAAGAGGGGGGCGGTTCGCTCCCTAACCGCCCCCCTCCTCCTTTTATACCCCAGGGAAATTCAAATGTCGCCTGCTGCGGCGCGCTCGGCGGGACGGTTTCCTCAGCCAGCGCAACTGCCAGACGAATCTCCCTCAGGCCGTGTGATGTCAGCAGTTGCTAGGCGTATTTTCCTTGATTTGTGTGGTTGCCACGCGTGCCGCCTGCCTCATTATCACGCGCCACCCGTCCCATTAACACACGCCACGGGAGTCAGTTGGACGCGCGTCCGTTCGGCTCCCCGTTGGGCCGTACCAGAGGACCGGACCGGAAGGACCACCATCTAAAAGCTCACCGCGTGGCGTCAGTACTGGCTTCGGCCTCGTTGACGACGAAGGGCCCATCCGCAGTGTCTGGGCCATCACCTGCCAATGGGCCCGGGGGCTGCTGTCGGTGAATCAGGAACCGAGGGTCCCCGAATCCCAAGGCCAAGCCAGCAATCTGCCACACGGCGCCATCCCGCGGAGTCTCCTCCGCAAGGTAAAAAAGATTAAGTCCCGGGAGAGGGCGCTCGGGGCCACAGTCAGTGGTCCCAGAGTACCCGAGTTCCCCGATGATCTACGAAGTCTAAGTGCTGGGAAGAAACTGCTCAGGAAGGTATACAGTGGCCCCCGAGCACCCGAGTCCCCCGACGGTCAGGAAAGCTAAGTACCGGGAGAAACGTGCCCGGGACCGCGAGCGGCGGCCCCCTGGGCACCCAAGCATCCCGAGGATCCACTGAAGTAAGTTCCGGGAGAGAGTGCCCGGGGCTGCGTGCAGTGGCCCCCGAGTACTCGGTCCCCCGAGGATCCGTACAAGCGTGCCCGGGAGAGAGTGCTCGGGGAGGTGAACGGTACCCCCGAGCACTCGGTTCCTCGAGGATAAGAAAGGGCATTCTTGGGAGAGAGTGCTCGGGGAGGTGAACAGTGACCCCTGAGCACTCGGTTCCCCGACGACCCAGAGAGCCCCCTGACAGTGGCCCCCGAGGGGCCCACTGATGAGGTGTCAGCCAATCAAAGGCCCAAGGCCGCATTTAAAGAGCGCGCATGGCCTGTCACCTCCAACTGCTCCCGCCATGCTCGGTGTCAGTTCCTGCCACATTCTGGCAAAAGGGCGTGGGGTCATTGAATGCACGGGTCCCATCCCGTGCCATCCGGCCCGTCTAGGGATAACGTCGTAAGGGCCGAGGCATTCCGTCTGCCGTGCTGCTGTGGCAGGAGAACAAGACAGGGCGGGCACGCCGGGCCGCTCCGCGGCTGCCAAGTGGGCCCTCCCCACGGTGCCCGTTGCCAGTGCATTTATGGTGATGGATGACCGGGCTTGGGACACATTTTCCACCCCCAGTCACTTCGCACAGAGGCTATAATGATGCCCTTTCCATTTATGGTGTCTTGGAACTCGTGCCCTCCTCCCGTTCGGGGCACGCTACTGTCGGCGGGTATTTAAAGCCGCCGGCAGCACAGACAAAAGAGGGGGGGAGAAAGAGAGTTTTTCAGACAAAAGAGAGTTCTCGGGCAAAAGGAGTCTTTGGCTGAAGAAGCTTTCAAGGCAGCGAAGAGAAGCGCAGACCGAAGAACAAGGAGCCCCAGGCTCTAAGATAGATAGACATTCTTGTAACCAGCAACATCCTTGAGGGATATTCTCAAGGCATTTATAGTATCCATACAGGAGTAGGGTGTTACGCCTCCGTGCGGCCCGAACCTGTCTAAACACCAGCACATTTACCCCGTTCCGCATTAGATCATTCCACCCCCACCGGCCATCGCATTCATACCCATTTATTTCTTCGACGAACATATTCAGAATCATCCCCCCGGCCGAATCTCTAAAAAGGGGTCCCTCAGGATCCCTACGACAGGAGTTAACCCTCCGACAGTACCCTAAAATTATCCCATTATGACGGCCAAAAACTGTTTCGATCTGTACTGTCCAGGCTGTCGTCAAAGAAAAACAGCCAAGTTGTAGCTATGAGGGTGATCTCTGTGCCAAAAGAAAGGTATTGAAGTCCGCTACAAAAGTGACGTTAAACAGAGGCTGCACAAACCGATGGATTTCGGAATGTGGAGAAAATTGATTTTGACCAAACCTGCAACTAAATCCCCTCTAAATTTGTGATTAAAACCTCATAAATCAACCAAACAGAGGATATTAGGGTTGCAAATCCTCACCTTGGGCAACCACAAGCAAGACAATGAGAACCCAGTGATTCCCACCTTGTACCCCTGCTTCTCCTTCCCTTCTTCTTCCCTTCTTCCTTTCTCCTTCTTTCTTGCAGCTGCACAGACCAACGGCTCCACAAGATGCAGATGGGAGAGGATGGAGAGGAGCTCGGCACAAGGAAAAATTGGAGAGGAACTCCTACCTAGGTGAGAGGGGCGCTGGCCCCCTCTTCCTCCTCCTGATCCTCTCCTCCTCTTTCTTTCTTCTTTTCTCCTCTCTGTTCTTTCTTCTGCGTGATGTTTTGGAAGAAGGCAGGGGTGGCTGCTATGATAAAGAAAAGAACAGGACTTTAGTATTTAGAAGAACATGGCGCATAGGTTAAGGGCCAAGGATTCCGTTCGGTCACTATCTGGAAAAGGATCGGTCACTTTTTTTTTTCTCTTTGAAGCTCAAGCATCCAAATTTGCAGCTTCATGTTTCAAACTCTGAGCATAACATGTGAGTAGTCAAACAGAATCATTTTGACGTTCCCTACGCATCCGTGGTCTCCAACCGTCCATCCGAGTGATGGGTCAAAAAATCAAATTTTCACATCCTCTTTAAAGCACTCGGTCAACAGGGTGTATTACACATACATCTGTGCCTGGAAAAAGAATCCTTAAACATATGGAAACTACCCATAGGTACCAAGGTATCTCATAAACAGGGAAATTTATCTCTAAGGATAATAGAATCCTAATCGAAAAGGAGTCCGGAGGCCACACGACAACCCCATATATATGTGCGGAACCAGAGGACCATGCGGAGGACAAGACACAAGCCCATTGCACAAGCCTACAAAACTCTCAAGCGCACCACAAGCCCCGAGCCTTATGTACTGATGACCTACATGGATATCTCGCCGAGACTATACACAAGGAACCCTCGATTAGGTTTAGATCTCATCTAGGCTAACCAAGACCCCCCTGGTAGTATGCCTAGAAGATAAATACAAGACCACAGGATGTAGTACTATTATCCTTCCCAAACCTATATAAATCTCTATGTTTTAGTGTACGATTCGGCTACAAGGTGCATCCCCTACTTCATTCACATATTCGTAAGATCGACAATTTACAAATCATCGACAGAAAACAATGAGATAGTGATATACAAAGCAAGGCTTGTAGCATAGGATTTGAGTAGAGACCCGACATTGATTTTGATAAAACATACTCTCCAGTTATGAGTGAAATAATATTCTGATATTTAATATCATTGGCAAAATATGTCCATTAAATTGATGGATGTAGTGACTTCATACTTATATGGGTCAATTGATTCCCAAAGTGAATCACAACAATGTATTGTGTAAAATTGAAAAAGTCACTCTATAGCTTAAATAGTGAGATAAATATGGTATAACTGACTAAATGAGTTTCTTCTACAGAAGGGTTACGCAAATAATGATGATTGCCTATGTGTATTTATAAAGAAATCATCAAATGGATTTTGTATCATCTTAGAATATATAGAGGATCTAAATATTATCAGAAATACACAAGACATAAATGAAGCTTGCAATCATCTTAAGATGGAATTTGAGATGAATGATGTGAGTAAAACCAAATTTTGCTTAGGTCTACAACTTGAGCATCTTCCCTTAGGCACACTTGTATATCAGTCTATATATAACCAAAAGATATTGAAGAAATTCAACATGGATAAATTATATCTATCAAAAACATATATAGTCGTTCTGCGAACGCCGCTTCTCCTTCTTCGTCTGAGATAGAATCCAACTTGAAGGCGGCCGACGCTTCTCCTAAGCAATTGGAAGAGATGAAGCTCCTAATCGAGGTCTGGATGATCTCAACGATGTAAGAACCGAAGCTCCAGGAACTTGAAGGCCAAGGAATTATTCCTCCTCGCAAGCTGGCCAACTGGAGGCCGGCATCGGGTGAGGAATCCCCATCCTACCAATTCTATCATGAAATTGTGGTGTTTGAATCATTTTTCTATTGTGGTTTCAATGTTCCACCTTCCAAATTTCTTCTCACCATACTCGACTGCTACCAAATTGAGCTCCACCATTTAAATCTGAACTCAGTCACCATGCTTAGTGTTTTTGTCTATCTGTGTGAAGTCTTTCTTAGTATCGCCCCGAGCTTAAATTTATCTTAGTATTTCTATCATCTAAAAAGAAATGCTGAAAATAAATTTGTCAGAGGTTGTGGTTTCCAACTACGGAATGGAATGAAGAATTCATATAACCCAATTGTGGTAATCTCCTCCTGGAAAAAAGATTAGAAGAAAAATTGGTTTTACGTCTCCAACCCCGACTCAGTCACCTCTCCATTAGTCTATAAGGGCCTCCATCCGTGCCAAAATCCTTCCTGGTCAAAGAAACACCGTGATAGGGACATCACTCCTTTGGATACGAGCAAAACTGTTAATAATCCTTAAATCATACAAGGGCCAATTACAAGAGCACATGCACGACAATTAAAGCACTATGTGAACTTGTTCCTCGCTATTCATACTTTTTTGGATGGAGTACAACTAAATTATTGTGATGTTTTAATGCTTAGGAATATGGGAGAAAAATCACAGGCTCACTGATTGTCATCACTCGAAGGTCAAGTCGAGCTCAAATCGGATTCCAAATTCGGTTCGGAGTCTCAGGACACCACGTCACTAAAATCTGCATAACTCTCGCATACGAAGTCCGATTGAGGCGATTTTGGATTTGCTGGAAAGCTTTTGATGAGCCCTTTCCAACAGATCTGGTCTTGACCAAATATTCATTATAGCTTAGTTAGAGTTGATAAAATAAGGTGTTACATCACAGTTTTGGGCCTTATTGGGTCTTGTAATCATGTCGAGGTCGGAGTTCAGGTTGCGTACGTCTCCATCCAAGACTACACAACACTAAGTCAACCTCCTCACATCCCCTCTCCTATATATATACAGTAGCCATCATAGTTTAGGCTCAGGTTTTGCTTAAATTATTCTATTTTAGACAGTTTTGTCGTATATCAGTTTATAGAACCCCAACTCGAGTACTTCATTGGTAATCAGCAATAATCAGATTGCATCTACATGTTCTTGCTTGTGTTCTAGATTCACTTACAGGAAAAACCTTCTTTGACAAATTCAACCACGTCTTGGCATGGTTGATAACCACAGAGTAGTGGTATAGTAGTTGCGATGGTTCTTGATCTATTCTAGTCATAGCCTTTGGATTATCAACATCGAAACTCCACCAAATCGACTTATCATATTACCTTTTGGAAGATCGAACGCGCCCCCATCAAGTGGTATCAGAGCCTAGGTTGCCTGTTAGCAATCTCATTTATCCCCTTTGTTTCATCATGTTCCATTACCTAGAGTCCAGAAAAATTGCCACAAAAAAAGATTTAGATCTTAGTTTTCCGCTGTCCAAACTATTTTGTGCCTTTCACAATTATGATTTTAGTTTTTATGTTGTTGAGTTTGAGTCCATTGTCAGTGAATGTGTTGCTGGTTGAGTAATCACCTTCTAGTTTCTATCGTCGAGTCTTTGCTGTTTTAGTCATCGTGTATCTCGGCTTGCCCTTGTCTGTTGTATCCGAGATTGTGTCACTAGTCGTGTTGACCATCTACTTGGGTTCGACCACTAGTCATGTCGACCATCTACTCGAGTTCGACCACTAGTCCGGATTTGACCACCTACTTGAGTTAGACCACTAGTCGGGTTTGACCAACAACTCGAGTACGAGCATTAGTCGGGTTTGACCATCAACTCGAGTTTGACCACTAGTTAGGTTTGATCACCAACTTGGGTTGACCACCAGTCGCTTCAACAACCTACTTGGGTTCAACCACTAGTCGTGTTCGACCACTCAGTTTTGCCTCCACAATCTAGTCAGAGTTCTTCTATTTTTGGCTGCTCTCGGACACCCATACGCACCTTTCATATCAAGCATTGTTCGACAAAGTCAAGTAGCAATTCCATAGCCAAAACAGAGGAAGCAAAAGTTCAGAGAGAGAGATAGAAAGAGTTTATTACATTTCTACCCCTACTCTTCAAAAAAAATTGTGTCTCACTCACCTCATTGGACCTAGAAAAGGTAGTAGAAGAGTTTTGACTCTAGGTCACATTTGCAAAACAAAAGAGAAAAGAAAGCAAGAAGCAAAGAGTGCAAAAAAAATCAGAAAGAAAAAGGAAGAAAGAGAATTTAGTCTACATTGCGAATTTATTGTGTCTATTCTATTTTCGGCTTGCTTGAGCTAGTTCTAGAAACTTGTTCGAGCCAACAACTGTGACAAGTACTATGGACTTTTATTCAGCTTTCCTAATCTGATTTCAATTATTGCTATTCCTTGCTACTAAATATTGTATGTCCAAGCTACGCCTTCTCTTGATCGTAATAGTTCTGCCCTTACAACTGCCTCACTGTAACACTCAGTTTTAAAGGAACAAAACTGGGCACAACACATGTATGCCAGGATAAAGTTTCCATACATGTGCTACATCATTAGTGTATCATCACAGTGCCAAAATTACAACGATATTTAACTTATTACAAAAAGGACCCAAGGGTCAACGCTAGTGAAGCTTCCATCAACCACAGGCGACGAACGATGGCACATGTAACAGCCCAGATGGCTTAAGCATGTCATTAAGAATCATAAACATCATTGGCATCATGTTTAATTATTTTGGTGAATTATGAACATGCTTTTTCAATTAAACATAAATTGTGAAAATCAATGTTAATTGGCACATTGTTAAGCAACTCACAATATTGCTATACAACATAGTGTTTGAAACAATTTTAGAAATTAGTCCATGCAATATGAAGAATATAAATGAATTTTTCCAAATTTTTGGGAATTATTTTGAAGTCATAAAAATTACCACAAGTTAGAAAAGGTTTCATGTTTGGAGAATTTTAGTTTGAAATTGGCTCAGATATTATGGGTCAAACTAGTTAAAATGGGTTGCATATGAATTTTACATTCACACATAATTTGTTCCATAATTTTTGGACCATGGGAAGATATTCTTTTGAATAGAAGAAGTGGAGATGATACTTTCTTTAGTCGGTCACTGTTCATCGGCCCCACCTGTCATCCCTCTCTCTGCCTCTCATCTCCCCTCTCGCCGAGCATTGCTCTAGGCGGCCGCTGATTTTGCTGACTTTGGAGGCCAGCCACGTCACCAGCAAGTTGCTCCCGTGGTGCTGGTGTCGCTCTTATCTCCTTCCCCTCGGCCTCTCTCTGCTCCGTCTCTCACTCAGCCGCGCACACAGAGTAGAGCATAGTGCAGCACCACGCTGCCGCCAAATCTACCGTGCCACCGATGAGCTCCCTCGAGCCTGAGCCGTGTGAAGCGAGGAGGAAGGCCTCCGAAACACCCCCAGCTGTTTCCCCTCCGAGACGCCACCCTTCCCTGCCGGATTTCGCGCGCACGCGTCTTCTTCTTCGTCTCCGACGGCCAAGTTCCGCACCTCACTGCCGAGCCGTAGAGCCACCGTCTCTCTAGCCCAACCAACACCGTGGTGAACTTCCCCGCGATCTCTTGAACCCTTTGCACGTGCAGTCTTCCCTTTAGATTGTTGCTGGCACGCTTCTCCGTGTGAGCCACTAGCCGCCGCCACTTCGGCGCATGCTACTGGCTGGGCCACCATCGGGCCTGTCGGAAACTGGCCGTGCCATTGAGTCCACGTGCCTGCGTAGATGCTGTAGGAGTGCTCGGCCGGGTCGATTACGCCGCCGTTTGGCCGCCGCGCGTGCTTGACCGAGCCGCCGCCGTTGATTGCCGCTGTTTGCCGTTGATGGCCACCCTCCGGTCATCACCGGTGACAACACGTCCCCCAATCGAGTCCCCCGTGTCACACTAGTGCCGCCGGTGCCCTCCTCTGACCGCATCGTGCTGCCGTTCGCCACCAGCGAGTTCGCCGTGCCGCCGGTACTGTGCCGTCGCGCGCTCATTCAATTTTGACCCGAGTCAAAACCCACCGGGCCCACTGTCATGACTGTGGCTAGCCGGCCGGGTGTACAAAAAGTTTCCGGGCTGTTTTTAATTCGGATATTAGAGAAAATGTGAAATTCAATTTTGGTTCAACACACAATTCGGCTGAAACTTATAAAATACATAGAAAATTGTATATAGCTCCAAAAATCATTAAACCAATTTTGTTAGGTTTATATGATTAGTATCTACATGTTAAAAATACTAGGAGCTATGTAATGTGTATTTAAATTGCATGGGTTAATAAAAATAGGTTTGAGCTTTATTAATCCATAATTAAATATTGGTAACTCCAAAATTGAAGAAATCAATTTTGTAAATCTTGTTAGTTGATTCCCTGCTCATTAAAAATAATCACCCTCATGTTAGACATGATTAAATTCCTAGTTAGGGTTAAGCTTTGTGTTAAGCTTAATTAATCCAGGAAAATGAGTAGATGCTTAGCGTTAATCCAAATTAAGAAAATTTTGAGGCTTTAAAATTCATGTCATGATGCATTGCATCTCCACCTTGTCATGCACTATGGAGCATCCGTCATTGCATGTCATTCATGCTCATCATTGCATGCGTTCTTCAGTAGTCAATGAAGAACCAGAGCGTGACATGAGTGTGATCGAGGGTGACACCGAGGGACACCATTTATGTGAGTTCTGTTCAGGAAGTATCAGGAAAACCCCAGAGCAGAAAGGCAAGCATCTAAGCTTACTACACCCTTTGTTCAAATTAAATGGAATCTAAAATTGATAAATTATGCTTTATGTATGTTTGCATGTGTTGAGTCCAGTGTCGGGCTGATATGGGTAGAACCTATGTTGATGTATTATCTCTACCTTGACTTATTGATGAATCCTTATCCTTGTAGCCTTGATGATATAGTCGGTGTCTAGCTTCAAGGTTTATTCGAAATGCTTAGCAAAGCTTAGGTCCTCGGTAGAAGTCGAGCGATGGTGCTGCCGTTGTTCGCGAGCTTAGGGCTCAATCACTGTTTACAGATACAAATATGGGGTTGAAGTGAATAGTTGAGTTGTGAGATTGAGAAGAGATGTGGAAGGTGTTAGGGGTATCTTCTGCCCAGGAAGAGTCCTCTGGGTAGTTCGGGAGAGGAGCCCGAATGCCATAGATTGCTTGCATCGTTTAAGGCCGTCCGTCGGTACAGTTAGCTCTAGCACTTATTGTACTCACCACATACTGATCTAATGGTAAGTAAGCTGATTATCATATGCTGTGCCGACACTTGCCTTGTGGCTCTATGACGCGTAAGAGAAAAAGAAAAGGAGAAGCAAGGTACCGGGGAGCCAGATGTGTCTAGGACACGCTCGCGGTAACCCCGGTGCCATAGGGGCATTGCAAGTGGGTGGTTCCTGGTATGAGAAAGGTTGACTCGAGTACCCCCTTGTGTGTACTTTTGTGAGTAGCACAAGCCGAATGGTCCTCAAGTCGTGTGGGTAAAGTTGTACCCCCCAGCAGGGTGTAAGAATAATTCGAATTGCCGCGCTCTCGGTCATGAGCATGCTATTGTTTCATTTGTATCGGTCATAGAGTTTACAAATGTGGGATAAGGTTATGGTATGATGGTTTTGGTTGGTGGTTTGTTGATGAGGTACTATGGTTACTATACATATATGTTCAAGTTGTGGTTTGCAGGGTAGAAGTGTAGTTGTTTTTGAGTTAAGTATAGATGCTCACACATATGTGTCTAGGTTGCTTACCGCATATATTTTACTTAACCTTGTAGCCTACTCTTGCTAACAGCTCAATGCATAATCCTTGGAGTCGAGCTACGTATATGTGCTCTATATAGATTAAGTCTTGCGAGTACCTTCATACTTATGCCTGCGCTTTCAGGTTCTGCTGGTGAGCATGATGCGGTGTTTGGCTACTTCGTGCCCGCCGATGCAGGTGGTGGGCAAGAGTAGTGCATCCTACTCTGGTGAGGCGTAGCTTTTGAGGTGGAGCCTAAGGGCATATGGTTCCACTCTCCTTTTGTTGTTGTTAAGGTTTTATTTTTCCGCTGCATAGTTCCTCTTTGTGTAAACTGTTGCAAATAGTTGCATGCTTAAGAACTTGTAATACAACTTTAATTACTCGTGCTTTCTTAAGCTATGTTGTGATATGCATGTTGGAAAGGCATGTGTTCCGATCTTGGGCATAAAACACGTGCTGGGACTACCAGAATGGTATTCTGGTTAATCACTGAGGTTGTGATTATGAATAATGATCCTCTTGATGATTAATTATAATACTATTTGGATGGTTCCCCACAGCACACCAGCCTAGAATAGCAGATCCGGGTAAAAGTTGTCCTTGTCGAAGATTGCAGCTTTGTTGACGACTTCTGATCAGCAAAAGAGGAAAAAGAAGAGGGGGCAAGGGGTGTGAGTACAAAAATGTACTCTGCAAGTGCAGGAAAGACATGCTATGGGGCTCAAGTCAAGAAAAGGATAGGTACTGCACTAAGCAACTATGGTCTATACCCTCAACATCAGGCATCCTATTTACTAAGTGAAGACACAACTATAACAAAAGGATTGACTCATCGGATTCCTTCTGACTACCAAGACTCACTAGGTAATTCAATTACCCGGCTACCCAACCAACCATACCAACTAATCCTAAAGAAGTCCAAGTTTGCTCTTGACCGTGAGCACGGCTAATCAATCAATTTTATACTCTGCAGAGTTTGCACAGCTTTCCCCACAAGTCGTGATTCCCGTGTTGCTTCACACTTCCGGCATGTGGAGTCGGGGTTTCACTACAAGGCCTTTACAAAGCTCCCACTAACCTGCAGGCACCAACTGAGGTTTCACCACTAACAGATGATTCAATCACTGCAGAGGCCCCCTCTTGTGCCACTTAACCGTCGAACGGTGCCCACAGAAAAAGAGGGGTGGCTAATTAATTGACCAGGTCATACCCATTTTGGCCTCATGGTTGTGCAAAACTAACTTGGTTACACGTTCAAGAACCGATCCTTAGGACCCCACACAGGAACAACCACAACCAACTGTGCACTACCGGCACATGTGCATTCCGCACCAACATCAACAACCATTCTATTGGGATCCCTATACCATGTTGCTACAAAATTACCCTTCCCAATTCTTGTTCCATAATCATTAATCAATGTAAACATCTTCCCAACCATGATTGCACTAGCACAAACTACCCATTATATCTCACGATTAAACAACAGCGAGAAGGAGTTATCATTCAAAACTAGTAAACCCTAATGTGGGATTCGATTGAGTCAAGCATGCAATAGAAGGATAATGATCTACACATGAATCCTAAAATAGGGGAAAAAATCTCAAGGACTCTTGCCTTCGACAGAGGGTTGCTCAAAATCTTTCAAAGCTTGGTCTTGGAGAATTCCGAACTGCTCAGCTCCTAAAACGACAGACCGAAAAAGCACACAAAAGAAACCTCTAAGGACAGCACACCAAATAGTACTAAATATAGATTAAAAAAACCTTATAAAAGATTCTACACGACGCTACAAACATTTGGTCACAAAAATCACCCAAATCGAAGCTACGAGCAAAAAGTATTGAGCTTTTGAAGTTCCAGGGGCTAAACAGCAAGTTTTAGTTGATTTTCAGAGAAAACCTGAATTAATTTTATTCTAGAAATTCGATTTATGATGCAATAAAGCATTTGCTGAATTATTTCTCAAAAGGAAAAACTATGGAAAATGTTCACATGACCCGTGGACCAGGGCCTTATGGCCGGTCCATGGTGGACCGGGGCTCAAAGGGGTATGGGCTATCTAATCTGAGCCATCAATTTAGATCAGGCAGCTGGGATTTAAAAAAGGGGCGGCGGCCGGTGGCGTGGGATGCGGAGGCGGCGGGCGACCGGAGGCTGGCCGGAGTAGCCTGAAAACGCGCTACCGGCATCGGATCGTGACGGGACAACAGGCAAAAGAAAGAGGAGGGGGCGGGGATCATCACCGAGCGCTTCACGGTAGTGAAGAGGCACCGATGGCAGCTGGCGATAAAGAGGAAGGGGTGGCGGCACTTGGAGCTCAGTGCGGCGACATCCGACAGTGGGAGAGGCTCCAAGAAGTGTCAGGATGCAAAGCTCAAGATCCTGCGACACCCAAGGAGCAAGGAATGAGGTCCAAGAAGGCTTGGCCACAGAGAATTAAGGCGGCAGTGAGCTCTTACCAGCAACAATGGCAGAGATGGCGGTGGGCTCAATTCCGTGCGCAAATGAAAAGGGGAAATGGGTGGAATGGGTGGGAAAACTTGCAAAGAAGGCGATGGGGAGTTTATATGCGCGAGAGGGGGAGAAGAGGGGTTGGAATCGACGGGATTTGGCCGGCGCCCTAATTGGCAATAATACGATCGTTTCCATACTTAGGAGAGGGGAAAGAAGGGGGAAAACGGTCGAAATCAAGAGAGAGGAGGTAGGGGATCGTAGCCATGCACATTGATTGGAGTGTGATGGCGCAGGGAGGCAGCGATTTTAAACGGCACGTGATTTGGGTGAGATCGGGACCGGCGATGGGAGGTTAGGGAAGGGGAGCTGGTCGGGCGGGCGGCTTGGCTTGGGCGGGCCCGCATGGCGGTGAGACAGGCAGGGAGGGGTCAGCTCGGCAAGCGCGCAGGCCTGCTTGGCCTTAACGGGCCGGTGCGGAGACGAGATATGGGCCGCTCAGGAGGAGAAAAGAGGGGGGGGGGGGAAGGAGTGGGCCGGAGCGGGAAATCAGCCCAAGATCATTTTCCAATTTTGAAATGTTTTTCTTTTTTATATTTTGCTTCAAATTCAAAAGGGGCTTAAACGAGCGACTTCTAGCGAATTTTTGCAAACTTTTCCACGCATACAAATCTATTGCAACTACAACGGCATGAATGCAACAAGCACAATTATAACCTATTGCCAATTAAATTTAGAAATTAATTTTCCATCTAAATTGAATAAAATACAACTCATTTTTAATTCTAGCAAAATTTTAAATTATTGAAAATATTGAGATTTAGGGTGTTACAAACCTACCCCCCCCCCCCTAGGCTGAATCTCGCCCTCGAGATTCGGAAGCATCAGAGAAGAGATGGGGAAACTCGGTCTTCAGATCATCTTCTCTTTCCCAGGTTGCTTCTTTTTCTGACTGATGCTTCCACTGCACCTTGCACATTCGGACTCGCCTGTTTCTAGTGACCCATTCTGACATATCAAGAATCTTGACCGGATACTCAAAATATGAGAGATCCTCTCGCACATCCAGTTCTTCTATTGGCAACTATTTTTCGGGAATTCTTAAGCACTTTTTTAACTGTGACACATGGAAAACATCGTGTACCCCCGAGAGTTGAGGTGGTAACTCAAGTTGGTAAGCTACTTCTCCTCGTCTGCCCAATATTTTGTATGGACCAATAAACTGGGGTGAAAGCTTGCCTTTAACCTTGAATCTGCGTAGACCTCTGATCGGTGATACTTTGAGATACACGAAATCTCCTAGTTCAAAAGTAAGTTCCTGGCATTGATGATCTGCATAACTCTTCTGCCTTGATTGTGCTGTTTTTAGATTATCTCTGATATCTTGCACTTGTCTTTCTGCTTCTCTCAGAACTTCTGGACCAAAAACTTGGCTTTCTCCGGTCTGATTCTAGAACAACAGGGTTCTACACTTCCTTCCATATAAGGCTTCAAATGGAGACATCTTTAGACTAGCCTAATAACTGTCGTTGTATGAGAATTCCTCATACGGCAGATTCTTGTTCCAACTATTACCATTCTTCAAAGCACATGCTCTCAACATGTCTTCTAGAATTTGATTTACTCTTTCTGTCTGCCCGTACGTCTGCGGGTGATTTGCTGAGCTAAAATTCAACCTTATGTCCGTAGACTCATGCAGGCGTTGCCAGAACCGTGAAGTAAATTGACTGCCAAGATTAGATATAATTATATTGGGTACTCCATGCAGACACACAATCTTGGACATATACAACTCAGCTAGCTTCGGACCTTGATAGGATTCTTTGACTGTAATGAAGTGAGCTACTTTTGTCAACCAGTCAACTATGATCCATATGGAATCATATCCTAACTGAGTTCGCGGTAGACCCACTGTGAAGTCCATGCTAATTTCTTCCCACTTCCATTCAAGTATTTTCAATGGTTGTAGTAGACCCACTGGTCTCTGATGCTCGGCTTTGACTCGCTGACAGATATCACATAAAGCCACGTATTCTGCTACTGTAGGTTTCATTCCGTACCACCAATATTGATATTTAAGATCTTGGTACTCCCTGTGTGAATGAAATATGCTGAATCATGAGCTTCCTTTAAAATTGTATCCCGAATAGCTTTTATGTCCGGAACACATATCCTGTGTTTGTACCATACTGTACCTTGCTCATCTTCAGTGAAATCTAGGGCTTTGCCAACTTTGATCAACTGTTTGATTTCCAAAATCTTTTCATCCTCAAGCTGACCCTTCTTTATATCTTGTTCAAGCGTCGAGTCTATTTCCATTGCAACTATCTTGGTGTTACACACCATACTTAGATTCATCCTCTTGAACTCCTTGCATAGCTTGGGACTCATCACTTGAAGAGTTATAGAATTGATTTGAGATTTTCTAGTCAGGGCATCAGCCACTACGTTTGCTTTTCCTGGATGATAGTTGATTCCCAAGTTATAGTCCTTGATGAGCTCTAACCATCTGCGTTCTCTGAGGTTTTGATTTGGTTCAGTGAAGATATACTTCAAGCTCTTATGATCTGAATAGATCTCACATCTCTGACAAATCAGATAATGCCTCCAGATTTTTAGTTCATGAACCACTACGGCTAACTCCAAGTCATGTGTCAGATAATTCTCTTCATGCTTCCTTAACTACAGAGATGCATATGCTATGATATGACCTTCTTTCATAAGCACACATCCCAAACCTTGTCGGGACGCATCGCAATACACTGAAAATGGCTTATGAGTATCTGGCATGATCAAAATTGGTGCTGAGGTCAACCTTTTCTTCAATTCATTGAAACTAGCTTCTCAAGCAGCTGTCCACTTAAACTCTTCTCCTTTTTCTAGCAGTTATGTCATTGGCTTCGCTATCTTAGAGAAACCTTCTATGAATCGACGATAGTATCCTGCTAGACCCAGAAAATTGTGGATCTCAGACACATTCTACGGTGGCTTCCAGTTCAGAACATCTCTTACCTTGGACAGATCTACAGACACACCTCCTGCTGATATGATGTGACCAAGGGAACTTCCTTCAACCAGAACTCACAATTGCTCAATTTAGCGTACAATTGGTTTTCCCTGAGCTTCTGCAATACCATCCTTAGATGTTCCTCGTGTTCTTCTTCATTCTTGGAGTAAACCAAGATATCGTCAATAAACACTACGACAAACTTGTCCAAGTACTCCATGAAGACTTTGTTCATCAGATACATGAAATAAGGTGGGGCATTGGTCAAACCAAACGACATTACCGTGTACTCGTATAGACCATACCGAGTAACGAATGCTATCTTTGGAATATCCGAGGTGCGAATTTTCAGTTGGTGATACCCAGTCCGAAGATCGATCTTGGAGAACACACATGCTTCTTTCAACTGATCAAACAGATCTTAAATGCAGGGTAAAGGATATTTGTTTTTGATTGTTACTTCATTCAGGGCTCGATAATCTATACACATTCTTTGGGTTCCATTTTTCTTCGATACGAAGATTACTGGGGCTCCCCAGGGTGAAGAACAGGGCGGATAAACCCTTTGTCTAGTAGCTCTTGGTTTTGCTCCTTGAGCTCAGCCAACTAATTGGCATCCATTCTATATGGCCTCTTGTATATAGGAGCCGTTCCAGGTACTAATTCAATGACGAATTCAATTACATGATCAGGTGGCATACCTAGCAAATCCTTCGGGAAGACGTCTGGAAATTCACCGACCACTCTGCTATCTTCCACTGCATTGGCTTTGTTTAAACGGACGTTGATAGCTGACTCTATCGTGGCTTGAAACTCCACATTAGTACCATCTATATCGTCAACTGTACTGACTTTGTAGCGCATCCGATGACTCCTTTGTATTTGGTCAACTAGTCCATTCCCAGGATGATATCAATACCCTTGGACTCTAGAATGACGAGGTTGGCAAGAAAGTCTACCCCCTTATGCATATACTTATTTTAGGGCATACATGCCTAGATTCCATTTCTCCTCCAGAAGAACTTACTAGCACTCGATTTTTCATTAATGCTCTTGACAATTTATATGTGTTCACAAACTGACATGATATAAAGGAATGCGTAGCACCGGAATCAAACAATACTGTAGCAGGGAGAGTTGGTAGAGAACATACCCAGAACCATGTCAGGAGCATCCTGAGCTTCCTCCACTGCAACATGGTTGACGTGACCATGCATCACATACTGTCGAGGCTGCTGTTGCTAATTGTTGTTGCCCTGGGCCTATGCTTGGCCTTGCTACTTCTTAGGGCACTTGTTGGCAAGGTGCCCAAAGTTGCCACAACTAAAACACTAGCCAATGTTGCCGGACCCCTAACCTGCATGGTTCTGCTGCTGGGGCTGGTTGTTGGTGTTGGGTCGCTACTGAAGCAGGAAATTGGGGCAAGACTGCTGCTGTTGTTGCTACTGTATGGGCGGCTTGTATGGCCCTACACCCTGATTTGGCATCTTTTATGGTGGCCTCTGCTGCTGATTCTACCCTCCATGGTGGAACATAGGGCCGATGGCAGGAGGGTTGAAGCGAGGCCGGTTGTTACTGCTAGAAAACTGACCCTGCAGACTGCGCTTGCGCTCTTCTCCCAGGTTCTGACGTTTCTTCTCCGTGATGAACGCTCTGTCCACTAGCTTCTAGAAACAGGGGCACTCATTGGCTGAGAGGGCATACTGTAAACTAGCATTGAGACCCTCCAGGAAGCAATCTTGTTCTTTTCATCAGTATCCATGTCATTGGAGGTGTAGCGAGAGAGCTGGGTGAAATTGGTGAGGTATTCCCTTACTGCCATGGGTCCTTTCTTCAGACTAAGGAACTCCCTCCTCTTAAGCTTTACTTCACCATTTGGTACATGGTGCGCACAGAAGTTATCCTGGAACTCTACCCAAGTGGTTTCCTGGGGATTCCCATGAGCGGTAGTGTAAGCTGTCCACCACTAAGAAGCTAGTCCAATTAGTTGATTGGATGCGAAGAGAACTTTCTCCCTTCCATTACACTGGGCTATCTGTAGCTTGCCTTCTATGGTCTTTAGCCAGTCATCTGCCTCCATGGGCTCCATTGCCTGAGAGAAAGTGGGTGTGTGAGTGCTCAAGAAATTCCTGAGCCTAGATTGCGGTTGCTATGGCGGTGCTTGTTGAGCTTGGGGTTGCTGATTGATAGCCTAAACAAAACCTTGGAGGATGGTCATCACTTGATTGGCATCCATCAGAGGGGGTGGGGATGGAAGATCACGCTGGTTGGTGGTGTTGTCATTCGCGTTGTCGTTGACATTGTTGTTGTCGTTGTGGTTGACATTGTTGGTGTTGTCGTTGATGTTGCTGTTGCACCTGGTGTTCACCATTTATTAGTCGCTAGGGTACGAGCAGGAGAGCATAAGAGAAAAGCAAGGGCGGAAAAACAAGACTAGTGTAGAAAAGAACAGAATGGGACGGAAAGAAATAGAAGGAAAGGACTCTCAACTATTCTTATAATAACAACTGATGCAATGTAGAGGGGAAACCCCGACATCACACCAACACTCAATCAAAAATCCAACTCAAAACAAGATCCACACTACAGACTCAAGCGCAAGCACACACTAGCACAAACGAGACACGAGACTAAATGATTTATTCAGCTAAGGACAACTTCCTAGCTCCACTCTATTCCTAGCCTGCTGTGCCTGAAGGGCCTGCAACATCTGCCTGACGAAGCTTCTTGCATGGAGGAGAACGGGGCGGTGCAGTAGCGGGTGCTGGTGACGGGGGAACCTCGTCGGGGAGCTGGTCAGGGTCTTGCAACATCATCTCCAGCTCGTAGATCATCTGCTCATGCTCGGCGTGGCGCTGGAGTATATCCTCCAATTCGTCAAGTGCTCTGTCCAGCTCAGCGTAGAGGGCGGTGGTGAGGCAGACCTGCTCTCTCAGATGGAGATCCGCTACATTGCCCACGGACGTGAAGGTGACCTCCAGGCTACTTGACAGGCGCTGCAGGAACTTCCCGAACTCGGTGTGGCTGAGGTCATGTCTGTTCTACCAGCAGAGAATAGCCAGAGCCTGGTGAGCGGCGTCCTCGATCCCTACCTCAAACGTAGCTCCGAGGGTGGTGGCGGTGTGAACTCAGCAAAGACCATCGTCGGAGGGCTTCTCGAACATGGTCACCTCCACTAACAAGGAGTAACCACGTCCTCCAAGCGGAACCCTGACACCCTTGAAGAGAGGAGCGTCGTGGTAACCAAGACCCTACAGCAGGTAGCACAGCGTGCGAGCGAAGTATCCAGCTAGCTGTCCATCGAAGTAGAACTCAGTTGGGGGTTGGTGCCTCTAGACTGCCCCAGCAAGGATCTCCACCTCAGGAACCAACACGCGCTTACGTGGAGTGATCTTCGAGCGAGCCATCTAAAATTTTGAAGAGGACAGAAAACTAGTAACCATTTTATAAAGAGCAATATACAGAGAAAGGAAAAACTAGAAGAAAAATAATTTTCCAAAAGTAATTTGTACAAATATAAATCTTTAATACGTCCATTCTATCTAGGTTGCATCCTACGGTCAACACGACTCTGATTTCCACTTTTGTAACACCCAGTTTTAAAGGAACAAAATCGGGCACAACACATGTATGCCAGGATCAAGTTTCCATACATGTGCTACATCATCAGTGTATCATCACAGTGCCAAAATTACAACGATATTTAACTTATTACAAAAAGGACTCGAGGGTCTAAAATAAAAACACAGCAGAAACTAAACGGGTCTTCAATGCCAGCGGAGCTTCCACCAAACACAGGCGTCAACTGGGGCCACACCAGCCTAGAACAGCAGATCCGGGTCAAAGTTGTCCTCGTCGAAGGTTGCAACTTTGTTGATGGCTTCTGATCAGCAAAAGAGGAAAAAGAAGGGGGGCAACGGGTGTGAGTACAAAAATATACTCCGCAAGTGCATGTAAGACATGCTATGGGGCTCAAGTCAAGAAAAGGATAGACACAGGTTAACTGCACTAAGAAACTATGGCCTATGGCCTCAACATCAGGCATCGTATTTACTAAGTGAAGAAACAACTATGACAAAAGGATTGACTCATCGGATTCCATCCGACTACCAAGACTTACCAGGTAATTCATTACCCGGCTACCCAACCAACCATACCAAACCCTGATTCCAACTAATGCTGAAGAAGTCCAAGTTCGCTCTTGACCGTGAGCATGGTTGATCAATCAGTTCTATACTATGCAGAGTTTGCACAGCTTTCCCCACAAGTCGTGATTCCCGTGTTGCTTCACACTTCCAGTGTCTGGAGTCGAGGTCTCACTACAAGGCCTTTACAAATCTCCCACTAACCTGCAGGCATCCACTGACGTTTCACTGCTAACAGACGATTCCATCACTGCAGAGACCCACTCTTGTGCCACTTAACCGTCCAACGATGCCCACAGAACCAGAGGGGTAGCTAATTAATGGGCCAGGCCATACCTATTTAGGCCTCGTGGTTGTGCGAAACTAACTTGGTTACATTTTCAAGAACCGGTCCTTAGGACCCCACACAGGAACAACCACAACCAATTGTGCACTACCGGCACACGTGCATTCCCGCACCAACATCAACAACCATTCTGTTTGGATCCCTATACCATGTTGCTACAAAATTAACCTTCCCGATTATTGTTCCATAATCATTAATCAATGTTAACATCTTCCCAACCATGACTGCATTATCAAAAACTACCCTTTATATCTCATGATGAAACAACGGCGACAAGGAATTATCATTCAAAACTAGTAAACCCTAATATGGGATTCCATTGAATCAAGCATGCAATAGAAGGATAATGATCTACACATGAATCCTAAAACAGGGCAAAAAAATGCTCAAGGACACTTGCCTTCGACGGAGGGCTGCTCAAAATCTTTGAAAGCTTGGTGTTGGAGATTTCTGAACTGCTCAGCTCCTAAAATGACGGACCAAAAAACCACACAAAAGAAACATCTAAGGACAGCACACCAAACAGTACTAAATCTATATAAAAACTCTATAAAAAGATTCTACACAATGCTACAAACATTTGGGCATGAAATCGTCCAAATCGGAGCTACGAGCAAAAAGTATTGAGCTTTTAAAGTTCCAGGGGCTAAACTGCAAGTTTTAGTTTATTTTCAGAGAAAACCCGAATTAATTTTATACTGGAAATTCAATTTATGACGCAATAAAGCATTTGCTGGATTATTTCTCAAAAGGAAAAACTATGGAAAAGGTTCACGGGACCCATGGACCACGGCCTTATGGCCGGTCCACGGTGGACCGGGGCTCAAAGGGGTATGGGCTGTCTAATCTGAGCCGTCGATTTAGATCGGGCGGTTGGGATTTAAAAGTGGGGCGGTGGGCAGCCGGAGGCTCATCGGAGTAGTGCAAAAATGCGCTACCGGTGTCGGATCGTAACGGGACAATGGGCAAAAGAAAGAGGAGGGGGCGGGGAAGATCACCATGCGCTTCACAGTGGTGGAGAGGCACCGAGGGCAGCCGGCGATGGAGAAGAAGGGGCGGCAGCACTTGGAGCTTGGTGCGACAACTTCCAACAGCGAGAGGGGCTCCGAGAAGCATTGGGATGCGAAGCTCGAGGTCCTATGACACCAAAGGAGCAAGGAATGAGGTCCAAGAAGGCTCGGCCATGGAGAATTAAGGCGGCGGTGAGCTCTTACTAGCAACAATGGCGAAGACGGCGGCGGGCTCGATTCCGTGCACAAATCAAAAGGGGAAATGGGTGGAACGGTGGGAAAACTCACAAGGAAGGCGATGGGGAGTTTATATGCGTGAGAGGGGGAGAGGAGGGGTCGGAATCGACAAGATTTGGTCGGCACCCTATTTGACAATAATGCAACCATTTCCATACTTAAGAGAGGGGAAAGAAGGGGGAAATTGCCGAAATCGAAAGAGGGGAGGGAGGGGATCACGGCCATGCACATTGATTGGAGAGTGATGGCGCGGGGACGCGGCGATTTGAAACGACGCGTGATTTGGGGGTGATCGGGACCGACGGCGAGAGGTTAGGGAAGGGGAGCCAGTCGGGCAAGTGGATCGGCTGGCGGCTCAGGTCGGGTGGCTCGGGCAAGCCCACATGGCGGCAAGGTAGGTAGCAAGGGGCCAGCTCGGCCTTAATGGGCTGGCGCGGAGAACAGATGTGGGCCGCTCAGGAGGAGAAAAGAGAGGGGGGGAGAGAAAGGAGTGGGCCAAAGCGAGAAATCGGCCCAAGATCATTTTCCAATTTTGAAATGTTTTTTTTTTATATTTTGCTTCAAATTCAAAAGGGGTTTAAACGAGCGACTTCTTGCGAATTTTTGCAAACTTTTTCCACGCATAAAAATCTATTGCAACTACCACAGCATGAATGCAACAAGCACAATTATAACCTATGGCCAATTAAATTTAGAAATTAATTTTTCATCTAAATTGAATAAAATACAACTCCTATTTAATTCTAGCAAAATTTTAAATTATTGCAAAAATTGAGATTTAGGGTGTTACACTCACTCGGACCTGATAAGGTACCACGAACTAGCCACCGGTTATTCCAACTGCTATGATTGGTAAGAACACTTGCAAGAGCGTGGTAAGATGCTTGAGGGTGTGTGACTCCACCTTCACCTCCACCACCTAGTAGTCGATGGGGATAATGTATATTTGTTGTCTCCTATTTTCTACTAACCATGACAGGTGAAGCATCAGATGTGCAAGAGTGTGTTTTGAGGGAAGAACTCATATTGGCGTTGGATGAGCATTACCATGCTATTAATGATGACATCGATAAGAAGTTTGTGGAAACAAATACTACATTGCAACGACTCAATGATAGTATTGCAATGCTCAATGCATGCTTTTATAGGTTGACTAATTAGCTACCGAACGATGGGCGTGTGGATCCTCATGTTGTAGCCCTTCAGCAAGAGGAGTCTGTCACGAATGATAAAATTTTGAGGCAAGAACAAGACGCCTTTGATGCACGACAACGGAACCGACTGAACTTCAACCGTCAAGGTATGAGAGGTAATAATTTTCAGCAACATAACCCACGTGTTAATGATGACCCATTTGCTAAGGTTAAGTGTACTATACCATCTTTTGTGGATGCTTATGATACTGAAAAATATTTAGATTGAGAGATGATGGTTCAACAGAATTTTAATGCTCATTTGGTTCCTGAAGTGCATAGAGTTAGGCAAGCCACTAGTGAATTTAAATACTTTGCAGTCACCTGATGGAATAGAGTATACATCGATGGATTAGTGCCTACTACATGGAATGCTTTAAAAGTTGTTATGCATAACAGATTTATTCCACCCTCTTTTAAAGATGATTTGTGTAAGAATTTGTAGCACTTAAACCAAGGTGATAAATCCGTAGAAGAATGTTATCAGGAGCTACAAATTAGTATATTGTGTTGTGATATTATTTAGGATGAAGAGGCTGCAGTGGCACACTTTTATGGAGGGTTAAGGCGTGAAATTCAAGACATAGTTGATTATAAAGAATACAATAGTGTTCCAGCTTGCATGTTTGATAGAAAAAGAGTTGTAGAGATGACAACAGAGGCCAAGGAACAATATTGGAAGCTCAACTACATCAAAATCAATGTCGAGGCCATGTTCAGCCACACGGTTTGATGTTCCCTTCTCAGGTAGGGCACGTTCAGCAACACCTTCCACACCGTCACATGCTCCTGAGGTACTCAAATGTAAGCAAATCTGCTAGTGTGTAGGATCTAGCCAAGAGCACTTCTTCGGTTGCTTCTATAGGTCGTTCTACTAGGATTATTTGCCATTAATGCAAGGGAATGGGACACATCATGAAGGATTGCCCAAGACAGCGAGTGTACATTATAACAGAATACGGTGGATATGTAAGTACTAGTGATATTGAGGATGAATATACTCTTGCAGCTAACCATACAGGTGATGAGGACGAACATGAGATGGATATCGACAACAAGGAAGTGTTCAGTGCCGCTACCACAGAAAATTATAGGACCCTCATTGTGCAGCAAGTATTAAGCACTCAAATGAAGCAAGTTGAATTGCTACAACGCCACAATTTTGTTTCAAATGTTCCACATAGTCAAGGATTATCATGTTTGAGTCATTATTGATGGAGGGAGCTGCAACAACTTAGTAAGTTCAGATTTGATCAAAAAGCTTGCCTTACCAACAAGAACATATCCCCACCCATACCACATTTAGTGGTTCAACAGCAACAGTAAGGTGAAGGTAATGCAAGCTGCTAGGGTGCATTTTTCTATTGGTTCATACCATTATTGTGCTGATTTTGATGTAATACCCATGCAAGCATGCTCACTTTTCTTAGGACAACCATGGGAGTTTGATACTGATGCAACACATCATGGTAGAAGTAATAAGTACACCCTTATGCATAAAGGAAAGAAAATAACTTCTCTACCTTTAACCCCTACTGAAATTGTGAAATGTGAAAAAGACAGAGCTGAAAATAAGAGAAAAGAGCATCAACATGAATCTAAAAATCAGCAAGTATTGAAACATGTTTTTCCACCCAAAAAGGAGAAAGTGACAACAACTTCTAAGTCTGATAGAATTAAATTGAAAGGACGTGTTATGCTTGCTACTAAATCTGACCTTACTGAAATTTATGAAAATGAGCTGCCATGCTATCACTACATGAAAAATGACAAAGGAGACACAATTTAGTGATGGGTCATTATACGACCCGCCACTTATGTCGCCTCGGGTCTAGACCGGGTATAGACCCATCACTAATTGTAGGTCATAGGTGACGGATTATAATACTTCCCGTCACATATTATATGGGTGATGGTACTAGACCTAATACTTATGACCTAGTCATAGGTGATGGGTCTCCTTGCATAGGTAATAAGTGATAGGTCATATTACGACCCGTCACTTATAACTTGACATAGGTGACGGATTTGCCAGTACAAGTAATAAGTGATGGATCATATTACGACCTGTCACATATGATAAGTCATAAGTGACAGGTAATCTTATGACCCATCACTTATGACTTGGATCTATTATAAGATCTGGCCCACTACTGTGCATGTCCAACATTTAGAGATTGTCCAGCACTGTGCGCGCATAGTAGATTGGTGATTTTCTTCGGTTCTGCTAGAGACTCTCTAATATTTTGTTGATTTGAAGTTTGAATTGGTGCTAGGTCTTTGAAAGTTTGCATCTCCCTCTTTTCTCCTCCTCTAATCCTTGTCTGGTAGATTTGTTGCGCTTTGAGTTGTAATCGGCCATTTTGCATCTTTATCCAAAATCTTAGTGCAACTGAATTGTATTTATGTTAGATTAGGTACTAGGTATACACGATCTATCGTAAGATGCCACAGATCTAGTGTAATTGTATGGAATTTTTAATCGTATGCTTAATCACACAATTAAGGTAATTGTTAATGAAGAATGAATATTTTACATTAATTGTAGATGGCGGATAGAAGTTTGATGTGCCTTGAGACCTGGACTTGTCCAGAGTACCTGAGTGGGGTGAAGCATTTCATGAGTCCTGCCTTGGTGGATATGGAAGATTGTGGTAAAATGGCAATATATTGTTCATGTCGTGACTGTAGGAATGATAAGAAGTTACCGAAACCAAACAATATTCATGCGCACTTGGTCATGCATGGATTTAAAGAGAATTATACATGTTAGAACAAACATGTCATGGAAGGCCCTAATGAGGGATATATGGATCAAGCCCTCCATGCCGATAATGTGGATCAAAGACTTACACTCGGTGAAATGGATCATGATCTTAGAGGCGATGACATATTATGTTTGAATGATAATGATCTCGAGGATTTTGTGGAGAATGTGGACCAGATGGTGCAGGATGTCTAGCGACATGATGAGTATGACAATGGTGAGTTTACTATATTCTAGGAAATTTTGCGGGATTCCAAGATACCCCTTTATCCCAACTGTAAGGACAAGTACATGCGGATTTGGGAATCTAAAGGTTCTACAGCTGAAGGCAACCCATGGTTGGACTGATAAGAGTTTCGAAGCATTGCTAGATCTGCTAAGGGGCATCCTACTGGAGGGGAACTTGGTGCTCGAGGGCGTCTAGGACGCGAAGAAAATAATTTGTCCTTTAGGACTAGAAATAGAAACAATACATGCTTATAAGCAGGATTGTATCTTATTTCGTGAAGAGTATGTAGAGCTGGATCAATGCCCCATTTGTGGAACCCATCGATATAAGCGTAAAAATGATGATGGAGACGGGGACGGAGGCAAGAAAAGTAAAGGGCCTCCTAGGAAGGTGGTGTGGTATTTTCTTGTAATTGGTGCGTTGGTAGATTTTGCTCAGTGGCAAATCATTGATTCCACATTTGGTTGGTTCGCTAAAGAATTAACAAATATTAGCTTTGCTATGAGCACAGATGACATGAATCCATTCGGTAACATGAGTACCCCACATAGCATCTGGCATGTTGTATTGTCAATCTACAACCTTCCACCCTGGCTTTGTAACAAATAGAAATACATTATGTTATCGATCTTGATATCAGGACCGAAATAACCTGGCAACGATATCGATGTGTACCTCAGGCCTTTAGTCGATGATCTTAAGAAACTCTTGTTAGAAGACATCAAGGTTCGGGATCAATACAAATAAGAGTACTTTACTTTTCACACCATGTTGTATGTCAGCATCAATGATCTACCAGCACTTTGAAACTTGTCAGGTCAGAGCAAAAGAAAATGTGAAGCTTGCCCCTATTGCTTAGATGACACATGCAGTTTTAGGTTGAACAACTCAAAGCAAATAGTGTAGATGCAGCATCGACATTTCCTTCCCAGGAAGCACTAGTACCGAAACATGGACAAGCAGTTCAATGGCACAAGGGAGAAAGCGTTACATCTAAGGCATTTCAGCGGGGAAGATGTCCACAATAAGGTTAAGAATATCAATGTTGTCCTTGGCAAGCAAAAATAATCCTCCAAGGATGATGAACAATTAGGAATGTGGAACAACAAATCAATACTATTCGAGCTAGAGTATTGGGAAACATTAGATGTTCACCACTCTATCGAGAACAAGCATGTAAAGAAGAATATATGTGAGAGTCTGATCAATACATTGCTCCAAATGAAGGGAAAAGGAAAGGATCATGAGAACGCATGAGCTGACCTTGAAGAAATGGGCCTAAGGCTAGAGCTCCATGCACATGATACGGACAAAGGAAAGCACCTGTCTGAGTCCTAGAAAACACTCCAGTGTGCACTGTGTTTTCATCACTGAACATTCTTGTGTATTGATCTTCAGTCTTCAACAGTTGCAGAGCTTCTGTTAAATGCTCTGATGTACACTGATTCAAATCACCGAACCTTCCGGTGATTACAATCTCATTTCAACTCAGTTTTCCATTCTTCTAGAAAATGCTCCAGTGTATACACTTGTGGCATCACCGGACTATAAATTGTAGTCATTTTCCATGGATCTTCTCCAATTCAATCAAACTTTGTCCCGACTGTGGTGGCTTCTTTATGTATTGCATCCATGCGACCTACTAACATATATTCTTGATAAACATGTTAGTCCCATTGACTATGTTGTCATCAATCACCAAAATCACAATCATGGCCCAATAGGCCATTTTTGCTACATCGGTGCAGCCAGTTATGTGGAGAAAAGGGAAAAATAGCAGGTAGAGGACAAAAAGTTAGCTAGAGAAGGCCATGAGAATCCCTGGATGCAATTCACAAGATGATCATAGCCATATTTGCGTGAAAAGGGTGAACTGTGTCCAAAAGTAGGGAAATCACATTCAGAAAAAGTGAAACCCAGTCAGTTGTAGAAAAAGTAAAAGAAAAGGAAGCTAAAGCTAGCCATGGTTCTTTCACCAGGATCTGAGAATATGATGTTTTCTCAACGGCACTGGGAAACCCAGAGTACCCAAATCGAGTGCGAGATATATCAAGTTCCCAGGTCTGGAAATACAGCTTCCCCGAAGACCTCAGGATATACAAGAGGAAGAGGTCTGCAGTGGATGTGGATGCAATTACATGAGACATCACACAAAAATTTTATGCAAGCATCATGGGGAAGCTTGCATCATAGGAAATAGAGATTTTCATGCTATAGGAAGCTAGCCTCGGAGCTGCAGGGAAGAGTAACTGCTCCTCCAAGGAGGTTGATCAACAAGTAGCTTCTGGTGTGACTAAGCCAGATATGATTGACCTACTAGAAGGACCCATGCCCTGCAGCCTTGTAATCAAGCCCGGCACTATCTCATTGAGGTTGCAAGGGGCCAGGTGATTCCAGACATCCATATCTTACATATGGTCCCAATACGTGATGGCTACACCGTGGTTACAGTGGACATGGTACATAGCAAAGCCACTGATCACGTGTTGGAGCTGCCCCCAATGATGAAGTCACAACTCTAGGTGAAGCTCTTTGTCAAAGGATGTAGTGGAAGAAGGGCGACATTGTGGTCTCCAGTGCATCCCAGTCTGGACAAGCTTCAAGAGCACGGCTTTCTCACCCCTCACTTCCAAATAAAGTAGCTTCACTGCCTTCTCCTCCAGAGAAGCCAGCTTCACTACCTTCTCCTCTGCATCTGGTAGCCTTGCTTCCAAATTGAATTCTATCTCCCCGAGAGAGCCCAAAGAAGAAGGAAAAGGAGGCCGAGAAGAAAAGCTCTAAAAAGCACCTACCAAAGAGGTCAAAGGCCATTGTACTAGTGAAGAAGTCCACGGACATTGGAGCAGCATGGACCAGTGCCAACACAAAATTTCAATATGGGAAGCGCTCGATGACGGTAGCTGACCTAGCAAGGGCGGAAAAAGCATGTGTCGACCTACATAAGTACTACATGCTCGCTTCTAGAGACAGCAATGCTCAATCCATAGTCGTACAGTACAAACGACAACACTTCTTAACTAATTACAACGGCTACTTCATTGTGGGTTTCAATGACTTATACGACATCTTCCACCTTGATGGCCTGGATGTATCATTATTATGGATCTTCACATTGTAAGTCCCTTGAAGCTGGATATTCATTAATTAATACCACTAAGTCTTGAATCTAAATATGTTCTTATCTGTAGACACTTGATGAAAGAAACAAAGAAGAATAAGGAGCCTATCACATTTCTTGACCCTGAGGCCATTACTATATCTGTCATCCAACTTCACCCCGACTACGTTGTGGACCATGTGGCCAGAGCAACGCAACAATATTTCAAAACGCACTACATGTTAGGTGCCCACAACACCGGTGGTCATTGCATCTTACTGGTTATTTGCCTCAAGTGGAACTTGGTGCGGTACATCGACTCATCAAGACCTGTAGGATCAAAAGTCAAACTTAGATAGTATGATTACAATACTGTAAAAGGACTCCTCAATGCGTAAGTTCTGCCTCACTTAGTTTACATATTTAACTTTTCTAACATTCAAATGCTCCGTAATTGATCCCTCTTTATGCAAGGCTTTTGACAAGTACCCTCAAGCACAACCTGACTACAACACGAAAGATGGCCGCAGACTGACACACAAGACCGGGTTCATAGAAAGTACTACCAAACAGATTACCAAATGCTCTTTGTTGCAGTTTTTTTTCTTTTGCTTTTGATCTAACACTAAATTTTCTATTTAGCAGTGCCATCAACAACTACCGGGCAACGCCTGCGAATTCTATGTTGCGTGGAACATGCTTCTCACGCTCCGCATGAAGGATATCAAATCTGTCGATGTAAGTTCAATACAAGATTATTCGTAACTAATTTCAGTAGTTAGTTTAATTCTATGATAACATAACATTGGTTACGCGTCAAATTATGCAAGAATTTGATTCTTGTTTTTTCAACAACAGCGCACTCCCGGAGATTCGACGATGGATCGCTGAGTTCATGGTGTTTCAAATCATCAGCTTACACGGTGAGTTCAACTATATAATCTCTAGGTTGTGAGGTCTTATGTAAAATGAGTTGATCAAAACTTTGTAACATTTGTGATTCTGTAATGAATTGATTGGAACTTTGTAACCTTTGTGATTCTGTGACGAAGTGAGTTCTTATATAAATGTGTTTGTCGATATGGATTTGGATGCATTGCTATTGTTTGCAGGGAGAAGACAGCTGCCAACCAGAAAGTAGGATAATCCAGTAAGATAACATACACATAAGTGATGGGTAACCTATTTACCCGTCACCTATGTTAAGACATAAGTAATGGGTAACTACCGTCACTTATATCTTCTCCCCAGCACATGGGTTACCCGTCACTTATGTTAGACATAAGTGACGGGTGAAGAGGTTACCCGTCACTTATGTCATTCTCCCCAGCTCATGTAGACGCTTATAGGTGATGGGTCATGGTTACGACCCATCACCTATAACATAATTGGTAACGGATCATTGGGGGTGACAGGTGCTTTGCGGGACTCGTCACTCATGACGGGTATAACCCGTACCTATGACCTTTTTCCACATAGTGTATGCTTTTACATGCCTTAGTTTCACTCAAGGATATATCTAGCTCTTTCCCTCTTACTGTTACTAACCTATTGCATGAGTATGTGGATGTATTTCTAGCTGAGGTACCTCCGGGATTACCACTATTCGAGGGACTAAGCATCAAATTGCTTTGATTCCAGGACAACTTTGCCAAATCGTGCCACATATAGGACCAAACTTAAGGAAATACAGCGACAAGTCTAAGACCTTTTGGATCGTGGGTACATACGAGAAATTCTTAGTCCTTGTGTTGTTCCCATTCTTTTGGTTCTCAAGAAAGATGGTAGTTGGTGTATGTGTGTTGATTGTAGAGTCATAAATAATATTACCATAAGATATCATCATCCTATCCCTAGGCTATATGATATGCTTGATGAGTCGAGTGGTTCTATAAATTTCACTAAAATTGACTTGTGAAGTGAATACCACCAAATGAGAATGAAACTAGGAGATTAATAGAAAACTACATTTAAAACTAAGTTTGGTGTTGGAGCAAGAGTTCGTCTTGCTCCAGCAAATACAGTGAGAATTTCTTCTAAGGAGGAGACTCAAGCTTGGAGATGAAGTTTGAGAGGAAGGAACACCACGAGTATATTGATGGTAGGAAATGGATTGATCTGGGGGAGAATCATAGGTTTGCTGTGATTCGTGCTCTATGTCTGTCCCCTTGCCTAGAGGACCATACCCTCCTATTTATAGGGCCATGCGTAGCTTGGCATACAATTTATCATAATGTACAAATATCTGGGATCCGGCCAAATTACTGAGCCTTATCCCGAAAAACTACCTTCTATCTTGTCGGGAGATAAATATCCACCGTGGTAATTATTTTGGTGCCTGCCCCCTGAAGGGGGTGAGCCGGTCACCAATTGCGGCCCGGCGTCGCACCATCAAGGGTGTCAGGATAGGTACCATCATGCTAGGTGTCAGAGCGGCGTCCACTAGCCTAGGCATTAAATGCCAGTCACTTCCTCACAGGCAAAGTACGATTGGCTCATGCTTTTTGGTAGATCTTTCTTGAGGACTGATGCGTCACCCAGTAACCTCTAGGAAGTCAGCCCAGGCAGCAGGAGGCCGAAGCCTTGGGGACTAGGCCTTCGAAAGGTGGAGCTCCAGAAGGCCGAAGCTTTGGAAGGGGGAGGCTTCGGCAAGCCGAAGCCTTGGAGACCAAACCTTCAGGAGGCTGAGCTCCGAAAGGCCGGGGCTTCGGAAGGCAGGAACAGGCTCAACCTTAGGGAGGCTGAGCTAATTAAGCTAAGGGGCCGGCCGTCAGGGGTCCTTAATAATGACCCCCAATAGTAGCCCCTTGCGAGGGCGGCCAGTAGAGCGGTCGGGCCCGTGGTTCCTTCAGAGCAGGGCCCCCAGCGGTCCCTGGCTTGTGGTTGATGGCTTGTGGTTCGAGAATCGCTTGGCTCGCCTGGGACGATTTGACCCGGGTGACAGAACGACGTGTTGGATGACGTTGGCGACAGGGGGCATTGAATGCGCCCTGGGGAGAGGTGTAGTCCTGCCCAATCTGGCGGAGCGTGGGACGCGTGTCGTCTTGTTGTTGGGGGGGGGCAGCGGAGTCGGTTTCGCTCCCCCATGATTTTGGCCTAGCAGGTGAAAGGACGGCACGTGCGCCCGCCACCTGGAGGGGGCAAGTTGCCCCCTATTTGTAGCAGGAGGGGAATTGCCCAGAGCAACCCTTTTGCTGACTCCTCGTTCTCATCTGCCTCTGTCTTTAGCGCCTCTTGCCTCGCGTGAGTTGTTCCTTGATATCTACTCCCCTGTCTCCGGGCTTTAGCGCCTTTCGCCATCCTCTTGTGGTTCATATGGCCGACCTGAGTACCTCGAGTGAAGCCAAAACTCAAGCGGTGGGGGAAATAGCCGGAGTAGCCGTGGTGGGGGACCCTTAGGTGTCATTGGCTTCCCCGTTGCTGATGGGGCCGCCGCCGGGAGTGGACCTCTAGCGCGGCAGCAAAAGCCACTCCTGCCAAACCACCGCGCTGGGATAGTCTGTCATCGGTGACGAGGAGCTCGACCGGATGGTTAGGGAGGGGAAGATCCCTTCCCGAGCCGTCGCTCGGCCTTCACTAGGCGAGGAGGTCCCGAAGCCTCTGGCCCATGAGTTCGTGGTGTTTGAGGCCTTCTTTGAGGTGGGCCTGGGTTTTCCTTCAGTGTTGTTGCTTGAAGAGGTGCTCCGCCACTTCTACGTGGAGCTCCCGTAGCTCCACGCCAATGCCATTGCCCGCCTGGCCACCTTTGAGTGGGCCATGCGGGCGAAGGGGTGTGAAGGGAGGGCGGATTTCTTTACGGCCCTCCACTTTGCCAGCTGCCAGTCGAAGTTGATCAAGGTCGAGGGGACGAAGAGGCCCCTCAGTTTTGGGAGTATCAACTTCCATATACGGCTGCAGTATCGCGATGCCTTCCCGACGAAGGCCATCAATGGCCGGTGGTATACCAGCTGGTTGCAGTTGTGGTTTTACTATAGTGTCGGCCCTGCATCGCCCCTTCACTCCACGAACCGGGATATCACGTATGTTCCGAAGCCAGGGACGGGGATTATGGATGACCAGTTAGCCTCGCGGCTGACCCTTCTTCGGAGGGTGGCCGAAAAGATGAGCATGCGCGACCTCGTGGAGGAGTTCACCATGTTACGTGTCCAGCCCCTCCAAACGGGCTGAAACTGTGTTTTTGAGAAAGGTGCGGAAGAGTGGCCGAAGGTGTATTCCGGTCCACTCGTTAGTGCTAGTGAGTTCTCTTTGTAGTTGGGTTCTCGATATGCCGATGTGAGCCATTTTTTTCTTTCAGAGAGCTGCCTCCCGCTGGAGTGCACTACGGAGATTGAGGAGGTGATCCTGGCCCCCCTACTATTGCGGAGCGGGAGGGGCGGGTGGCCCTGGCATGGAGTTGGGAGTAGGACAATCGTGTCTGTTTTTACCTTGGCGTGGGGGCTCCAGCATGGCGGGATCCTCCAAAGCCTGGGGCTGCTGGAAAATGAGCGCTTGTAGGCCCCCCATTCATACAAGGATGTTCCAGGCCTGGCGGCCCACAGCATCCAAAGGCTGGCATACTGGTTCGATGTTCGAGTCGTCAGAGGCACCCCTAGTTCGCAAGAAGTGCCTGAGGTGGGTTGGGAGTGTGAGCGATCAGTCTGGAGGCGAGGGCCAGGGTGGCGGCGATGGCCAGGGGAAGGACCGGGCCTCCCCGAATATTGCAGGTCAGGGCCAGAGCCAACGGTGAGGTGTGGCCTCTGGGGACTTCAACTTTGGTCTTGTTGACTCGGATGCTGAGGATGCTACAGGTCCTCTTGTAAGAGGTTCGGGGGAACCAGGTGTGGTTTGCTTTGTTAGTCATACCCTTTTGGTTGTGCGCTGGGATCTTAATTCATATTTCTTTTTTGTTGTAGCGACCTTCGAGGTGGATGCAACCCTGACTCCACCGGAGGGGTCTTCGAGGGCTGTCTTGGGGGACATGGCTTCATTCCCGCGGGGCCTGGAGTCGGCTAGTGGCTCGCCCACGGTGGCTGGTGCTCAAGGCTCCGTGCCCTCTACCGGGAGTCCCTTAGGAGCGGTTGAGGGGGGCCCTGGCCTTAGGTTCCTGACCCCGGATGACTTCGTGCTGCGCCCTCCTCTCTGCTTCGGAGTGGGGAGGTAGAGAGAGTGTTGGCTCAGCGTCCTCTGGAGGACTTGGATGCGCAATTGGCGGTAGCAGCCCTTCAGGTCAGTAGTGTTAGTTATGATCGCCGAGTCCGGTGTTGGGTCCTGGGTAGCTTATCTTGTCTTTTTCCATCTTTTTGTGGTGCCTTGCAGCAAGTAATTTTGACAAGGGCGCTAGGAGGTGGCGGACACCAGGCTTTGGAAGAGGCCCCAAAACGGGCAGTGTACACGGAGGGTCATCTTCATGAGGAGATGGTGCTTCGTGAGCGTGCGGAGGCTGAGGCTCGGAAGGCTGCCGAAGACCTCTGGGAGGCGAAGGAGGTTGTCGATGCGGCCAACGTGGCCCGTGTGTCCGCCGAGAGTGATGCTGATACCCTTCAGGGGGCGGTGGTAAATATGCGGTGAGAGCTGGAGGAGGTTCGGGCATCGGAGGGGACACTGCGTTTGGAGTGCCAGTAGTTAATGGTGCTAGCGTCAGAGGTGGCCCGGATTACCTCTGATGCCTTGAGCGGCCTAGCGGCCTGATGTCCGTCACTGCCCTCCGACTCGTAGGCGTCAATCATGCCGCTATTCTGGCTTTGGTATGTCGCGAAGGTTATGGTTAGGGCCGCGAAGGCCTATGCGAGGTCCAGCGCTCATGTGGCTGCTGCACTTCAAAACCCTGCTGCACCAGGCGAGGGTTGGTCCCTTCAAAGCACTGGAGCAGCAGGTGCCGGACTTCATGGTCGAGGCCTTCCAGCCAGAGGCACCTCCGGGGGAGATTGGCGCAGCCTTGGAGATCTTCCATCGCGACGTATGGGTGAAACATGGTCAGAACATGACGTTGCGCTTCATGGCCGGTCAGGGGGCTCCGGGTGCCTTGGGGGACCTTCGCCCAAGTTCTCCATTGGGAGGCCTAGTGCTTCACTCGGAGTCTACGGGTGCTTCGCGGCCCTTTGGGGGAGCTTTGTTTGGTGTTATTGCCCCTCTGTTGCCAAGCGTAGATGCCCCGGAGGTGTAGTTCTATCGCGGCTGTCTTTGTTTTCTTTTCTTTCCCGGGGAGGAGGGCTGAGTTCTAGTATGTTGACCGCCTCCTTCTGCTTTATGTATATAATCTTTCCTTTATTTGATGGAAACTGCGCCTGTCTTCCTGTGTTTTACCTGTGTTGTTTCTAGGACGTTTGAGCCTTTGAGTTTTAACTGAAAGTGCATCTACCCCTATGTGTGGTTTTGGTAATTAATGACAATACCTATGGACTAACAATGGTGTCGAGTTTGTTAGTAGGTTGTTCCATAGGTGATGCATGGATGAGAGATATGCATGAGCTATAGGTAAATGGGGAGATTGAAAATGCATCAAGATGAATGAGCTCTAGGTGATGCTCGGGTAAGTGATGACAATGCCTATGGACTAACAATCTTATTGAGAATTGCTATTAGGTTATTCCAAAGGAGATGCATAAATGATGAAGCATGGATTCTTTGAGAAATGCCATGAGTTCAAAGAATTGCATCAAAAGTCATTGAGATTTTAGTGATGCTCATAAGAAGAAGAAGAAGCTCAATAAGACTGGCAATAAGTTTGAATGCTAAGTTACTTGTGGAGATCAAGTAACTAAAGGTATGACTTGTCAATAGAGTTTTATGGACTAACCAGTGTGCTATGTGTTTAAGAATGAGTGGGGTTAGGTTCTATATGAAGATTGACAATATGCATGAAGGCTAATAAGTTACTTATGGAGATCAAGTAATTTAAGGTATAAAAGTTGTCATTTAGGTTTTATGTACTAACCCATGTGCTTTGTGCTTGAGAGTGAGTTGGGGTTAGGATCCATAAGAAGGCATAAGTTGAATTGAAATTATATGTGCCAAGAGTGAAGAACAAGAGTAGACTCCATATTTGATAAAATGAATTCCTTGAAGATGTCGAATACAAAGTGGTTTTCTATGGCAAGACGGTGAAGGGAAAGCAAGACTCGGCTGCATGGACCATCCGTGGTGAAGGGCAAGCAAATGGCTTGGCGCCGAAGGACCAAGGCGGTGTGGAAGAGCGAGTGAAGGCTTTGCGCCGATGGACCGTGCGAGGTCATAGTAAGCTATGGATGATTCATATCAATCATATGAAAAATCAAGAAGAGATGGAGTGAAGAATATATGGAACTTGGCAACCCTCAAGGTTTGAAAGAAAGAAGCGGTACTTGAAAGTTTTCAAATGCTCAAAGTGGTTCAAACGAGTTTATCTTTGGATTTGAGTATAGGTATGCCGCACTATTAAGAGGGATGCAACGTGAGCTAATTGTCGCATCTCAGTGCTCAAGAGTTCCCAACCAAACCCAAAGTGAGAGTTTGTTGTTAAGAGTCCGGAGCGGAAAGTATGGAAGTGTCCAAAATAGATTTTGGAGTGTTTCTAGTTTGATCCTATGTGTTTTAGGTCATGAATTCAGTTGGGATGTGTAGCCCTCTGAATAAGCTTTCCATAGAGTCAAAAATCGTCAAAATCGAACTCCGGGATCAAAAGTTAACGCCATTTTTCGGAGGTCAGCTGTTCTGTGGCCGGAGACTCCGGTGTAGGCCGGATACTCCGGTACCTAGAAAGGCCGGAGACTCCGGTGAAGTCCGGATACTCTGGTACTTGAAGTGGCCGGAGACTCCGGGAAGTCTCCGGGGCTGTTTTCTGTGTTAAGTGCCGACCGGATACTCCAGTGTAGGCCGGATACTCCGGTAAAAGTCCAGAAAAGAGCATAACGGCTAGTTCTGACACGTTCTGTGACCATTTTGACGCCGTTTTTGGAATTGATACCAGATACTCCAGTGTTCACCGGATACTCCGGGTTAGGTGTGTCAGAACAGTAACGGCTAGTTCTTTGGAATGGGCTATTTATACCCCACTCACCCCATCCTTTGGGGCTTCTGCAAGGGCACGAAAGAAACACTTTTTAGAGCCAAAAGAACTCCATCCCACTCCATTCTAGTGTGTGATTTGAGAAGAAAAGTGAGTTGGGTTGAGAGATTGAAAGATTGAGTGCAAGTGAGCTAAAATCCAATCTTGAGCACTTGAGTTCTTGACAAGAAGTTCTCGAAGCGTTTGTTACTCTTGGAGGTGAAGCCTCCTAGCCGGCTAGGTATCGCCGTTGAGCTCCCGTGCTTGTGGTGAGCTGCGGGAAAGTTTGTGAAGGGCTCGATTTCGCCTCCGCAAGGAAAGAAATCAAGAGCGGATCGAGGAAAGCGGTTGAAAGAGACCCGGCTCGTTGGAGCTTCCTCAACGGAGACGTAGGATTCACGGTGGTGAATCCGAACTTCGGGAAACAAATCTTGTGTCTCCTCTCTTGTTTCTTTACTTTTGAGTTCTTGTTCAAATCTTTGTGCATATTGCTCGATCTACTTGTTTGTGTGTATTTGAGTGTAGGTTCTTCGTGGATCTACTTGGAATCATCTCCGGGAACACACGATATTACTTGGTTTGAGCTAGAACTCTCTACCCATCATTTATATTCAGTTTCGGGCTCAGTTCTGTACAGAATCCGGAGAATCTGGACTTCACCGGAGTTTCCGGACCTGTACACACCGGAGTATCCGGGCTACACCGGATACTCCGGATGAACAGTAATTTCATGCATATGAACAGTATTTTCAGCCTTTTGTTTTATTGCATATCTCTTGCAAGAATTGAGTAATTTTTGTCACCTTAGGATTGTAATTTCCACACTTATTTAGGGTGATTGTGCACTAGTTGAGCCTAACATATTTAGGTTTTTCACTTGTGAAAAATCCGTTCATTTATATTCCGCTGCGAGTTTAGGCCAACGGTAAAAAGGGACGAATTTTTGTAAAACGCCTATTCACCCCCCCTCTAGGCGACATCATTGTCCTTTCAATTGGTATCAGAGCCAAGTCTCTATTTTCAGGCTTTACCGCCTAGAGAGTAAAGATGTCGACTAGTGGATTAGTGCACGTAGAGCCACTCCTTTTAGATGGTTCTAATTATTGTGATTGGAGTACTCGCATGCTTAATATCTTTAGGGCCATGGGTCCTCAAATAGAGCGAGTTGTAGATGTGAGCATTTCTCCTCCTAATGATAAACTCATATCACCCGAAGAGGAAGAGAAATGCATACATCTCAATGCTCAAGCTACTAATGTCTTATTTGATGATTTGAGCATAGATGTTATTGAATCAATCTTGCCGCTTGAAGACGCTCATCTCATTTGGACTACTCTTAAAGAAAGATATGACAAATCCAAATGTGATGAAGAAGAACTTCTTTCAAAGACGTCATTTGTGGAATGCTCTACTTCATCATCACACCATGAAGAGCACCAAATGACTTTCTCTTTTTTCCAAGAGGATGTCACTCCGTCATCCACTTCACCAACATTTAACAACGAGCAAGGTAATGAAATGGTGAGTGTTGTAAGTGAGTGTTCAATCCCTCCTTTAGACTTTAACAACACTTGCAATGAAATTTCCATATCTAGTAATGTTGTTAAGCCTTGTATATCATCTAGTGCTAAAATGTCTATTCATCATGATGATATGGTTCCTTGTTCTCATAACGATGCATCTATTTCCATTAGTACTTGTGAGACTAACTTTTTGAAGGAAATAGAAGTCTATGAGAGACAAAGCCTAGGTGCAGAAGCATCCACCTCTCCAAGATGCTCATCCCCTCACATTGATTCTCCATTATGCCTTATGGCACAAGGTAAAAGGAAATCGGTAAGTGAGGTTAATAATGCTATTGCTAGTTCTAGTGCTAGTGATAGTAATGAGCTTGGATTTGATCTTTTGAGCAAAAAGAATATGTCTAAAATGATCAAGCTCATGACCACCATGGAAGGCTTAGAAGAAAGCCTTGAGAGGCAAGAGGAATTTCTCATTGAGAAAATTGAGGAACTTAAAGCTTTAAATGTGAAATATGAAGAACTTCAAGAATCCCATAGTTCTTTATCTAATCTTTATGGGGATCTTAAAGTTAAGCATATTTCTTTGATTGATAAATTAGATGCTATGCCTCTAGTGGATTTAGAAAAATCTTGTCCTAATTGCAATTCTTTATCTAAGGACAAATCCACTATTTCTCCCGCTGATGATGCTTGTGCTACTAACTCTAATTCTTATGTAGCATCTTTGAAGAAAGAAAATACTGAGCTAAAGGCTCAACTTGAAGAGCTCATTAGCAAGCATGTGGCTTTGCAAGAAAATCATGATGAGCTTGTGTGCTCTCATGAAAATCTTGTGGACTCACATGCTATGCTAGAAATAGCTCATGAGGATGTGGTAACAACGGTAAAATCCTATAAACCTCATGTAGATATTAGCACACATTCTTTGCATAATGTAGATTTAACATGTGCTAATTCTAGCAATTCATTTAATGTCAATTCTATATCCAATGATGAATTGCCTATTAATCTTTGTTGCTCTAAAGCTAATATTTTCCCTAGTGTTGCTTGTAATATTGATAGCAAAGGGAAAAGTGAGAAGCACAAAGATTACAGACTTGATGCAAAATCCAACAAGAAGAACAAGTCCAATAATGTCAAGATCAAGGGGCAAAATCAATACAAGATCAAGGCTCTCATCATTTGCTTCAAGTGCAAGAAGGAGGGTCACCATGTGAGAGATTGCTCCTTGAGGAAAGAAGAGAAGGACATGAGCAAGAACCAAGATAAGAAGATGGCTCATGTCAAGTGTTTCAAGTGCTCAAGCATGGGACACTATGCCTTTATGTGTTCCAACAAGATTGATGACAAGATCACACTTCCAAAGAAGAAAATAAGAAGAAGCAAGAGGAAGTGCTATGGATGCAATGAGAAGAGACATGAAATTGCATCATGCCCCTACATGAAGAATGAAGGTCTTATGTCATCAAGAAAGAGGCTCACCGGCAAGGAAGCAAGCAAGAAGCAAGATGAGAAGGCATCTTGCAAGGACAAGCACCGCATTTGCTACACTTGCTGGGCTAAGGGACATATTGGTAAAAATTATCCCATTGGTAACATTCTCAAGCCTAACTCATTCAATAATGATCAATATTTGCCGAGAAATGTTAAGAGTAGTACTTATGTTGCTAAGGTGACTAGTTCACCTCATGATAATGTAAAGGCCATTTGGGTGCCTAAGTCTCTCGTGACTAACCTTAAAGGACCCAACATGGTTTGGGTACCACAAAGTACTTAATGTGCTAAGTAGGTACTTGGAGATGCATTGAAGACCTGGCTTACTTGAGAAGAACTATATTGAATATCTCATCTCAAGACTCTTTCAAATTGGGCTTTCTCATGATATTTGGAAAGAAGTGCCAAGAGTGTGGATTATTGCTTTATTTCAATCTTCAATGACATCTAGGTAACAAGTATCTAACTTGAGCTATCTAGCCACTTAGCTTAGCATAGATGTAAATATTCACAATTTTTCATAGTCGTGAGCACTTGAACGTGGCTAGGTAAAATTTGAGAAAAATTTATACTTTCTGTTATATGATGCTTTTTATGGCTCTCTAGTAGAGCAAGATCTTATTAATAATGTAGGTGATGGATACTTTGTGATAGCTATGGAAGATGAACTTAATTTACATGATCTCGTGATTGTAAGTTTATTCTTAGCACAAGTATTTTCTTTGTAAATTCCTTTTGTGCCTTAACTCAAAATATAGGGTAAACTCCTCTAAATTCTTAAATGAACTAAGTGCATGTTACAAGTAATTCAAGTACTTGGATGCACATATATATATGGGGAGCTCATCCTATATTTTGTGCTTTGAGACTAATATTTCTTCAAGTAAAATTTGTATTTAGTCTCTTGGTAAAATGGAGGGCATTGGAGACTTGGCTAATTATTTGAAGATTTATCTAATTGATTAAAGAGTCAAGTTTTGTGGAATTATATTTATTATTACCCAATGTCACTCTATGAAGGTAACTCTCTATCACAATACCTTAAATTCATATTCTTGTTCATTGTGTTAGATTTATTGTTCTACACTTTTTGTGGAAGTTTCTAACCCTTTGCATGTGTAGGTTATATATATATATGCTTGTTTAGAGCTTATGCTTATGCTAGCATGTGTAGACTTTATTGCAATCTTGTTATGTCTATTTTATATATCCATACATGTCTTGATTGCTTGCTAAGTGTGCTATGAATTTGTTTCTAAATGCATCTAGCTTTTTCTTACCAACTAGTATGTGTAGGTCATATATCTAGTATGTGTAGGATGCATTGCACTTTCATGTGTTGATAGTGGTTTTGGAGCCTTATTTGATCTTATTCGTCTTATTGAATTCTATTTGGCTCTCTTTTGGAGATATTAATGGATTACCACATTATGGGAGAGTACTATGCTTTATGCATCTTAAATACCCATAATTTGTGAACATTTAAGCAATACCATTTAGAATTGATATTATTATTTATCTAGCATCTATGTGGTATGTCAAGCTCATATAAAGCTCATTTTTGCAAGAATCCATTAATTGACCCGCTTTTGGTTTAAATTGAAACTTGAGATTCGTGGTATTTATCTAGTGATCTTTTCAATCTCAAGACTTTAATTTGAATCATTTCTCATTCAGATAAAATCAATAATTGTTTTAATTGTCCGGAGTCTCCGGTGTTCACCGGATACTCCGGTGGTTGGTGTTTTTGGCCGGAGTCTCCGAGAGAGTCTCCGGCAGAAAGTCTCGGTTAGCATTTATTTTTAAATTACCGGAGTCTCCGGTGTTCACCGGATACTCCGGTACCTGGAGAGCCTGGAGAGTCCAGCAAGTTTCCGAGTCTTTTCTGTGTGGCGACTAAGTGCCACCCGGAGTCTCCGGTGTTCACCGGATACTCCGGGTCAGTTCAACAGAACTGTATCAACTATTGTTTTTATTTGTATTTTCTTGTAATAGTTGACCTTGTGAGGAATGTGTTTGAAGCATGTGTTTAATTTCTAAAATCCTTCCTTCATGCTTCTTGAAAGAAAGTTGATCCATGCCTTGTTGCAATTACCGACTTATGATATCTCCATATACCATTGTCTTTTTACAATTGGTAATAATACAAGTGGTAATCCTTGTTGATCATCTTTGTTTCAATTCTTGTTTTCAAGTGACTTCCTTCTATGTGAAAGATTTCATTTAACTCCTATGTTAGGAATATTGGTTTGTTCAAAGGAAACTTTCCTTTTTGAGTCTTTGGAAGCTTGCTATCTCAATGCTTGTATCATTTTCAATATACTTTCTTGAGATAATTTTTTTGAGCATGTTTGGAACTTATTCATGTCTCCATATGCTCAAATCTTGCTTAGTTCATTTGTTGAACTTTATGAATGATAATTTGTTGATCTTTTTGACTTAGATGTAATTTGGACAACCTTTTGATATTTGTCTTTCATTTGGTATTTTCAAGTCACATATCCTTTTTTTTCCAAATTATATCTTCATCGGATCTTGAAAGTGACAAGCATGCTTGTTTGACTTAAATGTTAAAATCTATAACATGTTTGCTTTCTTTGATCCTATATTTAGAGTAAGCCTCTCTCAAGTATTTTTATTGTCTACAAGGTGCATAGAGCTTTCATTTGATTTCAATTGGTATATACCTTCATTCGGTATATATGTTCAATTGGTATCTATCTATTAGTATGAACTTGAATTGTTATCATTTCCATACAAATTGTGCACATATCTATGAGAGAGCGTGATCTATGTGATGAGTTCACTAACCTCTTCGGACCCAATGAGTTTGGGGATCAAATTGTACTTAAATGAGTTTTAGGTATAATGAAGATGCATTGAATGCTTGGATTAATCATAATAAAGGTTCTTTCAAGTAGAAGATCATTTCAATTGAAATTTATGAAGATGATTTTGTACTTTCAATTGGTATCTACAAAGAAGACAATCTCCTTCAATTTCAATTGGAATCAAAAGAAGGACCATATCAAAGTGAGCAATTTGAAGTAGTATATTTTTGTGGGAACTCTATAATCATGTTTATGACTCATCCAATCCCAAATATGCAAAAGATTTCATATCAAATGCTTGAGTTGCTCCTATATGCAATATTGATGAAAATTGCAAAATCTTTTGCTTGAGGTTTGTAGTCCGCTTTAAATTGCTCTTTCGGACATATATGCTTATGAGATGTTGACACTTTGTGATAAATGAGAAATTTGTTATATTGTTAACAATTTTGCTATGTTCAACTTAGAGCATAATCCATTGCACTTGTGCTTCGGATATTTATTTTGGACTCGTGCTTGTTTTGCCTTCAATTGAATTAGTTTCAATTGGAATTGGTATCTCTTTCAATTGTTTCAATTGGTATGCTTTGAATTTTCAATTGATATCTCTTATAGGTATTCAATTGATATCCTTTGGAATTTTAATTGGTATCTTTTTCAATTGGTATCTCTTGTAGGTATCTAATTGATATCTTTTGAAGTTTTAATTGGTATTTCCTTTTAAAATCTCTTTTGGCATCTCTTTGAACCCCTTTTGACTTTTTGTATAGCTTGTTCTCCTCACATAACTTATATTTGGATAAGTGTATTTGGTTCAACTCAAATTATGAAAAATACACATATCATGAGGAGTTTACACTATACATGGTCTTGCACTAGCTTTCGATGATTCCTTTTGTGGGATAGAGCTAATGTGCTTCGAATGATTTTTGGGAAAAATTCTCTTTTAGCAAGTCCTCCATAATTCTTACCAATTTGACGTCAATTGGGGAAGAATTCGTTTCGATGATTCCATTTTGGCATTGATGTCAATTGGGGGAGAATTTGGACTAGATATTATATTTTGTTAGAGGGCTTTGCATATGGAGGATAATTTGCTTATATGGGGAAGATGTCAATTAGGGGAGAATTTGAATGATTGCCTTTGAGAAATGAGGTGAAAGTTTTGCTTTGCATTAGCATATTCATCTTCATACATACGTTGTCATGCTTGCTTGATATGTATAATGAAAACTCCGTCCAAAATTTGAGATAGATAATATATGCAATGATATTCAAAATTCATTCACGCATGCATAGATTGTGGGGGAGTTTACTATATACATATGTTGGTTTTTACTAACATCAAAACCTTTGTGGTGTTTGATGCTAGTAAAACTAGTTTTGGCAATCTCAAATATCTTTGTGATATTTGGTATTTTCAAAACTTGTTCTTTGTATATATTAATCTTCGGATTATATATATATTTAGAACTTTAAATTTTGTCAAATATAATCATCTAGTGAGATTGTCATCAATTACCAAAATAGGGGAGATTGAAAGTGCATCTAGCCCCAATGTGTGGTTTTGGTAATTAATGACAATACCTATGGACTAACAATGGTGTTGAGTTTGTTAGTAGGTTGTTCCATAGGTGATGCATGGATGAGAGATATGCATGAGCTATAGGTAAATGGGGAGATTGAAAATACATCAAGATGAATGAGCTCTAGGTGATGCTCGGGTAAGTGATGACAATGCCTATGGACTAACAATCTTATTGAGAATTGCTATTAGGTTATTCCATAGGAGATGCATAAATGATGAAGTATGGATTCTTTGAGAAATGCCATGAGTTCAAAGAATTGCATCAAAAGTTATTGAGATTTTAGTGATGCTCATAAGAAGAAGAAGAAGCTCAATAAGACTGGCAATAAGTTTGAATGCTAAGTTACTTGTGGAGATCAAGTAACTAAAGGTATGACTTGTCAATAGAGTTTTATGGACTAACCGGTGTGCTATGTGTTTAAGAATGAGTGGGGTTAGGTTCTATATGAAGATTGACAATATGCATGAAGGCTAATAAGTTACTTATGGAGATCAAGTAATTTAAGGTATAAAAGTTGTCATTTAGGTTTTATGGACTAACCCATGTGCTTTGTGCTTGAGAGTGAGTTGGGGTTAGGATCCATAAGAAGTCATAAGTTGAATTGAAATTATATGTGCCAAGAGTGAAGAACAAGAGTGGACTCCATATTTGATAAAATGAATTCCTTCAAGATGTCGAATACAAAGTGGTTTTCTATGGCAAGACGGTGAAGGGAAAGCAAGACTCGGCTGCATGGACCATCCGTGGTGAAGGGCAAGCAAATGGCTTGGCGCCGAAGGACCAAGGTGGTGTGGAAGAGCGAGTGAAGGCTTTGCACTGATGGACCGTGCGAGGCCATGGTAAGCTATGGATGATTCACATCAATCATATGAAGAATCAAGAAGAGATGGAGTGAAGAATATATGGAAGTTGGCAACCCTCAAGGTTTGAAAGAAAGAAGCGGTACTTGAAAGTTTTCAAATGCTCAAAGTGGTTCAAACGAGTTTATCTTTGGATTTGAGTATAGGTATGCCGCACTATTAAGAGGGATGCAACGTGAGCTAATTGTCGCATCTCAGTGCTCAAGAGTTCCCAACCAAACCCAAAGTGAGAGTTTGTTGTTGAGAGTCCGGAGCGGAAAGTATGGAAGTGTCCAAAATGGGTTTTGGAGTGTTCCTAGTTCAATCCTATGTGTTTTAGGTCATGAATTCAGTTGGGATGTGTAGCCCTCTGAATAAGCTTTCCATAGAGTCAAAAATCGTCAAAATCGGACTCCGGGATCAAAAGTTATCGCCGTTTTTCGGAGGTCAGCTATGCTATGGCCGAAGACTCCGGTGTAGCCGGATACTCCGGTACCTGGAAAGGCCGGAGACTCCGGTGAAGTCCGGATACTCCGGTGTAGGCCGGATACTCCGGTAAAAGTCCAGAAAAGATTATAACGGCTAGTTCTGACACGTTCTGTGATCGTTTTGACGCCGTTTTTGGAATTGAGACCAGATACTCCAGTGTTCACCGGATACTCCGGGTTAGGTGTGTCAGAACAGTAATGGCTAGTTCTTTGGAGTGGGCTATTTATACCCCACTCACCCCATCCTTTGGGGCTGTTGCAAGGGCACGAAAGAAACACTTTTTAGAGCCAAAAGAACTCCATCCCACTCCATTCTAGTGTGTGATTTGAGAAGAAAAGTGAGTTGGGTTGAGAGATTGGAAGATTGAGTGCAAGTGAGCTTAAATCCAATCTTGAGCACTTGAGTTCTTGACAAGAAGTTCTCGAAGCGTTTGTTACTCTTGGAGGTGAAGCCTCCTAGCCAGCTAGGTATCGCCGTTGAGCTCCCGTGCTTGTGGTGAGCTGCGGGAAAGTTTGTGAAGGGCTCAATTTCGCCTCCGCAAGGAAAGAAATCAAGAGCGGATCGAGGAAAGCGGTTGAAAGAGACCCGGCTCGTTGGAGCTTCCTCAACGGAGACGTAGGATTCACGGTGGTGAATCCGAACTTCGGGAAACAAATCTTGTGTCTCCTCTCTTGTTTCTTTACTTTTGAGTTCTTGTTCAAATCTTTGTGCATATTTCTCGATCTACTTGTTTGTGTGTATTTGAGTGTAGGTTCTTCGTGGATCTACTTGGAATCATCTCCGGGAACACACGACATTACTTGGTTTGAGCTAGAACTCTCTACCCATCATTTATATTCAGTTTCGGGCTCAGTTATGTACAGAATCCAGAGAATCTGGACTTCACCGGAGTTTCCGGACCTGTACACACCGGAGTATCCGGACTACACCGGATACTCCGGATGAACAGTAATTGCATGCATATGAACAGTGTTTTCAGCCTTTTGTTTTATTGCCTATCTCTTGCTAGAATTGAGTAATTTTTGTCACCTTAGGATTGTAATTTCTACACTTATTTAGGGTGATTGTGCACTAGTTGAGCCTAGCATATTTAGGTTTTTCACTTGTGAAAAATCCGTTCATTTATATTCCGCTGCAAGTTTAGGCCAACGGTAAAAAGGGACGAATTTTTGTAAAACGTCTATTCACCCCTCCTCTAGGCGACATCATTGTCCTTTCACTATCCCGTATGAAGGCACTACCTTCAAGATGCCAAAGCAGTCTTTGCCTATCCGACATTTAGGTTTGCTAGGCGCAAATGACGGATGGAATGCCTGTCCAGCACGGAGGCTGATGCCTTCAAGATGCTGGAGCGGTCTTTGCCTATCCACCACGTAGGTTAGCTAGACCTTAAAGATAGTGGACGGAGTGCCTGTCCAGTACAGAGGCTTATACCTTCAAGATGCTGGAGCAGACTTTGCCTATTCGCCACGTAGGTTAGCGAGACCTTAAAGATGGTGGACGGAATGCCTGTCCAGCACGGAGGCTTATGCCTTCAATATGCTGAAGCGGTCTTTGCCTATCCACCACGTAGGTTGGCGAGACCTTAAAGGACCTTAAAGATGGCAGACAGAATGCTGTCCTGCACGGAGGCTTATGCCTCCAAGATGCTGGGTTTTTTTCTAGTTTTTTTTGGGGGGAAGGTTGGGGTTCTTTATACATAATACTTACGGAGGGTCTCTGTGTTCCAACTGTGTTCAAGGGGGGTTCCCTCTACATCGGCCAGTCGGTAGGAGCCGGGTCTGTTAGACTTGAGGACCAGGTACGGGCCTTCCTATTTGTTGCGTAGCTTTCCCGGGGCTAGGGCGCGTCGAAGCACGAGTTTGCTAGGTTTGAAGTTTCGCGGCGCAACCCTTGGATCGTACCAAGACTTAGTTTTTTAAATGTAGTGATCTAGGTTCTGAATGGCGTGGAGCCGCGTTCCCTCGGTAAGGTCGAGGGAGAGATCCCTTTCTCCGTCAGTTTGTGGGAGTTGTACCATAAGTGAGCAGGCCTTGACCTCGGTGGGGGTCATGGCTTTGTCTCCGTATAGGAGGCGGAAGGGTGTGAACCCGGTGGTCCGCGTGACAGTGGTGCAGAGGGACCATAAAACCTTGGGTAATTCGTCGACCCATAGGCCTCAAGCTAAGCCAACGAGGTGCTGATTTAGACCAGAGAGGATGTTGCCGTTGGCCCTTTCGACGGCTCCATTGGATTGAGGGTGTTGAACTGCTGTGAAGCATAATTCGATGCCAAGGTCATCAATGAATTGTAAAGGCCCAAAGTCGAATTGTGTCGTTGTCCACCGTGAGCTATCGTGGGACACCTAAGTGGCAGATTATGTTCTTCTAAAAGAATTTCTGGATATTTTTTGATGTGATCGTAGTGAGCGGTTCAGCCTCGACCCATTTGGAAAAATATTCTAATGCGACCACTGCGTACTGGAGGTCCTTTGGCGTGGGGAAATGGACCGATGAGGTTCATACCCCAACGAGCCAAGGGCCAAACAGGGGTGATTGGTTGCAAAGGAGTTGGAGGTCGGTGGCTTCGTCGTCCCATCCATTGGCATCCTTGGCAGGTGCAGACGAGTTCTTCCACGTCGGACATGATTGTAGGACAATGGAGCCCCCAGCGGAGTGCCTTACCGGCTAGAGCCCGAGGTGCCAGATGACTGCCACGCAGGCCTTCGTGTATTTCTCTGAGGAGGGTGGCTCCTTCTTTAGTGATGCACCGAAGGAGGGGGCGCAGACACCTGTCTTGTAAAGGGTGTTATTTATGAGGTGGTAGCCCCTGGCGCGATGTTGGATGCGGCGGAGTGCAATTGGGTCATCCGGTTCTGCTGTTCCTCTTAGGAACGATAGGAGGGGGGCCCTCTAGTCTGAAGTTTGGATGGGGAGGATGGCGATGGCTGTTTCGTCAAGGGTTCTGGCGGTCGAATGGTTCAGGGTCTCGAGGAAGGTGCCTATTGGTGGGTTTTTGCTTGTGGCTGCAGCTTTTGCTAAAGTGTCTGCCTGATTGTTGTCCGCCCGTGGTATGCTTCGTATGGAAGTGTGCCTCGGCTATGCGAATGGCCTCGAGGTACGTTACCATGTCTGGATGGCGGACTTGGAAGTCCTTATTGATGTGACCGATGATGATCGGAGATTCGGTTCGGATGATGACTCTGGCTGCTCCTAAGGCTTAAGCCTTTTGGAGACCTAGGAGGACGACCTCGTACTTGGCTATGTTGTTGGTCGTCTTGAAATCCAGGCGAGTGGCGTATTGGACCTGCTGGCCTGTGGGGGAGATAAGAACCGCGCCAGCTCCAACTCCCGTGGAGCAGTATGCTCCATCGGTGTAGATGGTCCAGATGTCTTGGGTGGGCATGGTGTTGGGTTCGGTTGTTGCTGGGGTCCATTCGGCGATGAAGTCTACCAAGATTTGGGATTTTATGGTGGTGCGGGCTACAAACCTTATGACGAAGGGGGCTAACTCTACCACCCACTTGCCGGTGTGTCCTGTTGCCTCCCGGTTGCGAAACATGTCGCCCAGCGGGTACGAGGTTGGGACAGTGATGTCGTAGGTAAGGAAGTAGTGCCGGACCTTGCGCGAGGCCATCAGCAGGGCGTAGGCTATTTTTTCAAGCTCAATGTAACGTGTCTTGGCCCCGGCTAAGGCCTCTGAGACATAGTATACAGCCCTTTGAGTAGGGTGACTGCCACTTTTTTCCTCTCGTACCAGGGCGGCACTGACGGCGAATGCAGAGACGGATAGGTACAGGAGCAGTCCTTCGTTGGGGAGGGGCATCGTGAGGGTTTCGAGGTGGGAAAGGAGTGCTTTTAGGGCCTCGAATGCTGCCTGGAAGTCCGGTGTCCAGCTAAACGGCTCGGAGCCCTTTAGCGTTTTAAAGAAAGGGAGGTTGTGCTTAGCGGATTTCGTGAGGAAGCGACTGAGGGCTGCGAGGCGGCCGGCCAGGTGTTGTACTTCTTTAGGATTGGTGGGAGGCGACATTTCCATGATAGCACGAATCTTGCCCGGGTTGGCCTTGATGCCTGATCGGGAGACAAGATATCCTAGCATTTTTCCACCTCTAGCGCCAAATACGCATTTTTCTGGGTTTAGCCGCACGCCAGCGGCTCGGAAGCTGTTGAATGTTTCTTGTAGGTCGGCAACGTGGGTGGCTTCTAGTTGTCTTTTTACCACGATATCGTCTACATAGGCCTCGATGTCGCGGCCCAACTGTTGTTGCAGCACCTTGTGTACTAGGCGGGAGAACGTGGCCCCAGCATTTCGAAGACCAAAGGGCATCTGGACGTAGCAATATACTCCGAAAGGGGTAATAAAGCTGGTCTTGTTTTCATCCTCCGTTGCCATCCACACCTGGTGGTATCCGGAGTAGGCGTCGAGGAAGCTCAACATTTCGCAGCCGGTGGTAGAATCCACTAGCTGGTCGATGCGGGGGAGAGGGTACGGATCCCGGTGTCATACTTTGTTTAATGACATGAAATTGATGCACATACGCCATTTTCCGCTATGTTTTTTTACTAGGATGGTGTTGAAAAGCCAATCGGAGTGGATAACGTCCCGGATAACACCGGCTTTCAGCAGCTTCTAGACTTCTTCTTTTGTGGCTTCTGCCTGCTCTGAGGAGAGCTTGCGGAGCTCCTGGTGTACGGGCCTTGCCTTCGGGTCGACTTGGAGTGAGTGCTCGATGATGCTGCGGTCGACTCCTGGGAGGTCCTGTGAGGACCATGCAAAGATGTCAAGGTTACTCTGTAAGACAGCCAAAAGCTGGGTTTCTTGCCTGGAGGCGAGGTCTGCCTCTATTTGGAAGGTCCGGTTGGGTTGGTCCTGGTGTATGGGGACTAGCTTTATGTCCCCTTCTGGTTGTGACCTTGGGGGCAGCGGTGCCTGCGATGCGCCGACGGAGGATCTTTCGAGCCCTCCCATGTCATAGTGTGGATATGGCGACTGGGGAGCAGAGCGGGGTGCCCATACTCGATGCGTCTAGCCAGGTCTTGGTCGCCGTGGATGGTTATTAGCCCCTGGGATCCGGGTATTTTCAAGTAGAGATAATTGTGATGGGGTACAACTCCGAATCTGTTTAGGGTCCCCCGTCCTAGGATGGCATTGTAGGCGTATGGTATGTCCACGATGTCGAAGGTGATAACCTCGGATCGTGATGAAGAGCCCTCGCCGAAGATGACCAGGAGTTCTATCTGTCCTAGGGCATTGAGGGGGTTTCCATTAAATCCCTGGAGGGGGTCTGTTGCTTGGTGAGAGCCAGCTTCACGGAATTCAGAGCTGGTCAAAGGCATGCATGAACAGGAGGTCCACCGAGCTGCCTCCATAGACCAGTATTCTCCAGACCTCGACTTCGGCGATATTGGCTGAGAGGACCAGGGCATCAAAGTGGGGAAATTTTACCCCTTCGGAGTCGTCGATGATGAATGTTACGGGGGCGTCGGCCCAGTCGGGGGCTTTTCGGTGGATGCTAGTTGCTCCAATGTGGTGCACCCTGCGGGCGTAGTCTTGCCGCTGTCGTTTTGAAGTGCCTCCGGAGCTCCCTCCACTGGTAATGGTGAGGATGATCCGTTTGCCCCACGCTCCTTCGTCACCATGCGGTTCTAGGGATGGCTAGGGTGGTGAAGGTAGGGGCTAGCTGCGGAGGATTTTGTAGGGCCAGGTGGTCTATCCGTTAGTTGGCCGATGGCCTGCAATCTTCGGACTGCACCTTGGGGGCCCCACTGTTGAGGGTCGCCTTCCTCTCGAGGTATTCCTCCCGGAAGGTGATGAGGGTTCAGCAGTTATCGGTAGTGTGCCCTCATCCCGCGCCGTGTAGAGTGCACCAGGATTCTTCTTCGAAACACGGGTTTGGGGCGTGGCTTCGCTCCGGGAGGCCTCTGGAGCGTCCTCGGCCGCGTCCCTTGGGGTGGATTTGGTTCGGAGCCCCACGGCTTGGGCTGATATTGTTGATGTTTCGGCGTTGCCGTTGCCACCCCATTTGGGACCCGGCAGTAAGGGCCTCCTCGAAGCTATTTTTTGTCGGGGGAACTGGGGTGTGTGACGATCCGGCCTGTGAGTGTGGTCCCTCGGTGCTGGTATGAGAAGCTTTGCCAACTTGTGATTGCCTCCGGAGGAGCTTTTCTTCCTCTACCCACACATATTCCTCAAACTTGTTCATGAGGATTTCTACCGTGCATATTGGTCGCCGTGGATGGTTATTAGCCTCTGGGATCCGGGTATTTTCAGGCAGAGGTAATTGTGATGCGTCTAATACCACTTGATGCACGTTTGCCCGATCTTTCGAAAGGTAATATGATAAGTCGATTGGTGGAGCTTCAACATTGATGATCCAAAGGCTCCAAACAGTACAGATCGAGAACCCTTGCAAACACTACACCACTACTCTGTAGTTATCAACCGTGCCAAGACGCGGTTGACCTCGCTAAGAAGGCTTTTCCTGCAAGCGAATCGAGAACACAAGCAAGAATAGGTAGATGCAATCTGAATATTGCTAATTACCAATGAAGTACTCGAGTTTGGGTTCAACAAACTGATAAACGGCAAAACTGTCTAAAACAAAATAATCTAAGCTAAACCCCAACCTAAACTATGATGGCTACTTTGTATATATAGGAGGGATGTGAGGAGGTTGACGTAGGGTTGTACAGCTATGAAAAGAGGCGTGCACAACCTGAACTCCAACCCCGACACGATTACAAGACCCAATAGAGTCCGATACGGTGGCGCAACATCTTATTTCTTTGACTCTGACTAAACTATAAGGAATATTTGATCGAGCTCATATCCATTAAAAATGGCTCATCATAAGCTTTCTAGAATGTCCAAGATTGCCCAAAACGGACTTCGTATGCCCATTTTACGGACGTGTTATCCTGCGACTCGACCATGACCACGGCCACGACTTCGACCACGACCATAACTTCGACTATGACCACGACCACGACTAGAGCTCAACCTTGAGTCCAAGGAGACGTCTGGGTAAGGTTGTGATGCTTCTTCTACGTTTCTAAGCAATAAAACATCATAAGAATTTAGTAGTAATCCATCCAATGAAGCATAAACAGCAAGAAACGAGTTCACCTAATGGTCTAATTGTCGTACACGTGCTCTTATAATTGAATTTTGTATGATTTAAGGATTATTTGCTGTATTGATCGTATCTGAATGAGCTATGGGCTCATCAGCAAGGTCTTCGACTCAGCCTCTTTCCTTTATGCTGGTCAATGATTGGTTCTAGGGGCGATCAATTGCCACCCTAAGAAGGAGCAAAAGAGGTTCCTCGACTTATTCGAGGGCAAATAAGGGTCCACAAACTTCTAAACTCTTAGAGGTGATGAATCTTCACTATTTGTAAGAATTTGACGAATCATTTCTATCACTTTGCGCTAGCCACATAGGTCAGAAAGAGATATATATAATAGGATAGTCAGTCTGATAAAAATGTAATCAAATTACCTTTAATTTACCTTATCTATAGATAAAACTGTCAAAATTAATCAATATTCCACAAGTTCTTCAGCGTCTGTTTCTTACCGTTTGATCAATATTCCATAAGTCTTTGGATTCATGACTGAGCACTTTTTTTACTGATACTTATGAGGAAAACTTAATATTTGTTTCTTATTTTAAGTTATATATTTATGAGGGAAACTTCGTATTGATGTGTCACTTTTTTTTCTAATTACTAATTGCTATTTTAACATATTATTAAATTAAATATTATGATCTATATTTAAAATTGTAAGTATTTTTAAAATTTCGCTATTAGAACTTAACGTCCACAATATCATTGCTGTTCGCAATTCACCGATCCCCTACCCTACTATATGCTATTTATTAGCTTGCCCACACCGCCGCGGAGAAGTCGTCGGAAGCGGATTCCGGTTGCTTCTGACAGCCCGGCACAACACAGCCAGCCAGCAACTGGACTGGAAGAAGTGGAAGCAAACAGCCCAACAGCCGCACTCCGCCACCACCACCAAATCAACCCCTTCGTAACGAATCAATCAATTATCGATCCCCTTCCCTTCCTCCCGTAATCCAATCATTCCCTTCCTCCCTCTCTCCCCCTCTCCTCCGCTCCTATTCCCCATTTCCATTTCTTGGTCGGCGGCGCCTCCTCTGCTTCGCTCGCCGTTTATTGAACAAGAATCACCATGGCGGCGGTGAGGTTTCTTGCTTGCCCTCGTTGTTCGCTCACTTCTCCTCCCGAATCTAGCCGATTTTGTTTGTATTCGATTCATCGCGCGTGGTTCGTGAAACGGTGGTGCGCCTAGGTGCTTGCCGGGACCTCGTTGTTGAATCTTGATCTGTTGTTGGGTGGGCCGTGGTGATTGGACTAATCATTGCTAGGGTTTCGTTCGTGGGGTCAATATTTCTTACCTGTAATTAGTGCCATCCTTCTTGAACCTATGTCTTGTAAGGATTGGGCTGTGCGATTTTGTGTCAATACATGACGCAGGACATGAATAGTTATTGCCATCATTTTTTCCCCTTAGACGGGGAGAGCTTTATCATTAATCTTAGCACAATCGTTACATATGGACTCCGAGGCACGGCTCAGCTATGTTTTGTAAGGATTGCACTATGTGGTTTTATATTAGGACTTGATGCAGGGCAGGGCCAGCCAGGCTTCTACAGAATTGATTCCGCGGAGAGTCCACTTTCTCTAGGACAGCTTTAGGAATGGAGTTACAGTTTGGAATTGAGGGGTAGTCTTCCATGCTTAGTTTAGTTGCCAGTGAGTTTCTTGTTGTGCTGTATTGCTAATTCCGGTGCCAGGGGATTGTTGGTCGATGTGTAGTAGCTTGGTGAGCAGGGTTTTTGATTCATTGATGAATTTATGCTTGTTTTGCTTCTTGTTTCAGGGAGTACTACTACTACCAGCAATGCCTTAAGTTAGATTATTGCCTCTTTAATGATCCTAGCAACCATAATTAGGTCCGTTAGTTGTCGGTAGAGTATATGTCATTTTGGCTCATTTCTATTTTTAATTAACTCTCATTGTGGAAACAAAGCTTATATCTTCATGCTGTCATTTTCCTTGATTAAATTGTGGGCACTAATCTGTCATTTGTAGTATGTAACATACTGGCAAGAGAAGTGACGGTCAATCACCTTTCTTACATTATGTTGTGTTTTCCTGAATTTGTGTTCGCTTGTCATTTTAGTCAGCAAAATGTATTGATGTCATCACCTTGTCTGAATCAACCTGCATTCAGCACTGACTGATATATTGATATATGATAAGAGATTCTCCAAACTCAAATAGGAAAAAGGAAGCCCACTGCCAAAGTTTGGGGAGTGGGACGTCAATGACCCTGCCTCAGCTGAGGGATTTACAGTAATCTTTAACAAAGCTAGAGACGAGAAGAAGACCGGGAGCAATTTGCAGGGACAAGATGTGCCTGTGAAAGGTGAACAGCAACCATCTGGGCAAGGCGTCTATGCAACAAAAGCAGACAATTCTGTAAGAACCCTACCTTTTCCACTTCATGCTTACATTTTCCTGAGCTTTGTGACTCTTCGACAATTCTTGTGGTAGTTTTTGCTGGCATAGCACAACTTGGCATTCCATCTAAAAGATGGCATGGCTGCACTTATTTACCAGTCACCATCATCCAATCCAATTATTATGACCAAATTTTTTTTGGGAGAGAAAATACATTTCAATTCATGTTTGGCCATGTGTGATCAACCATATAGATATTTTGCATCTGTAGTTTTTTTGAACAAATTTTAGTTGTTTGTGTAATGATGGTTGTAACCAATCGTTCTGTCTGTTCTTACACAATTATGTGTGGTCATTTGAGCATGCCAGGCTTATGTTATCTATCATTTTAGGACCCAAGTCACTTTTATGTTAATGGGTTACGCAGCATGGTTGAGTTATACTGATAGCAGGGCACCATCCCTTTGCGGGGTGGTAGAGTGTGAGAGTTCCACTCCACCATTAGGTCCAAATCTTAGTGCCTACCTTTATACACATGCCAATGCGCCTCAATGGGTGACATGAGGCCGCAACCCTGGGCCGCTGCTTTTATGTG